>NC_064615.1:796409241-797702991 GCF_023898315.1 Schistocerca nitens
TGGAGTTTTGAGGTAAGTAATCTGTTAGAAATCATATTCGTATATTCGCGTGATAACCAACGTGTCGGTTTGTTAAATTTTAAAACTTAGCACAAGTGACAGTAAGCTACTTCCATAAGAAAATCATGGCCCCTTCAGATTGTCTATTTCAATTATCTTACTATCATAGTTTCATTCATAATATTACGTAAATGCATGAGAAAACTGTTATTCTGTTGTACGTAATGGAGAAAAATAGAAATCGATTTCTATTGGTGTTACAAGCAATCATGACTTTGTTAAAGGGTGTGTTAAGAAGCGAAAATGCGAACTGGAGGGTTTCCGTTACAAGACTCAGTCATTACGAAACGAAAATGTTTTACAGTGTGACGATTCAAGGTAAACGCAATAGGTAGCGAAGTAATCCGTGCCGTTTCGCTCTCGTTACCGCCGCCGGCTTGACACGCTCTCGGAGCTCTAATAACAGGCGGGCTTGAAATTGAATTCTCGGCGCGGGCTATCACCTCCGGGCGGTAAGCATATAAATTGGAAATTTATCCCAGTGGGAAGGACACGAGCGGCGGGGGCGTATCGACGGCGGAGTGTGAGTCGACGCCGCGTTGCTTGGATACCGGTGGCCCCCAAAGCCGCGCGCTCCGACGCAGTAATCCCCATCGACGCGCGTCGCGGGCGGCGGGCCACGCCGAGACGCTCCGGCCTCGCCAGGGGCACGCCGGCCCTCACCTGAGCACACCACACACACAGCGCCAGATTCGCACTGAACTCCAGAACATTCCCTCAAATCAGAGGATTTTGGACTTTGGTGAATTCTTCCTTCACAGAATTGTCGTTCAGTTTAAAAATATCTTGTAACACATTCTTGACGTACTAGTTAGTGTCACTGATTACAGACCACCGATACACTGACGGAAATGGGCAGTGTGGTACCATGTACATCTTGAACGAACGCCGACAAATTTCAGCGTCTGAATACATAATGGTTATTAGGTACCATGCAGCCCGACCCCCCCCCCCCCCCCACACACACACAAAATAATGGCGCCTAGAAACCCTCGGCCACACCGGCCGCCCCCCCCCCCCCCCCCACACACACACACAACAGCCGTGCATGTTAAAGCGTCACTTCCGGGAGGGTGAGATGCGTGTAGTGTTTTGATTAAATACAGCTAATGTTAACATCGATCACTCTAGTTATTAGGAGTGACAGTAAAGACTTACAGAGAGACACCCAGATTGAATTTCGTCCATCAAATGTTTTGGGAGGTTGAATTTCGTCCATCAAATGTTTTGGGCGACCATCAGTCCTTTTCTTGTTCGTCTGCACTTCTCTCGTCAGCCATTGAGTAAACAAGATGCAGTTAGACACTTAGACACCTTTGCTCGCCTAGGTGTCTTTATACTATTATTATAAATGTTTTTTATTCCAGTCTTTGATCACAATATCAGTTCTTTCGACGATGATCGGTTTCAGTCAGTAATGACCATCCTCAGATCTTTTCTACACCATGTTCTAAAGTGATAAGGCCATAATGGCATCGTCAAAACATATAAGTATACTCAACACAGCATCGTCATATAGATCTAAAATAAGGCCTAGAATAGGCCACTTCCTATTATTGTACTCAAAGTGGTAATATGACAGATGAGGACAGATGGCGCAGGCTGATGAAATTTATTGGTTTACAAAGAAGTAGTGACGCTAAGGTAAAGAAATTATCCACTGTTTCAGTGCACTCATTTCTTAGTCGTAGTAACATCGATCATTATTTAAGCATCCACTCATTTTCATTCTGGTGGAATGTTCTTTAAAGTATGGTATCTAGCACCGTATATTCACACTGAGGCGGAGCACGATATTGTTAAGAAACAACAACAACACTACTGTCATTTAGATATTGTTCGAGAGGCCTGAAATTAGTTTTTACAGAAAGTCCCCTATATGGATCACAAATTAAAGTATAGTATTTAAGCCCAAACAGCTAACTGATTTAAGATATTTATTATTTACCCAGAGACGTTTTACCTCACCATCTACCATTAAAATATGTTCAATTTTTTCATTTAATTATACTTTTTAACACGGAACGCTACATGCACCGGACCTGGATGGAATCCGCCTGGTGGATTAACGACGAGCGTCGTCGTGCCGGCCTGCCAAGATGTGGTTTTTAGGAGGTTTCCCATGTATCACTAAGCGATTGCTGGGCCGGTACCCAAGTCCTCGCTCACTTTACATAAAAGTATTCCACCAATGGGGGTAACAGGGTGATGACAGGGAGGGCATCTGGCCAACTGTTAAATTAATCATGCTAATCCGTAAAAACTCACGTCGACCATGTGTCGATGTGGGTGTCTGTAACAGTAGTGCATCTCCTCAGCAGAAACCACGACACAGCATTCCCAGACGAGATGCACATGCAGCTTATCGCCATTTTTTGGAATTTGGGAATGGTAGAAGAGGTTTGGGAGCATAATACCGACAGTTCGTGCAGGCATTTGGATGTACTAGTATAATGACAATAGAATGGAGTGATGACAACATAGATTCCGGGTCCTTCCGGAAGGACTACACTATGAGAAGATCCCAGGTTTGTTTACCAAGGCGAAAAGTGACAGGAAGGAAAGATTTTAGAGGGTGCTGCCTTTCCAGGTCCTGGAGGCATGGTATGGGGAGCTATAGGCTAAAATAATAGGACTGATCTCGTAATTGCTGAAGGGAGGCTGAATGCTCACCTGTTTGTGCAGTCATGGTAAACCCCTTTGTCATACACCTTCATTACCAGAGTTTCAACTGGCATATTGCAGCAGGATAATGCAGTACTCCACGCACAAACAGCTTCTAGAATGTACAGATTGTTGACTTGGCTGTCCCGTCTCCTGAGTTGCCAGGAATGCGATGGGAAGTCACATACGCAGTACCTGTTCCAGTCATGGGAAGAAATGAAGAAATTCCTCAAGAAGATAATGGGAGGCTGTTTGCTTCTACGCCAGAACGAGTAGAAGTCTGTTGTCGTGCCCGTGAGCATCACACCTCATACTGATATTGTTGATGGACTTCAGTTCCGAATGGAATGGAAGTCCAGCCAATTAGTTACACTTTATATGATGGAAATGTCCACAGAATTCGACTGGCACTTCATTGTGTACCATTTCCATTTCCGGAAATGATGCTGGCTGAAGCAATGAATTAAAATTTGTACCAGCATTAGGACTCCTACCCAGATCACCACCGAGCGAGGTGGCGCAGTGGTTAGACACTGGACTCGCATTCGGGAGGACGACGGTTCAATCCCGCGTCCGGCCATCCTGATTTAGGTTTTCCGTGATTTCCCTAAATCGCTCCAGGCAAATGCCGGAATGGTTCCTTTCAAAGGGCACGGCCGACTTCCTTCCCCGTCCTTCCCTAATCCGATGAGACCGATGACCTCGCTGTCTGGTCTCCTTCCCCAAAAACAACCAACCAACCAACCAGATCACCTCCTTCCTAAGTAGATGCGTTAGCCTTTATGGCAATACTGATGTGAGTTTAGAAAGGCAGTGGCAATGGGCTGAGGCGTGAGTTGGAATTTGTATGGGGGAGCGACACGTGGTAGGGTAGCCACAATGCCAGTGTGGCGTAATGGCTGGCGCATTTGCCTAGTAAGCGGAGACGCGAGCTCAAATCTCAGCACTGGTACCAACTGTAATTCATTCCTTCAGCCTACATCATTACCGTAGATAAAGGCGGGACTTAATATGTCTCAGGAACACCAACTACATATCTACATCCATACTCCGCAAGCCACCTGACGGTGTGTGGCGGAGGGTAACTTGAGCGCCTCAATCGGTTCCCCCTTCAATTCCAGTCCCGTATTGTTCGTGGAAAGGAGGATTGTCGGTATGCCTCTGTGTGCGCTCTAATCTCTCTGATTTTATCCTCATAGTCTCTTCGCGAGATATACGTAGGAGGGAGCAATATACTGCTTGACTCCTCGGTGAAGGTATGTTCTCGAAACTTCAACAAAAGCCCGTACCGAGCTACTGAGCGTCTCTCCTGCAGAGTCTTCCACTGGAGTTTATCTGTCATCTCCGTAACGCTTTCGCGATTACTAAATGATCCTGTAACGAAGCGCGCTGCTCTCCGTTCGATCTTCTCTATCTCTTCTATCAACCCTATCTGGTACGGATCCCACACTGCTGAGCAGTATTCAAGCAGTGGGCGAACAAGCGTTCTGTAACATGATTAATTTCCACTTCCATCAGTGTATTCTGTAGTTAGACAGCCAGTCCACGTTTGCTACCCCAGTCCTGTACCACTGAATGAACTGTGAAGCAATAGTTAATCTCTAATTTCAAGATTGCCTTTCCTTTATTAGTTAAACACAACAATAGCGTTAATTACAAACAAGAGAAATCAAAACTGAAAACAACTAAATAAAAAAGGCCTCATTTCTAAGTGCTCTTCAGCACACTGAAAATGTAGCAGCTGTACTGTAGTCAGTCGTAATTATTGTATCGATCGACGGGAGCTTTGTACCCGACTGAGAAACCACTAGCCGTAAGAAAACGTATGCAAGGACATTATGCACAGCACAGCTTCTGAAAGGGTAGGTGTCACGGAACGTCTGTCCAGCAATCACAAACGCAGGCATATACTGCAGGGAACTCAGTAACTGTTGTAGTTCACGTAAAAATAAACCGCCACAGACTGCTTGTTATTTGATTTGTTTCACTACTTTCCCTCATCGGACGCCAGCTTTCTCAGGTATTCATTGCCCTTATGGTAACATACTACACATTTAAAGCAACTTCTTTAATTATTTGTTGAAGTATTGCAATTACTTTTTCTTCCTACAATTTTGTCTTCTACGACTCTCCTCTTCTATCTTGTAGACAGTAAATTCGGCATATTCCTTTCCTAGCTGATTCTGCGTTGAAACTCCTCATTTCTTAACACAATCCCATTTAATTTTCAGTCTCCCTCGTAATACCACATATCAGACACTTTAGTTCTATTATTTTCCAGCTATCCCACTGTCGATGATTCACTCCCATGCAGTGCTGGGCGCTGGCAAACATAGAAGAAATTCGTTCCTCAGATTAAGATCTCTGGTTGATATTAATAGAATTCTTATAGTGAGGAGTGCCAATTTTGATTGTACTAGAAACTGCAAAGGACGAACAGTCAGTCACTCCCGGGAGACAGTATGCTAAAACTGGTGACAACGCATCTAGTCTTGATGACATCAACTCCGCGAGGAAGAGACTCGTTATCGTCAGGAGTGGCATATCTAGCAGAAGGTTTTTGATGATCAGATCTGTAAATCTGAAAAATTGTCGACATATCGATTCTTACATTTCACGCGCTGTTCCAAATAGTCCCACTGTACTATCCACTATTACAAGGTGGCCTAGTTATAAATAGGACGCCTCCCCTTTAAATGTGAAAGCAATATTTCAAGTTCTTAAAGAGAGTAAACAGCTACAGCTACAACTACGAACAGCTTTACGCAATAATCGACTATTAGCATTCTTCTGTCAGCATTTCAGTTTCTTTCATCACTGAAGTTAGACGTTTCTCTTTGCGGTCTGCGAAATGATTTTCTCGATAGAAGAAAGAATTAAAATTGTGGAAGCATTTGTGAAAACAGGTTCGATTACAGAAACTTGCAAAATTTTCGGGGTCAAGTAACCGGATAGAGGATTACCAGCAAAGATAGCAGAGTCTGTAAAAAAATTGGCGCGCTTACGTATCTCTGCAAAATATAAAACGACAAAGAATCCCTTCAGCTCGCACACCAGAAGTTATTGCAGACATTACCGAAGAATTCTTCAAAGCCCAGAGAACTCTACACGTAAATTGGCCCAACAGGCACATGTAGGACGGAGGAGCTGCCAGCAGATATTATACTTACTATCGAGCCATATCGTGTAGATTGCTGCGCGTAGGTTTTGAATACACTACTGGCCATTAAAATTGCTACACCAAGAAGACATGCAGATGATAAAAACGGGCATTCATTGGACAGATATATTATACTAGAACTGACATGTGATTACATTTCCACGCAATTTGGGTGCATAGATCCTGAGAAATCAGTACCCAGAACAACCACCTCTGGCCGTACTAACGGCCTTGATACGCCTGGTCATTGAGTCAAACAGAGCTTGGATGGCGTGTACAGATACAGCTGCCCATGCAGCTTCAACACGATACCACAGTTCATCAAGAGTAGTGACTGGCGTATTGTGGTGAGTCAGTTGCTCGGCCACCATTGACCAGACGTTTTCAATTAGTGAGAGATCTGCAGAATGTGATGGCCAGGGCAGCAGTCGAACATTTTCTGTAGCCAGGAAGGCCCGTACAGGACCTGCAACATGCGGTCGTGCATTATCCTGCTGAAATGTAGAGTTTCGCAGGGATCGAATGAAGAGTAGAGCCACGGGTCGTAACTCATCTGAAATGTAACGTCCACTGTTGAAAGTGCCGTCAATGCGAACAAGAGGTGACCGAGACGTGTAACCAATGGCACCCTATACCATTACGCCGGGTGATACGCCAGTATGGCGATGACGAATACACGCTTCCAAGGTGCGTTCACCGCGATGTCGCCCAACACGGATGTGACCATCATGATGCTGTAAACAGAACTTGGATTCATCCGAAAAAATGACGTTTTGCCATTGGTGCACCCTGGTTCGTCGTTGAGTACACCATCGCAGGCGCTCCTGTCTGTGATGCAGCGTCAAGGGTAACCGCAGCCGCGGTCTCCGAGCTGATTGTCCATGCTGCTGCAACCGTCGTCGAACTGTTCGTGCAGATGGTTGTTGTTTTGCAAACGTCCCCATCTGTTGACTCAGGGATCGAGACGTGGCTGCACGATCCGTTACAGCCATGTCATCTCGACTGCTAGTGATACGAGGCCGTTGGAATCCAGCACGGCGTTCCGTATCACCCTCCTGAACCCACAGATTCCATATTCTGCTAACAGTCATTGGATCTCGACCAACGCGAGCAGCAATGTCGCGATACGATAAACCGCAATCGCGATAGGCTACAATCTGACCTTTAACAAAGTCGGAAACGTGATTGTACGCATTTCTCCTCCTTACACGAGGCACCACAACAACGTTTCAGCAGCCAACGCCGGTCAACTGCTGTTTGTGTATGAGAAATCGGTTGGAAACGTTCCCCATGTCAGCACGTTGTAGGTGTCGCCACCGGCGCCAACCTTGTGTGAATGCTCTGAGAAGCTAATCATTTGCATATCACAGCATCGTCTTCCTGTCGTTTAAATTT
Organism: Schistocerca nitens; assembly: GCF_023898315.1. Taxonomy (NCBI): domain Eukaryota; kingdom Metazoa; phylum Arthropoda; class Insecta; order Orthoptera; family Acrididae; genus Schistocerca; species Schistocerca nitens. Next base: position 796,416,521 of record NC_064615.1, read on the forward strand.
CGAGGTCTGTAGCACGTCATCTTCGTGGTGTAGCAGTTTTAATAGCCAGTAGTGTAATATGAAAGATGGTTTGATAGACCCTTTCCATTACATCATGAGTGATGGAGCATGGCTTCATGTTTATGGTCAGTGAATTCACAGAACACGAGGTACTAGACAACGGTGAACCGTAACACTGATTGTCAGCAATCACTCCATGATAGAATTCACGTTTGGTTTGGTATTACAGGGACGCGCGTTATTGGACCTATATTTTTTGACATTATCTTCAACAAGGTCCACACTGTTGCATATATGGAAATTTTTGATACCGTTTGCGCTCACCTCACGAATATGAAAGACAATACTGCTTCTTCCGGGAATATGGGGCAACATGCCACATGTCTAAGGTATCCCTGGAACGATTCCATGATCTCTTCACTGAGGAGCGAACTGTCAACAAAGGTTCATGGCCACCACGTTCGTCGGATCTAACAACGTGTGATTTTTTTCCTGTGAAAATCAACACATAATACAGGGACTGAAAGATAACATCAGCCGTGAAGTTGTTGCCATCGATATCTGAACCTTACGCCCGGCGGATCTGTATATGCTTAAAAGCGCACAGCTGTTAATTGATGTTGTAGGAGGTAACTTTCAACATCTTCTATAAATAGGTTTTTCATTGTAAATAAAGTATAAGTTCATTTTAGCTCTTCGTTTCTGTAATTTCACTGCGTTTCCTTTATACTTACATGGGTTGCTTTTATCTGCATCACGCTATATTTTTAATGTGAGTGTACGTAATTTTTGCTCAGTATAGTTGTTCGCTGACGATCCAGAGCACGTCCGTCACCTAGCATTTGTCTTTTATCGATACGAGGTTACTTAGCATTCAATATTCACTATTCTGGGCTGAGTCTTCGTACGATCAGGACGCAAAATTCGACTGCCCCTCTAACAGCATATGTCACCTGCGCTGAGGTATTGACTCAGGAACATTCTTTCATGTATCATCGTGACTCTTGAGAAGATTAATAAAACAAGGTAAATTATCAGTGCATCCAACATTCAGTTGTAGTCAAATACCTTTGTTCAAAATGGTTCAAATGGCTCTGAGCACTATGGGACTTAACTTCTGAGGTCACCAGTCCCGTAGAACGTAAAACTACTTAAAGCTAACTAATTTAAGAACATCACACACATCCATGCCCGAGGCAAACCTTTGTTCATTCATTGTCAAACATCCTAGTTGTTCAAGTGTCAAACACAAAAGTCGTTCTCCGAACGTGGTTTTCTGCGAAATCATAATGTTAAGCTACCGCGACAGAAAGTATGTAATTCGTGTGCAAATTCCTCTATTCCAGCAGAATAGCCCGAGAGTTTAGTCTGCAAATATTTCTATCCTCGAGGGACAGATGGATTGCTGGTAAATAAAGATGCTGCAGTACAGGGTTAGAGATACAACGCATTTCATTACCATTATTTAATAATTAAACTGTCTATACCAGTGAATGATTATCATAATACACGTTAAAAACAATATTTCATATTTTATTTTTCGCGGACACTACACTGGCGACTGCTTTGGAGGTCAATATTATTGTTATCTAACACATGTGTTATTCTCTTCCTCACGATACAAGATTGGTAATAGCGACAGAAAAGGAAGAAAACCGAGTACTGACTTTTAGAATTTAAGCCAGTATTGATGAACATGACTTCCGCCGCTGGAATACCGCAAATCAGCTCTTTTCCTTTTATCATGTATTTTCGTTTCTGCAAGAAATAGTGGTATTTCAAAAATATCACTTGCAGATTGTAGTAAAAATTCTTTCAGACAAAATTCCATTATTATCAGGTTCAGCATTACGCGTAATGGCGGTAGGACAGCTTGGTGAGCTTCTAGAAGGTAAAGTTTTCGGAAGTTGTTTCATGTTCATTGGCAATCATTATGTGCTCTGTGCCACTTTTAACAGGAGACGCTTTACTGACGGTAGTATTGCTTCAGTAATTTTGCAGCGTAGTTGTTATTCATTTCTTCATTTGTGTATTTTATTATTAATAAATTTAAGAAATGGAGATGAACCAGTAAGATGAGTCAGCCGTAAATCTAACTCCAGAAAAGCCAGAACATAATACTGGGGAAACTTAAAACTTTAACTATTGCCATGAAAACTTTTTTGAGCAATCTGAAATTTCATAACAAATAAATAAGTATAATAACTGAATAATTTCTCCTCCATATTTAATTATTCTTTTTGCCCTTTAGCCTCTTGTCATGGAGAGAAATTTGTTATATGAGGAAAATAATTCCTTGCATCCAATTCCACGAAGAAGAGTACTCTAGCAACATAAAACTCTGGGTTGATTAGTTCACACAGAGAAAAATTTTACCTTGTGTTTCATTTTTAGTACGTAAATTATCGGAGTCCCAGACATTCGTTCATACGCAATACTAAACAAGTTTGACTTAAAAACTTTTCCGCAGTATTATTCAGATAATAATTACGCGCATCGCAATGGTTGCTAATTACATATAGCAAACCTCGACAGAAAAGCGTGTAATTCAATGAACCAATGAACGCAATCTGATCTCTTTGCCGTTTTCTTCATCTTCATACAGAGGAAGGCAATTGAACGTGCAAAGAGAAAAAAAATATCGTTGTGTTGTTACAGATCGAAGAGAACATCTTTAAATTATATCGTAATATGAACCTGAGCTCTTTGCCGTTGTCTTCATCTCCCTACAGAGGAAACCAATTGAACATGCAAAGAGAAAAACTATCACTGTGTTATTACGGATCGCAGAGAACAACTCTTTAAATTATATCGTAATAATACGAATTTGCTGTGCTGGAGGTGGAAAATGCAACTGAGATACCACACAACCCAAGCTGAGACAGAAATGGAATTATTAACTAGACATTTGATTAGATGAATGATCTTAACCGAGGAACGTAGTGTATAGAATAAAAATCCGCTTTAGTTGCCAATAAATTTCTTAATTTTTTCCACAACCTGTTTCGAAGCTTAAAGCTTCATCTTCAGGTGCCACCAAATAGTTATAGGAACATAGATGTGTGGTGGTCAGGTCAGTCAGTCATGGGGGTTCGTCAGTCAGTCATGGGGGATCACACCCACGTCAAACAAATGCATGGGAGGATAACATCACCACCCGTCTGGACAGCACAACGTGGAAGTGGCACCTGTAGATGAAACTTCAAGGTTCGAAACCGGCCGTGGAATAAATTAAGAAAATTATTGGCAACTAAAGTCGATTTTTATTCTATAAATTATTAACTAGAAGTGAGAAACTTTTTCGTACTTAATAAGAAATTTCTCGTGTACTGGAAGGAACGTGCGAATATGTTTACTAAACTTGAACAACTTGCACGTGTACAAGCAGAATCTTCCTGTCCACAGGAACAATTACATATCGCTAATGCCAAAGTAAAATAGGAAATGTTACTAAATGCCAGGAATGAATAACATTATTACACTTCAAACATCATCAGAGAATGTGGAAGAAGCAATGGCCAAATGCCTAGAAGAAAAAGATAGGCAAATAACCAGTTTAATTGACAGAAAGTTTTCCCACTGAGAAGAATAATCACAGAAAGGCAAAAGCCAAAAACACTCATAGAATATAAGGAGGAGACAGACAGATGTATTAGGCAATATTGCAGCCAAACAGTCAAGTGAAAAAAAAAAAAAAACACGATGTACAGGTAAAAAACCTCAAAAATATCTTACACGGCTTAGTTCCTGATTTCAAGGAGTGTCATGAATCTATAGTAAAAGGAATCATGAGCATAAGAAAAGATGCAGATAAATTAAATCAAGTAACGAAAGCTGATACGTCATCAGAAAAAGATGGCAGTAATGATGCATCAGATCAAAACACAATAAGGCTGTGTACGGAATAGGAACTAATTCACTGACTGCAAATACGATCACTGAAGAGAACATTATACAACATAAAAATCGTCCATTCCATCATCTCAGCTGATGTAGCAACCAGTGTAAAATTTGAGAGAAAAATGCAGTCTTGGTTGCGAAGGATTTATTTTCAAATTTCAATGACGCGTTACAGAAAATAGTTACGGCGCACGCCGTCAGTAAAATGATTACATGATACGAATACATCTGCAAAATTCGACTGGGATATCAAAAAGTTGAAAACCCTCAAAGGGTCTCAACGGGGTTCCTTACTCGTTGTCGTGCGTAAAGGATGCCGCATAAGGTAGGAACAGATACACAGCAGAGCTTCATGAAGCGGGAGGACAGCATTTATGAACGGCCCCGCTAACAAATATAGAGTAGATTCTACGTTTGTCATTGGGGCTGTGAGCCCGGAGTAAATAGAATCGAAGTCCGCTCCAACTCGTCTCACGAAACATTGGAAACTTAGATGAGGCTGGAAGATGCCCTGCTGGGCAGGTCTCAGCGAATAGCAATGCGAATAGCAATGAATTTAATCCTACTTAATACAAAGTTTGGACAAAAATTTGGAAACAGCATGACAAATGCATATTTGAACACAAATGTAGATACTAACCAAACATACGTATGACACCTCAGCAATGCCCCCAATATGTTGCGTTCTCGCTTCCCACGCCCGGGTTCCCGGGTTCGATTCCCGGCGGGGTCAGGGATTTTCTCTGCCTCGTGATGGCTGGGTGTTGTGTGCTGTCCTTAGGTTAGTTAGGTTTAAGTAGTTCTAAGTTCTAGGGGACTGATGACCATAGATGTTAAGTCCCATAGTGCTCAGAGCCATTTGAACCATTTGAACCCAATATGTTGCAAGTGTCGGTCATGCCCAGAATAGTGTTCTATGTAGTTGTCAGTGCATTATGTCGGAGCTAAGGGAATTCGAGCATGGGGCAATTGTTGGTGAAGTAAAGCTCACTTTGTTTCGACTTGTATGGATTTTTTAAAGGTAATTGAAGTAAAATGTTCACAAAACAAAGCCGCATCACTTCAACGAAAGCAAGGGGATACTCAAGTCGTGAAAATCAGCTTCACCTGCGTCGTCTAATCCCATCATTTAGGGGCTCAATGTTTTACAAAGTATAACAACATTAGCAATTATATACTTGCAGTTAATTGAATATAAAGTAGCTTTGCTAGATAATTTGTTTGTTTTAGATAATCAATAAATAAGTTACAGTTCATTAATACGAAAGAATTAATGTGTCTGTCATGTCACTTAGGTAAGCTATTTTATAGCAATAAATTACGTATAGTTTTCCAATAAAATGTTAGATGTCACGACATAGTATTAAAGTCTGGAATTATTGCTATGCTCAGGAGTACTTAGGTGATTACTCCCCCCCCCTCCCCCCCATCTCCCGCTCCATTTGGGCATAGTCAACTAAAAACCTGCGAAAACTGCGATGGTGGCTTCAGATGCTAACAGAGTTAGAGATGTGATGCAGAACAGATTACAGATGCTAATTCTGTTGAGTATAGTTCTCGACAAAACAGATCATTATAATGTACTGTTCAGCAGAATCATCATTTAGTACGCATTTTATAGATTCGGTTTGCACCTTTCAAATTCGTCAGAAAAACTTTCATTGAATGTAACTAACAGATATACACATATAAACTTTTAATTATTGTCCTCATCATTATTGTATCTTTTCCATTGTTTTTTACAGATATCGTCATTCGAACAACATATAAGACGCAGGCTGAATGTAGTGAGCTAACTGTAACAGTTTCTGCTTTATTACAGTGTCAAAGATCAGGAGAAGCTGATGGTGGTGATGGCTGAATGGTTTTGCTGACGATGACAGGGTATGGTGGACTCATGGACATGGTGTAAGTGACGTCAGTCATCTTGGGGACTCACCTCTGTAGTCGGTATCCGGATAGAGGTTAATGGTCAGACAGCAGGAAGATCATGTCATTGTAGTACGGGCTGTAATTTATGATGCCATTGGATATTCCATCGTTATCAAGTTACAAGCAACAGTTTTAAAACAGAATTATTACTACGGTTCTACTGGAAGAAAATTCTTTGTTAACATAATAGTGAAATTTTTACTCAAATAGAAATGACCGAGGATAAATCAAATAAATTAAATACAACCGTGTTATCGTGGGGTAATCCTTTTCGTATATTTCACCTATGGAGCATCGCTCAGCAACCAGTGCACAGTGATTTACACCACCATGGTTTGTGTTGAAAGCGCTCATAGAGCCGAAATCAGTTTTTTTCATTAATGTCCACAACGTGGACTGTGTAAGTGTCTCTTTTGAGAATTTTGTATCATTTTGAATATATAGTTCAAATCAATAACAACGGCACCCCCAGTATTGCGCAATGACAATAAGGTCAGGATCGTGGCACGCAGAATGGAAAGTTAAGTCACTGGGTCGCTGTGCTGTCTGTGCACTGAGCGTCTGTCATTTGTACTCAGGTGATACATGTTAAAAGGTGTCCGACGTGATTATAGGCGCATGACGGGAATTAAAAGACTTTGAGCGCGGAAATCGTTAGGTAATTCAATCCACAGGGTCAAGAGCGTGCCCAGAATACCAAACTCCAGGTATACCCCTCGCCGCAGTCAATGCAGTAGCCAACGGCCTTGACTTAACGACTGAGAGCAGCTGCGTTTGCGCAGAGTTGTGAGTGCTAACAGACAAGCAACATTGCGTGACTTAACTGCACAAATCACTGTGGGACGTACGACGAACGTATCCGTTAGGATTATGTGGCAAAATGTGGCGTTAGTGGGATGCGGCAGTAGGCGGCCGACGCGCTTGCCTTTGCTGACAGCACTACATCGCCTGCAGCGCCTCTCCTGGGCTCGTAAACATGTGTTCTGGACCCTAGACGACTGGGAAAGTGTGGCTTTGTCAGATGAGTCCCGATTTCAGTTCGACAGACCTCACGAAACCATGGACCCAGGTTGTCAACAAGGCACTGTGTGAGCTGTCTGGGAATGGGTAAGTTCGGCTACTTGAAAACCATTTGCATCCATTCGTGAACTTCATTTTTATGGATGACAATGTGCCCTGTAACCCAGTCACAATGGTTCGCGACTGGTTTGAAGAACATTCTGGACAGTTAAAAACGCCCGCATCTCGTGGTCGTGCGGTAGCGTTCTCGCTTCCCACGCCCGGGTTCCCGGGTTCGATTCCCGGCGGGGTCAGGGATTTTCTCTGCCTCGTGATGGCTGGGTGTTGTGTGCTGTCCTTAGGTTAGTTAGGTTTAAGTAGTTCTAAGTTCTAGGGGACTTATGACCACAGCAGTTGAGTCACATAGTGCTCAGAGCCATTTGAACCATTTGAACAGGTAGAACGACTTTTTGAGTCCATGCCACGTCGAGTCACTGCACTGTGCCGGGAGAAAGGAGGTCCGACATGCTATTAGGATGTATCCGACGACCGTTGTCACTTTTCTGCAGCACACTATATGAGCTGAGTGATAATGTACTCATACAGTGTCGTTCCAGATTATCTCCTAAGTAACCGTATAAAGAACTCTCAGCTAATGTATTCTGATCTGTACATGATAGCGAAAATACCTAGTCCTGGATGTTAGTTGTTGGTGTATCGAGAAGCTGGTAGGGTTAAGGTGCTGTAAACCTACTAAGATTTTAAAAAATTCGACGAATAGTGGTCTTACTGATGATGTATAAACACTGTACGGCAATGTACATGCGAGGAGCGTAAATTACTATAGAGAACACAAAAAATGGTTCAAATGGCTCTGAGCACTATGGGACTTAACTTCTGAGGTTATCAGTCCCCTAGAACTTAGAACTACTTAAACCTAACTAACCTAAGGACATCACACACATCCATGCTCGATGCAGGATTCGAACCTGCGACCGTAGTGGTCACGCGGTTCCAGACTGTAGCGCCTAGAACAGCTCGGCCACCCCGGCCGGCTAGAGAACACATATTCGAACTGTAGAGAAAGAGTAAACATACATTTTTGGTGTAAAATGTATGTCAGTATGTTCCATTCTGTGTTAGCTGTAAGATTTTATGTTCTGCGTAATGCGTCAACTCCAATGACATAATGACACTCACAGTTTAGTTTGAAGATTTGTTGGGCATTATAATGCAAAATTCTGTATCCTTTGATGTTTCAGGATGAGTTGTGGATATTTATATTTTTTTTCTATTTTTTAATGTTGTTGTTGTGGTCTTCAGTCCTGAGTGGTTTGATGCAGCTCTCCATGCTACTCTATCCAGTGCAAGCTTCTTCATCTCCCAGAACTTACTGCAACCTACGTCCTTCTGAATCTGCCTAGTGTATTCTTCTCTTGGTCTCCCTCTATGATTTTTACCCTCCACACTGCCCTCCAATGCTAAATTTGTGTTTCCTTCATCCCTCAGAACATGTCCTACCAACAGGACCCTTCTTCTTGTCAAGTTGTGCCACAAACTCCTCTTCTCCCCAATTCTATTCTCATTAGTTATGTGATCCACCCATCTAATCTTCAGAATTCTTCTGTAGCACCACATTTCGGAAGCTTCTATTCTCTTCTTGTCCAAACTATTTATCATCCATGTTTCACTTCCATACACGGCTACACTCCATACAAATACTTTCAGAAACGACTTCCTGACACTTAAATCTATACTCGATGTTAACGAATTTCTCTTCTTCAGAAACGCTTTCCTTGCCATTGCCAGTCTACATTTTATATCTTCTCTACTTCGACCATCATCAGTTATTTTGCTTCCCAAATAGCAAAACTCCTTTGCTACTTTAAGTGTCTCATTTCCAAATCTAATTCCCTCAGCATCACCCGACTTAATTCGACTACTTTCCATTATCCTCGTTTTGCTTTCGTTGATGTTCATCTTATATCCTCCTTTCAAGATACTGTCCATTCCATTCAACTGCTCTTCCAAGTCCTTTGCTGTCTCTGACAGAATTACAATGTCATCGGCTAACCTCAAAGTTTTTATTTCTTCTCCATGTATTTTAATACCTACTCCGAATTTTTCTTTTGTTTCCTTTACTGCTTGCTCAATATACAGATTGAATAACATCGGGGAGAGGCTAGGTTATTTAATTCTATGAAATGTGCATACAAGGTCACTCTCGTGTTTCAAAAGTCACGCGATTCTTTCTGTTCTTCCGCACGTATGTATTCTGAAAGATGCTTATTATCTCTCTACAGAGAGTACAACGTATTGATGGAAAGGAAAATAGTATCTTATCAGTGATCCATAGTACGTGCTGAATGTACGCTTAGCTGCAGTCGGCTACAGTGCGGAATGATAACTTTGTTTCAGAGCGCTCATTTCAGTGTAGATAATTTCATCGTTTCCAAATTCGTTCCTTGCTCATTCTCTTAGTTTCAAATGAAATTATAAGTAGGAAGTGCAGTTTGTTAACTCGCGATATTAGTGGATCATAAACGTATCAGAAGTAAGGTGGTATGAAGTTAGAAATGTTTTACGGTAGTGAAGTATGGACAATGAGAGATATTGGTTAAACTGATTCAACGACGAAATATGAGCAAGTTCCACTTCGCGAAATGTAAAACCAACTCCAATGCTCCATGTTCGTAAGGAGGCTATGCGGAACCCATGTCTGTGTGGTTATCCGAGATGAACACTCTCCTATCTTGAAGTGTCACACAATCTCTTAAACAAACACTGCGTACGAGCGCCGGGAGAACGGTGACTCACTTGTCGTGATTTGAATGAGGCGCACTGCCAACACCATAGTGACAAGTGAACGTTCTGTGAACTAGTAATGTTGAATGTAAACAGCAGATAGTGCTAAAACATATGACGTACTGCAAAATTTGAAGTGTAGTAAACTGAGACAGTTACGAACGTGTTTTTGTTCCTATGTGAAACGTGCCAGCCTCTTGATTGACAGGTGTGAAGTAAAGATGACTGAAGATGATTGAACAAAGACATCTTCAAGGGATAGCACATTCTTCCCTCTACATATTGAGAGAATTAACCGAGAGAATTAAACTGCTCTGATAAATTAATCAGCGCAGCGTTATTTTTCTTTCGCACACCTCTGGCCTTACGAAGTCACGTAATAACGGTAAATCCTCTTCCAGGAAAAATAATATGTTCTTTAAGTCTTATCTGGGTTGGGTTGGTTGGGGAAGGAGACCAGACAGCGAGGTCATCGGTCTCATCGGATTAGGGATGGGTGGGGAAGGAAGTCGGCCGTGCCCTTTCGCAGGAACCATCCCGGCATTTGCCTGGAGCGATTTCCGGAAATCACGGAAAACCTAAATGAGGATGGTCGAACGCGGGATTGAACCGTCGCCCTCCCGAATGTGAGTCCAGTGTGGTAGCCACTGCGCCACCTCGCTCGGTCTCATCTGGGGTTTACGATTTAGTCTGTTCCATGCATAATATACTGCTGATCTACTGCCAGGAAGTTGGGCACACTCTCACTACCCAACATTCAGTTGACTGAACTTTATGTTCTTGTTGACGGTCGATGGCTTGAACAGCTTCCTGCCTCTCCAAACATACGCAAGAATAATGGCAAAATAGTTAGGGATCGGAATTTTTGCTGTTTTCTTGGCACTGCTGATAAATATCAGGACGTGTGCCACCATACCTTTGGATCTTGTAACGGTACTTCAGCGCACAGAACGCTGTATCATAGTATGATATTAATCAGACTTTGGTGCTGTATATGTGCGTTATGTCACAATAATGTTGTGATTGTATGAATTCGAAAGTACAAATTACTCTACTGTACATAATTTAATCCAAGCAGCAAGTACTTCCCCCTTCATCTGTCACAGAAAAAATTTTGGTCACGCTACAATCGAAAGGGGTCAGATCACGTTCAGTGGAGTTTCAGCCCTCTGATGTCCTTAGAGAAGGGTTGAATCGTCTGGGGGATATCAGCAGTAACAAAGGTTATCATGAATGTCGTCCTCTTATACATCACACTGTCGTTTTTGACGGCGAAATATGTGAAAATAGACGCCTCAAGGGAAGGCGTGGTTTCATTCCACTTTATATGACATATCCTGACGCCTTTTCATGACGATTTTGAGCAGCGTTATTTGAACATTGGGTGTCGAGGTTAAAAAATGGCTCTGGGCACTATGGGACTTAACATCTGAGGGCATCAGTCCCCTAGAACCTAGAACTTAGAACCTAACTAACCTAAGGGCAAATTCCTCCTCCAAACATGCTCCCCCACGAACTTCCTCCTAGGCACTAAGTTATTCCGACTGCTACGTTCCCATAATGCCCCTCTCCCTGGCAGTGTACGTTCTCTCATCACTTCGCTCGTCTATATCTTAATCAGTCAACACATCGGCTTTTACCTTGTAACTAATGCAGCTGTCCTTCTGTCTTTTATATTTTGTGAAACACTCGTTTGCCATTACATCTGTCTGAATATTTTAATTAATCAATAAAATGGTTCAAATGGCTCTGAGCACTACGGGACTAAACTTCTGAGGTCATCAGTCCCCTAGAACTTAGAACTACTTAAACCTAACTAACCTAAGGACATCACACACATCCATGCCCGAGGCAGGATTCGAACCTGCGACCGTAGCGGTCGCGCGGTTCCAGACTGTAGCGCCTAGAAGCGCTAGGCCACCCCGGCCGGCAATTTATCAGTAAATCAGCCTTTTATATTTAATGTGTGCAACTGACAGTCTGTCTTTTTACTGCGTCTAGCATTCACTTGTCAAACACTGTGCCCAATTTTATAATATGTTTTAAAATTTTTACTTTTATGTGGCTGAATAGCAGCTACTTGTATCTACTGACACCCATCTCCGCCCATACGGGGCGAGGAGGATGAAAATGACCAAGGAAAGAAAAAAAGTCTTCCTTAGCCTTCGATGGCTCACTGAAAGATGACTGGCAGGTGCCCAGTTGGAATATTATGGGACGTGTTAAACGAAGACCGGCTGCAAGACCGAAAATAACATGGAACATTCAGTTCGCCTGAAAAAATTTTAAAATTCATGATTAGCTTTGTCTGTGACACTGGTTTCGTTACGCCAATTGTCTTTTTTAGATAAACATTAAATATAGATATTTGGCGTAAACTAGTGGTCGTTATATAGGATGTTATACATTTCAGATTGTACTTTACGAACTTACTCGAGGTATTTGTGCGAGGTACAATTTAGAGTGATGTGTTTGAAGTAATTTCAATGTCGGCGATAGTAGTGTTCATAAAATTGAAGAGCTTGAAGAGCTACTAAATAAACCGTACACTCGACGGAACGTTGGCTATAGTGCATTACTTCATCTATGCTGGAGGGAACCAGAGCTACTTACTCTTCAAGGGGGTTCTTCCGTGAAGTAGTTAATTCAGCTGGCATTGGAAGCGATCAGCTCTGAGGGACGAGAATTACGGGTCGCGGGGCCGCCGGGGTGCGCCCTAGAGACGTCGACGTCAGGTGGAGGCGGCAGCGGCGGCGGCAGCGGCAGCGGCAGCGGCCTCGGCGGCCAGTGACCCTGGCGGCCCATCAGCAGTACGGTACGTGTCGTGTAACCAGCCAATTCAGTGCGGCCAGCCGGCCCTTCCGGCGGGGACGAGTTCGCGGCGGTCAAGGGCGGCTCTGGCCCTGCCGTCTCGGCCAGACGCGGCCGCCACGGGCTCTAACTCGTCACGCCGCCAACACTGCCTCTGTTCGTGGGCTCATAATGTCATCCTGTCTCACGCACTCCAGTCACACGGGATGACCCCACTACTCTTTAGATGGCAAAGCCTTCGCTGTTATGTGATTTGTTAGATCAGTCCTATCGTTCCCAAAGCAATGTGATTCGCTATGTAGCTACACATTCTGCACAAGACAAAGTTTCTGTCATACAGGCTAACGGATAAAAGAAACCTTATTAATGGATGTAGCTTACTCCTTACGGTAACAAAAAAGCGGCATCACAAAGCAGTTTTCTGCAATTAATACACAAAAAGTAATTTCGGGGGCCGCACGCGATTTGCCGAGCGGTCTAAGGCGCTGCAGTCATGGACTGTGCGGCTGGTCCCGGCGGAGGTTCGAGTCCTCCCTCGGGCATGGGTGTGTGTGTTTGTCCTTACGATAATTTAGGTTAAGTAATGTGTAGGCTTAGGGACTGATGACCTTAGCAGTTCCATAAGATTTCACACACATTTGAACTTTTCTTTTAATTTGGGCGATTTAAATTATATAGGGTATCTCAAACTTTTGGGTCAAATTGAAACAGGTTATACTGGGTCTACGACCAGTTATATTGAGACAGGGAACCAATAGTCAGGAATGCATATTTATTATGTTATGGACATGCACAGCGTACAATACTAACAACAACGTAGCTCATAACAACTGTTTAAAGCGACGACCGCTAGTCTCAACGCTTGTATTGCAACGACGCATGCAGTTCTACCGCACTCTCACAAAGATACCAGGTGTCTTACACTGAAACAGGCAGTGGGTGATAAACAGCGAACACCTCTGACGAGCAGACATGCTGTACACATCTTAGCTCACAGCACATGTGTCATGTGACGAACGCATGCATCGCACTGGCGCAGTAACCTGTGCCACACGCACGCCGCTATTCTGGCGTCACTTCTCAACTGCATCGGGCAGCTTGTGATGTGACCATTGTGAGGTGTTTTACGTTGTACAGTGCATAATTTGTGGTCAGAGATGAAACGCTACTCGTCACGTAAGTTCGCAGACATACATTTAATATACGGTGCAGCGGGATGTGGTGCCCCTATTACCCTTATTAGCTTAATAATTTACGGATTTGCTGTCACGCTCATGGGACCTTCACCGCACACACACACACACACACACACACACACACACACACACGCTCGCGCGCGCGCGAATCGGATTTTCATTTAATTCGTCCGAAACCTTGAACTCATCATCACACACTCGTTTAGTCAGAAGTTTTGTTTTTTAATTCTTTCTGTTGTAACGGTCGAATGCCACATGTTCTACACACGAATGACTCTATTCATTCTTCTATAAATTATTGTGTTTTAAATTAAATAATTATCAAATGAATCGAAGATCGTGAGAGTAGCTCGCGAGGGTAACTCATGAGAATTATTCCCTTGAGATTGCTTAAAGACTACAAGCTTCGTAGTATTGTGTGCGCACTGTAATCTGCGCTTCACTGCAGCAGGAACCATTGCACCTTATCTGCCTTTAGCAGGAATAACAGTGAAAGTTACGCACTATTGTCCGCCCGGCTAGCCGCGCGGTCTAACGAGCGAGAAGGTATACCAGTCCCTGGCACGAATCCGCCCAGGCGGATTAGTATCGAGGTCTGGTGTGCTGACCTGCCTGTGAATGGTTGTTAAGGCGGTTTTAGATCTGCCTCGGCGAATGCGGACTGGTTCTCCTTATTCCAGCTCAGTTACACACTATGTTGGCGATTGCTGCGCACACAGTGTCTCCACGTACGCATACACCATAATTACTCTACCACACAAACATCTGGGGTTAAACTCGTCTGGTGTGAGACGTTCCCGAGGAGGGAAAGGGGGGGGGGGGGTGAGATCCACTGGGGGCCGAACCGCACCATAATCATGGGTTCGGTGTGGGGTGGCGGTGGGCTTGGTGGACTGCTGTGGACTGTTCCTGCTGTGGGGTTGTGAACCACTGAGGGCTAAGGCGAGACGAAGCTTCTCCGTCGTTTCTAGGTCCGCGGCTCAATACACAATAGGCACTATTACACTCAGTGTTCGCATTTTAAGAACTGCAATTAACAGGATATGTTCATCATTTATTTGCATGCTTCACAGGTTAGAAAGTAATTCGGCGCGGAGATACCGAGAGACAAGGCTGCATACCATATGTTGAAGGTGACTGCTATGCGTCTTTAAATTTCATGTTTTTAGAAAGAAAGTATTAGGTTAACAGACAAGCCATTTGTGCTCATTGTACATCATTCCTTCTTGATGAGCGCTTTAAACAAAAAGAAAAAAAAAAAAGAGCTGGCGCCGCCATCCGACAGCAAGAAACCAAGGAACATAGTTTCAACCCTACGTGACAAAATATGTTATGTCATTCACTTCAAGAGTCTGAAACAATGTTTACTAACATCCATAGAATTTTATTATTTAGGCAAGTTCCCTGGGTGAAGTCATACTCTGACATTAACACTCAAATCGCATGAGTGCAATGAAAGAGTTCTAGAAGAACTTTTTTCATATTGATGAGCTGTATCTTGGGCAACACAATGCAGAACGTGCCAAAGTTTCTGAACATAAGACTAGCGACATCCTGGGAAGACGTACTTGGGGCACCTGCATTAATTTCCATACCAGTTTTTCGAAGGGTGCTATTTTTAAGCCGGCCGAAGTGGCCGTGTGGTTAAAGGCGCTGCAGTCTAGAACCGCAAGACCGCTACGGTCGCAGGTTCGACTCCTGCCTCGGGCATGGATGTTTGTGATGTCCTTAGGTTTAACTAGTTCTAATTTCTAGGGGACTAATAACCTCAGCAATTGAGTCCCATAGTGCTCAGAGCCATTTTGCTATTTTTAACGAAAATTTAATGGCCGTTGAAGTGAAAAGTTTTAATGTAGTCTCTAATAAATCCATTTCAGTACGAATGAGATTTTCAGATATTTCAAAAACGTTCCTGGTCAACGTTTGCAACAGATAAATATATTATACTAATTTCTCTCAAATCGAATAAAACTGTCCTACTTCGTCAGCTCTGAAACTAAAAGGAATTCGTAAACCTTGACTACGATTCTTGTCAACATTACTACTAATGTCCACAATCGGACATACTTGTTTCGTGACAAAAATAGTACTGAGCTGTTTAATGGTTCCAGTAATCATACTTTGCATGGTTCATGTCGTCATTAGGGGAACCGTGTCCATTATTATTTTTAATGTAAGTGTGTGTACTTTTTGCTCAGTAACTGATCGTGAAAGATCCAAAAGAAATATTGTAAATATTGTATTAGTGTCGCGAGTTCGTCGCCTAGCGTTTGTCTTCCGTCTTTTACGGATGCGAGGCTGTTTCGCATTCGGTTATCGCTTTTCTGGCCTGGGTCTTCGTACGAGCAGGACGCAGAATTCGCCAGCTCCCACAAAAGCACATCGTAAGTTAAGGCATTGACTCTGAAATGAGTCTTTCATATATCATTATGACCCTTGAGAAGATTAATTAAACAAAGTAAATAATCAGTGTGTCGAACATACATTTGTTGTACACTGCGCAAATAATTAGAGGATCACTTTTCTAAGGCCCATAACTGCCACACTTTGCGACGCACAGCTTTGAAATTTGGCTCAAAGTTCCCTACAAACTTCGTCTGTAATGGTGCAAAAGCGTGGCGCCCTTTGTGACGCCATCCTCGGGCTCGACGATGCTTCAAACAGCGAGGTGTCGCCACGTGCAAAAAAAAAGGCCAAACTTCAGAAGTTCAGTTGATATTAAGTTGAATACTGCTCTTACGTCGCCACCAAAATTCATCACAATTCTGCCCCGCGCCCCCGTGGACGTGCCAAACGAAGAGAACGTCATCAAAGCCCCTCTTACCGACGTTTCACCTTTTTTTTCTTGAAATCTTTGCGATGGAGGTCAGAAGCGCGATTTACAGCGTTGAAATCACGCTGTTTCGTCATGAGTAGCCGATAGAAATATTCTAGGCTCATCGCCGCCCAGAAACGGCGCGGAAAGTCCTACGGGACGGGGGCGGGGGACGGAGGCATAAAGAACATCGATGAAATCACCCCTTTCCCTGGGACGTTGATTGCCATACACTTCTCCGTTTGCAATGCGACGAGCAAAAGGAAGACGTTCCTGACAATCTTTGACACTTCTGACTCCCTTGGACGTATCAGTCCTTCTCTGGACAGTATCTCCAGTATCTCCATTCAACGTGACTGCAGCCATTTGGAGTGCAGCGCTACCCCAATTTTGGCCCTCGTGTACAGACTGGAACCACCAGCGACTGTTCAAAATCATTCGAGGAAATCTGAACGCGATCCGAAGCAGCAAAGAGTGCTTACGCTTTTCCAGCCACAATAGCCTTATAGAATGGTTGAAACATCTGAGGGCGTCAGCAGAATGAAACGTTGTCAAGAAAGTCTTGTTGCTCCTCACCGCTCGTTTCCAAGCGCGAAATGTGTGGGAATCAACGCCTCATGGAAATGGATGTGTTCATTGAGGTCCTTTATACTTCCCCAACAGGCCCTTCTGTGCCGTCTATGAGCGGCGGTGTGTCTGGAATGTTTTCCTCGGCCACTCATAAGCCAAACCGCGTGGTTTCAAAACAGGACGTCGCGGATCTGACCTCCATCGCAGAGGCGTCATAAAAAGGGTTGAAATGTAAGAGGGGATGTGACGACTCTCCCATTGTGTGACACGTCCACGGTAGCGTTGGCTAGAATTTTGCTGAAATTTGGTGCCAATGTGACATCATTAACACGTATTAAACGTCACAAGGACTTTTTGCTGTAGACCTTTTTTCGCACATGTCGACACCTTGCTGTTCGAAGCAACGTCGAGCCGGCAAGTGACGTCACAGGGCGGTACGATTTTGCTCCATTACAGACAAAGGTTGTAGGCACCTCTGAGCCAAATTTCAAAGCTGTGCGTCGTAAAGGGTGGCAGTTACGAGGTTTGGAAAAGTGATACTTTAATTCTGTTGCGCTGTTCACTGATTATTATTATTAATAATTTTATATGTTCCTGCACTACGCACAAAAGGTGTATTTAGCATATACGGCATTCCATTAAAACTTGTAAAACATGTCTGGTATAGTAAGTAATTAGTGCGCAAGCATTTCCATTCTCACAGAACAGCTGTATGATTATACAATGTAAACTTTCACGGCCGGTATTGTCTTCACTTAAAACTTCCGGGCTGATAGGCCGTGGTCGAAGTATAAAACTGTCTCCTGACGTTTCGTCTCCGACTGCGGGAGACATCCTCGGAGGTAAAGCGGCGAACCTTTGTCTGGCAGTTCGCCGCTTTACCTACGAGGATGTCTCCCGCAGTCGGAGACGAAACGTCAGGAGACAGTTTTATACTTCGACCACGGCCTATCAGCCCGGAAGTTTTAAGTGCAGAGAACAGCTGTAGTTTTAGAATTGCAGTTTCTACAATATGAGGTTAGAGATACAACGCTTTTCATTAGTACTGCTTAATGACTGAACTAACTATGTGTATCATTATATGTTTATTAATGTTATACGCAATGAATTTTTTTCGCGGACGTTACACCAAACCTTTCCTGTAGGACTAAAAACGGGTGACTTAAGGAGCTGCTTGAGGTGTGGAGGGAGCGTGAGTGTTCATCAGATCAGGTATCTATAAACGCTGTCTCGAGAATATGGTTGTCATCATTCTGGAAAGCGAGAGTGTGCTCAGCATACTCATCATGAGGAAGATGAATGGGCAACACATGCACGCCGAAAAAAATAGAATTTTTATCCTGTTTCACGTTCGTTGTAACTTGAATTATTGGGCCCAAATCAAGTATGAGCCTTCGGTCTGAAATGCAGCCTCCACGCACTGAGGGTTAAACGCCTTATTGAGCAGTCGGCGCACTCGACGTCTTGGATCGTTTGAGAAGACGCAGCTTCACGACTCGTTGAACCACGCTACGCGCCTTGGGTCCATCATTGCCCAGTTTCAATGCTGTGCGGCCCCGGTTTGAAAATCGATTGCCATTGACAATACACTACACTTGTCTCTGGTCGTCGTTTAGGACGTTTTTACGAGCACTGTTCGAACGCCGCATTTCATGGCTGCGCGTGGTACACCATTCCTTGTAGACAGGTTGCATAGGCTGTGCTGATACGTCAACAAACCTCACAACTTGTAAGTGTGGTTATGTTTCGTCTAAATACAGTGGCTCCTATTGTGCCTTCTTATCGCCTCCACATCGACCCATGTCACTGCACCGATTCCACACAACCAACTAGTTTATACACAAGACTTCACTAACACGACTTACATCAGCGGTAGAGGGACACATTGCCAAATGGTAAGTGCTCCAAAGAATCTACAGTGATCCAGAGAGTCTAGATGGTCTTTGAGGAGGTAAGATTTGTATGTTGAACTTATATGCTGTAGTATATGAGTGCTTAAAACATATACAGGGTGTCTCAAACGTCTTAGGTTAAAAAATAGTGGGTCTACAACCGATTACATTGAAATAGGAAACCAACTGTCGGAAATGTATATTTATTGTGTTATGCACATACACAGCGCACAGAAACGTAGCTCATAGTAATTGTTCAAAGTGGCGACCGCCAATCTCAGTGCATGCATGGCAACGGCGCATGACATTCTGTCGCACTCTCTTAAACAACACTGGTCTCTTTTGTACCAGGAGACAGGCAGCTTAGACGCTACCAAGCAGGTCTTCATCCGTTTCTATACGGGGTTTCATATACCAAAGTCTTGACATAACCGAAGAGGAAACAATCCATTGTTGTGAGATCCGGCGATCGCGCACGCCGTGGAACTGGACCCCCCATTCCAACGATGACGGTAAGTGCTGTTCACGTACGGCGGACATTAACATCGAAGCTGGTGCAAAGTCGTGTACAAACCACATGCTTTCGCAGATAGCAACGGGTACAGTTTCCAAGAACTGTGGAAGCACATCTCGCAGGAACACCTGTAACGTGGACCTGTAAAACGGAGAGGCAACAAGTAAGGTGTTATTAGGTGATCTTGGACAGTACTCGCCCATACGTTCACAGAGGATCACTGCTGGTGGCCACCGGTGTGAGTGGCGTGGGTATTGTCCTCACTCTCCAGACTTAGGTGTTGCTGTTGTTGTAAACACCGTCACAGGTGAAGGAGGCCCATGAACAATACAAACTGTACGAAGTTCGACACTAAAACACTCTGAACCACATATAAGCATCCGCGAGCTCTTATTGTATTAATGGATTCAGTATTGTATTATTTATTGCTCCTATACAGGGTGTTACAAAAAGGTAAGGCCAAACTTTCAGGAAACATTCCTCACACACAAAGAAAGAAAATATGTTATGTGGACATGTGTCCGGAAACGCTTACTTTCCATGTTAGAGCTCATTTTATTACTCTTCAAATCACATTAATCATGGAATGGAAACACACAGCAACAGAACGTACCAACGTGACTTCAAACACTTTGTTACAGGAAATGTTCAAAATGTCCTCCGTTAGCGAGGATAGATGCATCCACCCTCCATCGCATGGAATCCCTGATGCGCTGATGCAGAATGGCGTATTGTATCACAGCCGTCCACAATACGAGCACGAAGAGTCTCTACATTTGGTACCGGGGTTACGTAGACAAGAGCTTTCAAATGCCCCCATAAATGAAAGTCAAGAGGGTTGAGGTCAGGAGAGCGTGGATGCCATGGAATTGGTCCGCCTCTACCAATCCATCGGTCACCGAATCTGTTGTTGATAAGCGAACGAACACTTCGACTGAAATGTGCAGGAGCTCCATCGTGCATGAACCACATGTTGTGTCGTACTTGTAAAGGCACATGTTCTAGCAGCACAGGTAGAGTATCCCGTATGAAATCATGTCGGTGAATCGAGCGAGTACAGTACATACTGTCGAAACTAAAACGAGCTCTAACATGGAAATTAAGAGTTTCAGGACACATGTCCACATAACATATTTTCTTTATTTGTGTGTGTGAGGAATGTTTCCTGAAAGTTTGGCCGTACCTTTTTGTAACACCCTGTATATTTTTTTTAGGATCATGACATTTTGCTGTGTGCATCTTACTGTTGAAATTCGCAAATAATGCGATAGGTATAACCTACTGAAGAAGGGCACTAAGTGCCCGAAACCGTTAAAGAAATTAAATTTCTTTTATGCAACTGGTTACTTATTATTTCGTTATATTCGACTACAGCTGCTGAGGATGGGTAAGCTAGTACAACGAGTTTAGAATATAATTTCCACCTAACACCACAGTGAAAAAGGTCCTCGCTATCTAGTGTGCCGCAATATATCTTGCTAATATGCCAAACCACTCTGCAGTGCATTCAGAAATTCGAGCTCGCCTATAATAGCAGCCGAAGTTCTACTATCGAAAACCTGAAACCTAATGTCATGCAAATAACGTATTTATTGCTAATGGTTTGCAATTTCACACTTATTGCAGTTAATTGTTTCTAATACATTCAAGTGTTTAAGTGCCGCATTCAACATCAACAAGTGTAGCAATATTGCAATGTGCCGCAACAATACGTGGAGCAGGAATTAAATGACTTGATTTTGGATGAAAACAATTCAGAGAATAATAGCATTAATATGTATATATTGTTAGCGAAAGATTTACTAGCCTATACGGTATCTCAAAGTGGCAAATACGAAGGTAAATCCAACAATTGGAGTAATACGTTCCCAATACACAATTGTAAACAAGACAGCAGCTCTTTTAAAGTTCAGGAGAGAATGATAATTTTGAATCTATAGCACGACGCATTGAAATGCTTATGTTCGCTCCTATCAGTTTCCATCTGATAGGAAGTGAGCAAGCTATGAGTTTCCATTTCAACACATGGAAGAATATTACCACAAGTCTGAACACACTATGCATTCACCTGACGTTCACGACAACAAGCAATTAAGAAGACCTCACCCATTTTCTTCATCATTGTAGAACTCCGAAGCAGCTTGCACTGATATCAGACAAAGGTACAACAACGCTCAAACAAAACAAAAATCGACAGCATCAGTGAACAGAGGTGGATGGTGAATCCTCGCTCGAACATGGAACACCACGTTCTGATAAAAACGTGAAGGTTACCCGTTGACTGGTGACCAAAGCGACCTCCCACAGATGCGAAATTCTTCGATGGGGATGCAGAGGTATTGCTCAAAGTGCTTATTTCGATCAATCGAAGCTGAGTATGGCAGAAATTAACGAAGTATTGGAAGGATAAATATCGCGATTTACGGAAATCAAAATGTAATGAGCAAAAACAAAAACTGCGAAGGAAGAGGCGACTTTCAATGTGCCTCGAAAGCTAACCACCCCACAGAACAAAGAATTTTAAATCTGAATACACGGAATTGCACTTTAAAAATCTGGAAATGCTGCAAACAATGTTATGCCAAGATGTATGATGCAAGCTGGAATCTCACCATACATTTGTAACCCATGGTCTGAAAATTATCAAAGAAACCAATTTCAAATTAATAGATTACTCATAAATAGCAGAGTCACAGCAGACAGAATCGCCGACAGAAAAACTCAGAATTAGAATGCTTTGTGTGGTTCAAATGCCCGGCACATAGAGAAACATGTAACCGCACTCGCTAGCTATTAGTTAGCGCTACAACTCGCTAAGTGTCCCACTTTCGATATCCCTCCCCAGCTCCTCAAAGAGTGCGATATCTTCAGAACTCGAGTGGTTGGTAAATAATAATCTACACAGTAAGCTTGCGTTTCGGAATATGTGGATTGAAGAATGGTTCTGAAAGTTGTCATCGTGAGAAACAACTTTCAAATCTTTTTACATGTTACTTATTCACAAATGTGGTGTACTGGTCTTTTCATTTTCTGTTAAATCTGATTATCGGAATTAAGACATAAAATTCATAGGTCTGCAGGTTTCTGATACAGCAGCATCACCATTCATTGCAGCTGCACCACATAATCACGTTTTTGTATATAATTGCTGCAGCCTAGATCAAGTGTACCTTCAGCTGTAGCACTGATGGAGTGAGGGAACACTTCCACGTCGAATGTTATGTATTTTCTTTTTATCGACTTTATTATTCCTTTATCTTTGGAAGATTACTTCTCAGTTATATTCATGAACTGCATGTACAACACGCTGCACCTTGAAGTATATTTTCAAATTAGCAATAATTTTGGTACGTTTCCGTCGTTGTTGATTGAGGCAGAACTATGTTTTGGCAAAAATAAATGGATTTTCATTTACTATAAATGGTCCCGTAGTTTCCACAACACTGCGTTCTTTTCATCTCTTTCATTCTAATAGTTCCTGTAGCATATTTTCCAGCACATTTTACAAGTGACGCTACTACCACAGCTTTATCCTGCATATTTTTTTCACCTTCTGATCGTAAGATCAGTACAAAAAATGTAGATATTATTGTTGGCGATTTTTTGATTACAGTTTTAACATAAGAATAAAAACAGTTTGTAGAACGAAGCCCTTCATCTTGTATTCATCCTCTTGATAAGAAATGGCTATTAGTGCACTTGATATGAGTTACGCCAGATTTTCATTCATATATTATGTAACAGAAGTAATGTCACCTAGCAGAGATACTATTTGGACACGGCACGTCAGTGTTTTGAAGCTATGGCGAGTGGCTGGCCAAACTTCATTTAGTCTTCAAACAACAAGTGCCTATTAATACCATTACTGTTCTCAGTTCTTGACGCGGTAGAAAAGTCCGTGATGTGACCCTACAAACTATCAATTCGAGCGGCTGTCTTCTCACTTGCTAGCTATTTCATCAAACTACCAAGCCCAAGGGAACAATTACAAGTACAAGGACTTATTTTATCCTTTATGGTTTGATGACATAAATATTTCATTCAAAAAAGTGTGATTGGTTGCTGTGTTTTCTTTAAACTGTAGCTGTAAGCATTTAGAAGTAACTGGATTGCCCAAAGTAATGTATACCGGTTTGTGTCAAATTTCGCATATAAAATGGAGCAGAATTTTATGGTGATTCAAAAAGAATTATGACGTACTACACGCAAATAATTTTTAAGATCATTTCGAGAGTCATTTAGCAAACTTCACTCTTCCAATGTGAAATAAAATGCCACTGCCAGATCAACGGGGATCGTTGAATCAATGTCTCATATTATCATTTGTGGTTATTACGGTCATTTTCTTCAAAATGTTTTTGACTGACAGGCAGCTGTTAAAAACAGAAAAAAATTTATCGTGACATGTTAGGCCGACACATTAGTTCATCAATAAATAATGGTGGGAAGTACCTATGATAACCAGTGATTTTGCTGTGAATTCCGAAGACATGCACAGTGGTCGATTAGCGAACTCTGTAAACACGGCGGTGAACGACGAAATGAGTCTCTCCCGTGAGGAAACAGACCTTTCA
Source organism: Schistocerca nitens (assembly GCF_023898315.1). Taxonomy (NCBI): domain Eukaryota; kingdom Metazoa; phylum Arthropoda; class Insecta; order Orthoptera; family Acrididae; genus Schistocerca; species Schistocerca nitens. The sequence goes on from NC_064615.1 coordinate 796,440,529, forward strand.
TCCACATTTCCGATTAGATGACATACACTTTACAGACGACTGTCTGAGGGATTTCAAATGAGGGCGGTACCCTTGACATTTAACCGCTCATCCAGCCACATGTACTTTCTGTAAAGTTTTTCTTGAGTGCCGCATTCTTTAGACTTGTCACAACCCCACCGCTCTTGTTTTCGTAGCATTTTATGCATTACGTGTAGTCATAAATACGCTACGAAAGAGTACTCAGTGAGCTGTCATTGGTCACTGGTAAGACCCATGGTAAAGAGAAAAATAAATTACAAAAGAGAAATATCCAAAGGAAAATAACCATCGTGGTACATTTCCACATGATGGTTGCTGTGTTTGGTCCGCAGTTGTGTAATCCATTTTGTAGGGTAGGAAGATCCACCGAACAGAAACAGTATTATATATCGATTATACTCGTATTATTCGCAGACCGTTTTCGGAAGCCATAATCAGAGCTGTATGACGCACCAGAACGTCTTCATATTGCATATAATTATGGTGGTAGTATGAGTATGAAGTTGCTCTGGCGTATGAAACAATACTGATAAGGAAAATAAAAGATTTAGAAACAGATCTGTGAATAAAGTTTAAATTAAACTGGTAGCTTTCGGAGGATTTTATTACCTAACAAAATGAGAGCATCAGTAACACAGGACTCAACCATCTACTTTCTTCTACATAATTTGACTATGTCCACTTCAGCGACATTGTAGTGTGTCATCAATTTTTGCACACAACTTTCCATGTGTCGCGACAATCCGTTCGTCATAGTTTCATTCGATCAAGCCTCTTCATGGAAGAGGCGTTACTGTGCCACAACGTCTGTTCTATAACTGCGGTATTGACAAGTTCCACTAATGTCTCAGCCAAATTTGACGGCTGCAAACTCCACTCATCATAGCGAATATTCTAATGTCTTGAATTAAACATCCACAACCACCAATGAATCGTGGATTCATTCATTGTGTGATACCTGTTGGCCTCACACATTATGCATGCCTGGTGCCGTCCTGTTTCGCACATTCACGAATCACTAGCCGACTCTGACCACACTCATTTTCATAAACACTTGTTACCGTTACGTGTACAGCTCATAAACAGATGCGAATGCAAATGGCGTAAAACAAACACCGGCGCCTGCGAGTTGCATGTGCAAACTGGCGTACGCACCGCAGTGCTGGTGGACTTCGTATCGCAATGGTTACGGTACTGCGCTTGCATTTGGAAGCAGCAGGGTCCGCATCCACGTTCAACTAGCCAGACTTAAATTTTCTGTAGTTTCCGTAAACAGCTTAAAGCAAATACTGAGACGATTCCTTTCAAAAGTACTCATCGGATTTCCTCGAACGTTTTGAGCATGTGCTCCGTTTTTATTTTTCGGCAAAACAGAGTGCAATGCTTACAGTGCAGGAACGGAGGCTGGTTACTGGCGACGTACAGCGCGTTTTAGGTACAAAGGGGTGTGCGCCGTTACTTTGTAGTAATCACACAGTAAGCGATAACGACAAAGTGTTCGATTTTGAACTTTAAACTACAAAGTTCACTACACTTGCATTACGCGTTTCATGCAGTTGTATTTATTTTGGACTGTAGGCTTTACTGTCCTAGTGTAGATCAGGTATTAAGGAATGGTCGGGAAATATGGAATACCACCGTTCCTCATCCGTCGAGTGGTGTGCTACCAAACAAGAGACGTCTCTCTTTTGAGGCTCTGTAGTGGGTTCAGTTCGTCTCCAGACATCGTGTGAATTACGGCACAGAAAAATAGTTTCTGTAGCTTGACAAAATTTTTGTAAGTAGGTTTGGAAACCCATGCAGTAATTACTGAAAATTTACAAAAAAGATTAAAAAAACATATAATATATTAATTTAAACAGCTGTAGACCGTAATGTATTGCTCCATTTTTGCCTATGGGTACAGCTGGTTCTGTTTATTATATTGTTAAGTTCAAGATGGCATGTTGGGCAAATTGGAACTCTTTTTATTCCATAAAACCAACATTCTCAGAACAGGTGCTGAGAATGAAATAAAATTTGTGACTTCTCCAGATGAATGAGTGCAAAACGAATCACCTCTAGTACATGAACAAATAATTGTTTAAGAACATTCTGTTGAAGTTGATAAACGCAACAGATTTGCTATCCAGTCAGTGATTTTTCAATTGCATAAAAGTATTTGTTTTAGGAGTTTAAATTAGAACAATCTCAGAATTGTATTTTGTGTATGTAAAATATGTTTGCTCTCCAATATTCATGATTATTTGCATTCCTGAAACCCTATTTCATATTTCTCTACTAATCCCTATAAGTTCAAGTAAATTGCTTTGAAAATTTCTTTTTTTGATTGCAAGATATTTAGGAAATTTAAATACTTATTGCTAAATAACTGAAGTTTATGATAAAGTGCGTTTGAGAGCTAAGAATGAGTTCAACCTGAAGACAAAACTACAAATGTAAATCGTTTTCTATAACACTAGATCTTTCTTTATTTGCCTCTGCTGTTCTATACTTAAACCACATGGACGGCCTGGAACGTAGAATGAGGGTATAAATAGGAGCGTAATGGCTAGCTGAAGACCATAAGAAACATATTACGAGATTGAATCAGACTAGCAAGTAATCTATTATAGTTATAATTTGTCTTCAAGTTGAAAATAACCCACGGTTAAAACAAGAAATCAAGTAAACAAATTTGCAAGTAGGAGAGCCATATATCAGAATGTTTAAAACGCACATGTACTAATTATGAATAAAAGCTGATATAAGTTTAGCTTGAAATCTGGAGTCCAGGCCACCGGCCGTTTGGACCTGACCAATTAAGTAACGGCAGTAAAAATGTAATCTCTTCCAAAGTGTCGTGAGGCACATACTGTAGTTCAACACCAATCATCAAATGTGAATAGATTAACCATTAACCTCAGGATATGCCGATCCGCGCAGAGTTCTCTCTCTTACAGTATTAGGCCCTGATTGTTACCAAGTCAAGACACCCTGATGTACCAAAACACTAGTTCACCTTTGGAACGCGATACAGCAGCAGGAAAATACAGGAGAATATGGGTTTGGGACAAGGAATGAGAGAGAGGAGGAAGACTAATTGACCTCTGTAATATATTTCAGCTAGTAATAGCGAGTAATTTGTTTAAGAATTTGAGAACTTTTAACATTTCAGTGCGTCAGCAATCATAATTTAATGATGATAAAGAATCCGCCTCGATTGCAAATAGAAACCGGATGTTGATCTAGGTTTGGGCGCGAATAACCACGCCTTCTTCGGAACGCACTAAAACTACAAACTGCCTAAAGAGGCAGGGTCCAACATTAATACAGAACGCCCTTTTGGGCGCCGAATCCTAGGTCAACATCCAGTTTCTGTTTGCAATCGATGCGGATTCTTTATAATCTTTGTTTAAGAATCACAAGAGGAGGAGGTATACTTGGAAGAGGGGAGATGGCAATTAGATTACCACGTGGACAGATTACGAAATCAGATACTAGGTTGTAAGGCGTACCCAGGAGCAGATATAGGCTCAGATTACAATGTAGCAGTGATGAAGAGTAGACTGAATATTAGGAGATTAATCAGGAACAATCAACCCCCAAAGAAGTGGGATACAGAACTACTAAGGAATGACGAGGTACGCTGGAACTTCTCTAAGGCTATAGATATAGTATTCACTAATAGCTCAGTAGGCAGTGCTGTTTAAGAGGAGTGGACATCTCTAAAAAGGGCAATCGCAGAAGTTGGAAAGATATAAGTACAAAGAAGATAACAGCGAAGAAACCATGTGTAACAGAATAAATACTTCAGTTGATTGATGAAAGATGGAAGTACAAAAATGTGGATTCAGGAATACAGAAATACAAGTCGCTGGGGAATGAAATAAACAGGAAGTGTGTGGGAGCTAAGACGAAATGGCTGCACGAAAAATATGAAGGAATCGACAAAAAAATGACAGTCGCAAGGACTGACTCAGCATATAGGAAAGCCAAAACAACCTTCAGTGAAATTAAAAGCAAGGTTGGTAACATTAAGAGTGTGACGAGAAATCCACCATTAAATGCAGAGGAGAGAGCGGACAGGTGGAAATAGTGCACTGGAGGCTTCTATGAGGGGGAATATTTGTCTAATGTGATAGAAGAAGAAACAGTATTCGACTAAGAAGACATAGGGGATCCAGAATTTAAGAGAACTTTGGAGGACTTGGTGAAATAAGGCAGAAGGGATCGATAATATTCCATCAGAATTTCTAAAATCATTGCGAGAAGTGGCAAGAAAACGACTATTCACGTTGGTGAGTAGAATGTATGAATCTGGCGACATATCTGACTTTCGGAAAAATATCATTCACACAATTCCGAGGCCTTCAGGAGCTGACAAGTGCGAGAATTATCGCACTGTCCGCTTAACAGCTCATGCTTCAAAGTTACTTACAAGAATAATATACTAAATAATGGAAAGGAAAACTCAGGATATGTTAGATGGCGATCTGTTTGGCTTTAGGAAAAGTAAAGGCACCAGAGAGGCAATTCTGACGTTGTGGTTGATAATGCAAGTAAGTTTAAAGAAAAATCAAGACACGTTCGTAGGATTTGTCGACATGGAAAAAGCGTTCGTGCAAGATATACGAAATTTTGAGAAAAATAGGGGTAACCTATAAGGGGAGACGGGTAATATACAATACGTACCAGTGCCAAGAGGGAATAATGAGAGTGGACGACCAAGAATGACGTGCTCGGAATAGAAAGTGTGTGACACTGGGATGTAGTCTTCCTCATCTATTGTTCAATCTGTACATCGAGAAAACAAGGATAGAAATAAAGAGAAGGTGCAGGAGTGGAATTAAATTCGAGTAAAAGGATATCACTGACATATTTGGCTGATGACATTGCTATCCTCAGTGAAAGTGAAGGAGAATTACAAGATCGTTTGAATGGGATGAACAGTTTAATAAGAATATAATATGGTTTGAGAGTAAATTGAAGAGAGACAAAGGTAATGAGAACTGCGAGAAATATATCATCAGGATTGATGGTCACGAAGTAGATAAAGTTAAGGGAGTCTACTACTTAGGCAGCAAAATAACGAATGACGGGCAGCAAGGAGAACATCAAAAGTAGACTAGCACTGGCCAAAAAGGGCATTCCTGTCCAAGAGAAGTCTACTAGTATGAAACACTGCCTTAATTTGAGAAAGAAATTTCTGAGGATGTACGTTTGGAGCACAGCACTAGATAGTAATGTAACATGGAATGCGGGAAAACCGGAAAAAAAAGAGATAGAACAGCAGCAGTTCTGCATGGCATGGATTCTACAAGTTGCTGGTAAGCTTCTGGAGGTATATGGGACAAGATAACTACACACAGATCACGCAATTTCCTTAAGTTACGGCCAGTGGTCTGTCAGCGCGGAGCTGACGCCCGATAGTATCCCTGATGTGTTCCGTCGGGTTCAGATTAGGTGAATCTGGTAACCAAGGCCTCAGCGTGGTCCTCGGAAAACTGCGACGCACACCTGTCCTACTGAACCACCTTTCCTACTGAACCACGTCATCGTCGTCGGGTAAGACACCAAGTGCGCACGGGATGCAGGTGATCCGTAATTATGTTCTCGTAATCCGGAGTTGTCATGGTTCCTTCGATTACTACCACAGGTAACATAGAATCGCAGGTCACTGTCACCCGTAGCATATATTCTACTAACAAGGTCTGCGTCGTGGCACGGCGCATGTTTCAAGCAGACGTTCGCCAGGATGACGGCGTATCTTGTAGCAACCAGCGGACTGTTGTGACAAGAAACGTGATTCATCCGACCAGGTGATGCGTTTCCACTGATCAAAAGTCCAGTCTCGATGATGTCGTGCCCACTGCAATCGTAACTGACGATGCAGACGGCTCAACATGGGAATACGCAGGGACCATACGCTGCGGGGCATCATGCTCGACATTTGTGCTTGCAACCATCCGTCGTCAGTTCTGCCACGGATCGCCGCCTATCCTACGTTATAGATTAGGCGTAGACGTCTAGCACCTTGTCGTCTACCCGCAGGTTCATCACGTGTCAACTGCTTTCCATACATGATCACGCATTAACTTGCAAACGGTCGACCAGCCTCGCCGTTTCCGAGATGCTCGTTCCCAGGTGCCTGTCCACAGCAATTAGCCGTCTGATAAAGTCGTTTACGCCAATGAACTTCCAAATCTGCAGTATGTCCTGTATCTAGAATGATTTCCCATTTGCCTCTGCTCCACTTAAATACTTCCCTCGGTACGTCAGGCCCCCGTAGCACCATTAGATGGCACTCAATCTCACTATGGGCAATGGTTTGGCTCATCGAGGTATAATGTGTCGGCTATGATTTAAGTGTTTCGTGGCATGGAGTGATGTGAAGGTAAACTAGTAATATTTATGTGTATTTATAGCTGAAATTGGACAAAAGGTGACAGTAATCCCTTAATCATTGATCCCTATTGTTCTTTTAACATAGTAACTGATAATTGTGTCGTACCTTATAAGTGCTATGGCTACACTGTGGTTAATTAAATTATGGGGAATTTCTGGCCTGAGAACACGTAAAGCAATTTCTTTAACCTAACGCAACTGAAACAAGCTGTGGCCTTATGGAGATAAACACGACGTTTAGCCGAACTTCATATGTTTTGAACACTTTTTACTGACGCATCTGTAAATGACTTGGGCGGGTCCTAGTAAAAGGCTGAATTCAGACCTTTGGATATATTAACAGTTACATTTATTAACAGCTACTTTTACAGTTTGTAATCTTACGGGCCTGCTGCGTAATAAATGTCTTTCAAGAACGTAATAAATTTATGTAATCAGCTACGCTGCTACGAATATTACTTTTATTTGAACTATAAGCCTATTTTGTCTGCCGAGCGCTGTTGGCAAGCGGGATGCACTCATCCCTTGTGAGACAAGCTGAAGACCTACTTGTCTCGTAAACTCCGGTCTCGTAAACTGACATACGCCGGGTGAACGGTGTGCTGACCACATGCCCTTCCATACCCGCATCCAGCTAAGGATGGCACGGCGGCCGCTCGGTACCGTTGAGCCTTTCAAGGCCTGTTCGGGCGGAGTTTAGAGTTTATAAGCCTCTTTTAGGTGTACAGTCATCGTCAGGTTATCTGTAATAGTCCATCTTATAAATTGTGGTACATTTGTTGTATTACATATGAGTTGCTTATCAACAATATGCTTTTACATACTTTATCAAGTCCTGACTTCCATGCAATATCGTTATTCCTGTTGCTGTCTATTTGTTACTGAATATATTTTACGTTAATGTAGCAACGTTAATCAGTTTTTTAGTAAGTTATGATTTTTCTTTTAGTAGTGGTCAGAAATAAATCTTAGTCTGCAGTTGACGTTTAGTGACAGCAGTTGCGACAGATGTTGAGCAAATTTGTTACTTCTGTTGCTGTCTATTTTTTTTTACTGATTATATTCTTGCTTTGTTATTCTACTAGTCATCAGTTGTATGCTATGTTCTGACATTTCATTAAATGGTACTGTCCCTTACGAAATGAGAACATGACAAGATCTTAGGAGGCAAAACGATCAACGTGGGGGTTCCTCTATGCGGACAAGGGAAACGACTTTATAAGCTTATGCGTAGTCCAACGTACTACAAAAGGGATGAGCGTTGCTAAGAGCAAAGAAAGAAAGTTGTCATTACTCAATCGCAGAGATTCGTGGGGCTGATAAACTCACAATTACATTAAACAATTTGCACAGGACAAGAGCCGTGCGAGAGAAAAATGGATATGATTAACAATTATAGAAGCAAGAGAACGAACATACTGGCCAATCTAACACGGGGAGGTGTATGTAATTTACCTTACGACACACGTGACAAAGATTTCAGCAATTCAGAAAGATTTTGGTACAAAGAACTGTGACTACGAGCAAGCTCTCACCGCGACCTAATTAGTTGCACGCCGGCATTGCGTCTCTCCGTCACTACCTCGTGGTACAGCTGCACAGCGTGTCCCCACCGGTCCAAAGCGTCTCCAACACGTCAAGACCGTAGGTGGCGCCGTCTCCTTCCGCCCACCCTTCGCTCCCCAACACTCCCGACAGGACACTGAAGGGCCTAGCTTCCGGGCGCAACACAACTGCCCAGCCGGCTCGCGTCACGCAGGGCACCATACGGATCCCTTCTTCGACCTATTTAAAAGATAGATTTTCTAGAAAGAATTCGAAGCATCTACCGCAAATTTCCAGCAACCAATGGAAACACTCGATCCCGAATTCGACGGGAAGATCGTTGCACCTACGCACTACACCAAGACAGAGAGTGCTGGCACCCTCTGCCACCATTTCTATCCTTCGATTCCGCATCCCCCCCCCCCCCCCCTCTTCTGCTGTTGTAATGTGTACTCCAACTGTTCAGCCCTCCGATTTTAAGCTCGGAGAGCGCAAAAAATTCGCCTTATCCATCAACCAAGTGAACAAAACGTATTTCATGCGAAATAGGGAACGTTCATGAAATAGAGATTGCTGATCATAAAGGGTACCCCACAGATCACTTCATTTAGGTATCGGTCCGAGGAGAATACTGTCAGCCAACAGCAACACAAAACTGATGAAAGACCGTACCCAATTGCCAGGATAAACTCTATGAAAGTTGTATGTCAATTTAAACAATTTCAGAAATTTCGGCTGCAGCGATTCCAGTATTACGTGACTGGAACCAACGAAATGAACAAACAAATAAGATTTCTGTCGGATGCTTGCCAGTCTATGAAAGTTTGTGGCTCTGCATTTCCATTTCTACAACCTCATCGAACACTAGAATCGAACTGGACAAAGCTCGCACATCACGCTACAAAGAAACGCTGACGGCAAGAAGTGCATCCGGCCAAGGATGACAATAAAGAAATTAGCATGCAAGTGCACCACTGGTCAAGCTGCCACAATCTTAGAGAAACAGAAATGCTTCAAGCTTCGTTTCATGCGTACTTAAAAGATTTGATGCAGCTGAACGACGAACAGAGCAACAGAGGGGAGACTGTTAAGTGCAAAAGATAGATCATTTTTTCATAATCTACTATTTAGTAATTCACAGGATACAATGCACTGGTGGAGCAATTTGTAACTTTATCGGTTTAAATTTGTTGGCGATGTACATAACTGTTCTGACACGCAGCTATTTGTCCTTTCTACAGTACTAGCAAATGCCAACTCCATCTCATGGAGGGCTACACCTTTTCATTCATAGAACTGGATTCCAAGATATAACACTACCTACGGTTTCCTGGTAAAGCGGACCTTGAAACAAATGACGTACAGCAGAGTGCGTAATCATACTCAGAAGGGAACTTAAGGTTGTGTCGTTTGACACCATCAGTTAAATAACTACACTTCTATCATAGTCACCGTCACCACAAATAAGCATGTATATTAATTAATTTGAGATATAGATGTATTTCAGTGTTATGCGCTGTATTTACTATTATTTGCGTCTACGTACAAGAAGCCGGTACTTCGACACATCCAAAGAAACTAAATAAATAAACACACCGGGAAAATAAAAGCGCCGTAGCTATCTAAACTGAATATAGCGGCTTCTGCTACTGTCAGCCAATAGCAACAGAAATATGCTGTATCTGGTGGACGACACATGCAATTACCTCAGATGAAAAAATAATGATCACTATCAGTTTTCCTCTTAATTAATTTTAAAAACTGAATTACATGTTAGTAACATTTATGTACGTTGTTGGAAAAATAATAGGAAACGCCACAGTCGGCTGACTACAAAATGTAAAACTGGCTCGTTGCTCTGTTATTGTCGTAACAATAGTGGAGCGAAAATTCTGCGTCTATAACTTTGCACGTGTAAACAGCATGGGACTTCAGAACGAATTTTCACTCTATAGTGGAATTGCGCGCTCATATGAAACTTCCTGGCAGACTAAAAGCGTGTACCGGACCGGGAGCTTTGTTTCGTCAATTGAGCTACTCGAGTATGATTCACAACCCGCCTTCACAGGTACAGCAGAAAGTAAAGCTGTGAGAGGGCCAGCGGTCGTGCTCGGACAGATTCAGTTAATAGAGCTATTGCTTGTGAAAGGCGAAGGTCCCAGGTATGCCTGCCGTTCCGATACATAGTATTAATGTGGCAAGAACTTTCACCATGGGTTTGTTTAACAATATATTTCAAATTATTTTCCATTTGTGGACGACGCATGAATAAGAAAAGAAAATTCTGCAATTCGAAAATCTGGCACCTATACGGGTGATTTTAGTGACATCAGTATGGGGCCGGTAGAAGGTTGGATTAATAAAACACACGGAGAAGATCGAAGAGCAGCACTTTCCGTCACGGGATCGGTTAGAAAACATAACAGCTTTGGGTAATTGTAACGAACGTCCTCCCAAGTGTCTCCCGAAATGATCACAACGAGAAAATCGGAGGAAGTAGGGCTCAGATGTTTTACCGACAGTGATTCTTCCCAAGCACCATTCGCGAATGGAACAGGGAACTGGGAAAATGATAATGCTTCTAGAAGTACCCTCGGCCACACACCGGCAGGAACCTTGGTGTAGATAGTGAGCACAGCCGGTTAAGTCTCTACGTGTATTTGGAAATTACTAGTTACTACATGTTAGAAGAGATCGCTCTTCCACCCTCCTTAGAGATGACGAGTGTCTGCACTGCCTGTGGAACAAACTGTACATTGTAGTCTCCCGAGTGGTATGAATAAAATTACCTCCAGCACAAGAAACAGTTCGTTTTCACACATGTTTTTACAATATCTTATTTGTTCTTTGTCCATCCACAACTACATCCATCCAGAGTCAATCCGTATAAATACACATGGTGTCTCATATTTCCTATTACAAGATCCTAGGAGCTTTAAAGAGTACTTGGTACATAAAGCCTTAACAAGAACTCCATGCTCGGAAACTAAGGCCTGAACGTAAAATACATGATATACTGAGACTAATGGATGAAGGGCAACATTTAGATACCATTTACAAGTGACAGAACACAGCAATCAGTCGTCATTTGTTTGCAGATTTTATTTGGCAAATCTAGATTTCGTCTAGTGTCTAGCCATTATTAATACACTGTTTCATAGTATCAATGAATGTCAGTTCCCTGTTGTTCGGGCGTCTGTCACTGTTCTTTCAAGACTAGTGTATAATGAAGGTAGGCTTTCTGGTGAACACTTCGATTGGCTGTATGGCTGTTTTGGCTGTACTGGACCTATGGCCATACAGTCAATCGAAGTGTTCTCATCAAAGCCTACCTTCACTAAACAGTAGTCTTGAAAGAGCTGTAACAGACGACCGAACAACAGGGAACTGGCATGCATTGATGGTGTGAAGTAGTGCATTGATAATGCCTAGGCACTAGCCGAAATCTAGATTTACCAAATGCAATCTGCAAAAAAACAACGACTGACTACTGTGCTCTATCAGTTGTAAATCATATCACAGTCGCTGAGTGCACCCATGTTCCTAATGGAAGGTAACCTGAGGTAGATTCTGCATTCCTAGATTTCCGGAGGGCGCGTGACACGGCACCTTACTGCAAACTGTTAACGAAGCTCCGAGCAGATGATACAGAGTCCCACATATGCGAGTTTCTTGAGGACTTCTTAGGTAATACAACTCACTACGTTATCCTCCGTAGCGAGTGATCATCAGGTACAGAGACAGGAGTACCCCAGGGAAATGTGATAGGACATCTCTTTTTCTCTATGTAGGCCTATATAAATTATCTGATTGTGCTGTAGTATATGGGAAAGTATTTTCACTGAATGGTTGTAGGATGATAAAAGATGACTTACAATTTCTGTTTGGTGTGATGAATGGCAGCTTGCTCTAAATGTAGAAAAACGTAAGTTAATGCAAAAGTGTGAGTTCTACTTCAGTATTAGTGGTGTGCTGCTTTACACAGTAACGTCGATTAAATATCTAAGTTTAACGTTGCAAAATGCTATGAAATGAAACGAGCACGTACGGAATGCAATTGGTCGACTTTGGTTAATTGGAAGAACAGTAGGAAAGTGTAGTGAATCTATAAAAGATACCACGTATAAAACAATTTTACGACCTATTTATAACACTAACGTGTGCTATTGCTATACTGTAACCTCAAAGCTGGAGGCAGTTTGTATAATGACATTATTTTTATTAAAGCAATTACAGTATAAAGATGCAGAGCAGTGTTACCCTCTGAAAAGGAATTTTGTTGTGTTGACCGTGATGTACCTAACGGAGGTGGCTTATCGGAAGTGAGAGTCAGAATTACGTAGATATTTAAACAGTGACAAATAATAATTTACCTATCCGTAGTGTCCAAATGATAATAAAAACGGTCGCCAGCCTAATTAGGCATAAGGATGAGTAACATTCTTGTTCAAGAAACTGAAAATAAGTAACTTCCTTCAATGGGCAAACACAGCCTATACTTTGTCACACGAGAGTGCAATGAACTCTGGCACCTGCATATGTTAACGTTAAGGTTATAGCTGAGAGTTAGAGCAGAACAAACTATTTGCATAAATATAACAGATAACGATACATGCTATTACCTTCTGGACTTAGTCAAACTGAATGATCTCTATAACACTACTATTAATATTCACTGTAGAATCATAAATTGGACATAGATCCAACATTACTTTTCAAACATTTTCCTACCTGACAAAAAATCGTAAATGTAGTTCACTGCAAAATTATGAACTGGTCATAGGTTAAGTCTCTCTCAGCTAAATACTTTTCTATTTAGAATGAAAGTTAAACGTATTTCACTAACAAACAATTTCTCACTGACCTTTGAATAAAAGAAGTTACTGTTTTCGTAGATAGTGGTCTTTCTATTAATTGTTATTTATCATGAGCGCAATGTACAAACTGTAGATCCTGTTAAGCTATTAATATGCACTTTTAATACGCTAGAGAAACCCAATATTGTACAGAATTTCACTTGAATAGCAAGAATAATTGAAGCTTTCTATAATTAAGTAACTTTGTGCATTTTAACTACTTTCAATGGAGGGGGGCCCTTAATCTTCACCACTGTAGCAGATCAAACTAAACACACTTTCAGTACACTAAAGAAACAAGCCATTAACAAGCATGAACATGTAACTTTCAACAGTAATAGTACTCAATTTTTACTGCTGTAGAAGACAATTTGATGTGGTTATAAGACAATAGCTCACCTTTGGGTGATTTTCAACAGACTGCACTGTGGTCATTTAATTTGCAAAACTCTATATGCCACAGTTTTGAGAACATTCACTTTAGAAGTTGGCAACAAAATATTAATAAGCAATTTTAATAGAAAAATTATTTTCAGTAAGCATCATTTACTATATTACTCAGTTCTGCTACATTCACTTTAACTTAGTTTCTTCTTACTATCTTCAAGTGGCATTAATTAGTAAAACACTGAGCTTCTTTCAAAAAGGACACTCGGTAATCACTTTAGCATAGGAAGGATCCTAAGTGGAAATGTGACAGAGGATAAATCAAGGTAAGTTTTCATAAATAGTCTTTTTGTTTACCTTATTATTGAAAACAAATAAATCATCCACATGAGCTGATCCTTCACTGTACATTTCTACAATTCCTTGGTTCCTTTTCAGTGATTTCCCAACGTGGTGGCGAGTGCATGTCAGTGGGTGGATTTGCAGGCAGAAATGCAGGACTCTGTCATTTCTTGGTGGCGATGATAGATACCAATTTCAGAATAGTTCCAGCTCTTTATCCATCCATCCGAGGCATTGGAAAGCGTCAGGAAAAGCTTCTCTCGGAACCAGCACAATACACAATTCTTACATTAGCTGTTGATAGTTTGGTAATTTGTCCCCGACTGACTCTTGGTTCCACCTTTCTATCCATGCTCACCACATTCCGCGCGCGCTACACAGTTCTGTTCCCAAGGGAAACCACACCGCCTTTTACATACAAAATAACTGAGAACCCTAAATGAAGGTCAGCAGTTTACATAACAGTAACCAAACATATTAAACAAAATAGAACATTTGCGTATATTGACATTTCTACAAAAAACTCTTCACACAGAAATTACAATTATATACAGTAAGTTTTTTCCCTCCAAATGAGACAAAGAATTTAAATGACAGGTACACTACATTTCATAGAATCAAACCAAGTTTTTTACAAAGAAAGGAGTATACAATTTTGTGTTATCGATTCAATCAAACAACACTTACAGAAACTGAATGTTATAACTTTAAACAAAACGAAAGGCAAAATAAATCAGTAGAGCATTATATCTATGGTGTTACATATTCTTGAGTACTGCTCGGTGTTCGAGATCCTCACAAGCTCGGATTAAAGGAAGACATCGAAGAAATTCAGAGGTGTGCACCAGGATTTCTTATGAGTAGGTTCGATTAACACGAGTGTTACGGAGATGCATCTTATGGGAATCCCTGGAGGGAAGACAACGTTCTTTTCGCAAAATACAGTAGGCATTTGGAGCTGACTGTAGAATGATCCGACTGCCGCCAACGTACATGAAGACCGCGAAGACAAGATAACAGAAATTAGGGCTCTTATAGGAGGCGATAGATAGTAGCTTCTCCTTTGCTCCTTTAGCGAGTGGAACAGAAAAGGACATGACTAACAGTAATAAAAGGTAGCCTCCACCATTCAGTGTCTTGTGATGTATATATGTAGATAAACAGCGCATCATTTTGAATTGGGTTGTCTCAGTACCACGCCTCGAATAGTAGCCCTCTCGTTGTCTACAACCATTATTACCCACGAAATATTACAGCGGTGTAAATCACGACTTCGTACAGGGTGACGTTAATGTTTAGCGATTTGTGTCTGGCAAATATTTACATTGGTGCCTCTATCTCTCTGCATTTACGTAACTATTCTGGTTGCACAGAACAGCTACGCCATACCGGACATGAACTGGAATCACATCCTTCCCCCGGAAGTGTGCTGCCAATTATGCCGTCATAGCTCTCAGGGCTCTCGGAAAGGTACTGTGGTGACCGTGGGGGAAGTGATGAGAAAAGGCTGCCTGTTCCTGTCAGGTAGAACCAAGGGAGCCCTCCGAGCTGAACGCCCACATCCGACGGACGGATCGCCATCGACGTGTCGATGCCCTCAATTTACGAGACTCTGGATAGAGGTCTGGAATTGAATCCAGGACATCCAGTCATCTAAGGTCGAATCGATTTTACCACGAACCCAGAAAAGGCGCTGCACGCTACGTCTTCCTGTCAGCGAAGGCACTCGCGTCGGTCGACTGCTGCTGTAGCCCATTAACGCCAGATTTCGTCACACTGTCCTAACAAATACGTCCGTCGTACGTGCCACATTCATTTCTTTGGCTGTTTCACTCAGTGTTGCTTGTCTGTTAGCACTGACAAATCTACGCAAGCGCCGCTGCTTTCAGTCGTTAAGCGACGGCCATCGGCCACTGTGTTGTCCCTGGTGAAAGGTAATGCCTCAAATTTGATTTTCTTGGCCCTCTCTTGACACTGTGGATCTCGGATTATTCAATTCAAATAGCTCTGAGCACTATGGGACTTAACATGTGAGGTCAGCAGTCCCCTATAAATTAGAACTACTTAAACCTAACTAACCTAAGGACATCAGACACATCCATCCCCGAGGCAGGATTCGAACCTGCGACCGTAGCGGTCGCGCGCTTCCAGACTGAAGCGCCTACAACCGCTCGGCCACACCGGCCGGCGGTTATTGAATTCCTTAACGATTTCCGAACGGAATGTCCCATGCGTCTAGCTCCAACTACCACTCAGCGTTCAAAGTCAGTTAATTCCCATCGTGCCGCCATAATCACGTCGGACACCTTTTTATACGAATCATCTGAGTACAAATGACAGCTCCGTCAATGCACTACACTTTTACACGTTGCGTATGCAATATTAGCGCCATCTCTATACTCGTCTGTGCTTATCGCTATCCCTTGACTTTTGTCACCTCAGTGTATTGTCTTATTCTGCTATTTATGATGATGAATTGTGATTAGTTGGATGATCTTAAATAAATAATTTTGAAGTTTACGAGTATTTACGCCTACATACTCTCCAGACACCTACCGCTTCCAACGTTTCCTAAGCAACGGTGATAATTGTAATAATAATAACAACAATAACGGCTCCGGACTGCGGCGGTCAATTACCAGAGGAGGCCATGCAGTCTTTTGGCTTCTGTGCCTCGCGGGGTTCGGGGTGGGGGAATGTAGTTGTGATTCCGTATCGTGTGTTTGTTGACATATTCACACGTTGTCGCTTAGCAATATACCGACAAGAGAATTTCTGCGCTGTCGCCAGACGACTTGTGCAGGCTTTTGCACAGCGAAGTAGTCTGGTAGTATCCATTTGTAGTTCGGCACCTCCTCTAACCCTAACGGAGATGCTTCTACAAGGTTGAGGTACTCACTGTGGTTGCCTGACAGAGGGAAAATTGAATTCTTCTCTTGTCCCACCTTCATCATCTCAGGGTAGCACTTGCATCATACGTCCCCAATTCTTTATTGGATGTATTACAATTTCTGCCCTCCTTCCCTGCTGTCCTATCACCCTTTCCCTTCTTCTTGTCACTGTTTTCAACATGTTCGTCTCCTCGCCAATTCTGCGGAGAACCAACTCACTTCTTATGAGTCTTCTTAATATTCAATATCCTTCTATAGCATAACATCGCAATCGTTCCTATCCTCTTCTAGTATAGTTTACCCAGAGTCCATGATTCACTTCGATACAATAACGTTCTCCTAATGTACATTCTCAGAAGTTGCATACTAGTAGAAACTAGTACTAATAGACTTTTTCTGTAAAGGAATGCTCTCTTCCCAGTGTTGCTCTGCTTCGTCCGTCATCTGTTATTTTTCTTCCACAGTATGGAAATACTTCTCTCTTTCATAGCCCTCAATTTTGATGTTACATTTTTCGCTAACCTCATTTTGCTACTCCTCATCACTTCCGTGTTTCTCCGGTTTACACTTAGTCCGTTTTGTGTGTGCTCATTAGACAATTTATTCATTCAACAGGGCCTGAAACACTTCCCCGCTTTTACTGAGAATACCAATGTCATCAACAAATCTTATCTACATCCATGGTATGGAAACCTCTTGGACTGGCTTGTCCAAGCGTGGTGATATCCTGTCACTTTGAATCTTAGTATCACTCTTGAACGTTTTCGTTACTACCGTCATTGCTTTTTCGATGTATATATTCAACAGTAGGGGTGAAAGACTGCATCCATTTTAAACACTTCTAATCAGAACACTTCGATCTTGTACTTACGTTCTTATTTCTACCTTTTGGTTATTGTATGTATTGTAATTATGAATTGCTTGTCCTTGCCTATGGCTTATATTTATTTGCTGAGACTTTCCAAAATCTTTCATCACTTTACATTGTTGAATAGTAATAGGTTCAGATCCAGTTCGACAAATCCTATGAAGGTGTCTTGTTTTTACTAAGTCCATTATAAAGCGTAAGTCAGAACTGCTTCACTAGTGCCTTTGACTTTCCAAAAGTGAAACTGATCGTCGTCTAACAGACCTTCAATTTTATTTTCCATTCTTCTGTGTATTATTCTTGTCAGAAACTTCGACGGATGAGGTATTAAGCTGAATGTGTGATAGTTCTTTGACTTATATTGTAAGGTGATGTCACTTTGATTTTTCTATGTCATCGATATGCACGTCAGAGAGAGAACAAGTACGTTACTGTTAAATAACCTCTAGTCTTGTCGTGGCACAGTCGTTGCCCCCGCGCAGTCTGATACATTCATAGCCGGCCGGGGTGGCCGAGCGGTTCTAGGCGCTTCAGTCTGGAACCGCGCGACCGCTACGGTGGCAGGTTCGAATCCTGCCTCGGGCATGGATGTGTGTGTCGTCCTTAGGTCAGTTAGGTTTAAGTAGTTCTAAGTTCTAGGGGACTGATGACCTCAGATGTTAAGTCCCATAGTGCTCAGAGCCATTTGAACCGTTTGATACATTCATAGTTGCAGTGTGGTAGGTGATCAACGTATTCAGTTGGTCTGTGTTGGCTTGTAATTGTATCTGTTAGATATGTCAAGAACGAGTAAGATGAATACATTAGAAAGTGAAGAGAACATATATTATTTTTGAAGAGAAGAATTTTGAGGTAAGACTACAGCACTGCGCAGGTAGGAATGATTATTGTCAGCTTTAACTTGCTCACAGCTGCGAGAATTTCCACTCCACTTCCCTTACTGATGCATTTACGTATTAATTGATTAAGCTGTATGACTTTTATAGAAATTCTCTGTTAACGTTATATCCTTTTTAAATCATTGTTCACTTTTTTAGCATAGTATTATTCAGACCTGTGTTATGTGTGAAGATCACGCGCCGTATTACTCAGTCTTTTTGAATATATACTTCATTCTAAAATCGTTGTCTTGGCATATCATTTGATAGGAATAGTTACTCTCCCCATACGCATTACCACAGCTCAAATATGTATCTACAAACAGAAATCTAGCTTAACCGCTACCTGCTTGCAGTTTGCTGTTGTACTTTCGAGAAATCTGACAGAAAGTTGTCAAGACGCGAGATACACTACTGGCCTTTAAAATTGCTATGCCACGAAGATGACGTGCTACAGACGCGAAATTTAACCGACAGGAAGAAGATGCTGTGATATGCAAATGATTAGCTTTTCAGAGCATTCACACAAGGTTGGCACCGGTGGCGACACCTACAACGTGCTGACATGAGGAAAGTTTCCAACCGATTTCTCACATACAAACAGCAGTTGACCGGCGTTGCCTGGTGAAACGTTGTTGTGATGCCTCGTGTAAGGAGGAGAAATGCGTACCGTCACTTTTCCGACTTTAATAGAGGTCGGATTGTAGCCTATCGCGATTGCGGTTTATCGTATCGCAACATTGCTGCTCGCGTTGGTCGAGATCCAATGACTGTTTGCAGAATATGGAATCGGTGGGTTCAGGAGGGTAATAGGGAACGCCGTTCTGGATCCCAAAGGCCTCGTATCACTAGCAATCGAGATGACAGGCATCTTATCCGCATGGCTGTAACGGATCGTGCAGCAAAGTCTCGATCCTTGAGTCAACGATGAGGACGTTTGCAAGACAACACCCATCTGCACGAACAGTTCGACGACGTATGCAGCAGCATGAATTATCAGCTCGGAGACCATGGCTGCGGTTACCCTTGACGGTGCATCACAGACAGGAGCGCCTGCGATGGTGTACTCAACGACGAACCTGGGTGCACGAATGGCAAAACGTCATTTTTTCGGATTAATGCAGGTTCTGTTTACAGCGTCATGATGGTCGCATCCGTTTTTGGCGACATCGCGGTGAACGCACATTGGAAGCGTGTATTCGTCATCGCCATACTGGCGTATAACCCGGCGTGATGGTATGGGGTGGCATCGGTTACACGTCTCGGTCACCTCTTGTTCGCATTGACGGCACTTTGAACAGTCGACGTTACATTTCAGATGTGTTACGACCCGTGGCTCTACCCTTCATTCGATCCCTGCGAAACCCTACATTTCAGCAGGATAATGCACGACCTATGTTGCAGGTCCCGTAGGGGCCTTTCTGGATATAGAAAATGCTCGACTGCTGCCCTGGCCAGCACATTCTCCAGATCTCTCACCAACTGGAAACGTCTGGTCAATGGTGGCCGAGCAACTCTCTCGTCACAATACGCCAGTCACTACTCTTGATGAACTGTGGTATCGTGTTTAAGCTGCGTGGGCAGCTGTACCTGTACACGCCATCCAAGCTCTTTTTGACTCAATGCCCAGGCGTATCAAGGCCGTTATTACGGCCAGATGTGGTTGTTCTGGGTACTGATTTATCAGGATCTATGCACCCAAACTGCGTGAAAATGTAATCACATTTGATTTCCAGTATAATATACACCCCTGGAAATGGAAAAAAGAACACATTGACACCGGTGTGTCAGACCCACCATACTTGCTCCGGACACTGCGAGAGGGCTGTACAAGCAATGATCACACGCACGGCACAGCGGACACACCAGGAACCGCGGTGTTGGCCGTCGAATGGCGCTAGCTGCGCAGCATTTGTGCACCGCCGCCGTCAGTGTCAGCCAGTTTGCCGTGGCATACGGAGCTCCATCGCAGTCTTTAACACTGGTAGCATGCCGCGACAGCGTGGACGTGAACCGTATGTGCAGTTGACGGACTTTGAGCGAGGGCGTATAGTGGGCATGCGGGAGGCCGGGTGGACGTACCGCCGAATTGCACAACACGTGGGGCGTGAGGTCTCCACAGTACATCGATGTTGTCGCCAGTGGTCGGCGGAAGGTGCACGTGCCCGTCGACCTGGGACCGGACCGCAGCGACGCACGGATGCACGCCAAGACCGTAGGATCCTACGCAGTGCCGTAGGGGACCGCACCGCCACTTCCCAGCAAATTAGGGACACTGTTGCTCCTGGGGTATCGGCGAGCACCATTCGCAACCGTCTCCATGAAGCTGGGCTACGGTCCCGCACACCGTTAGGCCGTCGTCCGCTCACGCCCCAACATCGTGCAGCCCGCCTCCAGTGGTGTCGCGACAGGCGTGAATGGAGGGACGAATGGAGACGTGTCGTCTTCAGCGATGAGAGTCGCTTCTGCCTTGGTGCCAATGATGGTCGTATGCGTGTTTGGCGCCGTGCAGGTGAGCGCCACAATCAGGACTGAATACGACCGAGGCACACAGGGCCAACACCCGGCATCATGGTGTGGGGAGCGATCTCCTACACTGGCCGTACACCACTGGTGATCGTCGAGGGGACACTGAATAGTGCACGGTACATCCAAACCGTCATCGAACCCATCGTTCTACCATTCCTAGACCGGCAAGGGAACTTGCTGTTCCAACAGGACAATGCACGTCCGCATGTATCCCGTGCCACCCAACGTGCTCTAGAAGGTGTAAGTCAACTACCCTGGCCAGCAAGATCTCCGGATCTGTCCCCCATTGAGCATGTTTGGGACTGGATGAAGCGTCGTCTCACGCGGTCTGCACGTCCAGCACGAACGCTGGTCCAACTGAGGCGGCAGGTGGAAATGGCATGGCAAGCCGTTCCACAGGACTACATCCAGCATCTCTCCGATCGTCTCCATGGGAGAATAGCAGCCTGCATTGCTGCGAAAGGTGGATATACACTGTACTAGTGCCGACATTGTGCATGCTCTGTTGCCTGTGTCTATGTGCCTGTGGTTCTGTCAGTGTGATCATGTGATGTATCTGACCCCAGGAATGTGTCAATAAAGTTTCCCCTTCCTGGGACAATGAATTCACGGTGTTTTTATTTCAATTTCCAGGAGTTTATTAGTCCAATGAATACCCGTTTATCTTCTGCATTTCATCTTAGTGTAGCAATTTTAATGGCTAGTAGTGTAAGTGGAAATTTTGGTTATGGTCACATAATTATGTTTTACGTTTCTTATATTTTATGTTTTACGTCACTTACGCATTTAACCTAAAGATATGTTGCATTCAGATCAGTTACAGTTCATTTTAGGTTCTGTTTAGTCAAAGTTTAGCATACGAGTTTAAGTTGGATAACAGTTTTTGTGGACATAGCTTTGGTAATACGTAGATTCTGTAGAGTCGGAGTTAAAGTTGGTGTAAATTTCAAACGAGTACAAATATAAGCACACCAAAAAAAGTTTTGCATCACCCCGGTTCCCAGAACTCCTGAAGATAGTCTTGACTGTGGATATTGGACCACAAATACAGCCCATTTGACTGTTTAGAGATGTCACTAAACCCATCCAAAAACGTAATCAACCATGCATGAGCAGCGCCTAACAGATGGAGAGGATCCGACAGCCGATCAGTTCCAGTCATTCCACCGGGAAGGAGGTATACGTCTCGACTTATCTGTAGTTCAACCATGCCTAGACGTCAATACCGCGCTTCGATCGCGTCCGCATTGTTACTTTGTCCAGGCGTCTCGGAGTGAACCAAAGTGAGGTTGTTTGAACATGGAGGTGATACAGAGAGACAGGAACTGTCGGGGACAAGCCTCGCTTAGGTCGCCCAACGGCTACCTATGGATTATGGCTCGGAGTAACCATGACAGCAACGCCACCATATTGAATAATGCTTTTCGTGCAGCCACAAGACGTCGTGTTACGACTCAAACTGTGTGAATAGTCTGCATGATGCGCAACTTCCCTTCCGACGTGCATGGCACTGTGCAGCGCCGTACATATGTGCCCAACAACATGCCAAATGGACCGCTCATGATTGGCATCACGTTCTCTTCACCGATGTGTGTCACATATGCCTTCAAGAAGACAATCTTCGAAGTCGTGTCTGGAGGCAACCTGGTCAGGCTGAACGCCTTAGACACACTGTCCAACGAGAGCAGCGAGGTGGAGGTTCCCCGCTGTTTTGACGTGGCATTATGTGGGGCTGACGTACGCCACTGGTGGTCATGAAAGGCGCCGTAACGGTCGTACGATACGTGAATGCCACACTTCGACCGATAGTGCAATAATATCGGCAGCATATTGGCAAAGGCATTCGTCTTCACGGACGACAGTTCGCTCCCCATCGTGCACATCTTGTGCATGACTTCCTTCAGAATAACGTCATCGCCCGGCTAGAGTGGCCAGCGTGTTCTCCAGACATGAACCTTATCGAACATGTCTGGGAGAGATTGAAAATGGCTGTTTACGGACGACGTCACCCACCAACCATTCCGACACATCTACGCCGAATCGCCGTTGTGGTGTGGGACAATCTGGACCAGCAGTACCTTGATGAAGTTTTGGATAGCTTGCCACTACGAATACAGTCATGCATCAATGACGGACCGAGACTCGAATTCTGGAATTATGCCTTTCGAGTACAAGTGCTCTTCCATCTGAGCTACCCAAGCACGACTCACGCCCTGTCCTCACAGCTTCAGTTCTGCCAGTACTTTGTCTCCTAAATTCCAAACTTCACTGAAGCTCTCCTGCGAACCTTGCAGAACTACCACTTCTGTAAGAAAGGAAATTGCGGAAACATGGTTTAGCCACACCTGGGGGATGTTTCCAGAACGAGATTTTCACTCTGCAGCGGAGTGTACGCTGATATGAAATTTCCTGGCAGATTCTGGCAACATTCCCCAGGCTGTGGTTAAGCCATGTCTCCGCAATATCGTTTCTTCCAGGAGTGCTAGTTCTGCAAGTTTCGCAGGAGAGCTTCTGTGAAGTTTGGAAGGTAGGAGACGAGGTACTGGCAGAACTGAAGCTATGAGGACGGGGCGTGAGTCGTGCTTGGGTAGCTCAGATGGTAGAGAACTTGCCCGCGAAAAGTAAAGGTCCCGAGTTCAAGTTTCGGTCCGGCACACAGTTTTAATCTGCCAGGAAGTTTCATACCTTAGTTAGTGTAATTTTGCCGTGGCTACTGCACATGTATGAGGGCGCGGCACCCATATTGCAGATAATTTTTACATTTCTAATTCTTCACTTAAAATGTGATATACCCTTTCAGATGATATCTGGCAAGCGTAAGCAATTTCACGCACTTTCAACTGGCGATCCTCCATGACAATTTTGTGCGCTTTTGAAATGATTTCTCGAGTAGTGACACATCTTGGCCGACCACTGCATGGATCATCATCTAAGCTCTCCCGACCAAGTTTAAAATCATTTGTCTACTTGGAAACAGTTGAATATGAAGGAACAGAGTCCCCCAGTGTATTCTGGAAATCGGCATGAATGTCGTTTGCTTACATACCTTTCTGTACGAAGTACTTAATTACTGCTCGAATCTCGATTTTTTTCCATCTTCGCAAATCACTACGAGGGAACAACAACAGAGCCACGACACCGCCACAGCTTTCTTCCAAGAGCACTCTCGTGGCACATGTTTACAGTCAACAGCACAATGAATATCACGCGAACAACTCGTTGCCCTAGCATTGACGTTTCGTGGTGATTCAGAGAAGTTTTCAAACCACCCTTGTATATGATGAGATATTTTCAAGAGGAACTTATTTTCCGTTCGTATGACGGGAGACAGAAGTACTGTCCTTAGAGAAAGGCCACCACACGCCCATCAGGAGTAATGGTCCTACACTGGAGCCCTGCCCACGCCGACTCTGCCCAGTGCTACATCACTTAACTCGTCAGTCCGCGACAGCCCTCGCGATGCCCATTAGGACGTGTTAAGAGGTAAATTGTTTCGAATGGTCCGTCGGCACTGAAAGGTGACGGGGAAACGGACGTTGTAAGGACGTCTGTGGCAAGACCGAACCAGCAGAGTATGTCCTAACGACGGTGAAGCCGTTTACACCTAGTCCTACATCTACAGTAGTGAATTTATAATATAAAAATTGGAGTGATTTCAGTGACTATTTGGTTTAGTGGTTTTCTCTATGTTGATAAGTCCGACAGGTGCCCCTGTTCACTCCGGTACTTGAGGTGGTCAACTTACTTGGTCGCTTCGTTACAAACAAATTAAGCTTCAGCTCCCATTCATTTTACATAGTTTATTTTTACATTGCAAGCAGCCTTTAAAGCAGTTTGTTTATTTCTGTCATTTGAATATCATTTTCTACCTGTTACACCCAATATTATTATCGGAATTTGTTCCTCACTGAACATAACATGCAGATACAGCAGTATTACCAGACGAGCAGAATAAAAGGAAATGGTAATTCATGGAAACTTGTCATGACGGAAAGTCAGGATATGAACAGTTCCTTTATTAGAGCACTAAAAACGCACAGTCAGCTGCACGAAGTTACAAAAATGTAACAAAGGGAACCACGGGACAGTTGGTACACCAGTACACGCCATAAGTGCCCACCGTCCGCCGGAAATACCAGTCAACGTAATCTCTTTAGACAACATGCAAGGACATCCTTATTATTCTTGCGGTACAGTAAACGTGACTTGTTTGATAAAGGAAATAAAGAACTGTGTACTACAAAAATAACTGGACTGGATAATGTGAGCGTATCTAATCTAACAAAAATTAATAAGGTAAAATATATACAATTTACGAATTGAGAATAAAATTACTAATCTAGTGCAATAACCAAAGCAGTTACACGGCACTATAATGGTCCTAGGCGAGCGAACCTAACAACGTTCTGCTTTCTTTTCTAACGATATATTTTCGCATTCGGAGGAGAAATTTGGTGATTGTAATTTCGTGGAAAGGTCTAGCCACATCGAAAAACGCCTTTATTGTAATGATTTCCACACTAAATCGCTTATGATATCCATGACACTCTCTACCTTACTTCGAGCTGCTCTTATTCGAACTGTTCCGATTTTCACCGTCAGTCAAATACTGCACAATAGTAATCTAGTAGAGGACGTACAAGCGCAATGTAGGCCGTCTCTTTAGTGGATTTGTTGCGTCTTCTAAGTGTTCTGCCAATAAAACTCAGTCTCTGGTACGCATTCCCCGTAACATTACCTATACCATGTGATCAAAAGTATCCGGACACCTGGCCGAAAATGAATTACAAGTCCGTGGTGCCTTCCAGCGGTAATGCTGGAATTCAATATGGTGTTGGTCCATGATGGCCCAGCTCCCACTCTCGCAGGCATACGTTCAATCAGGTGCTGGAAGGTTTCTTGAGGAGTAGCAGCCCATTCTTCACAAAGTGC
Source organism: Schistocerca nitens (assembly GCF_023898315.1). Lineage (NCBI taxonomy): Eukaryota > Metazoa > Arthropoda > Insecta > Orthoptera > Acrididae > Schistocerca > Schistocerca nitens. The sequence continues at coordinate 796,466,165 of NC_064615.1, forward strand.
TGCACTGAGGAGAGATATCGATGTCGGCCGGTGAGGCCTGGCACGAAGTCGGCGTTCCAAAACATCCTAAAGATGTTCTGTAGGATTCAGGTCAGTGCTTACAGTGCATTACAGGGATGTTATTGTTGTGTAACCACTCCGCCACAGGCCGTGCATTATGAACAGGTGCTCGATCGTGTTGAAACATGCAGTCGCCATACCCCGAATTGCTCTTCAACAATGGGAAGCAAAAGGTGCTTATGACATCAGTGTAGGCCCGTGCTGTGATAGTTCCACGCGAAACAACAAGAGGTGCAAGCCCCCTCCATGAAAAACACGATCACACCATAACACCACGGCCTCCGAATTTTACTGTTGGCACCACACACGCAGGCAGATGACGTTCACCGGTCATTCGCCATACCCACACCCTGACATCGGATCGCCACATTGTATATCGTGATTCGTCACTCCAGACAACGTTTTCCACTGTTCAATCGTTCAATGTTTAAGCTCCTTACACCAAACGAGGCGTCGTTTGGCATTTACCGGCGTGATGTGTGGCTTATGAGTATTCTCTCGACCATCAAATCCAAGTTTTCTCACCTACCACGTAACTTTTATATAGTACTTGCAGTGTGTCCTGTTGCAGTTTGGAATTCCTGTGTGATGGTCTGGATAGATTGCCTATTACACATTACGGCCCTCTTCAACAGTCGGCGGTATCTGTCAGTCAACAGACGAGGTCAGCCTGTACGCTTTTGTGCTGTACGTGTCCCTTCACGTTTCCACTTCACTATCACATCGGATACAGTGGACCTAGGGATGTTAGGAGTGCGGAAATCTCGCGTACAGACGTACGACGCAAGTGACACCCAGTCACCTGACCACGTTCGAAGTCCGTGAGTTCCGCGGAGCGCCCCATTCTGCTCTCTCAAATGTCTAATGACTACTGAGGCCGCTGATGTGGAGTACCTGGCAGTAGATGGCAGCACGACGCACATAATACGAAAAGCGTATGTCTTCGGGGGTGTCCGGATACTTTTGATCACATAGTCTATATGATCGTTCCAGTTTTAGTTGTTCGTAATTGTCGTCCCTAGGTTTTTAGTTGAATTGACAGACTTTCGATTTGTATGATCTGTCATGTAACTGATATTTAACGGATTCCTTTTAGTACTCATGAGGATTATCGGTGTAAATACTTTTAGTGTCATACGGATATCTTTGTAAATCATTTTGCAATTGGCTATGACCATCTGATTATTGTACTAGATGATAAACGAAAGTGTGGTGTCACCGCCAGATACCACACTTGCTAGGTGGTAGCTTTAAATTGGCCGCGGTCCATTAGTACATGTCGGACCCGCGTGTCGCCACTGTCAGTGATCGCAGACCGAGCGCCACCACACGGCAGGTCTAGAGAGACGTACGAGCACTCGCCCCAGTTGTACGGACGACTTAGCTAGCGATGCACACTGACGAAGCCTCGCTCATTTGCAGAGCAGATAGTTAGAATAGCCTTCAGCTAAGTCAATGGCTACGACCTAGCAAGGCGCCATTAGTAACATTGCATGTATCGTCAAGAGCGATGTACAACAATGATGGATTAAAGTTAAGTATTCCAGCAGCTACGTACTTCTCTTTATAGCATTCATTACGTATCCTGTTTCAGACCTCACGCCCATCTGCGTGAGCTAAACGCGTGCCTTTCGGCTACTTCCGAGTAGCGTGGCTGTCTTGTTACGCCACAACAGAAAGCATCATCTGCAAACATCTAAGATGACTGCTCAGATTGTCTCCTAAATCATTTATAAAGATTAGGGGCAGCAAGGGCCAAAACGCCAGATATCAGTTCTGTTTTACTCGACGGCTTTCCGTCAGTTACTATCAACTTGACCTTTCTGATATTTCGCCGGCCGGAGTGGCCGAGCGGTTAAAGGCGCTACAGTCTGGAACCGCACGACCACTATGGTCGCAGGTTCGAATCCTACCTCGGACATGGATGTGTGTGATGTCCTTAGGTTAGTTAGGTTTAAGTAGTTCTAAGTTCTAGGGGACTTATGACCACAGCAGTTGAGTCCCATAGTGCTCAGAGCCATTTGAACCAAGTAATCAAAACGTACTCGGTCCGGAGTCACTTCTTAAATTTTGATTAATAATCAACATCGGCGGCCGAAGACTTCCGGCATAAGAAGTCACCCTTATTATGCCAACGGCCTTGTCAAAGAGGGCGGAGGAGTGGACAGAGGTTCAGGGCAGTCTCTTGCCCTTGGGGTGAAAAACTGCCCCCAAAAGGCGGAAGAATCAGCAATAATCAACGGCATGAGGATGTAGAAGGCAATGGAAACCACTGCATTAAAGACACATAACGTGTATCCGCAGGGCACGTGGCCTGTAATTGAGACAGTGATTTCTCCATGGTACCCCATTCGGATCTTCGGGAGAGAACTGCCAAGTGGGAGGTGACCGTGAGAAAAAGGCTGAATAATCAACGAAAGGATAACGTTCTGCGAGTCGTGGCGTGGAATGTCAGAATCTTGAACGTGGTATGGAGCTAAAATATCAGAAAAGGGAAATGAAAAGACTCATAGAGGTTTAGTAGGGATCAGTGAACTTAAATGGAAAGAAGACAATGATTTCTGTTAAGATAAGTATAGGGTAATATCAACAGCAGCAGAAAATGTTATAACTGGAGTAGAATTCGTTATGAATAGGAAGGTAGGGCAGAGAGTGAGTTACAGTGAACAGTTCAGTGATAGGATTGTTATTGTCAGAATCTACAGCAAACCAACATCGAGAACGATAGTTCAGGTATTCATGCTGACGTCGCAAGCTGAAGATGAAGAGATAGGGGAAGTATATGAGGATACTGAAAGGGTAATACAGTAGGAAGATGAAAATCTAATAGTCATAGGAGACTGGATTGCAGTTGTAGGTGGAGGAGTAGAAGAAGTGGTTACAGGAAAATAAGGGTTTGGGACAAGGAATGAGAGAGGGTAAGGACTAATTGAGTTCCGCTATAATTTTCAGCTAGTAATACCGAATACTCTGTTCAAGAATCACAGGAGGAAGAGGTATATGTGGAAAATACCGGGTGATGCCGGAATATTTCAGTTAGATTACATCATGATGAGACAGAGATTCCGATATCAGATACTGGATTGTAAGTCGTAAACAGAAGCAGATATACACTCCTGGAAATTGAAATAAGAACACCGTGAATTCAATGTCCCAGGAAGGGGAAACTTTATTGACACATTCCTGGGGTCAGATACATCACATGATCACACTGACAGAACCACAGGCACATAGACACAGGCAACAGAGCATGCACAATGTCGGCACTAGTACAGTGTATATCCACCTTTCGCAGCAATGCAAGCTGCTATTCTCCCATGGAGACGATCGTAGAGATGCTGGATGTAGTCCTGTGGAACGGCTTGCCATGCCATTTCCACCTGGCGCCTCAGTTGGACCAGCGTTCGTGCTGGACGTGCAGACCGCGTGAGACGACGCTTCATCCAGTCCCAGACATGCTCAATGGGGGACAGATCCGGAGATCTTGCTGGCCAGGGTAGTTGACTTACACCTTCTAGAGCACGTTGGGTGGCACGGGATACATGCGGACGTGCATTGTCCTGTTGGAACAGCAAGTTCCCTTGCCGGTCTAGGAATGGTAAAACGATGGGTTCGATGACGGTTTGGATGTACCGTGTACTATTCAGTGTCCCCTCGACGATCACCAGTGGTATACGGCCAGTGTAGGAGATCGCTCCCCACACCATGATGCCGGGTGTTGGCCCTGTGTGCCTCGGTCGTATGCAGTCCTGATTGTGGCGCTCACCTGCACGGCGCCAAACACGCATACGACCATCATTGGCACCAAGGCAGAAGCGACTCTCATCGCTGAAGACGACACGTCTCCATTCGTCCCTCCATTCACGCCTGTCGCGACACCACTGGAGGCGGGCTGCACGATGTTGGGGCGTGAGCGGAAGACGGCCTAACGGTGTGCGGGACCGTAGCCCAGCTTCATGGAGACGGTTGCGAATGGTCCTCGCCGATACCCCAGGAGCAACAGTGTCCCTAATTTGCTGGGAAGTGGCGGTGCGGTCCCCTACGGCACTGCGTAGGATCCTACGGTCTTGGCGTGCATCCGTGCGTCGCTGCGGTCCGGTCCCAGGTCGACGGGCACGTGCACCTTCCGCCGACCACTGGCGACAACATCGATGTACTGTGGAGACTCACGCCCCACGTGTTGAGCAATTCGGCGGTACGTCCACCCGGCCTCCCGCAAGCCCACTATACGCCCTCGCTCAAAGTCCGTCAACTGCACATACGGTTCACGTCCACGCTGTCGCGGCATGCTACCAGTGTTAAAGACTGCGATGGAGCTCCGTATGCCACGGCAAACTGGCTGACATTGACGGCGGCGGTGCACAAATGCTGCGCAGCTAGCGCCATTCGACGGCCAACACCGCGGTTCCTGGTGTGTCCGCTGTGGCGTGCGTGTGATCATTGCTTGTACAGCCCTCTCGCAGTGTCCGGAGCAAGTATGGTGGGTCTGACACACCGGTGTCAATGTGTTCTTTTTTCCATTTCCAGGAGTGTAGATTCAGATCACAATGTAGCAGTGATGGAAAGCGTAGGTAAAAAGAAGTTAACTGCGAAGAAACCTTGGGTAACAGAAGTAATACTTCAGTTGATCGATGACAGGAGGAAGCATGAAAATGTACAGGGTGATTCAGGAATACGGAAATACAAGTCGCTGACGAAGGAAATAAATAAGAAGTGAAGGGAAGGGAAGACGAAATTGCTGCATAAAAACGAGAATAAATAGAAAAAGAAATGATTGTCGGGAGGACTGACTCATCATACAGGAAAGTCAAAACAACCTTCGGTGACATTAAAAGCAAGTGTGGTAACATTAAGAGTGCAACGCGAATTTCACTGTTAAATGCAGACGAGAGAGCGGTCAAATGGAAAGAGTGCATTAAAGGCCTCTCTGACGGGGAAGATTTCTCAGGCGTGACAGAAGAAGAAGCACTAGTCGATTTATAAGAGATAGGGTTCAAAAATGGTTCAAATGGCTCTGAGCACTATGGGACTCAACATCTTAGGTCATAAGTCCCCTAGAACTTAGAACTACTTAAACCTAACTAACCTAAGGACATCACACACACCCATGCCCAAGGCAGGATTCGAACCTGCGACCGTAGCAGTCCCGCGGTTCCGGACTGTAGCGCCAGAACCGCTAGACCACCGCGGCCGGCTAAGAGATAGGGGATCCAATATTAGAATCCGAAATTAAATGAGCTTTGGAAGACTTAAGATCAAATAAGGTAGAAAGGATAGATAACATTCCATCAGAATTTCTAAAATCATTGGTATGAGTGGCATCAAAACGACTATTCACGTTGGTGTGTAGAATGTATGAGTCTGAGGACATAGCATCTGACTTTCGGAAAAGCATCATCCACACAGTTCCGAAGACTGCAAGAGGTGACAAGTGCGAGAATTATCGCACGATCGTCTTAACAGCTCATGAATCCAAGTTGCTGACAAGAATAATTGAGGATGTGCTAGATGACGATCAGTTTGTCTTTAGAAAATGTAAAAGCACGAGAGAGTAAATTCCGACGTTGCGGTTGATAGTGGAAGCAAGACCAAAGAAAAATCAAACACCTTTGTAGGATTTCTCGACCTGGAAAAAAGTTTGACGGTGTAAAATGGTGCAAGATGTCCGAAATTTCGAGAAAACGAGGAATAAGCTATAGGAAGAGACGGGTAATATACAATATGTACAAGAGCCAAGAAGGAATAATAGGACGACCAAGAATGAAGTGCTCGGATTGAAAAAGGCGTAAGACAGGGATGTAGTCTGACCCCCTCCCCTCCTCCTACTGTTGAATCTGTACATCGAAGAAGCAGTGATGGACATAAAAAGAAAGCGTCAGGAGTTGAATTAAAATTATGGTCACTGAATGTCAATGATAATATTCGCTGATGACATTGCCATCCTGTGTGAAAGTGAAGAAAAATTACCTGATATGCTGAATGGAATGAACTGTCTAATGAGTACAGCATATGAATTGAGAGTAAGTCGCAGAATGACGAAAGTAATGTGAAGTAGCAGAAATGAAAACAGCGAGAAAACATCAGAGTTGATGATCAGGTAGTAGATGGAGTTAAGTAATTTTACTACCTGGGTAGCAAAATAACCAATGACGGACGGAGCAAGGAGGACACTAAAAGCTGACTAGCCTTTGTAGAAAGGGCGTTTCTGGGCATGAGAAGCTCTACCAGTATCAAACTTAGGACTTAATTTGAGGAAGAAATTTCTGAGAATGTACATCTGGAAGACAGCAGTGTATGGTAATGAAACATAGTCTGTTCCGATTTTGTTACCAACGGGAAAGCCACAGCGAACTAGATTCCAATACGCAACCAGCAATGTAGGGTGAACCCACGAAAGCGCCAGCCACTCGTGCGCATGAAACGCCAGAATTATTTAAACGTACATTGACTGCTGATCCCGAAAATAGAACCCAACAGGCAATACAGAGGTTGGAAAAAATATCGAAATAACAAAACCACATTACCACATTCCCATGCCTAATGCGGTGTAGGAAACACTTTTAACAATCAAAACAGTCGTCTCTGAGTGGATAATTACAGGTACTGTACAGTTTTCAAGGAAATCTTATACCATCCTTCCCGGAAACAAGAGACAAGTACTTGTAATGATGATGGAAGTGGACCGCTATCAAGCGCCCTGTTGTCGAAAGTATAGCACAAAGACACAATGATACTGATTATGATCACCACAGGAGATGCAACAATTCATCCTCGTGCTCCAAAACCTGTCCTGTATGACGTGAGCTGCGAGAACAGGGGCCACATCGTCGGAACACAACAATACCATCGTGGAACACACATTGTATAATGGTATGGACCTGATCAGCAAAAATGGTCACATAATGCTTGACAGCAATACGATGTTGCAGGGTAAGAGTGGGGCCCATGGAATATCACGACATGGCCATAAAAAACAAGTTCTCGAAGGTGTTCCTTAAGTTTTGGGAACAGATGAAAATCGGATGGGCTCAAGTCGTGGCTGTATGGAGGAATGTTTCAGATGCCGCAGCCCTCGTGTGTGGTCTGGCTTGCCATGGTAATGTAGAAGCTGCCTCATTTGTGGACGAACTCTCCAGACTCGAAACTCGTTCGCAGCATGCTATACCACCCACACACCGACTTAGCTACGTTACACACCGACATGTACTACTGTTCAGCACGCCCTCGTAGTAATCGACGTAATGAATTATAATTTTTTTTAATAACAGTGTATTAAGGAATTTCCTTCTTATGTTCTTGCTGAACGTAACTAAGGACAACAACAAAAAATGTGTGGCTGAAGTTCAGAAAGAATCAGTACGCAGAAGAAATGGACTGGTCAGCGGAAGAATCAGAAGAGAAAGAGTAGCATATGATGTGGAAGGAAGAAAATGAAATAGAAAGGCACGGCAAAATCACAGATAGTTTACATTTAGACAGAGGTACAGAATCCTTTTTGGACAGAATGAAAACAGCTGAAATTTGCTGAATCGAGAAATATTCTGTTGATAGCGCAGAGAGATTTTGGATAAGACACAGCTTATGAGGTATTTTGTTTCACACTCGTATGGCTGAAAGACAGAACGAGATGGAGAAAGGTGCAGTGTTTTGCGAGGATACAGCCACGATGCTGGACTTATACAGAATGATATTGCAGTTATGAAATGATGATAGGTATTGTGGACACCAGTGACTAAGAAAACTGAAGAAGTAAACAAATCGTGTGAACCGATGTTCCAGGTAGCAAAGTGACGAGTCTTATAACAGGAACTAGCTGCAAGTAGATAAGAAGATATTGGACTTTTTACGGCCCCAAAATCAGCTAAATTGGTTCAAATGGCTCTGAGTACTATGGGACTTAACTTCTGAGGTCATCAGTCCCCTAGAACTTAGAATCACTTAAACCTAAGTAACCTAAGGCCATCACACACACCCATGCCCGAGGCAGGATTCGAACCTGCGACGGTAGCCGTCGCGCTGTTTCACACTGTAGCTTCTAGAGCCGCTCGGCCATCAGCATAATTCCCCCTCCTTATTCACCTTTGTTCAAGTACGTACAAAAACAGTATATTTGACCTGTCTTTCTTCGTGGTGTGACACTGTAGGCGGAAATGTTGATGCTGTGTATTGCAATTAGGGCTACTAGCGGAATTTTTTGTTTAGAGAAAGAACTTTTTGCCTTTTGAAACCCTAGGTTCTTGATGTGTGGGTACACCTTTCATGTCTTTCCTACCCACTAACGTACAGCATAGTTTTCCATATATTACTAAGCACTCGAGGCTAAGAATTTTATATAAGCCTTCTCCTAGATTGGGCTGGTAGAAGAACTGTAGAACCTCATTCTCTTGCCGTGCTATTAAGACTTTACTGTGTGATTACTGCAGAAGTTGGACTTCATAGCCAGCCACCGGTTCGCAAAGCAGGTGATTATATATTCTGCTTAGTCTAGTGCCCCCTTTGTCGCGATACACGGAAGAGAGTTTCACGCCCTAATTCGCAAGTAGGTCGCCGAATGTAGTCGATGGGAAAAAAGCGAACGCCGTTAGTTATGAAGCAGCGGATCGGATCGTGCCTTTGACGTAACTCTAATGAGACGGGGCTCATACCTTCTGTCCTCCCCTACTGTCAGGCGTTCGGAATCGCTGCGTAGTAACTCTTGTCGTTTTATTACAAATTCTGCGGATGCAACAAGCTACAAACGACAGAGCAGACCTAGAAAATAATAAAATGATACTTCTTTTCCAACTAGACAGCTTTCGATTATTTCATCACCATTTTATCTTTTTGCTAATGTTCACCTTTTAGCGGATAGAAGTAATAAATAACAGCTTATTAATGTATCGTTCTGTAACCGAGTATTCGGTCTAGCGTCTAGGGTCTGGGGTTGGCATCCCACAAATTCTAAATAAAAATCATCAGTACTGATAAACACCATGAGGATGCAAAATCCAATGGAAACCACTGATTTTAAGACACATGTTGTGTATCCACAGCACGTGTAAACTTTAAATGAAACAAGTGTCGTGATGATTCCTCCAGTGGGAAAAGATTCCGTATCAATTCTTTTTTCGGGTCGGCGACCTCCAGGTTAGAGGTAACGCAGAGAAAAATTTTAAACAGCCAGCAATAGGGTAACATTCTAGTAGGCAGAGCGTGGGATGCCAGAAATTTGAAAGTGATGCAGTAACTGGAAAATCTGAAAAGGGAGATGGAGAGGATCAATTTAGATACAGTAAACGTCAGTTAAGTGAAATGGACATAAGATAATGATTTCTGGTCAGATGAATAAAGGATAATATCAACAGCTGCAGAAAATGTTTCAACGGGAGTAGAATTCGGTATGAATGAGTAGGTAGGTGGGGCAGCGAGTGAGTTTGCAAGTCCGCTGTTTTACGGTCGTCTCCGAATGTACTTGTTATCCAGTTTCTTATGGCAACTGAAGTTCTTGTAAAGAAATTAATCGCACAGAGCAGTACATTACTGACTGTCAGAAATGCCGTTGTCCCCCGCTAAATAAATTTTCTAGCAAAAACCTGGATTCACTTCCTCTCTGACAGACATACACGCAAGTGGCACACTCATTACACATACGTTTTGCCTCGCAGTACAAAATAAGATATCTAAATAATATGGCACAATTCTAAAGTTACAGAGAAATACGGATTAGAGATGAAAGCTAATAAGAAATTAAAACTTCCTGGCAGATTAAAACTGTGTGCCCGACCGAGACTCGAACTCGGGACCTTTGCCTTTCGCGGGCAAGTGCTCTACCATCTGAGCTACCGAAGCACGACTCAGGCCCGGTCCTCACAGCTTTACTTCTGCCAGTATCTCGTCTCCTACCTTCCAAACTTTACAGAAGCTCTCCTGCAAACCTCGCAGAACTAGCACTCCTGAAAGAAAGGATACTGCGGAGACATGGCTTAGCCACAGCCTGGGGGACGTTTCCAGAATGAGATTTTCACTCTGCAGCGGAGTGTGCGCTGATATGAAACTTCCTGGCAGATTAAAACTGTGTGCCCGACCGAGACTCGAACTCGGGAGATACTGGCAGAAGTAAAGCTGTGAGGACCGGGCGTGAGTCGTGCTTCGGTAGCTCAGATGGTAGAGCACTTGCCCGCGAAAGGCAAAGGTCCCGAGTTCGAGTCTCGGTCGGGCACACAGTTTTAATCTGCCAGGAAGTTTCATATCAGCGCACACTCCGCTGCAGAGTGAAAATCTCATTCTGGAAACGTCCCCCAGGCTGTGGCTAAGCCATGTCTCCGCAGTATCCTTTCTTTCAGGAGTGCTAGTTCTGCAAGGTTTGCAGGAGAGCTTCTGTGAAGTTTGGAAGGTAGGAGACGAGATACTGGCAGAAGTAAAGCTGTGAGGACCGTGCGTGAGTCGTATTTCGGTAGCTCAGGTGGTAGAGCACTTGCCCGCGAAAGGCAAAGGTCCCGAGTTCGAGTCTCGGTCGGGCTCACAGTTTTAATCTGCCAGGAAGTTTCATATCAGGTCACACTCCGCTGCAGAGTGAAAATCTCATTCAAGAAATTAAAATATAATTGTGATGTTTGCTTCTACAATGAAACGTGATAGGAGGTGACTACGAGAATTGATATGTGTTAAATTCAGTATGTGCTGCAAAAATACTTGTTAAACATTGTTTTCTACATTGTGTGAAATAATGAATGATATTGCAATGATATCTAGTTTGAATATTGTGTCGAATGCTGTTGCAAGTTGTCAGTCAAATACTCCGCTCTTCGCAAAAGTTGAGTGATTATGTTACATAAACCTTCTACGGTAGATGAGTTATTTTTAACAGGTTTTTATTAAGTAGCTGTCTTGTCTTTCTGTCTATTCGGTAGAAATTTTGCAGTTAATTTCAAACTAACTTCACGAGGAGTTAGAGACTTGAACTTTTTACCTAGCTCAGAACTGGGTGACAATGCGACATTAACTTGCTTTCGAGTCCTGTGCGAGCGAGCGTACTCTTTTTTTCTGTGTGTTTGTCTGTTCAAACTAACTTCCCGATTAGTTGGCGACTTCAAACTTTCCATACAGCTTAGGACTGGATGACAATGCAGTATTAACTCGCTTTCTTGTCTAGTATGTGCCGGAGGATACTTCGTATACAACTGCTGTTTTCCGCTTTTCCTGTTCCACTTGCAAATGTTTCGCAGAACCAAACAATTACAGATAAGCCTCTGTGTGAACTCGAATCTCTTTAATTCTTGTCTCCACGGTCTTTTAGCGAGATACTTAGGAAGAAGCAACATTCTGGTTGTCTCAGGCTAAGACAAACTGAAATACACTCGAAATTTACCGCCTGTCTCTATGACAACAAAAGATGTTTGCAATTGGTTGGAAAATTTCACGCAAACAATTAAAAAGCAGAAAATAATTACTTAAATAAAAGAATTTTAATATAACACGTTTTCACAACGGTCTAAGCAGTATAAAACAATTTCTCCTGACTTCATACAGATTTATAACCCCATAGAGACGGTCCTACCAATTTACACCTGTAAGTTTTTAACAGCTATGACAATACTTATAAAATTTAAATCGCAAAGCGTAGGGCGAATGCATTAGTCAATAGTAAGTCATACAACAGTTCATACCAACTGCAGTGCAATAAAATTGGTAGTGACTTAGGTGAACCAATGCTGCATCAGTTATCTGCTGCATGCGCACCAACTTTTTCGTTTTAAATTTTACAATATTGTCATAGCTATTAAAAATCCACAAGCACAAATTTTCACGACTATCTGTATGGGGTTAGTTATCCACATGGGACTAGGAAAAATTATTTCGTATACTATTTTACACATTATTTTATTTAGTTCGTTTTATAAATGTGTTACATTACTTTGTTTCAAATAATTTTTTACGTTAAATAATAAATAAGTTATTTTTCACTTAATTCTTTATTCTGATTCTATTGCAGTAACTGTAAAATTCATTTTCATAAATAAACATCGACGCACCAAGTTCTCAACAGCTGCACCGTCTTTTCTCGCCACCTCTGAGTCTCGCCAAAGAAAGGAGTGGCGTCAAAGAAGACATTCCCGGGGTTACGTATCCTCGCTGTTGTTGCAATAACACCTGTGACCACCATTATACCAAGATGAAATGGACGGTTTTGGTAATGGCACAGTCTAAGATATATAGTCACGACACCCACTGCTGTGAAAATCGTTACCATCTGACAGTTGGAATAACTCTAGTGTCACTAGCGGCAAGAAAGCAGCCGCAATACTAAAGTTTGTTTAAATTAACGAAATCGTTGATATATTTTTTGTGTCCGAAGCATCAGTAAATTATCGAGATACGTAATTATCATGAAATAAATTTAAAAGCAGCCGAATCCCACTGATTCAGTGCCACAAGACACAACTTATTCATGAAGAGCTGTCTTGTGACAGCCAGAGCGAGAGCACCAGCAGCAGCGAGTACTGTTTGTATAAAGCGCTTATTTTGCATTTTGTTTACGACCTTCCACTAAGGAAGGGATTCTATTTGTGTTTATCTGCTCTGCATAGAAACTAACAGTTCTTGATCGTTAGGAGAGAAATTTATTTTGTACTTATTTGCTGCGCTTAGCTTTTAAATAGTTTTTCTGGGAAAACCTAGCGTAGTTTTCGCGTCTCGTATTTCAGTGAGTGTTTCTTGATTATCAGAGTAGCTCATCAGAAGATTATCTTGGGAATTTGTCACCGTATAGAGTAGGGTAAACATAGTCATGTGTAGGGACTGTGGTTGTTGTGAGCGGACGCAAGGAGAATTGGCCACTCTTCGGGGGCAGGTGGAGGCTTTGTCTGTTAGGCTCATCGAGCTCGAGGCGCAGGCGTCGGCTCGTAGTGGCGTTGGGGCAACTGTGGTGAGACCTATGCCTACTTCGGTGGCCTTGGAATCACATGGAACCCCTGATGTCGCTGCGTCTTCCGGCAGTGAGCATCTTACCGGTCAGCCATCACTCCAGGGTGAATGGCGGACAGTGGTGGGCTCGCGCGTGCCTGGCCGAAAGGCGAAGGTGGGATCTGGCCGCGTGGCAGCTGCCTTACCCCTTTCCAACAGGTACGGGGTGCTTCCTAGTGGTGATGACATCGTTTCCGAGCCACCACAGGATGCCTCGCCTGTTGGGCCAGTGGCCGATTCTCCGGCAAGGTCCCGACAGTCACAGAGGGCGGGCCTATTAGTTATAGGGAGCTCCAACGTTAGGCGGGTTATGGAGCCCCTCAGGAAAATAGCGGGTAGGTCGGGGAAGAATGCCAGTGTGCACTCGGTGTGCTTGCCGGGGGGTCTCGTCCGTAATGTGGAGGAGGCCCTTCCGGCAGCTATTGAACGCACTGGGTGTGACCGGCTGCAGATAGTAGCACATGTCGGAACGAATGACGCCTGCCGCTTGGGTTCTGAGGCCATCCTTGGTTCCTTCCGGCGGCTGGCTGATTTGGTGAAGACAACCAGCATCGCACGCGGAGTGCAAGCTGAGCTTAATATCTGCAGCATAGTGCCCAGAGTCGATCGCGGTCCTCTGGTTTGGAGCCGTGTGGAGGGTCTAAACCAGAGGCTCAGACGACTCTGCGACTATAATGGTTGCAAATTCATCGACCTCCGTTATTGGGTGGAGAACTGTAGGGCCCCCCTAGACAGGTCAGGCGTGCACTACACACCGGAAGCAGCTACTAGGGTAGCAGAGTACGTGTGGCGTGCACACGGGGGTTTTTTAGGTTAGAGGGACCCCCCCTTGGGCGAAACGATAAAATACCTGACGGCTTACCAGAGAGAACATCAGCATCGTTGATAAAGAACGTCCGTCCTCAGAGACCAAAAACAGGAAAAGTTAACGTAATATTGGTAAACTGCAGGAGTATCCAGGGCAAGGTTCCTGAATTAGTATCGCTTATTGAAGGAAATAGTGCGCATATAGTATTAGGAACGGAAAGTTGGTTAAAACCGGAAATGAACAGTAACGAAATCCTAGACACAGAATGGAATATATACCGCAAGGATAGGATAAACGCCAATGGTGGAGGAGTATTTATAGCAGTAAAGAATTCAATAATATCCAGTGAAGTTATTAGCGAATGCGAATGTGAAATAATCTGGGTTAAGTTAAGTATCAAAGGTGGGTCAGATATGATAGTCGGATGCTTCTATAGACCACCTGCATCAGCAACCGTAGTAGTTGAGCGCCTCAGAGAGAACCTGCAGAACGTCGTGAAGAAGTTTCGTGATCATACTATTGTAATAGGGGGAGACTTCAATCTACCAGGTATAGAATGGGATAGTCACACAATCAGAACTGGAGCCAGGGACAGAGACTCTTGTGACATTATCCTGACTGCCTTGTCCGAGAATTACTTCGAGCAGATAGTTAGAGAACCAACTCGTGAAGCTAACGTTTTAGACCTCATAGCAACAAATAGACCGGAACTTTTCGACTCCGTGAATGTAGAAGAGGGTATCAGTGATCATAAGTCAGTGGTTGCATCAATGACTACAAGTGTAATAAGAAATGCCAAGAAAGGAAGGAAAATATATTTGCTTAACAAGAGTGATAGGGCACAAATCGCAGAATATCTGAGTGACCACCATCAAACGTTCATTTCTGAGGAAGAGGATGTGGAACAAAAATGGAAAAAATTCAGAAACATCGTCCAGTACGCCTTAGATAAGTTCGTACCGACTAAGGTCCAAAGCGAGGGGAAAGATCCACCGTGGTATAACAATCATGTACGAAAGGTACTACGGAAACAAAGAAAGCTTCATCATAGGTTTAAGAGTAGTCGAATCATAGCTGATAAGGAAAAGCTGAACGAAGCGAAAAAGAGCGTAAAGAGAGCAATGAGAGAAGCATTCAACGAATTCGAACATAAAACATTGGCAAACAATCTAAACAAGAACCCTAAAAAGTTTTGGTCATATGTAAAATCGGTAAGCGGATCTAAATCCCCTATTCAGTCACTCGTTGACCACGATGGCACCGAAACAGAGGACGACCGAAGAAAGGCAGAAATACTGAATTCAGTGTTCCGAAACTGTTTCACTGCGGAAAATCGTAACACGGTCCCTGACTTCAGCCGTCGCACGGACGCCAAAATGGAAAATATTGAAATAAACGATATCGGAATTGAAAAACAACTGCTATCACTTAGTAGCGGAAAAGCATCCGGACCAGACGAGATACCCGTAAGATTCTACAGTGATTATGCTAAAGAACTTGCCCCCTTTCTATCAGCAATTTATCGTAGATCTCTGGAAGAACGTAAAGTACCTAGCGACTGGAAGAAAGCGCAGGTCGTTCCCATTTTCAAGAAGGGTCATAAATCAGATGCGAATAATTATAGGCCTATTTCGCTTACGTCAATCTGTTGTAGAATAATGGAACATGTTTTATGTTCTCGTATTATGACGTTCTTAGATAATACAAATCTCCTTCATCATAACCAACATGGATTCCGCAAACAGAGATCATGTGAAACTCAGCTCGCCCTATTTGTCCAAGAAATTCACAGTGCCGTAGACACTGGCGAGCAGATTGATGCCGTATTCCTGGACTTCAGGAAGGCATTTGATACGGTTCCGCACTTACGTTTAGTGAAAAAAATACGAGCTTACGGAATATCGGACCAGGTTTGTGATTGGATTCAGGATTTCCTAGAAGAAAGAACACAACATGTCATTCTTAACGGTTCAAAATCTGCAGATGTAGAGGTAATTTCGGGAGTACCGCAAGGAAGCGTGATAGGACCTTTATTGTTTACAATATACATAAATGACTTAGTTGACAACATCGGTAGCTCCGTGAGGCTATTTGCAGATGACACGGTTGTCTACAAGAAAGAAGCAACATCAGAAGATTCGTACGTACTCCAGGAAGACCTGCAGAGGATTAATGAATGGTGCGACAGCTGGCAGCTTTCCCTAAACGTAGATAAATGTAATATAATGCGCATACATAGGGGCAGAAATCCATTCCAGTACGATTATGCCATAGGTGGTAAATCATTGGAAGCGGTAACGACCGTAAAATACTTAGGAGTTACTATCCGGAGCGATCTGAAGTGGAATGATCACATAAAACAAATAGTGGGAAAAGCAGGCGCCAGATTGAGATTCATAGGAAGAATTCTAAGAAAATGTGACTCATCGACGAAAGAAGTAGCTTACAAAACGCTTGTTCGTCCGATTCTTGAGTATTGCTCATCAGTATGGGACCCTTACCAGGTTGGATTAGTAGAAGAGATAGACATGATCCAGCGAAAAGCAGCGCGATTCGTCATGGGGACATTTAGTCAGCGCGAGAGCGTTACGGAGATGCTGAACAAGCTCCAGTGGCGAACACTTCAAGAAAGGCGTTACGCAATACGGAGAGGTTTATTATCGAAATTACGAGAGAGCACATTCCGGGAAGAGATGGGCAACATATTACTACCGCCCACATATATCTCGCGTAATGATCACAACGAAAAGATCCGAGAAATTAGAGCAAATACGGAGACTTACAAGCAGTCGTTCTTCCCACGCACAATTCGTGAATGGAACAGGGAAGGGGGGATCAGATAGTGGTACAATAAGTACCCTCCGCCACACACCGTAAGGTGGCTCGCGGAGTATAGATGTAGATGTAGAAGAGATACTTCCGAATATGTGCATAATTGCAGCTCATACCACTGAAATCAAGAGAATATAAACACATATTTCATGCTTGAGAAACATATATTTTTGTTAGTGAATGACGCAACCAGTGACGAACAATTTTTGAATGTTTTATTTTACTGCCCTAATCGGTTTTGGGCTACCATAATCATCTTCACATGGCTAATATTTTTCATTACATACATGTTTCGGTCATGAGCATGTCGTCTGTTTCACAGCATGTTCCAGTAGATGGTGATTCGTTTTTTATGGTCCATGGGGTTTTCTAGCTGGATGTCTACGTTCTTGAATTTCACCACAACACACATATTGTAAACAAAATATTCAAAAAGTATTTGTGGCTGATTGCGTCATTCACCAGCTATCATTAACGGTAGCGATGTTCACAAGATTCAACATGGATAAAATAATTTATTTTTTTGTTTTCTGTTCACTCGACTTTCCAATACACGAATATTTTTGTAAATTTAACTAGTTTTGCTTCAAAAGCGATAGTGTTGAAGATTTTTGACGTTTGCGGCTCAGATGTAGCAAAAATAGTGAAACTGATTTCTTCTTTGTTGGGAAACAGTTTTATGACTTTTGAGGTTTTATTATCGCGCCTGTGTGGTTTTCCCATCAGAAACAGTTGTGATGACTTACTTGGTGTATTACATAATACAGGTACCGCATTCCATACAAGTTTACTGCGTTCCACATACACTGATTTGACTGGAAGTGTAGTGAGGAGATATACGAAGTATTTCTGCAAAACGTCAGGTCTTTTGCTCTTTAATAACTATTTTTTGTTCTTGAAAGAAAATAACATTCTTCAATAAACATCTTTAAGCAACAAGAGAACTGTAAATTAACTGTTCTGTAATGTACCGTTTCATACCTTCCAGGGTCCTTTGGAAACTAAAGAAAGGCAAATGTGGTATCGTTTTTTATGTATGTCGATTTTCATAGTACTACGTACGCCCTGCTTTATAAGAATTATGTTGTAAATCAAGACGCGTGATCTTGGACGACTTGTCACGGTTCGCGTGGCTCCGCCCTGTCGGAGGTTCGAGTGCTCCCTCGGGCATGGATGTGTGTACAGTCCTTAGCGTAAGTAAGTTTAAGTTAAAGTTGTGTGTAAGCCTAGGGACCATTGACCTCAGCAGTTTGGTCCCATAGTAAAAAAAAAAAAAAATTAAAAATAAATATAAACGATAATAGACGCACTTATCAAATATCGTTTTCAGAAGCGTTGCTAGGTGCGCTGCTGTCGCAGAGTGTAACAAAAATGAGCAGAAGTGTCACGACGGTATATGTTACACTGTGGTAACAGCGCATGCCCAATGTTTTATATCAGTAAACAGCAGTTTAAAATTCAGCGATATAAATTTATGCGCTGGGAGATCACAATTCGACAGTCTTGGAAATGCTGAAAGTTCACGCCCGTTCCGAGTGTATTTCATCTGAGCGTGCACATTTATTTCATTCCACACTAATACGTATTAAACTTAACTCTGTTTTTTAAAATTGTGTCCTTAAAACTTAGCCAAATACAGTCAAAAGGGTTTTTACGGAACCTGTTCGTATACTACTCGATACCAAAATGACTCAGAATCAGATTAAAATATCCGTACATAGTGCGTCCTACACTCATGCGCGTTTGCGTCTCCTCCCGCCACAGCAACTCACATCCTCTTCTTTTAATAACAAAATCTCTTCAATCTTGCCAACATTTTAGGTAGATAAAATATGTTAATCGTTGTTTTCAGATCATACTATAATTAACACATTTAAAAACAGAATACAGTTCTACAGTTTGTGACAAAGCTTGCATCTATGCTACCGCTTTCGTAGGTAAAGCATGGATTTTATGACAACAAAAAAGGAATGAACAAATTATTGTACATGCAGACTGATAATAAAAGTTATTAGCTTTGACTCGATCGTTCGTTTGTTCATGAGCATTAAAATGCTTTCCTGCTTATTACTCAAAACTGAATGTACTTTCCCTGTTATAAAAAGGTTGAACTGAAATTACTATTGCGAACAGCGTGTCTCAGTGCACAGATTTACATAAAGACAAAACTAACTGGCATGAACTGTGCAGGAAGTTAAACCAAAATTGTTATTCAAAAACTACTACCAAAATCAAACTGTGCAGTGCCCATGGTAAAAAACTGTAACACTGACATTGTTTAGCACCACTATGAAACACACGTTTCACTAAATCAATTAAAAATCTGAATTATAAAGAAAATTATTAGAATTTGCGCAATGGAAACGTGAGATGAAAAACGAAAATACCAACAAGTCTCGCCTGAAAAATTACAGCTTAATCAGCAGCAAACTGAACTATTGGGAGAAAAATGGGGATTATTTTCTCGTACTAAAAGAAATTCTTACTTGAAATGAAAACGCTAATTCGTTCATTATAATGGCAATGCTGTATTTTAAACTCCTATTTTACAAAAACATAAAACTCACAGAAAACGAAGAAACTTTATGTTCTTTACAAAAAGCTTACAAGGTAATTCTTTTACAATTATGTAAATTGAAATGAGTTGAACTGAAACGACCTAAACTGAGGTGGGAAGGTGGACTGTTCTGTTGCAAGGCTAACTAACATTATCAGTGCGCGCCTGCAAAACGTATTATATAAGTCCATTCTCTCTGTTCCATAAATGCTGCATCTGTAAGACATTCCATCAGATTAATAATTTCTAGCAATTTTCTTCAGCAAATCCTCCTCCGGTATGCACTACGCTAAAAATTCTGCCAGCTTTCTCCATGTTCAACACTCGACTATTCTTCACTCTAGAAATGAGCCAAAGATACACAAGTTCAGAGATACCACTTCCTCTACCATAAGTCAACTGTTCCACAGATGTCACATGCGACTGCTTCGCTCTCGTAAAATGAAATTTCCACTCATTCTGAAACTATCCACAAATAAATGTCCAATCCACCTATACAAGGTGGAGAAAAAGTGTGTCACGAAATTATAGCCCTGGAGAGCTGATGCCAGTAGAAATCAAAATTACTAATGTTGTATAAGTCGACAACGCACAATTTTTAAAGTAGGAAATCTGGCGCCACGCGCTCCGATTAGCCGCGGGAACCATAGCTCTGTCCGTCAACCGACTAGCGGCAACAGGGCAATCCCACGACAAATCGGAGCGGTGGTGCCAAGTTTCCGTAGTTTAAATATTTTGCGTTACCGACGTACTCAACTTTTATAATTTTGGTTCCTTACCGGCATCAGCTATCCAGGGTTAAAATTTCGTGATACCATTTTTCTCCACCCTATACATGTGCATCTTTCAATACCTACATGTTAATTAAAATATCCGTTTCAGTTTGCTGTGAATAGTTCAGTGACGGGGTTTTTCTCGTCAGAATCTACATCGAACCAACGCCAACAACAGTAGTTCACGCACATATGCTGACTTCACAAGATGACGTTGAAGTTATAGAAAGAGTGTTTGGAGGCTTTGAGCGGCTAAGTAGGTCTGCAAAGAGAGATGGTAATCTAACAATCATCGGGGATTGGCACGTGGTAGTACGGAAAGGAACAGAAGACAATATTGTGGTATAATATCGGCCTCGTAGTATGAATGAGAAAGAATGGCTCTTTGAGGTCCACTACAACAAATTTCAGCTAGTAGTAGCTAATACACTGTTCAAAAATCGCAACAGAAAGGAGCATACAAGGGAACGGCCTGGAGATAGGGTAAGATTCCAGATGGATTATGTCATGGTCAGGAAGAATTTCGAAATCTGATACTGGGTTGCAAAGAGTGCTCAAGAACAGGTCCAGACTGCAATATATTAATGATGAAGAGCAGAACCTTTTGGAAGAATCTATGTGGAATGTAGTAGTGTACTGAGGACTGATGATATAGGTTTGAAGTTCTATAAAACTATAGATACTGTGATACCACAGTAGGCAGTTCAGTTGCAGAAAAATAGACATCTCCAAAAAGGGCAACTATGTAAATTAAACAGACAAACATAGGTACAAGTAAAGTAAAATGTCAGGTAACAGTAAAAATACTTCAATTCACCGGCGAAAGAAGAAAGTCCAAAAATCGTATGAGAGATAGAAATACATCAGTATAAATCCCTTATGAATGATGTAAGTAGGAAGCGCAGGGGAGCCAAGGCGAAATGGCTGCAAGTAAAATGTGAAGTAATCGAAAGCAATGGTCGCCGGAAGAACCTATTCAGCATGTACAACTTACAACGATCGTAAAAGCAAGGTCGGAAACGTTATGAGTGCAGCGAGAATACCACTGATAAAAAAAGAGGACTGATGACGCGATAGAAGAAGAAATTGAAGTCGTTATTGAAGAAATAGAGGATTTACTTACAGTATTAGAGCCATAGTTTAGCAGAGCCTTGACAGACTTGCAATCAAATAACGCAGAAGGGATATAGAGCATTCAGTCAAATCAAATGGGAGACGTGGCAACCCATATGGTTTGTAGGAGCTATAAATTTCTAGGCATACAATCAGACTTCCAGAAAAATATCATCCGCACAGTCCTGAAGAGGGCAAAGACGGGTAAGTGAGAAAACAACTGCACAATCAATTAGCAGTTCATGCATCTCTGTTGCTGGAAAGAATGAAATACAAAATAATTGGAAAGAAATCGAGGATCTGTTGAATGGCAATTAGTTTGATGATGGAATCAAGACGTGGTAATGGAAGCAACGATTTGCCGACCTAGAAAAATTGTTCGACGACGAAAAATGGTGCAACATGTTCGAAACTTTGAGAAAAATAGGTGTAAGGTATAAGGAATGACAGATAATGTACAATATATACAAGAATATAGAGGGAATAATAATGTTGGAAGACCAGGAACTAAGCGATCATATTAAAATGGGTGTGTCAGGGATACGGTCATCCATTCCTACTGTCTAATCCATAAATCGAAGAAGGAATGGCAGAAATAAAAAAAAGGGTCCAAGAACTGGATTAAAAATCAGGGTGAAAGGACAAGATTCACTATTCACATTGCTATCAACAGTGAATGTGAAGAAGCTATACAGGAACTGTTGAATGGAATTAATATCTGATGAATACAGACAGTAAACCGAAGGAATACAAAAGTAACGAGGAGTGGCAAAGACGAGAATAGCTACTGTATAAACTTGACGTCAAATCTGGAGACCATGGAGTAGGTTATGTGAAGGAATTCTGCTATCTTAGAAGCAAAATTACACACGACAGACGAAGCAAGAATGACATAAGAAACGTGGGCATTCCTGACCAAACGCAGTCTTCTACTATCAAATATCGGCATTTATTTGAGGACGAAATTTCACAGAATGCACGTTTGGAACACAGTACTGTACGACTAAGAATCATGGACTGTGGGAATCCCGGAAAGAAGAGAGACGTGGTGCTACAGAGGGATGTTAAAAATTAGTCGCCTGATAAAAAACTACAGAAGAATAGACGAGGAGACGAATATGTGCAAAACACTGACAAGAAGTAGGGTCAGGATGACAGGACATGTAACACATCAGAGAACAACTTTCATGACACTAGAGGAAGCTGTAGATGATAAAAACTGTGGGAGAAAGCAGAGATTTTGATATAACCAATAAATAATTGAGGACATATGGCGCATCAAAATAGTCAGTAGACTGCTGGAAAAAACTTTGAAGGCAGTCTACATAGATCTGTTTAATTTGTTATTACAGTCAAGCTACTCTTCATATCGCGTAACAGTACGGCCTAACATGACGTCTCATTTGGCTTGTCATGTTTGTAAACACGGAGAGATAAGCGGTTGCGTAACGACCAAGGCCAACGCTCACACAGAGTATCTCCCATGTGGCTAATTAATTCTTTTTGTTTGTTTAACATATTTTTTGGTAAGGATAAGGGGAAGAAAAGTTTTTATTTAATTTCTATCATAATGGGTGAGATCACCAATTTTAATTTTCTTACTGTTCTCAACACCTTTAACCCACACTGACACACATTCAGATTCATTTATTTTACGATGATTCGTGGTCCTGAAAACGAAAGGCGTGGTCGACAGGTAATATGATTCACCCATATCTCTACTGTAGACCTCTACGATGTGAAATGTCCGATAAGCGATGACGTCCCGGCTGTTAAAACTCTCTAGCTCTGGAACTTTACCTACTTTAGGTCCACCAACGAGGGCTATAGTTACCCAGCCGTTACCATGCTGCAAGGTATCACTGTTGCTAAGGGTAAAGTTAAGAACTCCACCACAAAAGACTGATGGACCATGCAGGACGACTTGCGCACCTACATAGTTTTCAGTATTAATAGCAATATTGTCTATTGTTTTATAAACTGTATTGCGCGTACGCCTTCTTCTCCTATAATATCGTGGCATCTTCTGTGTGAGCGGTCCAATGCTGTTGCTCTCGCGACTGCGCGAAGACTGACGCCTTCTTACCAGATTCATTACTTATGCGTGAGAAGCGTGGGTTAAAGGTGTTGAGAATTGTAAGAAAATTAAACTCGTTGTTGTAGAAATTAAATAAAATATTTTCGTTCCCTTATCCTTACCAAACAAATATATTAAACAAAGAAAAATTATTAATTAGCCTATTGCATCAGCCACATGGGAGATACTCTGTGTGAGCGTTGACCTTGGTCGTTACGCAACCGCTTATCTCTCCGTGTTTACAAACACGACAAGCCGTACTTCCCCTATTATACACTCCTGGAAATTGAAATAAGAACACCGTGAATTCATTGTCCCAGGAAGGGGAAACTTTATTGACACATTCCTGGGGTCAGATACATCACATGATCACACTGACAGAACCACAGGCACATAGACACAGGCAACAGAGCATGCACAATGTCGGCACTAGTACAGTGTATATCCACCTTTCACAGCAATGCAGGCTGCTATTCTCCCATGGAGACGATCGTAGAGATGCTGGATGTAGTCCTGTGGAACGGCTTGCCATGCCATTTCCACCTGGCGCCTCAGTTGGACCAGCGTTCGTGCTGGACGTGCAGACCGCGTGAGACGACGCTTCATCCAGTCCCAAACATGCTCAATGGGGGACAGATCCGGAGATCTTGCTGGCCAGGGTAGTTGACTTACACCTTCTAGAGCACGTTGGGTGGCACGGGATACATGCGGACGTGCATTGTCCTGTTGGAACAGCAAGTTCCCTTGCCGGTCTAGGAATGGTAGAACGATGGGTTCGATGACGGTTTGGATGTACCGTGCACTATTCAGTGTCCCCTCGACGATCACCAGTGGTGTACGGCCAGTGTAGGAGATCGCTCCCCACACCATGATGCCGGGTGTTGGCCCTGTGTGCCTCGGGCGTATGCAGTCCTGATTGTGGCGCTCACCTGCACGGCGCCAAACACGCATACGACCATCATTGGCACCAAGGCAGAAGCGACTCTCATCGCTGAAGACGACACGTCTCCATTCGTCCCTCCATTCACGCCTGTCGCGACACCACTGGAGGCGGGCTGCACGATGTTGGGGCGTGAGCGGAAGACGGCCTAACGGTGTGCGGGACCGTAGCCCAGCTTCATGGAGACGGTTGCGAATGGTCGTCGCCGATACCCCAGGAGCAACAGTGTCCCTAATTTGCTGGGAAGTGGCGGTGCGGTCCCCTACGGCACTGCGTAGGATCCTACGGTCTTGGCGTGCATCCGTGCGTCGCTGCGGTCCGGTCCCAGGTCGACGGGCACGTGCACCTTCCGCCGACCACTGGCGACAACATCGATGTACTGTGGAGACCTCACGCCCCACGTGTTGAGCAATTCGGCGGTACGTCCACCCGGCCTCCCGCATGCCCACTATACGCCCTCGCTCAAAGTCCGTCAACTGCACATACGGTTCACGTCCACGCTGTCGCGGCATGCTACCAGTGTTAAAGACTGCGATGGAGCTCCGTATGCCACGGCAAACTGGCTGACACTGACGGCGGCGGTGCACAAATGCTGCGCAGCTAGCGCCATTCGACGGCCAACACCGCGGTTCCTGGTGTGTCCGCTGTGCCGTGCGTGTGATCATTGCTTGTACAGCCCTCTCGCAGTGTCCGGAGCAAGTATGGTGGGTCTGACACACCGGTGTCAATGTGTTCTTTTTTCCATTTCCAGGAGTGTAATATCTACATTCGCATTCCGCAAGCCACTTTATGGTGTGTAAGATATTTTTTTGTGTTCCACTGGCTCTTCTCCCCATTTCTGTTCCGTTGGAGATGTATCATGGAGACGAACGATTGTTGATATGCCTCCTTGTGAACTCGAATCTATGTAAATATACGTAGGAAGAAACAATACATTTGCTGACTTCCAGGAACGAACTTTATTAGAATTTTACAGCAAAAAGACAGCACTTCTTTTATAGTATTATGGAAATTTGAATCACAATAAGGGATGTAATACTATGAAGATTATTGACTTTATGTCTCGACTGAGACCGATGTACTATACCTGTGGGCAGTACTGCCTGAATAATTTTTATGTTCGAATCCGAAAAATAGCAAATGTTAATAGGGACAGGTCATGGCACCTAGAGGCAAATATCTGAGTGCATACTTAATCAAAATCCCAATGAACGTATATGACGGAGAGATATTTTGCTACGTCAAAGTATGGCATGTAGGCACTGTCAATTGAATGAATGATAAGATCCCTTACATTATTATTTTGTGCGGAAAGGTTTATGTACGTATGTACGTATGTACGCATAGATATCTTCAGTCACAACTGTAAATACTGAAGGTCGGTGTAACTACTTTCATTTCTAACGTCACGGCTGTTGATAACTAGCATAAAGTTTGAATATGCTCAGTACGTTAAATGGAAGTCTTTTGCACCCAATGGCTTGGAGATGTTGATTAATACTTTCACGGTCACTGCAATATTTATTTCTGTGTTCTATAGGTTTAATTACAAAATAACTTGGGACGTTAGTACTGTGATTAAAACTTTCAGTCCCGTCAGGTACTTTCGTAATCTGTTCCATTGTGCGAATTAAATTTGAAATTTACGAAATTTTTGTTTTTTGAGTTATCAGTCTGCTGACTGGTTTGATGCGATTGGCCACGAATTCCTATCCTGTGCCAAGTTTTCATCTCAGAGTAACACTTGCAATCTACGTCCCCAATTATTTTATGGATGTATTCCAGTGTATGTTTCCCTCTACAGTTTTTATCTTTTATAGCACCCTCTGGTACCATGGAAGTTATTTCCTGATGTCTTAACTTATGCCCTACTATTTTACCCCTTCTTCTTGTCAGTGTTTTCCATGTATTCTTTTCCTCCCTGATTCTGAAGAGAATCTGCTCATTCCTTATCTTATCTCACCTACACCCCTGGAAATTGAAATAAGAACACCGTGAATTCGTTGTCCCAGGAAGGGGAAACTTTATTGACACATTCCTGGGGTCAGATACATCACATGATCACACTGACAGAACCACAGGCACATAGACACAGGCAACAGAGCATGCACAATGTCGGCACTAGTACAGTGTATATCCAGCTTTCGCAGCAATGCAGGCTGCTATTCTCCCATGGAGACGATCGTAGAGATGCTGGATGTAGTCCTGTGGAACGGCTTGCCATGCCATTTCCACCTGGCGCCTCAGTTGGACCAGCGTTCGTGCTGGACGTGCAGACCGCGTGAGACGACGCTTCATCCAGTCCCAAACATGCTCAATGGGGGACAGATCCGGAGATCTTGCTGGCCAGGGTAGTTGACTTACACCTTCTAGAGCACGTTGGGTGGCACGAGATACATGCGGACGTGCATTGTCCTGTTGGAACAGCAAGTTCCCTTGCCGGTCTAGGAATGGTAGAACGATGGGTTCGATGACGGTTTGGATGTACCGTGCACTATTCAGTGTCCCCTCAACGATCACCAGTGGTGTACGGCCAGTGTAGGAGATCGCTCCCCACACCATGATGCCGGGTGTTGGCCCTGTGTGCCTCGGTCGTATGCAGTCCTGATTGTGGCGCTCACCTGCACGGCGCCAAACACGCATACGACCATCATTGGCACCAAGGCAGAAGCGACTCTCATCGCTGAAGACGACACGTCTCCATTCGTCCCTCCATTCACGCCTGTCGCGACACCACTGGAGGCGGGCTGCACGATGTTGGGGCGTGAGCGGAAGACGGCCTAACGGTGTGCGGGACCGTAGCCCAGCTTCATGGAGACCGTTGCGAATGGTCCTCGCCGATACCCCAGGAGCAACAGTGTCCCTAATTTGCTGGGAAGTGGCGGTGCGGTCCCCTACGGCACTGCGTAGGATCCTACGGTCTTGGCGTGCATCCGTGCGTCGCTGCGGTCCGGTCCCAGGTCGACGGGCACGTGCACCTTCCGCCGACCACTGGCGACAACATCGATGTACTGTGGAGACCTCACGCCCCACGTGTTGAGCAATTCGGCGGTACGTCCACCCGGCCTCCCGCATGCCCACTATACGCCCTCGCTCAAAGTCCGTCAACTGCACATACGGTTCACGTCCACGCTGTCGTGGCATGCTACCAGTGTTAAAGACTGCGATGGAGCTCCGTATGCCACGGCAAACTTGCTGACACTGACGGCGGCGGTGCACAAATGCTGCGCAGCTAGCGCCATTCGACGGCCAACACCGCGGTTCCTGGTGTGTCCGCTGTGCCGTGCGTGTGATCATTGCTTGTACAGCCCTCTCGCAGTGTCCGGAGCAAGTATGGTGGGTCTGACACACCGGTGTCAATGTGTTCTTTTTGCCATTTCCAGGAGTGTAGTTTTCAGCATTCTTCTGTAGCACCACATTCAAAAGCTTCAATTCTCTTCTCTTCCGATATTTCCACGGTCCATGTTTCACTACCATACAAAGCTGTGCTCCAAACTTACATTCTCAGAAATTTCTTCATCAAATTAAGCCCTGTTTCACAACAGAAGATTCTCCTGGCCAGGAATGCAATTTTTGCCAGTGATAGTCTACTTTTTATGTCCTCATTGCTCCGACCATCATCGGTTAATTTTCTGCCTAGGTATCAGAATTCCTTAACTTCATCTACTTCCTGGTAAACCAACTATGATGAAAAGTTTTTCGCTGTTAACATTTCTGCTACTTCTTATTAATTTCGTTTTTCTTAGCTCTCAAGCCGTATGCTATACTCATAAGATTGGTCATTTTGTTCAGTATATCCTGTAACTCTTCTTCACTTTCACTCAGGATAGCAATGTCATAAGCAAATCTTATCACTGATATCCTTTCAACCAGAATTTTCATCCTCCATGCACTTCTTCCAGTCTTATTGTTCCTTCCTGGTTCATATTGTATGTCACCCGTATTCCCCTGTAGCTTATTCCTATTTTTCTCAGAATTTGGAACATCTTCTGCTGTTTTATATTGTCCAAAAGTTATCCAGTTCGACAAATCCTATGAACGTGTCTTGACTTTTCTTCAGTCTCGCTTCCATTAGAAAATAGTAAATAAATAATTTGATATTTGGTCATTGCAGATTTAGCAAGGTTTGAAGCTTTGGTGCGTCTGTTGTACGGTAAACGTAGCGCCACATATAATATAAAAAGACGATATTGTTGTCAAAGATATGGCATTTACAAATAGCTGTGTGATAACTCCCCCTCGAACCATATTTGACAAACCGCCAAGAGGTATGACAATTCGAAGAACACGTCGATATACAAACCAAATTTAAAAAACATGGAATGGCAGTGTACATGGACCCTAATGTTCATAATTTTAAAAACTTTTTGCAAATTTTACAGTTCTCTGACAAAAACAAAAATGTGAGCAAGTAATATTTTCTTCGCGATAGGCAGAGATTTTATGACTTTAACTGTAGTACAACAATCTTCAACCATTTCACATTTTTCGATTTGGTGCTACATCGTAGAGATCAACCCTTAACTCACGCGGTGTGGTCTCGTAGACCGCACGAAAATTTTCGAATTCGTTCTCCGTGATCAGTTCCGGCGGAATTCTCCCGTACCCTCTCCCCCCTTACCCTCCTTAAATCACCAACCTTACACTGTTTTCTTGTCGAGTGCATTATCGTCTTGTTTGTATGCTGCTTACACGTATTATTGACATGTGTTAGGGCCTCCTAATATGGTGCGAGATGTGTTCGCAGGGATATGTCAGTTGTAACGATTCTGTATTTGGTGGAATTGTTAGTCGGTGGATGAGTGAATTTGTCATCGATATAGATCAAGAAATAGACGAGAAAGACGATTTCGTAATAGCCACTGATCATAGTTCTGCTAGTGGAGGATCACTCAGAGGAAGAACTCCAGGACAGTTGTAATGGGGACCTTTCTGTTTCACTAATTAAATACGTAAATGTATTAGTTAAAATAAAATGTGGCCAAAGTGCTAATAAAGGAAAGTAGACCCAGCATTGAATGTCAATTTTGCAGACTTTCTTTACGTACCTATCGAATACAACTTTCGTGTGCAAGTTTAAACCTGGAATTTAGTTTTATGTGAACATTTTCTGCTATATATATATATATATATATATATATATATCACAATGTAATTCATTTCTGTAATAGTTTTTTGCGAATACTACGCAAAAAAATTCATAAAAGTTTGTGAATTTGTTTGATAAAAAGTGAAATACTGCAGAATTTATTTAATGCAACAAAAATCAACAAGGAATATTTAAACAGCACTTTAATAATTGTAAAATAAATGTTAAATAACTGAAATTAAAAATTTCAAACGATCTGGGCCTTAAATCTCAGTTTTTATCATGTGGGTCCCGCAGACCCGACCTCTTCGTATACGTTACAGGAGAGTCACCTCGTGAGTGAAGGGTTGACGATCTCGCCGCATCGGAGACACCGGTTGCCGTCATATCACTGAAGTTAAACAAGAACGTTCGTGGCCGTTACTGACTGTTGGCGAAGGAGGTGTGGTATCGTATAGTTCCTAATCGTCAATCTTTGCGTCACTGTCCTAGATTAAGTCATAAATGTCTCCATCCATAATGTATCATGTTGTGACATCATGTCACTGTTCACGGTGATCCGTCCATCGGATTGGGACTTTAAGCTCGTAGTCCCCTTTGGTGGTTTTAGAGAGGAGTGGACTATGTGTCTGCACCGTTTTTCAACCTCTCCCTCTCTTCACCTATAACAACACACACTCAAATCTTCACTGTATCAACACGACACAGATATACACTTGACACTGCATAACAGATCGGAGGAAAGCAGTCAAACCCCTGCACTAGAGCCTTGCCATGAACGACGGTGCAAGCTCGAGGTGAAAATAATCGAGGTTAAGCTACTTACATTTTCTCCCTTATACCGAGCGAGGTGGCGCAGTGGTTAGCACACTGGACTCGCATTCGGGAGGACGACGGTTCAATCCCGTCTCCGGCCATCCTGATTTAGGTTTTCCGTGATTTCCCTAAATCATTTCAGGCAAATGCCGGGATGGTTCCTTTGAAAGGGCACGGCCGATTTCCTTCCCAATCCTTCCCTAATCCGAGCTTGCGCTCCGTCTCTAATGACCTCGTTGTCGACGGGACGTTAAACACTACCCACCACCACCACCATCTCCCTTATACCACATAAACTTAGTGGATCGGTATAAAGAGTATTCCTTAGCCATTTTATAACTTTTATTCTAAGCTGTTTTAATGTCAAGCCTTCACAGAATGTGTGCAACAAAACAGTCGATCATTGTTCCTTTTCTTTAATGCGAGGTGTTTACGTAGCGTCAGGTTAACACTCATGGGAAAAGTGATAAAGCACTCTCGAGTCACGTGTGTGGACTCTAATTATGCTCAAGTTACAATGGAACGTAACTAAGCGGACAACAAGATTAATGCCAGGTGTTGTGGTAATTCTCAAAAAGGTTTCGAACGCCGACCATAACAGAGGTTTGTACGTGGCTGGCTGGAACGCTGCCCAGCGAGACGCGCTGACAGTCAATGCTATAGCAGGCATAGCGCCTCTGAGAACCACCGGAGTCCGCCAAAAAATGGCCACGAATCACGGTCCTGCATTAAACGCGCATGTCACAGTTTTTAAAGAAGATATTACATTAACTCAAATCATTCAGGCAATGAGAATGTCTCCGTCCAAGTCATCTCCAAAGTTTAATTTCTATTTTAGCCATGATCTACAGTATATTACTATACGAAGACAAGTCGTCGTTTAAATCTGTTACCAAAATTCCCAAACGTTCTCAACCAATTTACCTCACATGTTTACACAATACTCTAATAAACATTCGGACTGACATAGGTTACATATTTTTAAGTATATATGGTATATAAATATATATAGAACACCATAAATATACATAGAAAGCCATCTAAGGAGGTAAAATTGTTACCAAATATCACGAATAGTACTTGACCGACGTACTTCACATTTTTACGCAATACCATAATGAACATTGGAATGACTATATATTTTTAATACATATAATACACATACATGGTGACTCGTCTAAAGCTTGTACCGCAAATATTGCGGAAATGGAAAGGGCTACTGCTGTGCGGTTTTCACACAATGCATTGGTAGTCAGGCGCTCGTATAGTTAGCCAATCAAAATATTGTAATAACACTTAGAAAGAGTATGTTTTGCAAACATTTACTTTTTTAAATGAAACAGTGCCTACTGACATTAAAAAAATTGGGTAAATTAGAATGTCAAGGTTGTTTAATGCAGGATTCTAGTGCGAGTCGTTTAGGAGATATGGTATTTTAAAAAGTTTCCACTACAACATTTGTTCGTGCCATTCAGCCCGCGTAGTCGCTATGTAAGATGTTGGTATGTTTGGACATAGTGTGTGTGTTCTCTGAATGCATAGCGACGTGGTAGTCAGTGTGAGGCAGTCCAAGCGGTAGGTCGTGGGTAGACTTTGGGTTTTACCAATTTTCAAATTCTTTTCTAAAGCCACTTTCAGAATTCTCAATATCTATTACGCAATCGCATAAGCGACGAATACTGCAAATTTGCTACTAAACTATATTACAATACCACGGAAAAACAGTATAAATATTTAGTTGACAATAAAAGAACAAAAAATTACAACGATTGACAGACGGGCACTGAACGAAAAGTATGAAGACTTTATGTAATACTGCAAAGTACGTTGGTTAAGTTAAGGAGCATGCACAGAACGGTTTAAAACTCACTATTGTAGAATTTATGAAAGAAAATGGAGTGCACGAACGACAATTAAAACATCAAGAATGGATTCCAGACCTCACATTCTAAGTAGACTTGAATGCACACTGCTCATTTAAAAAGAAAATTGCGTTATAGAAGGGACCCATTCTGACAAACACAGACCTGTTCCTTAAGCTCACTACAGTTAATCAAATCACGAGGCTCGATGAATTACAAGGACAGTCTCATAAACGTTTCGACGACACTGTCAATCTTACACCTGTTGTCGAGCTGTTTCTGACACAGTTTGCCGTTTCATCTGAAAGCACCCCTATGCGTGTCTGGATGTAACTGGTTGACTTGCAATTTAACTCCTATTTTAATGACAAATTCTTGTACGCCAGGACGGCCCTGTGGCCGAGCGCTTCTAGTCGCTTCAGCCTGGAACCGCGCGACCGCTACGGTCGCAGGTTCGAATCCTGCATCGGGTATGGATACGTGTGATGTCCTTAGGTTAGTTAGGTTAAGTGTTCTAAGTTCATAGTCTGTGAAATAGTTCTCATCTAACCGTAAGCGGGTAGTTTTACATATATTATGTCTTCAGCGCATCAAAAATAATACTGAAAATTTGTTTTGTTTTTGACATATGTTGTTGATAAATGTGAAATATAAGTCTTACGCAGTGCGACTGCACTTTCTTCACCCTCCATGCCCTCAGACGTCGTGGAGTGGCGGTGGGGGAATTCTGCAGCGAGGCTGATCACTTTGGCATCCGTTCCCGGGCACGGTCCGCGAGCCGAAATCTTTGCTGCCTTGTTTTAAACGCAAAGTTCTTTGTGGTACTATGCATCCTCTGTATCACTACACCTAATCTCGCGGCTGGTGGACTCAGGTGAACACTTTTTGAATCGGATTCGCAGCCGGTGGACGCAGGGTAGTTTTGACCCAGATATTTCACAAAATTTTGTGAACCGTTGACCTTGTAAAACAATCAATTTGTGGCCTAGTCGTTTTTATGTACACAATAAATTATGATAGGAATAATGATCCAGCGAAATTATATGAGGAAATGCATTTTAGCATAACTAGGATAGCTTCAATAATAGCGTTTTATTCAATCAGCATTGCTATTCTGGTTGGGAACAGTGTGTCAAATTTAAGGTGTTAGTAGCTGCTGTTGTTCCACACTCAATATGGGGCATACGTCTGTTGTACGACATGGCAATGAGGTGAAGGAATACGACTAGATTGATCTGAATAGTGTCTGAGCAGTATTACAATGTAAAATTCACGTATACAGTCCCAATTTGATTCTCTTCCCACTATGAAGACAGTTTTAATAGATATTAGTGTCAGTGATGCTGAGAAACAGGCGAAATCTCTAAAACTGAACAAATCTCTAGGAACCGATGGAATTCCAGCCAGATTCTGCATTGCATTTGCGGCCGAGTTAGCCTCTCTTTTCACTGTAATACATCGTAGAGCCCTTGAATAAAAGGACAGTACACAGTGGATAGAAGCAAGCACAGTTCACACTCGTTTATAAGGAGAGCAACAGAACTGATCCACAAAATTACTATCCAATATTTTTGACATCCATTTTTCGTAAAATTTTAGAACATATTCTGTGCTCAAATGTAATGAGAAACCGTGAACGGAATGACCTCCTTCGTGCCAACCAGAATGGATTCTAAAATGTTTATCACATGCAACACAACTAGCGCCTTGCATGAGATTCTAAAAGCCATCGATCAAGGGAACCCAGATAGATGCAGTACTTCATGACTTCCGAAAACCATTTAACTCAATTCCTGCTCTATTATTACTGAGAGTACGCTCGATGTTTGAGACGGGATTGAGGATTACTTGATAGAGAGGATGCAGTGTGTTATATTGGATGGGGAGTGATCGAAAATTTTAGAAATAACTTCGGTAGGCCCTTGGGATGTGTTTTGAGGCTCTCCTGGTTCATGTTATATAATAATGTCATTGCAGGACACATTAATAGTACAGCAGACTTTTCAGAGATGATACAGTTCTGTCTGAAAATGTTGCTCAGATACCTAGACAGATCTTGGTAGCATTTGAGAGTGTTGAAATGGTTCGTAACTTGCTTTCAATGTTCACAAATGTAAAACTCTGAACATCCCAAAAGGAATACCAATGAATCATAGAATTGGAGAAATCTAAACAATAACTGGGTGCAACGATTAGTAGAGACATGAAATGGAAAGATCACTTAGGGTAAGTAGTGGGCATAGAGCCTCGAAGTAAATAGATGCCCTTTCCTGTGACGAAGGACTGGAGGACATGTGCCCCGACACACCTCCGTTTGGGTTCCTACGGCGCTCAGTGCAGCGTCAGTCTCGCTGCTGATTTCTCTGGGTCTGCTTGTTTATTTACTGCCTCGTGTGGCCTTTAAATATGTTTACTTACGTTTTCTTACTTTACAAATTAATTACATAAGCGAGCGAATAAATTCAATAATGATATAAAGGACATAAAATACCGTCTGAGGCCTGCGATCATTTTTATGTTAATAACTGGCAACCAATGCTGTACAATCGCGATAAAGTCATGAGATGTTCAATTGACTCTTTTATTAGAACATGTTATGCGTTTAGGATTACAGCCATCTTCAGACATCTGTTACAAAAAAGTACAAAACATAAGTGAACAGCACACTCAACACGTCTCAGCGTTACAGAAAATGAGATCTGATCATATGAGTTACATACCACAAGCTCCAACGCCTTTCTAACCAACCAGGCGCACAGCCTTGACAACTCAGAGAAAGTGTCGAATATCATTTGACTGCGATACAAGCAGTCTTGAAGCAGAGCGTATACTGACGCTGCTAGTTGACTTGTTTAGTGTCAGTATACGCTCTGCGCTCATAAAACCAGCCCTTCGCGAGCTGTGTGAACAGCGACCCTTCTGTCTTAAGCATTGTACCACGTTGTGCACCTGGTAAACCAAAATCGTCAGATAAACCTTGTCAGTAATGCGAGCCTGCAGAGTACTCATGAAGCCCACGGAATACCCTGATATGAGTGCTCATATCGTCACTGAATCCTTGTCAGTTTTCACTAATGCAACGTAAACTCAGCCAGAGGTTGGAAACGGTGTGAAACAAGGCTCGTCCGACCAAATGATATTCTTTCTTTGCGGCATAATCCAGGTTTTAGAGCTTCGGCACCACGTCCCCCTGTTACGGGCATTTGCATCACTGATGAGCGGTTTTGGAATTCCAGCTCACCCTACAGTTCTCTGCCAATGGATCACACTTTGTGTTGTTTTGGTGCTGACAGAGTTCGCTTGTGCGACATTCAGTTCTGCTGTGACTTTTCGTCACAATTCCCTTCAATGACCGTCCGTCACAACTACTCAACACACACTTTCGTTCGCTTTCTCTGTATGCGGTAAAAATCCTCGATACAGTGCATCTTGCAACACCAAACACTTCGGCTCCCTTGGTTACGGAAACATCCACTATACGAGCACCAACAATTTGCCAACGTTCAAATTCACCTAGCTCTGACATAATGCATTCATAACTACACGTAACACTGTTCCGACCACGAATGACACAAGCAACAGCGCAACACAAGCAACAGCGCAACCTGCAGGATTGGCTAGCAGCTGCATTTATATTCACGCGTACATCTCTCACAGTGTTTTTGTCCATACCCTGCATATGTAGATGTAGATCACGGTTCGCTGGTTCCCACAGGTCGCGGAATCCAGACGCGCAAGAACAGTGTGACACAAACTGTTTACCTTCGCAAGCTGCTCTCTGCAACCGTCGCGCCACCACCCGCTGAACGGCTCAGAGGAGGGTGGTGCGCTCTCAGTGGGCGGCTAACTGCACCCCACTGCGGCCCACCGAGTATCGGGGGACGCAGTCCACTGTCGGTACATCAAAGGGAAAGAGGAGCTCATCCATGCACGTTACAAGGCGCTTGAAGCTTCGTTTGCGCGCACATGAGGAGGGTGATTTCACAAGGTACATGCAATTGTATTACAAATGGGCAGTTACTGCGTTGACAAATAAGTACTAAGTGTAACTACAGACTAATGAAACAACTCACAGGACATCACAGAGAAATGTCGGACCCTTAATACACTATCTTACTAGGAAACCAAAGAACGAACTTGGTGTTACTGTATGCAGTGTGGAAGCACAGAAGAACACAGACGTTCTTATTGTTCTTTTATTTTGATATCTGACGTTGTGGTGAAACTAGTCAAATGGTTCAAATGGCTCTGAGCACTATGGGACTTAACTTATGAGGTCATCAGTCCCCTAGAACTTAGAACTACTTAAACCTAACTAACCTAAGGACATCACACATATCCATGCCCGAGGCAGGATTCGAGCCTGCGTCCGTACCGGTCGCGCGGTTCCAAACTGTAGCACCTCGAACAGCTCGGCCACTCTGGCCGGCTTGAAACTAGTCCCTTTTTGTTTATGGATCTTTTATAAGGAATGTAGTTCAGAATGTTCCAACCGTATGCCGTCCCACATCCGCCACATTCGTCTAATCCAGTATTCAATTCCACTCTGTGTCATTGATTTCGTCAAAACCTGCAAGTTCGCTACATTTGAGGGAGGATGTGGTAAAATAGACACTGTTAGAAACTGTCGTAAAACTCAGTTATTAAATTTCTACGTGTGTTATTTAAACAGGCACTCAAAAAAATTGGTGAATCGTTGGTGTCTATGCTATTACAATTGTACTTAATAATTTTCAACATTAAGATATGATATGATAATTCCCAGTTATTCAGAGTGTGTGCATATCGTCAGCGTATAGGTTCACGCTCTTGACGATCCTTGAAACACGAACATATGTATTTGTAAATACCCTTCGTCGAAATACTGTAAATCCAAAGATATACTTCTGACTTTCAGTATTTCTCAAAGTTATAAAGAGAACTTTTCCATATACATATAATCAGTTGACTGAAATTCTATTATAGTTACAGCTGAAATACGTAATTATCTTCGTAGATCTGTAAGATAATGAGCGTCATTCAGTGATTAATAATTTTTTACAAACAATTCAGCTGGGCTTAATTTCACCAACCAAGTACTGTGAATTATAAGACTGTAGTAAAATGTCTTAACTGAGATCATAAAGAAAGATTTGATTCTAAAGTGACCACGAAGAGACAGAAAACACTTTTAAAAGGCATCCATAACACTGAACATTGATTCTTTCATGTTATTGTGAGATCAAAATCGACGCTGTAAATATGCTCCTGCTCCAGAGTTCTTTTTGCTCTGAAATTCGGCCGTTTGGATATTGTATCCGGTGACGAGTTAAGTCATGTCGCGCGAATTGTAGACTTCAGCGTTCGCCAGAAATCCGTAACATACATGTAACAGGTGAAAACAACTAGATACTTTGTCATTTGCACTAAACAAAAATATTATTGTGATAAACGTATTAGGTTAATTTCGTACAGTACCACAAAAATCATGTAGGTGCAATGACATTTCTGCGACACTGCTCACTTAAGTGTCACTGCAACGTACATCAGAATGCGTATCTTATTCGGCCGTCCGCTCTCAACAATGTAACGTCACTGTCATATTCCTCAGTGTCATTTCCGGTCAATTCTGTCCCCTCCACAAAATCACCAAGTTCATTCTTCTATTGTTTTCCTCTTTCAGACAGTTGTTCCAACTCACCCAGCCCATCAAAGCCAGCTCAGCCACAATCATATCAGCAACTCCCAGCATCTTTTTCATCGAGGCTACAGTTTTGGAGGACTTCATAAACCCTTGCGTGCTCAAAGTATTATGTACAACGATGTACTCCGATATTTTTTTATAACTCTTAAAGCTTTTTTAAATAAAACAAACTTTTTAACGCTCTACATCTTTATTCTTCATGTGTACGTGTTTATTTATTCCTCAACTTAGTCACACTGGCGACGAACACATTTCTCCCAGCTAGAGAACAATTTGTTGATACCGTCGCTATGGAATGTTTGACTTTGTTGCCAGAGCCACTACCTCACCTCTGCTTGCACTGCTTCTTCGTTATCAAAGTAAAGTCCTCGATGGTGTTCTTTAAGTTTTGGAAATGGATGGAGCCAAGTCGGTACTGTATGCAGTGTGACTAATAACAGTGAACCCGAGGCGTCGGCTTGTTGCAGATGTCGTGGCGCTCACGTGCTCTCACATTGTCAGTTAGTTAGTTAGTTACATGTTCCACAGGTCATCTGAACGATTCTTTTATCCAAATGATGCGGAACGAGTAAATTTACAGGAAATGTATGCATGATTAGTGTTAACCTTAATGAACACATTATCATTTTATTCCTCTTGATCTGATGCAACTACACTTAAAAACTAGTTGTTCTTTTATTCTTTCCTTTTCTTCTTTCTACCAGCTTTTAATAGGAGGACAGAAGAAATGATTTTACATTAGATCTAAAACCTTACTTCATTACCCGTCAGACAATTTTATGTTATTGGGCGAATGATTAAAAATTGTTATTCCTGCGCATTGAACTCTTTTCTTAGCCAGTGACAGCTTTAACAATGGCTAACAAAGAACACTTTTTCCTCCAGTGTTTTAGGTATATACATCAGTGTTCTTCTCAAATTGTGATGGATTACTTATGACGAGTTTCATCAGCGAAACTATGTTCTGATACGGCGCAGATAAAACGCCTAGCTCTTTGAAGAGGTACCTACCTGACGTCCGTGGTTGAACACCCATATCGTTCTTACTGTTCGCTTTTTTGCGATGAATAATTTCTTTGTAATTGATGAATTATCCCAGAAAATTATTCCGTATGGCATTAGTGAGTGGAAATATGTAAAATATGCCAGGAGATTGGTAGGATTATTTCGAAGATTAGCAATTATACGAGGAACAAAGGTAACTCAAATTAACCATTTGAGAAGCTCAGTAATATTTTTCTTTAAATTCAAGTTTTAAGGAACATGTATATGCGAAAATAAGAAACATTCTACTTACTAACTCCTGCTCATGTGCTATATCAGTTGTTGGTGCGACTATTTATCGTACAGAACTGAACGTACTGTAATCTTCCAGAATTTAGGGAAAGTCCATTTTCAGAGAAACGCTTAAAATTCTTTGGAAAATATCATTTACTAACTCTTCTGCTGCCTTCTCTATACTTACTTACTTAATTCCTTTTACTCCGACGTGGAGCATAGGGCACATATTAGATCTCTCCATCTGACCCTGTTCGTTGCCATCTTCTTGATGTTACTCAAGGAGTGGCCAACGGCTGCCACCTCAGCTTCAACAGTCCTGCGCCAGGTCGACCTCGGTCTGCCTCTCCTCCTTGCACCTAGTCGGTTCCATTCTAAAGCCTGCTTTGGAATATGTTGCACGCCTCTTCTCAGGGTGTGTCCAATCCATCTCCATTTCCTTTCTTTTACGGTTATCTCGGCTTTCCGTTGTTGGATGCGTTGCCATAGTTCTCGGTTTGAGATAACATTCGGCCAGCGTACTCTGAGTATAGTCCTCAAACATTTATTGGTGAAAGTTTGTACTCTTGTTTTAATTTGTGCTGTCACCTTCCACGTCTCACACCCGTAAAAGAGAACAGAGTTTACATTTGAGTCAAAGATTTTTAGCTTTACCCTCAACAATATTTCACGAGATGTCCACACTGGTCGCAGCTGGGCAAAGGCCCCTTTTGCTTCTTTGATCCTACTTTCGACGTCTTCTGTCGCCCTCAATTTTTGGAAACGATACTTCCAAGATAACAAAAGCTCTCCACTTGCTCAATCTCCTCTTGTGTCACGGCTAGTGCATTCTTGTTCCTACTGTTCATCCTAAGCACAGTCTTAGCCATGTTTATTTTTAATCCAACTCTTTGAGCTTCTGTTTCCAATTCCTTAAGCTTCTCACTCGTATCCTTGAAAGTGTGGGACAGAAGGCAGATGTCGTCCGCAAAGTCCAGGTCCTCTAGGCGATCATATAGAGTCTACTGTATACCTCTCCCTTTCTCTCAGGTTACCTTCTTCATGACATCATCCAATGTCAGCAAAAACAGCATTGGTGAAAGCAAACAATCCTGCATTACTCTAGAATTTAAAATGAATGGTTCTGAGAAATTTCCATCATGTTTCACCTGGCAAATATATTCTCTGTACATCATCTTCATGATGCTGATGATGTTTGGAGGTACTCCGTAACTCTGCATTGCTTTCCAGATGGCTTCACGCTGCACCCTATCAAAGGATTTTTCAAAGTTCCGCCACCACACTATCTACACCACGTGCCTTGTTATTCTTGCAGCTTTTAAGAGCCTTGATAATTTCGCTCTTGCTGGGAGGGTGAGTATTGATTTTCAGTACAGGCGTTTCTTGTTGGATAGTTCCTCCTGCTCTTGTTCTTCTTGATGGATCAGGGTCGTTGAACACCTCACTAAAATATTTCTTCCATCGCTTTAGCTGCTTCTGGCTGTTCGTCAACAGTTCACCCTCTTTCGACTTCACTGGCTTACTTTCGTTGAAGCTTTTCTGGGACAACTGTTTGGTGATATTATACAGGGTGAGTCACCTAACGTTACCGCTGGATATATTTCGTAAACTACATCAAATACTGACGATCCGATTCCACAGACCGAACGTGAGGAGAGGGGCCAGTGTAATTGTTTAATACAAACCATACAAAAATGCACGTTTTTTAACACAAACCTACGTTTTTTAAATGGAACCACGTTAGTTTTATTACCACATGTGAACATATAAACAAATACGTAGTCAGTGCCGTTGTTTGCATTGTAAAATGTTAATTACATCTGGAGATATTGTAACCTAAAGTTGGCGCTTGAGTACCACTCCTCCGCTGTTCGATCGTGTGTATCGGAGAGCACTGCAACATACATCGCGTTTCTACAGAATGATCTGCTAACGTTGCTCGAAAATGTCCCACTGGAAACGCGTCGACGTATGTGGTATCAGCATGATGGTGCACCTGCACATTCCGCAATTA
Source organism: Schistocerca nitens (assembly GCF_023898315.1). Lineage (NCBI taxonomy): Eukaryota > Metazoa > Arthropoda > Insecta > Orthoptera > Acrididae > Schistocerca > Schistocerca nitens. The sequence continues at coordinate 796,507,009 of NC_064615.1, forward strand.
ACAATAGGCTGACCCTTGACAGGATGTTCGACGGGCGTTTCATAGGACGTGGAGGACGCATAAATTGGCCAGCCCGTTCTCCTGGGCCGGCCGAAGTGGCCGTGCGGTTCTAGGCGCTGCAGTCTGGACCGTTCTCTTGATCTTACACCTCTGGACTTCTTTCTGTGGGGTACGTTAAAGGAGAATGTGTACCGTGATGTGCCTACAACCCCAGAGGATATGAAACAACGTATTGTGGCAGCCTGCGGCGACATTACACCAGATGTACTGCGGCGTGTACGACACTCATTACGCCAGAGATTGCAATTGTGTGCAGCAAATGATGGCCACCACATTGAACATCTATTGGCCTGACATGTCGGGACACATTCTATTCCACTCCTTAATTGAAAATGGAAACCACGTGTGTACGTGTACCTCACCCCTCATGGTAATGTACATGTGCGTCAGTGAAAAAGACCAATAAAAAGGTGTTAGTATGTGGACGTTATGTGCTGTTCCAGTCTCTCCTGTACCTAAGGTCCATCACCGTTCCCTTTGGATCCCTACGTAATTCGGTGCTCTCCGATACACACGATCGAACAGCGGAGGAGTGGTACTCAAGCGTCAACTTTAGGTTACAATATCTCCGGATGTAATTAACATTTTACAATGCAACAAACGGCACTGATTACGTATTTGTTTATATGTTCAGATGTGCTAACAAAACTAACGGGGTTCCATTTAAAAAAACGTAGGTTTGTGTTAAAAAACATACTTCCGTGCATTTTTTTATGGTTTGTATTAACCAATTACACTAGCCCCTCTCCTCACGTTCGGTCTGTGGAATCGATTCGTCAGTATTTGATGTGGTTTACGAAATATATCCAGCGGTAATGTTAGGTGACTCACCCTGTATATGCACATTTCTGTAACCAGTACAAGGAATTAACAAATAAATTTTCGAAATAACAGTCATGAAGCAAATGCTTTCCGTATGTCAAAGACAAAATAAAACTTTAACAGATTTCACATTGGACAATTGTGAGGTCATACTGCTATCAGCTTCAACGTATTATTAGAATTCCTTGCAAAGAACACGTGTGTAAGATAATAAAGAGTAATATACTCGGGGTTTCTGCACAGTCATGAGAGCCTAGTAAAATAGTGATTGACTATACACTTAGGTAATTATTACAACTAATGACAGCTGCAAAGCCGAAAACGGTAATAAATTTTAATAAAGTAGCATATGATTTAGAAATAGGCTTTTGTAATCCAACACTTTCCTTGTATTCGATAAAAGTAGGTTAGATACAAGAGTATACTGCACATAGAGCGATTACCGTTATTGCCACTAAAGGAATACACCTGCAAACTTTACATAACACAACTGTACGGTGCCAATGCGACTGTTGCAAGAAAACTTTCCTAATTACATGACTTATCAACCACTCTAACTTTCCCAGTTAATGTTATTATAATAACTTTGCATTTTTATATAACGCTTTGGGAAATTGTTTGTTTTGATGTGTTCCTGCGTTAGCAGACATGGGTCAACAAAAAATGGTGCAAATGTCTAAGCACTATGGTACGTAACATCTGAGGTCATCAGTCCCCTAGAACTTAGAAGTACTTAAACCTAACAAAGGCAGGATTCGAACCTGCGACCGTACCAGTCGCGCGGTTCTGAACTGAAGTGCCACAGTCAGTTTCACTCGCTTAGCTTTTTGTTCGATGCAGGTACTCTTTTTTTCTTTTTCTACCTGAGACAAAGAACAGCTTTACAGCTATTTCGTACTGACACACATTTGTTTGCAACCGGACGTCGTGATTCGTGGTAGTACTGATTCAGTTCGTTGTACTCAACAATTGGATTATTTACACTGTGTCATTCGGTTTTGTCCGATTTTCCAGTATAAGAGCTGTCACATTCTGGGGGAAAAGATATATCCACACTATCTGACAGAAGGTGAAGCACTCATAAGGGAAGGGGGATACGATGTCAAACGTCACGGTTTGAGAGGGTGTGTGATGATGCTGTTTCAGTGATTACAAAATCGAGTCATATTTACAAATGTCTTGGCAGATTGAGCCCACGTATCACCGTGATGCTGCACTCGCTCAGGCCTTCATGCAAGCACTGATTGCATTGGGAAGGGGCCAGTTCAGTCTCTGTTGATCTATCGTGGCCAAGGGACATCGGCTGGTTAAGTAATTGGTCAATAAAAATCGCCATAAATCACTGGATGTCGTGAATTCAATCGTTACATAGTTGATTCATTGGAAGACGTTGCAGCAACGCTCCACAGTCACAGCACCACTCCAGAGGCAGCTGTCTGTGCTACGGTGTTAACGGCAACCTACGCATGTGACAGTAAATTCCCTAGTCCAGCTGCTGCTAGTCTCCGACCGATGGAGCGGGATGACGCAGAATGCTGCAGTAAGTTCGGATGGCTGGCGTGTATGTGAAACGGTTGCGATGTGCTTGGTGCACCATACGGCTATCCCCCATTGTGGTGGTCAGACGTGGGCGACCGGAAGCCTGACGAGTATGGCTGTCCTACACGTTCACATGCAGTCCAGAATCGGGCCACTGTGATATCTGAATGCCCCACAGATCTGGATACTGCACGATTTGACCACCCGTCCAAATGGATTACCATACTGTGGCCAGTTTCTAACTCTGTCACGTGCTGATAACGCTGTTTCACACAAGTACGTGACATCCACATCTGCTTCGCAGTGGTCACACATCTGAAGATGTTTGTGCGTCTTATATAGCCTGCGACATGCGATAAATTAGAAATATCACTAAGGAACGTTGGTGGACGTTCTACTCGACACAGAAAATTTGAAAATATAGTCATTAATGTACCCGCTGGTGGAGTGTATGTATGTATACGAAGTCACATTGCCATCCGACTGCCTTCTTGTACCGTCACTTTTTTTCGGGCAATGTATTAAAATTTGTCACAAACTACATAACGGGGACTAGAGCAGTTTTTGCGTGAATGTGTTTTGAAAAGTTATTTCATTAATTAAGGTAGTACCAAACCAGTGAAGACAGACACCTGCCAAGGCACTTCGTCTTGATGAGTGAGAACCATGGGAAGTAACGCTGTCCTGGCAGTCCCCACATCTGTACATGTTTACGGTACGGAAATACTCCGACATGATTCGTCACTCAACGCCACGCCTTCCGCTGTCCTAGAATCCATCGACGATACACTTTACATCACTGTGTTTGACAGTCAATATTGTAAATGTGTTACATTTAGATTCAAAATGAATAACGTAGCCACATTTTCTAATGAAGTTCATCCAATAGAGATCATCCATGAAAAAAGCTGGCGGTTCGTAGGCTCCTACCTTTCTCATTTACCTGGTCATGAGTAAAGCAGATGTAAAATTTTATTTAATTGTCCGTCTTGATAGCACATCGTTGCACAATTCAGTGTGATCCTTTATTGCTTAATGCCCTCATCAGATCTGTTAAAACAAAACGGAAAACAGTGACGTAACAATAACAGGTTCGACTAGCTGTAGGCCAGGTCTGCACAAAAAAATCGAAGAACACATTTAAAATGTGGCTCCCAGCCACAACGTACCATTAAGAGTATTCTGATGCGGCTACCAAGGTCAAATGCTCGGCACACAGAACGATATGAGCATGTGCTAGCGATAGCCTGAGGGCGTCCTATACTTACGCAAACACGAGCTATAGCCAGTAGAGGGCGCTCCTGATGAATAACGTAAGTGGCTAGCACACATTCGACAGTTTAAATAGGATGTTCAAAGATATTAATTAAAATGGTTTCACATGGCTTAAGTGTGAGCCTTACATAAAATATGTGCTGTAATTCAATATGTCCTTTTGTAAAAACGGGCTATAGCCTTTAGACAACGCTAGTGATGCGATAACACTAGTGTCCCGCATCACAGATTCAGCAGTTTAGGGTATCGATCGTTATCGAGACAAATCGTTTAACATGCCTAAAGTATGTGTCTAATAGCAAAACGTAAAACATAGTACAACATATAGCAACAAAATCTACACTTGAAATCATATTACAACATTTTAGCATCAAAAAGTAAATAATACAAGTTGTTGAGTAAAAAACGACTGGGTGAAACAGTAACAGTTTCATTAAGAGTATCGAAGGTCGATAGGGCAATCAGAGGACAATCTAGCAGGAGCCACCTCGCTGCCTCTGTCTGGAATGATTCGTTTTCCTGTGGCGGTGCTTACGAGAAGAGGCCTGTTCTCGATGCGGTCGGTGGTCAATGAACGCAGGCAGCCCCATATCACAGACAAAGATATCTGTGCCCACAGCGAGTTATTGCGCCGTGCAACACTGTTCACACTACTAAATCCTCAATAAATCTAAAAAGGCATTCTGTTAAATTCACTCATTTCATTAAGCAACAAATGCGGCTGCCGCCCATTACGTATGGGAATATCCATCTCCTACAATAGGTTTAAGAATGTGGTTTCGGTGGCTACCGGCGGCATCGAGAGTGGATCACCTCCCACAAGCGCCGAAAAAGAAAGGTCTAGCACTTTTACAGATTTTATTCTGGTAGTACGAATTTTGCTGCTACAAAATGCGTTCTCTGCCAAGTTTTACTGTAGACACACATTTTAGGCATGTGAAACGATTTTATTTAATGACAATGAATATCCTCTTTTAAACTATTGAATCCATGTTTCTGGGCACGTGTGTTATCCTATCAGTACCTCCCTCTACCGGCTATGGCTCGAGTTTACATAAGAATAGGACGTCCTCTAGTTATGGTTAACACTTATTCATGTACGTAGTGCACAAAACATCTGACGCCGGTAATCCTATCACAATACTCTTAATGGTATGTTGTGGCTGTCAGCCATGTTATAATTTTTATGTACTCTTAGATTTTTTTGTGTGGTATTGACCTTCATCCAGCTGAAAATAATATTGTTACATAAGTGTTTCATCCACTTTATTTTAACAGGTCTGATGATGGTAGTTAACTGAAAACGGTCATGTTTTGAATTTTTACAGTAATGCACGTTCAAGACAGACAATTAAGAATAGAGTGCCGAAGATGATTGCGTATATAAACCTTATGTCTTCATTTGATAAATACGAAAAATTGTCCTCAAACTGACGTTTCGTCTGACTACCAAAGACGTGATGTTACTGGGGTGGTCTGCTCTTGCTTCCATCTACCCTTAAACTATACAAGCAATTAAAGGGAGATAAACAATTGAAGACTTCAAATCGAGACTACAGTTTTACATACCTTTTATGATACCACTTCATCATCTGAACAGGCAATGTAGAAGCTAGTATCTGAAAAGTATTCAAAATCTATTCTATGGTGCGACCAAATAAGTATATAGCATTTTTTTGTGATGCTCAGTTCTCGTTCTACATTCATGAACAATTTTGCACATTGAAACCACCTTTCTAGAGACTCATAGAACGACTGAGTATGAATTCCAGTAGTTTTCTTTGCTTTCACAAGTGTTTCCCACCATTAATGGAGAGTTTCACAGTTATTTTGATTCTTCTCGTATGTCTACAACTACCGTCGCTGATAAGTGACTATAGAACTTATCTCAACTTGCTGAATATGGCAAACAAATTTTTTGGCTTTTACTGTGTTTATTAGAATCTAGCGATCACTGGCGTTACTGCAGAAGCTAGCGTTAGCTTTGCTAATGAAACTGGTGTGATGTTTGCCGTGTGACGCCTCACCTCTTTGGCCGGAATTGCAGAGTCGCACCTATTTGCACACCAACCGCCCTAGTGACTCCAACATGGCTCGCCACTTTAATTAATGCTAGGCGATCAGCACTGGGACGAGGCGCCGCACATCAAAGGAAACTCGTTTGTAATTAACAGTGTGCCGTTCAATATCTCCTTTCGTGCAGCCTCGTTTAAAAGTAGTCTCTCCAGAGACTCACATAGAGCGCTTCTGGCGCAATGCAGTTAACTTGCACAGCCGTTTCTCCATCGCTATAGACGTTTTCTTTATGCTGTTTGAGGTCTTTGGATGTTCAGAATGAATCTTCACAGCCAATCATATGGTGTAATGAAACTTCAACAGTGTGCTGTATCGGGACTCCCAACCAAATCTTTCCCGGCCCCAAGCAACAGTCTCACCTACGCCCCACTACACGATGCAAAGCTTCATTTTGCCGGTACAGCTACGCTACATTTCCAAACTTCAATAGATGCCCTAGTGCACATTTCCCCGAACTAGCCATCCCGGAAAAACGACTGTGTATTATTTTAACGTGATAGATTATATCTGTAAACCACTCTTTTGCTGTTTGGGCCATATTATAATCATTTCTCGTAGCAGTGCATTTTCACAATGTCATGCTGGTGTGCTGCTGTAAAATTTGGGAAGCAGAAAGAAATCCTCGCAGGGACTAGCTTTGAGCTGGGTCAGGATGTTCAGTTGGTAAGGGCATTGTTTGCAAAACTCGATAGTTCGGCTCACAGTACGACATATAACTTCAACCAAAAGGACTGCATCAACTTTACCTGTTAAGGTTTCTAATTACCAAATGTAATGCAAATTCACGGTACACTCATACTTTCCCAGAACCAGATACATCTTCTGTGCTCTTTACGCACTCATTGTCAGTAGCCAGAAGTCTAACTACGCGGTAAGACATTCTGTAGTTTTTCCCCACGTTGGTGGTGTCCTCTCAGAAAAAATCTCATAACGCAACTGCCATCGTTACATCAACATTCAGCTGAGAACAGAAATTGGGCAGAATACAAGTTCATCGGGCTGTTTTCTGCCACGTAAAGGCATTCAGAGCCCATTGTTTCAAATCATTCACTGCAAATAATATTCTTTTATTAAGTTTGTTGTTCTGATCAAAAGGAATAAATAGACAAGATGGTTTTCATACACTGGCTTGTGTGGTGAAAGTACAGGGTGGTGGGATTGGGAAGTTGTGGCATTTTAATGATGCAGTCCACAGTGGTAACGTACCTTTGTACCTTTGTGAACTTCCGGTCAGCTTCTAGAAGAAATATTACTCTGACTGCAGCAACCTGAAACAGTGGATTCGTACTCGGCAAAATGAGTTTAAAATCCCTATCTGACCGTTCTAATTTAAGTTTTGTGTGCATTCTCTAAATTGTTTAAAGCACATGCCGATATGATTTTCTTTCTCATACCGTCCGCGTAGGAGCATCCGCGTTTATAGTCGTATACCTGACCGGCCCTCTAGATTTCGGTGTCTTTGTGGTTTCCATAAACCATCAAAGACAAATGCCCGAACGGTTCCTTTCAAAAGGACAGATTTCCGGTTTTCTTTTCAATCGGTTCATTTCCTTTGCCATCCTTCCCCGACCCAAAATTTTGCTCCCCGTCCTCGACGGGACGTCAAACAATGATATTTCTTCCTTCCTTCCTTCCTTCCTTCCTTCCTTCTTCCTCATCGTTATGCAACCGAGACGTAGTTCAGTTTTTTATTTATTACTCTTACGTCACGTTTGAAAGTGCAACCGCTGTTAAAGGACTTTTGTAGAATTATGACGTGTACTTTTGTACTTTTGACCATTCTATAAATGTTTACGTGAGATGGACAGCAAATATTTACGAAGTGTCATGTTACGAATAATACAAGTCGGTATAAAATTCCCAAAGAATTTCAGCAGACGTGACGTAAAAGACATCTACAACTTCACATGTTTGCCAGCGAGTACTGTGTTCCGTCCAGCCATTATTTCGAAACCCAGCGTTGTGAACCATTGCAATGGATGTTATGGTATACGCTGAAGCAGTGAAATAGGGTTCCTCATATCACTGATCATGACGGCACCTAATTCTTGTACAGTATAGTATTGATTTTCCATTGTTACTGGTCATTGTGGAAATGACTTTTCCAGAATAGAGTCAATGGCGCTAGTAAGTTTAACATTCCCAACCGATATCGCGTTGATACTAACTGCTAGGCCCGCAGAAACGTAGCGTCGAACAAATTCAGTTCCATAATGTAGTAATAGCTTGGGAAACGCAAAGAAATCGGCTCGAAAGTTCATATTTTTGTTACATAAGTAGTGTTGGACAAAACTATTGTATACAATGAAAAGGTGCTGCAATCCGACTGTAACACCTATAAGAAGAACACGTGTTTCAGAATAGATGCTGTTGCGTACGTGGATGAACATGGCTGTGTTAACGAACATGGATTGGCATTAGAGATTGGTCTACTGGACGACCTATGATGGAGGGTCACTGTAAGACTGGAAGTATGTCACACTCAGCTCGATATGTTCAGCTGGTCAAGTGTTCTCCCTTCGGTTCTACATTTGCATCTACATCTACGTACGTACTCCACAAGCCACCCACTGCCATACGGGGAGTGGCGGAGTGTGATCTGTACCACTACTAGTCAATTTCTTTGCTGTTCCAGTCGTAAATAGAGCGAGGGAAAAGCAGACATCTGTGTGTTTCCGAAAGATTTGCATACATTTTTTGTGAAAGCCAAGACCATTTGATTTTAAGACCTTTTTTCCAATTACTAGTTTCGACAGAATCGTGCTGTCATGTTCAGATTGGCATTAACTTTGGGTATATGTGGAATCCACGTGAGGTCGTCGACATGGCGTGTAGTTTTAACTCTATTGGTGCTATGGATGTTGTACTTCTACCTTTTATTCATTTGACGATCAATCTCGGAGCACTCTGTTTTATAAATGACAAACAATGTCGAGCTTTTTTTTTTAAATGTATTTACACTTTGTCCTCAAAATGTCGACGACACAGGTATGTGAACATATACGCAAAGTGTAATGCCAATATGAAGACGACAGCACGATTCTGTCGAAATTAGTAACTGGTATAACGGTCTTAAAATCAAGCGATCTTGACTTTCTCAAAAAAATATATAAACAGTGATCGCCCCAACAACATTTGTAACTATGACCATTAATTTGTTGTATCTTCTTGGTCCTTACGCGAAATATATGTTGGCAACAGAAGAATCGATCTGTAGTCAGCTTGAAATTCCGCTTTTCTATATATTCTCAGTAGTATTCCTTGAACGTCGCTTGCCCTCCAGGGATTCCCATTTGTGTTCCGGACGTATCTTAATAAAATTTCCATGCCGTTCGAACCTAACGATGCAAATATAACAGCCATCCTCTGAGTTTCTTTAATGCCTTCCTCTGGTGCGATCTTGTGCGGATTCCAAACATTCGAGTAGTGCTCGAGAATTCATCGCACTACATGCGATCCCCTTTACAGATAGACCACACTTTCCCAAAATTCTCTCATTAAACCTTCCCCACCACAATCCTCACACACTCATTCCATTTCATATCGCTTTGTAATGTTACATCTAGGTATTTAATAGACGTGACTGTGCCAAGCAGTACTTACTAATGCTGTTTTATGATGTTATGGATTTGTTTTTACTACTCAATCGCATTAACTAACATTTTTCTACATTTAGAGCTCGCTGGCATTCATCAAACCAACTGGAAATTTCGCGCAAGTCATTTTGTACCCTCTTACAGAACCCTCTTACAACCCCTTCTCTTACAGCACACCATCACTAGCAAACAGCCACAGATTGTTGCCCAAAGAGTCCGCCAGATCATTTATGTACAAAGAAAATAATAGCGATCCTGTCACTCTTCGCTGTGGCACTCCTAACGATACCCTTCTCACTGATGAACATTTACCATCGAGGACAACGTACTGGGTTCAGTACTTAAGAAGTATGTAACCGCTCACTTACGTGGAAATCTATTCCATATCCCCATACCTTCCTTAACATTCTGCAATGGGGCACGGTGGAAAATGCTTTTCGTAAGTCAAGAAATGAACCATGGACCTTGCCGTTGGTGGGGAGGCTTGCGTGCCTCAGCGATACAGATGGCAGTACCGTAGGTGCAACCACAACGGAGGGATATCTGTTGAGAGGCCAACAAACGAGTGGTTCCTGAAGAGGGGCAGCAGCCTTTTCAGTAGTTGCAGGGGCAACAGTCTGGACGATTGACTGATCTGGCCTTGTAACACTAACCAAAACGGCCTTGCTGTGCTGGTACTGCGAACGGCTGAAAGCAAGGGGAAACTACAGCCGTAATATTTCCCGAGGGCATGCAGCTTTACTGTATGGTTAAATGATGATGGCGTCCTCTTGGGTAAAATATTCCGGAGGTAAAATAGTCCCCCATTCAGATCTCCGGGCGGGGACTACTCAAGAGGATGTCGTTATCAGGAGAAAGAAAACTGGCGTTCTACGGATCGGAGCGTGGAATGTCAGATCCCTTAATCGGGCAGGTAGGCTAGAAAACTTAAAAAGAGAATGGATAGTTTAAAGTTAGATATAGTGGGAATTAGTGAAGTTCGGTGGCAGGAGGAACAAGACTTTTGGTCAGGTGAATACAGAGTTATAAATACAAAATCAAATAGGGGTAATGGAGGAGTAGGTTTAATAATGCATAAAAAAATAGGAGTGCGGGTAAGCTACTACCAACAGCATAGTGGACGCATTATTGTGGCCAAGATAGACACGAAGCCCATGCCTACTACAGTAGTACAAGTTTATATGCCAACTAGCTCTGCAGATGATGAAGAAATTGATGAAATGTATGATGAGATAAAAGAAATTATTCAGGTAGTGAAGGGAGACGAAAATTTAATAGTCATGGGTGACTGGAATTCGAGAGTAGGAAAAGGAAGACAAGGAAACATAGTGGGTGAATATTGATTGGGGGAGAGAAATGAAGGAGGAAGCCGTCTGGTAGAATTTTGCACAGAGCATAAATTAATCGTAGCTAACACCTGGTTCAAGAATCATAAAACAAGGTTGTATACACGGAAGAATCCTGGAGATACTAGAAGGTATCAGATAGATTATATAATGGTAAGACAGAGATTTAGGAACCAGGTTTTAAATTGTAAGGCATTTCCAGGGGCAGATGTGGACTCTGACCACAATCCATTGGTTATGAACTGTAGATTAAAACTGAAGAAACTGCAAAAAGGTGGGAATTTAAGGAGATGATACCTGGATAAACTAAACCAGATGTTGTGCCGGCCGAAGTGGCCTTGCGGTCCTAGGTGCTGCAGTCTGGAACCGCGAGACCGCTACGATCGCAGGTTCGAATCCTGCCTCGGGCATGGATGTGTCTGATGTGCTTAGGTTAGTTATGTTTAACTAGTTCTAAGTTCTAGGGGACTAATGACCTCAGAAGTTGAGTCCCATAGCGCTCAGAGCCATTTGAGCCACCAGAGGTTATACAGAGTTTCAGGGGGAGCATAAGGGAACAATTGACAGGAATGGGGGAAAGAAATACAGTAGAAGAAGAATGGGTAGCTCTGAGGGATGAAGTAGTGAAGGCAGCAGACGATCAAGTAGGTAAAAAGACGAGGGCTAGTAGAAATCCTTGGGTAACAGAAGAAATTCTGAACTGATTTGATGAAAGGAGAAAATATAAAAACGCAGTAAATGAAGCAGGCAAAACGGAATACAAACGTCTCAAAAATGAGATTCACAGGAAGTGAAAAATGGCTAAGCAGGGATGGATACAGGACAAATGTAAGGATTTAGAGGCTTATATCACTAGAGGTAAGATAGATACTGCCTACAGGAAAATTAAAGAGACCTTTGGAGAAAAGAGAGCCACTTGTATGAATATCAAGAACTCATATGGAAACCCAGTTCTAAGCAAAGAAGAGAAAGCAGAAAGGCGGAAGGAGTATATAGAGGGTCTATACAAGGACGATGTACTTGAGGACAATATTATGGAAATGGAAGAGGATGTAGATGAAGATGAAATGGGAGATATTATACTGCGTGAAGATTTTGACAGAGCACTGAAAGACCTGAGTCGAAACGAGGTCCCGGGCGTAGACAACATTCCATTGGAACTACTGACGACCTTAAGAGAGCAAGTCCTGACAAAACTCTACCATCTGGTGAGCAAGATGTATGAGACAGGCGAAATACCCTCAGACTTCAAGAAGAATGTAATAATTCCAATCTCAAAGAAAGCAGGTGTTGACAGATGTGAAAATTACCGAACTATCAGTTTAATAAGTCACAGCTGCAAAATACTATTGCGAATTCTTTACAGACGAATGGAAAAACTGGTAGAAGCCGACCTCGGCGAAGATCAGTTTGGATTCCGCAGAAATGTTGGAACACGTGAGGCAATACTGACCCTACAACTTATCTTAGAAAATAGATTAAGGAAAGGCAAACCTACATTTCTAGCATTTGTAGACTTAGAGAAAGTTTTTTTACAATGTTGACTGGAATACTCTCTTTCAAATTCTAAAGGTGGCAGGGGTAAAATACAGGGAGCGAAAGGCTATTTACAATTTGTACAGAAACCAGATGGCAGTTATAAGAGTCGAGGGGCATGAAAGGGAAGCAGTGGTTGGGAAAGGAGTGAGACAGGGTTGTAGCCTGTCCCCGAAGTTATTCAATCTGTATATTGAGCAAGCAGTAAAGGAAACAAAAGAAGAATTCGGAGTAAGTATTTAAGTCCATGGAGAAGAAATAAAAACGTTGAGGTTCGCCGATGACATTGTAATTCTTCTGTCAGAGACAGCAAAGGACTTGGAAGAGCAGTTGAACGGAATGGACAGTGTCTTGAAAGGAGGATATAAGATGAACATCAACAAAAGCAAAACGAGGATAATGGAATGTAGTCGAATTAAGTCGGGTGATGCTGAGGGAATTAGATTAGGAAATGAGACACTTAAAGTAGTAAAGGAGTTTTGCTATTTGGGGAGCAAATTAACTGAAGATGGTCGAAGTAGAGAGGATATAAAATGTAGAGTCGCAATGGCAAGTAAAGCGTTTCTGAAGAAGAGAAATTTGTTAACATCGAGTATATATTTAAGTGTCAGGAAGTCGTTTCTGAAAGTATTTGTATGGAGTATATCCATGTATGGAAGTGAAACATGAACGATAAATAGTTAGGACAAGAGCAGAATAGAAGCTTTCGAAATGTGGTCTACAAAAGAATGCTGAAGATTAGATGGGTAGATCACATAATTAATGAGGAGCTATTGAATAGAATTGGGGAGAAGAGGAGTTTGTGGCACAACTTGACAAGAAGAAGGGACCATTTGGTAGGACATGTTCTGTGGCATCGAGGGATCACAAATTTAGCATTGGAGGGCAGCATGGAGGGTAAAAATCGTTGAGGGAGACCAAGAGATGAATACACTAAGCAGATTCAGAAGGATGTAGGTTGCAGTAAGTACTGGGAGATGAAGAAGCTTGCACAGGATAGAGTAGCATGGAGAGCTGCATCAAACCAGTCTCAGGACTGAAGACAACAACAACAACAACAACAAGTCAAGAAATATGCCTGCCTGTTCCCCTTAATCCACAGTTCGCAGAATATCATGTGAGTAAAGAGCAAGCTGAATTTCGCATGAACATGAGAGATGCTTTCTAAAACCGTGTTCATAAATCGTAACAAGGGTTTCTGATGGCAGCATCAGAATCTAAATGGGGGAATCACGGACCGATAAGGAGAGCAACCTACTCTGATGACTGATGTTTGCTCTTAAGCATCGAAGATAGAAGTATAAGCTAACGATCACATTTCGATTACGTTTACCCCCGCTGCAGCTATGTGAAGAATTATTCCACAGAACAAACACTGAACGCAGATACCTTCCCAGTAATAAATTCTAAAAGGGACCCATCCTTTTCGCGGCTGATATCATTAATGGGAGCGGAGGAGAAAGCGACTCCTGCTACTAGCATCTGCTTAAACCCAGGCTGGCGATCGAAAGTGTGGCTTCAACTCTTTGATAGATTCTACTCCCCTCCAAGGGAGTTTCCCCTTTCACCATATTAAATGGATCTTGATGATGATGATTGGTTTGTGGGGCGCTCAACGGCGCGGTTATCAGCGCCCGTACAAATTCCTAACCTTTGCTCAGTTCAATCTCGCCACTTTCCTGAATGATGATAAAATGATCAGGACAACACAAACACCTAGTCGTCTCGAGACAGGTTAAAATCCCTGACCCCGGCGGGAATCGAACCCGGGACCCCGTAAATGGATCTTGATTGCTTAGTGAGATTATTGGGGCAATCGTGATGAAATGTACTACCTTTATGCAACCAATATCGCCACTCATCGTACGCGCAAGGGTCGCACTGAATCAGCATGAAATTTATGGATTCAACTCTAGTTAAGTTGATAATAAAGACATAGAGGGGCCGAACGGATAGAACGTAGTGATTTTGTACGTCCACACGTAGCAAACATTCCTCTAAGGATGAATTTCTCAGCAACACGTCACTCGGATGCTCTTGCTATCTTGCTATCGGAGGGGTCTCTTAAGGAATGTGATATGATAATCATTTAACATATATGGCAATATCAGTAGCAGCGAGAAGCGTGAGTACGGTAAATCAACTAGCAACCAGTTCCAACAACTGAGTTCTCTCTCGACATCGAAGGCTTTTTTTTCCATCAGTCTTCTGACTGGTTTGATGCGGCCCGCCACGAATTCCTCTTCTGTGCTAAGCTCTTCATCTCAGAGAAGCACTTGCTACCTACTTCCTCAGTTATTTGCTGCATGTATTCCAATCTGTGTCCTCCTCTACAGTCTGCTACTCGCTGTTTCGTGTCACTCCAGCAACTGAAATCTGCCATCTATCCGACTAGTATGCTAATTCTCTATACACAGCAGTAGGCAGTACAGCTGAAGAGGAATGGACATCTCTAAAAAGGGCCATCACAAAAGTAGGAAAGAAGAACATAGGTACAAAGAAACTAAACCATGGGTAGCAGAATAAATACTTCAGTTGATCGACGATAGAAAGAAGTACAAAAATGTTCAGAGAAAATCAGGACTACAGAAAAACAAGTCGCTGAGGAAATAAATAAATAGGAAGTGCAGGGAAGCTAAGATTAAATGGCTGCATGAAAAATGTGAAGAAGTCGAAGAACAAATAATTTTCGGAAGAACTGACTCAGCATGTAGGAAAGTCAAAACAGCCTTCTGTGAAATTAAAAGCAAGGTTAGTAGCAATAAGAGTGCAACGGAAATTTCACTGTTAAATGCAGAGGAAAGAGCAGGTAGGTGAAAAGAGTAGACTGAAGGCCTCTATAAGGGAAAGATTTGTCTGATGTGTTAGAAAAAGAAACAGGAATAGATTTAGAAGGGATAGAGGATTCATTATTAGGGTCAGAATTTAATAGAGCTTTTGTGGACTTAAGATTAAATAAGGCAGAAGAGGTAGATAACAGTCCATCAGAATTTATAACATCATTGGGGAAGTGGCAACAAAACGACCATTCACTTTGGTGTGTTGAATATATGAGCCTGGCGACATACCATCTGACTTTCGGAAAAATATCATCCACACAATTCCGAAGATTGCAAGAGATGAGAAATACGAGAATTATCGCATAATCAGCTTAACAGCTCATGCATCCAAGTTGCTGACAAGAATAATATACAGAAAAATGGAAAAGAAATTTGAGGATGTGTTAGATGATGATCAGTTTGGCTTTATGAAAGTTAAAGGCACCAAACAATCAATTCTGACGTCGCGGTTGATACTGGAAGCAAGACCAAGGAAAAATCAAGACACATTCATAGGATCTGTCGACCTGGAAATAGCTTCGACAATATGAAATGGTGCAAGATGTTCGAAATTCTGAGAAAAATATTGGTAAGGTTCACAGAGAGATGGGTAATATAGAATACACTTAAGAGCCAGGAGGGAGTAATAAGAGTGGACGGGGAATGAAGTGCTCAGCTTAAAAAAGTGTAAGACAGGGATGTAGTTTTTCACCCCTACTATTCAGTCTCTACATCGAAGAAGTAACGATGGTAAGAAAAGAAAGGTTCAGGAGTGGAATTAAAATTCAAGGTAAAAGTATATCGATGACACGATTCGCTGATGATATTGCTATCCTGAGTGAAACTGAAGAAGAATTACATGATCGCCTGAGTGGAGTGAACAGTCAAAAGAGTACAGACTATGGACTGAGATTAAATCGAAGCACAACGAAAGTAATGAGAAGTTGCAGAAATGGGAACAGCGAGAAACTTAACATCGTGATTGATGGTCACGAGGTAGATGAAGTTAATGACTTCTGCTATCTGGGCAACAAAATAACCAATGACGGACGGACCAAGGAGGACCTAAAAAGCAGCACTGGCAAAAAGGGCATTCTTGGCCAAGAAACTCTACTAGTATGAAACATAGGCCTTAATTTCAGGAATAAATTACTGGGAATGTACGTCTGGAGTACAGTGTTGTATGGCAGTGAAACATGGACTGTGGAAAACCTGAACAGGAGAGAATCGAAGCATTTGAGATGTGATGCTGCAGACGAATGTTGAAAATTAAATGGACTGATAAGGTAACGAATGGTGGTGTTCTTCGCAGAATCGGAGAGGAAAGGAATATGTGCAAAACACTGACTAGGATAATCGACAGGATGATAGGACATCTGTTAAGTCATCATGATACTAGAGGGGGAAAAAATTGAGTACTTAGGTTGCAAGTGCTACTCTGAGATGAAGAGGTTGGCACAGGGGAGGAATTCGTGGCGGGCGGAATCAAACCAGTCTGAAGACTAATAACTAAAAAAAAGTGCTGTACCACCACAAAATGCCCATCTCCGAGCGCAGTCCGTGCCTCCATCCTCGGCCACCGCCAGAGCCCTCCGCTTCCCATACTGCGCCGCTGGCAGCGACGGTGGACATTGTTGTATCGTACTTAAGATACAACCATAGAACGAGACTTTACCTGTCGCCTCCCTCAGTTATTTATAGTGTGGTGAGGGAAACACTATAAGACGAGAACGAGGAGAAAACTGAAACACTGATAATGATTTGTGACACACGAACACTCAACTTTGTACAAATCGACTAGCTCAACTACTATTCCAGAGGCTAAGGCTGGATAGTAACAGGTCCTGTCGCACTAGAATGTCCCACTGAAGACGGGCTGGTGTGAGCTCGCTAGAAGCAGACGATGCGGCCCGAAGCATAGAAGTAGAAGGCGATCTTCTCGGTAATCGAGGTGTCTTGGAACTGCCGCTCTGCTGTGATGCCGGCACATATCACTTCTGTGGCGACGCCACCGCTGCGATTTCTTGGAGCGTCGACCGATGACCTTAGCAGTCTGGTCCCTTTAATCCCACAAACCACTTGGAGCGTCAGTCGCTGGGCTACACGTCGTCTCTACAGTGGGCTGTAGACTTAACGACGCCTGTGGTGCTGTGCTGTGCTTGCGACGTCACAGTCATGTCGCTTTCTTCCGGAAGGTGGTGCTAGTTTCGATCGCTGCAGCTGACTCCTACCGGCGCGCCATCCACAGTTGTCGCCAGCTCGGCCGTGGCACCGCTCGGGTCCATGACCCGCTCCGTCCCCCCCTCTCGCTGGACGAGCGTGACACAGGACTTGAAAGAAATCTCTGGAGGCAGGGAAAATCGACACTGCTTTTAGACACGGTACAACATTTCACAGATGCTCACGACATTGGCATGCAAACAGCTGACCAGCTTCTGTGTTCACAGGCGCCAGGGCTTAACAGTCCGCCCTTTGTTAAATTTGCTTATGTAAGTGGAGTTCTCCATTTGCGGCCCGTATCGTAGCTAGAATGTTTCGTCATTAGTCTCTGTTCCGCTTCTTTACTTTCCTTACCACGCGATGTGCCAAAAACGATACTAGGTGGTTCAAATGGCTCTGAGCACTATGCGACTTAACTTCTGAGGTCATCAGTCGCCTAGAACTTAGAACTAATTAAACCTAACTAACCTAAGGACATCACAAACATCCATGCCCGAGGCAGGATTCGAACCTGCGACCGTAGCGGTCGCTCGGTTCCAGACTGTAGCGTCTAGAACCGCACGGTCACACCGGCCGGCTACTAGGTGGTATTATGTCTTACGTGGGATTTGCTATAGTCTTAATTTTCCAATATACTTAGAATTTGAGCATGATAATCGGTGTTACAATACCGGCAATGAGATGTTTGAGGATTGTCTTAACATATTGTGTGTGCTATTAAGGTCAGCAGTCAGAATATTATTGACATACCGAGTTGTTATAATTAAAGTATAGCTACTCGCCCGGGGCTGTAATTATAGTATCGCAGTGAAACTTGGTAAATCTTATAGGAACGTGTAGCAGACAAGTGAATTGTTTGCCCGACTCCGTAGCCGAGGTCGCTAACGGACGCCTGTGCAGTCTCACTTAGCTCTTAATGGTGAAAATAATTTTCAGCGTCAGCATTCGGCCGGAGAAGGGAGGAGAGACAGTGACGCAAAGTTACTGATCACCAGACTTAGCACCAATGTCCTGGTGACTGTCCCTCTTTTGATGCACAAAATAGGGCATGAAAACTTGAACAAATTTAAGACAACCCAGGAACAAACACAACAGAAAGGGACAAAATTACGTTCAAACTCGGGAGTGCGTACGAACAAGATTCAGAGGCAGCAATTTTAAATTCACAACAGTTTATTAAAATATTTTACATCAAATAAATAGCTATGTCCGAAACATATTGTCAATTACGAAGGCTGTTATAAAAAAACACAACACGCCCCCAAACCTCACATTACGCCAACTGTGACCTTCTGCAGTATCCCGAACACTCTGATTATAGGTTGGTACAAGAAATTTCCATAACATGCCGAAGTAAAGCTGAATTCTGTTCATTCACAGTGGGTAACTTTCCATCGTCGCACAAAGCCTTCCAAATGTGACACCAACAAAATTCAATTAGTACTGACCGTATTCCACTTTTAGCGAGTCACCTATCCCTCCGCCGAGTAGGTTTACAATGTCGAACTCGGCCCTCTCCAGCGAGGAAGTTCCTTCACGCCATGTGCCGCCTCTCCATGTAAGCCCGTACAGGCCGGCTTACTAACACGTTACAACGTCCCTCGATTTCCACTGTTGTTTACTAGAAGTTTTAAAGTATACTTCGGCGCCACACCACCTCGTGATAGCCGAAAATCCACCTTCGACTAAGCACCACTATTCGCTCGGTGGTAAACCACCACATTTACTCGCCCTTCCACAACTGTCTCTAGTAGTCCGCCCATTCCTCCAAGCCTCGGCGCTGCACGTTCGCCACCTCGCGGCGAGCAATGCATCGCTGGCTGGCGACAAGACTCTCTGCAATCGACTACGGACCGTCTCACCGGATTAAATTCCAAACCCCTCAGTCTTGTCTCATGGAATGATGGCATGTGACACTTTTGAAGGTAATCCATCGGATTCGGATGGTATAAGTTCAGCGGTACTTTTACCTCAGGTGTTCAATCTATACATCGAAGAAGCAAAGGCAGAAACAACAGAAATCTCCAAGAATGGGATTGAAATTAAAAGTGAAAAAATATCAATGTTGACATCACTATATCCAGTGAAAGTGAAGAAGAATTACAGGATGTGTTGAATGGAATGAACAGTCTAATGAGTATGGAATAACGATCGAAAGTAAATCGATGAAAGACGAAAGTAAAGAGAAGTGGCAAAAATGAAAACGGCAATAAACTTAACATCGGGGAAGGTCATCACGAAGTCGTTGAAGTTAAGGAATTTTGCTACCTAGGCATCAGAATAACACAGGGCGGACGGAGCAAGGTGGACATAAAAAGCAGACTAACACTGGAAAAGAGAACATTGCTGGCCAAGGAAGTCTAATAGTACCAAACAAAGACCTTTATTTGAGGACGAAATTTCTGAGAATGTACGTTTGGAGCCCAGCATTCTGTAGTAGTGAAACGTGGGCAGTAGAAAAACCGGGAAGGAAAAGAATCGAAGTACGTGTGGTGCTACAGAAAACGTTGAAAATTAGATGGATTGATTAGGTAGGGAATGAGAAGGTTCTCCGGAGAAGCGGCGAGGAAAGGGATATACGGAAAACATTGACAAGAAAAAGGAAAAGGATGGTAGGATATCTGTTAAGACATCAGGAAATAACTTCCATTGTGCTAGAGGGAGCTGTAGAGAGTAAGAGGGAGGCCGAGATTGGAACACGTCCAGCAAATAGTTGAGGACGTAGGTTGTAAGTGCTAGAGGAATTCGTGGCAAGACACATTAACCCAGTCTTTTGAGAAAAACAAGAGTCCACTGAGTAAGAATTTTTAAGGCGATTCTTCGGATTATAATGTTATGTAGTTTTATAATGAAATGAAGTCACATGCTTCTTGACAGAGCGTAGGGGAATGATGCGGGAGACCCGCACCGCCGTATTAGACAAGGTCCTTATGGAGATGGTTTGCCGTTGCCTTCCTCCGACCGTGATGGGGAGGAATGATGATTTTGAAGACGAAACAATACACCCAGTCATCTCGGGGCAGGTGAAAAATCCCGTACTTCGCCGGGAATTGAACCCGGAACCCCGTGCTCGGGAAGCGAGAACGCTAACTTTTCTTTTTTTTTTCTTTTTTTTTTAAGTTAGATAAGTTGAGACAGACATAAGGTAGTACCTTTGCAAAGATTATGGATACTTCTCATCCCCGTCCTCCTCCAATATGATATTTATAAATCAATGAAGGAAGAAAATAACAAAATTTTGTTGTAAGCTGGTGGAACAATTTGATAACTTGAGTTACGTAGGATGCTAAATTACCAGTACCATGTAATCAAGAAGTATAAAGATTGGACAAGTAAATATACAAACATGTTGTTGGTAGCAGTCTGAAGTGGTCGATTTTCCCAGAAAACATTACAGTCTAACTTTTCGTTCCTAGGCTACTCTCAAGATCACCATAACTTACGGTCATTGACAGTTCATTCACTGTTAAAGTTTCACTGTGCGTCGGGTAAGTAATGTGAGTGCTTCTAAAATGAACTTAACGCACTTATTTTTCTAACTTGTCGTTGGCTGTTATAGACTGCCGCCAATTACCTAGCGGTTTCTCGGAAGTTCGGTTGAGAGCATTAACCGTTAGCTGCGATTTTAATCATATGCTGACGTAGTATTACATTTACATGTATTTCAGGAAAGTGGCTTTTGAAGTATGCCTAAGAGACCATGTTTTAAGCACTCCTGTAAATGCGTTTCTGATGAAGTTGTGTTGTTGCGAATTAATTATTTGTAATCTACGTAACGCCTTAGGGGGACATAACGATAGCAATATGAACGTTTTACCTACGGCCTACATAGCAATTCCAATGGCTCTGAGCACTATGGGACTCAACATCTTAGGTCATAAGTCCCCTAGAACTTAGAACTACTTAAACCTAACTAACCTAAGGACATCACACACACCCATGCCCGAGGCAGGATTCGAACCTGCGACCGTAGCAGTCCCGCGGTTCCGGACTGCAGCGCCAGAACCGCTAGACCACCGCGGCCGGCGCCTACATAGCACAATCATACTGTAAATTGTCATATGTTATTACAGTTTGTGTAGACCAACGCGGTGTTATGCAGTATGCTTGCAGATATCTTGCAGAAGTCTCTGAACTTTCAACAAATACACAATAATTAAAATAGTTTAGCTTACTGATTATGTAGTTTCAAATACAAATTGGAACTTTTAGTGGAATTTAATAAGGGGCCTGTGACTTGACATTATACCTCTTTTCGAGACCACGAGTTGCGAACGCTCTGATAATAATCACAGAAAATATAAAGCATATTATTGCGTCAAGTGGTAGCCATCGTATCACTGATGCATAACTTAACATTTTTCTCTGATGTTCTGATGAAGGGCAAAAAGGCAATTCCAGATGAGAAGGACGCGCTCGGTTATCCTCGTAATGGTCGCAGGTCTTCGACGCGACTTTATGTGGCATTTTAAACTATTCATATCATTTTGCTCAATTTTTAAGTCTTGTCTATTATTGCTGTGTTGTGGTTGGTCAGGTGAATAAACAGGTTTTTTGTCGCTTTTAGCTTCCTCGCCTTCAAATTATTACGCTGAATAGAGAAAGCCATGTGGCTGCCCCACGTCTGCCGTGGAGAAACGCGTAACGTGAGGGCCGCTGTACCTGAGAATGTGGCGCGGTAGCGCGACGTGAATATCCCGTCCCGTGTGCGCCGGGGCGTGAAGAGCAATCTAGCCTCATGCATGCTGTGAGGAGGGCGAGCCAGGTATTGACGCAGCAGATGCCAACAGGGACGGAAGACGGGGTGAACGCGCCGTGCCGCGGCTCAAGTGAAGGGAAGGCGGAGCCGGGTGATCAATCTCGCGCAGTCTGTCGGCAATGGCCGCGGGCTCGCGTCCTCGCGACGTCTCACACAGCTGGCGGCTGGCGGATGTAGGCGCCTGCCTGCCGAGCCAGTGGCCAGCAGCCAAGTTAAACGGCCAGGCGACGGTCGCTGCACCTACAGATCCACCGAGCCGCGAGGTTTACAGGCTCCACCCGTTCGAATAACTTATCACCAACTACGCTCCTTCAGAGAAAAGGTGGAAGGAAATTTATTAAGACATATTCAACAGAAACTACACTACTGGCCATTAAAATTGCTAGACCACTAAGACGACGTGCTACAGACGCGAAATTTAACCGACAGGAAGAACATGCTGTGATATGCAAATCATTAGCGTTTCAGAGCATTCACACACCTACAACGTGCTGACATGAGGAAAGTTACCAACCGATTTCTCATACACAAACAGCAGTTGACCGGCGTTGCCTGGTGAAACGTTGTTGTGATGCCTCGTGTAAGAAGGAGAAATGCGTACCATCACGTTTCCGACTTTGATAAAGGTCGGATTGTAGCCTATCGCGATTGCGGTTTATCGTATCGTGACAGGCATCTTATCCGCATGGCTGTAACTGATCGTGCAGCCACGTCTCGATCCCTGACTCAACAGATGGGGACGTTTGCAAGACAACAACCATCTGCACGAACAGTTCGACGAAGTTAGCAGCAGCATGGACTATCAGCTCGGAGACCATGGCTGCGATTACTCTTGACGCTGCATCGCAGACATGAGCGCCTGCGATGGTGTACTCAACGACGAACCTTGGTGCACGAATGGCAAAACGTCATTTTTTCGGATGAATCCAGTTTCTGTTTACAGCGTCATGATGGTCGCATCCGTGTTTGGAGACATCGCGGTGAACGCACATTGCAAGTGTGTATTTGTCATCGCCATACTAGGATATCACCCGGCTTGATGGTATAGGGTGCCAGTGGTTAGACGTTTCGGTCACCTCTTATTTGCATTGACGGCACTTTGAACAGTGCACGTTACATTTCAGATGTGTTACGACTCGTAGCTCTACTCTTCATTCGATCCCTGCGTAACCCTACATTTCAGCAGGATAATGCACGACGGCATGTTGCAGGTCCTGTACGGGCCTTTCTGGATACAGAAAATGTTCGACTGGTGCCTGGCCAGCACATTCTCCAGATCTCTCACCAATTGAAAACGCCTGGTCAATGGTGGCAGAGCAACTGGCTCGTCACAATACGCCACTCACTACTCTTGATGAACTGTGGTATCGTGTTGAAGCTGCATGGGCAGCTGTACCTGTACACGCCATCCAAGCTCTGTTTGATTCAATGACCAGGTGTATCAAGGCCGTTATTACGGCCAGTGGTGGTTGTCTGGGTACTGATTTCCTAGGATGCATGCACCCAAATTTTGTGCAAATGTAATCACATGTCGGTTCTAGTATAATATATTTGTCCAATGAATACCCGTTTATCATCCGCATTTCTTCTTGGTGTAGTAATTTTAATGGCCAATAGTGTAGAGCTACCCTGCTAGCTATTAAAACTGCAGCACAAGGAAGGATGGAAAATATAGAAAATTTACTTATTGCACGTATACAGTACCTTAGGCAGAATACATGACCAAATTTGTGTGCGATTTTTAGGTAAACAGGGTGCACAGCTATTATTTCTGAGAGCAACATCAGCTGTAAGTCAGCTGAACATCCAGATGAAGTAAACTTAGAAATCAGTACGTCATTCCATGCTGATTCAGTTCTTTGACAAATTACATTAAGCGTAGTGGCTGGGTCCTTAAGCACCCAATGTTCAGATGTATCTAATGGCTGAGACTCCCGTAGTAAATTTTGAACAGGTTAACAGTCAACTACCCGCTCTGTAGAATTATGTCGTCAATCGTAAACTCGCCCGTTTCAGTATCTTCCTCTGAAACCATCAGTTCTCTAGTTTCCTTATACACGTTTTAACAGGGTATATGTGCAGATATCCCTATTCTTGACCGAGAATAGTGTACTGAACAACATTACATTGGTATTTACGTCTTTTACACACTAATAATCATAGCTGTTAAAAGTCGTATGTTTTTAGGGTAGGTAGTACCTCTAAGTACACGTGGCAAGTCACTAAAGCTCATTTCCCTCCTGGCAACAGGTCAGACGTCGAAATGTTGACACAAAACGGTTTGTCTATGCTGAAAAATGTAGTCCACTTGACGGCGCAGTTACAACCACACATAAACCATCATGGCTGTAGATTCCTCGACTTGCGCC
The DNA here is from genome assembly GCF_023898315.1 of Schistocerca nitens. NCBI lineage: Eukaryota > Metazoa > Arthropoda > Insecta > Orthoptera > Acrididae > Schistocerca > Schistocerca nitens. The sequence continues at coordinate 796,531,426 of NC_064615.1, forward strand.
AAACGATGGTTGTGTCTGGGGTTCCGCTGAATAGGTCAGGTGTCCACTATACGCAGGAGGCGGCTACACCGGTAGCAGGGGCTGTGTGGCGTGGACTACGCGGTTTCTTTAGGTTAGAGGATCTCGGGAAAACACAAGAAGGGCTTCAGTCGCAAAGGGTGCTGACTGAAAACAGGAAGAGCGTAGATACAGGAACCATTGTTATAACAGTTGTAAATTGTAGTAGCTGTGTTGGGACAGTACCAGGGCTCCAAGCGCAAATACAGTAGAAAGCACTGATGCTCAAATCGTTATAGACACTGAAAGCTGACTAAAGCCGGATATAAGCTGAGCCGAATTTTTTGCGAAGAACCTAACGGTGTTCCGAAAGGATGGGCTTAACACGGTTGGCGGTGGCGTGTTTGTTGCTGTTAGTAGTAACTTGTCGCGAAATTGAAGTAGATACTTCCTGTGAGTTAGTATGAGCAGAGGTCATTGTTGGCAACCGCAATAAAATAATAATTGGATCCTTTTACCGACCTCCCAGTTCAGATGATACAGTTGCTGAAAGATTCAAAGAAAACTTGAGTTCGATTTCAAACACGTACGCGACTCATGCGATAATAGTTGGTGGTGAAATTAATTTACCCTCGATATGTTGGCGAAAATACATGTTTATATCCGGAGGTACGCAGAAAATATCATCCAAAATTGTGCTAAACGCATTCTCTGAAAATTGTTTCGAGCAGTTAGTTCATGAGCCCACGCGAATAGAAAACGGTTGTGAAAACACGCTTGACCTCTTAGCAACAAATAATCCTAAGTTAATAACGAGCATCTAAACCGATTCAGGGATTAGTGAACACAGAGGTGGCATTAGCGAGACTGAATATTGTAATCCCCAAATCCTGGAAAAATAAGCGAAAAAAATACCTATTCAAAAAAGCAGATAAAAATTCACTTGCGCCTTCCTGAGAGACAATCTCCACTCATTCCAAATTAATAATATAAGTGTAGACCAGATGTGGCTTGGATTCAAAGAAATTGTATTGGCAGTAATTGAGAGATTTATACCAAATAAATTAAAAAACGTCTGAGCTGATCCTCCTTTGTACACAAAACGGGTTAGAACACTGTTGCAGAAACAACGAAACAGACGTACCAAATTTAAACAGACGCAAAATCCCCAAGATTGGAGATCTTTTACAGGCGCTCGAAATTTAGCGCGGACTTCAGTGTGAGATACTTATAACAGTTTCCACAACGAAACTTTCCTCGAAACCTGGCAGAAAATCGAAAGAGATTCTCGTCGTATGTGAAGTATGTTAGCGGCAAGAAACAATCAATGCCTTCTCTGTGCGATAGCAGTGGAGATACTATCGAAGACAGTGCTGCCAAAACAGAGTTACTGAACACAGCCTTCCGAAATGCCTTCACAAAAGAAGACGAAGTAAATATTCCAGAATTCGAATCGAGAACAGCTGCCAACATGAGTAACGTAGAAGCAAATATCCTCGGAGTAGTGAAGCAACTTGAGTCACTTCATAAAGGCAAGTCTTCTGGTCCAGATTGTATACCAATTAGGTTCCTTCAGGAGTATGCTTATGCATTAGCTCCATAGTTAACAATCAGACACAGCCGTTCGCTCGACGAAAGATCCGTACCCAAAGACTGGAAAGTTGCACAAGTTACACCAATAAAGGTAGTAGGAGTAATCCACTAAATTACAGCCCCATATCGTTAACGTCTTCCCCCATGAACCATGGACCTTGCCGTTGGTGGGGAGGCTTGCGTGCCTCAGCGATACAGATGGCCGTACCGTAGGTGCAACCACAACGGAGGGGTATCTGTTGAGAGGCCAGACAAACATGTGGTTCCTGAAGAGGGGCAGCAGCCTTTTCAGTAGTTGCAGGGGCAACAGTCTGGATGATTGACTGATCTGGCCTTGTAACATTAACCAAAACGGCCTTGCTGTGCTGGTACTGCGAACGGCTGAAAGCAAGGGGAAACTACAGCCGTAATTTTTCCCGAGGACATGCATCTTTACTGTATGATTAAATGATGATGGCGTCCTCTTGGGTAAAATATTCCGGAGGTAAAATAGTCCCCCATTCGGATCTCCGGGCGGGGACTACTCAAGAGGACGTCGTTATCAGGAGAAAGAAAACTGGCATTCTACGGATCGGAGAGTGGAATGTCAGATCCCTTAATCGGGCAGGTAGGTTAGAAAATTTAAAAATGGAAATGGATAGGTTAAAGTTAGATATAGTGGGAATTAGTGAAGTTCGGTGGCAGGAGGGACAAGACTTTTGGTCAGGTGATTACAGGGTTATAAATACAAAATCAAATAGGGGTAATGCAGGAGTAGGTTTAATAATGAATAAAAAATAGGAGTGCGGGTTAGCTACTACAAACAGTATAGTGAACGCATTATTGTGGCCAAGATAGACACAAAGCCCATGCCTACTACAGTAGTACAAGTTTATATGCCAACTAGCTCTGCAGATGATGAAGAAATAGATGAAATGTATGACGCGATAAAAGAAATTATTCAGGTAGTGAAGGGAAACGAAAATTTAATAGTCATGGGTGACTGGAATTCGTCAGTAGGAAAAGGGAGAGAAGGAAACATAGTAGGTGAATATGGATTGGGGGGAAGAAATGAAAGAGGAAGCCGCCTTGTAGAATTTTGCACAGAGCATAACTTAATCATAGCTAACACTTGGTTCAAGAATCATAAAAGAAGGTTGTATACCTGGAAGAATCCTGGAGATACTAATGGGTATCAGATAGATTATATAATGGTAAGACAGAGATTTAGGAACCAGGTTTTAAATTGTAAGACATTTCCAGGGGCAGATGTGGATTCTGACCACAATCTATTGGTTATGAACTGCAGATTGAAACTGAAGAAACTGCGAAAAGGTGGGAATTTAAGGAGATGGGACCTGGATAAACTGAAAGAACCAGAGGTTGTAGAGAGTTTCAGGGAGAGCATAAGGGAACAATTGTCAGGAATGGGGGAAAGAAATACAGTAGAAGAAGAATGGGTAGCTCTGAGGGATGAAGTAGTGAAGGCAGCAGAGGATCAAGTAGGTAAAAAGACGAGGGCTAATAGAAATCCTTGGGTAACAGAAGAAATATTGAATTTAATTGATGAAAGGAGAAAATATAAAAATGCAGTAAATGAAGCAGGCAAAAGGGAATACAAACGTCTCAAAAATGAGATCCACAGGAAGTGCAAAATGGCTAAGCAGGGATGGATACAGGACAAATGTAAGGATGTAGAGGCTTGTCTCACTAGGGGTAAGATAGATACTGCCTACAGGAAAATTAAAGAGACCTTTGGAGAGAAGAGAACCACTTGTATGAATATCAAGAGCTCAGATGGCAACCCAGTTCTAAGCAAAGAAGGGAAGGCAGAAAGGTGGAAGGAGTATATAGAGGGTTTATACAAGGGCGATGTACTTGAGGACAATATTATGGAAATGGAAGAGGATGTAGATGAAGATGAAATGGGAGATAAGATACTGCGTGAAGAGTTTGACAGAGCACTGAAAGACCTGAGTCGAAACAAGGCCCCGGGAGTAGACAACATTCCATTAGAACTACTGATGGCCTTGGGAGAGCCAGTCATGACAAAACTCTACCATCTGGTGAGCAAGATGTATGAGACAGGCGAAATACCCACAGACTTCAAGAAGAATATAATAATTCCAATCCCAAAGAAAGCAGGTGTTGACAGATGTGAAAATTACCGAACTGTCAGTTTAATAAGTCACAGCTGTAAAATACTAACGCGAGTTCTTTACAGACGAATGGAAAAACTGGTAGAAGCGGACCTCGGGGAAGATCAGTTTGGATTCCGTAGAAATGTTGGAACACGTGAGGCAATACTAACCTTACGACTTATCTTAGAAGAAAGATTAAGAAAAGGCAAACCTACGTTTCTAGCATTTGTAGACTTAGAGAAGGCTTTTGACAACGTTAACTGGAATACTCTCTTTCAAATTCTGAAGGTGGCAGGGGTAAAATACAGGGAGCGAAAGGCTATTTACAATTTGTACAGAAACCGGATGGCAGTTATAAGAGTCGAGGGGCATGAAAGGGAAGCAGTGGTTGGGAAAGGAGTGAGACAGGGTTGTAGCCTCTCCCCGATGTTATTCCATCTGTATATTGAGCAAGCAGTAAAGGAAACAAAAGAAAAATTCGGAGTAGGTATTAAAATTCATGGAGAAGAAGTAAAGACTTTGAGGTTCGCCGATGACATTGTAATTCTGTCAGAGACAGCAAAGGACTTGGAAGAGCAGTTGAACGGAATGGACAGTGTCTTGAAAGGAGGATATAAGATGAACATCAACAAAAGCAAAACGAGGATAATGGAATGTAGTCAAATTAAATCGGGTAATGCTGAGGGGATTAGATTAGGAAATGAGACACTTAAAGTAGTAAAGGAGTTTTGCTATTTAGGGAGTAAAATAACTGATGATGGTCGAAGTAGAGAGGATATAAAATGTAGACTTGCAATGGCAAGGAAATCGTTTCTGAAGAAGAGAAATTTGTTAACATCGAGTATAGATTTAAGTGTCAGGAAGTCGTTTCTGAAAGTATTTGTATGGAGTGTAGCCATGTATGGAAGTGAAACATGGACGATAACCAGTTTGGACAAGAAGAGAATAGAAGCTTTCGAAATGTGGTGCTACAGAAGAATGCTGAAGATAAGGTGGGTAGATCACGTAACTAATGAGGAGGTATTGAATAGGATTGGGGAGAAGAGAAGTTTGTGGCACAACTTGACTAGAAGAAGGGATCGGTTGGTAGGACATGTTTTGAGGCATCAAGGGATCACATATTTAGCATTGGAGGGCAGTGTGGAGGGTAAAAATCGTATAGGGAGACCAAGAGATCAATACACTAAGCAGATTCAGTAGGATGTAGGTTGCAGTAGGTACTGGGAGATGAAGAAGTTTGCACAGGATAGAGTAGCATGGAGAGCTGCATCAAACCAGTCTCAGGACTGAAGACCACAACAACAACAACATCGTTAACGTCGATATGCAACAGGATTTTGGAACATATGTTGTGTTCTAACAATATGAATTACCTCGAAGAAAAAAAGGTCTATTGGCACACAGTCAACATGGGTTTAGAAAACATCGTTCCTGTGAAACACAACTACCTCTTTGTTCATATGAAGTGCTGAGTGCTATTGACAAGGGATTTCAGATCGATGCCGTATTTCTACATTTCCGGAAGGCTTTTGACACTGTACCACACAAGCGTCTTTCAGTGAAATTGAGTGCTTATGGAATATCGTCTCAGTTATGTGACCGGATTTGTGATTTCGTGTCAGAGAGGTCACAGTTCGTAGTAATTGAAAGAAAGTCATCGAGTAAAACAGAAGTGATTTCTGGCGTTCACCAAGATAGTGTTACAGGTCCTTTGCTGTTCTTTACCTATATAAACGATTTGGGAGACGATCTGAATAGCCGTCTTCGCTTGTTTGCTGATGACGCTGTCGTTTATCGACTAATAAAGTCATCAGAAGATCAAAACAAACTGCAAAACCGTTTAGAAAATATATCTGAATGGCGCGAAAATTGTCAGTTGCCCCTAAATAACGAAAAGTGTGATGTCATCCACATGAGTGCTATAAGGAACTCGCTAAACTTCGGTTACACGATAAATCAATCTAATCTAAAAGCTTTAAATTCAACTAAATACCTAGGTGTTACAATTACGAACAACTTAAATTGGAAGGAACACATAGGAAATGTTGTGGGGAAGGCTAACCAAAGACTGCGTTTTATTGGCAGGACACTTAGAAAATGTAACAGACCTATTAAGGACACTGCCTACACTACGCTTGTCCGTCCTCTTTTAGAATACTGCTGCGCAGTGTGGCATGCTTACCAGATAGGACTGAAGGAGTACATCGGATAAGTTCAAAGAAATGCAGCACGTTTTGTATTATCGCGAAAGATGGGAGAGGGTGTCACAGAAATGATACAGGATTTGGGGTGGACATCATTAAAAGAATGGCGTTTTTCGTTGCGACGGAATTTTCTCACGAAATTCCAATCACCAACTTTCTCCTCCGAATGCGGAAATATTTTGTTGACACCGGCCTACATAGGGAGGAACGATCACCACGAAAAAATAAGGCACATCAGAGCTCGTACGGAAAGATATAGTTGTTCATTCTTCCCGCGCGCTATACGAGATTGGAATAATAGATAATTGTGAAGGTCGTTCGATGAACCCTCTCCCAAGCACTTAAGTGTGATTTGCAGAGTACCCATGTAGCTGTAGGTGTAGATGTAAGGACCACAAAGATTTGTTTCACTATTGTTTGAAGGACAGGAAAGATGCAGAAGAAGATGACAACGAAAATGAGACAGACAGCTGGAAAGCATTGAAAGATGCGGCATCAAATGGTCAGATTTATTTAGGTGTTTTCTTCTTCGCTTAACTGTGTGCTATTCACATCCACCAAGCGTCGTATAAGCCATGTTATTGTAACTGAAAATTACGTAATTGCGAGAGAGCAAGAAAAATGCACAAATTGTGTTTTTATTTATTTATTTCAGATAAAAGAGAAAGGAATGGAAAGGATACGATACTTATGTTTGATACCAATAATCTGTTTGACTAGATTTTTTCCCTGCATTTTTTTCTCGCTTTTTCTTTTCATTTTCTATTTAAAGGTTCTGTTATGACCATTATTTCAATAGTACACGCCTCGTAAGTTGCTGTAAAGCCAGGCGTTTTGGTTCTTCAGTTTCATATTCTGCAAGGTTTTTCACTCCAGATCGAATGTATGTTGAAGTTGTCGATTTTGCTGTCACAGGGGAAACAGTTGGGCATATCACCCCATATGACATATCCCTCTGGTGTTCATTTACATCGCAATCTTTAGCAGCGTTTGCTACGTGCCTAACTCCAATCGAAATAGCTCCTGGTACCTTTCTAAAAACGAGATTCCCTTCATGGGAGCGCAGTGACAATAAATCCTTCTCCCAATCTTTGATATTAATCGGTTTATTTCCTGTTCCCTCTTTTATTTAACTTTTCATATTAGTGGTTTATTAAGCTCCTTTCCTCGCCGGTTCTGTGGAGAACCTCCTCATTCCTTACCTTATCCGTCCACCCAATTTTCAGCAGTCTCCACTAGCACCACGTCTAAAAGACTTCGATTTTATTCTGTTCCGGTTTTCCCACTGTCCATGTTTCACTGCCATACAGTACTGTTTTAAGAGATGGGGCCCCTCCACGCCCGCACCAACGTGGTGACCAAACCAAAAGTTCTACTGTCACCTCCGTAAACATGTTAGTTATCTAGTAAGTGGATCACAGGATGCTGGGCTGTGATGTTGTCCGAGCGTCTGGGTAAGACTACGCATTAACACGGTCCATCAGGTGATAGATAGTGGACGAAACGCGAGTGAGGGTAGCGATTTGAAGAGCAGAGGGAAAAAAGTGCCATGGCTCGTGCCGTGGGAAAAAAACCTCTGCGACAGTGGGATGGGTAGTAAGAGTAGTAGTGGCTTACTAGCTGCGATAGTTCATGCAAGGTTGGATTTGTTAGTATGGGTATCATGCATCATTACCGTGGCAAGCGATGGCGATGTGTCCCAGTTGCTGCAGCTGCTACATTCCTGGAACAATCAAGATCGTTATACAGTAGTGGGAGATCGGCCATAGATCATCTCACTGTGTGGGGGATGTGTGGAGCTTGTTTGCATGCAGTGTACGGTACGGCGTCCCGTGGCAAGCGATGGCGATGTGTCCCAGTTGCTGCAGCTGCTACATTCCTGGAACAATCAAGATCGTTATACAGTAGTGGGAGATCGGCCATAGATCATCTCACTGTGTGGGGGATGTGTGGAGCTTGTTTGCATGCAGTGTACGGTACGGCGTCCCTGTGTGGTGCCAGTTATTCGGCAGTGTATTTCAGCTGGATATCCAGTAAGGGCGTCTGATTAACAGGGGCTCGCCTGTACCGTTATGTTTACGTATGCTTGGCCATCGATGTTATGTCCTTACAAGTATGTCTTTTTGTCTTTTATGTTTCCCTCTATGGTTGTGGTCGTAGTTCCCCAGATTCAGAATAAACGGATTCTGCGAATGTCTGGAGTTTCTGTATAGTCTTGTGGTGAGTTTGTGGATTACCTCCGTGAGAGTCTCAAGTCGGTATTCCCGGTGAAGGTCCGCGATGCGTGTGTATCGTGGAGCATTGCTTATGAGTTTGAGTGTTTTGTATGAGCTGCAGACGGCGCAGGCGTGTAGGCGCAGCGTATCCCCAGACAGGAGCTGCGTACGTCATCAGGGGTCGGATAAGTGTCATGTACATGGACCTCGACACCCTTCTGTTCAGTGTGCTACGCCTGTTGAGCATAGGATAGAGCTGTTTGAGCCTCGCGCTGGCTCGGTTGCTCATGTGTTGTATGTGGTCCCCCCAGAGTAATTTCCGGTCCAGCCAGACACCGAGGTATTTGACTTTCTCGGGGAAACGTATTGGACGTGCATGTAGAGTTATTGGTCTGCAGTGGCGGTGTTTGCGCAGTTGCTTCGGTCTTCTAGTGAACAGAACGGCTTCGCACTTGTCGACGTTTACTCTAACAAGCCATTTCTCCAATCAAGGCTCAGCCACTCTGAGTGCAGTCTGTAGGCGTGACGTAATGTTTGATGGTTTCCAATCTTGCGCAAGGATGGCTGTGTCATCCGCGTACATTGCCATCGTTGTGTTGTGTGTGGTTGGGAGATCGTTTATGTAGAGGTTAAACAGTAGGAGCCCTAGGATGCTTCCCTGGGGTACTCCCGCGTGTATACCGTGTCGTGTTGATTGTTTTCCCTGCACGTCAGTGTTGAAACTCCTGTCTGTGAGGTATGAGTGTATTAGACGCAGCAGCCCGTCGGGGAATCCCGCGTCGCTGAGTTTGCGGATGAGGCCGTTGTGCCATAGACGGTCGAAAGCCTTTTCGATGTCCAGGAACACTGCCCCTGTAGCTTTGTTTATGTTGAAGCCATATGTTATATGTTCAACGACCCGTAGGAGTTGTTGTGTTGTGGAGTGGTGATTCCTGAATCCGAATTGCTCCGGTCTCAGGATGTCATTTGTTATGCAGAGCCTAGTGATGCGTTTGAGAATCACCTTCTCAACAACTGAGTGAGCTCAGAAGGCTGATGGGTCGGTAATTTTGTGGGAGGCTGTGGTCTTTCCCCGGCTTCCTGAACATCAGGACCTTGGCCGTCTTCCAAAAGGCGGGGAAGTGTTGGTGTTTTAGTATGACATTCGTTATGTGTGTTAGGTACTCAGTTGCTTTATCCGTGAACTCCTGGAGGACACGGTTTTGAATGCCATCATGACCAGGGGCTTTCCTAGCAGCGGAATGAATTATAGCCCGGGAGACTTCGGCTGTGCTAGCATGTGGGATGTCGTCGCGCGATGGTTGGGCTAGAATGCGTGTAACCTCTTGGTCAGTAGCAAGTGTGAACACTGGATCTGATGGTACCAGGTTCAGTGTGAATGACGCTGCGAGTGTTCGGGCCATTAATTCTGCTTTCTCTTCCGCTGAGTATGCAGGTCCGTCAGGCCCTTGAAGCGTTGGGGTGTATATTTTCTCCCTGGTGAAGTGTCGGGCTAGTTGCCACACGCCAGGTCGTGTGGTGTCCAGCCCTTCGAGTTTTTGGTTCCACTGTTGTGTTCTATGTGTTTGTATTTTATCGTGTATGATGCCCTGTAGCCTGTTAATGTGCCGTTTGAAGTACGGACGCTTGGTGCGCTGCCATTGTCTCCTGAGGCGATTCCTCATTGAGATTAGGCCCAGGATTTCCTGGGGCAGGGTGATCCAAACGTCCATTCTTGGAAATTTCTTCCTCAGGTTAAGACCTATGTTTGATAATAGTAGATTTTTGTACACTTTAGACTGTTCACTCCATTGAACTGGTTCTGTAATTCTTCTTCACTTTCACTGAAGATAGTAATGTCATCAGTGAATCTTATCATTGATATCCTTTCGCTTTGAATTTTGATCCAACTCTTGAACCTTTCTCTCATTTGCGTCATTGCTTTTTCGATGTATAGATTGAACAGCAGGGGCAAATACTATTTCCCTGTCGTAAATCATTTAATCCAAGCACTTCGTTCTAGGTCTTACACTCTTATTATTCCTTCTTGTTCCTTGTGCATATTGTATTATTGCGAAATAGGTGAGAGCGTGTCACTGAAATGATACAGGATTTGGGGTGGACATCATTAAAACAAAGGTGTTTTTCGTTGGGGCGAAATCTTCTCATGAAACTGCAATCACCAACTTTCTCCTCCGAATGCGAAAATATTTTGACACCGACCTACATAGGGAGAAACGATCAGCACGATAAAATAAGGGCAATCAGAGCTTGTACGGAAGGATATAGGTGCTCGTTCTATACGAGATTGGAACAATAGAGAATTGTGAAGGCGGTTCGATGAACCCTCTGCCAGGCACTTAAATGTGATTTGCAGAGTATCCATGTAGATGTAGATCAGGTCATAAAGCTTATGATGTCTGTTTGCACTTATACCCTGTCATCATGTATGCAATCAAAATTTATAATAATAGTAATAATAATAATCCGAATTGCACGGTAATCGATAGACGTTTTGTACAAACAGACCACTGCAATTTCAGAAAAATTGGATGATTTATTCAAGAGAAAGAGCGTCACAAATTGAGCAACTCAATAACACGCTGGTTCACCTCTAGCACTCATGTAAGAGAGATATCGCGCCAAATTGTGTCTAATTGGAGGATTATATCGTCAAAATGCTGAGATGGGTGGAGGGTCTTGAAGACGGGAGAGATCTGGTGATCTCGCTGGCCGTACCAGGATTTGTCTTAAGCGCGTTTTGGTCAGGCGTGATTTGAACCTTACTCCTCTCAAAAGCGAGCCTACTGCATTAACTAGAGACGTAGTCTCCCTCTGAAACTCAACTTCTCCTCTCAAGACAACCTTAGGGTTTCCTGGATTTATTTCCCATCATGTTTTTTTACTCTTGCCTTGGTATCGGCACATACCTTTCTTCTGCAGTACGACATTTACTTTTGCTCTGAGCCTAAGTAACATGTCTCAACGTCCTCGTTCTGATGGAATGTCATCTATCCCTTCTGCCTTGATCTTAAGTCCTCCAAAGCTCTCTTAAATTCCGATTATAATAATGGGCCCCTATCCCATCTAAAGCGACTCCTCTTTCTTCTTCTATTAGAAGTCTTCCGCCTCTTAGAGGCCTTCAATGTACTCTTTCCGCCTATCAGCTCTCTTCTCTGCATTTAACAAAGGAATTCCGGTTACACTCTTAATATTACCAACCTTGGTTTTAATTTCACTTTTTGACTTTCCTATCTTCTGAGTTAGTTCTTCCGAGTATCATTTCTTTTTATATTTCTTCACATTTTTCTTGCAGCTATTTCGTCTTAAAATCTGTACACTTCGTATTTATTTCATTCCTCAGCCACTTGTGTTTTTGTAGTCCTGAATTTCTCTAAAAAATTTTGTACTTCCTTCTTCCATCGATCAACCGAAGTATTTCTTCTTTGCAACTATATTCTTTGTGCCAATGTGTTCCTTTCCAGCTTCTGTGATTGCCCTTTTTAGAGATGTCCACTCCTCTTCAACTGCACTGCCTACCATGTTATTCCTTATTTCTGTATCTATAGCTTTTTAGAACTTCCGTAACCCACTTCTTTCCGAATTGATTTTCACTGACTAATCTCTTAAACTTCAGCATACTCTTCATCACTATTACATTGTGATCTGAATATATCTTTTCCTGGATACGCCTTACTGTACACCATTTCTGAATCTCTGTCTGACTATGACGTAATTTAACTGCAATCTCCCCGTATCACCCGGCATTTTCCAAGTTTATCTCCTCCTTCGTAATTCTTGAAAAGAGTAATCGCTGTTGGTAGCTGAAATTTATTGCAGAACTCAATTACTCTTTCTCCTCTCTCCTTCCTTGTCCCAAGCCCATATTCTCCTGTAACCTTTATTCTACTCTTTCTCCTACAGCCGCTTTCCAGTCCGTCATGACCAATATAGATTTTCATCTCCCTTCTCGTACTTTTCAGTTACATCATATACTTTCTCTATCTCTTCATATTCAGCTTTCGACGTCGACATGTGTACCTAAATTATCGTTGTCGTGTTGTTTTGATGCCGATTCTGATAAGAACAACCCAATTACTGAACTGTTCACTGAAACAAGCTCTTTGCCCTATCTTTCTATTCACAACGAATCCTACTCCCCTTATACACTGCTGGCCACCGTAAATGCAACACCCTGAAGGAAGCATCCGAATCAAGTAAAATTTACACCATGGGTTTGCAGCGATGAGATATGCAACTGATTAGAATTTCAGCGCAGACGCACATCACGCGCGCCTGTGGCGCCACCTCATAGCGCCATTTAAGGCTTGGCGATTTCGACGAGTGTACGTTCGGCACGTGTGTTTACCTTGTGGTTGTTTCACAAGACGATCAGTTATGCCTCGTAGACAACAGCGAACATCTTTTGATCAAGTATCCGAGTTCGACAGAGGAAGGATAGTGGCTTACCGAGATTGTGGTTTATCATACAGAGAAATCGCTAGTCGTGTTGGACGAAACCAAACAATTGTAATGCGGATATGTGACCGTTGGATGCAGGAGGGTACGACGGACCGACGTGGTCGATCGCATTCACCTCGGTGCACCACTGCGCGTGCTGATAGGCAAATTGTGCGCATGGCAGTGACGGATCGCTCAGTGACATCCCGAACCATAGCACAGCACATTGCGTCTGTAACGCATCATCCAGCGTCTGCGCGTACCATTCGACGCCGTTTACAGCAGAGTGGTCTGTCCGCATGACGTCCATTGCTTCGTCTACCATTGACGCAGAACCACAGACGTCTCCGTCGCCAATGGTGTGATGACAGACGGATGTGGACGACAGAATGGAATGACGTTGTCTTTACTGACGAGGCACGCTTCTGTCTGCAGCACCACGATGGTCGGATTCGAGTGTGGAGACAGCGTGGAGAGAGGATGCTGGACAGCTGCATTATGCACCGCCACACTGGTCTTGCACCGGGTATTATGGTATGGGGCGGTATTGGATATTACTCTCTCACGCCTCTAGTACGCATTGCCGGTACTTTAAATAGCCGGCGCTACATATCCGAGGTGCTGGGGCCAGTTGTCCTTCCTTACCTTCAGGGCTCGGCCACAGCCATATTTCAACAGGATAATGCGCGACCACACGTGGCACGCATTGTCCAAAGGTTCTTCGTTAATAACCAGATTGAATTGCTTCCCTGGCCGGCTCGCTCTTCGGATCTTTCGCCGATAGAAAACATGGTTGCTCAACGAGTGACCCAGATTACATCCCCAGCTGCCACACCAGATGATCTTTGGCAACGTGTGGAAGCTGCTTGGGCTGCTGTACCCCAGGAACACATCCAACGTCTCTTTGACTCAATGCCGAGACGTGTGGCAGCGGTGATCTCCAACAATGGCGGCTACTCTGGCTACTGATTCTGGCAGGAACCACATGTCACAGACGTCTGTAAACGTAATCATTTGATACTTGGTCAACATGTTATCTACAAAATAAATTGTGTTGTGCTACCTCTTGTCTTTCTTGGTGTTGCATTTACGGTGGCCAGCAGTGTACTATTTTCTGCTGCTGTTGATATTACCCTATACTCATCTGACCAAAAATCATTATCTTCTTTCTATTTCACTTTACTGACACCTAATGTGTCTCGACTGAGCATTTTCATTTCCCTTTTTACATTTTCTAGCTTCCTTACCACGTTCGAACTTCTGACATTCCACGCCCCGACTCGTAGAACGTTATCCTTTCTTTGGTTATTGAATATTCTTCTCATTATCACCTCCCGATCCCTTCCCGGAGATCCGAATGAGGGGCTATTCTGGAATCTTTTGTCAATGGAGAAGTCATCCTGTGGACACACGTTATGTGTCTTTAATGTAGTGGTTTCCGTTGCCTTCTGCATTTTCATGCCTTTGATCATTGCTGGTTCTTCCACCTTTAGGGGCAGTTTCGCACCCCAAGGACAAGAGAGTACTCTGAACATCTGTCCGCTCCTCCGCCCTCTTTGACAAGGCCGTTTGCAGAATGAGGTTGACTTCTTATGCCGGTAGTCTTCGGCCGCCAGTGCTGATTATTAATCAAAAATTAAGCGGTGGTGGGTTTAAAACCCAGGAGCAACGACGTTTTGGTTATGAATCAAAGACGCTACCCCTAGCCCACGCCTTACAGCGTAGACCACACTTTAAAAGACGTTGAGAGAGATAGGGTACCGGCTGTCCCATTTCATAATAAGTAAAGAGGGTGAGAAAGTGAAAGTGGATAAGAGCCAATGGTAAGAAGAGACAAGATAGAGTCTATAACAGTGACAATGACGGAAAGACAGCAGCAGTGGAAAGGACTGAATGAGATAGTAGCAGTAATAGAAAGAAAGAGTGAGACAGTGATAGTGAGAGGAGACAATAAAAATAGGAATAGTAGTAGTAGGACAGAACGAATAAGACTGTGGCTGTAAGACAGGGAACAGTGACAGAAAGAGACACACAAAGAGATGATGACAATGAGTTGCACTGAATGAGCGAACGAAAATGGGCAATTGGTAATGGATGGGTACGAGCGACTTACAGCAATGGACTAGTGGGTGTAAGCGGGTTACAATTGAGGGACCTTGTGGGAGTAGAAATGAATTGCATGTTAAAAAGACTGCGAATGTGTTCGCATGCCAAAATTTTTGGGATAATTCTTAAAGATGCTGAGGAAAATAGAAAGAGGGGTGTCGGTACCCAGCTTCTCAGCCGGCCGGTGTGGCCGAGCGGTTCTATGCGCTACAGTCTGGAACCGTGATACCGCTACGGTCGCAGGTTCGAATCCTGTCTCGGGCATGGATGTGTATTATGTCATTAGGTTGTTTAGGTTTAAGTAGTTCTAAGTTCTAGGGGACTGATGACCTCAGATGTTGTGTCCCATAGTGCTCAGAGCCATTTTGAACCAACTTTTCAGTCAGTCTTTTAATAAACAGGACCATATTGGCGTTTCTGTTGCTCCAATTGGAGCGTTTTCCGCTGTTGATTACCATATCTTCTTAAGATGGCAGTTGGGCTCATCTCCCTTCTGGAAGCTGATAGTCGTTTGTCAGAGGTGTTGTCGAAGTGTCGCGCTCAGTGCTCAAGTTTACAATGAACAGTGAAAAGATTACTGCGATTCTTAGCCTGCGAAGGGTCAGTGATAGACGCCACAGTCAAACGGGGGACTGAGAAGTTGCACCTGAGAGGTTGCAGCCTGTCTGCAACTGATAAGAAAGGACAAGAGAATCTTTGACAGTAGCATTTTAAATGCAACAAAACATTATGGCCATTCCCTATTGCAAGACTGAGCGCCACCTGGTGACGTTGCAGCCACGTGAAGTGGTTAGTGATGAGAATATGTATGAATTTCAAATGACACGACGAACCGTCTCGTTCTGCATATGGATTCAAACCCAGGTCATGCAGACTAAGCAAAGATTTCGTGACTGACGGAAACTAACAGTCATTCCAGATTAGGCATACAGAGAGTGATATACCTCGATTTTAGACAGTATCAGTTAGCAAATATCAACTTTAAATTACATAACGTAAACATTTTTAACGTACGCGAATTCCTACCCAGCAACTATTGTCCCTGTTAACAAAGTAAGAGAGATGTTAAATATTGCTTCTTCACAAGTCATATTTGCACATGCAATACTTTGGAAAATATAGAGCTTCGAAAACGAATGAATGTATATTCCGAACGTCACCACTATCAGTAGCGTGTAACATTATGCCGACAATTTTCACGTTAGATCCATATAATTACAACCGAATAAAATGACGTTTGTGTCATACGCGTTTCGCCTCTGTTTTTCGAAATAAATCGTCAGTGGCTCAGATTGGTGGTACTGTTCTACATGAGATCTTGTTCATTAGCACAGCAATAAGAAACATTCACTCATTGTCCCAGTTTTAGAGCTGTTTTTAAGTGTTGTTTCTGTTATTGCTTTTGATGTAAAGTAACTGTGGTATGTGAACTTTCGTTCTATTCTTTCGTATTATGGAGCCTCGGACGTGTTTTCTAACATGAAAATAATCAACATCATAATATTCGCAGCCGAGGACGACATAACAACAACAGTTAAAGTCGTTACTACAGCTTTGTCTGGCGTTTCCTGTCGACTAGTACGACAATTCTAAATACTGTGTTTCTGGCCTAAGATAAAATGATAGAACAAAATCTCACATACGATAGTAAGTTTACTTCAGAAGCGATAGTACAAATAACTAGTAAGAACAGCTCTAAAATCTCAAAATCTGGGTTAATTTCTTAGTGCTATGCTAATTTTGAACACTATTTGTAAAGCAGCTTCTACAAACTTTGCGCTTAGGGTGTTTTTCAAAAAATAATGGCGAAGATCGTATCATCATCAGTGTTCTGCCAAAAGCCAGGTTTTAACATGGTAGTTCTCCAGGCTGTCCGGTCTTCTGCCATCCTCTTCAGGTCTGCATAATTTCCTCTTCCTTTTATGTCGTCTATCATCTTGTATCTCCTTCTTCCTCTCAGTCTTCTCCCACAAACCAATCCTTCCAAAGCATCTACTAGCAAGCACTCCCTTCTCAATGAATGTCCCAACCAGTTCTTTTTCCTTTGTCTTACAACCTTCAGCAGACATCTTCTCTCACCAACCCTTTCCAATACTCTTTCATTACTCACTCTTTCCATCCAGCTTATTCCCTCCATTCTCCTCCACATCCACATCTCAAATGCTTCTAAGCTTTTTTCATCCTCTCGTCTCAGCGTCCATGTTTCTGCCTCATACAGTGCCACACTCCAGACAAAACATTTGCCAAGCCTTTTCCTTAATCCTTTATCTAATTTGCCACATAAGAGTCTCCTCTTTCTGTTGAATGCCTCCTTCGCTATGGCAATTCGAGTTTTAACCTCCTGGTGACAACTCAAGCCAAGATCGTATGTAAAGGAAAAAAAAAAACTCGCTTTATTCATTGGCATTAGACGGACCTAACGCGAAAATTATCAACATAATGTAATAGATGAACGTAAGAAGAAGTTGGAGGTTAGGTAGTTGGACACTTCAGTCTCCAAACCTAATTCGTAATCAGAATGGAACCAGAAGCTTTGCATTTTTCCTTGTTTTTGAGTATATATTTAACTTGCTATTCATAGTATATGTTCGGTAATTCAGTGTGTTAGTACCATAATACAAATCTAAAGGTGCATGTATCGGTGCTAGGATTCTTTTTTTCTTTCGGGTATTGGTTCTTTTATCTCT
Organism: Schistocerca nitens; assembly: GCF_023898315.1. Classification (NCBI taxonomy): domain Eukaryota; kingdom Metazoa; phylum Arthropoda; class Insecta; order Orthoptera; family Acrididae; genus Schistocerca; species Schistocerca nitens. The sequence goes on from NC_064615.1 coordinate 796,548,789, forward strand.
TGTAATGACTTCTTAATGTCATGATCCCAAGTTGCTCCGTGGGTCGGATTCCATGTTGAACCGTAGGTCGCCTCTTAACTAGTTAGTAAGTCAGCCGCAGTGTCGAAAGAATGCAACAGTACACTACCACGAATAAGACTATGCTAAAAATTTAAGCACTGGGATGTTCAAAGAAATGTTCAGGATGAGAAGAGTTTCGATTTTACTAAATCCATACTGCAAGCATTCTACCTGATATCACCAATATAAAGCTTTCGCGTTAAATAAACACGCTCTCTTACCATAAAATGGTACAAACAGAAATCTCAGCGCGACGAAATGATCAAAGTAAATCAAGAGTTGATTTTTTTATATTATGGAACTACCTTTACATTCTACTGCAGACCGTAGGCTGTTGTGGTATTTCCCAACGGATTACAACTTTGTTTAGAACCAGGAATCGTAATCGGGCAGCTGTTTTTCGCACAAAATACTGCTGTCCAAGTACGACTCACTGTCTCCTACTTTCTAAACTGACTTAAAGTTCTTCTGCATACCTTACTGAGTCAGCAACCCCAGGAAAAAAATAGTGAAAAATGTCTCAGAAAACGACCACACCTATTGTCCAAATATATGGTATACGCAGGGCTTTGCCGGGAATGAACGTGACAGAAGTGGGAACTCAAGATGGCATTTAGGGAAAAAAAGTGTTTTTGGCGCAGGTCGGGAGAGACATGAGCCTTTCTGTTAGTATAGTTCCCACATAGCGATTGCCTATGTTCCCGGAATGAATCATTCACTTCATGAATTTCTCACGAAAGGCAGGCGTCCAGTTTCTAACCCAACACACAGTTTTAATATATCAGTAAGAGTCAAGCCTGCGTACAAGCTGCTACAGAGTTAAGACTGTTTCTGGCACAAACTCCAGGCTATGGCTTAGCCGTTCTACTGCAAAACCTTCCTCCTGTGAGTACTACTCCAGCAAGAAGTGAGTGCGTGAAAAGTCCAAGAGCGGTACTCACAGGTTTTGCTACTAGATTAGCTTCGACACACAGATATGTTTTGACTGCAACTTCTTAAAGTTGCCCACGCACAAATTCACATAATTCAAATGCAACTTGCCTTTTTATGCAAAAATGAGGAAATAGTGAGTATATTTCCACGTTTTGTGTCCAGGTTTATCTTCTATGTCAGCGACGAAGCCCCCCTATGGTCAGATACTTCCAGTCCGCGATCCACAATCATAGAACAGAGCTCCTCCCATGTAATTTTTTTTTTAATCATCTGTCTTCTGACTGATTTTATGCGGCGTACCACCAATTCCTCTCGTATGCCAAACTCTTCATCTAAGAGTAGCACTTGTAATGTACGTCCTCAATTATTTGCTGGATGTATTCTAATTTTCCTCTGCAGTTTTTGCCCTCTACAGCTTCCTCTAGCTCTTTGGAAGTCATTCTATGGTGTCTTAACAGACGTCATCCTGTCCCTTCTTCTTGTCAGCGTTTCCCACATATCCCTTTCCTCCCCGATTCTGCAAAGACCTTTCTCACTCCTTACATTATCAGTTCACCTAATTTTCAACACTGGTCTGTAGCACCACATCTCAAATGTTTCGATTCTCTTTTGTTCCAATTTTCTCGTATCCCATGCTTTACTACCATACCAAGCTGTACTCCAAACGTACATTCTCAGAAATTTCTTCCTCAAATTAAGGTCTATGTTGGATACTAGTAGACTTCTCTTGGCCATGAATGCCCTTTTTTCCAGTACTAGTCTGCTTTCGATGTCCTCCTTGCTCCGTCCGACATTGGTTGTTTTGCTGCCTAGGTAGTAGAATTCCTTAACTTCATCTACTTCGTGACAATCATCCTAGTGTTAAGTCACTCACTGTTCTCATTTCTGCTACTTCTCACTTCTTTCGTGTTTCTTCAATTTACTTACAGTCCATACTCTGTACTCATTATACCGTTCATTTCATTCAGGAGATACAGTAATTCCTCTTCACTTTCACTCACGATAGCAATGACATCAGCGAATCGTATCATTGATTGTTTAATGTTGCATTTCAGAGGAATGAGTCTGTGTGTCCCTTTTTAATTACCTTTTATTACGTGAAACGCATCTGAAATTTTCCAAGAGTGTAAATAAATATGGGATTTTCTTGAGGCTCCTCAAAACATGAAACAGGTACTAAATTTTTAGTGCCCTAGGATTTAATAAATCTTAACAGCTTCACAGGATCGTTTTAGGAATCTCATTTTATACTCGTATATGCGTCGTTACTATTTAAATCGTATTTGTTAGATTCTGTTCACTAAAAAGGTATCTTGTGATAGATCTATTATAGTTAGAATGTTCCTCTTAGAATTTTAATCTAGAAAAAATTACAGCTGATGTGTTTCGTAAGATACGTAGTTCTTTGATACACGTCAGCTCTTTTATCACGAAATGTCTCAGAATTTTTACGTGTCATGCATTAACGGTGTCTGCTTCCGGCATAGATGCGCACGACAACAGCATATGATCAACCGACAACCTTCATCGTTTGGGAGATGCTCGTTCTCAGCTTCCTGACCATAACAATGTGCCCTTTGTCAAAGTCTATTTTGTCAATAGGTTTTCAACATATAACGTCATTACACTTCGCTTATGTACAGTCGTGCTCAAAAGTATCCGAACGACCTGAATTGCATTTCGCCTGATTCGCATGCAACCCACATAACCCAGCTGTGTAGCAGGTCCTCTAATCGCTCCTTGGTACAGTCGTTTGACTATTGAAAATGGTTCCAACAAGCCACCACTAGAAAACACTGCTCTGTATCGCAATTTCTCAAGATGTAAAGTAATACTACGATACTATAAATATCAGGGAACACCTTATCACAGATAAGAACTTTACTTAAGGCTTGTAAGCTCACATTTATTACAATAAATGACATACCTGAAATGTTACCACTCTCATTATTACGTCAGATAGGTAATTCACGTAGTAAGTTCGTCGTATTCATGATTTCAAAGTAACATACCGTACTTATTATTTAACACAAAATGACATTAAAAATTTAAGTTATTCACGAGCAGCTAGTTGAGAATATGTATGAATTTCAAATGACACGACGAACCGTCTCGTTCTGCATATGGATTCAAACCCAGGTCATGCAGACTAAGCAAAGATTTCGTGACTGACGGAAACTAACAGTCATTCCAGATTAGGCATACAGAGAGTGATATACCTCGATTTTAGACAGTATCAGTTAGCAAATATCAACTTTAAATTACATAACGTAAACATTTTTAACGTACGCGAATTCCTACCCAGCAACTATTGTCCCTGTTAACAAAGTAAGAGAGATGTTAAATATTGCTTCTTCACAAGTAACGTACTTGAAATGCCGTGAGGTAAAGCTTTGTGTTGATCAGGGATTCGAACCCAGAACCTACTCGGATAGATATCGAAGCACAATCAACTGTGACATATCGCATTTTATCAGCAGTAGCTAGATGTTTTAACCGAAATGACGAGACGAAACATTAATTTTTTCCTTCCCAGGACTGGAACCCATCACCTATCGCTGTTATATTCTAGAGAAAACGAACGTTAAATATGGGATTGTTGCACCAGCAACGACATGTGAGCATGTTTGAACTAGAAATAATATGACGAAGAGTTCAGCAGCAACTCAGAATAACATCTTGAACTTACAGTGATCTCGCAAATAGTTCTGTCTCACTGGGAGTCAAAAACGTCAAATATCGTTAGTGCTGACAACGATTGAAAATACATTAAAATCGAAAATATTATCCACCAGCAGATAGGTGTTCTCATGATAGATCTTGATAATACATAATGAAATCTTTAGTGCCGGGCCAGGATTCGAACCCATTCACGCGCAATATGTGGACATGTTGAGGAATCTGCAGTTTTGAACAAACAACAAATTGTAGACGAGCTGTTTTGTCACGAAGGGATCAAATTCCGCGTTAAGGGAGGTCTGAGTTGCATTCCCAGTTCAGAACCAATTTTATCGACATACAGAAGCTCAGAGAAAAGATGGAATATGTTTACTGTGAGCCTACGTAGCGTTTGTTTCGTCACTAGAAGTAAGTAACTAGTATAAGAAAGGTTACTGGTGATAGAGTTTCTACATGTCGGCACTCCAGACTTTATTGTGGCTCAACCTAACGTCTACTTGGTAGAGAAGGAATGTCATTTTTAATGTGAATTTCAGACAACCATGCCATTATATCTTCTTCACTTGGTGTAGCCAGAAGAGAATGGAATCTGTCTCTCCCCATCTAAAATCACTGACCGAAGTTGGAATCGAACCCAGACCATAGATATATGAACCTATCATCAGCCCAACAGACCACCAAATCCTCTTCTCAGTGGCTCATTTTTCTAACATAACGCCGTTGTGCCACACTGGCTGAGAATTCTGACACATAGGCTCCCTGTATCAATTTGCAGCATGTTCAGTAAATTCATTTACTTGGTTGACCGAATCACCATGAACTAGCTGCCTCGGCTACCCAGTGCATACATTCAACTTTATTTGTAATCACCAAAATAAAATCATATAACTGCCACCAACACAGAACTGCCAACAGTGTAGGATGCAGAAATTTAAATAGGAAGTGTTCCTTTCCACTTGAGCTACTCTATTGCGCTATTTGTTTGTTGAAAACGTCGTGCAGTGCAAAAGAACCACTGACTGTTTGTCTGAGTTTGTTTGTCTCTCATAAGTGTTGACCTGGCCATATGCATTATCCCACTGCGCTGTGGAATGCAAAAGTTCTGGACGAATTGTTGTTGACTTCTGGAGCTATTATAACTACGTGTCAGTTAGTTGCGCAATGGTAAGTATCGCGCACGGTAGGTAAGATGTCGCGAGTTCGAGTTCATTCACTACTATATTTTTTAAAACGCAATTCTGCTGTCTGCTAAAGTTATCAATCTAATGGAAATTGTAACATAATTCCCTTCACTTCTCAACCCAAAATAGTCGTACGTGGAAAAAGGACTAAGTTCTGCGACATTTTGTTCATTTCAGGTTTAACAAACAGCCAGACAGTAGATGCATCTCGAAACTTTTGTATTATGTATGCATCGTGCCAAAATACGTCGGAAAAGTATTTTCTACATTAGCTGTCGTCTGGTAGTGGCATTTTATTCTTCTTCAAACCTTGCTTGAGAGCTTTAACTCAGAACAAGTTTTCTACATGCATGTAATCAATAAACCGCATGTGCATTTTCAGACTGTTATAGATAAGATCAGAGAATTCGCATATATCGTTGATGGTTAATTTCTCTCTCATGTTTACCATTGTTTTAACAACACTGAAGGGAACCTTACGACAATTATGAACTGTATTATAAAAAATGAAATAAAACTACCCACGGTAACCTTACGACGAAAGTCTGTTTTAATAAAACTATCTGTACACAAGCGTGCCTCTATCGCCACGAATTGGTAAAATACTACTCACTTAGATTTTGATTGGGTCTGTGTTTAATTGGTATGCTGTGTCATACTCAAGATGTATGCAAATGTGGCATTTCATAAATAAAGTTATGTATTCCTAGAAACCCAACTTGTTCTGAGTTAAAGCTCTCAAACAAGGTTTGAAGAAGAATAAAATGCCACTACCAGTCAGCAGCGGAAAGGGCCGTTACCTGTTGTGCAGCATTGTAAGATTTTCACGATGAGCCGAAAGTATTTTCTTGAGATTTCCTTAGCGATGTTTGATCTGACTGCTTGTAGCTCTTTCACAGAAGGGATAAAAACGCTACACTCAGTGAGACTGGAAGCATAACAGAGGCTTTTTCACAGGTCAGCACGTTACCACAGAGCTGGCGAAGAAGTATGTGTCTTTGCTTCCTCTTGCGAGACCAATAGTGGCTAGAACTCGTAAACCGCTATTTGAAGGACGAGATTAGTTGCGATTTCCACGTGCAACGACTTTCCTGGGCTGAAAACCGTAAACTTACAATCTTTTGTTACACCTCAAGCGATAATAACTCAGATTATTCCATGGAAATGACAGGTAAAATCAAGTGAACTCGTCGATCACAGAGTTGCCAAACATACATTGCCTTGTTGCCAAATCTCAGTTACAATACCAGTAGGAAGAAGACGAACAATTGTGATCTTACTGCGGGCTGGGAAGTGACCATAGCTGTTGTCTCCAAGTCGCGGCTGCTACGGCCTGGAATACGTAATGCGTCTAATTCGCATTTCTGTAACTAGGTTTAGGGACTGGAGGGTAGTTACTAATAACACTCAGAACTGACTGCAAACTAAGCATCATAAATCAGTAACTCTCATGGTTGTTTTTATATTTCTTTCGTAAGTGTACCCAAAACTAAGAAACTCATTCACAGACGTTTTCGTGCCTCGCCGATAGTCGAGCACAACAAACAAATAAAAATAAAAGAGGAATGTGTATGTGTGTGTGTGTGTGTGTGTGTGTGTGTGTGTGTGACACAGAAAGAGAGAGAGAGAGATAAAAATCAAAAAGAATGGGAGAGAGTAAAAAATTGTAAAGAAATTTAATCATGGTGTGTAAAGAAATCCTTCACTAAAATGACACGTTCCACATCATTACGAAATATCGTATTCATGATCTATGAAACAAGAATTAATCTAATGTAATGTAATGTAATCAGATCATATTGTTGACTAGCCATGAAGAGTCATGAATTACCGAAGTTTTTGCCAATACCAGTAACCAAATCTAAACTTGAAAATAAAGAACGACAATTTTTGTAACAAATCGAGACTTCTGTCAAGATCCTTTCGTCCCTGTTAATTAACCACGAAAGATGTCTGATATACCTCTATTCTGAAGTAACGAAGTGTGCATGCATTTAAAGATGAAGTGCTTGATGTGAAGTTCTGTCCCGGTCTATTAAATCCTTTTCATGTTAATATAAAACATCATAATTACTCGTAGATTACGTTAAAACTAAAGTAATTGATGAAGAGTTTACTTGATAACAAAAAACGCGCTGGCTTTCTTCGTTTACTTGCGCCTAGAAATGGCTATCGAGTACTGCCAAACCAAAAGGCAAGAGATCTTATTGCCTTCCGATATACGCCGCTGTCAGTTCTTCCATATGATTTGGTCGACATGACATGTTTCAAGTTGTGTATGACAGACAATGTTTTAGAAAATCAATTGTTTTCCTTTGCAATGAACAGAAATATTTCATTCTAAGCTATCCAAGTACAAAATTTTCGCAATATTAGTTCAAATTTAATATTCGCTTCTATAATGTAGGAAAGTATTTCACTGTTGGAAAACTCGCATCCGAGTCATTGATCTTACACTTAGTCGCTGACCATAAATCCTAGCTCAGAGTGACACCAGTTTAAGTAACCTAATGTAGCAAAGACTTTGCCAGTGCTCTTTCTCACCGTTAAATACGCAATTCACTCATTGGGCTCCATAAGTACAGTGTAACAGTAATTTCTGTGTGCATGCCATGCATATACGGATTAGAATTTAGTGGTGCTCTCTTTTCCACTTTTGTATACAATATGCCTGACCTGAACGGGCCCTTTATCATTACAGGCCCTGGGCAGTGCAATATCACTCTGACAATGGCAATGTGCTTATACTGACAACCTGACTGTTCGTTTTACCTAATTTTGTAATCATTTAAATAAAACAACATGACCTTATAGTTGGAGACATTTCGTCCCCCTTTTCCTTCTGTGAAATTTGTCAGTCAGCTTTTTGCCTTCCAACTAGTGAAATGCGGGAGAGTACGGCCGGTAAATGATTCACAAACCACGATTTAGTGCCGTTAAGACGATTTCTTTAAACATTGTCGTAGTTGAAGGAATTTAGTTTCATCTTAAATCGTCTCAAGCAGCAATGTTCACAGACGTCTCAAATAGGAAAAATCTCATTATCCAGGTACGAAGGTTGTAAAACAAATTTCCCACAGTTTTTGTCAGGTTGATCTTTTCGTCAGATAGCACTGCGTAAGTATTTTGTCTATGAGGTATCACAAGTAGTGTTCCTGTAGCTGTGGGAATCATTGGTTGAACACAGGTTTAACACCAATGGGTGGAGTACTGCTAAATATTCAAAATGATTACTAACCTAAGTCTGAGTTCATTCGCAAACTGAGGCGAATTTATAATATTGAAGCTAGGCTGTGTGTCCTTGTCTTCCTTGAGCGGGCATTGGAAGGCGTTTACACACACGTATACAATACTATGAATACTTCGAACGCTATAGTTAACGTTGCTCTCATAAACTACTTCTGTTTTTTAATTCTTCTGGGTTTTCAGTGTGCAATATGTGTTGTAGATATAGTCTTAGAGCAAAAAATTGACCGCCAAGTCGTTCACGTAAGGTAGGCAAAACAGTCGTGCTCCTCTCAGAATCCTATGTCCGGCAATATGCTCGATCTGGCAACATTGTAGACTGCGACAATTCCCATAGGAAGTCTTGACTTCAGTCTTAGTACTTTATTCTTGACTACGACAGTAGTCTTGAGGTAAAACGCGAGACTTGCTAATACGACGTCTGCTAACTAAAAGCACACGTGGACAAAGTTTTTATCGCCCCTTTCCTCTGAAGCTATGAGTGTAATTCAAGCAAATCTAAAATAGATTTCGCTTTCTGTGACACTGTTAATAACAGTTTTGTCCAACAATGTTTTAGCGAAAGATTTCTTTGCCGACCATCTGCCTCTGAACACCGCATGCGTCTGAGTTCTCTGGGACCCGTTTACTGCCTACCGGAGGGGGCTGAGGCAATGCATTGTCTCGCCTTCTGCCGACAACATCTGCTCCACTCCGCACTCTCGACCATGTAAAATGCTTTAATGTTGTTGAGTGGTGACCCATAAAATCTGTCTACGATTTGTGTTTCACTCTTGACAGCAAAGGAGGCACAAAACCGTTTTTGTTTCATGATTATTTTATTACACTAGAATGCCATACGTCAATGTGGCACAGAATTAATTTCATTGTTTCTGATTCAGTGCACTACAATTAAAGCGTCACATTCTGTTCTTTTTCCTTTCATGGGAGGTTCCTCAAATAATTTATTATTGTCATGGATTCATATGTGTTAGTCAAGACACAGAGAGTAAATGCAATGTAATGTGTTTGATTTCTTTCTTTGATTCTCTATGGTAAATGGATGCAAAAGATTGTCTCAATACCTATCATAACCTGCTCTATAGCTATTCAGGCAAATTGCTTGTTTTTAGATCTGTACCTTAATTAATGGAGAAGTGAACGCTGTTCACAAGTGATATTTAAAATATTCAATTGGATCTAAGGCGACAAAATTGCCCATATTTGAAGCTACCCAGAGAAAAAGTACGTTGCTAGAGCCGCTGTTAGCAAATGTCTGCAGGGAGTTCCTAATTGCTACTGTGGAAATTTAGCATAGATGCGCTATAGTAATCAAGAGGTTTATTTCCTTCATACTTGTCACCCTGGCATGTGAGTCTTAAGTGAAGAACAATATTGAAATTCGTATCGCTGGTGGTCGATTCGAATTTCTTCAGAGACGCTGGTATTGCGAAGCAGCTTGGCTGTCAGAAAGCCAAGATCTATGACCATTAACCCAACTTACTGAGTCGAGCTACCAAGAGGATTTGATGTGTAAAGGTTTTCTTCCGATTTCGATACAGAATCTTTTCTGGAAATTCGCAGTTCTATAAAATACATCAGAAAAAAAAAGCTCGCATACGCTGGCACCTACCACGGTTAGAACTGACGACTGATTGAGCCGTTATGACCCGAGACACCGGCGGTACCACCGGGCTACGGACACACTGCTACCTGTACGCCACTCTCATCATGGTATTGGTCGCTCAGCCTCATAACGCATCGTGAAAGATAATAAAAGTTATCACTTATGTGAAGAATAGCATTTCTTTAGGCAAAAAATTGAATTTTCTGTCTCAAGTCTTAGTTTACATGAGGCTTCTATAGCACGAGTCATTCAAATGGAAAGGGAATATCAACTGAATTTAGCGAGTCAATTCAGTACCATACGCGGAAGTGATTGCACTGTCACAGTGTTACCTAATGTTTGTGACGATGTTGCCAATTCTCAGCTGTGCTAGGAACAGCTCTGTAGCGGCATGCGAGGAGAATCCCGTGCTCGTGTCATAGGAGGATATGTAGAGGAGGCGCGGGGTTTGGTTAATATGAAGCGTTTTCTCCTACCAGTTGTGTCAAACATTCAGGTGTATAATCTTCCATCACAGTTACAGATTCCTACAAAATATCTACGAATAAAACATTTACCTTGTTACTTTGTGACAAAAGATTATTTCAGTACAATAAAAAGTCTTTGGAAATCACTTATGCCCACCTGTCACAAAAGTAAGATAACAAACACTTTGCACATCGAAATCAACTGCACCTATGTGCAGTCTTGTGACATTTAAATAAATCGTCTTAACGGCACTAAATCGTGGTTTGTGAATCATTTACCGGCCGTACTCTCCCGCATTTCACTGGTTGGAAGGCAAAAAGCTTACTGCCTAATTTCACAGAAGGAAAAGGGGGACAAAATGTCTCCCACTGGAAGGTCATGTTGTTTTATTTAAATGATTACAAAATCAGGTAAAATGAACAGTCAGGTTGTCAGTATAAGCTCATTACTGTTGTCAGTATGATGTTGCACTGCCCAGGGCCTGTAATGATAAAGGGTCCGTTTAGGTCAGCCATAATGCATACAGAAGTGGAAGAGAGAGCACTACTAAATTCTAATCAGTATGCATTGCATACACACAGAAATTACTCTTACAGTGTACTTATGGAGCCCAATGAGTGAATTGCGTATTTTCCGGTGAGAAAGAGCACTGGCAAACAGTCTTCGCTACATTAGGTTACTTCAACTGGTGTCACTCTGAGCTAGAATTTATGGTCAGCGACTAAGTATAAGGTCAATGAGTCGGATGCGGGTTTTGAAACTTTGAAATGCTTTCCTACATTATAGAAGCGAAATCTAAACTTGAAAATAAAGAACGACAATTTTTGTAACAAATCGAGACTTCTGTCAAGATCCTTTCGTCCCTGTTAATTAACCACGAAAGATGTCTGATATACCTCTATTCTGAAGTAACGAAGTGTGCATGCATTTAAAGATGAAGTGCTTGATGTGAAGTTCTGTCCCGGTCTATTAAATCCTTTTCATGTTAATATAAAACATCATAATTACTCGTAGATTACGTTAAAACTAAAGTAATTGATGAAGAGTTTACTTGATAACAAAAAACGCGCTGGCTTTCTTCGTTTACTTGCGCCTAGAAATGGCTATCGAGTACTGCCAAACCAAAAGGCAAGAGATCTTACTGCCTTCCGATATACGCCGCTGTCAGTTCTTCCATATGATTTGGTCGACATGACATGTTTCAAGTTGTGTATGACAGACAATGTTTTAGAAAATCAATTGTTTTCCTTTGCAATGAACAGAAATATTTCATTCTAAGCTATCCAAGTACAAAATTTTCGCAATATTAGTTCAAATTTAATATTCGCTTCTATAATGTAGGAAAGTATTTCACAGTTGGAAAACTCGCATCCGAGTCATTGATCTTACACTTAGTCGCTGACCATAAATCCTAGCTCAGAGTGACACCAGTTTAAGTAACCTAATGTAGCAAAGACTTTGCCAGTGCTCTTTCTCACCGTTAAATACGCAATTCACTCATTGGGCTCCATAAGTACAGTGTAACAGTAATTTCTGTGTGCATGCCATGCATATACGGATTAGAATTTAGTGGTGCTCTCTTTTCCACTTTTGTATACAATATGCCTGACCTGAACGGGCCCTTTATCATTACAGGCCCTGGGCAGTGCAATATCACTCTGACAATGGCAATGTGCTTATACTGACAACCTGACTGTTCGTTTTACCTAATTTTGTAATCATTTAAATAAAACAACATGACCTTATAGTTGGAGACATTTCGTCCCCCTTTTCCTTCTGTGAAATTTGTCAGTCAGCTTTTTGCCTTCCAACTAGTGAAATGCGGGAGAGTACGGCCGGTAAATGATTCACAAACCACGATTTAGTGCCGTTAAGACGATTTCTTTAAACATTGTCGTAGTTGAAGGAATTTAGTTTCATCTTAAATCGTCTCAAGCAGCAATGTTCACAGACGTCTCAAATAGGAAAAATCTCATTATCCAGGTACGAAGGTTGTAAAACAAATTTCCCACAGTTTTTGTCAGGTTGATCTTTTCGTCAGATAGCACTGCGTAAGTATTTTGTCTATGAGGTATCACAAGTAGTGTTCCTGTAGCTGTGGGAATCATTGGTTGAACACAGGTTTAACACCAATGGGTGGAGTACTGCTAAATATTCAAAATGATTACTAACCTAAGTCTGAGTTCATTCGCAAACTGAGGCGAATTTATAATATTGAAGCTAGGCTGTGTGTCCTTGTCTTCCTTGAGTGGGCATTGGAAGGCGTTTACACACACGTATACAATACTATGAATACTTCGAACGCTATAGTTAACGTTGCTCTCATAAACTACTTCTGTTTTTTAATTCTTTTGGGTTTTCAGTGTGCAATATGTGTTGTAGATATAGTCTTAGAGCAAAAAATTGACCGCCGAGTCGTTCACGTAAGGTAGGCAAAACAGTCGTGCTCCTCTCAGAATCCTATGTCCGGCAATATGCTCGATCTGGCAACATTGTAGACTGCGACAATTCCCATAGGAAGTCTTGACTTCAGTCTTAGTACTTTATTCTTGACTACGACAGTAGTCTTGAGGTAAAACGCGAGACTAGCTACCCCTGGTAACATCAAGAGAAAGACGTTATAATCCAGAATCCGCATTAAACATCACGTTCCTTCGTTACCAACTGAGCAGAGCCGGTTTACGTTGGGAAATGACATATCGGAAGTCATGGTAAACAGAAATACAGTCCCCAGTAAACATTCTTACATTAGAAAATTTTATTTTATTTGATTAACCGATAGCCATTTAGAGGAACAGGGCTCTTATTTTACTTGTACTTGACTCAACTAGAGACGTTGAAAAATTTGGTGCTGGACTGTGATTCGAATTCGTATCTTCTCTTTCGAGGATCTGAATCTCTCGGAACAGTATAGTTCAATCATTTCGTTCCTTTTCTCAAGATTGCAATCTTCTCTAGGTCTCCTCCAAAGGTAAGTATGTGGGTCTGAATCCTGATCCATAATGAAATTATGAATATTTCAAGCCCTATCACGTGGACACCGGCCTGTTAGTGAAAATTAACGAACATTTTTCATGTCTGTTCATGTGTTGCCAACAATCGCTACAGCTGTCGTTATTTCTGGTCAAACACGCACACATCTTACTATTGGTGAGTAAGGAACTGATACTTAAGCTATATTCGTGGATGCACGGTAGGTGTGCAGTTCGATTGTCGCTTAGGCACAAAAAATGATTCAAATGGCTCTGAGCACTATGGGAATTAACATCTATGGTCATCAGTCCCCTAAAACTTAGAACTACTTAAACCTAACTAACCTAAGGACATCACACAACACCCAGTCATTAGGCACAGAAGTTTGTATCCTTATTTAGGTCAAACACCTAGCAGCTGGTAAGAAAAACAGATACGAAACATTTGATTTAACTTAGTTAACAATCCGATTACGTGTTGGGTTCGTATTTCCGTCACAGAACTTCACATCATGCACTTCATCTTTAAATGCATGCACACTTTGTTACTTCAGAATAGAGGTATATCAGACATCTTTCGTGGTTAATTAACAGGGACGAAAGGATCTTGACAGAAGTCTCCGTTTATTACAAAAATTGTCGTCTTTTATTTTCAAGTTTAGATTTGGTTACTGGTATTGGCAAAAACTTCGGTAATTCATGACTCTTCATGGCTAGTCATCAATATGATATGATTACATTACATTACATTAGATTAATTCTTGTTTCATAGATCATGAATACGATATTTCGTAATGATGTGGAACGTGTCATTTTAGTGAAGGATTTCTTTACACACCATGATTAAATTTCTTTACAATTTTTTACTCTCTCCCATTCTTTTTGATTTTTATCTCTCTCTCTCTCTTTCTGTGTCACACACACACACACACACACACACACACACACACATACACATTCCTCTTTTATTTTTATTTGTTTGTTGTGCTCGACTATCGGCGAGGCACGAAAACGTCTGTGAATGAGTTTCTTAGTTTTGGGTACACTTACGAAAGAAATATAAAAACAACCATGAGAGTTACTGATTTATGATGCTTAGTTTGCAGTCAGTTCTGAGTGTTATTAGTAACTACCCTCCAGTCCCTAAACCTAGTTACAGAAATGCGAATTAGACGCATTACGTATTCCAGGCCGTAGCAGCCGCGACTTGGAGACAACAGCTATGGTCACTTCCCAGCCCGCAGTAAGATCACAATTGTTCGTCTTCTTCCTACTGGTATTGTAACTGAGATTTGGCAACAAGGCAATGTATGTTTGGCAACTCTGTGATCGACGAGTTCACTTGATTTTACCTGTCATTTCCATGGAATAATCTGAGTTATTATCGCTTGAGGTGTAACAAAAGATTGTAAGTTTACGGTTTTCAGCCCAGGAAAGTCGTTGCACGTGGAAATCGCAACTAATCTCGTCCTTCAAATAGCGGTTTACGAGTTCTAGCCACTATTGGTCTCGCAAGAGGAAGCAAAGACACATACTTCTTCGCCAGCTCTGTGGTAACGTGCTGACCTGTGAAAAAGCCTCTGTTATGCTTCCAGTCTCACTGAGTGTAGCGTTTTTATCCCTTCTGTGAAAGAGCTACAAGCAGTCAGATCAAACATCGCTAAGGAAATCTCAAGAAAATACTTTCGGCTCATCGTGAAAATCTTACAATGCTGCACAACAGGTAACGGCCCTTTCCGCTGCTGACTGGTAGTGGCATTTTATTCTTCTTCAAACCTTGTTTGAGAGCTTTAACTCAGAACAAGTTGGGTTTCTAGGAATACATAACTTTATTTATGAAATGCCACATTTGCATACATCTTGAGTATGACACAGCATACCAATTAAACACAGACCCAATCAAAATCTAAGTGAGTAGTATTTTACCAATTCGTGGCGATAGAGGCACGCTTGTGTACAGATAGTTTTATTAAAACAGACTTTCGTCGTAAGGTTACCGTGGGTAGTTTTATTTCATTTTTTATAATACAGTTCATAATTGTCGTAAGGTTCCCTTCAGTGTTGTTAAAACAATGGTAAACATGAGAGAGAAATTAACCATCAACGATATATGCGAATTCTCTGATCTTATCTATAACAGTCTGAAAATGCACATGCGGTTTATTGATTACATGCATGTAGAAAACTTGTTCTGAGTTAAAGCTCTCAAGCAAGGTTTGAAGAAGAATAAAATGCCACTACCAGACGACAGCTAATGTAGAAAATACTTTTCCGACGTATTTTGGCACGATGCATACATAATACAAAAGTTTCGAGATGCATCTACTGTCTGGCTGTTTGTTAAACCTGAAATGAACAAAATGTCGCAGAACTTAGTCCTTTTTCCACGTACGACTATTTTGGGTTGAGAAGTGAAGGGAATTATGTTACAATTTCCATTAGATTGATAACTTTAGCAGACAGCAGAATTGCGTTTTAAAAAATATAGTAGTGAATGAACTCGAACTCGCGACATCTTACCTACCGTGCGCGATACTTACCATTGCGCAACTAACTGACACGTAGTTATAATAGCTCCAGAAGTCAACAACAATTCGTCCAGAACTTTTGCATTCCACAGCGCAGTGGGATAATGCATATGGCCAGGTCAACACTTATGAGAGACAAACAAACTCAGACAAACAGTCAGTGGTTCTTTTGCACTGCACGACGTTTTCAACAAACAAATAGCGCAATAGAGTAGCTCAAGTGGAAAGGAACACTTCCTATTTAAATTTCTGCATCCTACACTGTTGGCAGTTCTGTGTTGGTGGCAGTTATATGATTTTATTTTGGTGATTACAAATAAAGTTGAATGTATGCACTGGGTAGCCGAGGCAGCTAGTTCATGGTGATTCGGTCAACCAAGTAAATGAATTTACTGAACATGCTGCAAATTGATACAGGGAGCCTATGTGTCAGAATTCTCAGCCAGTGTGGCACAACGGCGTTATGTTAGAAAAATGAGCCACTGAGAAGAGGATTTGGTGGTCTGTTGGGCTGATGATAGGTTCATATATCTATGGTCTGGGTTCGATTCCAACTTCGGTCAGTGATTTTAGATGGGGAGAGACAGATTCCATTCTCTTCTGGCTACACCAAGTGAAGAAGATATAATGGCATGGTTGTCTGAAATTCACATTAAAAATGACATTCCTTCTCTACCAAGTAGACGTTAGGTTGAGCCACAATAAAGTCTGGAGTGCCGACATGTAGAAACTCTATCACCAGTAACCTTTCTTATACTAGTTACTTACTTCTAGTGACGAAACAAACGCTACGTAGGCTCACAGTAAACATATTCCATCTTTTCTCTGAGCTTCTGTATGTCGATAAAATTGGTTCTGAACTGGGAATGCAACTCAGACCTCCCTTAACGCGGAATTTGATCCCTTCGTGACAAAACAGCTCGTCTACAATTTGTTGTTTGTTCAAAACTGCAGATTCCTCAACATGTCCACATATTGCGCGTGAATGGGTTCGAATCCTGGCCCGGCACTAAAGATTTCATTATGTATTATCAAGATCTATCATGAGAACACCTATCTGCTGGTGGATAATATTTTCGATTTTAATGTATTTTCAATCGTTGTCAGCACTAACGATATTTGACGTTTTTGACTCCCAGTGAGACAGAACTATTTGCGAGATCACTGTAAGTTCAAGATGTTATTCTGAGTTGCTGCTGAACTCTTCGTCATATTATTTCTAGTTCAAACATGCTCACATGTCGTTGCTGGTGCAACAATCCCATATTTAACGTTCGTTTTCTCTAGAATATAACAGCGATAGGTGATGGGTTCCAGTCCTGGGAAGGAAAAAATTAATGTTTCGTCTCGTCATTTCGGTTAAAACATCTAGCTACTGCTGATAAAATGCGATATGTCACAGTTGATTGTGCTTCGATATCTATCCGAGTAGGTTCTGGGTTCGAATCCCTGATCAACACAAAGCTTTACCTCACGGCATTTCAAGTACGTTACTTGTGAAGAAGCAATATTTAACATCTCTCTTACTTTGTTAACAGGGACAATAGTTGCTGGGTAGGAATTCGCGTACGTTAAAAATGTTTACGTTATGTAATTTAAAGTTGATATTTGCTAACTGATACTGTCTAAAATCGAGGTATATCACTCTCTGTATGCCTAATCTGGAATGACTGTTAGTTTCCGTCAGTCACGAAATCTTTGCTTAGTCTGCATGACCTGGGTTTGAATCCATATGCAGAACGAGACGGTTCGTCGTGTCATTTGAAATTCATACATATTCTCAACTAGCTGCTCGTGAATAACTTAAATTTTTAATGTCATTTTGTGTTAAATAATAAGTACGGTATGTTACTTTGAAATCATGAATACGACGAACTTACTACGTGAATTACCTATCTGACGTAATAATGAGAGTGGTAACATTTCAGGTATGTCATTTATTGTAATAAATGTGAGCTTACAAGCCTTAAGTAAAGTTCTTATCTGTGATAAGGTGTTCCCTGATATTTATAGTATCGTAGTATTACTTTACATCTTGAGAAATTGCGATACAGAGCAGTGTTTTCTAGTGGTGGCTTGTTGGAACCATTTTCAATAGTCAAACGACTGTACCAAGGAGCGATTAGAGGACCTGCTACACAGCTGGGTTATGTGGGTTGCATGCGAATCAGGCGAAATGCAATTCAGGTCGTTCGGATACTTTTGAGCACGACTGTACATAAGCGAAGTGTAATGACGTTATATGTTGAAAACCTATTGACAAAATAGACTTTGACAAAGGGCACATTGTTATGGTCAGGAAGCTGAGAACGAGCATCTCCCAAACGATGAAGGTTGTCGGTTGATCATATGCTGTTGTCGTGCGCATCTATGCCGGAAGCAGACACCGTTAATGCATGACACGTAAAAATTCTGAGACATTTCGTGATAAAAGAGCTGACGTGTATCAAAGAACTACGTATCTTACGAAACACATCAGCTGTAATTTTTTCTAGATTAAAATTCTAAGAGGAACATTCTAACTATAATAGATCTATCACAAGATACCTTTTTAGTGAACAGAATCTAACAAATACGATTTAAATAGTAACGACGCATATACGAGTATAAAATGAGATTCCTAAAACGATCCTGTGAAGCTGTTAAGATTTATTAAATCCTAGGGCACTAAAAATTTAGTACCTGTTTCATGTTTTGAGGAGCCTCAAGAAAATCCCATATTTATTTACACTCTTGGAAAATTTCAGATGCGTTTCACGTAATAAAAGGTAATTAAAAAGGGACACACAGACTCATTCCTCTGAAATGCAACATTAAACAATCAATGATACGATTCGCTGATGTCATTGCTATCGTGAGTGAAAGTGAAGAGGAATTACTGTATCTCCTGAATGAAATGAACGGTATAATGAGTACAGAGTATGGACTGTAAGTAAATTGAAGAAACACGAAAGAAGTGAGAAGTAGCAGAAATG
The DNA here is from genome assembly GCF_023898315.1 of Schistocerca nitens. Classification (NCBI taxonomy): domain Eukaryota; kingdom Metazoa; phylum Arthropoda; class Insecta; order Orthoptera; family Acrididae; genus Schistocerca; species Schistocerca nitens. The sequence continues at coordinate 796,567,437 of NC_064615.1, forward strand.
AGAACAGTGAGTGACTTAACACTAGGATGATTGTCACGAAGTAGATGAAGTTAAGGAATTCTACTACCTAGGCAGCAAAACAACCAATGTCGGACGGAGCAAGGAGGACATCGAAAGCAGACTAGTACTGGAAAAAAGGGCATTCATGGCCAAGAGAAGTCTACTAGTATCCAACATAGACCTTAATTTGAGGAAGAAATTTCTGAGAATGTACGTTTGGAGTACAGCTTGGTATGGTAGTAAAGCATGGGATACGAGAAAATTGGAACAAAAGAGAATCGAAACATTTGAGATGTGGTGCTACAGACCAGTGTTGAAAATTAGGTGAACTGATAATGTAAGGAGTGAGAAAGGTCTTTGCAGAATCGGGGAGGAAAGGGATATGTGGGAAACGCTGACAAGAAGAAGGGACAGGATGACGTCTGTTAAGACACCATAGAATGACTTCCAAAGAGCTAGAGGAAGCTGTAGAGGGCAAAAACTGCAGAGGAAAATTAGAATACATCCAGCAAATAATTGAGGACGTACATTACAAGTGCTACTCTTAGATGAAGAGTTTGGCATACGAGAGGAATTGGTGGTACGCCGCATAAAATCAGTCAGAAGACAGATGATTAAAAAAAAAATTACATGGGAGGAGCTCTGTTCTATGATTGTGGATCGCGGACTGGAAGTATCTGACCATAGGGGGGCTTCGTCGCTGACATAGAAGATAAACCTGGACACAAAACGTGGAAATATACTCACTATTTCCTCATTTTTGCATAAAAAGGCAAGTTGCATTTGAATTATGTGAATTTGTGCGTGGGCAACTTTAAGAAGTTGCAGTCAAAACATATCTGTGTGTCGAAGCTAATCTAGTAGCAAAACCTGTGAGTACCGCTCTTGGACTTTTCACGCACTCACTTCTTGCTGGAGTAGTACTCACAGGAGGAAGGTTTTGCAGTAGAACGGCTAAGCCATAGCCTGGAGTTTGTGCCAGAAACAGTCTTAACTCTGTAGCAGCTTGTACGCAGGCTTGACTCTTACTGATATATTAAAACTGTGTGTTGGGTTAGAAACTGGACGCCTGCCTTTCGTGAGAAATTCATGAAGTGAATGATTCATTCCGGGAACATAGGCAATCGCTATGTGGGAACTATACTAACAGAAAGGCTCATGTCTCTCCCGACCTGCGCCAAAAACACTTTTTTTCCCTAAATGCCATCTTGAGTTCCCACTTCTGTCACGTTCATTCCCGGCAAAGCCCTGCGTATACCATATATTTGGACAATAGGTGTGGTCGTTTTCTGAGACATTTTTCACTATTTTTTTCCTGGGGTTGCTGACTCAGTAAGGTATGCAGAAGAACTTTAAGTCAGTTTAGAAAGTAGGAGACAGTGAGTCGTACTTGGACAGCAGTATTTTGTGCGAAAAACAGCTGCCCGATTACGATTCCTGGTTCTAAACAAAGTTGTAATCCGTTGGGAAATACCACAACAGCCTACGGTCTGCAGTAGAATGTAAAGGTAGTTCCATAATATAAAAAAATCAACTCTTGATTTACTTTGATCATTTCGTCGCGCTGAGATTTCTGTTTGTACCATTTTATGGTAAGAGAGCGTGTTTATTTAACGCGAAAGCTTTATATTGGTGATATCAGGTAGAATGCTTGCAGTATGGATTTAGTAAAATCGAAACTCTTCTCATCCTGAACATTTCTTTGAACATCCCAGTGCTTAAATTTTTAGCATAGTCTTATTCGTGGTAGTGTACTGTTGCATTCTTTCGACACTGCGGCTGACTTACTAACTAGTTAAGAGGCGACCTACGGTTCAACATGGAATCCGACCCACGGAGCAACTTGGGATCATGACATTAAGAAGTCATTACAAGAGATAAAAGAACCAATACCCGAAAGAAAAAAAGAATCCTAGCACCGATACATGCACCTTTAGATTTGTATTATGGTACTAACACACTGAATTACCGAACATATACTATGAATAGCAAGTTAAATATATACTCAAAAACAAGGAAAAATGCAAAGCTTCTGGTTCCATTCTGATTACGAATTAGGTTTGGAGACTGAAGTGTCCAACTACCTAACCTCCAACTTCTTCTTACGTTCATCTATTACATTATGTTGATAATTTTCGCGTTAGGTCCGTCTAATGCCAATGAATAAAGCGAGTTTTTTTTTTCCTTTACATACGATCTTGGCTTGAGTTGTCACCAGGAGGTTAAAACTCGAATTGCCATAGCGAAGGAGGCATTCAACAGAAAGAGGAGACTCTTATGTGGCAAATTAGATAAAGGATTAAGGAAAAGGCTTGGCAAATGTTTTGTCTGGAGTGTGGCACTGTATGAGGCAGAAACATGGACGCTGAGACGAGAGGATGAAAAAAGCTTAGAAGCATTTGAGATGTGGATGTGGAGGAGAATGGAGGGAATAAGCTGGATGGAAAGAGTGAGTAATGAAAGAGTATTGGAAAGGGTTGGTGAGAGAAGATGTCTGCTGAAGGTTGTAAGACAAAGGAAAAAGAACTGGTTGGGACATTCATTGAGAAGGGAGTGCTTGCTAGTAGATGCTTTGGAAGGATTGGTTTGTGGGAGAAGACTGAGAGGAAGAAGGAGATACAAGATGATAGACGACATAAAAGGAAGAGGAAATTATGCAGACCTGAAGAGGATGGCAGAAGACCGGACAGCCTGGAGAACTACCATGTTAAAACCTGGCTTTTGGCAGAACACTGATGATGATACGATCTTCGCCATTATTTTTTGAAAAACACCCTAAGCGCAAAGTTTGTAGAAGCTGCTTTACAAATAGTGTTCAAAATTAGCATAGCACTAAGAAATTAACCCAGATTTTGAGATTTTAGAGCTGTTCTTACTAGTTATTTGTACTATCGCTTCTGAAGTAAACTTACTATCGTATGTGAGATTTTGTTCTATGATTTTATCTTAGGCCAGAAACACAGTATTTAGAATTGTCGTACTAGTCGACAGGAAACGCCAGACAAAGCTGTAGTAACGACTTTAACTGTTGTTGTTATGTCGTCCTCGGCTGCGAATATTATGATGTTGATTATTTTCATGTTAGAAAACACGTCCGAGGCTCCATAATACAGTTACTTTACATCAAAAGCAATAACAGAAACAACACTTAAAAACAGCTCTAAAACTGGGACAATGAGTGAATGTTTCTTATTGCTGTGCTAATGAACAAGATCTCATGTAGAACAGTACCACCAATCTGAGCCACTGACGATTTATTTCGAAAAACAGAGGCGAAACGCGTATGACACAAACGTCATTTTATTCGGTTGTAATTATATGGATCTAACGTGAAAATTGTCGGCATAATGTTACACGCTACTGATAGTGGTGACGTTCGGAATATACATTCATTCGTTTTCGAAGCTCTATATTTTCCAAAGTATTGCATGTGCAAATATGACTGACGCATGAACTGGACCGTAAACGCAAGTTAGCATTTTGCACTCTACAAATGTCTTATGAGTGCCCCTCTGGTCACACGGCACACCTCCAGGCGGTCGACCATTCCACATCTCAAGTAGCAACATCCTGTCAGTGGGCATCACAGCAGCACTTGTACGTTCTCTGATCTGTTCCAGCGTTATTGACAGGGGATGGGGGGGGGGGGATGGGGAGGTAAGTTAACAGGGTACTAAATATACCTCCCAACGAAAAGTTCATAAGGCATTAGGTCAGCCGCCGCGCGGGATTAGCCGACTGACGTTCGAGTCCTCCCTCGGGCATGGGTGTGTGTTTGTCCTTAGGATAATTTAGGTTAAGTAGTGTGTAGGCTTAGGGACTGATGACCTTAGCAGTTAAGTCCCATAAGATTAAAAAAAAAATAGGTCAACCGGCCTGGGGCAAAAGGGAAAAGAGCGACATCATCATCTTCACCAGTGCACTCAATCCAGCTATGCGGAAGTTCACTGTTTCGGTAGCGGTGAAAACCGATGCTCCATTGAAGGTGTGCCCTCTGTTGAAAGATGAAATTCCTGGACTCAGCCATTAGTTGTGAAAACAACCGCAAATTCAATATGTAAAGTAAGAGGTAATTGTCGTTCTCACAGAAGAAAAATGGCCTATTTATGTTCGTCTGATACTACACAAAAAGCATCAATTTCCAGTAAAGCTCACTCATGTGCCACAATTTCATTATTATTTTCAGTGCCTCATACTCTCGCATAGTGGGGGTCAACACTTCCTGTAGTAACAGATACACGCGTAGCATATTCCAACGCCCAAAACTCTTTTCTTTCTTCGTCGCCATTTTGTCAAGGCCCTGCACGCATAAGGCCAATTGATGGTCAAAATGCAAAGTCATTGCGGTACTGGAAATTTTTGTCTACGAGCAAAGGTGATTACGTCAGTCATTACGTGACTGATCACAAGAACGAACGCTTGCGGACGGTAAAATGTGACTTATAAGTGACAGCATACGACAAGCAGTAATTTAACAGCGTGACAGTCACAGAGAAAGGATGTGAAGAAGTAAAATTAAAATAAGATAATGTAGCTGTGGAAGTTCCATTTCGAAAGCAAATACTCTTTCGGCTAAGGTTTTGCAAATATTCTCCATTTAGAATAATACAGAAGATTATGACCATGTATAACTAAGCTTTTAAGTAGTCACTACAAGAGTTCGTCGTTCATGTTTCTCTTAAACTGGTGCTGATTTCTGACGACCAATATGCTTCCGTTGAAGTGAAGCAGACAAGAAGATTATTGACCACTCTTAGCTCATTAGAGCTTGCTCCAAAGGCTGAGGAAGAGCACCTAGCCTTTCCTGAAATCTTTCATATAATCCAGCGGTATGAAATACTGTGTCACGCGATCATGGATTTAACTCTTTGAGCATCAGTTTAAATTCAGGATCAATGAGATACACACTAAGCCTACGAGCCACAGTCACGGATCCCTAGAGGCCATTCAAGGCAGTTTGACAGTCTACGAGACCATATTGAGAGGAGCACCAAAAAACGGGTATGGCTTAGATGTGCACAATAAAAATACATCAAATTCAAGGTGGTTGGGTGCTCAAGACACCTGCTGGATTCAGAACATACGTACATACCACTTGAGAAGTGGACTCTGCTATTTGGAGCAGCATGGAAAGTTGTGATCCTTGGAACAGGAAGTGGACCGGCAGGGCAGCGGTCGGACGCAACAGGTCGTTATCACAGACGGCGCGTGCGCTGGGACCCTTACTTGTTATGCCACTTTGTTACGCGTATCAGCCGCCTGTTGCCCTGAATACATTACAGAGCACAAAGTTCTGAGTTATTTGTGTTACTAGTGGCAGTAGGAGGCATAAAAGCAGGGAAGTAGCGCGGTACATTTTGCGACAGATGCTGGCCGAAGTAAACATTCAGAGGTTATTCGATATTTCAGGCTTTGTGTGACGACAGCTATAGAGATGCTTTATGCGCACCACCAGTTCCCCCAGCACGTACAGCAATAAGAGGAACAAAAATCAGTAACACATTCAGGTGCTGCTAACACACGGCTATTATGCAGCATAAAGCTCTGTGTTGTCTTAAGAGCGCACAGTAGAAAATACATAGTTTCACAACAGGCTGAATTTTTAACCTTCATTTGATTAACTGCACTATTTGCTATTTTAGGTTTCAAGCAATTGAACTGAAGCAAGTTCCGTCGACACAGATGTTTCTGAAAACGAGACAGCGTCAGAAATAAAAAATAAAACATGTATGGTCATTTTTTCAAATTAGGGCACCATTCTTCTGAGCAGGCATGAGTTTTCATAATTACTATAATTTTTCTTTGATGCTGTCCTGTCCCTTCTTCTTGCTAGTGTTTTCCATAATTTTGTCTCTTCGCAGGTTCTGGAGAGAAGCTCCTTGTTTCTTATTAGCCCGTCTAATAGTAAACATCCTTCTATAGCACCGCATCTCAAACTGTTTGATTGTCTTTTCTGGTTTTCCAACAGATGGTTCAAATGGCTCTGAGCACTATGGGACTTAACTTCTAAGGTCATCAGTCCCCTATAACTTAGAACTACTTAAACCTAACTAACCTAAGGACATTACACACATCCATGCCCGAGGCGGTAGCGCGGTTCCAGACTGTAGCGCCTAGAACTTCTCGGCCACCCCGGCCGGCTTTTCCAACAGACTATGGTTCACTTCCACACAATGACATGCTCCGAACACACATTCTTCGAACTTTCCTCATCAAACTGAAGCACGTGTTTGATACCAGTACACTTATTTTCACTAGGAATACATTCTTTGCCTGTGCTAGTCTGTTTTATGTTCTTTTTACTTCGCCTGTCAAGTGCTATTTTGCTTCCTGGGTAGTAGAATTCCTTAATATCATCTATTTTGCGAGCCCGTAGATTGCTTTCATCTTTCGTCAGCTTACTCTCAATCCATAGTGTGTCCTCTTTAGACATTTCCTACAATTCTTCCACAAAATTGTTAAGGGTTTCGTGGCCACTTGTTGACAAACTGCCTATTGGCTTCTGTCTCGGGTTGTTCGGCCGACGTTCATCTAATGATTTTTCTGACGTACGTACGTCAGAAAAATCATTAGATGAACGTCGGCCGAACAACCCGAGGCAGAAGCCAATAGGCAGTTTGTCAATTCTTCCACACTTTCACTGTGGATAGCTCTTAACTTACATGATCGTTAATTAAACACTTGATCAAAATTTTAAAAAAGTGATCTCTTCCACATTCATTCCTCAGTCACATCTGGGGTTTGTTAACTTCCATTTCTGCTTCGTTCCCTACATTTCTCAGAGAAAAGAGCCTTCACGATTGCTTTCATTCCTTGTAACTTAACTTTTTCATTAGCTCAGAGCGGCACACAGATTCTACGAAGTCCAATGCTAAAAGAAGGCCATAAAGCTGTGCCTCTGGACGGCCTTAAGCGTCCGCGGAGCGGAGCGAAAATAAAGCCCGCGCTGTGCCTCTGCGCCTGCGGTGAGCCGGTCGGCTGCCCCGCCAAGCGTGCTGTGCGGCCGATGTCCAGCGGCGCGCGCCTAATGTGCTCTGTGGTAGGCAGCCCGGCGCACCACACCGCGCCACCCCACTTGCAGCTGCCAGCCACCGCGGCCAGCACTGCCTCTTAATACGGCTGTACCCACCCTCACCACCATTCCCAGAAAGCAAAAAAAACAATATAGCACCTCACGGCGCTTTTCGCTCTGCCCCTAATTTCGGTGTCCGACATTTTTACGGGCATAGCAGGGGAGTTTTGAAAAGGGTCTTTCAGGTCATTCGTGAAAAGTGACAGCTGAGGTCTGGTATAAGCTTTCTACAGTCCACATACGTGCTGTGTTTTTCAATTGTGTGCTAAATATTTTATTTATGCAGAGTGAACGTTAATAACTACATCTACTTCTACATCCATACTCCACAAGCCACCTGACGGTGTGTGGCGGACGGTACTTTGAGTACCTCTATCGGTTCTCCCTTCTATTCCAGTCTCGTATTGTTCGTGGAAAGAAAGATTGTCGGTATGCCTCTGTGTGGGCTCTAATCTCTCTGATTTTATTCTCATGGTCTCTTCGCGTGATATACGTAGGAGGGAGCAATATACTGCGTGACTCCTCGGTGAAGGTATGTTCTCGAAACTTCAACAAAAGCCCGTACCAGCTACTGAGCGTCTCTCCTGCAGAGTCTGCCACTGGAGTTTATCTATCATCTCCGCGACGCTTTCGCGATTACTAAATGATCCTGTAACGAAGCACGCTGCTCTCCGTTGGATCCTCTCTATCTCTTCTATCGACCCTATCTCGTATGGATCCCACATCGGTGAGCAGTATTCAAGCAGTGGGTGAACAAGTGTACTGTAACCTACTTCCTTTGTTTTCGGATTGCATTTCCTTAGGTTTCTTCCAATGAATCTCAGTCTGGCATGTGCTTTACCGACGATTAATTTTATATGGTCATTCCATTTTAAATCACTCCTAATGCCTACTCCCAGATAATTTATGGAATTAACTGCTTCTAGTTGCTGACCTGCTATATTGTAGCTAAATAAAAAAGGATCTTTCTTTCTATGTATTCGTACCCACATTACACTTGTTTACATTGAGATTCAATTGCCATTCCCTGGACCATGCGTCAATTCGTTGCAGATCCTCCTGCATTTCAGTACAATTTTCCATTGTTACAACCTCTCGATATACTACAGCATCATCCGCAAAAAGCCTCAGCGAACTTCTGACGTTATCCACAAGGTCATTTATACATACTGTGAATAGCAACGGTCCTACGACACTCCCCTGCGGCACACCTGAAATCACTATTACTTCGGAAGACTTCTCTCCATGGAGTATGACATGCTGCGTTCTGTTATCTAGGAACTCTTCAATCCAGTCATATAATTGGTCTGATAGTCCACATGCTCTTACTTTGTTCATTAAACGACTGTAGGGAACTGTATCGAACGCCTTGCGGAAGTCAAGAAACACGGCATCTACCAGGGAACCCGTGTCTATGGCCCTCTGAGTCTCGTGGACGAATAGCGCGAGCTGGGTTTCACACGATCGTCTTTTTCGAAACCCATGCTTATTCATACAGAGTAGATTTCTAGTCTCCAGAAAAGTCATTATACTCGAGCATAATACGTGTTCCAAAATTCTACAACTGATCGACGTTAGAGATATAGGTCTATAGTTCTGCACATCTGTTCGACGTCCCTTCTTGAAAACAGGGATTACCTGTGCCCGTTTCCAATCTTTTGGAATTATGCACTCCTCTAGATACCTACGGCACACCGCTGCAAGAAGGGGAGCAAGTTCCTTCGCGTACTCTGTGTAAAATCGAACTGGTATCCCCTTTCCTCTTTTGAGCAATTTTATTTTTTCATCCCACTGTCATCTCTTTCGATATCTACCATTTTGTCATCTGTGCGACAGTCTAGAGAAGGAACTACAGTACAGTCTTCCTCTGTGAAACAGCTCTGGGAAAAGACATTTAGTATTTCGACCTTTAGTCTGTCATCCTCTGTTTCAGTACCATTTTGGTCACGGTGTCTGGACATTTTGTTTTGATCCACCTACCGCTTTGACGTAAGACCAAAATTTCTTAGGATTTTCTGCCAAGTCAGTACATAGAACTTTACTTTCGAATTCATTGAACACCTCTCGCCTAGCCGACAAATTGCAGGGACTGATCCCAGACTGGAAATGGAGGAAGAAAGATCCTATGAACATGTGTCCCAGAAATGCACGGTGTGCATGCAACGAGAACACATCGGCCCAGAACACAGTACAGATCTGCACCTCATCCTCATCACAACAGATTTCCAACTCGTTGCAGCTGATAGGGATACAGCAGTTGTCTTGCAGGATACACATAATCGTACTTCGGCTTACACCATGTTGGCGGGCCACTCGCCTGCAGCTTGTACTAGGATTCATCACCTTATCCTGTAGAATCCGGCCCTCCAGATCTGCTGCATGCGCACTCCGCAACTTCATTGCACGTTTGTTTGTCTGAAAGGACCCATGATCATACAAACGCCCAAAAAGAGGTTGAAATGTGTGATACGGTCGGTGTCTGTGAGGGTACTTGTATTGGTATAGCCGTGCTCCCTTTCGACCGTTTCCATCTGCTTGACCGTACACAAACATCTTGGCCGTACGAGTACCATCTCGGCTTATTCTCGAAATGAATACCAGACTTTCAGCTACTTATAAAACGCTGCGTCTATCACATGGCCTGCAACACACAAAGAACTCACGGTAAGTGGTCAGACGAACTTTCATTCGTCAGCGTCATCTATCGTGGCAAAGATGCATTTCCGGACGCATAATCGTCGGAACTTTTTTCCTCTATTTTCAGTAAGGAATCTCTCCCTGCAGTTTGTCGTTTTTATTAACGTTTACCCCGCATATGCGGGTGTCTCTCGTAAGAGTCGTCAGGCACATTTCCTCTGGTGTTCAGCTGGGTCAGTCCAAACAAATACAGTTCATCACACGATTCATGTGACGCCCAATGTTGACAGACAGCGTCTGTTTATTTCCCTTCACAAACAAAATGAGATTTAAAGCGGAATTTTGCGTGCCTTTTCGATGGAGCAGTCCCAAATTGGCTTAGTGCGATATTTTTTTTATCGATAAGTGTCAACAGTGACAGTAAAACACGAAGAATAACCAGTAATCCAGCAGCGACTGAGCAGCGTTGCTGCATGGAGGTAGCAGTCATTGTGGGCCAAGGCGGTGCCGTCTTCTCTGGACTATTCATTTTCCTTCTCTCTTAGCCGACCGAAGTGGCCAAGCGGTTCTAGGCGCTACAGTCTGGAGCCGCGCGACCGCTACGGTAGCAGGTTCGAATCCTGCCGCGGGCATGGATGTGTGTGATGTCCTTAGGTTAGTTAGGTTTAAGCAGTTCTAAGTTTTCTGGGACTGATGACCTCAGCAGTTAAGTCCCATAGTACTCAGAGCCATTTGAACCATTTTCTTCTCTCTTAATAGAGATCGATAAAACAAACGTCACCCTAGACCAGCGGTCGGCAACTGACGGACCGTGGTCCATGTCCGGACAGTGCAAGGTCAAAAAATGGCCCGCCAAAATTATTTTCGAAGTATAAATTACGTACTCAGATTATTTAAAAAAGTATTGTTCTGTAGAGAACAATTCGTTTGAGCGTCAGCCTTATAATTTTTTCTAGTAACGCTCAATTAACTTCTGAATAATTAGAATTCTAAATGGTTAGTTATAGGCAGATTAAGTACATAGTTGCTATACTGTGCAGCGCAGAAGAGTGCTCTGAAGATCGGAGACGGAAGGGAGCAAGCTGGCCGGCCGGCGCAGCATGTTATGCCGATCCACAATAAGGCTCTGAATACACGAATGCAACATGAGATTCTTATTTAATAAAAAAAGGAAATGTTATAAATCGATTACAGACTCTGGCAGCTTCTAAAACTTCTATTAAATCGGAGAAGGCATATTCATTCACGTAACTCGAACGACAGCTTACAGCTACTCTGTGGCTCTTCCGGCAAATGCAGTCGGCGGCGGCGATCTGTGACAACGAAGCGCCTCCTTTGCAGTACAGCTCCTTTGCGGAGCGGCTCCTGTGGTGAGCGACATCATACACTTTGACATGGAAGTAGCTCCTTTGTGGTGCGCCAGCATGTGCTGTGTGCCGGGCGTCGGTATTTTTACACAGAACGAACATAAATAAAGTACACAAATTTTATCGCCACTTCGTCAGTACTTTTAGGGATCCCGTAAGGAGCGTTTCGTAATCATCGAGGCTTATAACTTACTTTTGTTCCGAGAAGGATCCTTAAAACCATAAATCTGATAGTGAAAGTCAAGAATTTTTCACTTTCCAGCAAATTTTGAATTTAGAAAGAATTCTGAAAAATACATCTCAGAAATTTTCATGTCGGATCTTAAGAAGGAATTTGCAGCAAGATTCCATGGCTTTTCAGTGATAGAGAAACTGTCGCGAGTCTTAAAACCGCCTTTTGAAGATTCTCCGGCGGCAGAATGGACGTATTTGGCTGAGAAGTTTGTCTTTTCGAAGCCTTTACTTGCAGGAAAGATTGTATTGAGAACATGTAAAACTGCATCCGCTGAAGAATTTTGGGATTAAATATGTCCCGAAAAAATGTGAAAACTGCAAAAAAATACCCATATGCCTTCCTCATCATATATTTGTGAAATTTCATTTTCAAAAATGGATTATTTGAAGAACAAGTATCGTTCAAGATTTATGGCCGACCACCTTGCAGACACTGTTAGCATAAGCAGCTCCCCATGTGAACCTAACTTTAAGAAACTGGCACAAGACCGCAAATATAATGTCTCCCACTGATTTGCAATACAAATATGCCTATCGATTGTATTTCATATTTTGTGAGGGAAAATTGAAATAAAAAATAGTAATGCATATACGTTCTTTCTGGATTTTGAATACCAATATGCCTATATATTTTATTTTGTATTGGATTGAGAATGAAAATTAAAATAAAAAAATTAGAATAGAGTATGGACTTTTTTCTGGATTTTTTTGAATACAAGTATACCTATCTGTCGTATTTCATATTATTTTGTGAGTGAAAATGAAAATTAAAAAATACTAACGAATATGAGGTTTTCCGTATGGACTTTTTTCTGGATTTTTTGAATACATGTATACCTATCTGTCGTATTTCATATTATTTTGTGAGTGAAAATGAAAATAAAAAAAATACTAACGATTATGAGGTTTTCCGTCTGGACCTCGATAAAAATTTTCAGAAGTATCCGGACTCCCATCTAAAATTACTTTCCGATCCCTACCCTAGACTAATTTGGCGTCGCTCCATGAGATGGACATGCAAAATTTCCCTTTAAAAATAATTTTGTTTGTAACTGGAAACAAAGCGACGCTTTCCGTTGATGTAGGGCGTAGCATTAAAGACATGATGAGTAGTATTTGTTTGCCATCTTGTGAATGGTATAATTCTTCTTATTTCCGTGTTTAGTAAGTGGAATTCCAGCTTATGCAAGTCACAGATGCGTTGCTTAAGGAAGAATTTCCCTCCAGTATTTGTATGCCCTGACTCCAACTATATACTGCAAAAACGAAATTCTAAGTAGTATCTAAATGGTAAGGTAAAATGCGGCTGATGTCTCTTAGGAGAGACACCTTGTTATTTCTAGACGTTGTTTCCTCATCGACACTCTTTAGTAAACAAGTAGATTTGCGTATAGTCGTACACAACATTGGTGAAGTATTGTATATCAGTTTTCTTACTCCAGTTTCGAGTATTCCCTATCCAAGAGCACTGCGTGGCCTAGATGTTTTGCTATAAACAATTAGTGAAAAATATAAACAGTGCTTCCGAAATGTTAGTGAATACACATCATCGGTGGGGTGTGACACATTCAGCTTTCTTTATTCTGTGTTCAAAACCCAGTGGCAATTTTGACCTTTTATTAATCCTGCTGATGTTGTTGCACTTGCTGTATGAAAAGTGTGAGACAGGGCATAGAGGTGAAGCTATAGGCTGGTGTCCGTCGTTTTTGAACAGTACGTACCAGATCTCCGACCGCTTGATTCTGTATGTTATGGAATCTGAACGAGCAATTACAACAACAGCTTTTAAAACTCTTAATGCTGCAAACGGCTCCGGACTGTACACTTCATCTGTCACTTTTGATTATCAAATTTTATGAGGCAGCGATGGGGAAACAGTTCGGAATGTAATTACGCAATCTTGGGAAACCACCTTAAAAACCATCCCCGCATTGAGCCAACATTCTTTAGTTGTGGTGTGGCACACATCCCTGTCTTGTAAGATAGAGTACTGCACATTATGCTACACAAGCAGGTCAAAAGGACATACACTGCAAGGATTAACTTTGACCAACAGATTCACATTTCTATTGACCTGGTTTTATGGCCATTTACTGAATGTCAGTAATAAAACTTATTATAGGAGGAGAGTGTAAGCACAAATCTGAAACGAAAAGTTTGGTACAAGCAAGGAAATCCTGGAGCGTGTAACCAAGTAGAAGATTTATAATCCCCAAAAAAAGAGAAAGCAAATTGCTTCAACAGGGATGGGAGGGGGGTTTTGCGAAATCAAAGAGAGCTTCATCGAAGATTCAATCTAAACCGAAGCAATGTCAACAAACAGAAGTTGAATAAAAACAATATAAGAATAAAGACATCAATACGAGTATCAATCGACGAAAATGAAGGAATATTTTGTCCCCTGGAATACAATAAACACTAAGAGGAGTAAGTACTACGCATTAAAGCATCAACTAATCAAAGTAAGCTGTCCAGTAACTCCTGATCACATTGTTGCCCCTTGATCTCAGCAGGATTGTTGCAGCCGACATCCACTTAAACCTGCTTACTGCAATCACACCAAGATTGTGAGATTCCTATGTTGACTCTGGTTTGTGGTATTGTCCTTACTTTCAAGAAAACGTACCTATTTTTAAAGAAAACTTACCTATTTTTTCCGGCAATATTCACTCTCGTTACATGTATAAAGTACAGGATTCATATCAGTAGAACTAACACATTATATAAAGCATTTACAAAAATTATACACTTTTTTTAATGAACGTTTTTTTTAAGCAGGTTCAAGAAATGCAAGTCAGAGTGAGTGTTCTGGAGTTAGATGAAGTGCTATGTGTGTTAGATGGTCAGAGTCCTGCTGGGGGCATATCCCACAAGGCACTGCTAAGGAAGGACAAGAGGTTGGGAAGACACCGATTATTGGAAGATTCGCTAGGTTACTTAATCCCATCATGAAGTTTTTGCAAGATATTACTGAGTTTTCTATTGAACATCTGAGTCAAGCAGGATTTTTCTTATGGCTAACTGTTCGTTTTGAATATCATGGGCCGGCCGGTGTGGCCAAGCGGTTCTAGGCGCTTCAGTCTGGAACCGCGTGACCGCAACGGTGGCAGGTTCGAATCCTGCCTCGGGCATTGATGTGTGTGATGTCCTTAGGTTAGTTAGGTTTAAGTAGTTCTAAGTTTTGGGGGACTGATGACCTCAGATGCTAAGTTCCATAGTGCTGAGAGCCATTTGAATATCATGCTAACGCATTAGGTTTCGTTATCCAGCTGCTGTATGCCTTATCTCGGAGCTAGTTGAGTAGACTGTTTGCCGAAGGCTTCCAGAATCAGGATTCTCTATGAAATTTAAGGAGACGTGTCACTCAGCTTAAAGTGACATCTCGAATTAAGAGTGAGCAAGATCAGAAGCACCTTTGGCGGGTACAATCGCTGCAAGAAAATTTATATAATTACATCGAACGCGTTGGTACTTCAGTGGACCCGCAAAATTTCAGCTCGCGGATGGGGAAGTAATTCAGAATGTCCTGGAGGGACTGAAGCCGGAAGATGGCGCGTAATGTTTTAGAGAATCTGCTTCCTTGCAAGAATGAAACGGGCTAGTTGGCACTACCGAAGGGCTAAGACTTGCTGCTGAAATGTGACAGACTTAATGATTTAGATTCTCGTGCGCGTGGTGATCGTAAGAAATCGGACAAGACCTCCCCAATTTAAATGCATCTGTAAGTACTTTGATGATATATATGTTTATGGTGCCACCTTCGATGAACGCCTGGAGTATCTCTGAGAGTTTTTTTACCACCTTAGGGAGGCAGGGCTCACAGTTAATTCGTCTAAGGTCGATTCAGTTTGTTCGCAGATTTCATTTTTTGGGCATTTACTGTCTACCGAAGGACTCAGGGTTTGATCAGGAATGTACCCACCATTTGCACAGGTTCCCTCCTCCCAGGAGCAAGAAAGGAGTAGTATGGTTTATTGGCATGGACGCTTTCTTTCGAACATTTGTTCCCAATTTCGCCTAATTGGCTGCCCCCTTAATAATTTACGTAAAAAGGGAGATGTTTTTTGTCTGGGGCGAGAACCAGCAAGCCTAGCAGTCCACCAGTTTAGCTATTCCGCCTGATGCATCCAACTCGAGTGTTGTTGCTGTCCTCTTACAAGAAGATTAGGGCCAGCGTCGTTCCTTAGCCTATGCTTCGAAAGGATTAGCTATCCCCCACGGAACCCAAATACTCTGTTTACGAATGGAAAGCTCTCGCTGTTCTATTCGTATTAGAGAAATTTAAATTTTATGCTGAGCATAGGAGTTCCAATTGGCCATCGATAATCTGGTACTGAGTTTTGTGGAGGCCTTGGAAGACCGGGAGGATCTCCCGCGGGACGGTCCAAACATCTGCCTTCAGGTTTATCGTCAGGCACATTAAGGATACCGAGAACCAAATTGCCGACGCCCTCTGTCGCATGTTTGGGGAGCGTAGCCATCGTGAGGAAGGGGATGATACCAATAGTGCGCGTGTGTGGGAGCAGTACTAAGCGAGGTCTCTGAGTTATTCTCCGATCTAAAGCAGACGCAAGATTATTACCCAGCTATTTTTCCTACTAAGAGGTGAGCAGCGATGTGTGATGAGTGTAAATGTGCCTAACCTAATGCCAGTTCATGAAAAGGTTTACTCCAGTCCACCCATGGACGAGCTTTACATAGATTATATCGAAAATGGTTCAAATGGCTCTGGGCACTATGGGACTGAACATCTGAGATCATCAGTCCCCTAGAACTTAGAACTACTTAAACCTAACCAACCTAAGGACATCACACACATCTATGCCCAAGGTAGGATTTGAACCTGCGACCGTAGCGTTAGCGTGGTTCCCGACTGTAGCGCCTAGAACCGCTCGGCCACACCAGCCGGCTTGATTTTGTCGGTCCTCTGCCTTGTACCAAGAATGGGAACAGCTCTGTGATCGTGGTCGATACGTTCACGCGTTTTTCCTGTTTGATTCCCCGTCGCGGAGCTACTGCTGCATTGCTTATCCGGTATTTAACGAGCATTTTCTCCGTGTTTAGTCTCTATACATCCTTGGTGAGTGCCATTACATTTTGAAAATTTAGGAGATTTTGTTTTCGCAATGCTGTTCGGTGTACCAACACCATCGTCTATTGTCCCCAGCCCTCGTTCGCGGAGAGAGTTAATAGGAATCTGAAGTATGCGTTAATCATTTTTCATGCCAAGGCACAAAGATAGTGGGATACTTCAATACCGTGGCTTAACTTTGTTTTTAATTCGGCCCAGCGTGAGGCGAATAAGGCGACTCGTGCGTCCCTAATGCTGGCATACCCTCTCAACTCTCTACTATCTAATTTATGGTCTCTCGAAGAAACTCTCCCAGCACAACTGGAGTAGAGCTAAACGAAATATTGACCTAGCTCAGCGCAGGCAATCGGGGCAGGCATCCCTGTAGAATTAAGGAAGGTGATTTAGTTTTCGTCCTAAACTTTGATTCTGGCATAAAAGGGAAAACACAACCTTCCGTTAAATTGCGTCCGCGTTTTGTGAAGCAGTGTAGGATATTGATGCAGTTAAGTAAACCTATTGGTGCGTAGCCTTGGTATCGATAAAACCACTCAGGTACATATTAGCCAGGTCAAAAACTGATTCGCCTAGCTTCTCCCTCCCGCAAATGAGCGGGGCGAGAGAAGTTTTGATAGGGGAAGTTGAGCCATTGAGGCTCTGTAGTTACTGATTCTTTTCTTACGTGCATGGTTTGTCCCCGAGTCCAGCAGGGTAGTTTGTGCGATTGGCACTTTACGTCACTGAAAGATTTCTGTTGATTTCAATATGATTGCCACATATGGAGCCGAAGTCACACTTTTATGTGATGGCGACTGCTTCTGTTTCTAGTGACACATGTTCTCGCATCAGTAGGTACAACCGCAGTGGACTTGTCTCTAACATAATAGCACCATTTTTAATAGACCGTTAGTTGTATGTTGCGATTGGTAAATGAAATAACTGTTCCGTTAGCCTGTTTCCGAGCAATTACTTCAAGCAATTTGTCACGACATTAAATTTCTGCTTATCATATGCTGCCATTTAGATACTATAGTTTACAAATTTGTTTGTTAAACTTTTTTCCTAAAGTCTTGTTTTAGTCTGTTGCAGGCTATTTTGTGTACCGGGATGATTGTTAATCTGTTCCTCCTTCTCAGAAGCTTAAAATATCCGACTCTGGTCTCTCCCCTTGTGGGAAATTGTCGTGTGTAGCATTTAATATAACAGATTAAGCGCTGTATGCTATCAATTACTCCAAGTACATAAATCTTGGCATTCGTGAGGATCTGCAATTAGTCAGGATAATAATAAAATCCGGTCATTTAAGTGTTTTAAAGTTTGGTTTTGAATCTTTTTTTTGTATTGTACTGTACCAGGTCAAGTCGTCTCACATGACGTTATATTTAATGTATTCCGTTCGCCTTAGCGCCGAAGTAGGCTTTGTTATTAATTATAATATGGTTTTGCTCAATGTAAGCACATATTGCTTCTCAGGTTTCGGTTTGTATTTGTGATCAGTTATAAGTCAGTGGGTCAGGTGGCCGAAAGTGCTGAATTATATGATAAATTGTCTAGTCGGTTCTTGTTTGTTATATATGATCCTTGTTCGTTAGCTTTAACCTTTTTGTTACAATGTAGTGATCTGTGGTTTGTGTGTCATGTAGCCACCTCACAATTACATTAGTCCTAGCCCGGGCTAGTGGCTAAGCATCGCATGACCAACCTTTATGCATTTCCTTTCCTGCTTGATCTTTCGTGGCCGGCCGAACAGAATTTGACTACGATGCGGACGAGCTGTGCCGTGCTAGAGGTTCCGTGGTCCTGTATTTGGTCGCGAACCTGTAGCTAAGATACGCCATATCGTCCGGCAGTTCTGGGATAGAAGATAAGTTACGTATCGCATATTTCTCAGGTATTTTTGCATCAGCCACTAGAGTCCAAGTGCCTCGAGAGTCCGCTAAACCTAATGTATGAAGAGATCCATTAATAACTTGGCCAATAGTTTGTGTACTTGTGTTGGCGCCACTATTTACCTTGTTTTTCCAGTCAGTTAAAACTTCTTTGTTCGAGCTGTATCGACGATCTTATTATTCTGCTCATTAATGGCAATGCATTATTAATGTACTGGTAACTGTTAGTGAATTTGAATTTGCTCCGCCTTGCTATCGCATATTTAGGTATTGCTTTGTTCTTTAACAGGATGAAGCCTTAAGGCCAGTTCTTTTATGATGCAATTCTTTTCCTGGTTCTTGTCGAAAATTAAAGTAATATTATAAATGCAGGTGGTTAACTAACCACCTGCATTTGTTTTCATTGTGATTTAAGTGCCTTGGATGTTAACTGATTTTTTCTTAACTTACGGCACGCAAAACCTCTGTCTGGATTTCTTAATATTGTAAAATCGTTTGGGGACCATTTTTACAACGAGTAAAATTTTAAATTTGATGTTCAATAAAACTGTAACAAAAATCTGAATGAAGGTTTGTAAACCCTGGTCCAGTCCATCCCGAAATTCCCGCTAGTCAACGTTCACTGATAGTTCCTTGGTACCCATCCATTAGTATTGAATTAGTATTTCCAGCTGAATTTACGCTGAAAGGATAGCGATTGTCCGCAGACAGAACAATTTTTGGTGTAGAACATTGATAATTTCAGAGGGCAACGAACAACGGTAAAAAATGGAATAAAATGGCAATCTTAAATTTTCCTACTGCCCTTCTGTTTCAACATCAAAGGGGTGTACTGCAAACATTCCTGGTTGCAAATTAACAAGTACAGCCATTTTCTCATCAAAATCAGGGCAATAATTACAACTGTAGCGTACAAAGGCTGGCAGCTTTGAGTCGTTGCAACACTTTCTACAAAGTATTGACAGTCGTTTTTTCTTTATTTTATTAATGATGGGACTTAAGTTACAGTAATTTATATCCATCTGTTTTAAGTGTTGGATTTTACGCTCGTTGGGTTCTCTGGGAGCCAATTTTTCGCTAAAAGCTATCGAATTGTATTCCATGTATTTCCATTGCATCTTGAGGAAAAGATAGAACTGAAATACAGATCGTCTACGCGGAAAGCAAGTTCATGTAGTTCTGCTGAGAAATTTATTTGAAGTCGTTTTATTTTTGGTGCTGCAGATTTACTTGTGGAAAAGTACGTAAGATTTACGACTAAGCGAGAATTCTACCAACGACAACTGCGGACACTGGCGGCAAGGATGTTGTTACATTGCCGTCCTATTAACGTCCGTGAAGCAGAGAACGAACTGTTATACCATCATTATTAAGCGTTGAAAGCCGCCCTGTCACACACACTTGTAATACAATTCTTTAGCATCATGTAATTCATTCTAATCCGACTACTGCTTGGGCTGTCATATCAGCAATTAAAATTTTACGGAAGAAGAGGTTGGCAAAGGACCTAAATGTAACGTCTTCAAGAACATTTTCTAAACACCAGCGCTTTCCAAGGACGTCACGTAATTACTAGGCGTCTTCGAGGACTTATGGAACGAGTACATTATCGTTTTGGCTAGGAAATGCTACAAGATTGAACATCCAAAGCAACGTATTTCATTCAACTGTGCCTCAAAGAATAAAATGTTAAACTAGGTTACCGAGAATAAGGAAACCGTCATTTGGTTCAAGCGTGGCCATATCACTGAGGAGCCAAAACGTTGTAAACAGTGGCCACCTCGAGGCTGAAGGCCTCCTAGTGGCGTTGCAGACACTTTACGCGTAAGAAAGGTATACAAGCGAAGCAGTGACGAATAGGTAACCATTCCAGCACTACTAGTACTACTACTACTAAAAGAATCATCTTTGACGAAGGTCAGATTGTTACGGTTCTGCTCCTGCGAAAGGAAGTCTTGTAAACCGAGGAGCTAGTCAGCTGTTCGCACGCTGCACCCGTGACCAAGTATGGATAGGAAACTTCCTGGCAGATTAAAACTGTGTGCCGGACCGAGACTCGAACTCGGGACCTTTGCCTTTCGCGGGCAAGTGCTCTACTAACTGAGCTACACAAGCACGACTCACGGCCCGTCCTCACAGCTTTACTTCTGCCAGTACCTCGTCTCTTACCTTCTAAACTTTACATAAAGAGATTAATTAGCGGTGAGAGCAAGAGTGGACAACAAGGTGTTGGTCGTCGAGGTGAGGGTGGGAGGTTTGTCCTCTATGTAAAACAGAATAAGCAGTAATCTGTCAAAGAAATGATGACAGACTAAAGTTCTGGTGGTGCCACAAATGTTTCAGAGCACGCCGTTCACAGTACATTGTTGAACATGGAGCACCGCAAAAGACGACCCCTAAGTGTTCTCATTTCCAATGAACGATCGCGTCAGCTACGATTGCAGTGGTAACGAGATCATCGCGACTGGGCCGTGGATCAATGGACATGCGTTGCCTGGTCAGATGATTTACGTTTCTTGTTACAAGAAGTCGAAGGTAGTGGTGAGAATGCGCCGTCATACCGTCCAACGGCTGCACGAAACGTGCACTGCTACATGAACTCGGGCCTGTGGGAGCAGTAGTATGCTGTGGAGAACAATTACCTTGGCTTCCATTGGAACTGTGGTAGTAACTGACGGCACAGTGACAGCTGTGGACTACGTAAACATTAATGCGGATCATTTACCTTCCATCACACAGGGTACATGTCCCTGTCACAGTTCCAGCATAGTACAACAGTTGTTTGAGGAGCATGACACTGAACTCACATTGATCTCCTAGTCACCAGATTCGCCTAATCTGAACCCGAAGTAACACATGTGGGACGATATCGGCCGGAAGCTCTTCACGTACAAACCATCAGCCAGTAAATTAGGATAATTTCGTGCTAAGTACGTAGTAATTTGGTTTGACATACCTTCGAAAAACTACCGAGAGCTTGTCGAATCCGCGTTATGGAGAATCGCTGCTGTACTCACTTGCAAACGCGGACCAACTCGATGTTAAGCAGGTGGTCGTAAAGTATTTAGCCATCAGTGAGTGTTAACGAGAGTTATTTGTGAACTAGATCTACATTCGTACCAGTAGCAGTGTGTCCTGTCAATAGCTTTGGAGGACTACCCAAGACGTGTGCAGTTGGTCAACGTTACTTGCAGCACTTCATACTGTAGCAACAGTTGCCAACTTTGGTGCTGTTTACTGATGAATAAACGTTCACTCGACACGGGACTATGAAACTGCACAATATCCACATTTGGGAATACGGAAGTCTTCTTGCAAAATGTTGTTAGTAGTAACCAACACAGGTTCAGTGTGAACGTACTGACTGGTTTGATTTCTAATCTTACCATTGGGAGTCTATCAGGACCGATCTGACCCAACTCATTTCTCTCAGAGAAGTACTTCCTACCTTATAGAAAAGGTGTTACTACGGGTTAACCAGATAACATGGCTGCAAAACGATTCAAGTCCAGTACATTCTGATACAAATGTATCGCACCAACTAAACGTCAAATTCCCAAATTGATCGCTGATGACCTCGATGTTGAGCGCCCATAAGCCCCCCCCCCCCCCCCCCCAAATTGATTCCATGGACTCTAATGTGATCAGATCGTACATATGTTGACGATTTTCTGTTTGCTACTACGAAGTCTACTGTATATACCACTCCTGTGACTTCATCGGAGGACTTTATCGCACAGTATATGTTGATCAAGTTCTACAGTACCTTTGATTTTAAGTAAGTCAACTTGAATAATGATAAAATACCAGCAGCTGTATTTGAATCCAACGACACTTATGCTTTTCAAAACAAGCTACCACTTTCGACAGCAAATGGCGTCATCTTCAGGCCTGTCACAACCGTTTTCACGTGCAATGAACAGGATCGCATGCAGCAGGTCAAAATTAAGTGGATACCGTACCTTCCGTGTCAATAACAAGCTCAGCATGATCAATTGTCGTCTGACCATGCTAGGCTTGTTATTGCCACGGAAGGAACGCAATCCAGTTAATTTTGGTTTTTTATGGCGTACTCTTCTCGAATCCGAGCTTGAGGTCCCCATGTGAAGGACGGATCACCATCAACAGTGTCACATTAAGACCATTTTCAATTACAGATCACAAGCCCGTGCATAAACGTTTTGTGTCAGATCACAAGCCCGTGGATAAACGTTTTGTGTCTTTAGTGGGGTGGTTTACGTAGCCTTCTGCATCTTCATGCTATTGATCATTGAAGATTCATCCACCTTTTTGAGGTAGTAACCCACACAAACAATGAATATTGACGTGAATCGCGTTAGATCGTACCTGGTCGTGTAAATTTATTACTGGCCGACGGGAATGTTTCTCAAATTCACATATTTCACGTACTCTAATTAAGCTTAATATCTAATAATATACCCTCCGATAAAACTTTGTAAACACTTCCTACCTTAAGCTTCTCACGTTCCTTCCCAGCTACTCTGTTCCCAGACTTTAACTCAGCGCAACAAAACAATCAACAACGAGAGGGAGAGAAAAACTACAGTCAAATTTCGCGGGCGATGTTTGTTATTTTCTTATAAATGTTTCACTTATTCCCAAGTGATATAGCTTTGTTTCCTGATGTTTTGACTTCACTCAGTGTCATTACCAGAGAAAATACCAATAGAAGTTGTTCACACTCTCTCTTCGCGGCGCTAAACACGCTAAACAGT
Source organism: Schistocerca nitens (assembly GCF_023898315.1). Taxonomy (NCBI): domain Eukaryota; kingdom Metazoa; phylum Arthropoda; class Insecta; order Orthoptera; family Acrididae; genus Schistocerca; species Schistocerca nitens. The sequence continues at coordinate 796,590,443 of NC_064615.1, forward strand.
AGTAATCACAGGTGTCTGTAAGCTGAAATCAGCTGCCTAATACTACTCATCTTCGTCAAATCAATCACCGTGCCTGTCTCCCTGATGTGTGCCAGATCAATTCGTGCAGGTAAGTAGCATACCATCCAAGTGGTACAGTCATGCTCAAAAGTATCCGAACGACCAGAATTGCATTTCGCATGACTCGCATGCAACCCGCATAACACAGCTGTCTAGCAGGTCCTCTAATCGCTCCTTGGTACAGTCGTTTGAATATTTAAAATGGTTCCAACAAGTCACCACTAGAAAACACTGCTCTGTATCGCAATAACTCTAGATGTAAAGTAATAGCACGATACTAGAAATATCAGGGAACACCTTATCACAGATAAGACTGTGCTTAAGGCTTATTAGCTCACATTTATTGCAATAAATGATGTACCTGAAATGTTACCACTCTCATTATTACGTCAGATAGGTAATGCACGTAGAAAGTTTGTCGTATTCATGATTTCCTCTTCAAAGTAACATACCGTACTTGTTATTTAACACAAAATGACATTAAAAATTTAAGTTATTCACGAGCAGGTAGTTGAGAATATGTATGAACTTCAAATGACACGACGAACCGTCTCGTTCTGCGTATGGATTCAAACCCAGGTCATGAAGACTAAGATTTCGTGACTGACGGAAACTAACAGTCATTCCTCACTAGGCATACAGAGAGAGATATACCTAGCTTTTAGACAGTATCAGTTAGTAAATATCAACTTTAAATTACATAATGTAAACATTTTTAGCGGACGCGAATTCCTACCCAGTATCTATTGCCCTATTAACGAACTACGAGAGATGTTCTTCACAAGTAACTTACTTGAAATGCCGTAAGGTAAAGATTTGTGTTGGACAGGAATTCGAACCCAGAACCTAATCTGAATGTCATCGAAGCACAATCAAGTGTGACATGTCGGATTTTCTCGGAAGTAGCTAGATTTTTAACTGCAATGACGAGACGAAACATTAATTTTTTCCTTCATATGACTCCAATTCCGGCACCTATCGCTGTTTTATTCTACAGAAAACTAACGTTAAATATGATTTTGTTACACCAGCAGCGACATGTGAGCATTTCTGAACTAGAAATAATATGACGAAGAGTTCAGTGCTGACTGGGAATCGAACTACACACATCGCATTGTTGACTACACACAAAGAGACGTTAGCTAACGAATTTTTCTCCACCAGCAGCTCGGAATAACACCCTTGAAATTTCAGTGATCACTCAAATAGTTCTGTGTCTGACTGGGAGTCAAAAACGTCAGATATCGTTGGTGTTGACAACGAATGAAAATGCATTAAAAACCAAAAATATTATCCACCAGCACAAAGATGTTCTCATGCAAGAGCTTGATTATACATAATGAAAACTTTAGTGGCACACCAGGATTCGAACCCATTCACGCGCAATATGTGGAGATGTTGAGGAATCTGCAGTTTTGAAAAAACAACAATTTGTAGTCGATCTGTATTGTCACGAAGGGATGAAATTCCGCGTTAAGGGCGGACTGAGTTGCATTCCCAGTTCAGAACCAGTTTTATCGACATACAGAAGCTTAAATAAAAGATGGGATAAGTGTCCTGTGATCCTACGGTAGAGAAGGAATACCATGTCTAATGTGAATTTCAGACCCCAATGCCATTATACCTTCTTCACTTGGCGTAGCCAGAAGAGAATAGAATCTGACTGTTCCTATTAAAAATAAGAAAGGTTATTGGTGATAGTAGTTCCCACATTTCGCCACTCCTGACTTTATTGTAGTTCAACCTAAAGTCTACTTGGTAGAGAAGGAATACCATGTCTAATGTGAATTTCAGACCCCAATGCCATTATACCTTCTTCACTTGGCGTAGCCAGAAGAGAATAGAATCTGACTGTTCCTATTAAAAATCAGCGGCAGAAATTAGGATCGAACCCAGACCATTGTCATAGGAATCTTCTCTGAGATACAGTTTTCTACCATAACACCACTGCGGTACACTCGATGAGAATTCTGACACACAGGTTCAAAAAATGGTTCTGAGCACTATGGGACTTAACTTCTGTGGTCATCAGTCCCCTAGAACTTCGAACTACTTAAACCTAACTAACCTAAGGACATCACACACATCCATGCCCGAGGCAGAATTCGAACCTGCGACCGTAGCGGTCGCGCACCTCCAGACTGCAGCGCCTAGAACCGCTCGGCTACTCCGGCCGGCTCACACAGGTTCCCTGTAGTGGATTGCAGCATGTTCAGTACATTCATTTACTTGCTTGACCGAATCGCCATGAACTAGCTGCCTCGGCTACCCAGTGCAAATAAAATCTCGTAACTGCCACGTAAACATAACTGCCAACAGTGTAGGATGCAGAAATTTAAATAGGAAGTGTTCATTTCCACTTGAGCTACTCTATTGCGCTATCAGTTTGTCAAAACCGTCGTGCAGTGCAAAAGCAAAGCTGCAACTGTCTGTCTCTCAGAAGTCTAGATCCGGCCATATGCATTATCTCACAGCACTTTGGAATGCGGAAGTTGTGGAGGAACTTTTCTTCTTGAGGTGCTGCAGCTACATGACAGCTAGTAGCGTAATGGTAAGTGTCGCGCACTGCAAATAAGGTGTCGTGAGTTCTACTACATTCGCTCTATATCTTTTAAAACTCAATTCTGCTGTCTGCTGTAGTTATCAATTTAATGGTACTTTGAACATAAATCCCTTCACTTCTCAACCCAAAATAGTCCCATGTGGTAAAAGGTGTAACGTTCTGCGACATTTTGTTCTTTTCAGGTTTAATAGATGGCCAGGCAACACATGCTCCTCAAAGCTTTTGCATTATGTGTGGGGAGAGCTCGTCATGCCAGAATAGTCAGAAAAGTATTTTCTACATTAGCTGTCGTCTGGTAGTGGCATTTTATTCTTCTTCAAACCTTGTTTGACAGTTTTAACTCAGAACAAGTTTTCTACATGCATGTAATCAATAAACTGCATGTGCATTGTCAGACTGTTATAGACAACATCAGAGAATTCGCATATATCGATGACGATTAATTTCTCTCTGATGTTTAGTATTGATTTAACAACACTAAAAGAAACCTTAGGAAAATTGTGCACTGTACAATAAGAAATGAAATAAAACTACCCACGATAACCTTACGACGAAAGTCTGTTTTAATAAAACTGAGTATCTATACACAAGCGTGTCTCTATCAGCACGAATTAGTAAAATACTACTCACTTAGATTTCGATTGGGTCTGTGTTTAATTGGTATGCTGTGTCATACTCAACAGGTATGCAAATGTGGCATTTCATAAATAAAGTTACGTATTCCTAGACCCTAAAATTTGCTTGCCAGCAGCGGAAAGAGGCGTTACCTGTCGTGCAGCATTGTAAGTTTTTCACGATTTCACTATGAGCTGAAAGAATTTTCTTGCGATTTCCTTATCGATGTTTGTTCTGACTGCTTTTAGCTCTTTCACAGAGGGGAAAGAAACCTAACAGTCTGCGAGATTGGAACCGCGAAGCATACCAGACGCTTTTTCACAGGTCAGCACGTACCCACACAGCTGGCGAAGGCGTATGTGTTGTGTCTTTGAGTTACAAGGCCAATAGTGGCTAGAACTCGTAAACCGCTAATTAAAGGACTAGATTAGTTGCGATTTCCACATGCAACGACTTTCCTGGGCTGAAAACAGTAAATTTACAGTCTTTTCTTAGACCTCAAGCGATAATAACTCAGATTATTCAATGGAAATTACAGGAAAAATTAAGTGAACTTTGAGGCTTAATTCCGTGCACACCAGGAAGTAACTTGTCGATCACAGAGTTGCCAAACAGACCTTGCCTTGTTGCCAAATCTCAGTTACAGTACCATCAGGAAGAAGACGAGCCGATGTCATCATACAGCGGGCTGGGAACTGACCACAGCTGGCGTCTCAAAGACGCGGCTGCTACGGCTTGGAATACGTAATGCGTCTGATTCGCATTTCTGTAACTAGGTTTAGGGACTGGAGCGTAGTTACTAATATTACTCAGAACTGACTGCAAACTAAGGAACATAAATCAGTAACTCTCATACATCTACATCTACATCTACATCTATACTCCGCGAGCCACCTTACGGTGTGTGGCGGAGGGTACTTATTGTACCACTATCTGATCCCCCCTTCCCTGTTCCATTCACGAATTGTGCGTGGGAAGAACGACTGCTTGTAAGTCTCCGTATTTGCTCTAATTTCTCGGATCTTTTCGTTGTGATCATTACGCGAGATATATGTGGGCGGTAGTAATATGTTGCCCATCTCTTCCCGGAATGTGCTCTCTCGTAATTTCGATAATAAACCTCTCCGTATTGCGTAACGCCTTTCTTGAAGTGTCCGCCACTGGAGCTTGTTCAGCATCTCCGTAACGCTCTCGCGCTGACTAAATGTCCCCATGACGAATCGCGCTGCTTTTCGCTGGATCATGTCTATCTCTTCTATTAATCCAACCTGGTAAGGGTCCCATACTGATGAGCAATACTCAAGAATCGGACGAACAAGCGTTTTGTAAGCTACTTCTTTCGTCGATGAGTCACATTTTCTTAGAATTCTTCCTATGAATCTCAACCTGGCGCCTGCTTTTCCCACTATTTGTTTTATGTGATCATTCCACTTCAGATCGCTCCGGATAGTAACTCCTAAGTATTTTACGGTCGTTACCGCTTCCAATGATTTACCACCTATGGCATAATCGTACTGGAATGGATTTCTGCCCCTATGTATGCGCATTATATTACATTTATCTACGTTTAGGGAAAGCTGCCAGCTGTCGCACCATTCATTAATCCTCTGCAGGTCTTCCTGGAGTACGTACGAGTCTTCTGATGTTGCTACTTTCTTGTAGACAACCGTGTCATCTGCAAATAGCCTCACGGAGCTACCGATGTTGTCAACTAAGTCATTTATGTATATTGTAAACAATAAAGGTCCTATCACGCTTCCTTGCGGTACTCCCGAAATTACCTCTACATCTGCAGATTTTGAACCGTTAAGAATGACATGTTGTGTTCTTTCTTCTAGGAAATCCTGAATCCAATCACAAACCTGGTCCGATATTCCGTAAGCTCGTATTTTTTTCACTAAACGTAAGTGCGGAACCGTATCAAATGCCTTCCTGAAGTCCAGGAATACGGCATCAATCTGCTCGCCAGTGTCTACGGCACTGTGAATTTCTTGGACAAATAGGGCGAGCTGAGTTTCACATGATCTCTGTTTGCGGAATCCATGTTGGTTATGATGAAGGAGATTTGTATTATCTAAGAACGTCATAATACGAGAACATAAAACATGTTCCATTATTCTACAACAGATTGACGTAAGCGAAATAGGCCTATAATTATTCGCATCTGATTTATGACCCTTCTTGAAAATGGGAACGACCTGCGCTTTCTTCCAGTCGCTAGGTACTTTACGTTCTTCCAGAGATCTACGATAAATTGCTGATAGAAAGGGGGCAAGTTCTTTAGCATAATCACTGTAGAATCTTACGGGTATCTCGTCTGGTCCGGATGCTTTTCCGCTACTAAGTGATAGCAGTTGTTTTTCAATTCCGATATCGTTTATTTCAATATTTTCCATTTTGGCGTCCGTGCGGCGGCTGAAGTCAGGGACCGTGTTACGATTTTCCGCAGTGAAACAGTTTCGGAACACTGAATTCAGTATTTCTGCCTTTCTTCGGTCGTCCTCTGTTTCGGTGCCATCGTGGTCAACGAGTGACTGAATAGGGGATTTAGATCCGCTTACCGATTTTACATATGACCAAAACTTTTTAGGGTTCTTGTTTAGATTGTTTGCCAATGTTTTATGTTCGAATTCGTTGAATGCTTCTCTCATTGCTCTCTTTACGCTCTTTTTCGCTTCGTTCAGCTTTTCCTTATCAGCTATGATTCGACTACTCTTAAACCTATGATGAAGCTTTCTTTGTTTCCGTAGTACCTTTCGTACATGATTGTTATACCACGGTGGATCTTTCCCCTCGCTTTGGACCTTAGTCGGTACGAACTTATCTAAGGCGTACTGGACGATGTTTCTGAATTTTTTCCATTTTTGTTCCACATCCTCTTCCTCAGAAATGAACGTTTGATGGTGGTCACTCAGATATTCTGCGATTTGTGCCCTATCACTCTTGTTAAGCAAATATATTTTCCTTCCTTTCTTGGCATTTCTTATTACACTTGTAGTCATTGATGCAACCACTGACTTATGATCACTGATACCCTCTTCTACATTCACGGAGTCGAAAAGTTCCGGTCTATTTGTTGCTATGAGGTCTAAAACGTTAGCTTCACGAGTTGGTTCTCTAACTATCTGCTCGAAGTAATTCTCGGACAAGGCAGTCAGGATAATGTCACAAGAGTCTCTGTCCCTGGCTCCAGTTCTGATTGTGTGACTATCCCATTCTATACCTGGTAGATTGAAGTCTCCCCCTATTACAATAGTATGATCACGAAACTTCTTCACGACGTTCTGCAGGTTCTCTCTGAGGCGCTCAACTACTACGGTTGCTGATGCAGGTGGTCTATAGAAGCATCCGACTATCATATCTGACCCACCTTTGATACTTTACTTAACCCAGATTATTTCACATTCGCATTCGCTAATAACTTCACTGGATATTATTGAATTCTTTACTGCTATAAATACTCCTCCACCATTGGCGTTTATCCTATCCTTGCGGTATATATTCCATTCTGTGTCTAGGATTTCGTTACTGTTCACTTCCGGTTTTAACCAACTTTCCGTTCCTAATACTATATGCGCACTATTTCCTTCAATAAGCGATACTAATTCAGGAACCTTGCCCTGGATACTCCTGCAGTTTACCAATATTACGTTAACTTTTCCTGTTTTTGGTCTCTGAGGACGGACGTTCTTTATCAACGATGCTGATGTTCTCTCTGCTAAGCCGTCAGGTATTTTATCGTTTCGCCCAAGGGGGGGTCCCTCTAACCTAAAAAACCCCCGTGTGCACGCCACACGTACTCTGCTACCCTAGTAGCTGCTTCCGGTGTGTAGTGCACGCCTGACCTGTCTAGGGGGGCCCTACAGTTCTCCACCCAATAACGGAGGTCGATGAATTTGCAACCATTATAGTCGCAGAGTCGTCTGAGCCTCTGGTTTAGACCCTCCACACGGCTCCAAACCAGAGGACCGCGATCGACTCTGGGCACTATGCTGCAGATATTAAGCTCAGCTTGCACTCCGCGTGCGATGCTGGTTGTCTTCACCAAATCAGCCAGCCGCCGGAAGGAACCAAGGATGGCCTCAGAACCCAAGCGGCAGGCGTCATTCGTTCCGACATGTGCTACTATCTGCAGCCGGTCACACCCAGTGCGTTCAATAGCTGTCGGAAGGGCCTCCTCCACATTACGGACGAGACCCCCCGGCAAGCACACCGAGTGCACACTGGCATTCTTCCCCGACCTACCCGCTATTTTCCTGAGGGGCTCCATAACCCGCCTAACGTTGGAGCTCCCTATAACTAATAGGCCCGCCCTCTGTGACTGTCGGGACCTTGCCGGAGAATCGGCCACTGGCCCAACAGGCGAGGCATCCTGTGGTGGCTCGGAAACGATGTCATCACCACTAGGAAGCACCCCGTACCTGTTGGAAAGGGGTAAGGCAGCTGCCACGCGGCCAGATCCCACCTTCGCCTTTCGGCCAGGCACGCGCGAGCCCACCACTGTCCGCCATTCACCCTGGAGTGATGGCTGACCGGTAAGATGCTCACTGCCGGAAGACGCAGCGACATCAGGGGTTCCATGTGATTCCAAGGCCACCGAAGTAGGCATAGGTCTCACCACAGTTGCCCCAACGCCACTACGAGCCGACGCCTGCGCCTCGAGCTCGATGAGCCTAACAGACAAAGCCTCCACCTGCCCCCGAAGAGTGGCCAATTCTCCTTGCGTCCGCTCACAACAACCACAGTCCCTACACATGACTATGTTTACCCTACTCTATACGGTGACAAATTCCCAAGATAATCTTTTGATGAGCTGCTCTGATAATCAAGAAACACTCACTGAAATACGAGACGCGAAAACTACGCTAGGTTTTCCCAGAAAAACTATTTAAAAGCTAAGCGCAGCAAATAAGTACAAAATAAATTTCTCTCCTAACGATCAAGAACTGTTAGTTTCTATGCAGAGCAGATAAACACAAATAGAATCCCTTCCTTAGTGGAAGGTCGTAAACAAAATGCAAAATAAACGCTTTATACAAACAGTACTCGCTGCTGCTGGTGCTATATTACACAAATAGAATCCCTCCCTTAGTGGAAGGTCGTAAACAAAATGCAAAATAAACGCTTTATACAAACAGTACTCGCTGCTGCTGGTGCTCTCGCTCTGGCTGTCACAAGACAACTGCTGATTCAAGTGACTAGTGGCTAACGGCCGCGAAACAAACGAAAGACGGTTTTAGGGCGCTTTCTGTTCTAAACGATCAAGAAAACACTAAGAAATCTAACACGAAAACTACGTAAAGTTTTATCAAGAACTGTTAGTTACTATGCAGAGCAGATAAACACTAATAGAATCCCTTCCTTAGTGGAAGGTCGTAAACAAAATGCAAAATAAACGCTTTATACAAACAGTACTCGCTGCTGCTGGTGCTCTCGCTCTGGCTGTCACAAGACAAAACTAAGAAACTCATTCACGGACGTTTTCGTGCCACGCCGATAGTCCAGCAACACTAAACAAATAAAAATAAAAAAAGAATGTGTGTGTGTGTGTGTGTGTGTGTGAGAGAGAGAGAGAGAGAGAGAGAGAGAGAGAGAGAGAGAGAGGGAGAGGGAAGAGAGAGAGAGACAGAGATAAAAATAAAAGAGAATGAGAGAGAAGGTAATAAATTGTTCTAAAGAAATTGAATACCGGTATGTAAAGAAATCTTTGATTAAAATGACAGGTTCCACATCATTACGAAATTTCATGTTCATGATCGATGGAACAAGTATTAATCTAATGTAATCTAATATTATATTGCTGACTAGCCGTGAAGAGTCATGAATTACCGAAATTTTCGCCAATATCAGTAACCAAATCTAAACTTGAAAATAAAAGACGACAGTTTTTGTAATAAACCGGGACGCCTATCAAAACCCTTTCATCCCTGTTAACTAACCACGAAAGATGTATGACATACCTCCATTCAGAAATAACGAAGTCTGTAAGCATTTAAAGATGAAGCGCATGATGTGAAGTTCTGTGACGGTGATACGAACCCAACAAGTAATATGATTGTTAACTTAGTAAAATCAAATGTTACTCATCGGTTTTTCTTACCAGCTGCTAGATGTTTGAATCTAAAATAAGGATACAAATTTTTGTGCCTGAGTGACAATCGAACCTCACTCCTATCGTTCTTCTTTATCATCCACGAATATAACTTAATTTTCTGTTGCTTACTCACCAACAGTAAGATGTGTGCGTGCTTGACCAGAAATTGCAGTCTTGGAAAAAGGAACGAAATGATTGATCTATACTGTTCCGAGAGATTCAGATCCTCGAAAGAGGAGATACAAATTCGAATCACAGTCCAGCACCAAATTTTTCAACGTCTCTAGTTCAATCAAGTACTAGTAAAATAGTTGCTCTGTTCCTTTAATTGGCTATCCGTTCATAAAAAAAAATTTTCTAATCCAAGTAAGTTTACTGGCGACAGTATTTCTGTTTACCATGACCACCGCCTATGTCATTTCCCAAAGTAAACCGGCTTTATCCAGTTGGGAATGAAGGAACGTGATGTTTAATGCGGATTCTGGATTGTAACGTCTTTCTGTTGAGGTTACCCGAGGTAAAGTATATCTGTTTGTGCCTCTTAAAAGTAAATGCCTGAACCCATGCATTTCACTTGTGATAGTTAGTTCCACCAGACCATTGTGGCCACATTTCCCAGCCCCAAGAGTGTGCTGTAACTGATGATGTGCTTAGCTTACAAAATTAATCACGGTAAAAAAATTGCGAGTCTATTAAGTGGTTAAGTAGAAGCAATCTTCTGAAGCGGAGATTATGCTATTCTCACGCCAGCAGGATGTAAAGACTCTTCTAGGCATCATAGCCTCGATCTGAAGCCATTTTAAAATTTTCACTAATTCAGGAAATTTCTTAGTTCCAGAAAATCTACTGTGAAGTGTGAAGTTACCGGATAATTCGATTATTACCGTCATTATTACTATTATTTTCTTCATACCGCTGCTGGAACCCATGAGCTTCAAGATTATTTAAGTCCATTTGGTGATTATTGAAGCAGTTGGTGAAGAACAGGTTCTTTCCCTGTTTACGGAATTCTTTTCATGTCAATATCAAACATCAGCAAATACTCGTAGATTCTCATTAAAACTAAAGTAATTGATGAATACGTTACTTGATAACAAAAACGCGCTGCCTTTCTTCATTTACTTGCGCCTAGAAATGGCTGTTGAATACTGCCAAACCAAAAGCCAAGGGCTCTTACTGCCTTCCGATATACGTCGCTGTCAGTTCCTCCATATGAATTGGTCGACGTGACCTATTTCAAGTTGTGTACGACAGAGTATGTTTTAGAAAATCAATTGTTTTCCTTTGCAATAAACAGAAATTGAAACTTCCCCTTTTAACAATTTTTTACAACTGTGCTTAACCTGACACACAATATTTTTTTTTTTTTTAGCGCAACGCAATCTGACTTTCAAAATCTCTAGAAGAGAATGGCCCTGACTAACATTAAACTATCTCTTTCACAAATCACTTACCTCACAAAAATCTTCGCTGCTCAAGCTACTGCAATACAGCGAGCGCCACTACTGCCAGCTAAATAAAAGATTCAAACTATGGAAGGCACTAACTACTGATAGGGATAGTTAGCAAATGAAAGATATTAATAGAGAACAAACAATGTATTTACCTTGATATCATGACAAATTACAAAACTGCGCCATCTCTCTCCCCACATCCACCACTGCTGGCGGCACACCTCCAACTGCCCAACGCTACGCGCTGTTCACAGCCAGCTGCCTAACACTACAATGGTTGAGTATTACAACAATGCAAAGCAGCCACAGACTGCACACGGCACAGCCGGTGATTTTCATACAGAGGTGGCGTTACTAATAAAAAAACCTAAACAGCCTACTTACATAGCCCCCATGCTCCCCACAAAAAATTTTACAAATTTTGTTGGGCACTGGCCAATACATATTTGTTAAAATTTTTCATAATCGTAATTACAGTAACAAAGAAATCAAATGCACACACTTATTGATACAATATTGGTCAAAAGCTAAAATTTTCTCACAGTCCATAAAGATAGTTCTGATCATTCATCATAATAGTAATTACAGTTTTTTTTTCACAAAGTCTCATTAGTAAAAGAAATTGCACACAGAAGTAGTGGATTTCCATGCAGTCTTGAAGAAGTCGTGTTGTCCTTCCAACAGAAAGAGTGCTGACTCTTGACATGCTGACAGGTAATGGGCCACAACAGAGCAAACCCACAGCGGAGTCAGTCGAAGTTTTGAAGAGTATTGGTGGGTAGGTCATCACAGAGCAGACCCACTGTAGTCCTGGTAGAGATTACGGTATTGGTGGGCCACCAGAGGTGCAGACCCACTGCAGTCCTTGTAGAAATAATGGTATTGGTGAGTCATCAAAGGTGCAGACCCACTGCAGTCCTTGTAGAGATGGCCAGCAGCCATCTGTTGTGACTGTGCAGGTACACAATCACCATTGAAGAGTCTTGCGGATAATATAACAAGTCCATAACCACCACTTGTGCACTCACAAAGTTGTTGGAATTGTCCTTAGAACAAGCAATGCTGTTATCCAGTCCCTTGCTGAATTATTAACACACGTGCAAACACTAACAGTCCCTACTTGTCACATATTGTCCATATACTATGACCAACAAAAACGTGTGCAGTGAAATGTAACTTACAAGTTGCTTAATTTGATGACCTGGTGTCAATTACAATTTTATAACATAAGAACACAATAACAAAGATACAAAACACATCATTCAAGAACATAACAATACAAATAACAGTTGCGGTAATAGGGGCTTTACAAAAGAATAGAAATAAACATATACATCAGTGTTACAAAAATAATGACATAAGTACATACATAAAGATCAGAATAACTTTTGGAACATCAACATCACACATGAGCATTAAAACAGAACAGATAAATGTCTAAACATCTTTACAAAGTAAATAACATAGTATTTGAAAAATTATACAGCATAAATCTTATTAGCTAAACACATAAAGACAGGAAAAACACAAATATAAAAGAGTACACAAACACATAGTGAGATAACACAAAAGGAAAGGACAGGGTTCGTTTTCAGTGTAACTTTTGGTACTGCAGTATTTTGCGAACAAAACCTTTTTTGTTCTTGGAGATCTCCCTTCATTCATCATTATTCCCAAAAAGTCCTATCTGTACCTCTTTTCTGTGTTCCAACCATATTTCTTTCAAAATAGTTAGTTCTAAGTGCACAATACTCATTTTTGCCAAATCTGTTTCTTATATAGTCTACCCCTCTTACGCTAACTTAAATCTACTGAGCTCAGATGCTAAACTAAGGGACGAGGCAATGCAGCATCACATAAAACAATAAACGCAAACAGCAATGACAAAAATTGCAGATTTGCAAAGGAAGCAGCATTTTAGAAATTAGCAAAGCAATTGTAATATTACAACTAATCTAAGGTAATGTGCAACAAATAATAACAAGAAATCATTAGTAAAACTGGCTTAACAGAATAATACAAAGTCAAATTCAATAACACTATGCCTGGCAAACAGCAGCAACTTATACCTAAACATGACATAGCTCAAGCAGAAAAAATAGTAGACTAAAGATAACAATGCAGATAAGGGAAATGTATAATCACATCTTAATGTCTAAGTAATTAAAGTGGTGCACCACAACAACGTATTGTAAAAAAAATATTACCATATACTTGAAAAGAAAATTATGTGTGCAGTTACTGTTACTAGTCCCTTCTTATTGTTCTTTCCTTTCCAAGTGCTCCTTTTTTTTTTTTTTTTTTTTTTAGAATGTGGATTACAAAATTATTATTTAATAGATCTGTAGACAGAAAATATTTAAATTAGTACATCTATAAAATTTTATTTTAACCAGTGCTGCAGTGCAGCTAGAAACTAGATATTAAACAAAATGGGCAAAGCAAGGCGTGAAACGTCATTCACTAGCCATATGGCATTTCTCTCAATTAACACGACAATAGCCGTGAAATGTTTCTCATCGTTTTCAAGTTCGACCGTGTCGTTTTTGCGATGCTTTCTACAAAGGAACGTCAATAGCAATTATAATGGCCTCCCCTAATGGCTTTTTCTTCTACCTGTGCCGCTGGAAGGCTAATGGCCCCTTTTTTTTTTTTGTTCGGGCGGCTGTCGCCCAGGTGGGTGCCCGCGACGCATTACGTGCAGGTGGTCACTTAACTTTCGTACGGAAATATTTACGACAGCAGTTTCCACTACAATGGCAGTCTTAAATATTTCACAGGTCAAGAATTAGCGTTGCAAATCTGTAAAAACAAAATCCTATGAATATAACAGTGTCCAAAAAATTTTCGTCGGCATTGTGATACATTCACGCATTTACACACATTTCATAATTCTAAAAGTACGATTCTCGGTTTCCAACATACGTCTTCACAAGGCAGAGTTCCTAACCGTTACTCATTACTCCTTACCTTATTATACATATATATATTCGTCGACGCTTCTTTAATATTTCATTACATGAAATACGTAGCATAATCAAATTCCTCATATAGCATCAGCTTCTTGACCATAAACATACCTCAGCAGCACAAAACACATCGTCGTCGTCAAAATAACATCATAACACCTCAGTCAAATCTCAAAAACGTCGTAGCTTTCTGCAATAATTTCAAAACCTAAAAAAATTCTCTGCTCATGTCAGTAGTACCATTTACCTCAAACGTACTTTAAAAATCATGCTCCCTTACCAAATACATCATTCAAAGCTCTCATAGTATCACAATGGTTCTGAAAAAAATATGAAGAGTTCACAAGGTACATACAAAATACAATTTCATAAGTGTGAAGTTACCCAACTGTGTAATTGCGTAAACATCTGTCACTGACGTAGTAAAAAGAATGTTTATTTCTCTGTCAAATGATCAGATAGCTGTGTAATTTGTGTGTTAGAGAAATATGGTACCGATGTGTAAAGTTGTATAAGCAAATACCATATCAGCTAGGGTTCCTTGTGGTTGCCACACACATGGTACACAAAGTAAGCGTGTACCCCCCTGAGGATAAATGTAATTATACCCTCAGGTGTTACAAATTACAGCAATGGAATGAAATGTATCTCGGAAAACTTTCTTTGTAAAAAAAAAATCTTTAAAAATAAATGTTTTAAGTATAAAATTAATCACTCAAATACGTGTCCTGTAGCGCTAAACTGTGCGTCATGTTGTAAGATAATTCTATGAAACTGTCGTAGTTATCGTCCTCTGTAAGCAAAGTTCTGCTAAAGTCAATGTACTTACCTCATGATAAACAAAAGTGAAATGCTTTGCGTATAGATATCGTAGTTATTACGCTTATTGTAGTGATAAAGAAAGTACTGTACTGTAACGTATTGTTGTGCTACGAAAAAGGCTGTCTCATTGTAGCTATACCACAAAAGTTACTACTAAAACCTGTTTTACTTTCCAGAAGAATTCAGAAAACTGTGCAGATATAAAACATATACACCGCAAAAGCAACATTGTAAATTGTCACTCATTAGTAGCGTCGTGATAAAACCGTGTAGTTGTCACATAAACTAACCACTGTGTCGTCTGGTATCTCACTGAAAGTACTTTAAATCCAGAATGTATTTTCAAGTAAACCAAAATGTTGCATTAAAAAAAAAAGCAGATTATCTTTCAATAAACGGTTTTACATGTGAAATGTGGTGTAAACCTTTACTCTTCCTAGTACTCAGAGTTTCAACTTGAACGTAATTATCATGCGGTATACGTCGGTAAAGAATGCTAAATCTTTTCTCAAGGTTAGCGTCTGTGTTATTTTTCTCGGAGCCAGCGGGCGCACGCGGCTGCCTGCTGTGCGAGTCATTGTCTGTTTCTTTGCTGGCGCGCGTCGTTATTCGGATTAGCAGACCGAACTTCTACAAATTCACCGTGACGAGACGGCCCTGCCCTGCTTAAATCCCGCCAGTTCTGATGCAATTCAGGTCTGTCGTTACGATCACATCGTCTGTCGTCATGTCGGTAGTTTCTGTGGTTTCTTTCTTGTCGGTTAAGTGGTGGAGAATTTCTCCCTGAATCGTAACTGCGCGCTGGACCGTTGCGTCTAAAGTTATTCTGTCCCTCGTAATAATAATTGTTTTGGTTCCCATATTGTCTGTTTCTCTGATTGTCTCTGTGATAGTCATTACCGCGGAGAGGTGATCTTTCCCTGTAATTATTACTACTCTGCCAACGGTTGTTATACGGGTGGTGTCTGTTTCGGTCACGATTTGTGTTGTGAGAATAGCCTTGTCGCGTCCAGTTATTATTTCTTTCATCGCGGAATTGCGACGGATGTGATCTGTAATTGTTGTGCTCGTGCGTTCCGCGATTGTCAGTGTCAATTTCCAGTTCTTGTAAGAGTCCTTGAAATGCTTCAATGTCGTCTTTGCAACGTCCTGCCAAAATAATGTGTCGCAAATGTTCAGGCAGTTTGATTAAGCAAATGCGGATGAGTTCTGAGGGGCTGTATGGGTTTGACAGGTACTGATTCTTGTGCAACATGTCTTCAAAATATTTCACAAGACTGGAGAATTCAGATTGTTCGAAATGTTTCATCATTATGATGCCATGTTTTACTCGGTCTTGTGTGGTTTGAGACCAATATGCTGAGAGGAAGGCATGGTAAAATTCTCCTTCACTATGACAATCGTGAATGACCGAACGCATTCTTACAGCTGGTTCATTCTCTAAATAGCCACACATAAATTCTAATCTGTGTTCTAATGACCAGTTGGGGGGAAAACAATGAGAGAATTGATCGAGCCACGCTTGTGGATGAATGTCGTTGGCAGAATTCTTAAACGTTTTGAATTTACGTGTAGTAATGAACAGCTTATAGTCAAAGTCATCATGTCGGCGAGTCGCATATCGCTCATTGTTAGGTCGTGTCGGCCGTTCCATCTCAAAATTCGGTGCGCATTGCCAGTTTCTTTCATAACTTCCGAAATGCCCTGTGTTATTATTTTGTGGCTGTTCCGTATTTCTAAGTCCCTCTTCCCGTGTTGGGGCGCGAGTGTCCTCTGAAATACGTAATTCTTGTATTACCTGTGTCAGCTGATCTTGTACTTCGCGGATTTCTCTTTTGTACTGTGTATTGATTTGATTTTGATTTTGTTTGAATTTTCTAATTTGTTCATACTCTTCTGTGTCAGTGAAGGCTACAGGTCTTGTGCCATTCAGATCATCATCTACCTTTGTAGATAAGTTAGTGACCTGATCCGAAAGTTCGCCTACTTTCTCCGATAGTGAACACATTTCCTCAGTGTGTTTTTCTGAACCAAGTTTCAGAGTGTCCATTTGTGTTGAAATCGAATCTACTGTGTCCTTCAAGTTTTCCTGAGTTTTTGCAAGTTGCATAACCGAATCGGTAGATGCAACTGAGTCAAATTTAGCTTGCAAGGTCTCATGATTTTCATGAACAGTAGTTTGCAGTTCTTTTATGGCTGCTTCGTGATTCTGTAGTGCATTTTCATGACGCGAAAAAATAGGTTGGAAATGCTCACAAATTTGTGTTTTTACGTCATTACAGACTTTTTGACATTTCGATTCAATGTGATGTAACTCATTAGTTAAATCCTCACGTGTTTGTTCAAGTGTGGTGTCTAACTTTTTGAGATTTTGTTCCACTGTGTCTAACTTTCGAAGATTTTGTTCCATTGTGTCTAACTTTTGAAGCTTTTGTTGTGTTTGTCCCATTTGTTGTATTAATTGTAATAACAATGCACTGGTGTCTGGAACATGTTCCTCAGTGCTTTTCGGCAGTGAATTTGCACCGGAAACATTCACATTTTGACAAGCAGAAAATGTGTCTTGACTTATTTGAGAAAACGGTGAGGATCCAAAACCTGAATCTACAGTATTTGCGAGATCGTGTCGCGTCATTTCGGATTCCTGAGCCGAGCTATTGCCGACCGATCGATCGATAATGCTTCCCTGTTCTCTAATTGTTTCGCTGTCTACACCATTGTTTGCAACCCGCTCCATTTCCCTATGCACAATTACCAAATTACTACTTTGAACGTCTGTTAATTCATTACACAGTGGTGCTGGCAAACTACGCTCGTCGTCACTATTATTTCTCAGTTTGCTTTGGAGCCTAGTGTTACGTTTTTCACACGCCATTATTGTCACAGTATTTCACACGACAACACAGAAAAACACAATTTGAAGAGCAAAAATAAGAAAACACATTAACATAACACTGAAAATAATATCTAGTTAATTGCAGCTGCGAAATACTTAGTGCAAATCTACATGCATGCCACAACTGTTTTACTGTACAACAATGAAAAACTACAACTACAATGGAAATTCTCTCTACAATTACGCGCTAGCAATAAACAAAAGCTACACTAATTACACAAACTATAAGAAAAAGTCAGAAGATTCCAGTGAGGTATCCTCGGCTAAGGGTCGACATATGAAACGTCCCCTTTTAACAATTTTACACGACTGTGCTTAACCTGACACACAATATTTTTTTTTTTAGCGCAACGCAATCTGACTTTCAAAATCTCTAGAAGAGAATGGCCCTGACTAACATTAAACTATCTCTTTCACAAATCACTTACCTCACAAAAATCTTCGCTGCTCAAGCTACTGCAATACAGCGAGCGCCACTACTGCCAGCTAAATAAAAGATTCAAACTATGGAAGGCACTAACTACTGATAGGGATAGTTAGCAAATGAAAGATATTAATAGAGAACAAACAATGTATTTACCTTGATATCATGACAAATTACAAAACTGCGCCATCTCTCTCCCCACATCCACCACTGCTGGCGGCACACCTCCAACTGCCCAACGCTACGCGCTGTTCACAGCCAGCTGCCTAACACTACAATGGTTGAGTATTACAACAATGCAAAGCAGCCACAGACTGCACACGGCACAGCCGGTGATTTTCATACAGAGGTGGCGTTACTAATAAAAAAACCTAAACAGCCTACTTACAAAATGTTTTCTTTCTAAGCTATCCAAGTCCAAAATTATCGCAATATTAGTTCAAATTTAATATTCGCTTCTATAATGTAGGAAAGTATTTCACAGTTGCAAAACCCGCATCCGACTGATTGTGCTTACAATTAGTCGCTGACCATAAATTCTAGCTCAGAGTGACACCAGTTTAAGTAACCTAATGTAGCGAAGACTGTTTGCCAGTGCTCATTTTCACCGGAAAATATGCAATTCACTCATTGGGCTCCATAAGTACACTGTAATAGTAATTTCTGTGTGTATGCAATGCATACGGATTGTAGAATTTAGTGGTACTCTCTCTTCCACTTCTGTAAACAATATGCCTAACCGAAACGGGCCCTTTATCATTACAGGCCCTGGGTGGTGCAACATCATACTGACAACAGTAATGTGCTTATACTGACAACCTCATTGTTCGTTTCACCTGATTTTGTTATCATTTAAATTAAACATCATGCCCTTCCAATGGGAGACATTTCGTCCCCCATTTCCTTCTGTGAAATTTGTCAGTAAGCTTTTTTCCTTCCAGCCAGCAAAATGCGGCAGATTACGGCTGGTAAACGATTCACAAACCACGATTTAGTGCCGTTAAGACGATTTCTTTAAACATTGGTGTAGATGAAGGAATTTAGTTTCTTCTTAAATCGTCTTACACAGCAACGTTCACAGATATATCAAATAGGAATAGGTCTTTATCCAGGTACGAAGGTTGTAAAACAAACTTCTCACAGTTTGTTTCAGGTTGATCTTTTCGTCTGATAGCACTGCATAAGTATTTTGTCTAAGAGGTGTCACAAGTTGTGTTCCTGTAGCTGTGGGAATCATTGGTTGAAAACTAGTTTAACACCAATGGGTACAGTA
Organism: Schistocerca nitens; assembly: GCF_023898315.1. NCBI lineage: Eukaryota > Metazoa > Arthropoda > Insecta > Orthoptera > Acrididae > Schistocerca > Schistocerca nitens. The sequence continues at coordinate 796,609,613 of NC_064615.1, forward strand.
CTGATAAATATTCAAAATGATTATCAGTCTAAGACTTAGTTCATTCACAAACTGAGGCGTATTTATAATATTGAAGCTAGACTGTGTATCCTTGTCTTCCTTGAGTGGGCATTGGAAGGCGTTTACACAGACGTATACAATACTATGAATACTTCGAACGTTATAGTTAATTTTTGCTCTTATAAACTAATTTTGTTTTTTGAATTCTTCTGGTTCTTAAGAGTGCAATATGTGTTGTAGATACAGTCTTAGAGAAAAAAACTGACTGCCGAGTCGTTCACGTAAGGTTGACTATACAGTCGTGCTCCCCTCTGAATTCTATGTTCAGCAATATGCTCGATCTGGCAACATTGTAGACTGCTACATTTCCCGGAGGAACCCCTGACTGCAGTCAGAGTACATCACTTTTGTCTACGCTCATATTCTTGAGGTAAAAAGCGAGACTAGCTAATACAACGTCTGCTAACTAAAATCACACGTCGACAAAGTTTTTATCGCCCCTTTCCTCTCGGTGCTGAAGCTATGAGTATAATTCAAGCGAATCTACAATATATTTCGCTTTCTGCCACATTGGTAATAACAGTTTGGTTCAACAATATTTTAGCGATAGATTTCTTGTCCGACCATCTGCCTCTGAACACAGCATGCATCTGAGTTCTTTAGGCCCATCTACAGCCTACCGGCGGGGGCTGAGGCACTGCACTGCCTCGCCCTCTGCCGACAATGCCTGCTACACTCCCCACTCTCGACGGTGTAAAAGCTTTAATTTCTACGATTTGTGTTTCACACTCAATAGCAATGGAGGCACAAAACCGTTTTTATTTGATGAATATTTTATTACACTAGTATGCAATACATCAATGTGGCACAGAATTAATTTCATTGTTTCTGATTCAGTGCGCTATGATTAAAGTGACACATTCTGTTCTTTTTCCTTTCACAGGAGATTCTTCAAATAATTTGTTTTTGTCATGGATTCATATGTGTTAGTCAAGGCACAGAGAGCAAATGCAATGTAATGTGTTTAGTTTCTTTCTTTGATTCCCTGTGGTAAATGGATGCGAAACATTGTGCCAATACCCTTCAGAACCTGCTCTATACCTACTAAGGTAAATTTCTTGTTTTGAGGTCCATACATTAAATAATGGAGAAGTGAACGCTGTTCAAAAGTGATATTTAAAATATTCAATTTGATTTAAGGCGACAAAGTTGCCCATATTTGAAGCTACCCAGAGAAAAAGTAAGTTGCTAGAGCCGATGTTAGCAAATGTCTGCATAATTTCTGCTGTGGAAATTTAGCATAGAGGCCCTGTAGTAAGCAAGAGGTTCCTTTTCTTCATACTTATCGCCCTCGCATGTGTGTCTTAAGTGAAGAACAGTATTGAATTTCGTATCGTTGATGGTCGATTCGAATTTCTTCAGAGACGCTCGTATTGTGAAGCAGCTTGGCAGTCAAAAAGCCGAGATCTATGACCATTAACACAACTTACTGTGTCGAGCTACCAAGAGGATTTGATGTGTAAGGGTTTTCTCCTGATTTCGTTACAGAATTTTTTCTGGAAATTCGCAGCCCCATAAAATAAATCAGAAAAAAAGCTCGCACATGCTGCCCCTACCACGGTTAGAACTGACAACTCCTTGAACTGTTGCGTCACAAGACATGGGCGGTACCACGGGGCTATGGACACACTGCTGCCAGCACGCCACTCTCATCATGGTGTTGGTCGCTCAGCTTCATAATACATTGTGAGAGATAATAAAAGTTGTCACATATATGAAGAATAGCATTTCCTTAGCCAATAAGTTGTCTTACATACATGAGGATCACATAGCACAAATCATTTAAATGGAAAGGGAATATCAAGTAAATTTAGCGAGTCAATTCAGTACCATACACGGAAGTGACTGCACTGTCACAGTGTTGCCAAATATTTGTGACGATGTTGCCTATTCTCAGCTGTGCTAGGAGTAGCTCTGTAGCGTTAGGGGAGGAGAATCATGTGCTCGTGTCATAGAAGGATAGGAGATTATGCACGGGACTTGGTTAATATGCAGTGTTTTCTCCTACCAGTTGTGTGAAACATTCAGGTGTGTAACCTTCCAAAACGATTACAGTTTCCCCCAAAATATAAACGAATAAAACACTTAACTTGTTACTTTGTTACAAAAGACTATTTCAGTACAATAAAGTCTTTGGAAATCAACTTTGCGCGCCTGTCAAGAAAAGTAAAAAATGCTTCAAATGGCTCTGAGCACTATGGAACTTATCTTCTGAGGTCATCAGTCCCCTAGAACTTAGAACTACTTAAACCTAACTAACCTAAGGACGTCACACACATCCATGCCCGAGGCAGGATTCGAACCTGCGACCGTAGCGGTCGCGCACCTCCAGACTGTAGCGCCTAGAACCGCTCGGCCACTACAGCCGGCACGAAAAGTATGATAACAAACACTTTGCACCTCGAAATCGATTGCATCTATGTGCAGTCTTGTGATCATACAAGTTGAACATGAATTGTACGAGAATGTAGAAAAATTTTGGTGTGAATGGAAGCTGTAAGAAACACAGTTAACTAATTATTCCGTACCACGTAATAATCAATTCATTTGAAAATTCAGAAGAGAAGAAACTAAAATTATGCCAATTACATGTTTTTTGCTCACGTATCATGTCGTTTTTGGAAACACAGAATCTACTCCGTAGGAATCAACATGGATTCCGGAAACAGCGATCGTGTGAGACCCAACTCGCTTTATTTGTTCATGAGACCCAGAAAATATTAGATACAGGCTCCCAGGTAGATGCTATTTTCCTCGGCTTCCGGAAGGCGTTCGATACAGTTCCACACTGTCGCCTGATAAACAAAGTAAGAGCCTACGGAATATCAGACCAGCTGTGTGGCTGGATTGAAGAGTTTTTAGCAAACAGAACACAGCATGTTGTTATCAATGGAGAGACGTCTACAGATGTTAAAGTAACCTCTGGCGTGCCACAGGGGAGTGTTATGGGACCCTTGCTTTTCACAATATATATAAATGACCTAGTAGATAGTGTCGGAAGTTCCATGCGGCTTTTCGCGGATGATGCTGTAGTATACAGAGAAGTTGCAGCATTAGAAAATTGTAGCGAAATGCAGGAAGATCTGCAGCGGATAGGCACTTGGTGCAGGGAGTGGCAACTGATCTTAACATAGACAAATGTAATGTATTGCGAATACATAGAAAGAAGGATCCTTTATTGTATGATTATATGATAGCGGAACAAACACTGGTAGCAGTTACTTCTGTAAAATATCTGGGAGTATGCGTGCGGAACGATTTGAAGTGGAATTATCATATAAAATTAATTGGGAGAGTGCTTAGAAAATGTAGTCCATCAACAAAGGAGGTGGCTTACAAAACACTCGTTCGACCTATACTTGAGTATTGCTCATCAGTGTGGGATCCGTACCAGATCGGGTTGACGGAGGAGATAGAGAAGATCCAAAGAAGAGCGGCGCGTTTCGTCACAGGGTTATTTGGTAACCGTGATAGCGTTACGGAGATGTTTAATAAACTGAAGTGGCAGACTCTGCAAGAGAGGCGCTCTGCATCGGGGTGTAGCTTGCTCGCCAGGTTTCGAGAGGGTGCGTTTCTGGATGAGGTATCGAATATATTGCTTCCCCCTACTTATACCTCCCGAGGAGATCACGAATGTAAAATTAGAGAGATTCGAGGACGCACGGAGGCTTTCAGACAGTCGTTCTTCCCGCGAACCATACGCGACTGGAACAGAAAAGGGAGGCAATGACAGTGGCACGTAAAATGCCCTCCGCCACACACCGTTGGGTGGCTTGCGGAGTATAAATGTAGATATAGATGTAGATGTAAGAAACTAAAGTGCAGTTGCAGGCACTGTGCAGATCTGCGGTTTTTCATCTTCAGATTTATACAAACAATGTATACTAACCAGCACATTCAGTGCTTTCGTAATGTTTCCCTCTTGTTTAGTCTTCTAGTGATAAACTGGATCCAAACCCATGAGTCTGATTGTTTCTTTGTATCCTTCCATCTTACTATCTTTGTGTGTTATTGTTCGGTGTTCAAAAAGCAAAATATTGTGCCTGCTCCCACGAGGTATTAAAACGAGGGCGCAAGAGGGTTAACGAATCATAATCAAAATACAGTGAGACGCCAATTTGTCTGTCGTCATGGTGTTAAGTCGACAGAAATAGTTGGGTGTTATTGCCTGCATCACCGGCATCCCGTTGTCGTCTTCTCTTATTGAGATTTTCGTTTTACCCTAAACAAAAGACGCCGAGATAAATGTGTATATTCTCCGTGACGAAACATCCCACATTCCATTCATCCTGATCCACTCGTTACGTGCATCGGCAGCAGTGAGTGATACGAAAGCTGTTGTGGGGTGACGAATAACAATAAAAATGGTAGTAATAACATATCAGTAATCAAGGATGTTTACTGTATTACAGGCGATTAACAAAATAACCAAGAAAGGCTGAGTGTTTAATTGGCACACTGCATAGGTGATCTTACCACTTTGTTACTGAATTCTGTTCTGGCTACTAGCAGAGAGAAAAGAAAGAACCCTGTAGCCATGCCGGCCGGTGTGGCCGAGCGGTTCTAGGCGCTTCAGTTTGGAACCACGCGAACGCTACGGTCGCAGGTTCGAATCCTGCCTCGGACGTGGATGTGTGTGACGTCCTTAGGTTAGTTAGGTTTAAGTAGTTCTAAGTTCTAGGGGACTGATGACCTCAGATGTTGAGTCCCATAGTGCTCACAGCCATTTGAATCATTTGAACCCTGTAGCCATACATATCACTATTACAACGACATATTACCTATCAACTATCCTTGCTTTACATCACGAGACGAACATGGCGTCACCGAGCTGACATTTGAAATACATTTCTGTTTTTTCTCTCTGTCTCTCTCTCTCTCACTCTCTTTTTATTTTTATATTTATTTTTGAAGAAAGCATCGAGAAGCGCGAATAATAAGCAAGAAGGCATATAACCTGTTTACAGTTATTTTCATTGGGATACATAATGCAAAAATTACCTTTTAAGTGTATTATTGCGTAATTCCAGTTACTGACAGTCTATGCGTGAGCTTGCTCGCATTCAGTGGGGTGAAACCTATCACAGACGCACGCAAAACACAAATATTTCTTGCGCCATGCGCAACACAAACAAAATCTCGCTGCACTGACGTGTTGCCCGATATATTGCACGGAAAACATATCTGATTCATGTTGCTAAATACAGCTCTATCAGATATCAATTTGGATGCGTAGCAAGTGTATAAAAGTATATCTTGAAATAAGCAGAAAGTCTCAACAGGTATTCGACTGAAACAAAGCCATGACCAAGATTATAACTGGAGTCGACAGCATCGTCGTCTACCACCTAGACACCTTGAACAGTGACAGTGCTCGGCCGGTTACTCACGTTTACTGGTATCAAAGGTACAGCATGAAAGCACAAAAATGTTAATAACCCGAAGATCATTAACTTTGGAAGCCACAGAATGTAAAGCAGCCATCAGTCGGAAGAGTGGTTTGAACACCACAGTGCTTTAATAGGCACGGTCTTGTTGGAGGTGGTATGCCGTTGCTTTCCTCCAACTTTTGAGTTGATTTTCCTAGCCAGTTAATAGGGGAACCTACAGTTTAACGTGGCTTTCGGACCACAGTGCAACACGACATTTTTCACATCAACAAACACTGCCCGAGGGGAAATTTGCGTAAAATAACACATAAAAATCGTGGGCCTGACGAGGGATTGAACCTGAGACGTTCGCAGGCGTAGTCTTGCTCTTTATCACTTTGCTACGATGCAGCTACAACTGTGGTTTCTGCTTGGCATTAAAATTAAGGATCTCTCGTTTGTGCCTGCGTTGGCACTTGCGTGTCCCTTAGGAGACCTTACTTTTGGGATTACCCTCGTATACGCGTGTGTAAACGCCTTCCGATGCCCACTCAAGGAAGACAAGGATATACAGTCTAGCTTCAATATTACACACAGAAATTACTGTTACAGTGTACTTATAGAGCCCAATGAGTGAATTGCATATTTTCCGGTGAGAAAGAGCACTGGCAAACACTCTTCGCTACATTTGGTTACTTAAACTGGTGTCACTCTGAGCTAGAATTTATGTGGAACCTGTCATTTTAATCAAAGATTTCTTTACATACCGGTATTCAATTTCTTTAGAACAATTTATTACCTTCTCTCTCATTCTCTTTTATTTTTATCTCTGTCTCTCTCTCTCTTCCCTCTCTCTCTCTCTCTCTCTCTCAAACACACACACACACACACACACACACACACACACACACAAACACACACAAACACACACACACATTCTTTTTTTATATTTATTTGTTTAGTGTGCTCGACTACCGGCGTGGCACGAAAACGTCCTTGAATGAGTTTCTTAGTTTTGAGTACAGTTAGAAATAAATATAAAAACAACTATGAGAGTTACTTATTTATGTTTCTTAGTTTGCAGTCAGTTCTGAGTATTATTAGTAACTACGCTCCAGTCCCTAAACCTAGTTATAGAAATGCGAATCAGACGCATTACGTATTCCAAGCCGTAGCAGCCGCGTCTTTGAGACGCCAGCTATGGTCAGTTCCCAGCCCGCTGTAGGATAACATCGGCTCGTTTTCTTCCTGCTGGCACTGTAACTGAGATTTGGCAACATGGTGATTCGGTCAACCAAGTAAATGAATGTACTGAACATGCTGCAGACGACTACAGGGAACCTGTGTGTCAGAATTCTCATCGAGTGTGTCGCAGTGGTGTTATGATAGAAAAATGAGTCTTACAGAAGAGGATTTGCTGGTCTGATGGATTGATGATAGATTCCTATGACAATGGTCTGGGTTCGATCCTAACCTCTGCCGCTGACTTTTAATAGGGACAGTCAGATTCTATTCTCTTCTGGCTACGCCAAGTGAGGAAGGTGTAATGGCATTGTGATCTGAAATTCACATTAAACATGGTATCATCCAAGTAGATGTTAGGTTGAACTACAATAAAGTCAGGAGTGGGGAAATGTGGGAACTCTTATCACCAGTAACCTTTCTTATAGTAGTTACTTACTTCTAGTGACGAAACAAACGCTATGTAGGATCACAGGACACTTATCCCATCTTTTATTTGAACTTCTGTATGTCGATAAAATTGGTTCTGAACTGGGAATGCAACTCAGACCACCCTTAACGCGGAGTTTCATCCCTTCGTGACAATACAGCTCGAATACAGTTGGTTGTTTTTTCAAAACTGCAGATTCCTCAACATCTCCACATATTGCGCGTGAATGGGTTCGAATCCTGGTGTGGCACTAAAGTTTTCATTATGTATAATCAAGCTCTTGCATGAGAACATCTTTCTGCTGGTGGATAATATTTTTGATTTTTAATGCATTTTCATTCGTTGCCAACACCAACGATATCTGACATTTTTGACTCCCAGTGAGATACAGAACTATTTGAGAGATCACTGTAATTTCAAGGGTGTTATTCCGAGCTGCTGGTGGAGATAAATTCGTTAGCTAACGTCTCTTTGTGTGTAGTCAACAACGCGATGTGTGTAGTTCGACTCCCAGTCACCACTGAACTCTTCGTCATATTATTTCTAGTTCAGAAATGCTCACATGTCGCTACTGGTGTAACAAAACCATATTTAACGTTCGTTTTCGCGGGAATATAACAGCGATAGGTGTCGGGTTGGAGTCCTATGAAGGAAAAAACTAATGTTTCGTCTCGTCATTGCAGTTAAAACATCTACCTACTGCCGAGAAAATCCGATATGTCACACTTGATTGTGCTTCGATAACAATCCGATTAGGTTCTGGGTTCGAATCCCTGTCCAACACAAAGCTTTACCTTACGGCATTTCAAGTAAGTTACTTGTGAAGAACATCTCTCGTAGTTCGTTAATAGGGCAATAGATACTGCGTAGGAATTCGCGTCCGCTAAAAATGTTTACATTATGTATTTAAAGTTGATATTTGCTAACTGATACTGTCTAAAAGCTAGGTATATCACTCTCTGTATGCCTAGTGAGGAATGACTGTTAGTTTCCGTCAGTCACGAAATCTTAGTCTTCATGACCTGGGTTTGAATCCATACGCAGAACGAGACGGTTCGTCGTGTCATTTGAATTTCATACATATTCTCAACTACCTGCTCGTGAATAACTTAAATTTTTAATGTCATTTTGTGTTAAATAACAAGTACGGTATGTTACTTTGAAGAGGAAATCATGAATACGACAAACTTTCTACGTGCATTACCTATCTGACGTAATAATGAGAGTGGTAACATTTCAGGTATATCATTTATTGCAATAAATGTGAGCTTATAAGCCTTAAGCACAGTCTTATCTGTGGTAAGGTGTTCCCTGATATTTCTAGTATCGTGCTATTACCTTACATCTAGAGTTATTGCGATACAGAGCAGTGTTTTCTGCTGGTGACTTGTTGGAACCATTTTAAATATTCAAACGACTGTACCAAGGAGCGATTAGAGAACCTGCTAGACAGCTGTGTTATGCGGGTTGCATGCGAGTCATGCGAAATGCAATTCAGGTCGTTCGGATACTTTTGAGCACGACTGTACATCACTGTCAATTTCCGATGTATTTCGTAGGGTATTCGAGGAAAGTTAATTAGGAAAGATGTCTCAGACGTCAATTAAATGCTCATCACTGTATTGTTGCAGTCTGAAGCGCTTTAATTTTTCCCCTAGCTAATTCCTTGTACTGTACTCGACATAGCCCCTACACTGGTTTAAAGCTTAACTCTAGGAAAGGTGCTAAATTCGTGTGTGGCGTGCTTACCCTTCGATTCTGAATAGCGACTCCACTCTTTGGTACCTTTCTGTGTAGCCCGAAGATCGTCTTCTATTCGTTACAACCAGTGCTGCATACACTGAGTACAAAAGTCATGGGATAGCGAATGCACAAATACAGATGGCGCTTGTATCGCGTACACGAGATATAAAGGGGCAATACGCTGTACTCAGGTGACTCATGTGAAAAGGTTTCCGATGTGATAATGGCCGCACGACGAGAATTAACAGACTTTCAACACCGAATGGTAGTTGGAGCTAGACGCACGGGACATTCCATTTCGGAAATCGTAAGGGAATTCAACCTTCCCAGATCCACAGTGTCGAGAGTGTACCGAAAATACCATTTTTTATTCTTTACTTCTGGCTAAGGACAACGCGATGGCCGACGGCCTTCAAAAAACGACCGAGACCAGGGACGTTTGCGTAGAGTTGTCAGTGCTGATAAACAACAGTGCATGAAATAACGGTAGATATTCCATGGTGACGGACGTAGAACATGTCCGTTAGGACAGGGTGCTGAAATTTGGCATTAATGGGCTTTTGCAGCAGACAACCAATGTGAGTGCCAGTACGACATTGTCTACAGCGCCTCTCCTGGGTTCGTGACCATGTTGGTTGGAACCTTGACAGTTAGATACCTTTGCCTGGTCAGGTCTGTCCCGATTTCTGTTGGTATGAGCTGATGGTAGGGTTCGAGTTTGGCGCAGATCCTTCGCACCCATGGAGCTAAGTTGTCAACAGGGCACTGTGGAAGCTGGTGGTGTCTTCAGAATTGTGTGAGCTGTGTTTACATGGAATGGACTGGGTTCTCTGGACCAGCTGAAACGATGATTGACTGGAAATGGTTATGTTCGACTACATGGAGACCATTTTGCAGCCATTCAAGGACTTCGTGTTCCCAGACAAACATGGAATTTTTCTGTATGACAATGCGCCATGTCAGCGGACCAGAATTGTTCGCGGTTGGTTTGCAGAACATTCTCCACAATTCGAGCGAATGATTTGGCTACCCACATCTCCTACATTTCATCGGACATTTATGGACCTAATCGAGAGGTCAGTTATGCACAGACTCGTGCACCGGATACACTTTCGCAATTATGGAGGGCTATAGGTGGTGGAGATAGCATGGCTCAATATTTCTGCAGGGGACTTCCAACGATATTTTGAGTCCATGCCAAGTCGATTTGCTGCATTACGCCAGGAGAAAGGACGTCTGACGCGATATTAGGAGATATCTCATAGCTTTCGTCACCTCTGTGTGTAACTACCTGAAGTGCCAAGGGTATATTTATTGCAACCCGACTAAGACCAAAGAATGTGCAAATATTTTCCTCTAAGTCCTTTTAATATTCCAAGAAAAATAATTTGTTTAAGTGTAATGGGTAATGGTTACGTTTCTTAAAAAGAGCAAACGCAATTACCAGGGAATAAAACAACACGTTCAAAACTAGCTCTCCTGCTGGGGATGCGTAAAATATTTTCAGTCGTTACGAGGAAGCAACGGTGCTTCCCTTAGGCAGAGAGCAATCCTTCACCCACCAACGGCGCAGAACGCTCCCCCACCATTCCGGAGGGTAGGCAGGGGGACTTTTTAAGGCGCGACCCTCCAGCTGGCTTGGCAAATAACTGAATCATCAACACCCGCGACGTCGTTAGGGCGCCTATAAATAAAGCAGATAACGCCACCAGGGAGGCCGGTGATGCGACTGTTAGGTGTACGAGAAGCCAAATGTGTTGTGGGCGGGTCCCTTAAGAAATGAAACACAGAGACATCGTCTGCGATGTGTGAACATTAAAAACACTGGAATATTCTTACAGCATTTATTCGGAACCCTCATAAATTTATCATAACTATACAGATGCTGTTATCTTACTGCAATAAAGACATTTCCTGTACTGTCATCTGTTTCTGCAAATTAAATTGTGTGTTCAACTGAAGATATTTGTATATATGTTTGATGCCTCAAATACATAAAAAGTAAGCTTTATGACAAACGTTACCCTAAGAGGCGAGTGTCTTGAGGTACAGTTAAACCTCCTAGTTGTGTTCTACATAGACAGTAAAACACCCATGTTTCCTTTTATAGATAAAACTATGTAATTCTTCACGAGACTGGACCGATCATGGAGAGAAAATACTGAAACAAGCACCGATCATGGAGAGAAAATACTGAAACAAGCACTTGGATAATCCTGTAGTGAAACAAAAGTAAAGGCAAAGTTTTGCTAAATATTTGGGCTGACTCTGCCAATATTGTGTACTTTCATTTTCAGTGTAAAGTAAAGATAGAATACCGTGCCTGGCACCTGCGCATATTCTGTAACGTCTAGAACATTCACCGACTATTTTTTGGCAATTTTATTGTAAATAAAAGACAGTGTCCTGTTTTCAAAGCATCTCGCAAATACTTAACAGAAGAACGTTATTTCATAAAAAAAGGGGGCAGTGCAAGAGTGGTAACCTGTCGTTGTTTCGAGGTAGACAAAATAGTTAAGAATATTAATTGTACAGAAAAATACGTGTGAAATAACTTCTCTGAAGTTCTTTTCGTATCTTGAGCTATTCATGAAATATTAGGGGCGAACACATTAGTTGGTGCACCTTTTGTATTGAAACCAAAGATATCATTTAGTTTTGTGTCACTCTGCAACACTATTTAGATACCAGGAAAACGAAACTTCCAGTTAGTATTTCATTACAAATACATCGGTTGGAACTTCTCTTATACTGGATTTGTACTAAAGCAGCTGCATGCCCTATTTGTCCATATTTCTAGAAAGATACAGTGTAAAGGAGCAACAAGCTGCGAAAGACTAATGGAATAATAAAGCATACGACATACAGAAAAATAGCATAGCGTTTTAGTACTACACGTCTCATCCAGTAGCATTACGATCGAATTATACTACCGAAGACGAAGACTTCAAGGAAATGCAGGCTTGGCTTTGGTCTACAAAATGTTGTATGTATGAGATGATGTGCGTTCACATGTCTATCCACTGTAGTTCCACATATATTCCGTGATACTATTGTAATGTTTTTGAAGCCAGGAACCTATTCACTTTTTGCATTTTCTGTTGCCACAAACGAATGATCTGTGCACGTTGTTTAGTCAGATATAATCGTATCGTTTCTACATTTCAAATGATGTCCGTCACAAGCTTCCACCGATTTCCTCTTCTCCTATGGTGTGCCCAGCGCAATGTTTTAACCACTGGACTTATATGCAGCAAGAAGGAGGTGCAAATATCAATTTGGACATCGCATTTTGTTTTCGTAGCTTCCATAAACTACTGCAAACTAATAATACGATGGTTTCACCATAAGAAACAAGGACAATTCATTCCAGTTTCCTCGTCCGATCCGTAAGGTGCTCCGACTCCTAGCTTCGATGTCGACTCAATGTTAGACGTTAACCTTCCCTGTAATAAAGGATATTATCACTACCCTTCTGTCTGGAAGTTGGAATTTTCTTCTACTTTCGTAGTAACCTAACAGTCCACGCCCACCGGAGGGCGGGCTTCTTGATATTTTCTTCTCTCTCTCTCTCTCTCTCTGTCTCTCTCTCTCTCTCTCTCCTTACCTCTCCCCCACTAACTCGACTAACCTGTTCACCTCAAACATTTTCGGAACAGTTTAAGATTTCATAATGTTATTTTCATTTTAGCTTTCATTAAACGTATAGACTGTTCTCATACCTAAATTAGTTACAAAGATACTGGCATTAACTATTATTTTTAAAATATAACAATACTCAATCTGTTACAGGTATCATAGATCTCAAAGAGTCCACCGTGTTTCAGTCTTCGGTTAGTAGTTCCGGAATAGTTACAGTATTCAGAACTTCGAATGTATCTCTTTTTCACATAAAAGCGAAGGCTATTTTGTCGGGAGTCCAGGATTTCGTACCTTAATAAAACAAATGCATCACTTTATGTCGGGAGGAAACAGAGTGTTGCACCACTGAAAAGTAGACATTAAAGCGATACTGAAGAAATATAGATTTCTAGTCTCCCTGTGTAGTTCATCTACATCTACATACATACTCCGCAATGCACCATACGGTGCCTGGCGGAGGGTACCTCGTACTACAACTAGCATCTTCTCTCCCTGTTCCACTCCCAAACATAACGAGGGAAAAATGACTGCCTATATGCCTCTGCACGAGCCCTAATCTCTCTTATCTTATCTTTGTGGTCTTTCCGCGAAATGTAAGTTGGTGGCAGTAAAATTGTACTGCAGTCAGCCTCAAATGTTGGTTCTCTAAATTTCCTCAGTAGCGATTCACGAAAAGAACGCCTCCTTTCCTCTAGAGACTCCCACCCGAGTTCCGGAAGCATTTCCGTAACACTCGCGTGATGATCAAACCTACCAGTAACAAATCTAGCAGCCCGCCTCTTGTCCTCCCTCAATCCGACCTGATAGGGATCCCAAACGCTTGAGCAGTACTCAAGAATAGGTCGTATTAGCGTTTTACAAGCGGTCTCCTTTACAGATGAACCACATCTTGCCAAAATTCTACCAATGAACCGAAGACGACTATCCGCCTACCCCACAACTGCCATTACATGCTTGTCCCACTTCATATCGCTCTGCAATGTTACGCCCAAATATTTAATCGACGTGACTGTGTCAAGCGCTACACTGCTAATGGAGTATTCAAACATTACAGGATTGTTTTTCCTATTCATCTGCATTAATTTACATTTATCTATATTTAGAGTTAGCTGCCATTATTTACACCAATCACAAATCCTGTTCAAGTCATCTTGTATCCTCCTACAGTCACTCAACGACGACATCTTCCCGTACACCACAGCATCATCAGCAAACAGCCGCACATTGCTATCCACCCTATCCAAAAGATCATTTATGTAGATAGAAAACAACAGCGGACCTACCACACTTCCCTGGGGCACTCCAGATGATACCCTCACCTCCGATGAACACTCACCATCGAGGACAACGTACTGGGTTCTATTACTTAAGAAGTCTTCGAGCCACTCACATACTTGGGAACCAATCCCATATGCTAATACCTTAGTTAGGAGTCGGCAGTCGGGCACCGAGTCAAACGCTTTCCGGAAGTCAAGGAATATGGCATCCGTCTAATACCCTTCATCCATGGTTCGCAAGATATTATGTGAAAAAAGGGCGAGTTGCGTTTCGCAGGAGCGATGTTGTCTAAAACCGTGCTGATGCATGGACAGCAACTTCTCTGTCTCAAGGAAATTCATTATATTCGAACTGAGAATATGTTCGAGAATCCTGGAACAAACCGATGTTAAGGATACTGGTCTGTAATTTTGAGGATCCGTCCTTCTACCCTTCTTATATACAGGCGTCACCTGCGCTTTTTTCCAGTCGCTGGGGACTTTACGTTGTGCAAGAGATTCGCGATAAATGCGAGCTAAGTAAGGAGCCAATGCAGTAGAGTACTCTCTGTAAAACCTAATGGGAATCCCATCAGGACCTGGCGATTTATTTATTTTCAACCCATTCAGCTGCTTCACAACCCCAGGGATGTCTATCACTATGTCCTCCATACGGGAATCTGTACGAGACTCAAACGTCGGTATGTTTGTACGATCCTCCTGCGTGAAAGATTTCTCAAATGCTAAATTTAAAATTTCAGCTTTCGTTTTGCTGTCTTCCGTTGCCAGGCCAGACTGAACAGTGAGTGACTGGATGGAAGCCTTCGACCCGCTTACCGATTTTACGTTAAGACCAGAATATCCTTGGGTTTTCAGCAATATCTTTTGCTAAGGTATGACGGTGGTAGTGGTTGAATGCTTCGCGCATCGCTCTTTTTACAGCAGCACGAATCTCTACTAACTTTTGCCTGTCCTCATTCTCCTGATCTTTCTTGTACCGCGAGTGCAACTGCCTTTGCTTCCTAAACATTCTCCGAATTGCGCTGTTAAACCACGGTGGGTCTTTTCCATCCGTAACCCACTTTTTCGGCACATACTTGTCCAATGCGTGATTTACAATGTGTTTAACATTTGCCCATAATTCTTCCACGTCCGTCACAAGCTTCCACCGATTTCCTCTTCTCCTATGGCAGCGCAATGTTTTAACCACTAGACTTATATGCAACAAGAGGGAGGTGCAAATATCAATTTGGACATCGCATTTTGTTTTCGTAGCTTCCATACACTACTGCAAACTAATAATACGATGGTTTCACCATAAGCAACAAGGACAATTCATTCCAGTATCTTCGTCCGATCCGTAAGTTCCCCCGTATCAAGTTCTAGCTACTTTGAAAAAAGAAATTATTTCAGTAAACTAAAGAAATCAGTTTACTGCTTTACCGAGAATGGAAAATGAACGTGAAGAGAGAAGATCTGTTGTACGTACAAGATGTCCTCAATAACCGTGTCCAACAAGCTTAACAAATCGGTGAATATGCCGAACATTGCTTTTATAATGCATTGTAATAATCCACCAAAGGCAAGAGAGAATCCTGCAATGACTGCGGCAAACAAAATATATGTTCTGTTACCTTTTGCTCAAAACTCACATGTAAGCTTCACAGGAACAGCGGATGCCTAATAAATAAGTCGTTTTAACAAGGTTCGCATTTTTCACGTAAATTGCTTCCATAGACGTCGTCATTTCTCTGGCAGGTTAACCAGCGAGATGGCAGAAGATAGATGGGATTCTGTAACTGGTTTCAGACAATGAATCATGACTATATCTCTTTCTCATAGAATTGTTTTTATCGATGAAGTAACCGATGCATGGGAAACTTGTAGCCTGAATTACTGGTCGCTGAACAGGATGTGAGGACGTTATCAGCTGATCAACATGTTCGCCTGATATGAAACCACTGAACTTTTTTCTGGGAAAATTTAAGTCTTTGCATAAGTGCAGGGGGGCGGGGGGGGGGGGGGGAACCTCCATTCGTATCTTCTGGAGGTGAGTGAAAGGGGGGGAGGATGAGTATGTGAAAAAAATTAAATAATCCATAAGAGGGTAAAAGTCTGCGAGTCAGAGTGTGAAATGCCAAATGTCTATGGTAAAGAACCTAGAAATGCTGAAAATAGAACTGCAAAGGCTCAGTTTAGATACAGTAGACGTCAGTGCAGTGCAATGAAAGGAAGATAGACGGATGTCATAGCGAGCAGCATGAAACAGAAGACCGGAATTTATAGAATTTGAAGTTTAGTCAGGCTTTCATATAGAAGTGAAGTGAGATAACACATCGTTACATAAAGATTCAGGAAAAACGAGGAAAAATTAGGATCTAAGTAACAAAGAGGTTACTGGAGACGTTGCACGTCTGGAAAAAATGAGGAATGATCCAATTTGGTTAAAAAAAAGAAAGAAAGAAAAACTAGCTTTCGTGAAAAAAATCTGAAAATCATCTGCAGATATTTGGCGAAAAATTCGTATACAAGTGATTTCAAACAATGGAGTATAATACATAGTAACGTCATGTGGAAGTTTGATAAGAAAAGCACTTAAAAGAAGATATAGTTAAAAGAAGTGGACAGCACATCCAATGAAGTAAGATTAAGCATTTTCGTTTTGGCAAACACAATAAAACAATTTTTTTAAAACAAAAAGGAGTCCCGGAGATTCCAAAAACAAATCAAGCATCCTACGACTGTATTTTTGCCTGAGCTGCTACTTGGAACGGAATACCTCACGTTGAACGAGAGGGCAGTAGGAGAGCACTGAAAAAAATGAAAATAAAACTTCGGCACGATAAAAGAACAAACCAAAACAGCTGAACAGAAAATAATAACTTTCTGGACAAGGAGAGAACATTACAGACATTATGAGAATATATGACAAAACATTTCATAGAAGTATCTACAACAGCAATACGTTATCAAAGTAAGATTTTGTTTCAGTTTTAATTTAAAATCTAAGTCTTAAGTTTGGCCTTAGATATAAGGTGGGATTTGAGAAGATTCAGTTAGACAGGGTACATACAGCATATTTAAAAACAGATACCCGACAACAGGTCGTTTCTGGCTATTTGCGAGTCATCAACGACAACGCCGCTCTATAAGTACGAAGGCAGACGAACAGAACCACCCCTCCGACCTACGACAGACGAAATCCTAGGAAGAAGAAAAGAAACGGACAATATCTTATCCTTATTGTCTTATTTATAACTGGACTCGTCATTTTACTGAAACTGAATTCCGAAGGTCTCACCCTTCAAGCTATCGCTCTTGGTAGCGATAACATGAAGGAGAGTTGATCACAAAATCTTGAATATTACTGCGATAATCAATGGAAAATTCGCTCTGTCTGTAAGTTCGTTGGACGTACTCGGGTGACTCAATCCGAGAAGCATCATTGGTGTAAGGCAAGTGAACAGTTTAATTGAATTTTGTCACTTTGTGGGTACTGAAGGGCGATTAGTTTTAATTTAAATAAAAAATTCAACAGCAAATATGCATTTTTTTTAAAATTTAAGACAACCAGTTTCAACAGACTTTGATGTCGTCTTCAGATCTGGAAGAAAGAGCGTATATATGAAATACGTCTCATAAGTTAAGATGTAACATTTGAGAAAACTTTTTAGTTTGGTAATATAAAATCTGGAAGTGAACCTGCACCTTTACGTACCTTAAAAGGTTTCTAGTAAAACATGTTCATTTTACACTGAAACTCAGGCACAATATGCCAAGCGGATAAAAATCAGCACATTATAAAATATATTAACATCGCTAAAATATTTAAAAATATAAATCATCTTGTGCAAAAGGTCATGTCCATATACATATCGCAAACAGATGCTTGTTACGTAACACAAACACTATACATAATAGCACATCTGTTTACATATGCTGGACATATTCTGAAGAGTGAGAATCCACTTTAAATGGCGTATAAGGTACAACTGACAGGTATTACTGCAAAGATAACATTTGTATAGTGTGTTACAGTCACTAGATGACTCTTACGTCGGAACCATATAATAGATCGTAAATAATTATCTTTTCATACTTAAAATTAACTACATCAGTGAGTGACCTTTAAGAACAGTAATGATCAAAACACTGAACTTTAGTAAAATTGAAAAATATATTTAATTATCTCAATCCCCTTTACACGCTCTTATTATTGCATGCATAATACGAAAATGTAGGTGTTTACTCTGTAATAGTTTATTAGGTTTTTGTTGTGACGCTTACCTGCAGCAGACGTGACAGGCGCACAGGCTCACTGCTGCTGTTTTGAGGGAGGCACCGGGATACATGCATCCGGGACAATAAAAAAGAACAAAACTCGTAGTGTTTAGGTTCAGTAGAACCCAACAAATCACAAACCCTCCCAAGCAGAATACTGAAGCCTTGAGGTCTAATTATTCACAAACAGCTATCTATAATGGCGTAGAAAGCAGATATTAAGTAGTGAGCCTGGTGAGACAAGAAAGGACCACAATTCAAGCAATACACATATAGAACTGTCGTTACTGCAGATAGACACAAGTCATACTCTGTTTTTTTGGCCTGTGATCACATAGGTGTTGTACTACAATATACAAAAACATATATAGAAGTAAGATAGAATAATTTCATATAAATAAGAGTGTGTGCCCAACAACAACAAAAATATGTGGTACATGTTATTTACATTATGCAGGCAGCAACATGGATTCAGGTCATGATTATTTGTATGTAATAACATTGCTCTAAACATAGTACTTTAAGGACAATTTTTTCCCAGCCTGCACTTACAACATACATCTTCGTCTCTTTCTCGCTGGGTACTCTGTATTAACTTAAATGAACACGTCCTACAGCGTTATTGTGACTGTAGTTTATGTAGATTAGTAGGACCTAGCCAGTTAACTCATTCACCTACATTTCAATGACTAGTGTCAGTTTAAAGTCAGTTTATTATGCACAGAATATAAATATGTGCTTCGGTTTACGGGAGTTTCTCGCATGGTTATTATAATCAATGAAGCCATTGCACCATCGAATGAAGCTTTTACATTATTGCTCGAATACATTAGCAATTTGAAAAAAAAAAAATAAGTCATATCCTAACAAATTCTCTGAATGCTTTCATTTCCGCTTCGGACGGTACTATCTGATACCTTACAGGTATATTTTCTCAGAAGAATTATAGACGTTGACCGGAGAATGTACATAACTTGCTGTGCCAAACAAAGGGGGTTCAAATACGAAGTACTTCGTGGTACTGCAATTAGATTTTCTATTCAGACGGCACTGAGTGAACATCTTCTGTAAAGCAAACTATTTACCAGTGTCTCAAGCGCCAAAAATAATGTTAAACACCGTAGGTCTTGAACAGTACATAGTGAAACCTGCAGTGATTTAATGTCGCATAGAATAGCATACATTTATAGTCAAAATTACTCTATTTTTCTCGTCGCATAACCCTTCAGTTTGTCGACAACACTTTAAATTTATTTTTAATGTCGTATTCTTTTTGAATAAAAATGTAACGCAACGAATGAGAAAACAAACATGTAATGAAATAAATGCCTTGAAACCTTCGGACACTGATAAACATTCTGATGCTCATTTTGTTTGCTGCGGGCCAAATTCAGAGGAGTGTAAATGTTGCACTTCATCCATTTTCATTACGCGCTGTGCAAACAGATAAATCTACTACTGTGAGGAAGGCCTCAGTCGTAATTCTCTTAACACACACAGCGGGTAGCTTGCCAAACAGCAGGCCTGCGGATCGAAGCAAACAGACGAACGCTAACGCGGTTAAAGTGATTAAATGAGCAGCCAAGTCCGCTCTGAGGGGCAGCGGGTTTCGTCAGAAAGCCGCTGGTAATGCCTAGTAGCATATGCGCAAAGACGAGCTAACTTCGTAATCGTTGCATGAACTTAGCAGACTCCACAGTTTCCGAACGAGACGTGTTGCCAAACCAGGATCCAGTTTATAAATAGAACTGATAGATAAATTTCAACTAGTGAAAAGAGGACGAAAATATATGTATTATTTGGCAATTTTTCTTGGCTGACTAACCGGATTTCGGCTTGGCGCTTGATTGTTCCTGCGTCAGATATAATGACGTGGGGTAGACTGAAAAGTTAAACGGTGCAGTGGTAACGATACTTAAAATTTTTAGAAGAAACATACTGTTAATTAAAAAAGCGGAGTAAATGGTGTAATTACCTAGTTCGCTCCTGTTTATGTACATTAAAAATTGATGTAATAAAGTGATAAACGACGCTGCACTTCATTTGCGGATGTATGAGACAATTAGATAATCAAACCATTAGAAACAATAATAATATACAGAAGAATGAAAAAGGGAATTGAGAATCGGTTAGATGGAGCAAAAAGAAAAAAATCCTTCAAAATGTCAGTTCCTTTTTGAATAAAATCTCTATTTAACATCAGTTTAACAATTTGGAATGCAGTAGTTGCTACCGACATTTTATGAGGGGAAACACGTCATAAGTAAATTTGAAGAAACGTATCATTCTACTAGACTGTATTGTAAAACAGTATTTTATCAAACACTTCCAGTTTTCAGCATTGCTCATTCTCAGGTGGATCTACAACAGATATCGGTACGCGGTACTCGTCAAATACAAGTTGTTTATCGCGATATGCACAACTACGCATGACACGTAATTTCTGTTTAATGAGGTTGATGTATCCACATCTCTTGCAGATTCAACTGAGAATCGGAATTTTAGAACAGTGCCTAGTGGTACGACATCTTTCTTCAAGTGGTAGAGTTTGGATCCTAGAGTTAGTTGATTAACAAAATCACATCCGCATCCAGACTCTAGGCACCTAGAAGAGACATTTTCGCAAACATCTGCACACACTGCATATCGTCCAGTCTCCTACATGCGCTTCTGGAGGAGCACGTAGAACATTTTTTTCTTTGGACGTCCGAGACGACACTATCTTAAAGGCTGTCCTCATATGTGAACTTGCGGACATTGTTCATCTGATACCACCCATTGTGACGGCTCTATCAACGACACAGAATCACAGAATCACCCGTCAGATGCACTGTCGACGCACGTATCCACATCCAATACCAAAATATTTTTGCAAACAACATACTGTAATAATAATTATGACAATTTTAAATTATCTCTACATATAAGTTGGCTGCTTGGCGCAAGACAAAAGCTAAAAAGTGAAACTAAATAATCTTGTGTTACCTATTATCTACTGAAAGCAGTCTGCTATAGACGTTGGTCTTAAGCTCAATGGTGTAATCTAAAGTCCGCTTGTGTTTCAAATATCTCATGTAATATGAAACACGTGTATGACCGCAGATATCAAGCACCACATGGGAACTTTCTTGCATAGACACTTTTCCTGTTTGTTCATACATGTGTCGTTTAACACTTGCAGTTCTCAAAGAAGCTATAATCACTCTTCTGTCGTCTAGAGTATCTTCATTTTCGGCTGAGAACCGTGATGCATGTCTTAAGCAAATCGCTTAAGTTCTGAGATTATCCAGTCAATCGTGTTGCTTGGCGTGGTGTATCGGAGAGGGCTCGCTTGCCTTATGAATGGTGGACACGCTCTGCTTTCCTGCTTGCTACCACATGGGTGGACGTGCCGAACTGTTGGTATGCATGCTTTGTGTTGTGATAACTGAAACGGACACACTGAAGTGACATCGTCCAGGATTATGGTCAGATAATTGTTGGCGCTGCCTTTGCGTAATTAAACATTACCCGACTTTTCAGATTTATTAACGCGCGGTATTTTGCAACCGTGTTTCATGTCAGCAACGCTAATTTCTTTGTTCGGCTTCTCAACTTGGGTGGATTTATAATTTAAGGTGAAAATATATAAATGATACGATTCGCTGATGATGTTGATATCCTGAGTGAAAGTGAAGAATTACATGATGTTCTGAATGGGAATGAACAGCCTAATGAGTACAGAATATGGACTGAGGGTAAATCGAAGAAAGACGAAGAAAATGAGAAAATGGTTCAAATGGCTCTGAGCACTATGGGACTTAACATCTGAGGTCATCAGTCCCCTAGAACAGAACTACTTAAACCTAACTAACCTAAGGACATCACACGTCCATGCCCGAGGTAGGATTCGAACCTGCGACCTGTAACGTTCCCTGGCAAACTCACGTTATTAAAGAACAAGAGTTTATTTGTACCATATACGCCGCTCTGGGCAAGTTGTATATACCGTAATTATTGAACAAAAATATTACTGAATTTTGTGTAAAAGACATTTGTTGTTATCGTAATATTTTTGTTGTAATATTTCTCTGTATTTAGGATAGTAATTTTTCTGTATTTATTATGTGATTGTAAAATGTGTCAGTATTTGCGATAACAAAGATATGAAATTTTGCCAGAGGAGAATAATATCGTCAAATTACAAAGAAATGTTAATAGTCAGCAATACTATATAAGCACGATACACTATGTATTCTTTGGTCTTCTCTGTGTAGAAGTCAATGCGGTAGGACACTGTGAAAAGGTTTTTTACGAGTGGGTAGACTTCTTTTGTCTCTGTCTAGACTTAGCCGCCATTAGACGAGGCGTTACGAATTAATGTAAGTTGAATTATTGTTTGATCTAAATATATCAGAATTTATCAAAAGTGTGAATTATTAATGTAAATTAGCTTGCCCATGTCATCTATAAAATTTCTTTAAAGAATTTTCAGCATTTTTTAGCGGTGTTGCTGGGCTGTGCCGCGACCAACAATTAGCAGCGGCGGCACATTTAAAAAAATTACCAAACCCGTAAATCGGGAAAAGATACATAAAAATCAACAGTGAATTAAGAAATTGTTCTTCTTTTACAGTGATCCTGAGGCTGATAAAATTTGAATTAATTATACGTTTGTGCATTCGTAGGCGGATAGTTTATGTTAGTTAACATTGAAATTTAAACAGTTTGGTTCTTTCAAATAACTTAAATGTGTAGCGAAGTAGGTTTGATCAGTGATAAATTTCGGCTTGGCAATAATTAAACCATTTTCTGCTAATAGAGATAATCTTGTGTTCTATGGCTAGTGCCGGGATAAAATTTAGTAAATATTTAACAAAAAACCCACTGCATCTAGAAAGTGTGTGCCAAGGCCGAATGATCTAAAGGACTCAATTCTCAACTAAATATTCGTAACCAGTTAATGTGAGTTCACGTAATATTTTGTTTAAATGTACGTAATTCTTTTGAAAGTGAATTTTTTATTACCACACGAAAATAAGAGAGAGGTTCTACAACAAAGTTCGCACGAAAGGAAAGTAAGGTAAAGAAAATTAACTTAAAAGTAAAAGCAAAAGAAAAGTAATAAAATTTATTATTATTCTTTAACGAAATTCCAATTCATCAATTTCGTTAAATTGGCGCCCAACGTGGGGCTCGAATATGCAGTGGCCACTAAATACCCATGAGATAACTAGGGAATTATTATAGTCGAACTTTGTTGGAGAACATTTAATAATTTTTCCATGTATTGTATGTATTGCATAACCAATATTGTGTGGTAATACCTGTGTATGATTTTTTGCATGAGAACACTATATACCCAGAGGCAAGCTGAAGAAGAGAGCTCATTATAGCGAAAAATTAATTACCTACCACAATATCAGGGGGCAGCTGCACCCAAGATAGATCACCAAAAGGTAAAGCTACAGTGTAGTTGTCCTGTGGGTAGTAAGGTAGCCTCAGTGCAGTGTTCTCGGATCATTAGTGGTGTGCTTGTTGTTAGTGCTTTGTTTTAAAATAACAGGACATTTGAGTAGTTAGTCATTGTAGTATATAGTAAGTATGTCTCAATAAATGACCATTTCTTGTGTGATTATGTCAGTGAAACCTGAGTGTTAGGATATTTAGTTCAGATTTTATTTCTTTTGTTTACTATGGTTAGATTGCGTAGTAAGAAAGATATCAACATGGATAATGAACAACAGTTAGTAAGTAGTGATACCGAGTTAGAAAGTGGGACACAAAGTAATGTTAGTGACGTAGTTCAGGAAGTACAATGTGAGAATCTGGGGGCAGAAGGGCAAGAAATGTTGCCACTGCCACCCAGTGATTCAGTTGATAGCGGAAATACTGTGCCATCCGCAAGCACTGGACACGGACCAGAGAGTGGTGAGATGTCAGAAGTGCAATCATTAAGAGTTATGTTCGAGCGCATGCTCAATTTCCAAGCTGAATTTGTACATATGCAAGCAGAGCGTGACCAGAGATTGGTAGCTGAATTTGCATGTATGCAAGCAGAACGCGATAAAGAACGTGATGCTAAACAAGCAGAGCGTGACCGACACCTGCATGAGAGGGACTTGCAGTTGATGCGAACTTTAGAAGTTATGCAAAGTGAGATTGTTAGTTTGAAACAAAAATATGAAACCATACCCACAACGGTGCAAGAATTAAGCGAAAGAGTAGATAGTATTCAAGTGGCTAACGCCAATATCGTAGAGGAAATCAGTGTCCTGACTAACAGGGTCGAACAATTAGAAATTGACACAACTCAAGTAATTGAGAACAAAGTGTCCGAACAGGTGCACAAAGTAGAACGTAAATTTATAAAGGAAATAGACGAGAAGGTGCACGCCGCAATTGAAGCCAAGGATGTGGGCTCGAGTGCGGATGTGCAGGACCTTAAAAAGGCGGTGCACACTGACATTCCGCTGTGGCAGCGGAGTGTCAACCGTCGTCTTGCCGAGATGGAAGGTAGCTTGCGGCATGACGATGCGCAGCTGTGTGTCACGCCAGCCAGGTCCAACAATGATAGGCACATAAATATAGCAGTAAAAAATTGCGACTGCGAGACAGAACAGGCACCCAGTGTAAGCGAAACAAATAAATGTCATTCCAAAGTAGTGATTGAAGAAAGCCTGATTAGGAACCGACAGTTTCAGATCTTTACAACGGAGAAGAAATCTGTTCACCCTGTAGTGTTTATCAAGGGATTTAGAAACATTTTGCCTAGCGTTTGGAGTCATACACAGAAAATACAGTTCGTTACGTCTTACATACAAGGAGACGCTGCATTATGGGCAACCGAAGCAGCTGACAGTTGTGATACATATGAGCAATTTGAAAAGGCATTCTTGGCCAAATATTGGTCAACATGTATTCAGGAGAGATTACGGAAGGAGGTATATAATCCAGAGCCGTATTCTCCACGACTAGGCAATCTGCGAAAATATTTTGAGAAGTACATTAATAAGACCCGTTATTGGGACGAGCAGATTTCATCCCGGGATTTGATCAGGCTTTTGAAATCACACTTGCCGATACACGTAAAGGAAAAACTTATACACGTGCCCGAAAACGATATGGAACATTTCTTGTCTGTTCTGGACTCAATTGACCTGATTCAGGAGGACGTTAAGGCAGCCTCTGAACAGGCTAGAAGTAACGGAAACGGTTACAGAAATGGTCGAAATAACACACCTCCACCAAGTAATGGAAACGGCGGAGGTAACAATAGGAGACAAGATTATGTACAAAACGGGAATAGAGGTAGAGACCGGAACGGCAATAGTCCGCCGGTGAATAATGACCGGAAAAGGAGGTACGATGACCGGTATGAAACAGGCCCACCAAGCAATAGTAGATGGAAAAATGCCAGGGGGCCGTGCAACACTAATACTTATAATGATGCAAACCGAACTTGGCCACAGAACCAGAGGCCCAGTCCGGACCGGCAAAACAGTGAAAGATATGACAATAACCGACCGCCACCACAAAATGCGCCAATTGCGCAACCGTGGCGGCCGGCGCAACACAACTTACACATAGTGGAGGTCAGTGACACAGAGCAGCCACACCCATCCACCAGCAATAATCCAACAAACTAGATTCAGCCGAGATACGCTCTCCATCGTCGGCTGAGGTTTGGAGTGAGAGCAGCCCGACACAGAACAAAACATCGGGAATCTGTATCCTTAGGTATAATGACGGGGTACAGATGGGAGATGAATTAATAACTGAACCATCCACGTGCATAAAGGAGCACAAAGACAAAGTACAAGCGATAATAGAGATCAAAATTAACAATATTGATGTGCAAGCAATCGTAGATACAGGTTCTACTGTTAGTGTCATGAGTATGGACTTATTCAAAGTACTGGGGAAAGAAAGGCGTATGCTGACTTTTCCCGTGAATAATTGTAAAGTCACTGGAGCCATAAGTGCACAGCGACAAATAATTAAACTCCAAGTGCGGGTAGAGATGTATTTAGGGGAAGAAGCCATAGCGAGCTCATTCCTGGTAGTAAATGGTTTAAAGGTAGCCTGCATTTTGGGGGTAGATTTTTTGAGAGAAAGGGACGCAATAATCGACCTTTCTCGGGGAAAATTAAGTTTGATGAATGCTGGTAGGAGAATAGAATTGTCCATGCTCAGATCTGAAGAGGTACCTGTACCTAATTGTAATGCTATTAACATAAAATGTAGGAATCAGTGGATACTACATTTAGACAATCATTGTCTAGGACAGAATCTCTATTATCCTGACGTACAAAGTGATCAATTAAAAGCAAATGTGGACGCATTAGTGAACAAAGTATCACAGTCCGAAAATTTGAACTCTATGCAACAGCAGGATTTGGTACAGTTATTATTTAATTATGCAGATGTATTTTCTGAACGACCAGGAATTGTTAAGGGATATCAGTACAATATCGAGGTGAAACCTCACAAAACTTACTGTCGAGCTTCATACTCCATTCCTTGGTCCAAGAAGGAAGTAGTAGCTAAAGAAATAAGAAAACTGATCGAGTGGGGAATAATAGAACCGTCTTTGTCCCCTTATAGTAGTCCTTTGGTGGCGGTAGCAAAAGCAGACGGACAGGTACGGTTAGTACTAGATGCTAGAGACATAAACGAAATTATTGTACCTGTCAGGACTCATCCGGAAAACCTTGATGAGCAAATTCAAAAATTCCATGGAGTGCAATATTTGACATCTATTGATATGAGAAGTTCATTCTGGCAAATCCTGCTCACACCCGAGTCGAGGAAATATACTGCATTTATATTTGGGGGAAGGAGCTACCAATTTAGGGTACTACCTTTCGGCTTAAATGTAAGTGCAGGAATTTTCATAACAGCCCTCGACGCGGTTTTGGGTCCGGATTTGCTGCAAAGGGTAACAGTGTATGTAGACGATCTGGTGATTGCCACTGCCACCTGGAAGGAGCACGTAGAACTACTGAGTAAAGTCTTAGAAAGGTTTAAGCAAGCGGAAGTAACAGCGAATCTTGATAAATCCAAATTTGGACGTAATCAGATTAAATTTCTGGGTCACATAATAACACCACAAGGCATCAAACCTGACAGCAAAAAACTTGATGCAATTCGTGGGTTTCCTAGTCCGAGAACTAAGAGACAACTCAAAGCGTTTATAGGTCTAGCATCTTTTTTTAGACGGTTTGTTCCAAACCAATTAATGAATAACGAATCTTTATTGAGCCTGTTGCGCAAAAATGCGCACTGGGTGTGGACAGAAGAATGTCAACGCGCATTTGACGCTATCAAAAATGCCTTGGTGAATGCAAACATACTGCGACACCCAGACATGACAAAAGATTTTTGTATAGCGACAGATTCGTGTTCATACGGTCTGGGCGCGTGTTTATTTCAGTGGGACAGAAGCAACGACCCCACAACAATCAATGTAATCGGATTTGCCAGCCGCACACTAAACAGCTGCGAGAGAGCATATTCCGCTACCGAATTAGAGGCTCTTGCAGTGGTTTGGGCGGTAAAGAAATTTAACTATTACATCTGTGGTAAAGAGGTCAAAGTATTCAGTGACCACCAGGCTCTGAGCTATTTAATGACTTGCAAATTATACCATACCCGCTTGCTAAGATGGAGGTTAGCATTACAGGAATATAAAATTAAAATTATGTACCTAAAAGGACAAGATAATGTTGTAGCAGACGCCTTGTCGAGGCTTCCACTAGGACAATCCTCAATGTCAAATATTTTGGAACAATCGGAGGAATATCGAATACTCTTAGTACAAGATAAGGTACATAGGAGGGACTTTTTACATATGTGTAAGAATATGTCTATATTGCAGGAAACTGATCCGATATGGCGAGATATCATTAGCAAAATTAAAGAAGGAACCAATCTTAAAAGTGTTCAGAATTTCAAAATAGTAGATAATATTCTGTATTATAAAACAGGTGTGTCAAATGACCATGGAGTCGTGTGTATACCGCAACAGGCTATCCCAGCTGTAGTGTGGCACACGCATTTAGCATGGGGTCACGCTGGGATAGGCAAAACAATAAGGATTTTGTCCAAATTCTGTTATTTTAAGGGGATAAGCCAGCAGACTCGCACCATTATCAGGACTTGTCCTCTGTGCCAAAAAGCTAAGTTTCAAAATAAGTCCACAAGGTTTGAACTGCATCCTATAGTGCCTCATCGGCCACTTCAGTTAGTATCTATAGACATAGCAGGACCCTACCCACGAGCCAGGGGTGGATTGAAGTACATTTTAGCGGTGTATGACCTTTTCTCTAAATACTTAAAAATATACTGCCTTAAATCAGCCACTGCTCGTGGAATAGTTAAGTGGTTAGGGAAAGAATATTTTACACAAGTGGGTAAGCCTGAAGCGATAATATCGGATAATGCTTCCTATTTTACAGGCCATACCTGGAAAAACTATTTACATGAACAAGATATAAAGCATATACTAATTTCCCGCTTTCACCCACAAGAAAGTTTAGTAGAGAGAACATTTGGAGAGTTAAATAAATTTTTCAGGTTATACATTGCATATAAGCACACAAGATGGCCAGATCTGATACCTAAGTTTGTAGAAATTCACAACGCAACCCCGCATGCTTCTACGGGGTACCCACCAAACGAGATTATAATGAATAATAATATTCTGAACGAGTGGCTGGCACCTTTGCCTAAGGTCCCAGTCATTCCTGAGCCTAAGGAAGAGAAGATAAGAAAAGCAGGGTGCAACCTTACCAGGTGCGCTCAGAAAAGGAAAGAAAAATATAATCGACATGTGACGAATAACCAAAAATTTAGTGTTGGGGACTTGGTACTCTTACGCAATCATCCTAAGTCCTCGGCATCCTTGAAACAGAATAGCAAGTGGCAATTGGTGTACAATGGACCTTTTAGAGTAGTAAGTGTGCCACATGAGTGTAGCTATCTCTTAGCAGATCCCCACTCAGGGAGAGTACGGGGACTGTATCCGCGTAAGGATGTAAAAGTATTCCTACAGTAAAAGACTAATAGTCCTATGTGGACACCATTCTTTTGTAAATAATGAACATTAATGATGTGTGATCTCTAGAGATAATGTACTAGTGTAGAAGTGTTTAGTTATAAGAATATGATTGCCTTTCTCATGTGTATGGATATTTGTGTTATGTACTCTTTTAATTTGTGTTATCTAAAACATGCTCTAAATGTCTGCACAGATAATCTGATTAGTGCAATTATTTGTAGTGTTAAGCTGTGACAGAGTTCAGTGAAGAGGACATTTTAGTAATGATTAGTTAGTGTACTGCATAATTTTCTATATGTGTGTCAAATTTCAAATATTTCTTGGCACAATCTTTTCTATTATGTGTATGTATGTATATATGTGTAGCTGTCAGATTGACAGATTCGAACCCAGAATAATATCAGTAATATGAGGCCCTGAGAACATTATTATCTCACCAATGTTATCAGAGAGAATAATGCACCCAGTAGTGACCCGAGGGCACCACGGGAGGCAAACTTGTTGCAAATTTAGGTAAAGCAAAGTTACGCACAAAGAAGCTTCAATTGAAGCATGTGCAGATTCAATCAGTAAAAAAAGGGAGCTAGCCTAATACACTCCAAGTCAATTTTTGCCTACAGAAACTACACTGTAGTTACGTAGGACGTTGATAGTAAAGTGTGACATGAGTTCAAAGGAGTTATTGAACAATATGCCTGAATCCGGCTGGAATGCACAAATAAAATCTACTTGAACACGAATATAGATGACTTTTGGGCAAACTAATACAAATTTTTAATATTTGTTACCATGTACGCAAATATCACACACTTTGGTAAAGAGTTACGAATGTGCTGTTACAAAAAATTGCACAGCGGACATTGTAAATAAAGATAAAGGAACTTAAACAAAAGTGCAGTATTGTGCGGCAGAGACAGACAGTGACTGTTAAACCTGCAGCAATACGTCACGGAGTAGTTGTGTATCATCGCCGTGTGTGCAAGTGGACAAGGAACTAGCACGACACGAACAGTGAGCCGATAACGGACGGTGGATCAAGTTAGTGTCAAACTTTAACTCTTTGTGTGTCAAGGGACGCTAGGAAAGCGCATTGACTACAGAGATACATTTTGTCCTAAGGTGAAAACTTGCGTGTGACTAATGACAAGTCATGACATGGTGAAAAATATTGTGTGCCCATAAAACGTGTTACTGTGACAACGAAACATTGTGCAAACCAGACTAGTGAAGGCCTACTGAATAATAACTGCCAATAACTGTGTGCGTTCTTTCCCACAGCAGGAAAAATGCCTATAAGGATAGTACACTGTTTGTGAACTTGTTGCATGTTTCCTGGAGCACTGCAAGAAGACGTCGCACGGGCGAGCTGATATCCAACGCGCATCCGGCTACATCAGCTATGCAGCGGCCGCAGCAGCCCGTAGCAGACCGGACAGCCACGCCCCACCGCGCCGTAGCTGTCAACGCCGGGGGCGGTGACCTACACGGAGTCAACACGCCGCGCCGAGCGCCGCTCAACAATCACTCCGCACCGCTCACCAAATACAGCATTATTGACCTTTTTTTTGAAATGTTCACATAAACTGAATAACATGTCAATGACTCCATTTTGATAAACATTGAACATTTACTATGTGTGTCCGTAAACTGATAGGATGAAATGAACACTAACATGTACAAGAGATGAGTTTGTAACACGTAGGTAGTGGAACCATCATGAAAAGTGATTTAAGAAAAAAAAACAACCCTAAGTGATATATCCTATGACAAGTGACCTTGTAGTGTATCACAAGAATAATAATATCACACACAAAAAACTTCCGTTGAACTGTATGTGATTGTGATATTGGGTAACCGTTTGTGACAAACTGCTAATTTAATTCAAATGAATAACTGTTAAAGAGACAATATTGACCATGAACCAACTGGGATGGCTGGGCTCCGGCACAGTTTTGCCCAGGTTTCCTGTCTGCCTACGCCCAAATGGGGGAGCCATGAACATATATAACCCTGGGACTAAATAAAAGAGCCATTCCGTAAAAAATACAGAATTGTAAAGAACGTTACTGGCACCATTGTGTCAAAGTATAAAAACTCTTTGCCAAATGCTGCCAGGGGGCAATGTAACGTTCCCTGGCAAACTCACGTTATTAAAGAACAAGAGTTTATTTGTACCATATACGCCGCTCTGGGCAAGTTGTATATACCGCAATTATTGAACAAAAATATTACTGAATTTTGTGTAAAAGACATTTGTTGTTATCGTAATATTTTTTGTTGTAATATTTCTCTGTATTTAGGATAGTAATTTTTCTGTATTTATTATGTGATTGTAAAATGTGTCAGTATTTGCGATAACAAAGATATGAAATTTTGCCAGAGGAGAATAATATCGTCAAATTACAAAGAAATGTTAATAGTCAGCAATACTATATAAGCACGATACACTATGTATTCTTTGGTCTTCTCTGTGTAGAAGTCAATGCGGTAGGACACTGTGAAAAGGTTTTTTACGAGTGGGTAGACTTCTTTTGTCTCTGTCTAGACTTAGCCGCCATTAGACGAGGCGTTACGAATTAATGTAAGTTGAATTATTGTTTGATCTAAATATATCAGAATTTATCAAAAGTGTGAATTATTAATGTAAATTAGCTTGCCCATGTCATCTATAAAATTTCTTTAAAGAATTTTCAGCATTTTTTAGCGGTGTTGCTGGGCTGTGCCGCGACCAACAATTAGCAGCGGCGGCACATTTAAAAAAATTACCAAACCCGTAAATCGGGAAAAGATACATAAAAATCAACAGTGAATTAAGAAATTGTTCTTCTTTTACAGTGATCCTGAGGCTGATAAAATTTGAATTAATTATACGTTTGTGCATTCGTAGGCGGATAGTTTATGTTAGTTAACATTGAAATTTAAACAGTTTGGTTCTTTCAAATAACTTAAATGTGTAGCGAAGTAGGTTTGATCAGTGATAAATTTCGGCTTGGCAATAATTAAACCATTTTCTGCTAATAGAGATAATCTTGTGTTCTATGGCTAGTGCCGGGATAAAATTTAGTAAATATTTAACAAAAAACCCACTGCATCTAGAAAGTGTGTGCCAAGGCCGAATGATCTAAAGGACTCAATTCTCAACTAAATATTCGTAACCAGTTAATGTGAGTTCACGTAATATTTTGTTTAAATGTACGTAATTCTTTTGAAAGTGAATTTTTTATTACCACACGAAAATAAGAGAGAGGTTCTACAACAAAGTTCGCACGAAAGGAAAGTAAGGTAAAGAAAATTAACTTAAAAGTAAAAGCAAAAGAAAAGTAATAAAATTTATTATTATTCTTTAACGAAATTTCAATTCATCAATTTCGTTAAAGACCGTAGCGGTCGCGCGGTTCCGGATTGAAGCGCCAAGGACCGCTCGGCCACAGCAGCCAGCTTCTGAAAGAATACAGTACATTCAGTTCGGTACAATAAATAGTCATACCGACAGCTGATATAGCACATGAGCAGAGTCAGTAAGTAATGTAAGGAATGAGGATACTCTTCGTGGAATCGGATGTGAAAAGGAAGTATGGAAAACACTGACAAGAAGAATTCACAGGACATCTGTTAAGGCATCAGGGTACTAAAGGGAGCTGTAGAGGGCAATAACTGGAGAGGAAGACAGATATCCTAATACATTCTGCAAATAATTGAGGACGCAGATTACAAGTGCCTAGATGAAGAGGTTGGCAGAGGAGAAGCATGTGTGGCGGGATGACTCAAAAAAAAAGAAAAAAGAAAGATACATGTCGGAAGGTACACAGGGCAACAAAAAACGAACATAGCGATTGCAAAAGCCTTTAATTACATAGGCTGTTAAAAAAAGGGCTGCATGTAATTATAGGACGTATATAAAGCCACTTCGGTTTCACAAAATTTTGTCAATTGACCACAGTTTCGATTTCGCTATGGCAATCTTCATCAGAATGAAAAATTACATAGAATACATGTTATCACACCATGGTTTAAATCGTCTTGCTCTCCTCAAACAGAAAACTACAATGTAAAAGTATAACGTAGTTGTCAACCAGATAACATGTTGTTGTTGTTGTTGTTGTTGTTGTTGTTGTGGTCTTCAGTCCAGCGACTGGTTTAATGCAGCTCTCCATGCTACTCTATCCTGTGCAAGCTTCTTCATCTCCGAGTAACTACTGCAACCTACAACCTTCTAGATCTGCTTAGTGTACTCATGACTTGGTCTCCCTCTATGATTTTTACCCTCCACTCGTCCCTTCAATACTAAATTCGTGATCCCTTGATGCTTCAGAACGTGTCCTACCAACCGATCCCTTCTTCTAATCAAGCTGTGGCCCAATTCCTCTTCTCCTCAACTCTACTGAGTACCTCTTCATTAGTTACGTGATCTACCCATCTAATCTTCAGCATTCTTCTGTAGCATCACATTTCGAAAGTTTCTATTCTCTTCTTGTCCTAACTATTTATCGTCCATGTTTCACTTCCATACATGACCACTCTCCATACTAATACTTTCAGAAAAGACTTCCTGACACTTAAATCTATACTCGATGTTAACAGATTTCTCTTCTTCAGAAACGCTTTCCTTTCGATTGCCAGTCTACATCTTAAAACTTCTCTACTTCGGCCATCATCAGTTATTTTCCTCTCTAAATATCAAAACTCATCTCCTACTTTAAGTGTCTCAGATCCTAATCTAACTCCCTCAGCATCAACTGACTTAATTCGACTACATTTCATTATCCTCGTTTTGCTTTTGTTGATGTTCATCTTATATCCTCCTTTTAAGACACTGTCCATTCCGTTCGACTGCTCTTCCAGGTCCTTTGCTAACAGAATTACAATGTCATCGGCAAACCTCAATTTTTTTTTTCTTCTCCATGGATTCTTTTTCCTACTCCAAATTTTTCTTTTGTTTCCTTTACTGGTAGCTCAATATTTTTTTTTTTTTTTTTTTTTTTTTTGTCATCAGTCTACTCATTGGTTTAATGCGGCCCGCCACGAATTCCTCTCCTGTGCCAACCTCTTCATCTCAGAGTAGCACTTGCAACCTACGTTCTCAATTATTTGCTTGACGTATTCCAATCTCTGTCTTCCTCTACAGTTTTTGCCCTCTACAGCTCCCTCTAGTACCATGGAAGTCATTCCCTCATGTCTTAGCAGATGTCCTATCATCCTGTCCCTTCTCCTTATCAGTGTTTTCCACATATTCCTTTCCTCTCCGATTCTGCGTAGAACCTCCTCATTCCTTACCTTATCAGTCCACCTAATTTTCAACATTCGTCTATAGCACCACATCTCAAATGCTTCGATTCTCTTCTGTTCCGGTTTTCCCACAGTCCATGTTTCACTACCATACAATGCTGTACTCCAGACGTACATCCTCAGAAATTTCTTCCTCAATTTAAGGCCGGTATTTGATATTAGTAGACTTCTCTTGGCCAGAAATGCCTTTTTTGCCATAGCGAGTCTGCTTTTGATGTCCTCCTTGCTGCGTCCGTCATTTACTGCCTAGGTAGCAGAATTCCTTAACTTCACTGACTTCGTGACCATCAATCCTGATGTTAAGTTTCTCGCTGTTCTCATTTCTACTACTTCTCATTACCTTCGTATTTCTCCGATTTACTCTCAAATCATACTGTGTACTCATTAGACTGATCATTCCGTTCAGCAGATCATTTAATTCTTCTTCACTTTCACTCAGGATAGCAATGTCATCAGCGAATCGTATCATTGATATCCTTTCACCTTGTATTTTAATTCCACTCCTGAACCGTTCTTTTATTTCCATCATTGCTTCCTCGATGTACAGATTGAAGAGTAGGGGCGAAAGGCTACAGCCTTGTCTTACACCCTTCTTAATACGAGCACTTCGTTCTTGATCGCCCACCCTTATTATTCCCACTTGGTTGTTGTACATATTGTATATGACCCGTCTCTCCCTATAGCTTACCCTTACTTTTTTCAGAATCTCGAACAGCTTGCACCATTTTATATTGGCGAACGCTTTTTCCAGGTCGACAAATCCTATGAAAGTGTCTTGATTTTTCTTTAGCCTTGCTTCCATTATTAGCCGTAACGTCAGAATTGCCTCTCTCGTCCCTTTACCTTTCCTAAAGCCAAACTGATCGTCACCTAGCGCATTCTCAATTTTCTTTTCCATTCTTCTGTATATTATTCTTGTAAGCAGCTTCGATGCATGAGCTGTTAAGCTGATTGTGCGATAATTCTCGCACTTGTCAGCTCTTTCCGTCTTCGGAATTGTGTGGATAATGCTTTTCCGAAAGTCAGATGGTATGTCGCCAGACTCATATATTCTACACACCAACGTGAATAGTCGTTTTGTTGCCACTTCCCCCAATGATTTTAGAAACTCTGATGGAATGTTATCTATCCCTTCTGCCTTATTGGACCGTAAGTTCTCCAAAGCTCTTTTAAATTCCGATTCTAATACTGGATCCCCTATCTCTTCTAAATCGACTTCTGTTTCTTCTTCTATCACATCAGACAAATCTTCACCCTCATAGAGGCTTTCAATGTATTCTTTCCACCTATCTGCTCTCTCCTCGGCATTTAACAGTGGGATTCCCGTTGCACTCTTAATGTTACCACCGTTGCTTTTAATGTCACCAAAGGTTGTTTTGACTTTCCTGTATGCTGAGTCTGTCCTACCGACAATCATATCTCTTTCGATGTCTTCACATTTTTCCTGCAGCCATTTCGTCTTAGCTTCCCTGCACTTCCTATCTATTTCATTCCTCAGCGACTTGTATTTCTGTATTCCTGATATTCCCGGAACATGTTTGTACTTCCTCATTTCATCAATCAACTGAATTATTTCTTCTGTTACTCATGGTTTCTTCGCAGCTACCTTCTTTGTACCTATGTTTTCCTTCCCAACTTCTGTAATAGCCCTTGTTAGAGATGTCCATTCCTCTTCAACTGTACTGCCTTCTGCGCTATTCCTTATTGCTGTATCTATAGCGTTAGAGAACTTCAAACGTATCTCGTCATTCCTTAGTACTTCCGTATCCCACTTCTTTGCGTATTGATACTTCCTGACTAATGTCTTGAACTTCAGCCTACGCTTCATCACTACTATATTGTGATCTGAGTCTATATCTGCTCCTGGGTACGCCTTACAGTCCAGTATCTGATTTCGGAATCTCTGTCTGACCATGATGTAATCTAATTGAAATCTTCCCGTATCTCCCGGCCTTTTCCAAGTATACCTCCTCCTCTTGTGATTCTTGAACAGGGTATTCGCTATTACTAGCTGAAACTTGTTACAGAACTCAATTAGTCTTTCTCCTCTTTCATTCCTTGTCCCAAGCCCATATTCTCCTGTAACCTTTTCTTCTACTCCTTCCCCTACAACTGCATTCCAGTCACCCATGACTATTAGATTTTCGTCCCCCTTTACATACTACATTACCCTTTCAATATCCTCATACACGTTCTCTATCTGTTCATCTTCAGCTTGCGACGTCGGCTTGTATACCTGAACTATCGTTGTCGGTGTTGGTCTGCTGTCGATTCTGATTAGAATAACCTGGTCACTGAACTGTTCACAGTAACACACTCTCTGCCCTACCTTCCTAATCATAACGAATCCTACAACTGTTATAGCATTTTCTGCTGCTGTTGATATTACCCGATACTCATCTGACCAGAAATCCTTGTCTTCCTTCCACTTCACTTCACTGACCCCTACTATATCTAGATTGAGCCTTTGCATTTCCCTTTTCAGATTTTCTAGTTTCCCTACCACGTTCAAGCTTCTGACATTCTACGCCCCGACTCGTAGAACATTATCCTTTCGTTGATTTGCTCAATATACAGATTGAATAACATTGGGGATAGCCTAAAACCCTCCCACTCCATTCCCAACCACTGCTTCCCTTTCATGGCCCTGGACTCTTATAACTGCCGTCTGGTATCTCCACAAATTGTAAATAGCGTTTAGTTCCCTGTATTTGATCCCTACC
Organism: Schistocerca nitens; assembly: GCF_023898315.1. Lineage (NCBI taxonomy): Eukaryota > Metazoa > Arthropoda > Insecta > Orthoptera > Acrididae > Schistocerca > Schistocerca nitens. The sequence goes on from NC_064615.1 coordinate 796,646,686, forward strand.
CCTTAGAATTTGAACGAGAGTAATTCAGTCAACATTGTCAAAAGCTTTCTCTAAATCTACAAATGCTAGACACGTAGGTTTGCCTTTCCTTAATCTACCTTCTAAGATATATCGTAGGGTCAATATTGACTCGCGTGTTCCGACATTTCTACGGAATCTCAACTGATCTTCCCCAAGGTCGGCTTCTACCAGTTTTTCCATTCGTCTGTAAAGAATTCATGTTATCATTTTGCAGCCGTGACTTATTAAACTGACAGTTCGGTAATTTTCACACCTGTCAACGCCTGCTTTCTTTTGGACTCGAATTATTACATTCTTCTTGAAGTCTGAGGATATTTCGCCTGTCTCATACATCTTGTTCACCAGGTGGAAGAGTTTTATCATGGCTTGCTCTCCCAAGGCTATCACTAGTTATAATGGAATGTTATCTACTCCCGGGGCCTTGTTTCGATTTAGGTCTTAGGTCTATCAAAGCTACCCATTCTTCTTCTACTGTATTTCTTTCCTTCGTTCTTGTCAATCGTTACCTAATGCTCTCTCTGAAACTCTCTACAACCTCTGTGTCTTTCAGTTTATCCAGGTCGCATCTCCTTAAATTCCCACCTTTTTGCAGTTTCTTCAGTTTTGATCTACAGTTCGTAACCAATAAATTGTGGTCAGAGTCCACATCTGCATCTGAAAATGTCTTACAATTTAAATCCTGGTTCCTAATTCTCCGTTTTACCATTATATAATCTATTTGAAACCTTCCAGTTTCTCCAGGCCTCTTCCATGTATACAACCTTCTTTCATGATTCTTAAACCAAGTTTAAGTTACGCTCAGTGCAAAATTTGACCAGGCGGCTTCCTCTTTCATTCCTTATCCCCCTTCCATATTCTCCTAGTACTTTTCCTTCTCTTTCTCTTCCTACTATCGAATTCCAGTCCCCCGTGACTATTAAATTTTCGTCTCCTTTCACTATCGGAATGATTACTTTTACCGCATCATAGATTTCTTCATCATCTGCGTAGCTAGTTGGCATATAAAATCGTACTACTGTGGTATGAGTGGGCTTCGTGTGTATCTTGGCTACAATAATGCGTTCACTACACTGTTCGTTGTAGCTTACCAGCTCTCCTGTTTTTTATTCATTATTAAACATCCTCCCTGTATTCACCTGACGAGAAGTCTTGTTCCTCCTGCCATAGAACTTCACTAATTCCCACTATATCTAACTTTAACCTATCCGTTTCCCTTTTTAAATTTTATTATTAAATTATATTTATGAATGTATCCGTTGTTTCCGAATTGTGACTGATGGTTAACAACAAATTTCACACGTACATGTGAGATAATATTCAGCATGCTCACCGATTAAAGAGCTACAAGATGTTATAAAGCCACCACATTTTATCCTTATTGCACACTCCAATGAAAAAACGTATCACTAACCTTAAACTGCTAAAAAGTGACTAACGGAAGATCAAGTATACTTCAAGGTTTGTTTAACTTTCCCTCTAAAAGTGTCGTATCCTGTCCACTCTTCTAATATAAGGTACCTAGGAAGCTGTTTTCTCGGACAGCTACACAACAATTCAAGAAAATCTCATTAATGGAGTTTATAAGAGTAAGTTAAATTGACAATACTTACCCTTGCTTTTTCACAAAGAGGTGTCGCAAGCAATTGGCGACATGCAAATAATCAATGTCCTTCGGTATATACAACTTCATTGCAAGCAAAACACAACTGTTCATCAGTTACGGCTAAAGCTTTTGGAGGACGGCTCGTCTTGTGCGGGCGCGGCTACGCGGAGCGGCGCTCATATTCTCTTCGTATCGGGGCCACTCCTGTCGTGGTGTCGTCCTAGTTAGCGTACTATTGGCTGACGTCGTCTCACAGCCCTGCTGTAACGTTCCAGGCCGACGTGCCAGCGCCGGAAAAGAAAACTTTTTGGACCGATTCAGATGTTATTTCACGATAGTCTTGTAAGGTGAGAACCGGGTCACTATAATTTTGGCAGGCTTCTCCGTTGTTTGGTGGCAGAAAGTAAGAATAAAAACGAAGTGAAAACACTTTTTAGGTGTTTTGAAACGATTTGTAATCGTTCATATCCAGTTTTTGTCTCCTTAGGCTATATTTAGGTGGTGATTCGCTGTAACAACGGCAAATAAAGTAACATGACACAAAGATCAGATTTTAATTTGTGACATTTTGCCTGGCTTATTGGCCGAGAGGAAATATTTCAACTGGACGCGTCTGCGAATTGCGTGACCCTAATCTACCGACGTTATCTAACCAGGGAAAATTGGCGTACAGTTCTACAGTTTAAGATGGAATATGTTTCTGACTGGTTTCTGCAAGCCGCCACGAATTCCTCTCCTGTGCCAACCTCTTCATCTCAGAGCAGCACTTGCAGCCCACGTCCTGGATGTACTCTAATCCCTGTCTTGTAATCTCTGTCTTCCTCTACAATTTTTACCTTCTACAGCTCCCTCTAGTACCAAGGAAGTAATCCCAAAATTTCTTAACAGGTTTCCCATCATCATTTCTCTTCTTCATGTCAGTGTTTTCATATATTTCTTTCCTCTCCGATTCAGCGCAGAGGGTCTTCATTCCTTACCTCACCAGTCCACCTATTTTTCATCATTCTTCTGTAGCACCACATCTCAAATGCCTCGATTCTCTGCGTTTCCGGTTTTCCCACAGTCCGTGTTTCGTTACCATACGGTGCTGTGCTCCAAAGATATATCCTCAGAAATTTCTTCAAGTTAAGGTCTATTTTGATACTAGTAGACTTCTCTGGGCCAGGAATGCCCTTTTAGCCAGTGCTAGTCTGCTTTTGATGTCCTCCTTGCTCCGTCCTTCATGGGTTATTTTGCTGCCTAGGTACCAGAATTTCTTAAATTCACCTATTTCGTGCCCATCAGTCCTGATGTTAACCTCCTCGCTGTTCTCATTCCTGCTACTTCTCATTACTTTCGTCAATCCATATTATATACTTATTATACTGTTTTTTTCCATTCAACATATCCTGTAATTGTTCTTCACATTCTCTGAGGATAGCAATGTCATTAGAGAATCAAAACTTTGATATAATTTCACCTTGAGTTTTAGTCCCACTCTTGAAACTTTATTTTCCATCACTACTTCTTCGAAGTATAAATTGAAAAGTAGTATCCCTTCTGCGTTATTCATTCGTAAGTCCTTCAAAGTTCTCCTAAATTCTGATTCTAATACTGGATCCCCTATCTGTTCTAAATAGACTCCTGTTTCTTCTTCTATCAGATCAGACAAATCCCACTCACAGAAGCCTTGCATGGGGGCTTAATTCTATGAAATGCAAATAATTTTAATTTTTGCTTTAGTAGCTGTCTGTCCGATTACGAAGTCTCGTAACGGTTGGCCCTGACTGTTATTATTACGCAATCTGACTGCTTAGAACAACAACAAGGAATGAAATGGAAATTTTCATTAACACAATTAATTAATTAATTAATTAAGTCCCCAGCAACTATAAAACCTACGAAACCAAAGCACAAGTATCACTGTTCTGTGTGTGGGAGTGTGACTCAACGTACACATCTGGCACGGTTCTTCTTCAAAAGACAAGAATTTCAAATACCATTTATACTGAATTAATTAAAGAAAATACAAATACCATAATTACTCAAGAGAACCACAATTACACTCTAATCCAAGAACACAAGCCAGATGCTTTGTTGACTGAACCTGTAATGACACATTATTTAAAACATGGAAATAATGAAAAATAAATCAAGTTTCGTTACCTTCATATATTGACCAAAATCACTCTCATAATTACAATATATCTCCACACCGACTCGCTATTACCACATCTCAACAAGAACCTTTCAGCATCACATCTCAGCAAGCACTCCCTACTAGCACATCTGAACACGAACTGACTACCACGAGTCCTCGACAAGCACTGCCCACTACGACATCCCAATAATCACTTCCCGTGGAGGCGGCGGAACAATGCTCTCTAGCGATCTCTGTCACTGTGGCTCAGTGTAGCCACCTTTCATATGCCCTTCCTCCACGGCTAGAATTTGATGGTATTTTTGCCAGCATTGGTGGTGAAAATACCACCAAATTCGTCAAAAAAATATAGACAAAAATAAAAGATAATATTAATACGTAAATATCATATAACTAGATAAAATTTTGGCTTTGCACTGACCTTTCAATAACCTATTATATAGAATACAGTAAGCAATACAAATTCTTTCATACATGTGACTTTACATAATAGTTTACACAAGTATTATGTGGTTAAACAATTCAATCAATAGCGTCAGCAATGACGAATATGTGCAGGTAAGAGTCTCATAGCTTTCCACAAACAGTAATACACAAAAAATCAGTTTATACAAATATTCACATAAACGCTTTCCATAGCCCAAGAATAAGCAGTTGACAGTTCCAGCAGTAGCACCCAGCAATGGTCAACAGGTGCAAATACCAATAAGTAACATTTTTTTCAATAGAAGCAGTCCATCAGTGGCACCCGCAATGTTGAGCAGGTGCACACAACAACAGGTGACTTCATTTCAGTAGAAGCAATCCATCAGTGGCACCCAGCAATGTTGAGTAGGTGCAGACACCAACAAGTAACACCATTTCAGTAGAAGCAGTCCATTAGTGGCACCAGCAATGTTGATCAGGTGCACACAGCAAGAGGTGACTTCATTTCAGTAGAAGCAATCCATCAGTGGCACCAGCAATGTTGATCAGGTGCAGACAGCAAGAAGCAACATCATTTCAGTAGGAGCAGTCCATCAGTGGTACCCAGCAATGTTGAGCAGGTACACACAGCAACAAGTCACATTTCTCAGCAGAAGCAGTTCCATAAAATCTAGTATCACTGATCACACTGTTCATCAGAGTTTATAAGCAGAAATTAAACATGTCCTAGTGGCACCAATCATGTAGAGAAAGTACAAGTAACAGTCCATAATTTTTTTACAATCACTGATCACACAGTTCATCAGCAGAAATTAAACATATCCTTGTAGCACCAATCATGTAGAAAAAGTGCAAGTAACAGTCCATACTATTCACCATAACTACTGAGACAGTTCAGTCATGAATAATAGTTTGAATGCACATACAATTTCTTTAACAAATTATTATCAATGCTCTTACACTAAACATACAAATCATAATAAACACACAAATGATATCAGGTAATTGTCACATTAACTATTACAGCACACAATAACAGTTAACCTATAATATTTATGGGTGTCAGTGCAAGCCACAACAAACAAGTGAAATAATATTTAGGAGATAGGTTGGGATCACTTCTCTGGGATTATAAAAGGAAAACACACAAAACACACTCACTCATCTTTCATCCACATTAGTGCTACTGTGTAATTGAATAGTGTTAACTGTGTAAATGCAATTCTGTCAAAATTTTATGTTCATCATGTGTATGAAGTAGTAGTGGCAGCAATGTATAACAGTCAATAATAGTTAGTCAATGTCATAGTCATCATGTCAAGACCAATGTTTGCCAAGCCAGATCAAAATGTACTGTTGCTGAACAACTGTCAGTGAGCCAATATATGCAAATACTTCCTCTCTCAAAAAAAAAGTATATACTGCTTAGCGATTTGACAAAGTGTGTGTGTAGGCAATCTTCTTTCTACTTGAGTGTTCTAGTCTGCCATCTTCATCCTCCTTGTTCCATATGGACCAACAAAAAAAAAAAAAAAAATATGCTCCTCACTTACTTTACCTCTTATCCACCAAAACTCCAATAATCATCACTTAACTTCAATAATACCTCATTTACCTTACCTCTTGTCCACAAAACTCGAATAATCATCAACTTCACATAATCTCAATACCTCAATAATACGTCTATACATATAAACCTCAGCACCAATATCATTTCACTTCCATAACAACTCTTTCCTCTAGTCAGTCTCCTCGAACAAGTACAGACAAAATCCTAGTGCAACTTCAATTCAGCATCCCATGCAATCCGAAGACACAGTGTCCACACACAACCTCTGTGTAATCCATCTGACCCAAATTTTCTACTCATTATAAATTATAAGATACATCTTGGTTCCTTGTCCATCATTAAATAAAAGAAATGCATACATGACCTCTAACAGACTTAGTTCGAATAACTCTCAGTAATTAAGTACGATTACGGATTGTGAATGATCATAATATTTCACAGTGTGTACACCACTTCAAGAATCATAGCAGAAGCAAACATGTGGAGTATTTTTTGTGTCAAGTGGCACTTCCTATTTCAATTGCTCACGAAAATGCAGTGTAATACTGTCAATGGTCTAAACCTAGTTTTGGTATGTCATGTCGTTAGCTTCCTTCCTAGTAACATAAATTTATACAGCTTCCCTAAACCTCAGCTCATGTGACTTCTATGAAGTTTCTTGTACTAATGTCGTTCGTCGAATTCTAGCAGTTCATTTTCTTATCTTAAAAATATAAGGCACTGAGCGTAAGCAAAACATGCAATAGCGAGTAAATATACCAGTAGAGAACAGAATGTCAACAAGTGGATGCAGCACAATTCTTACAACGAGGCTCGGCCAAGCGAACAATCTATAATTAATACAATAGTGTGACCTAAACTCTATGTACGTACACAGTATATCAGCATTTCTATATTCTAAATTGAAGAGTAGTTATGACAACAAAACAGAAACGTGTAAATATGCAATCCATACGCACAGCAGCAAACATGCCTTACACAATAAACAGGTCATTAGCATCACATCGACATAAGCAAATAAATGTTCATATGTAATCTTAATAAGTACCCATGAAGGCGCAAGCAGATAAATCACAAAGTATAACTTACATATCTAACCACATCAGCACAATTAATCAGGTGACAATTATAATTTAAATAAATAAGCACAGCAGGCACATAATTAAAAAATATGACATCAGTGAAAAAGCATAGCAGCCAAGCGATGCATAATATATACAAATAACAACCCTGTTCATTAGTCAATCATTTTAGAAATGAGTTAATGTGCGCAAGCACGTCGCTTCACTAGTAAATTCATAGAACATGAAATTAGCACAAAGTATGAATCACGTAATCGCGAGCAGCAAATTACGTCTAAAGTACGTACCTAAGTGGAATTATGTTACCTGAAAAATAAACTCAATTAACCGTTACCTTTTTTTGTCTATTACTTTCTTCTTCGAAATGACATTCTGCCTGAAAATTTTCTCCAAAGCAAGTCGTCTTAATGTCGGACACGCACAGAATTTACCTGAAGGTCTTAAATACTTTATACAACCGTATCCTGAAAAATAGTGAACGTTAATAACATAATTTATGAGGTCACCATAGCTTTATACTGAATTTAATCCGAGAAATTAGACTGTGTATTTGTTTACGTCTGTCAGTGCATTCGCACTGAGCGCTCGATCAGCTGTAGGCGCGTGACGTAGAAAGTGATTGTTTGCGGTCAACGACTGCCCCGTGCGGCGCGCAGACTGACTGTTGCTTTGAGTACGCGCCGCCGCCGGAACACGGCGCGGTATCCTTGTATTCTCCGCATGTTTACATGTAGCTGTTAGTTTCTCTAAAGTATGTCATTCCACAAAAATTTTTACGTTCGATATATGATGTATTCCTTTAGAGCGTCGTGATTTAAGAGTTTCTACTTCAACAGTGTTATCATGAATAATTTTGCGAACTCTATATGGACCGTTATAAAGCAGAAAAAATTTGCGACACAATCCTTTTCCTTTGTGAGACAAACGATGAGACTTAATTAACACCTTCTGACCAACTGACAAAGTTTTTAAACGACCAGGACGCTTAGCTGATTTCTCTCTTCTAGCAGCTGCAGATGCAATATTTTGTAGAGCCAGGTTGACAACTTCAGAATGCCGCAGTTTCCGTGAAGGCGGAAAAGGAACGATTTCAGAAATGCGATTTGTTGGTACTTTATTTTTTAATATCAATAGAGGCGGTAAAGAAGTTGAGTCATTAGGAAGTTCATTCAGAATGTTTTGAAAAATATGAAGATACTGATCCCAAGTTCTGTGATTCTGATGACAATAAAGACGGCACAATTTATTGATTTCCTTCATCCATCTCTCTGAAGCATTAGACTGAGGGTGAAAAAGTGAAATGAAGATTGGTTTAATTTTCCGACGCCGTAGAGTACGAAGCCAAATTTTAGAGCGAAACTGTGATCCATTATCTGATATAACCTTATCAACATGACCAACTTCTTTAAGAAAATGTTTGATGAAAGCATTAGATACTGAACGAGCTGTTGCTTTGCGTAAAGGTGTAAAACACACACATTTTGATGTCAATTCCACTGCTACGAAAATGTACGCAAAACCATTAGTAGAATGAACCACTGGACCGAACAAATCGACTGCAGCTATGTCCTTTAATTTCGCTGGAATGATAGGAAACAACGGTGCTCTGTGAGATATCGTTGGCGGCTTAGCCTTTTGACATAATTTGCATTTGGCCAGAACGGATCGAATACGTTTTTCCATATTACTGAAGTAGCAATTTTCTCGTAATTTATGAAAGCATTTTCTGGGACCAAAGTGCGCATAACTAAAATGTGTGTACCAAATCAATTTATTGACCCACTCATCAGGAATACAAACTAACCAAACAGAGTTGTCGACCGATTTTCGTTTGAAAAGAATATCATTGCGAACTAAATAATATTGTCTGATCGCTACGCTTTCCTTTCTCCTCCACTTCTCCTTAATGTCCTTCCAGATTGGATCCTTGTTTTGCTCCTTAGCGATGTCCTGGAGCGAAGACGAAATAAAGTTCTCAAACGCAACACCTTGAATATACATCAAACAATAATGGTTTTCTTTGCAGTCCTCTTCAGCTCTTTGTTTCAAACCCATAGGTGCACGTGATAAAGCATCAGCAACAATATTTGAAGATCCCTGTATGTAAACAATACTAAAATCAAATTCCTGTAGGTACAACGCCCATCGTGACAATCTGCCGTGAGTTAATTTTGTCGACATAAGAAATTCCAGAGCTCGATGATCGGTGTAAACCTTAGTATGTCTGCCAAACAAAAATGTGCGAAATTTTGTGAAGGCCCATACAACAGCCAAAGCTTCAAGTTCCGTAATCGAATAATTCTTCTCTGATTTAGAGAGAACACGGCTTCCAAAGGCAACAGTTTTCTGTACTACAACGCCGTCTTCTTCTATCTCTTGAAATAAATGTGCACCTAGGCCTTTGTATGATGAGTCCGTCGCCAAACAAAAATCTTTAGATAAATCCGGATGTGAAAGAAGTGGAGCAGCAACTAAAGCATCACGAAGTTGTTCAAATTCTGACTGAGCTTCCTCATCCCAACACCAATTAGAATTTTTTCCAGATAGTTCACATAAACGAGGTGTGGCCAAATTGTCCAATCTAACAAAACGTCTAAGAAAATTACAAACACCAAGGAAACTACGAACATCACGTTTTGTGGTAGGAACAGCATAATTACGAATAGCATCTAGTTTCTCTGGATCGGGAAGAATACCTTCTGTAGAAATAATGTGACCGAGAAATTTCACCTGAGAACGACCAAATTCTGATTTTTCCAAGTTCACTGTCATGCCAACTCGTGCAAAAATACGTAATAATGAATCCAAAATTTTGTTATGCTCACTCCAAGAACGTTTAGCAATAAGAATGTCGTCAACATAAGAAGTAATATTGTCACGAAGATAAACAGGTAAAATTTCATTTAAACTACGAATGAATGCTGCTGAAGATACAGTAAGTCCAAACGGTAATTTCCGAAACTGGTAACAGTTACCAAAGGCTAAAAAAGCAGTATATTTTCTACAATCAGGGTGGAGTTCTATTTGCCAAAAACTTGCGCGCATATCAATCGTGGATAAAACTTTAATTCCATGGAAATGTTGAAGAAGTTCATCTAAATTTTGTGGACGGTCAGTTTCAGGAATAATAATATTATTTATCTGTCTGGAATCCAGAACCAAACGAATTGACCCATCCTTTTTAAGCACGACATGTAATGGGCTGGTATAAGGGCTGACTGCTGGCTCAATAATGCCCTGATCTAACATGTATTGAAGTTCATTCTTAACCTTGTCTCTGTAAGCCAAAGGAATAGCGTACGTTTTCCCGCGAAATGGTGTGTGTTCTTTTACTTTAAATAAATATTGTAAGCCTTGTATAGTTCCTGTGTGATGACTAAACACTGTAGCATGTGAAGTCAAAATGTGGTGCAGCTCTTCTTTTGCAACGTCATCTGGCACTTCAGCTTTCTTAACCTTTTCATTAATTAATTCTTCGCTACTAATTATATCCTCCATCGCGTCTCTGTATCTATTGTCATTGTCATGAATAAACACACTGTCGTCATAATGCTCAACGAAAGCATCAGAAGTAAGAAACCTTAAACATTTTGTATCTGATTCAGATCTTGCTAAACACTCGAAAAATTTCAAACATTTCGGCATTCCGGCAACAGTCAAATTCACACTTCCTTCTTTAAAGTTCAAAATTGCCTTATGTGTGTTAAGAAACTCCATACCTAATATAATCTGTGTACTGAGTAATGGAACAATAATAAAATTAGCAGACAATTCGTATCCTTGACAAATAAAATTTAGGTTGGTCTGTTGTTTAACTTCCACACCTTTTCCAGAAATCGCTCCTCGAATTGTAGTTTTAGAAATAGGTAACACAGGACAGGCAATAATTCTTTCACATATACGAAAAACTGATTCACTAATGACGTTCAATGGGCTCCCAGAATCTAAAACTGCAGTGAACTTATTCTTACCCACACATACTTCAATAACAGGATGTAAAAATGCGTCTACATTATTTTCCTTTTCATCTAGCAAAATGTCTCTCATGTCTTCCAGGCGTACGTAGTGTAAAGTCGTAGTGTCATTACTTTCCGAACCGTCTATATTGCTGCCAGAAGCCGAAGCTGCTAGTCATTGTCGATTGCTTGCGTCACGTCTTTGATTATTCGCGTCATTTCGCGGATCAATTTCTACTAATTGCATTTGTCTCTCTGAAGTTCTGTCACGTGGAGGATGCCAATTAGGTCCTTCCTGTCTGTTAGATGCAAATTCTTGGTTGTGTCTGTTATTAAAATTTCTGTTTTCCTGTCTGTCTGCATAACTACTTCTTGTATAATTTCGACTGTCACTTCTGAAATTATTGTTAGATCTACTACCCTGGTTATTTCTGTAGTAAGAATTTCTGTTATTGTATGAATAATTTCTATCTTGATGATACCGATTACTGTTTCCGTATGGTTGATCATTCCGGTAGGAATTACCGTTATTATAATTGTCTGTGTAATTTCTGTTAGAACGTCTGTTATTGTCATAAGGCTGGTATCTATTGTCCTGTCTGTTACGTCTGTCATTCTCAAAGTTACCCAAATAACGTCCGTTCCGATCACTATCCCTTTTCTCTGAAAATGTATTGTAATTACTGCTACTGAAGAAATTACAAGAAGTCCCGTCGTCGTTGTCATACTCAAGTTCTTGTAGCAAAGTCTTAAAAGTCTCAATGTCGTCTTTACATCTTCCGGCTAAAGCAATTTGTCTTATGGATTGTGGCAGCTTAGTTAAACAAATGCGAATTAATTCAGTCGGGCTGTAGGGGTTGGAAAGGAACTGATTCTTTCGAATCATGTCTTCAAAATATTCTGCTGGCGTGCGGAATTCAGACTGTTTGAAATTACGCTGCATAATAAGACTGTGTTTGACTCTGTCTTGCGTGTTTTCGGACCAATATGCCGATAGAAATGCATGATAAAAATCATTCAGATTATTACAATCTCTAATGAGTGCACGCATCCGCGTCGCCGGTTCGTTTTCTAAATATCCACACATAAATTCCAGTTTGTGACTTAGTGGCCAATTTGGTGGGAGTGCATACATAAATTGATCTAACCATGCACATGGATGTATGTCATTCTTAGAATTGCGGAAGATCTTAAATTTCCGAACAGTCAAAAAGTGTTTATAGTCAAAGTTTTCGCCTCGTGGCGACAAAGACCTACCGCGTCTGTCCCAGTCCCAATGTCGATTATTGTCAAGTTCGCGCGCCTGGCGCTCTCTTGTTGCATCCCGTAAATGAAACAAATTACTTTCTTCAAACCCCTCTGCTACCTGTGATTCTAAATTTCTTTTGCTGTCTTTTCCTACAATTTCACCTTCGATTTGTTTGACTTGCTTTCGTAATGCCTCTACTTCCCTTTTAACGCGTTCATTAAACTTTCCCTGATTTTCAACATGCTTATTTATGTTCTGGGACTCTTCGGTTTCTGCAAATGGTAATGGAGCTGTATCATCCGAATCTCTGTCCCCATGTAAACTAAGATTTGTCAATTTATCTGAAATTTCCTCAACTCTTTCCGATAAGTCACCTATTTTTTCTCTCTGTTTACCTACGTCTTCCGTAAGTGTCGCGACTCGGGTTTCAGTGTTGACACATTTGGTAGTTAACTGTTCATATTGTTGTGTTAGGTTATTTATTCTGTCATTTGGTACGGATTCCTCGATTCTCTCAAATATCTCTTCCTTATCGTGTGCACGTTGTAAATTTAACTCTGAAAATTTTTGTACTATCACGCGATCTCTTTCTTCCTGTTCTCTATCCTGTTCCCTTTGTCTAATCTCTACTGCAACTAATCTACTATTGTGAGTATTCAAAATTGGTTGTACTTCTTCTCTGATTTCTCTCTTTAATTCATCTTTCATATTTTTAAAGCAAGTCCCTATTCGTGAATCTAACCGTGTTTCCATTGTTTCCATCTGTGTTTTTAATTCAGATCTAAACTGTGTTTCCATTGTTCCCATATCATTTTTTAATTCAGATCCCAAAGTTCCCATCCGTGTTTCCATTGTTCCCATCTGTGTTTTTAATTCAGATCCCAAATTTAATATTATCCCCATCAACTGCTCCATTTGATCTGGTTCGAAATTCTTTTCGCCCCTATCATTTCTCGCAAAACCAGTTTCCTTCGTCATAGCTGTATAGCCATCTGTGTTCGATACTATTCCAGAATCTTCTGTCGTTAGTCTCGAATTCTGAAAATTTTCTAATTGTGAAAAGTTTTGAATTGGTTCCGGACTATTTTCCCGACTTATTACATTGTTTTCCACTTCATTATTCAACATACTGTTCTCTTGTGTTGGCGAGTTCGCCATGTCAACAATTTCATCATTCTCACTATTCATCATTTTTGCCTTTTTCATTGATCGCGTAATCATTTACAAAACAAACAAAACTCGTCACTGTACGAAAATTACACACAATGACTCTTTATCATCAACAATACCATTCACTCGAAATGTTTCCCTCAAACACGATTAACGAACAATTGAAATAATTGCACTAAATCGTCAAACGCGTATACAAGACAACAAATCAAATTCAGAGAAAAAATACCATTATAAGAATGACAATTACCAAATCTACTCATGCAAAACAGACTATAATTACTAAACTACAAGTTACTACAACAATGCTACTGTCTACTATTTTTACAATCAGAAGATTCCAAGGGACGATCCGAAGCAGTGGTCGCCACGTGCATGGGGGCTTAATTCTATGAAATGCAAATAATTTTAATTTTTGCTTTAGTAGCTGTCTGTCCGATTACGAAGTCTCGTAACGGTTGGCCCTGACTGTTATTATTACGCAATCTGACTGCTTAGAACAACAACAAGGAATGAAATGGAAATTTTCATTAACACAATTAATTAATTAATTAATTAAGTCCCCAGCAACTATAAAACCTACGAAACCAAAGCACAAGTATCACTGTTCTGTGTGTGGGAGTGTGACTCAACGTACACATCTGGCACGGTTCTTCTTCAAAAGACAAGAATTTCAAATACCATTTATACTGAATTAATTAAAGAAAATACAAATACCATAATTACTCAAGAGAACCACAATTACACTCTAATCCAAGAACACAAGCCAGATGCTTTGTTGACTGAACCTGTAATGACACATTATTTAAAACATGGAAATAATGAAAAATAAATCAAGTTTCGTTACCTTCATATATTGACCAAAATCACTCTCATAATTACAATATATCTCCACACCGACTCGCTATTACCACATCTCAACAAGAACCTTTCAGCATCACATCTCAGCAAGCACTCCCTACTAGCACATCTGAACACGAACTGACTACCACGAGTCCTCGACAAGCACTGCCCACTACGACATCCCAATAATCACTTCCCGTGGAGGCGGCGGAACAATGCTCTCTAGCGATCTCTGTCGCTGTGGCTCAGTGTAGCCACCTTTCAGCCTTCAATGTACTTTTACCTACCCGATCTCTCCTCTGCATTTAACAGTGGAATTCCCGATTCACTCTTTATGTTACCACCCTTACTTTTTATTTCACCGGAGGTTGTTTTGACTTTCTTATGTGCTGAGTCAGTCCATCCGACAATCATTTCTTTTTCGATTTCTTCACGTTTTTCATTCAGCCATTTCGTCTAAGCTTCCATGCACTTCATATTTATTTCGTTCCTGTGTGACTGTATTTCTGTATTCCTGAATTTCCCTAAACACTTTTTTGTACTTCCTTATTTCATCGATCAATTGAAGTATTTATTCTGTTAGGCATGGATTCTTCGCAGTTACCTTCTTTGCACCTAAGTATTTATTTTCAACTTCTATGACTGTCCTTTTTAGGAACGTCCATTCCTCTTAAAATGTAGTGCATACTGAGTTATTCCTTATTGCTGTATCTATAGTATTAGCGAACTTCAAGGGTATCGCGTTATTACTTAGTACTTGCGTATCCCACTTCTTTGATATTGATTCTTTCTGACTAATCTCTTAAACTTCAGCCTACTCTTCATCACTACTACCATTGTGATCTGAGTCTATATCTGCTTCTGGGTATGCTTTACAGTCTAGTATCTGATTTTGGAATCTCTGTCCTGTACCACCCGGCCTTTTCCAAGAGTTCTTCCCCCTCTTGTGAATCTCGAACAGAGTATTCGCTACTACTAGCTGAAATTATTGCAGTACTCAATTAGTCTTTCTCCTCTCTCATTCCTTGTCCCTAGCCCATATTCTCCTATGACCTTTTCTTCTACTTCCTCTACAACTGCATTTCACGACTATGAGATTTTCATCTTTCTTTACGTACTGTATTACCCTTTCACTACTCTCATATACTTTCTCTGTCTCTTCATCTTCAGCATCTTCAGCTTGCGACGTCATGTATACCTGAACTACCGTTGTCGGTGTTGGTTTGCTGTCGATTCAGATGAGAACAAACCTATCACTGAACTGTTCACAGCAACACACTCGCTGCTCTACCTTCCTGTTCATAACGAATCCTACCATTTTCCGCTGCTTCTGGTATTACCCTACACTTATCTGACCTGAAATCCTTGCTTTCCTGCCATTCCACTTCTGTTACCCCTACTTTATCTAGATTAAGCCTTTGCATTTCCCTCTTTATATTTTTTAGCTTCCCTATTACTTTCAAGATTGTGACATTCCACGCCCCGACTCGTAGAATGTTATTCTTTCGTTGGCTATTCCGTCTTTTTCCCTTGGTCACCTCTCCCAAGGCAGTTTCCTCCCGGAGATCCGAACGGAGGATTATTCCGGAATTTTTTTGGCAATGGAGAGATTATCGTGACACTTCTTTTTCAATTACAGGTGAAATATTCTGTGGATACACGTTATTTCCTTTAATGCAGGGCTTTCCATTGCCTTCTGCATCCTCATGCCGTTGATAATTGCTAATTCTCCAGCCTTTGAGGGCATTCCCCCCTCCTCCCTCCCCAAGGACAAGAGAATGCCCTGAACCTCTGCCGCTCCTCCGCCCTCTTTGACAAGGCCGTTAGCAGAATGAGGTTGACTTCTTAAGCCGGAAGTCTTCGGCCGCCAACCTTGACAATTAATCAAAATTTAAGTGGTGGCGGGTTTCTAACATGGGACCGAGGACGTTATGATTAATAATCAGATACGTTACCCCTAGACCACGGAGTAAGAAATAGATAGCATGACAGATAGGTACAAGGGAACCACATTACGTGCGTAGCTGTAAGGGTGTAGGTTGTGTGTATGTGAGAGAGTGAGAAAGAGACATAGGTCTAATGACAGAGCCGTTTGAAGAATGTCTACGTAGAATATGATACCGCTTTGTAGGCATTCTGGGAAGTCATGAGCGGACGTTGCCCCGACGTCAACGACCAATAACGGCGCCGAGGTGCGTGGGCTGTGGAACGCTCGCGGCGGCCCTAAAGGGCGCTCTAATGAAATCCCTGGCCCTGCTGCCCGCTGCCCGCTGCCCAGCCTGCCGCTAATCCGCGAATGGAGCGCCGCGTGGCGTGGCGCGGCGCAATTTAATTACTGGGCCACTCGTTCCGCCGGCCATTAAAGCCGTGGTCACACTCGCTGCCGCCACTCGGCGCCGGCCTCACAGCCAATTCTACAGAGGTGCCCACTGGAAATGCCGCCTCAGCGAAAACGCGCCTGACGGGTTTCCTAAAGGCATCCTGTCCACATCACAATGAGCCAATGTCGTGATAAGCTTCTGAAAAAAGACTTGCGGACAAGTCGTGGCTTTAAACGTCTTGCTTCCATGATCACTGCCTCTCTCTCTCTCTCTCTCTCTCTCTCTCTCCCCTCGTCCGAACAGCCCTCGGAAGGCTTAAAGTACCGACAGACCGCCGTGTCATCCTCAGCCCTCAGAACACAGTGTGATCAGCACACCGCTCTCCCGGGCGTTGTCAGTTTTCGTGTCCGAAGCCGCTACTTCTCGATCAAGTAGCTCTTCAGTTGGCCCCACATCGGTTGAGTGCATCCCTCTTGTCAACAGCGTTTGACAGACTCGGACCGTCATCCATCCGTGCTAGCCAAACCCGACATCGATTAACTTTGGTGATCTGACGGGAACCGGCGTTACCACCGCGGCAACGCCGTTGGTCCTGTCCGATGTCTATGGCATCAAATTATTTTCCTACTGCAGGCCTATTTAGCTATGGCCTCTCCCATGATCGCAGTGATCATATTAGATTTCAGAACATGAGGCACAGACACAGATAGTTATATCATGTCATAGAGATCCATGATATACAAAATGATTCACACTTTTAAGAAATTAGAAACCACTGAAATAATTGGCAAAAGTACTGTTACTGAAGAGAATCAATGATCAATACGCCAGTAGATATCCACCCGTCCATACCGTAAAAGCACACACTAGAAATCATGGCCCTTAGATAAATATCGAAATCAAACATGAAAATTAAAGGTGAGGTTCTGTCTAATGAATGGTACTCGGCGGGGAAATGTCGAAGATTACATTAGAGGCGGCTTAGTGGCGATTATGGTTCGGATTCGGTAGTAAGTACCATCTTAATTCTGACGTATCTGAGTGTCGTGACTAACTTACAACAAGCGTGTTTAGTTCAACAAAAGCGGTAACCCTTTACGAAATTTTCAGGCGTTAAGGACTCAGGTAAACTAATGCAACATGTCGCGTGCCTTGTGATGCCACAAATTTTTTTCTCTGCTAGTTTCGGTTGAAAACATGCGGAAATTAATTGTTGGACATCGTGGAATACATCCGCTTCAGCCCCCATAATATCACGAAGTTCCGACAGGCGGTATCACCCGATGCACATCGCCATGAATTCCTCTTACGTTCTCTTGCTGTATGTGTCCCAATCTCTCTCTTTCTCTACAATTTTTAGCCTCTACAGCTCCATCTAGTGCCTTGGAAGCTATGCTATGATGTCTTAACAGATATCCCATTCTCCTGTTCCTTCTTCTTGTCAGTGTTTTCCATATATTCCTTTCCTCTCCGATTCTGCAGAGAACCTCCTCATTCCTTACCTCATCAGTCCACCCAATCTTTAACATTCTTCTGTAGCACCACATCTCAAATGCTTCGATTCTCTTCTGTTCCGGGTTTCCCACAGTCCCTGTCCGATTACCATACAATTCTGTCTCCCAAACGTATATTCTCAGAAATTTCTTCCTCAAGTCAAGGTCTATCTTTGATACTAACAGACTTCTCTCGGCCAGGAATGCCCTTTTTTGATAGTGATAGTCTGCTTTTCATGTCCTTCTTACTCCTTCTGTCATGGAATATTTTGTTGCCTAGGGAGCGGAATTCCTCAATTTCTTCTACTTCATGGTCTGCATTTATGATGAGAAGATTCTCGCTGTTCTCATTTCTACTACTACTCATTAATTTCGTCAATCCATATTCTATACTTATTAGACTGTTCGTTCCATCAACAGATCCTGCAATTGTTCGTCTCATTCGCTGAAGATAGCACTGTCGCCAACGAATCTTAACACTGATATACTTTTACCTTCAATTTTAATCCCACTCTTGAAACTTTTCCATCACTGCTTCTTCGACACGAAAATTAGGGGCAACAGATTATATCCCCGGAGGTCTTCCACAATTTTAATCCGTGCATTTCGTTCTTCATTTTCCACTTGATCCCTCTTGATTCTTGTACATTTTTTATATTACTCGTCTTTCCCTGTGCTTAGTCCTTCTCACGATTTCGAACATCTTGAACCATTTTACATTGTCGAACGCTTTTTCCAGGTATCCTATGATCGTGTCTTCATTTTTCTCCAATCTTGCTTCCATTATCAATCGAAACGTGGGAACTGCCTTTCTGGTATCTTTACCTGTCCTAAAGCCAAACTGATCGTCATGTAACACATCCTCAGCTTTCATTTTTCTGTTTATTATTCTTATCACCAACACGGATGCATGAGCTGTTAATGATTGTACGGTAAGTCTCGCGCTTGTTGGCTCTTGCAGTATTGAGAATTGTGCCAAACGATATTTTTCCGAAAGTCAGATGGTACACAGCCAGTCTCATATATTCTACACACTAACGTGAATAATATTTTGTTGCCACTTCTTCCAATGATTTTAGAAATTCTGATAGAACGTTATCTGTCCCTTCTGCCTTATTTGATTGTAAGTCTTACAAAACTCTTCTAAAGTCTGATTCTAATACTGCATCCTCTATCCCTTCGCTATTGACTTCTGTTTCTTCTTCTAACATGTCATCAGACGAGTGCCCTACCTCATAGAGGTCCTCAATGTAGTCTTTCCATCTACACGCTCTTTTCTCATCATTTAATAGTAAAATTCCGATTGCACTCTTAATGTTACCATCCCTGGTTTTAATTTCACCGAACGCTATTTTGACTGAGTCAGTCCTTCCGGCAACCATTTATTTTTCTGTTTCTTCATATTTTTCACATTCACATGTCGCCTTAGTCCCTGCACTTCCTATTTATTTCATTCCTAAGTAACTTGTGTTCCTGAATTTCTCTGAACATTTTTGTATTTCCTTCTTTCGTCGTAAAAGTCCATTCTTCTTCAACTGTACTGTCTACTGAGCTAATCACTATCGAAGTTTCTAAAGCCTCAGAGAACATAGAGCGTATCTCTTCATTCCTTATTACTTTCGTATCCCACTTCTTTGCTCGTTGATTCTTCCTGACTAGTCTTGAAGGCTTCAGCATGCTCTCCATCATTATCAAATTGTGATCTATGCGCAGCCTTCAAAATGGCGTCCGTATCGGAGGAGCGTTCCGAGCAGAAAGCTGTCATCGAGTTTTTTCTCGACGAAAACCAGATCATCGCAGATATTCATAGGCGCTTGTAGAATGTCTGCGGAGAATTAGAAATGAACAAAAGCACGGTGAGCCGATGGGCGAGGCGTCTACCATCATCGCAACAAGGTCGCGCAGAACCTGTGCGATCTCCCGCATACCGCTAGCGCTCACAGTTGTGCCACCTGCAATGTTGGAACTTGTGGACACTCTTATTCGATAGCCGGCCAATGTGGCCGAGCGGTTCTAGCCGCTTCAGTCTGGAACCGCGCGACCGCTACGGCCGCAGGTTCGAATCCTCCCTCGGGCATGGATGTGTGTGATGTCCTTAGGTTAGTTAGGTTTAAGTAGTTCTAAGTTCTAGGGGACTGATGACCTCAGAAGTTAAGTCCCATAGTGCTCAGAGCCATTTAATTCTTATTCGATGTGATCGACAGATCACAATAAAACACTTCGCAGCTCAACTGGACGTCTCCTCAGGTAGTACTGAAATACTCGTCCACCACTTGAGGTACAAAAGCTTTGTGCCCGCTGCGTTTATCGCTGCCTAACAAAAGACCATAAAGAGGAACGAAGGACCACATGTGAGGAATTTGCTTGCGCGTTTTGAGGCTGATTATTTGGCGAACATCGTCTCAGGTGATTAAACATGGGTTCATCACTTCCGAATCGGAGACAAAACGGCAAATGATGGAGTGGCGCCGCATGACCTCTCCTCCGAAGTGAAAGTTCTAAGCCGTAGCTTCAGCCGGTATAGTCTTGGTGACATTCTTCTGGGGCTGTGAAGGGGTTATTCTCTTTGATGTCTTGCATCGTGGTGTAACGGTCAACTATGAAGTGTATTGTGCTACCCTAGGAAATTGAAGAAATGACTTCACCGTGTTAGTCGCTAGAGAAATGTAAACGAACTACCCCTTCTCCATAACAACACGAGGCCTCACACAAGTCTGAGCACCATTTCAATGGATTCATCTTCCTCAACCACACTACCGCTCGGTTTTGCACCTTCCGACACCCATCTGTCTCAATTAAGGATGCATTCCGCGGAAAGCAGCCCGTGGATGATCAGGAGGTTAACTATGCAGTAAGAAGTTGGTTTCGACGTCGACCAATAGAGAGACACGATGCGCACATACAGGCCCTCCCAGTAAGGTGGCGTAAGGTCGTCGCACTGAATGAAGATTGCGTTGAAAAACAGATTTTTGAAGTCCAAAGAGTGGAGAATTGGAATCCTTAATAAAGCCAACCCACTTTCCGAAAAACATTACGTATTTAACACACCCTTGTAGTTTCATGTGGCCTTGAGTGTGATTATATTAATCATGGAACACATGTATTGCCTGTAGAAGACCCAACTACCGAGTTCGAGTGCTTGCTTTGAACGTCATTTAAAACGTTGGTACTCAAAAGAAGTCGACTGCCAAGAGAAGCTCTACTTTTTACAGTCACCGTAACTGTGCCCAGTTTCAGAACTTTGAGAAGACTCCTCAGACAGCTTGGCAGGCACTGACGTCTACTACGGGTTAAATCGCCCTTCTGCTATGTCTGTGAGCGAGACGTCATTCAATTTCCTACAAGGGCTCGTTTTTAACGGAATTCACATTCCTGAAGAATATCGCTTCTTAATAAAACAGAATAACTATATGCAAAGTTATGGAAGTGTACGTCTATGACTATGTATTGTCACTATGTTTTTCCCCATAAAGTTCATGATGAAAATTGAGCATTTGTTTTACAGAGCAGATTTGGATGGAGTGGGTTTCAGGCTGTGGACTGTGCAGGCATGGGCACAGTTTAGCAACTACTTTAATAAATTTAAAACCTTCTTGACACAGAACATTAACAACTAAACAGAACTTAATTTGTTTCTGTGAAGCAGGACTCAAAAAAGAATTTAACTTGAAATGTCTTCAACATAATGAAACAGAATTCAATGAAAATTGTGCAGTCATGATAATAATTACTATACCTGGCCCTGGGCCTTAGACAGGAAAAGGAAAAAAAAATATAGCGTTATAGCTCCTGCAACTATCGGCAGGAAATTAAGACAACTCTCAGACTTAGTTAAGATCACTCACATAGCACTTATGTAAATATGGTCAACGGCTGCTCCCATCATAGACTCGCCCCTACTATCTATCTACGCATATACCTCAAGTCAATATACTCTAAAATAAAATACCGAATCGATCTCACAGAACTCAATAACGAGGTAACTTTCTTTGTGCATATCGCATAAACCAAATCAGCCACATTCAAGGCGTAATAATTGAAATAAAACGTACAAAAAATAGAATATACAAATCAGTCCTTTTCACGGTGTGTAGTTAACACCATCATAATGGTTCTCGCCTGTAGAGAATGCATTCGCACGCCCCGTGAACCATCACACAATAACCACAATACGCCGCACTACAACCACGGATACTCCTTGCGTAATTTTTTAGTTTAGCAATATACTCAATGCACTGCCTGTACGCAACATGTACACTATAATGGGTCGTTTAACCACAAAGATGCAGCCGTCGGTTAGTAAAGAACGTAGGTAGAGTTCCTCTAGAATCACAAAAGTTCCTTTCATCGCCCACACAGGAATCGCAGCCCTCTGCCCAGGAAAAGGCAGATCGATTGAGCTGTTCTCGCCATGGATCCACGACAGATAAATCTAGCGCAGCTGGCCGTGGCATGCCTCCACACCTCTGCTGTACCTTCCAGAATGTCATGGAACTTGTCTTGGACGTCTCGCAGTAGTCCGCGTTGCAAAAGGTGGTTATTAAGGTTTCTAACAGGTGGTCACATAATTGTGTATGATTTAATTACCAATCAATATAAAATTGTTCCACTCATAAGGAATGTTACCTCGCAGCTGTATAATTAATGATGGGCAGTATTTAAAGTAACTATTAAAATGACATCGTTGCTGAATACTATGTATTAGGCAAAAAAAGATATGTTCCTCTCAGGATTCTATAAAATTTTCGTTGGGTAGCTTTCGTCATCAATAAAGCGAGTTTTCACTATTCCACTCGTTTGTGAATAACTCACTGTTGAAATGTATTCGTTCCTTCGGTAACACTTACAAGAGAGGTGGAGTGCCATGTGTAGAGGCGTTCTACTTCGCAACCACTTCAGCACGGAAGCCATAACACGTTTACAGCTCCAGGTGTATTATGAGTACTTGACCGCAATCTAGAACTCGTGTCTTATGCAAATGTCATACACAATAGTAACGTGAAGCACAGAAATGTTATATTCAATCTTGACATATTCGCACTTTTTTACTTGTCATGTAATAAAAAGCATCGTGTCAAGAGAAGTATCATGATACATGGTGTCATCCGACGCCCCCCCCCCCCAAGGGACAAATCCACCCCATAAATTTTATCTCCTATAACTTCTTTTAGCTATTACATGTATGTTCGTAAGCCATATGATATTATACAGTACAGAGTTTACTGTGGCTTGCGAATCTTCTGGCTTTTCTTTTTGGCACAGGATAAGGGACTGAAGCAAAAAGAAAAAAAAATAAATAAATAAATTCCAAGATGCAGGTCTGCCAACACTTAGCGGCTGATGGCTCACTGTGCTGCGGAAGTAGAGTTAATTCGTAAAAAAGCGCGAATATGTCAACATGTTTTGATTTAAATGTTTTTTAAGCTGCCAGATAAATCAAAAAGCTAGTTCCCTACATTTGAATACCGAACTCTGTCCAATCGTTTTTGTGAGCTGTGACAGGAGCATTTTTAATTCTGTTACCCAGCGTTTAAAAACTAAACTCCACCCGGACAGGCCATGAAGTCCCAACGGTACCGACCGGCCGCCGTGTCAACCTCACCGCACAGCCGTCGCTTGATGGGGATATGGAGGGGCATGTGGTCAGCACACAGGTCTGCCGGCCGTATGTCAGCTTACGAGGCCGATCTAACATTTAGCCTGCCATCATTGTGACATTAGATCGACGTAGCTTGGCAACCGACGTAGATTTTTGTCGACTGGCGATGACTGATACGGTAGAGGTTTTTTAACTGTTTTACAAACCATGTTGCTCAAATCGTGGCAACGGATATATCATTCACAAAACATCAAGGCGACCATTAATTACATGTATTTGTCTACTTTCTTACAAAATTTGAACCGATTCGCACATGTCTGAAACATATAAGTGCCGTGCTTCAAAAACCTCCCATAAAAACGTGTTTTTTGCACGTAATTTGAAACAAAGAAGTGGCGCAAGTAAAAAAAGAAGAGAGAAACACGTAAAATCCAAATGAAGTTAGAGTTTTGAAAGCGAGTTTTCAATTTTATCGTAGTAGCACATGCTTTTTTTTATTTTAATCACCTTTAACTGTTTCCGCACATTCAGTTTACGTAAGGATGAATTTTGCTTGCTATCTTTAGCACGAACTTAAGCCATCGATTCCTGACAACGGAAGAAGGTTTTTGGATAAAAAGAGTTTTATCCATTTCTCTACCCTGCTGCAAATTTTGAACTGGTTCTTACACGTGTAAAATATAGAACAGACGCGCTTTAGAAACCTCCCAAACATTGCTGTAGTAAGACAATTGCTCGAATGGCTATAAAAGTGGCCACTGATCCAGGCTAAATCAATCATTTTTCACCTAATGTCCCTAGCTCAAAACAGCGATTCTGCACACGCGGGCGAATTAAAAAGCGCTTAGCGTAATTAGAAAAACAGTGCTGTAATAATGCGAACTATCTCACCGGTTTAAGCACAATTGACAGCATCCGTGTAACGTATTAGATAAGCTTCATCAGGTTTCTCGCATTCTGATAACAATTTCGCATCGGATACTTCCACATTACAACAGTATAACTTACAATACCATAATATTGTGTATTTGAAGCATGAACTGTGTGCCCATCGCATAAACTGTAGTTTAAAATACAAAACATGTTTGTTGCACAACTAACTGACTAGTGCTCAGTTTGACAGATTCTTAGCCATTGTCAAAATCTCACGCACTTTAGCATTAGAACCATGCAACCTCTACTACTGTAATATTGTGTAGTTTAATTATTTATCGCACTTAGTAATGTCCATTGTGTAAAGCGTAATTTCAACATTAAAAACCAAGTTTGGTGCACAACATATTATGCAAATTTTGTAAGTAGGCTGTTTATGTTTTCTTATTGGCAACGTTACGTAGCGCTCTGTATGAAAATCACTGGCTGTGCTGTGTGCAGTCTGTGGCTAGTTTCCATTGTTGTCTGCCATTGTAGTGTTGGGCAGCGGCAGCTGGATGTGAACAGCGCGTAGCGTTGCGCAGTTGGAGGTGAGCCGCCAGCAGTGGTGGATGTGGGGAGTGAAATGGCGGAGTTTTGATATTTGTAAGAATGGATGTTATGAACTCTTACATACACTCCTGGAAATGGAAAAAAGAACACATTGACACCGGTGTGTCAGACCCACCATACTTGCTCCGGACACTGCGACAGGGCTGTACAAGCAATGATCACACGCACGGCACAGCGGACACACCAGGAACCGCGGTGTTGGCCGTCGAATGGCGCTAGCTGCGCAGCATTTGTGCACCGCCGCCGTCAGTGTCAGCCAGTTTGCCGTGGCATAAGGAGCTCCATCGCAGTCTTCAACACTGGTAGCATGCCGCGACAGCGTGGACGTGAACCGTATGTGCAGTTGACGGACTTTGAGCGAGGGCGTATAGTGGGCATGCGGGAGGCCGGGTGGACGTACCGCCGAATTGCTCAACACGTGGGGCGTGAGGTCTCCACAGTACATCGATGTTGTCGCCAGTGGTCGGCGGAAGGTGCACGTGCCCGTCGACCTGGGACCGGACCGCAGCGACGCACGGATGCACGCCAAGACCGTAGGATCCTACGCAGTGCCGTAGGGGACCGCACCGCCACTTCCCAGCAAATTAGGGACACTGTTGCTCCTGGGGTATCGGCGAGGACCATTCGCAACCGTCTCCATGAAGCTGGGCTACGGTCCCGCACACCGTTAGGCCGTCTTCCGCTCACGCCCCAACATCGTGCAGCCCGCCTCCAGTGGTGTCGCGACAGGCGTGAATGGAGGGACGAATGGAGACGTGTCGTCTTCAGCGATGAGAGTCGCTTCTGCCTTGGTGCCAATGATGGTCGTATGCGTGTTTGGCGCCGTGCAGGTGAGCGCCACAATCAGGACTGCATACGACCGAGGCACACAGGGCCAACACCCGGCATCATGGTGTGGGGAGCGATCTCCTACACTGGCCGTACACCACTGGTGATCGTCGAGGGGACACTGAATAGTGCACGGTACATCCAAACCGTCATCGAACCCATCGTTCTACCATTCCTAGACCGGCAAGGGAACTTGCTGTTCCAACAGGACAATGCACGTCCGCATGTATCCCGTGCCACCCAACGTGCTCTAGAAGGTGTAAGTCAACTACCCTGGCCAGCAAGATCTCCGGATCTGTCCCCCATTGAGCATGTTTGGGACTGGATGAAGCGTCGTCTCACGCGGTCTGCACGTCCAGCACGAACGCTGGTCCAACTGAGGCGCCAGGTGGAAATGGCATGGCAAGCCGTTCCACAGGACTACATCCAGCATCTCTACGATCGTCTCCATGGGAGAATAGCAGCCTGCATTGCTGCGAAAGGTGGATATACACTGTACTAGTGCCGACATTGTGCATGCTCTGTTGCCTGTATCTATGTGCCTGTGGTTCTGTCAGTGTGATCATGTGATGTATCTGACCCCAGGAATGTGTCAATAATGTTTTCCCTTCCTGGGACAATGAATTCACGGTGTTCTTATTTCAATTTCCAGGAGTGTATATTATGACTTTTGATGACTATTAAGGTAAATACATTGTTTGTTCTCTATCAAAATCTTTCATTTGCTAACTATGCCTATCAGTAGTTAGTGCCTTCAGTAGTTTGAATCTTTTATTTAGCTGGCAGTAGTGGCGCTCGCTGTATTGCAGTAGTTCGAGTAACGAAGATTTTTGGTGAGGTAAGTGATCTGTGAAAGGTATAGGTTAATGTTAGTCAGGGCCACTCTTTTGTAGGGATTTTTGAAAGTCAGATTGCGTTGCGCTAAAAATATTGTGTGTCAGTTTAAGCACAGTCCTGTATAATTCTTCAATCGGACGTTTCATATGTCGATCCTTAGCCTAGGATACCTCACTGGAATCTTCTGATTTTTTTCTTGTAGTTTGTGTAATTAGTGTAGCTTTTGTTTATTGCTAGCGCGTAATTATAGAGAATTTCCTTTGTAATTGCAGTCTTTCATTGTTGTACAGTAAAGCAGGTGTGGCACGCATGTAGATTTGCACCAAGTATTTCGCAGCTGCAATTAACTAGATATTATTTTCAATGCTATGTTAATGTGTTCTCTTATTTTTGCTCTTCAAATTGTGCTTATCTGTGTTGTTGTGTGAAATATTGTGACAATAATGGCGTGTGAAAAACGTAATACTAGGCTCCAAAGTAAACTGAGAAATGACAGTGAAGACGAAAGCAGTGTGTTAGCGCCACCATGTAATGAATTAACAGACATTCAAAGTAGTAATTTGGTAACTGTGCATAGGGAAATGGAGTGGGCGTCAAATAATGGTGTAGACAGTGAAACAGGTAGTGAACAGGGAAGCATTATCGATCGATCGGTCGGCAACAGCTCGCCTCAGGAATCGGGAATGACAGAACACAATATTGCAAATACTGTAGACTCAGGTTTTGGGTTCTCACCGTTTTCTCAAATGAGTCAAGACACATTTTCCGCTTGTCGAAATGTGAATGTTGCCGGTGCAAATTCACTGCCGAAAAGCACTGAGGAACATGTTTCAGACACCAGTGCATTGTTATTACAATTAATGCAACAAATGGGA
Source organism: Schistocerca nitens (assembly GCF_023898315.1). Lineage (NCBI taxonomy): Eukaryota > Metazoa > Arthropoda > Insecta > Orthoptera > Acrididae > Schistocerca > Schistocerca nitens. Next base: position 796,674,184 of record NC_064615.1, read on the forward strand.
CAAAAGCTTCAAAAGTTAGACACAATGGAACAACACCAGAGACAAACACAGCAACAGTTAGACACAATGGAACAAAATCTTCAAAAGTTAGACACAATGGAACAAAATCTTCAAAAGTTAGACACAATGGAACAACACCAGAGACAAACACAGCAACAGTTAGACGCAATGGAACAAAATCTTCACACCACGCTTGAACAAACACGTGAAGATTTAACTACTGAGTTACATAAAATCGAATCGAAATGTCAAAAAGTCTGTAACGACGTAAAAACACAAATTTGTGAGCATTTTCAACCTATTTTTTCGCGGCATGAAAATGCATTACAGAATCACGAAGCAGCCATAAAAGAACTGCAAATTATTGTTCATGAAAATCATGAGACCTTGCAAGCTAAAATTGACTCAGTTGCATCTACCGATTCGGTTACCCAACTTGCAAAAACTCAGGAAAACTTAAAGGACACCGTAGAAAGACACATGGAGGAAATTAGTTCATTATCAGAGAAAGTAGTTGAACTTTCGGATCAGCTGAATCTACGAAGGTAGATGATAATCTGAATGACACAAAACCGGTAGTCTTTAATGACACAGAAGAGTGCGAACAAGCTAGGAAATTCAAACAAAATCAGAATCAAATTAATACGCAACACCAAAGAGAAATCCGGAAAGTACAAGATCAGCTGACACAGATAATACAAGAATTACGTATTTCAGAGGACACTCGCGCTCCAACACGGGAAGAGGGACTTAGAAATACGGAACAGCCATAAAATAATAACACAGGACACTTCGGAAATTATGAAAGAAATTGGCAAGGCACACCGAATTTTGAGATGGAACCGCCGAAACGACGTAACAATGACCGACATGCGAATCGCCGACATGATGATTTTGACTATAAGCTGTTCATTACTACACGTAAATTCAAAACGTTTAAGAATTCTGCCAACGACATACATCCACAAGCGTGGCTCCATCAATTCTCTCATTGTTTTCCTCCCAACTGGTCATTGGAGGACAGGTTAGAATTTATGTGTGGCTACTTGGAGAATTAACCAGCTGTAAGAATGCGATCGGTCATTCACGATTGTCACAGTGAAGGAGATTTTTATCATGCCTTCCTCTCAGCATATTGGTCTCAAGCTACACAAGACCGAGTAAAACATAGCATCATAATGATGAAACATTTCGAACATTCTGAATTTTCCAGTCTCGTGAAATATTATGAAGACATGTTGCACAAGAATCAGTACCTGTCAAACCCATAACGCCCCTCAGAACTCATACGCATTTGCTTAATCAAATTACCTGAACATTTACGAAATATTATTTTGGCAGGACGTTGCAAAGACGACGTTGAAGCTTTTCAGGGACTCTTACAAGAATTAGAAATTGACACAGACAGTCGCGGGATGCGAAAACAGGAAAACAATCACTACAGGTCACATCCGTCACAATCCCGTGACGACAGAAACAATAACTGGACCGGACAAGTCTATTCTTACAACGCAAATCGTGACCAAAACAGACACAACCCATATGACAACCACTGGCAGAGTAATAATAGTTACCGAGAAAGATCGCATTTCCGTAGTAGTGAATATGACAGAGATTACCATAAAAACAGACAATACGGGAACAAAAACAATTATTATCAAGGGAGACAGAATAACTTTAGACGCAACGGACCAGCGCGCAGTTACGATTCAGGGATAAGTTCTCCACCACATGACCGACAAGAAAGAAATTATGAAATCTACCGACATGACGATAGACGAGATAATCATAACGACAGACCTGAATTTCATCAGAAGTGGCGGGATTCAAACAGAGCAGGGCACTTTCGACAACGTGAATTTGCAGAAGCTTGGTCTCCTAATCCCAATAACGACGCGCGCCAACAAAGAGACAGACAATGACTCGCACCGCAGGCAGCCACGAGCGCCGGCTGGCTCAGAGAAAAATAACATAGACGCTAACCTTGAGAAAAATTCCAGTATTCTTTAACGACGTATACCGCATGATAATTGCATTCAAGTTCAAACTCTGAATACTATGAAGAGTAAAGGATTACACCACACTTCACATGTAAAACCGCTTATTGAGAGGTAATCTGCTTTTTAACTGTCTTTGCCATAAAACACTTCACTTTACATTACTAGTATGCTTGTCAGACTTAGAATCTGTTAACATGCAACAATGTTTGAAGTTAAATATCCCGTCAAGAACCAAGAGAACTTATTGAAACAGAAATTACGAATGCATTGTTATAGTGAACAGACGTCACAGTGTTATTGTGTGTGTACAGTCTTGCTTGTTAGTTGCACGATTACGTAACGACTATAAGGCTTACATACTTAGAACATATACCAGTACTGCTAACGAGATTTTAATGCAACATTTTGGTTTACTTGAAAGTACATTCTGGATTTAAAGTACTTTCTGTGAGATACCAGATGACACAGTGGTTAGTTTATGTGACAGCTACACGATTTTATCACGACGCTACTAATGAGTGACAATATACAATGTTGCTTTTGCAGTGTTGCTGTTTTATTTCTGCACAGTTTTTCTGTATTATTCTGGAAAGTAAAACATGTTTCAGTAGTAACTTTTGTGGTATAGCTACAATGAGACAGCCTTTTCCGTAGCACAACAATACGTTACAGCACAGTACATTCTTCATCACGGCAATAAGCGTAATAACTAAGATATCTATACGCAAAGCATTTCACATTTGTTTATCATGAGGTAAGTACATTGACTTCTGCAGAGCTTAGCTTTCAGAGGACGATAACTACGACACTTCCACAGAGATTATGTTGCAACAAGACGCACATTTAGCGCTACAGGACACGTATTTGAGTGATTAATTTTGCACTTAAATCATTTATTTTTAAAGATATTTCAAGTACAATGATACAAAGGTTTCCCGTGATACATTTCATTCCACTGCTGTAATCTGTAACACCTGAGGGTATAATTACATTAATCCTCAGGGGGGTACACGCCTACTTTGTGTACCATGTGTTTGGCAAGCACAAGGAGCCCTAGCTAATATGGTATTTGCTTATACAACTTTACACATCGGTACCATATTTCTCTAACACATAAATTACACAGCTATCTGATCATTTAACTGGGAGAGACAAAAATTTATTTTACTACATCAGTGACAGATGTTTATGTAATTACACAGATGGATAACTTCACACTTATGAAATTGTATTTTGTCTGTCCTTTGTGAACTGTTCATATATTTTTCGGAACCACTGTGATACTATGAGACCTTTGAATGATGTATTTGGTATGGGATCATGATTTTAAAGTACGTTTGAGGTAGATGACACTATTGAAATGAGCAGCGAATTTTTTTTAGGTTTTGAAATTATTGGAGGAAGCTACGACGATTTTGAGATTTGACTGAGGTGTTATGATGTTATTTTTACGACGACGATGTGTATTATGCTGTTGAGGTATGTTTATGATGAATAAACTGATGCTATATGAGGAATTTGATTATGCTACTTATTTATTATGATGAAAGATTGAAGAAGTGTCGACGAATATGTATATGTGTAATAAGGTAAGGAATAATGAGTAGTGGTTAGGGACTCTGACTTGTGAAGAAGTATGTTGGAAACCAAGAATCGTACTTTAAGAGTTATGAAATGTGTGTAAATGCGTGACTGTATCACAATGCTGACGAATATTTTTTTTGGACGCTTATATTTATAGGATTTTGTTTCTAGAGATTTGCAACACAAATTCTCGACTTGTGGAATTTTTATATGAGACTGTCACTGTAGTGCAAACTGCTGTCGTAAATATTTCAGTAAGAAAGGTAAGTGACCTCGACGTAATGCGTTTTGGACGCCCAGCTGAGAGGTAGTCGTCTGACAAAAGAAAGCCATTAGGTGCAAAAAAAAAAGAGGCCATTATCCTCGCTATTGACATTTCTTTGTCGAAAGCATCGCAAATACGACACGCTCAAACTTGAAAACATATGATAACACTGTGGCGCTCTTAATTTATTATATTTACTGAAAAGTCTAATGAAATGACGAGAAATATTTTATGTCTATACACCTGATTATGACTACTGTCTTTCTAGTTGAGAGATTTTCTGTACTACCTTATGAAATGCCATATGGCTAATGAATGATGTTTCATGCCTTCCTTTGTACATATTTGCTCATTTTCTTTAATATCTAGTTTCTAGCTGCACTGCAGCATTGGTTATTATAAAATTTAATAGATGTACTCATATCACTATTTTCTGTCTACAGACCCAGTAAAGAATACGTTTCTGATAAACTTTCTTAGAAAAGAGAGCACAAGTAGAAATTTCCCTTCACAGGAATTGCATAAATACTTTTTTTAATGACTTGGTAATTTCTTTTATAGAATAAATTGTGATGCATCACTCTAGTATTAAGATGTGACATAGGTATTAGACATGGCCATCTTTAGTGTAATATTTTTTTCTGCTTGAGCTATGTCATGTTTAGATATAAGTTATTTCATTTGCTGCTGCTGCTGTTTGCCAGGCATAGTGTTACTGAATTTGACTTTGTGTTGCTCTGCTAAGCCAGTTTACTACTGATTTATTTTTCTTGTTTGCTGCTCATTGCGTAATATTATTTGTAATATTGCTGCTTGCTTGGCCAATTTGAATATTTTGTCATTGCTGTTTGTGTTAATTGTTTTGTACTGCTGCATTGCCTCGTCCCTTAGTTTAGCATCTGAGCTCAGTAGATTTAAGTTAGCTTAAGATGGGGTAGACTATATAAGAGAATGAGTTGCGATGAATTGGAAGAAATGCATTGAGAAGTTATACGTCAAAAGTACAGAAAGCAGGTATAGATAGGACCTTTTGGGAATAATGAAGAACGAAGGGAGATCTCCGAGAAGTAAAGAAAGTTTTGTTTGCAAAATACTGCAGTAAAAGAAACCCTGTCATTTCCTTGTGTTATCCCACTATGTGTTTGTGTTCCCTTGTGTATTTGTGTTTTTCCTGTCTTTATGTGTTTAGCTGATGTTGTTATGTTGTAGAATTTTTCTAATACTATGTTATTTACTTTGTAAAGATGTTTAAACATTACTTACTCTGTTCTGTTTTAATGCTCATGTGTGAAGTTGATGTTTCGGAAGTTATTCTGATCTTTTATGTATGTACTCATGTCATAATTCCTGTAACACTGATGTATATGTTATTTCGATTCTTTTGTAAAGTCTGTACTACAAATGTTATCTGTATTGTTATGTTCTTTAATGATGTATTTTGTACCTCTGTAATTGTATTCTTATGTTATAAAATTGTAATTGACACCAGTTCATCATATTATTAACTTGTAAGTTACATTTCACTGCACACGTTTCTGTTGGTCATAGTATATGGACAATATGTGACAAGTAGGGACTGTTAGTGTTTGCACGTGTGTTAATAATTCAGCAAGGGACTGGATGACAGCATTTCTGGTTCTAAGGACAATTCCAAAAACTTTGTGAGTGCACAAGTGGTGGTTATGGACTTGCTATATTATCCGCAAGACTCTTCAATGGTGATTGTGCACCTGCACAGTCACAACAGATGGCTGCTGGCCATTTCTACAAGGACTACAGTGGGTCTACCCCTTTGCTGACTCACCAATACCATTATTTCTACAAGGACTGCAGTGGGTCTGCACCTCTGGTGGCCCACCAATACTGTAATGTCTACCAGGACTGCAGTGGGTCTGCTCTGTGATGACCTACCTACCAATACTCTTCAAAATTTCGACTGACTCTGCTGTGGGTTTGCTCTGTTGTGGACCAATACCTGTCTGCATGTCAAGAGTCGGCACTGTCTTTCCGTTGAAAGGACAACACTACTTCTTCAAGATTGCATGGAAATCCACTACTTCCGTGTGCATTTTCTTTTACTGCTCAGGCTTTGAGAAAAACACTGCAATGTTACTGTGATGAATGATCAGGACTGTCTTTATGGACTGTGAGAAAATTTTAGCTTTTGACCAACATTGTATCAATAAGTGTGTGCCTTTGATTTCTTTGTTATTGTAATTATGAAAAAATTTATCAAATCGTTATTGGCCACTGCCCAAAACAATTTGTAAAATTTTTTGTGGGGAGCATGGGGGCTGTGTAAGTAGGCTGTTTCTGTTTTCTTATTGGCAACGCTACGTAGCGCTCTGTATGAAAATCACTGGCTGTGCTGTGTGCAGTCTGTGGCTAGTTTGCATTGTTGTCTGCCATTGTAGTGTTGGGCAGCGGCAGCTGGATGTGAACAGCGCGTAGCGTTGCGCAGTTGGAGGTGAGCCGCCAGCAGTGGTGGATGTGGGGAGAGAAATGGCGGAGTTTTGATATTTGTAAGAATGGATGTTATGAACTCTTACATATATTATTACTTTTGATGACTATTAAGGTAAATACATTGTTTGTTCTCTATCAAAATCTTTCATTTGCTAACTATGCCTATCAGTAGTTAGTGCCTTCAGTAGTTTGAATCTTTTATTTAGCTGGCAGTAGTGGCGCTCGCTGTATTGCAGTAGTTCGAGTAACGAAGATTTTTGGTGAGGTAAGTGATCTTTGAAAGGTATAGGTTAATGTTAGTGGGATTTTTGAAAGTCAGATTGCGTTGCGCTAAAAATATTGTGTGTCAGTTTAAGCACAGTCCTGTATAATTGTTCAATCGGACGTTTCATTTGATTGTATCTTTGCTTATAATGTTTCATTACCTAATAACAAGTGTCTCTTGCGTACGCTAGTCAGTTGTTTCCTGCAGGTGGCGCAGTAACCTGAGAACTAGTTACATATAACCACATATCAGTAGAACAAAAATTTTTACTTGTTATTCATAATTAAATATGGAACTGCTCTACCAAGAAGCAACGGAATAATCCGTAAACAAGTGTTTATGGAATTTCTCTATGAAGGACTTGGAGAAGCAACACGCGTCTGGGGAAACATGTCTGTTTAAACAAGCGTGCGTTGCATATAGTGCGTCTGGCTATGGACACCGAAAGTTATTTTCCGTGCTTCTCCGTTCATACTTTTTGAAGGTGGTACCAATACTGTTTTAAAAGTACACAAAATATGAACTTTTTTTCTGTATTCAAGTGTAAAATGTTGTCCCCTCTCAGTGCACAAATTTGGTCGCAAGTAAAGAGAAAATAACATCAACAGGAAATCGTTTTTCAGTGAAGTTGCTGTCTGTTTCTTTCCCTATACTTTGGCGAATAGTCACACTTCCTTATCTTAGGTTCTGTAGCATAGAATGAGGAAAGAACTTGGTGATGCCAACTCACTGAATACATTCTACGAACCATTTCAAGAGGGGTCTAGAAGCCACAGACTCCAACGCTTTTTTAACAGCGTTAAAAAGTAGTCTGTCTTTGGTTTCAACGTCTTCTTTCAATCCCACCTAGTATGTATCCCAAACACTCGAGGAGTAGTCAAGAAAGGGTCATACTAGTCTCCTACACGAGGTAGCAGAAGGCAAGGACATTTCTGACCATAATTGCTGACTCAGCATCCATCGGCCCTTTTTGGCCATTGTCATATTAGAGCTCTTCACGTCATATTGAATACCACTGTCGACACGTGGCGAAGTGATCCAAGAGTGTGAAGGGGGGAGGGAGGGGAGAGGAAGGGGAGAGGAAGGGGGATGGGAGGGGGAGTCCTTCAATCAAAATCGAACTCCCTTCCATCCCCTTTTTTCTTCTAATAAAATAGGAATCATTGAAGTACTGTGGTCTCCAGGGAATTTGATCGTGTTTGTTTATTGCCGTAATAATTTATAATTTCAAAAATTATCCGAACGGTCGAAGGGCATCGTGACGCGATGTTGGGGCTGATACTGATGCTACAAGGATGCGACGCTAGCGCCACATTTGTAATTTTTTTAACACACCGATGGCGTCTGTCGTATAAGCCCATATCACAATTGCATCCTTTCACTGAACTTTTGGCAAGCGCCTGTTGCGATTTTTCTGCAGTTGTAGTGTCGCGCGATTTTTGCGAATACACCGAGATGATGTCCTTAGTGTTTCCAAACGTTGCGTCATGCGTCGGAGACGCTGCCATCGCGTATCATACCATATGGGCAATCACTTCAGGACGTACGTAGAAAAACATTAAAAAAGCGTCTTCCCACTAGTCCCGAGAAGAATCGTACTGAAAAACAAATTGAGTGGGTATGATTTAAATTGCACACATTTTAATTATTTTGCCTGAAAACATGAAATACTGCGCATTCTCAATAATTTGTGACATCAAATCATGTTCATCAACTACGGTGCAGAAAAATCACTGCTGTTGTTTTGAACCCATAAATTTTTCCTCCTAAAAAGTGACTTATTAACGCCAGTGAACTACCCTAGTCCAGTCATTCAGAGTGATGAAGTAAAGTCATTATATTTCCATAATTGGTCAGTTGTCAGTATACATTAGAACCTACTCACGTTTACCGATATTCGCATATCCTAGATTTATTGAATTAAATACGCTGACATATGTAAATGCCCTCACATGTGGTGCATATTCAAACATTCCTCCCATATAATGACATGTATGTCTGTATACTCCACAGTGTTAACCGAAACGAGACGGGACGTACTGTGATCCCAAAAATTATTCGTCCGACCTCAGCACAAAGAATATAACAAGCACAGCCATACAAGATAGCCAAGAAACGAACAATAACATCTGGTGGGAATTTAAGGAGATGGGACCTGGATAAACTGAAAGAACCAGAGGTTGTACACAGTTTCAGGGAGAGCAGAAGGGAACAATTGACAAGAATGGGGGAAAGAAATACTGTAGAAGAAGAATGGGTAGCTTTGAGGGATGAAGTAGTGAAGGCAGCAGAGGATCAAGTAGGTAAAAAGACGTGGGCTAGTAGAAATCCTTGGGTGACAGAAGAAATATTGAACTTAATTGATGAAAGGAGAAAATATAAAAATGCAGTAAATGAAGCAGGCAAGAAGGAATACAAACGTCTCAAAAATGAGATCGAGAGGAAGTGCAAAATGGCTAAGCAGGCATGGCTAGAGGACAAATGTAAGGATGTAGAGGCTTATCTCACTAGGGGTAAGATATATACTGCCTACATGAAAATTAAAGAGACCTTTGGAGAAAAGAGAACCACTTGCATGAATATCAAGAGCTCAGATGGAAACCCAGTTCTAACCAAAGAAGGGAAAGCAGAAAGGTGGAAGGAGTTTATAGAGGGTCTATACAAGGGAGATGTACTTGAGGGAATTGTTATAGAAATGGAAGAGGATGTAGATGAAGATGAAATGGGAGATATGATACTGCGTGAAGAGTTTGATAGGGCACTGAAAGACCTAAGTCGAAACAAGGCCCCGGGAGTAAACAACATTCCATTAGAACGACTGACAGCCTTGGGAGAGCCGGTCCAGACAAAACTCTACCATCTGGTGAGCAAAATGTATCAGACATGCGAAATACCCTCAGACTTCAAGAAGAATATAATAATTCCAATCCCAGGCGTTGACAGATGTGAAAATTATCGAACTATCAGTTTAATAAGTCACGGCTGCAAAATACTAACGCGAATTCTTTACAGACGAATGGAAAAACTGGTAGAAGCTGACCTTGAGGAGGTACTGAATAGGATTGGGGAGATGAGGAGTTTGTGGCACAACTTGACTAGAAGAAGGAATCGGTTGGTAGGGCATGTTCTGAGGCATCAAGGTATTAGATTAGATTAGATTAGATTAGATTAATACAAGTTCCATGGATCATGAATACGATATTTCGTAATGATGTGGAACGAGTCGAATTTTCCAATACATGACATAATTAGGTTAATTTAACAACATACTTAAGTTAATATAACAACTTAATTTTTTGTGTTTTTTGTTTTTCTTTATTTTTTTATTTTTATTTTTTTATTTTTTTTTCCTTAATTTAAATCTAAAAATTCCTCTATGGAGTAGAAGGTCATTCAGAAATTCTTTTAATTTCTTCTTAAATACTTTTTGGTTATCTGTCAGACTTTTGATACTATTTGGTAAGTGGCCAAAGACTTTAGTGCCAGTATAATTCACCCCTTTCTGTGCCAAAGTTAGATTTAATCTTGAATAGTGAAGATCATTCTTTCTCCTAGTATTGTAGTTATGCACACTGCTATTACTTTTGAATTGGGTTTGGTTGTTAATAACAAATTTCATAAGAGAGTATATATACTGAGAAGCTACTGTGAATATCCCTAGATCCTTAAATAAATGTCTGCAGGATGATCTTGGGTGGACTCCAGCTATTATTCTGATTACACGCTTTTGTGCAATAAATACTTTATTCCTCAGTGATGAATTACCCCAAAATATGATGCCATATGAAAGCAATGAGTGAAAATAGGCGTAGTAAGCTAATTTACTAAGATGTTTATCACCAAAATTTGCAATGACCCTTATTGCACCAATTTAGTATTGGAGGGCAGCGTGAAGGGTAAAAATCGTAGAGGGAAACCAAGAGATGAATACACTAAGCATATTCAGAGGGATGTAGACTGCAGTAGGTACTGGGAGATGAAGAAGCTTGCACAGGATAGAGTAGCATGGAGAGCTGCATCAAACCAGTCTCAGGACTGAAGACCACAACAACAACAACAAGATTTATTTTTAGAAATAAAACGCTATTTGAGTTCTTATGTTGCTTAAATTGTGAACAAATCCACTGTGTTTAAAATCATTCCCTAACTGACGTCAGACAAGTATTCGTGTAGCAAACAAGATTCTAGGTGTGCTGTTGCACTGGCGCACGCCCCTCTCCCATTCATGATGCAGTTATGTTTCCTCCACCATAGTGGATACCTCCCTCCCTGGTTTCAAAGCTGTTACCCGGTATTAAGGAGTATCAGTTGAAAACGTCAAAAAATTACAACAGAAACCTTCGTCAGGTTGTTTATAAAAGGAAATTCATATCAAGAAGTCGTAGGAAACATTGGCAGACTTACCACTACAGTGAAAACTTATATACAGGTTAGCCGGCCGGAGTGGCCGAGCGGTTCTAGGCGCTACAGTCTGGAGCCGCGCGACCGCTACGGTCGCAGGTTCGAATCCTGCCTCGGGCATGAATGTGTGTGTTGTCCTTAGGTTAGTTAGGTTTAAGTAGTTCTAAGTTCTAGGGGACTGATGACCTCAGATGTTAAGTCCCATAGTGCTCAGAGCCGTTTGAACCATTTTTTTGATCCTCCTGCAGCTCCATCCCAATTGAGAAAAGGACAGCCAGTTACAGAAGTTAAGCGAATTTAAACGTAAACGCTACAAAACTTGCTACCGAAGTTCAGATGCATAAAGTCCAGTGTGTTTCAGCACAGACTATAAGAGATGTGCCTTATACAGTAGGGCATTGAGGCTTAACAGCCCATAGAAACCATCAGTAAAATTATCAAAGCAAACATGTTCATTTGCAAAGAGAACACAAATCCGATAGGTTTGATTTTTGAAAGAGGGTTTTATTTACCGATTTGAGTTGTTTAAGTGAAATGGACGAGTAACCGTGTGGATAAAAGAGAAAAAGTTCACGAGAAATATGACAGCTTCAGGTAAATAAGGAGGAAGCTCAGTTCTTTTCTGGGACAGCTTGAGTGCGAATGGTGTGGGGTTTTCGTTTTATTGATGGCATTGTGGACCACTAAGTTTACGTAAAAATCCTAAAAACATATCTATGTGTGAATAATATGTGTCATTTTGATGATTAAATTTGCACTCTAGCTAACGAACCAAAACATATAGCTCTATAGTCAAGGCTGCATGCCGATACCATAAACCCCAGGCGTTAATTCAAGAGAGAATTTGTGGAATGTAATCGACAAATCATCGGATATCCAATAAAAATGATCTAATGAACGATCTACTAGAGGACTGACGTAAAATTCCAACGCAAACGGCAGCATCTCTGGTGAAATTAGTCCCAATGAGGATGCAAGAGATCATAAAGAGGAAAGAAGGGCTTACTAAATACTAACTATAAAATTCCATGTTCATTTTCAGTATTGCAAACGAATCTTAAACTATCTGTCTTTCCTTCTGAGTGTTTAATTATGTTTATGTAAATAGAAATCTATGTTTCTTTACCGTATTCTCCTTTTCTGTGATTAATTTCACTGATTAACAAACACGGCCATGTCCCTGCTGTATTTCATTCCGACAATATTCAACAGTCTATAAATCTAAACATAAAGTCATGCACCACATGAATACTTTTCGAGTATGTGTATGTTGGGCGCCAGCCAGCAAGTGTCAGCTTTGATACCCGATGCGTGACACACGATAGAGATAAGACTCAATTAAGCTGGATAACGATATGGTTTGCTTAAATACACTTATGAGATCGAACAAAGAAGCTGACAAATATCAACAGTTACCACAAAATGAGGCAACATACCAGCCCGAGGCTAACGTGATCTGGCCTGTAAGTAGAGGAAAAAAATATCTCTCAGCTAAAAATATTCAGCTAATTAGGCACGAAAGCAAGCATATTGGCAGTCTGAACGTATTTAACTAAGACTACCCGGGATGTAAGTCACAATACACCATCAAGTCAAATTACAGGTCTATCGGAGGCTATGTCAATAACAACACTCCACAAAGTTCGCCATCAGAGCGGCGGTAAAGTCTCCGTAGAAGGTGTATATTACTTAGTCCCTCTACTTAACTATTAAAAGAACACACAAAATAAGATAAAGTAACCCAAATAGGACACAAAACCACAAAATTCGTCTGTATTTTTAAGAGAAAAAGAGTAACTGTTAGGAAAAAATCTTAATTGGTGCGTCTGTATTTAGAAAGAAAAAGAGAAACTGTTAGTAAAAAAAATGTAAATGATAGTGAGTATAAATTGCTCTGGAATTACGTTGTATTTATTTTTTTAATTTACAAATGTGGACTATAAAAAACAGAAGTATGATTTTTGTAGTGAAATCCTTAACTACGATACGACTCGTCCAAAATATGACACACATCTGGTATTTTTATGTGCAATGATGATAGAAGATTGATTTCTTAAAAATTAGTTGGAGATTACACAAAACGACGCATATGCGTAACGTGGATTTCTCTGTGGATGGATATTTCTAGAAAATTAAGACATTTTTTGCATGAAACGTATGTCAGCGAGAGCTACAGATATTTGTTATTAGTTTTTCCTATTTTTAATACTATTAAGTCACCTAGCTATGGCTAGGCAATTATACTTAATATAATGGCATTACTACACAAAGAAGGGATACACAAAGGAAAATCAGTATCATATGTTTTCATGAACATCAACAGGACTGCACAAAGCAGATTCCTCGTTCAGTGCTTCCCGTCCCAGTAATACCTTGAGGATTTAGCAGTCTCCCTATCACATCACACCTTTTAATAAGTGAAAAGTGTTTTTCATTTAACTGAAAAACTATTTTGTTTATATGTACAGACCTTAGAGACATCACTTCTAAGCCATTTACCACTATTTTTTGTATGGTGCAGACATATCTATGGCTGTATGAATTCCTCCTTCCTTCTCGAATTTAGCCAACATAGGAACTCGTCCTCCAATATGTGCTGTAATTGTCATTGTAATAGGATTTAGTGTGAATTCTTCAAAGAAATTAACATTATTCATACTATCTCGTACCACATAATAAATTCATTTTCGGTGTAGGCAGCAGCGGGTTTGATCAATGTTGTTTTTGTTTCCCTGATAAAATCTTCACTCATGAAACTGACGTCGGAATCAGGATTAGTCTCCTCAGCTTCCTTTCTCTTTTGTGTACTGACCTCAGCATTGGACACAAATACAGCCTTCTGACTCTCCTACATTTGGCCTACAAGAGTTTCTTTTACAGCAACGAGTTTATTGCTAGAAGTTACAATGAAATGAAAATCCTTAACTGCACACAGGCGCTAATATAAGTCAACGGGGACAGTTCAAAATGTGTGCCCCGACCGGGACTCGAACCCAGGAACTCCTGCTTACATTGCAGACGCTCTATCCATCTTTCTTTTTATTTCTTTTTTTTTAAATCTCATTTTGTTCGTTTTCGTTCGTTGTGTCTGCTCGGGACAGACGTCGCAAGACGCCCATTGCAGTTCATCGGTGATTCATTAACTCAGTTTTTTTATTACAGAGGGCAGCTAATCCTCCGACCGAACACACTGAGTTACCGTGCCGGCTATCCATCGGAGCTACCGAGGACACAGAAGATATTGCGACTGCAGGGACGTATCTCTGGCACGCCTCCCGTGAGACTCACATTCGCAACTTATTGTCCCGCACTACATCCATAGTGCCCCTGCCCATCATACTCATTACCCGCTGCTTTACTGCCGATTCCCGTAAGAGTTCTCGCACTGTTTGTTCATCCGCACAGAAGATGTTCAAATGGCCGGTGAGCCTTAACTACATTACTGGCCATTAAAATTGCTACACCAAGAAGAAATGCAGATGATAAACGGGTATTCATTGGAGAAATATATTATACCAGAACTGACATGTGATTGCACTTTCACGCAATTTGGGTGCATAGAACCTGAGAAATCAGCACCCAGAACCACCATCTCTGGCCGTAATGACGGCCTTGCTAAGACTGGCCATTGAGTCAAACAGAGCTTGGATGGCGTGTATAGGTACAGCTGCCCATGCAGATTCAACACTATACCACAGTTCATCAAGAGTAGTGACTGGCGTATTGTGCCGAGCCAGCTACTCGGCCACCATTGACCAGACGTTTTCAATTGGTGAGAGATCTAGAGAATGTGCTGGCCAGGGCAGCGTTGGAACATTTTCTGTATACAGAAAGGCCCGTGTAGGACCTGCAATGTGTGGTCGTGCATTATCCTGCAGAAATGTAGGGTTTCGCAGGGATCGAGTGAAGGGTAGAGCCACAGGTCGTAACACATCTGAAATGTAACGTCCACTGTTCAAAGTGCCGTCAGTGCGAACAAGAGGTGACCGAGACGTGTAACCAATGGCACCCGATACCATCACGGCGGGTGATACGTCAGTATGGCGATGACGAATGCACGCTTCCAAAGTGCGTTCACCGCGATGTCGCCAAACACGGATGCGACCATCATGATGCTGTAAACAGAACCTGTATTCATCCGAAAAAATGACGTTTTGCCATTCGTCCACTCAGGTTCGTCGTTGAGTACACCATCGCAAGCGCTCCCGTCTGTGATGCAGCGTCAAGGGTAACCGCAGCCCTGGTCTCCGAGCTGAGAGTCCATGTTGCTGCAAACGTCGTCGAACAGTTCGCGCAGATGGTTGTTGTCTTGCTAACGTCCACATCTGTTGACTCAGGGATCGAGACCTGACTGCACGATCCGTTACACGGTTACAGCCATGCGGATAAGATGCCTGTCATCTCGACTGCTAGTTATACGAGGCCGTTGGGATGCAGCACGGCATTCCTTATTACCCTCCTGAACACACCGATTCCATATTTTACCAACAGTCATTGGATCTCGAGCAACGCGAGCACCAATGTCGCGATACGATAAACAGCAATTGCGATAGGCTACAATCCGACTTTCCCCCCAAAGTCGGAAACGTGATGGTACGCATTTCTCCTCCTTACACGAGGCATCACAACAACGTTTCATCAGGCAACGCCGGTCAACTGCTGTTTGTGTATCAGAAATCGGTTGGTAATTTCTTTCATGTTAGCACGTTGTAGGTGTCGCCACGGGTGCCAACCTTGTGTGAATGCTCTGAAAAGCTAATCATTTGCATATCACAACATCTTCTTCCTGTCGGTTAAATTTCGCGTCTGTAACACGTCATCTTCGTGGTGTAGCAATTTTAATGGCCAGTATTGTATATGCAGAGTGGTCCATTGATAGTGACCGGGCCAAATATCTCACGAAATAAGCGTCAAAGGAAAAAACTACGAGGAACGAAACTCGTCTAGCCTGAAGGGGGAAACCAGATGGCGCTATGGTTGGCTCGCTAGATGGCGCTGCCATAGGTCAAACGGATATAAAATGCGTATTTAAAAAATAGGAACCCCCATTTTTATTACAAATTCGTGTAGTACGTAAATAAATATGAATGTCTTAGTTGGACCACTTTTTTCGTTTTATGATAGATGGCGCTGTAATAGTCACAAACGTATAATTACGTGGTATCACGTAACATTCCGCCAGTGCGGACGGTATTTGCTTCGTGATACATTACCCGTGCTAAAATGGACCGTTTACCAACTGCGGAAAAGGTCGGTATCGTGTTGATGTATGGCTATTGTGATCAAAATGCCCAACGAGCGTGTGCTATGCATGCTGCTCGGTATCCTGGACATTATCCAAGTATCCGGACCGTTCTCCGTATAGTTACGTTATTTAAGGAAACAGGAAGTGTTCAGCCACATGTGAAACGTCAACCAGGACCTGCAACAAATGATGATGCCCAAGTAGATGTTTTAGCTGCTGTCTCGGCTAATCCGCACATCAGTAGCAGACAAATTGCGCGAGATCGGGAACCTCAAAAATGTCGGTGTTGAAATGCTACATCAACATCGATTGCACCCGTACCATATTTCTATGAATCAGGAATTGCATGGCGACGACTTTGAACGTCGTGTACAGTTCTGCCACTGGGCACAAGAGAGATAACTGGACGATGACAGATATTTTGCACGCGTTCTATTTAGCGACGAAGCGTCATTCACCAACAGCGTAAACGTAAACCAGCCTAATATGCACTATTGGGCAACGGAAAATCCACGATGGCTGCAACAAGTGGAACATAAGCGACTTTTCACTGCATGACAGAATGGCGATGTACTTCCAACATGATGGATGTCCGGCACATAGCTCTCGGCCGGTTGAAACGGTATTAATAGCATATTTCATGTCTGGTGGACTGGTCGTCGAAGCACCATACTATGGCCTTCACGTTCACCGGATCTGACGTCCCCCGATTTCTTTGTGTGGGGAAAGCTGAAGGATATTTGCTATCTTGATCCACCGACAACGTCTGACAACATGCGTCAGCGCATTGTCAATGCATGTGCGAACATTACGGAAGGTGAACAACTCGCTGTTGAGAGGAATGTCGTTACACGTATTGCCAAATGCATTGAGGTTGACGGACATCATTTTGAGCATTTATTGCATTAATGTGGTATTTACAGGTAATCACGCTGTAACAGCATGCGTTCTCAGAAATGTTAAGTTCACAAGGTATATGTATCACACTGGAAGAGCCGAAATAAAAAAACGTTCTGTATTTTAATTTAAAAAACCTACCTGTTACCAAAAGTTCGTCTAAAATTGTGAGCCATATGTTTGTGACTATTACAGCGCCATCTATCACAAAGCGAAAAAAGTGGTCCAACTAAAGCATTCATATTTCTTTACGTACTGCACGAATATGTAATAAAAAATGGGGGTTCCTATTCAAAGAAATGCTGTTGATATCCCTTTGACCTATGGCAGCGCCATCCTGCAGGCCAACCATAGCGCCATCTGGTTTCCCCCTTCAAGCTAGACAAGTTTCGTTCTTTGTAGTTTTTTTCGTTTGACGCTTATTTCGGAGATATTTGGCCCGGTCACGATCAATGGACCACCCTGTATATATGAAGATGGTAGCTGTTCTTTCGGCATGTCCGAACTCAGCCTTCAGCGACGCAGCGGTTCGGACGGTGTTTACGTCCCTGCTGCACGTCTGCGCGAGAGGTGTTTACGTTGAGTGTATCGGTGTGCCGCGGTATATATCATGGCCTTGTCGTTCCGCAAATCGACACTGAAATTTAGTTTTTTCAGCGAATATGCTCGACCGAAGGTTTACAAGATCGAACGTTATTTACGGGACGAGGTGAAAATCGAAGCTGACGTTCTAGTTGGAATACACTTACCTATAGTCAGCAGCGTGGTCTATGTCAAGCTCATAAATGAAGCTGCATGTGACGGATTACTACTCCGACACCGACAAGGACTTCGTTTCTGCCATTCGGACGGGAATGTTGGAGCGGTAACAGTTAAACACGCCGGCATGGGACTCCGAACGATCCTCGTCTTTGAGCTTCCATTCGAAGTGGCAGAAGAATTGGTGACAGACGGCCTGCTTCCTTACGGAACGGTCCTATACGACGTGGCTGAAAAATGGGTGAGTTTCAAGACGTATCCTGTCCATAATGGCGTCAGACAAATACAGATCGAACTCCGAAAACATGTTCCGTCATACATGTACATCGCTGGTTGTAGGGCGATTGTCGTCTACGACGGACAACCAAGGACTGCTCAGGGTGTGGGAAGGAGGGACACGTCCGTTCTGGGTGTGCTCAACGAAGATTGTTAGAGCTGCCACCACGGGATGATCCACCCCTCACATCGCATCCGAGCATCTGACTGTGCTCCCCATGACTTATGTCGCCGCCGGCCGGTGTGGCCGTGCTGTTCTAGGCGCTTCAGTCTGGAACCGCG
Organism: Schistocerca nitens; assembly: GCF_023898315.1. Lineage (NCBI taxonomy): Eukaryota > Metazoa > Arthropoda > Insecta > Orthoptera > Acrididae > Schistocerca > Schistocerca nitens. Next base: position 796,692,624 of record NC_064615.1, read on the forward strand.
TGACCGATCCGGTCGCAGGTTCGAATCCTGCCTTGAGCGTGGATGTGTGTGATGTACTTAGGTTAGTTAGGTTTAAGTAGTTCTAAGTTCTAGGGGACTGATGACCACAGATGTTAAGTCCCTTAGTGCTCAGAGCCACTTATGTCGCCGCATTACGCGTTGACGTGGGCCACGAGACAGAAGTGTACCAGAACACACAGACAGAGACAGATGGTAACGAGCCACGGAAGGACGACGTTGCGCTGGACCGCCTGGAGCAGTCACACGACGCCCTCTCTTTGGTGCCGCTTGCGGCCCCTTCAGATAAGGCACTTGCAGACGTCGATAATACGACGGCGCACGATTCCGACGTCCCCCACGAACAGCCGGAGACCATGCTGAACTCTGATTCCCAGGCCCGGCAACGAAAACAGCGATCACCAAAACGCCGGAAGAAACGCCGCCTCATGGTGGAGAATGACCAATCTGATCTAGCAGGCAATTCTAAGACGTTTTAGGGTACAGAGCAGACGACCATGGATACAGAAGAACTGCCTAGCGTGGATGCAAGGGTGGCCAACGGGAGGCGACACGACCTTCCGCTGACGATGCTCCAGAAACAGCGAATGAGTTCGATCCATGGGAACAGGCTACTGAGGAGGCTACGGCGCCTACAACGCACTACAACGATGGGACGCTAGGGGACTGGTGAGAAAACCCACTCCCGTGGGGAACAGATGATGCCGGAGGAACTGCTCCCACACACTCTCCCGGTGTAAGACCGGAAGAGTGCACGGAAAAAAGGCAGACCATATGAGGGGACGGCGGGAGACTTAAGAAAGAAAGCAGCCCGTGTACGGAAGAATTAGCGATCGTAAGGTGCCCTGTCTGCGTTGACAGCCATGCAACAAGCTTATCGGATAGGGTTTGTTAACATCAATAGCATTGGGACACCGGTAAAAATCAAGACGCTCAGTGACATGATAAAGGCTGCAGATTTAGACATAGCACTATTACAGGAAGTTCGGTTACTTCCCCCCTTGGACTTTTGTGGTTACGACATTTACTGTTCCCCGTGTGACGAGAGAGGCGTTGGCACAGCGATACTATTAAAGGAAGGGATACGTGCAGACGAAGTAGAGTATTTGCCTTCTACCTGTGGTATGGCCGTGACCATGGGTGGAATACGTTTGATCAATGTATACGCACCGTCAGACTCGGATAAGAGAAGGGACAGAGCAGAATTTTACGCCCGTGAGGTTACACCGTTGTTCCAGGGACGATACGATGCTTGCAACTCGGCGGAGATTTTAATTGTGTGCTCGACAGAGAGAACCAACATCCTAACTATACTCCTAGCCAAGAACTTCGGAAGCTGGTCAATGGTATGGAATTAGTTGATACATGGGACCTGAAGCATCGCAACCAACGAGGATATACATTTTTCACGAGCCACTCCGCGCGCCGTTTGGATCAGATCTACGTTTCAAGGGCGTTAGCGATGTCGACGGTGGACGTAGAAATATGACCGACAGTGTTTACAGACCACGAGGCATACATTTGTACGGTTAACCTTGATAGACAGCAGGTATGGAGACGGAGGGGTAACTGGAAGATGAACGTCTCCCATCTGCGTGATGCAGAATGCCGACACATGGTGGAGGACATGTAGCATGGATGCCTCCGTCGAAGAAATTCTTTCGGTTCTGTCCTACAGTGATGGATCGAGTGCGCGAAGCCAGCTTTACGGAGGACGTTAATAGGTTACGGGAAGGAGGTTTCTCAGTGGCAGCGCACGACCACTGAGTTTTACTTTACGGTTCTCCGGGAACTGTTAGCTCAACCACCTACACCAGAACTCCAGACGTCCGTCCACCGAGTCAAGGCGAACCTGGTACAACTTGCGACGCTGAGGATGGTGGGCACGATGATACGCGCGAGGTCGCAGGATTGCCTGCGCGACGAGGTTCCCTCGATGCATTGTGTGATAAAGGAAAGACGAAGAAGACGTTCAACACAAAGGCGCATAGCACAGGCGTTTACGGATCATTTTAGCAGATTCTATGCGAGGAACGGTGAGGGTAAGAGGGAGCTAGGTAACGTCCTGGAAGAGATCCCAGACGCGACGAGTGTGAACGGGGAAGCGGATGTGTTATCTGAAATAACGTGTGAAGAGCTGGAGGAAGCGATTACACGAGGTGCCTGCAACAAGTCCCCAGGTCCAGACGAATTGCCGTTGGAATTTTACAGTGCCTTTGTGACCATTATGACACCGATGTGGCTATGCAGCAAGAAGTACCGGTTCACATTAAATTCACGGAAGGGCTCATGATACCGATACCCAAGCCCCGTGGTGGCAAACGGCCTTGTGATTATCGCCCCTTGACCCTCCTTAATAGTGACTACAAGATCTTCATGCGCATACTGGGCAGTCGTACCAACACGTCGCTGGAGAATCGAATACATGCCGATCAGACTTATCTTGGAGGCATCAGTAATATCCACACAGCCTTGGGAGACTATAGTGACGTTGTCGCCCTCGCGGCTGCATGCCGCCTCCGGGGGGCCATGGTTGCCGTAGATTTCGATCATGCTTTTGATCGCGTGGATCATGTGTACCTCGAGGCGGTGATGTACAGGATGGGTGTCTCGCCATTACTGACCACTGCTGTGATGCGGGTCTTGCACGGCGCCAGATCAGCGATGGTGATCAACGGAGGAAGAACAGAGTATTTTAAGATCTTATGATCAGTCAGACAGGGTTGCCCCTTGTCGATCCTCCTATATGCGATTGCCTTAGAACCGTGCCTCGCAGGCCTTCGCCGCCGTCTTACCGGGATCTCCCTACGGCATTTATCATTCAAATGCAGAGCATACGCGGATGACATTGTGTTCCTCGTACGGAATGAGGGGGAGACTCAATCAGCACTAGATTGGCTACAGACGTATGGGATGGCAGCTAGCAGCGAGGTCAACTTCCGAAAATCACAATTCATGCATGTGGGGCGTGGGCCAGAACCAGGAACGGAAGGACCCTTACCTGCGGTGCAATCCCTCCGCTGTTTGGTTACCACTTTCCGTAAGGACACGGCGGGAACGGCTGCGGCAACTACCGACGGCTGTTACTCAGAGTCCGCACGGCAGTACGACTAAAAGCCCTACGGTCGATGGATATTCTGCAGCGAGTGTTACTAGTCGACCTTTATCTCGCGCCCACGATGTGCCACCTGACACACCTTATCCCTGTGACGCGCACGATGGCTATGAGGACTCAGGCGGCTTTTGGGTACTATGTAAGCCTGGGACAGCTCTTTAACGTACAGTACCACACGCTTACCCTCCCAGGGCGAGAGGGGGGTGTTGGTTTAGTGAACACGCACGAGAATGCGCATAACATGTATATTAATACAATGCTCAAACAGTGGCGCAACAGGAATTACTCTCTTGCGAGGACGATCATCGAAGAACTAGTACCAACATCGCATCTTCCTCCAGTTAGTGGTGGCCAAATGGCTCTGAGCACTATGGGACTTAACATCTATGGTCATCAGTCCCCTAGAACTTAGAACTACTTAAACCTAACTAACCTAAGGACAGCACACAACACCCAGCCATCACGAGGCAGAGAAAATCCCTGACCCCGCCGGGAATCGAACCCGGGAACCCGGGCGTGGGAAGCGAGAACGCTACCGCACGACCACGAGATGCGGGCAGTGGTGGCCATATATCGCCCCCGTTAACGTATGTGTGCACGTTCATCGTGGAACAGTTGCGTTCGAGAGCGTTTACCGACGTCCCGACAGTCGACATCGAAGGACGCGTACCATCTGCTTCTTCGACAGATCGCCCGGAATAGGGTGGAACGGAAACATCCAGCCCTTAATTGGCACGTGGTGTGGCGCACGGTACACCACCCCCACGTACCTACAAGTCAGATCAACATGGTACATTGTAGTGAACCGAAAATAGCATACGAATGATAAAAAGTAAGCAATACATTTCGCGGATTCGCCCATGCGTCATCAATGTGGCGTGCTGGATACGGACGACCATCGGCTGGTCTGCGGCGAGGCACTGGCTGTCTGGACTCTCGCAAGGAAGATAATAGCGTTCATGCGGCGCACTATCTATACAGCAGTATCTTCTGACATAGTATTTTTTCCAGAGGAAACGTATTTTCTGCGTCATAAGACGAAAACAGTGGCGTGGATCACTGGTATGACGGTCCATTACATCTATAGAGACACACGTCTGAACTTACTGAACGTACTCGATTACTGGCAATACTTGCAAGATGGACACACGAAATTGTTACGGCTACAAAAGTACAAGGATTGTTATGTCAATTTCCTAGGAACGGTTTTTGCGGACCCGCCATACACTTGTGGTAGGCCGGGTGCGCAAAGATGAGCGGCGGTGCTGTCGTTGTCAAATCGACCGAGTAAAGTGATCAGCTAAGGACAACTATGCGAGTATGCGACCTAGGAAGAACTAACACTTGCACAGTTAGCTCCCAGGTAGATGCTATTTTCCTTGACTTCCGGAAGGCGTTCGATACAGTTCCGCACTGTCGCCTGATAAATAAAGTAAGAGCCTACGGAATATCAGACCAGCTGTGTGGCTGGATTGAAGAGTTTTTATCAAACAGAACACAGCATGTTGTTATCAATGGAAAGACGTCTACAAACGTTAAAGTAACCTCTGGCGTGCCACAGGGGAATGTTATGGGAGCATCGATTTTCACAATATATATAAATGACCTAGTAGATAGTGTCGGAAGTTCCATGCGGCTTTTCGCGGATGATGCTGTAGTATACAGAGAAGTTGCAGCATTAGAAAATTGTAGCGAAATGCAGGAGGATCTGCAGCGGATAGGCACTTGGTGCATGGAGTGGCAACTGACCATATAACCGATCATATAAAATTAATTGTTGGTAAGGCGGGTACCAGGTTGAGATTCATTGGGTGAGTCCTTAGAAAATGTAGTCCATCAACAAAGGAAGTGGCTTACAAAACACTCGTGCGACCTATACTTGAGTATTGCTCAACAGTGTGGGATCCGTACCAGATCGGGTTGACGGAGGAGATAGAGAAGATCCAAAGAAGAGCGGCGCGTTTCGTCACAGGGTTATTTGGTAACCGTGATAGCGTTACGGAGATGTTTAGCAAACTCAGGTGGCAGACTCTGCAAGAGAGGCGCTCTGCATCGCGGTGTAGCTTGCTCGCCAGGTTTCGAGAGGATGCGTTTCTGGATGAGGTATCGAATATATTGCTTCCCCCTACTTATACCTCCCGAGTAGATCATGAATGTAAAATTAGAGAGATTCGAGCGCGCACGGAGGCTTTCAGACAGTCGTTCTTCCCGCGAACCATACGCGACTGGAACAGAAAAGGGAGGTAATGACAGTGGCACGTAAAGTGCCCTCCACCACACACCGTTGGGTGGCTTGCGGAGTATAAATGTAGATGTAGATGTAGAATGGGATGTACTTCATATTTTGTTTTCATATCTATAAATACTTTTCTTTGGGGTGCCGGAGGTGGTCAAACTTTGTTGTTGTTTCATGCTGCATGGTAGGACGGCAGCGAGGTTCCTTTCAGGACAGTTATAATGTGTAAGGATGTACCATGATTGTTTTGTGAATAATAAAGGTTTCTCTTTCTCCTACCTTCCTCAAAAATAAATAAAAAACCTCACTCCTGTCATTTTTTCGCAGTTCGAAAAAAAAATAAAGTAGAAAAAACAAAAAAAATAAATAAGATGGATAGAGCGTCTTCCACGTAAGCAGGAGATCCCGGGTTCGAGTCCCGACCGGGGCACTCATTTTGAACTTTCCCCGTTGACTTATATCAACGCCTGTTAGCAGCTAAGGGTATTCATTTCATTGTAATTTCATTCTAACGAGCTGCCTGGTCCGAAAGAACAGATACCATCTTCATATATATTGCTGGAGGTTTGGTCTCTGGTGGTTCGGTAACTAGGGTATGGGAAGGGCGACAACCCGCGATACATCGCTGAGTGTCCAGTTCCTGAGACGTAAGCATATATTTATTCATATCGCCAAACAAGTGAAAATTACACGATTAAAGATCCGTGTTGTACAGAGGGTGTTGCAGTGTTCCCGAAGCAAATCGTTGAAGCAACCTTCGTCCGCTTGGTAGTGTGGGGGCTGTCCATCGTGCAAGAGGATGATTCCATCCGACAGCGTTCAACCACAACCAGTATTGTATCATATTTCGGAATGGAGTGTAACATATTTAAGGATTATACTGACTGTTTAATAATTATCTCCATACAACAAATATGAAAATAACGAATAATTCAGCAGATACATCAAAGATTTCTGTGTGTGTAACGCAGATTTGGTGGGTACAAAGTCAATACTTCAGCAAGTGTGGCAAATTGTCTACAGCCGTGCACACATTTATCTGCAGGTTGGAAGTGTTGTTTCTCAATATTATATTTTACAGCCAAAATGAAGACGTTTCTGATGGAAAAACAAACTATGGCTAACTATTCCTAAACGTTCAGCATAACTAGCAAAAAATGGTTCAAATGGCTCTGAGCACTATGGGACTCAACTGCTGTGGTCATAAGTCCCCTAGAACTTAGAACTACTTAAACCTAACTAACCTAAGGACAGCACACAACACCCAGCCATCACGAGGCAGAGAAAATCCCTGACCCCGCCGGGAATCGAACCCGGGAACCCGGGCGTGGGGAGCGAGAACGCTACCGCACGACCACGAGATGCGAGCCATAACTAGCAGCAGGAACATTCGTGATAGGTTTGGTTCTCTTATGCATAGACTGCGTGTATCATTATTTGGAAAGTTCTATCTGTATCAGTTTTGAGACACCTTACCCTAGACAAAAAGGACAAGCAAAACACCGTATAAAGAAGAATGTAAAGAAGGAAGAAAGGAAGTAAGAAAGGTAGTGTTCGGTTTACGAAGGAACAATGTGTTTTATTACATTATGTCACTAGAACTGCAGTATATTTTTCTTAAATTCACTCAGGCAGCAACCAAAGGTGCTAACGGAGAGAGATGTACCACTGACGTCTAGTCTCGGGATTATAAGAGGCAGTCAAATTAAAACCGAATACCTATTACAGTGGGACCATGAAACTGTTCTTTTCAAAAAGTAATCACCACACGCGATAAGACATTTATCTCACTGGAAGACGAGACAATCAATTCCTGCTTCTTAGAACGTGGTCGGCCGCTGACGGATCACAATCACACCCTTTCTTGCACTTCCTCGTCCGACTGAAACCGATGGGCAAGCATATATTTATTCATATCGCCAAACAAGTGAAAATTACACGATTAAAGATCCGTGTTGGTCAGAGGGTGTTGCAGTGTTCCCGAAGCAAATCGTTGAAGCAGCCTTCGTCCGCTTGGTAGAGTGGGGGCTGTCCATCGTGCAACAGGATGATTCCATCCGACAGCGTTCAACCACAACCAGTGTGCAGCTTTACGAAGACACTTTTCAGGAACTGCGACGCACCATACAGGCAAAACGTCTGGGAATGCTGTCGTACGTAATTATCCTGCAGCACAATAACGCCCGCCCGCGCACTGACAATCGGACGAAGTCTACGCTTCAGAGATTTGGTTGGGAAACATTACAGCATTCTCTGTTCGTCCTAGATATTTCACGGAGTGAGTTTCACTTCTTTGGGGACCTGAAGAAAGACAAGCGCGTGGACGTCGGTTTCAGTAGCACGAGGAATTGCAGGAGTGGGTGCTGTTGTACATCCGTCAGCAGTTGATTGCTTTCCACGAAACAGGAGTTGATAGTTTTGTCTCTCAGTGGGATAAATTTCATAACGTGTGATGAATTTTGAGTAGAACCATTCCATGGTCTCTTTTCGCCACGTGTTCGGTTTTCATTTGACTGCCCCTTATAAATTCAACATGCATCTGTGGAAAAGATATCTTTTTCTGTAAGGCAGCTGGCCAGCTGATTCTAGTAAATCCATATTATCTGTTATTAGCTGTCGTTCGGACCTACCCGCCTATCTAATAATTATCTTGTGGTTGTTTTGTTTGTTTTTTCTGTCCGCGGTGTTTGGTAGTTCCTTCTGTGTATTTGGTTGGCTACAACCATTTTTGCATACCCGCAAGCCCTGAGATTAATCATTCGCCTTCCTTTGGTGTTCCGTATTCCATTTCGTTGAACAACTGTCAGGTAACTTAAATATGTTACAAAATCACAAAATTCGTCTGTATTTTTTAAAGAAAAAGAGTAATTGTGGGGAAAAAATTTTAAATGTTGGTGAATATAAGCTGCTTTGAAATTATACTGTACGTAATATTTTATAATTACAAATGTAGAACAGAAAAAATAAAAACAATGTATCATTTTTAGACTGATATTCTTAAACATGATGTGGTTCGTCCAGAATATGATATACATGTGATATTGTTATGTACCTTGAAGACAATACATATGTATAACTGGGGTTTTTCTGCGAAGGGGATATTTCTAGGAAAATAGGAAATATATGGCATGAAACATACTTCAGAAAGAACTATAGAAATTTTATTATTAGTTTTTCCTGTTTTTAATACTATTAAGTCACCTAGCTATGACTAGAAACCGTTTACAGTTATACTTAATATAATGACATTAACACACAAAGAAGAGATACACAAAGGAAAACCCCAGTGTCATATTTTTTTCATGAACATCAATAGGACTGCACAAAGCAGATTCCTCGTTTATTGTTCCCGTCTCAGTAACACCTTGAGGATTTTGCAGTCTCCCTACCACATCACACCTTTTAATAAGCGAAAAGTCTTTTTCATTTAACTGAAAAACTATTTTGTTTATGTATACAGGCTTTAGAGACATCACTTCTAAGCCATTTTCCAGTACATTTCGTATGGGGCAGACATATCTGTAGCTGTATAAATTCCTACTTCCTTCTGGAAATTTAGCCAACATAGGACCTCGTTCTCCAACATCTGCTGGATTTGTCATTATAATAGGATTTAGTGTGAATTCTTCAAAGAGATTTACATTATTCATACTATCTTCACTCATGAAAGAGATGTCGGAATCCGAATCAGTCTCCTCAAATTCCTTTCTTTTTTGTGAACTTGCCACAACTTTGGTCACAGGCACAGCCTTCTGATTTTCTAGCGTTTGGCCTATTACTTTTTTGTTTACAGATTTTTCTTTCTCAGCAGTGGGTTTACAGCTGTAGGTTTGGTCTCTGGCATCTGGGTTACTGGCGTATGGGAAGGGCGGCAACCAGCAGTACATCACTGTGTGTCGGGTGCCTGGGACGCAGGCTACAGGGTACCACTTTTGGGAATCAACTTTATCATATTTTGGGATGGAGTGTATTATATATGATGATCATACTGACTGCTTCATAATTGTCTCCCATAGGAAATACGACAATAATGAATAATTCAGCAGATAAGCAATGTTTTCTGCATATGTGACACTGTTTTTGTTTTTCCTCTTTTTTTTTTTAAGTTGTCAGTCATGTGACTGTTATGATGCCACCTGCCACGAATTCTTCTTCCGTGCGTTTTCATGGTGGAGTAGCAATTGCAACCTAAGTGCTCAGTTGTTTGCTGGATATATTGCCTTCCTCTACAGTTTTCGCCCTCTAGAACTCTGTCTAGTACCATGGAAGTTATTCCCTGAAGTCTTAACAGATGTCCTACCATTTTACCCCTCATTCTTCTCCGTGTTTTCTGTTTATTCCTTTTCTCGCCGATTCTGCGGAGAACCTCCTCATTCTTTACCTTATCACTCCAACTAATTTTCAATGTGCTTCTGTAGCACAACATCTTAAATTCTTCGCTTCGCTTCTCTTCCGTTTTCCCGACCACACAATGCTGTGCTTCAGACGTATATTCTCAGAAATTTCTTCCTCAAATTAAGGCTTATGTTTGACACTAACAGACATCTCTTGGGCAGAGAAACCCTTTTTCCAGTGATAGTCTGCTTTGTATATCTTCATTGCTCCGTCCATCAAGGGTTATTTTGCTACTTAGGTGGCAGTATTCCTTAAGTTCATCTACTTTGTGATCTACAATGTTGTTATTAAGTTTCTCGCTGTTCTCGTTTCTTCTACTTCTCATTAATTTTTTCGATTTACTTTCAGTCCGGTGGCTATAGCGTTCTTCTTTATTTACTTTCGGTCCATATTCTGTACTCATTAGATAGTTCATTCCGCTCAGCAGATGAAGTAATTCTTCTTCACTTTCGCTCAAGATAGCAATGTCATCAACGAATCGGATCATTGTATCCTTTCACATTGAATTTTAATCCCACTCCTGAAGATTTCTTTTATTTCCATCACTGATTCCTTAATGTATAGATTGAACAGTAAGGGCGAAAGGCCACATCCTTGTCTTACACCCTTTTTAATACGAGGACTTCGTTCTTGGTCGTCCACTCTTATTATTCCCTCTTGGCTGTTGTACATATTGTATATGACCCGTCTCTCCGTATAGCTTAGCCCTACTTTTTCAGAATTTCGAACATCTTGCATCAGTTTACATTGTCGAACGCTTTTTCCAGGTCGACAAATCCTATGAACGTGTCTTAATTTTCCTTTAGTCTTACTTCCATTATTAACCTCAACGTCACAATTGCCTCTCTCGTGCCTTTACCTTTCCTAAAGTCAAAGTGATCGTCATCTAACAGATTCTCAATTTTCTTTTACTTTCCTCTCTATATTATTCTCGTCAGTAACTTGGATGCATGCTCTGTTAAGCTGATTTTGCGATAATTCTCGCACTCGTCGGTTCTTGCTATGATCGGAATTGTGTGGATGATGTTTTTACGAAAATCAGATGGTATATCGCCATTGTCATACATTCTACACATCAGCATGAATAGTCTTTTATTTCCACTTTTCTCAATGATTTTAGATATTCCGATGGAATGTTCTCTATCCCTTCTGACTTACTCGATCTTAAGTCTTCCAAAGCTCTTTTAAATTTCGATTCTGATACTGGGAGGAGATGGTGTATCTCTTCCATGTCGCCCCTGTTTCTTCTTCTGTCAAGTCATCAGACAAGTCTTCCTCCTGACAGAGGCGTTCAGTATACCCTTTCCAGCCATCCGCTATCTCCTCTGCATTTAACAGTGGAATTCTCACTGCACTCTTAATATTACAACCCTTGCTTATAATTTCGCCAAAGGTTGTTCGGACTTTTCTATGTGCTAAATCAGTCATTCCGTTAATCATATCTTTTCCGATTCCTTCACAGTTCTCGCGCAGTCATTTATCCTTAGCTTCACTGCACTTCCTATTTGTTTCATTCTTATGTGCCTCGTATTTCTGTATTACTGAATTATCTTAACATTTTTGTACTTCCTTCTTCCATCTATCATCTGTACTACTTCTCCTGTTACCCTTAGTTCCTTCCCAGTTACGTACATTGTATCTATGTTTGTCTGTCCACCATCTGTGATTTCCTTTTTTATAGCCGTTCTCCTTAACTGAAGTGCCTGTTGTCGCATAGATTGCCGCAGTATTCACATCCTTAGCGAACTTCAAACGAGTCACATCATTCCTCAGTACTTCAGTGTCCCGCTTCGTTCCACACTGATTCTTTCAGAGATTCTCTTGAATTTCATTCTACCCCTCATCATTATTAAATTGTGGTCGGAGTCTGTACCTGTTCCTAGGCATTCTTTACAATCCAGCGTTTTATTTCGGAACCTCTGCTTGACCATGATATAATCTAACTAGAATCTTGCAATGTCTCCCGACCTTTTCCAGGTACACTCATACCTCTTGTGATTCTTTAACTGAGTTTTCACTGTTACTTGCTGAAATTTATTACAGAACTCAGTCTTTCTCCTCTCTCACTCCTGCTACCAAGCCCATATCCTTCTTTAACACTTTCTTCTACTCGTTCTCCTACAATCACGTTCGAATGTCCCTTGACTATTAAATCTTACTCTCGCTTTATGTACTGAATTACCCATTCAATATCCTCGTATATTTTCCCTAGGTCTTCAACTTCTGCTTGGGACGCCGGCATATGCACCTGAACTATTGTTGTTGGTATTGGTTTGCTGTCGATGCTGTCACTGAACTGTTCACAGCAACTCATTCTCTACCGTATCTTGCTATTCTACTCCCATTATACCATTTCTGCTGCTGTAGATATTACTCTCTACTCATCTGATCAGAAATTCTTGCCTTTTTTTCCATTTCAGTTCAGTGACACACACTATATCTAGATTGAGCATTAATATTTCCATTTTCAGATTTTCCAGCTTCCCTTTCTCTTAAAACTTCTGATATTCCACGACCCGACTCGTTAAACGTTACCCTTTTATTGGTTATTCAGTTTTTTTCTCATGGTCACCTCCCCCTTGGCTGTCCTCTCCCGAAGGCCGAATGGAGGCCTAGTCCGTAATCTTTTACTAATGGGGAGACCGTCATGATACTTTTTCAAATACAGGTCACATATCCAGTGAATACACACTATGTGTTTTTAATGCAATGATTTTCATTGCGTTCCATTGGCTCATGCCGTTGCTCATTGCTGGTTATTCCGCATTTTGATGACATTTTCCCACCCCAAGGATAAGTGAGTGCTCTGAACCTCTGACCGTTTCTCCGCCATCTTTGACAAGGCCTTTGGCCGAACAGGAGTGATTTCTTAAGCCGCCAATTCTTATGCCGTCATTTCTGATGACACTTTATTCAAAATTTAAGCAATACTACTTGAGTAGTATTCAAAGAGCTGTGACTGACGGCCGAACAACGGGGAAACGGACAAGCACCGAGACTAGAAAATACTGCATTGATAATGGCTAGGCACTTGCCGAAATCTGGATTTGCCAAATACAACCTAAAAAAAGGACAACTGCTTCCTGTGCTCTATCATTTATAAATTAGATCACAGTCACCGAATGCACCCACGTTCTTAATGGAAGGTAACCTGATACTAAATATAGTTGAGAGGAGCTGCTGACCGACCTATACAAACATCCCTTGCGGACGTTGTTAGATATGGCTGATATATAAAAATGAAATGTGGGTTATCGTGCTTCCTTTCATTCCATAATGTCAAACGGGGCTATTTCGTGTGGTAGCACATCAAGCCAATGTAAAGTTTCCGAGTTCAAAAGCGTGTAATTTGAATTTTTTGTGCCTTGAATTCAAGGACGTCCCATAGAGATATGATCAGGAAACTGCTTCCCAATCTAATTATTCCTTAATGAAAGTTTTCATAAATAATATGTCTTCTTCATTCCAAGAGCTCAGTACACGAAATCATTACTGGGAATAAGAACGATCTGCACTATGATTTAAAGTCAGTCTTTGGACCAGAACTGTTTCCATTATTCAGCAACACGCAATTCCCATAACTTGCCACCAGCCACTAAAAAGTCTAAAACTGAGTTGAAATCCACTGCTGACTTTTTTTAAAATTAATACAGAATGTTTTAGGTTATTTTTTTCTTTTTGTCAGTAGATAATTTCAGTGACCTATTTTCGAGTTGGTTATCATTTTGGTAATTTTCTTCCAGGTATAAGTTAATATTCAAACAACTGTAATTCTCCGCCACTGCACCCATGATGTACAAAATTTTACCATGAGGTACCTGAAGTATTTTCTCCCAATACAGGCAACCTTGTAGGTGGAGCAACCACTGCTATGAGTATTCATCTTGGATATAAATAACCGCTTGAGCTGTACTTGGTCCTTTACTACCGCAATCAAACTGTTTTGATACAAACTTCCTGGCAGATTAAAACTGTGTGCCGGACCGAGACTCGAACTCGGGGCCTTTGCCTTTCACGGGCAAGTGCTCTACCAACTGAGCTACCCAAGCACGACTCACGCCCCGTCCTCACAGCTTTACTTCTGTCAGTACCTCGTCTCCTACCTTCCAAACTTTACAGAAGCTCTCCTGCGAACCTTGTAGAACTAGCACTCCTGAAAGAAAGGATATTGCGGAGACATGGCTTAGCCACAGCCTGGGGGATATTTCCAGAATGAGATTTTCACTCTGCAGCGGAGTGTTCGCTGATATGAAACATCCTGGACAATTCATTCTGGAAACTGTTTTGATTCCAATACGGTGTGACAGAGCACGCGGCCGCGTCCCTGTGCGCGTTTCCATATGGATCGGAGAAGCCATAACTACGGTACGATTTGATTTGGAACCATCCATTATATTGGAATTTGGCAGTTTTTAATCCATGACATACCGTCTTTTAGCGGTGTTTTGTTTGGACGGACGACGAATGTTGGGAAAAAAGATTCCGTGCTTTTCCGATCTAATGTTTTAATCATATATTCACCTGAAGATGTGGCTTTTAGAGCTACGAAACCGGTACTGATACAGTAAAAAAGGACCAAATACAGCTGAAGCGGTTATTAATACCCAAGATTTTCCTGAAATACTGAGCACTTATGAAGCATACTCAACGGTTTTTAGAATACAGTGTACTTTCGTAATTTAGGTAGCGCATTGTGACTTCAGTTGATGAAGTGTAGCTAGGACATGTCAGTTTTAATAATTACATACCAAAAACGATTATCTAAGGGTAACGTAAGAGCTCTTTCTTGAAAGACTCTCCAATAGATAATTACTGCTTCATATTACCTAGTTCTCTAATGGAACCCTCAGCTTTGTGTTCATCATATGGCCGACTCTTAGAGCAAATGAGAATATTCTCCCCGAAGTTTCTTCATCCTACTCATTTCCACCGTTCCCTCAGCGTTCTGTTGCCCTTCCTAACCCTGTCTTGCCTCCCCCTTCCAACCTCTCTCCCCTCCCCGCCCTTTTCCCCTCCCAACCCACACCGTCCCATCGCCACATGACCTCTAGCTTCCCAGATAAGGGAAGTTTAGCCGGGCCGCAGCTCAGGAGATTGCGGGCTTAACGCAGCTCGCCGCAGACCTAGGAATCTTCTTTTTTCCCTTCGTTTTTGCAGTCCCTTTTTTTCCAGCCACGGGAATTGGCGAAGTGGAAGTTAGAAAGGCAGTGCGCTGAGGGAAGCAAGAGAGAGAGAGAGAGAGAGAGAGAGAGAGAAGGTGAGGGGTGGGGGAGAAAGCTTTGTGTGGGTGGAAAGTGGCGCCGCCTGAAGACAATGCTGTTACGCTGTAGACACCTTTTATTAATTCGTTTGTTTTTACGGCGGTCGTAACGGCGCAGACTGCGCGCTACCCAGCTGCGATGCTAGCTGCGCGAACCGCCTCACAGTTTCCGAGTTCCGGTCTGAGCGACGCTCTAATCTCTCTCAAAAAAATGGTTCAAATGGCTCTGAGCACTATGGGACTCAACTGCTGTGGTCATCAGTCCCCTAGAACTTAGAACTACTTAAACCTAACTAACCTAAGGACATCACACACATCCATGCCCGAGGCAGGATTCGAACCTGCGACCGTAGCAGTCGCACGGTTCCTGACTGCGCGCCTAGAACCGCGAGACCACCGCGGCCGGCAATCTCTCTCATTCACGTGTCGGAATGGCTGTCTGTGCCAACGTAGATGTTAATAAGTAAGAACTTTGCATCAATTTAAATAGTGAAATAATCAAGGTAGATAATGTAGATAATTGTACCTACTGTTCCGTAAACCCATTGTACGAGTATAGCGAAGGATGTAGAACGTGTCATAAAAACAAAAATACATTGCACACATTTACTGAAATAGAATCATGCTAATGTTACTTACAGACATATATCCTAACTGATATTCTCCAGGATGAAGTGAAATAAATCGAAAATCTGAAAAATATTTTCATTTAAAAATTAATACCAAATTTGTGACGAATATACAGGGTAGTTATAATCAAAGTGCAGCTAGTGACAGAGACCCATTGTGGGCTGCGGTTATCGTATGGCAGCGAAATTTGGTAGATATTCTAATGCATTAATACGGAACCGATTTAAGGTGGAAAAAAATATTAGTTCCAAAAATAGTTCAAATGGCTCTGAGCACTATGCGACTTAACTTCTGAGGTCATCAGTGGCCTAGAACTTAGAACTAATTAAACCTAAGTAACCTAAGGACATCACACACATCCATGCCCGAGGCAGGATTCGAACCTGCGACCGTAGCGGTCGCTCGGTTCCAGACTGAGGCGCCTAGAACCGCTCGGCCACATCGGCCGGCTATTAGTTCCAATTGTGGCCACCAGAAGCAAATGTTGCGCTGTGAATGCATGAAAGATGTAAAGAAATGTTTTCGCATGTAGCGGATTATGAACGTGACTTGGACAGAAGAGGTCAGACGAGTAAGAAAGACATAGTATTGATTTTATAATTAACCTTCGCCCACACAGTTTGTTCAGTAAGGGGACCGAAGACGTAGACGAGATACTGATTCTTAAAACGACATGATCAACAGCTGGTGGTAACATTTCCGGTGGAACCTGAGCAACGTTTTCATGTATCCTGGCCTTCAGACTAGTTAGAAACCGAATGTGTTCTTGGTAAACGCATTCTTTTAGATATCACCAGATCCAAAAGGCACATGGATTCTTGTAGACCATAACTTGAGATCACACGTTCGTGGAAGGTTGCATTAAGCAGATCTTCCATTGGCGGAGTGACCTGAGGTGTTTCCCCATCTTGCATGAAAACAGTGCTGTTTTTACACAGCTGCGTTCTTCCAAAGCAGGAATCACAGCTGTACAAAATGGTCCCGATAACGCGCAGCGTACACCTGGCAGACCCTCCTTGTGTGTTCTCTCAAAGAAGAGCGGACAAAGAACGAAGGTGCTACGAATCCACACCACAGTCACAGACGGTGAGTGAATGGCTCTTCGTGCTCAGGACGCGTTATAACACTACGCCATATTCGACATTTCTGTTTATTCACTCGTGCCTCGTTCCACCCTTCTAGAAACCGAAGAGCAAATTCAAATCGTTGCTGTGGATTATTAGGTATCAGTTGCTGCACCGTCTAGATCTCGTACTGGTACCAGTGTAAAATAGACCGCAGAAGTTTCCCTACTGTTGGCCATGTGGTAAATAATTCTCGTGACACTGCACGGGCACTGGAAGTACACAGGGCACATACTGCATGTCCACTTACAGCAACAGCAGGGTCTTCAATAACTTACATTGCGACAGCACACCTTTCTCTTCCAGTTTCCACACCAAGCTCACCCGTGTATTCGAATTTCCTTATCATCTTCTTTAAACCATTTAATGACACCGGGCCTCTCCTCAGATTTTTCAGTCGGTGATACTCTCGCAGTGCAGCACCCGTTTCCTTCCACAGTGATTTTTTCAGACAATTCTCTTAAACTTCAGCATACTCATCATCTTTACTAAATTGTGATCTGAGTCTATATATTGTCCAGTGTATGCCCTACAATCCAATACCAGATTTCTGAATCACTGTTTGATCATGATAAAATCTAGCTGGAATACATCTCCAGCTTTTCCAAGAACAGAGTGATTATAATTAAATTTCCAGTTCCAAAACGTTTTAAAAGAAGAACCTGTGAGGTAACAGGCGAATTGTGGCGCCCAGAAAATATTATAAATTGGCGTGGTCGCACAGGATGCTCGTTAAAGCCGCGGCCCGGCAGCAAACACATGGTGCCAAACGTTAGCTGAGCAAGAGAGGTGGCTGGAGTACGTGGTTCACCGGCCACGTGGCTGGGAATTCCATGTCGACATTGTGACGAGGACGGCGCTTTTTATCGAAGGAGATGTCTATGCCGGGAGTGCCAAAGATGGCGGACTTTGTGAACCATAATAGCAGACATTTCACAGTTCGTATAGAAATTAATAGTAGCCAGATGAATCATGATACCTCAAAAAGAAACATGTACATTACCATTGTTTGCACACGATTCTGATGGCGTAATCAGATTTTCAATATATTTATTAGTTTAAAGTTTAGTATCTAACGATAAATTATACAACTAACACACAGCAACGAATTTACAAAATCTAAACAGTTCATCCGATTTCGTCGATCTATATGCCTTTAGACAGCTATTAGTGTAAACCTAAATTGATATGAATTACAGGCATGCAACTTAAATAGTACATGAGTTATTGGAGGTCAAAGTGGCCCATTAGTATAGATCGCGTCAGGCCATAAGTACTCCACAGTTACACTAAAAAAACGGTAGCATCATGCTTATAAATATATTGATTCATCTATGTCTTTGTTAATAGCCGATATATGCTATTCATAAAGAATCTGGTCAATTATCTACTGTGTTTTAGAAATCACAGAGACATTAGGCTCCTGGCCTCCCTTTTGCTTCTTTTCTTTTGATATATGTTTATTTAATTGTTTATGTATTTAATAATGTGTGTTGAGCGTGTTTATGGTCCAGCCGTAGGAATATTTATTTAATTTCAAGTATTTAAATGTAAATCCAGTGTTTCGAATATGTTGCATTATGTGACTGTGCGTTGAAATGAAGACATGGCGCGAGCGCTCTAGCCAATCACAGCGCTCGTGAATGGAAGCGAGTTTCTGGAGTGGACACGGGGTAGTTCTGAGCAGGAGGCAGTTCGGGACGGTACGGGTCAGAACACACGGGAGGTGCTGGACGCCGCGACGGACGTACACTGGCTGGAGAGACTTGGAGTGGAGCAGTTTACGCGTGGTCGCGAGAGATAGAAATATTTCGTAGTGCAGACTTGTGCACTTGTGGGACTCCCGTGGCTTCTACAGTGAAGATGTAGTGTGCATTTGAAGTGAATATCTCGCGAGCTGTGTTGTTGTTCATAACTAATTACGTGCTGTAGGAATCTTTTGTTTCCCTGTTATTCAACTTATATTTTGTGATTCTTGAGTTTCTCCCGGCGTATTTGATAATCAAAATATCCACGGGTGTGCTGCCGGTCTATAGTGTCCAACGGGCACAATATTTCGGCGATCATACATGTCGCCATCATCAGGTGAACTGACGGACTGAGCTCCTGTGAACGTGCCGGCACGGAGATCCGTACGCTAAGGCTGCTCAGAGGGAACTGGGTTCGGTCGCGGCGGCGGACGATTTAAATACCCTCCGCCCGCGGTGCGCTCCCTCCGCCGTCCGCGCCCCGCGCCACGGTCGCGCGGTGGAACAGATTGCGACGGCGTCTGAGATGACGTCGGTGTGATGGCTCTGTCCGCCGTGGTCGTCACAACTACACGTTTGCTCGATGTACTCTTGATTAACCCGATCGCTGGTTCCCAAGCCTTGCTAAGATTATAGCCACAGTCGCGGTTTATGAGGTCGTCATTGGTGCGAATTTCGATGGCCTCTCTAACAACGCTGTCCCAGTATCTCGACGTCTGTACCAGAATCCTCGTGCGGTCATACTCCATGGCGTGATTTTCCGACAAACAATGTTCAGCGACCGCCGACTTGCCGACATACGAACAAACGGAGGGAGTCGCCATGGGTAGCCCACTCTCACCGGTGGTAGCGAATTTGTACATGGAGAACTTCGAGGAGGAAGCCCTGTCGTCATCCGTATGGAAACCTACTTGCTTTTTCCGTTACGTGGACGACACGTTCGTCATCTGGCCACATGGTATGGATAAACTCCTTGACTTCCTTACACATCTAAACTCCATACACCCCAACATCAAATTCACTATGGAGACTGAAACGGAGGGTAAATTACCTTTCCTTGACGTCTTGGTCAAGAGAAGGGCTGACGGCACCCTAGGTCATGGGGTGTATCGGAAGACTACGCACACTGATCTGTATTTGCACGCAGACAGCTGCCACCACCCTTCACAGAGGAATGGGGTACTTAAAACTCTAGTACATAGGGCGCGCACTATCTCTGACGCAGAGAGTTTACCCCAGGAATTGGAACATCTGAGAACAGTTTTTCGAAAAAATGGGTACTCAGAGTGGCAGATTCAACGTGCTCTCCGCCCAACCACTGCAGCACAACCTGTTGAGATGGATGAAGTCACGAGGGAGGAGGTAGGCACTGCATTTATTCCATACACAGGCGCACTCTCGGGGAAAATCGCCCGCATTCTGAAGAAATACCGGATCGGAACTGTGTTTTGTCCTCCAAATAAAACTCGTGCATTGGTGGGGAGCGCCAAGGATGACCTCGGTTTGAGGAAGGCCGGCGTGTACCAGATTCCGTGTCAATGTGGCAAGTCGTATATTGGTCAGACGATGCGTACAGTCGAGGATCGATGCCGTGAACACCAGAGGCACACTCGACTGATGTATCCGAGCAAATCGGCGGTCGCTGAACATTGTTTGTCGGAAAATCACGCCATGGAGTATGACCGCACGAGGATTCTGGTACAGACGTCGAGATACTGGGACAGCGTTGTTAGAGAGGCCATCGAAATTCGCACCAATGACGACCTCATAAACCGCGACTGTGGCTATAATCTTAGCAAGGCTTGGGAACCAGCGATCGGGTTAATCAAGAGTACATCGAGCAAACGTGTAGTTGTGACGACCACGGCGGACAGATCCATCACACCGACGTCATCTCAGACGCCGTCGCAATCTGTTCCACCGCGCGACCGTGGCGCGGGGCGCGGACGGCGGAGGGAGCGCGCCGTGGGCGGAGGGTATTTAAACCGTCCGCCGCCGCGACCGAACCCAGTTCCCTCTGAGCAGCCTTAGCGTACGGATCTCCGTGCCGGCACGTTCACAGGAGCTCAGTCCGTCAGTTCACCTGATGATGGCGACATGTATGATCGCCGAAATATTGTGCCCGTTGGACACTATAGACCGGCAGCACACCCGTGGATATTTTGATTAACTTATATTTTATTTAATTCCTGGACCATCGACACCAATAACTGTTTTGCAGAAATATACCGCATTTTCAAAAGGACTTATACTGTCGTACCCATCATTTAAAGATGTTAAGATAGTACCTGCAGATTTTATTTTTTGTAATCTTTCATTTGTAAACGTCTATGTTACGTTCAAAATTCGCTATTGCCGAGTGATAGGAACTTCGACCATTCGATTCGTGTGTCTATTCATATTGTATATTGTTGACTCGGCAGTATTTGGCCTGTAATGCGGCAACTACGTTTCCCAGCCCCTAGACAATGAAACCGGCCAAAACTTTTAATATTGCAACTCTGAGTTGGAGGGAGCTTAGTTGTTTTGAAAGCCCGCAAACCCCAGCTCAGAATGACGTCAAATTTGAACGGAGTATTATCAAAGAAGGAAGAAACGTTCTGGAAAAAAAATTAACAAAAATTTTGCCACTAGATGGCCTTGTAAACGTCATAACGAAAATAGGTTCGACTACAAATGACAGATGAATGGTGTGAATTGCAGGTCAAATCAAGCGTACTGTGCATTGTGCATGACCACACAAGTTTGGCATTCAACAGTTGTGGCACTTTTTCGTAAGCCCGTCCACCAGGCCAAGGCCGTCCACGTCGTACAGGAGAAGACGATGTTTAATTGTTCTAAGGCCAAAAACACCATAACAAACAAGAGTGACATCGCTTTTTAGTTGTCATAAGGCCAAAAAACGCATAAAAAGCAACGTAAATGAATTTTTGACTACATTGACTTAGAAGCTTAGCATTTCTCCGCCCCGTCGACCTTAGTTTGAAACAAATTTCCAGTTCTTTGAAAGTTCAGACGTAAAATAAGAGGTTAGGAATAACTGACGAGATTGAAGTCTCTGTATTGCGGATAGGGCATCTGCTTACTTGGCTAACCATACTGCATGCTTCATCAGTTGTATCGAAATGTTTTCCACGGATTTGTGTACAATATCTTACCTTTTACGTAATCTGTGGAATGGTCAATGGGAATAAAACGAAACAAATCAGTGATGTGCTCATATCAGGACTGTAGGGTTGTCGGATGTTTCTCTCACTGGTAGGACAATATGCGGTCTTGCATCGTCGTGCAAAATGGGACATCAGTTGCAAGCATGTCACGCCTTCTGTGACGAATTCCCTGAAACATTTTGCAAAAAGGGATTAAAGTACGCACCTGTTACAGACGTTGCCTGGTGCACTCTGCTTGTAGTTATGTCTCCGTTCGTCTCCTACTCAAAGATCATCAGTTTCACCTTTGTCTGTTGGCAGCGGAATATTTTCGGTCGTGGAGAATCGGAACTTTTCCATTGTGATGACTGAGACTTCAGTTCTGCCTCAAAATCTTGTATCCGGCTTTCATCAAGTGCAACAAACCTTTTCAGAAACTGATCTTCTGCGATAACGTTGAAGCAATTCTTCAGCGATTCTTTTGCGACTTGCTTTCTGCTCTTCCCTCGCCAGGCAACAGCTTTTCTCATCTTTAACTTTTCAGTTATGATTCTGTAAAATGAAGTGACGGACATTCTGGCCTCATATACAATTTCCCTTCAAGTTTCTCGTCGATCCTCTCTGAAAATGTCATGAACAATAATCTGAGAGGTGTAGTCTTTTACAAATGATGGCCTTCCATTTCTTGGGTTGTCCTCAGTGCCTATCCGAACTTCATGGAAATGAGCAGACAACCGAGATACCGTGCTACGATCTCCTATACTATTTCCACATACCTCTCTCAAATCACTGTAAATTTCCGTTGGGTTCTTTCCATGCAGGGATTCGATTTTGGCGTAGGAACGCTGGTCACTACTTGTAATCCGACCTGACTTGGCTTTCGCTTCAGCATTAAAACTTCATTACTCACGAAATAGCCAGGTGAACCAGCAAACAAATATACGACCGTCACCCCTAAAAGCCTCGCTCAGAAATAACATGAATTTCAACTTAATCACGCCACAACGGTGACATATACGCAGTCTGCAGGAATATTGAAACGACACTCGTAATATTACGGGAGGTTAATCGTTATGTCTGTTTCTCACCTTTCTTGATTAATCACTGCTTTTTTTTTTTTTTTTTTTTTTTTTTTTTTTTTTTTTTTTTTTTGAGTCGACATTCTTCTGACTGGTTTGATGCGGCCCGCCCCGAATTCCTCTCCCATGCCAACTACTTCATCCCAGAGTAGCACTTACAACCTAGATGTATTCCAACCTCCATGTTCGTCTACAGTTTTTGCTTTCTACAGCTCCCTCTAATATGTTTGGACGACATGGTTATGGATTAACAGCGATTAATATAAATTAACTTAGTATTAAGAAAACAGTCTTAATCGCGTTTTTTATTTATTTAGTGCCGACCGCTTTCAGCCCATCGCAGGGGCCACCTTCAGGGCGAACATATGATCGACTGCTGGTGCCGTCACGTCTATCAAGGTATGGCAGGAAGTCATTCCCTAATGTCTTAACAGATGTCCTACCACCCTGTCCCTTCTCCTTGTCAGTGTTTTCCACATATTCCTTTCCTCTCCGATTCTGCGCAGAACCTCCTTATTCCTCACTTTATCAGTCCACGTAGTTTTCAACATTCGTCTGTAGTACAACATCTCAAATGCTTAGATTCTATTCTGTTCCGGTTTTCCAACAGTCCATGTTTCACTACCACACAATGCTGTGCTCCAAACGCTGTGCTCCAGGAATACCCTTTTCGCCAGTGTTAGCCTGCTTTTGATGTCCTCCTTGCTCCATCCATCATTGGTTACTTCGCTGCCTGGATAGCAGAGTCCCTTAACTTCATAAACTTCGTGACGACCAATCCTGATGTTAAGTTTCTCGCTGTTCGCATTTCTGCTACTTACTTTCGTCTTTCTTCGATTTCCCCTCAGTCCACATTCTGTACTCATTAAACCTTTGATTCCATTCAGCAGATCATGTGATTCTTCTTGACTCAGGATGGCAATGTCATCAGTGATAAGTATCACTGACATGCTTTCATCTTGAATTTTAATTCCACTCCTGAACCTTGCTTGTATTTCCATCATTGCTTCTTCGATGTTCAGATTAAACAATAAAGGCGAAAGACTACATCCCCGTCTTACATCCTTTTTAATACGAGCACCTCGTTCTTGATCGTCCATTCTTGTTACTCTTGTACATATTGTATATTATCCGTCTCTCCCTATAGCTTATCCGTATTTTTCAAAGAATTTCGAACATCTTGCAGCATTTTACATTATCGAACGCTTTTTCCAGGTCAACAAATCCTATGAACGTGTCTCGATTTTCTTTACTTTCATTATCAACCGCCACGTCAGCATCTCTGGTGCCTTCACCTTTACTAAAGCCAGACTGATCGTCACCTAACACGTCCTCAGTTTTCTTTTCTATTGTCAAAGTTTTTCTGGGTTTGTGACTGCACTGTCAATATGTAAATGAACCGACGTTTGGGTCACTGTTGCAAGTGACCTTTTTCAGGGTGTTTTTGTTTACTGCTGAATGAGAAAACTTTGTTCCTTATGTACCTGCAGACTTGGGTGTTGTCTAATTCTGATAGGCTGTTACGGATGGAGGAGAGGGATGTCAGTAGTCCTTTACTGGTGTTTTTATTATTTGTTTTCTTTGGTGGAAACCCGACGTTTTGATTGGTGTTTGCGTTACTAGATGTGACAGGTGATTTACTGCTTGTGATAGGCGATTTACACCTACAACAAGCAGTAATGCAAACACCAATCAAAACGTAGGGTTTCCACCAATGAAAACAAATAACAAAGACACAAATAAAGAACTTCTAACATCCCTCTCCTCCATTCTTAATAGCCTATCAGAATTAGATAGAACCCATGTCTGCAGTTATATAAGGAACAAATTTTTCTCATTCGGCAGTAAACAAAAACACCCTGAAGAAGGTCATTTGCAACAGTGACCGATACGTCGGCTGGTTTACATATTGACAGTGCGGCCACAAACCCAGAAAAACTTTGCCGGCCGCGGTGGTCTAGCGGTTCTAGGCGCTCAGTCCGGAACCGCGAGACTGCTACGGTTGCAGGTTCGAATCCTGCCTCGGGCATGGATGTGTGTGATGTCCTTAAGTTAGTTAGGTTTAAGTACACTCCTGGAAATGGAAAAAAGAACACATTGACACCGGTGTGTCAGACCCACCATACTTGCTCCGGACACTGCGAGAGGGCTGTACAAGCAATGATCACACGCACGGCACAGCGGACACACCAGGAACCGCGGTGTTGGCCGTCGAATGGCGCTAGCTGCGCAGCATTTGTGCACCGCCGCCGTCAGTGTCAGCCAGTTTGCCGTGGCATACGGAGCTCCATCGCAGTCTTTAACACTGGTAGCATGCCGCGACAGCGTGGACGTGAACCGTATGTGCAGTTGACGGACTTTGAGCGAGGGCGTATAGTGGGCATGCGGGAGGCCGGGTGGACGTACCGCCGAATTGCTCAACACGTGGGGCGTGAGGTCTCCACAGTACATCGATGTTGTCGCCAGTGGTCGGCGGAAGGTGCACGTGCCCGTCGACCTGGGACCGGACCGCAGCGACGCACGGATGCACGCCAAGACCGTAGGATCCTACGCAGTGCCGTAGGGGACCGCACCGCCACTTCCCAGCAAATTAGGGACACTGTTGCTCCTGGGGTATCGGCGAGGACCATTCGCAACCGTCTCCATGAAGCTGGGCTACGGTCCCGCACACCGTTAGGCAGTCTTCCGCTCACGCCCCAACATCGTGCAGCCCGCCTCCAGTGGTGTCGCGACAGGCGTGAATGGAGGGACGAATGGAGACGTGTCGTCTTCAGCGATGAGAGTCGCTTCTGCCTTGGTGCCAATGATGGTCGTATGCGTGTTTGGCGCCGTGCAGGTGAGCGCCACAATCAGGACTGCATACGACCGAGGCACACAGGGCCAACACCCGGCATCATGGTGTGGGGAGCGATCTCCTACACTGGCCGTACACCACTGGTGATCGTCGAGGGGACACTGAATAGTGCACGGTACATCCAAACCGTCATCGAACCCATCGTTCTACCATTCCTAGACCGGCAAGGGAACTTGCTGTTCCAACAGGACAATGCACGTCCGCATGTATCCCGTGCCACCCAACGTGCTCTAGAAGGTGTAAGTCAACTACCCTGGCCAGCAAGATCTCCGGATCTGTCCCCCATTGAGCATGTTTGGGACTGGATGAAGCGTCGTCTCACGCGGTCGGCACGTCCAGCACGAACGCTGGTCCAACTGAGGCGCCAGGTGGAAATGGCATGGCAAGCCGTTCCACAGGACTACATCCAGCATCTCTACGATCGTCTCCATGGGAGAATAGCAGCCTGCATTGCTGCGAAAGGTGGATATACACTGTACTAGTGCCGACATTGTGCATGCTCTGTTGCCTGTGTCTATGTGCCTGTGGTTCTGTCAGTGTGATCATGTGATGTATCTGACCCCAGGAATGTGTCAATAAAGTTTCCCCTTCCTGGGACAATGAATTCACGGTGTTCTTATTTCAATTTCCAGGAGTGTAGTTCTAAGTTCTAGGGGACTGATGACCACAGATGTTAAGTCCCATAGTTCTCAGAGCCATTTGAACCGTTTTGAACCAGAAAAACTTTATTGGCTGTGAAAATGGCCGCGGAAGCCTACGTTTCCGTTTTCTTTTCCATTCTTCTGTATATTATTCTTGTAAGAAACTTGGATGCTACTAAGCTTATTGTGCTATAATTCTCGCACTTGTCGACTCTTGCAGTCTTCGGAATTGTGTGGATGATATTTTTTCGAAAGTCAGATGGCATGTCGCTAGACTCATACATTCTACACATCAACGTGAGCTGTCGTTTTGTTATTACTTCCCCCAATGATTTTAGAAATTCTGAAGGAATGTTGTGTATCCCTTGTGTCTTATTTGATTTTAAGTCCTCCAAAGCTCTCTAAAATTCTGATTCTAATACTGGATCCCCCATCTCCTCTACATCGACATATCGCCTCTTCTTCTCTTCTGTCTTCTGCTATCACATCAGACAAATCTTCCCCCTCATAGAGGCCTTCAGTTTGCTCTTTCCAACTGTTCGCTCTCTCCTCTGCATTTAACAGTGGAATTACTGTTGCACTCTTAATGTTATCACCCTTGCTTTTAATTTCACCGAATGTTGTTTTGCTTTTCTATATGCTGAGCCACTGCTTCCGAAAATCATTTCTTTTTTAATTTCTTCACTTTTTCATGCAGCCGTTTCGTCTTAGCTTACTTGGACTTCCAATTTATTTCATTCATGAGTGATTTGTTTTTCTGTATTCCTGAATTTCCCTTAACTTTTTTTTTTTTTTACTTTTTCTTCCCTCGATCAACTGAAGTTTTTCTTCTGTGACCCATGACCTCCTCGCAGTTTCCTTCTTTGTACTAACGTTAATTTATGAAGTTTTTGTATCAGATCTAAGTAGTTTCGCAGTGCCTATAGTCATGTTCCTATGAGTTTATCAATACTACTTACAACATTACAACATTCATTAAGTCTTTGGAGAAAAATTTCAGTTAAGGGAAAAGGGGGGGGGGGGGCAGTGTCGAGAGGAGGGTGCAGCTTTGGTATTTCTACTAGAGTTGCTATATCATAATGGTACGGTTGTTCTGGCGTTTCCACAAATTCAAGGAGAAGCACATTACTGCAAAATTTTATCAGTACTTAGCTACAGCAGTGAACTGGTTGGATATTTACAAGTTAATCACCACTTGTAGTACCCAGTTTTTAACCGTGCCAATACGAATCTTACTCCGGCGAAGACTATAGCCTGAAAATCAACAGCTTAGAACGGAATTTACAGCATGTGTTAATGAAAGTACTTTAAAATAGACACATAGAACGACGTAGATTATTCACTGTAGCTGTCTTCGATTACTACAGTCCTGAATGAATAAAAGACTACCTCTGCAACCGTCAGCGTACAGTAAAAAGACAATCAGCTTTTGCAAATTTTATGACTTCGTCTCAGAATCTGGACGATTCCGTAACTAAAGAGTCTACATAAACAGATCTTAAACACACTTGTACAATTTCAGAATAGATTATAATTTGTTTTGATTGATGCACAACCTTTTTGGCCGTGCCAGTATAAACGTCGTCTACAATATATGAAATGTATCGCATTTTAATTGGCAAAACATAATGACCTCACTTAGCCATAACTTGAGATTTGCACAAAGGATACAGATAAGATGCGAGCTACACATAACTCTAGTATTTGCCGATTACATTCATTTTAGAATATATTTATCCTAACTTTTTCGCATTTTTATCATCGTAGTAAGTGACAGACACTGCCTCACTTCGAGTAATTTGAAGAGAAGATGAATGGTTCGAAGTGTACGTTGGTGAAAGAGGAAAAGTGAGATAACTCTCTCCATAACTGTTTGAAGTCATGCTCTCTTAAGGCAACTTGCGAAAAATTGCCAACACAAAATAACTACCTCGGGCTATAGCCACGTCAAAATATTTTGCATCTACCTCTGCAGGTGCCGAGAAGCCGGGTCAGCTTCGTAATAATTTACGACGCTAGCGTTTAGATACGCAATTATTTGTGTAGAAAATATTTAGTCCGCTGAATACAAGTAGAGGAATGAACTTCTATTAAGGTGATCCCCAGTGTTATTACGTGTTGTCTATGTTAGCCAATTTGATTGCATTTATTATGAGATTTATGGTTTCTGCTTTTTACGATGGAATCTTCTTAGACTTTGAATATACATAAATATTAATCTAAATGGGAATACAGTTCTCTTGATCGCCAAAATAATTTTATTCATCTCTCATAACATGTTTCGGCAGAGTCCGCCCTCAAATTTTTAAAATTAAATACGAGGGAACTTGATGCTTCCTACTGCGTTTTGGAACATTATCAGTGCCCGTGTCCAACACTGTTACGGAAGGAGGGATGTAGAAAGCGTCAACGTACTTTGTACAGATTGTAACAGACCTGACGATGGGGCTCTCCAGAAACAGGTCGTAAGGTGATAAATAAAATTATTATGGCTGTCACGACAAGTGTATTACCATTTGTGGTCGCAGATCTCTTTAGAAGCTTCTTGTCTAAAGTGGTAAAGTACGTATTCCGATGAATACCAATAAAATTTTGTTAGATAGCCGAAAACATTTAATGTTTTACGAGGAAAATACTAAAAATCAGAAGAAATTTCTTCACGCTTAAACGCGGAACATTGATTTTCAATTGTATGGCAAAGGGCAACTGAAACTGAGTACTTAATGTCTACACCAAACTGCCCTGTCTTACTTTGCTGCAGGTACGACATTTCCGTTGAATGCACAAAGAGCTGAAGCTGCTCCTTTTTTTTTAAGGTTTAACGGGTTTTCATTATTTCATCGTCGTCCGTTCCAGCGAAAATGACTTCAGTTCTAGAGAAGGCATAAAGTGTGCTTTGGTGGGCAGATTTCGAATGCATTGTTATGGTGAAAAGGCATTTTCGTTCTGTTTACAAGAAAGTAGGAACAGACGCCAAGAGGATAAAAGCGTGGCATAGGCAGTTTCTGGATACTGAAGAACAAGTCTACAATCTCCGCCAGGTGTACAAGCGACGTCCACACAAATCAATTCGTCAGGCTTCACGGGAACTTCATATGCAAAATGCAACTATTCGTAAGATCCTCAAAATGCAGTTGCGTTTGTATTCGTAAAAGATGCCATACTGCGGGCCATAAACCCCGCTGACAAGCAACGTCGATGTTGTTGGCTTAACATAATCGATCAAAACCGTGCTTTCCTGTGAAGTTTAACGTTTTCTGACGAGCCCACATACTATGTCTCGGGAACTGTACATAAGCATAACGTTCGCATTTGGGGATGACAGAACCCAAGCAGTATCAGGAGAAAGGTGTCAGACAGCCTGAAAGTGAAGTTTGCTGCAGCTTCATGTGTGACAAGATAATTCGTTGAGGAGACTGTCACAGGAAAGGCGTAGCTACACACCGAGATGTTTCCTTTTTCCCAGCCTGAAGATCTGCAACCAAATCTTTGGTTTCAACAAAATGGTGCTCCAGATCTCTAGTCGTTGGATGTTCAAAACAACTCTGAATGTAACATTTCCAGTACACTGGACTGGACGAGATGGAACCGGGAATTGACCTCTACATTCTTCTGGCGTCGCGCCGTTGGGGCTGCATGAAGGACACCGTGCTCACCACTACAGTGCGGGAACTTCAATGCCTGCCTACATGGATTGTGGGAGTCATCGGTACCATACCTCCGGACATGCTGCAGCGGACCTGGATGGAAACTGAATTCAGATATTCATATTCTTCGCGTCATCATATGTACTGATGCTCATATGTTTTTAACGTAACATAAATCTTCTTTTTGTTACGGGAAGAAATTTAAATTTTTTGTTGGGACCAAACTGAAAATAAGAGATTTAGGTGTAGACACCCTGTCTAATAATTATGTAATTGAATAAGATGGAAGAAATCAATAAAGCTACTTTAAAGATTCTCCTTACGCTACATGAAAAAAGGTAAATGAAGGCTAAACACATGTATTGTCGCAGGAAGGCATATTTGCCTTCCAAACTCGCTTTCATAATGACTGACAGTTTATCCTTCATTACCTAACGGCTATTCCTGTCAAGATTGTGCCATTTACCTCTGAATAGGCCGATTTCTAGAAATGCATGCTGATTAGGTCATTTATCGAATCTGACACTGCGCTTTTCTGGCGTATTGGTTTTAATGTGAGGCGTCTCCAACATGCTTCTGACGTCCAGTTCCGTCTCGGAAGAGTCTTGTCATTAGCTGGTAATAGGAGAGAGACGCTTGCTTTGAACTATAAGTGCCTGTGATGCCAATCACATTGCTGGACGCAATGACAAATGTTACAAGTAAGAGCTATAAATGTTTTAGATGCTCAAAGAACTGCGTATCAGTGTTCGGTCAATGTCTTCAATTGCTAATGACACGAAAATACGAGCTGTAATTTGTCATCTTGACCGAAGGTCAAGTGTACCAATTGAAACAGCGAGCTACCAAGAGGGAAAAGGAACAGCCTCAATGGAAGTTGTATTCGGCTATAAAGTGATTTTTTGTTACCACCTACGTCCAGGAGTTTGAAATAAGAGGCGCATTATACACTGTGTATTGCTATTGGCTTTACTTAGTTAAAGTTCTAGATGGTTCCATGAACAACTTATTTTGTATAAAGTGGTTTATAGTTATTCCTTTTGTAAATTGTTTCGTGGTCTTAAATTATCTGCAGACACAGATATTTTACAGACGTGACACAATTACCTTAACCGGAAAAACAAGGTAGCTACCGTATTCAACTATTATTTGTTTTTAAGTTTAAAAATAGAAACAATATTTGCAAACCATAAACATTTTTAGAATTATGGACATAAAATAAAATAACTACGAATCTTATGGTGGAAGGCAAAGGTAAAGTACCTTAACCTTCGGATTTACACGATGTTAGCGCCATGACTGAGAGAGATCTGCGAAAGATCATCTCTCTCTTTTTTTTTTTAATCTCTTACTGTTATTTCCTCTCCCCTCACCCCTGTGAGTGGACGGGGGTTGGGCAGGCAGCGGTAAAATCCAGCCATTCTTCAACCAGTAAGATAGATGCTACAACAAAAAACAGATTAAAAATAGTTTAAAAATAGTTATCCAAAATGTGAACAGATATCACAGTTAAAAACACTCAAGAAAACACTTTAAAGACACTAAACACTTGAAAAAACACTTGAAAACACTGAAAACGACAGAAAATACACTGACCATTAAAAATGGAGCAGTGTACACTTTCACTAAAACTGGAAAAGGATCTGCCCTGAGATGGTAGATTGCAGATAAAAAGGACGGGTATGAAAGGAGTTAGGATAGTGGTGGTGACGAAGACTGAGGATTGTTAAGAGTTGGTGACGAGACAGGGATGGCTGTGGGGACACGAAGAGAGGGCTTGTTGGTGTTTTGGGGTCTATGGATCTGAAAGGAAAAGTGGGCGGGGCGACAGGGAAGGGGAAAAAGAGGAGATGTAGTATGGTGAGAGGAGCAGAAGGGAGCCCTTAGGAGGGGGAGACAGGATAGGGTACAATGGATTCATAGTTGGTAGGATAGCCATATGTCGGAGCGGCGTTCGTGGTGCAGGAGAGGGCGTGAAAAGAAATCTGCCCTCTCCTCCGAAGAAACTGTTCGAAACTTCACCCACAGTCGGTAAAGTCCTGGCGACTGTCTTCTGAGACTCTGAATGGGTTATTCTGTTTTATGTTCTCCCTTATGGTCCAACGTGAAGCCGTCAATTCTGAAGTGTATTGTGCTACCCTCAAGAAATTCAAGAAACAACTTCAGCATGTTCGTCACCACAAAAATGCAAACGAACTTCTCCTTCTCCATGACAAAACAAGGCCTCACATAAGTTTTCACACCTGAGAGGAGCTCACAATACTTCATTGGACCGTTTTTCCTCATCTGCCCTACAACCAGATACTCGCACCTTCCGACTGACGTCTGTTTGGCCCAGTGAAGGATGCACTCCGTAGGAAGCACTTCGTGGATGATCGAGAGGTTATTGATGCAGCAAGGCGTCGGCTCTGACGTCGGCCAGTAGAATGGTTCCTTGCGAGCATACTTGTCTTCCCAGTATGGTGGCGTAAGGCCGTTGCATTGAATGGAGATTATGTTGAAAAATTAGGGCCAGAAAAGGGGGGATGATATGGTGTAATGAAATAAACCTGCTTTCAGAAAAAAAGTGTTGTATTACTTATTCAAGACACCTCTTATTATAATAACGGGAAATGACATGAAACCTTAACACCTTAATTTTTCTGAATAAGTAAAACAACGAGGTTTGTAGCGAAACTAACAACTGCCATATGTTTTTATGGAAACTATAACGGGAACAGAAACAATAACGAGATTAAATAGAGCACTGTTTCAGCTACATACTGTTGCTGTTACACATTACCAGCACCATTCGTTACGCACTTTCGCCGACGATGAACAAGAGCCTGCGTGTCCCGCTTGTTAAACCTGAACCACATCGCGGTCGTTAAAGACGGAGCACAAACTTAACGTTTCAAGGATGGGGAACGAAATCAGATGTGCCATTTCGAGGGAACCATCTCGGAATTCGCCTGGGGCTATTCAGGGAAATGATCGTAAAGCTAAAATTAGATGGCCAGAGGACGGGCACGGATTTTCATCGTTACCCTCTAGAAGGCGAGTTCATTGTCATGACCACTGCGCCGTCCCGCTCTGTGAACCAGTCAAGGATAACCACTGTAGTCGAGCTCTGACGATGGCACACGAGCCTAGAAAGTGATGGCCATGCAGTCCACACCTCGTAGGCTCAGAGAGGTGCAAATCTGAGTACTGTGGAGCTTGTAGCACAGTTCAGCCGAAACTGGCAATGAGTTCCACGGTCGCAAAATTATTGGAAGGTCTGCTGGTGCAAACAGAAGTTTGTCTCCTTATCTGGCCCGACTAAAAATTTGAGCTTGCATCCTAGTCAGTGCCACTTTGTAGCGTTTTGAAATGACGATTGCTTAAGGCTGCTCCAAGATATCAAAACAACTACGTCTTGCCTAATGCCGCCCTGAGCTCCTTTGTTCGAGAATTCGCTCACCTCTCAGTGGACTGTCTGCTGGATTGTGATTTGTTTCATCTGCAATGATGAAGAGTCACCACATGATTTAAAATACCTTGTGAGTAAAACATGGATGTGTAGGACTAAAAGTTTCATCTGTTCATCCTGTCAGGTCTCACATTGCTTTTACTAACAGTTCCGTTATTGGTTGATACCTGAACATTGTACGACGATTTTCTGCTAAGGTCATGTCAATCGCGAAATTAAAACGACAGTGACAGTCCGATGAAGCTTTGCACAGATGTGTTTCGCAGTTTCATTAGTATGGCCTCGATCGCATCAGGTCGCATTTCTTAGTTCTGAGAGCAAAGTGTGCCTGGAACAATAGAATCTCCTGCCAAGTGTGAAGTGTGAGCTGTCATCGGTTTCTTCATGCTAAGGAGTTACGCCTGATTTATTTTTTGTTTTTTGTTTTTTCTTTATTGATTTTCAATTCCCCCCGAATGGGGCGGGCTGGCAGCAGCTTACTACGCTGCTCTACAGCCTACAGCCTGATTTCAGCCAGCTCACATAATATAACTGTCATGTGTGAGAGCAAAGTGGCGAGAATGTGAACGATACCTAATATGTTCCATATTGTAAACTTATGCTGTTCAAGAGCTTCGTCTATGAAGTATGTCTGATTCAGGGCTTAGGAGCCTGAGAGATGGCTTTTATACTATAAAGGGTGCGGCAAAAAAATGTATACACACTTTGAACTGCCATAGACAATTTATTTCCCGTTCTACAAGGTTAAATATCTGTGAGAAAGTAATGTTATGTTTCTTCAACAGGTGGCAGCAGTGGCAAGGAAGTAACTGCAACATGGCGGACGTGCGTTTGAGCTTTGAAGCGCGGAAGCAGATAATTAAATGGTACTAGAAGTTTGAGAATGTAGCTGCGGTTCGAAGACAGTGGAGAAGTGAGTATGGTACAGAACCACCTTCAAGGTTAACAATTACACGTCTACGAGACAAATTCAGAATTCATGGAACAGTGTTTGATGTGCATAAAGGCCGATCAGGGCGACCTCATACAGCTACAAGTGATGATTCCACAACTGCGATCATGGAACTGTTTCAGCGTTCGCCTCAAAAATCTTCAAGGCAAGCGGCACGTGAGAGTAATGTAAGTGCTAGTAGTGTGCTACGCATTCTGAAGAAAGGCAAGTTTCGTGTGTACATTCCAAGGCTGGTGCAACAGCTAAGTGACGACGATCCAGATCGGAGGTTAGAATTTTGTGAATGGGTTCAGGAGATGGTGAGACGTGAACCGAGAATTATGGGTAGCATAATTTGGTCAGATGAAGCCCAATTCAAACTCAATGGAACTGTCAATAAGCACAATTGTGTGTACTGGGCTGAAGATAATCTTCACATTACAGTTGAAAAGGTTGTGAATTTGCCTGGTGTAGATGTGTGGTGTGGTTTGTCTGCAAGGGGACTCGGGCCTTTCCGCTTTGAAGGTACTGTTACTGAAGAAACGTACGTAACAATGCTTGCTGACTCCATATTCCCTGCCATTCGTGCATTATACGGTAATAATGAGTTTTATTTCCATATTTCCAACAAGATGGCGCCCCACCGCACTACCATAGGGACGTACGGGCATACCTGGATCACAACGTGCCGGGCCAGTGGATAGGGTGCAGGGGACCAATCGAATTTCCTGCACGCTCTCTAGACCTCACGCCACTGGATTTCTTCTTATGGGGCACAGTAAAAGATGAGGTGTACAAACGTAAAACAAGTAACCTGGACACACTTTGGAATGAGATTCAGGCGATGTGCGCAGAAATCTCATTGGACACTTTGGTACAATGTACGGAATTAGTGGTGACTCGTACTCAGAAATGTATTGATGCTGAAGGCCACCAGTTTGAACATTAATCACATTTGCAAAGTACATTTATTTTTCCAATTGGACTTTAAGCTTTCCAATTCCAGAAATTTAACATTGTAGAACGGGAAATAAATTTTCTATGACGCTTCAAAGTGTGTATACATTTTTTTGACGCACCCTGCACATTTTTGTAAAATAGTGTACATAATCTACATCGTGCTAGTACTTCCCTACCGCTTCGTAACGACAATTCTTTGCGTGCTATGATTGCATAATTCTATCCCAATAGGAGAATACGCAGAGTTCACACGTAAGAAGTTAAACTATATGCTGGTCTAAAGTTAGCGGATGAATCATATCTGAAGATGGCAATCAAGTACCCGTAATGTGGATATTGTAATTTTTAAGCATCCTTGGAAATAATTTTTTTTATCCTCACTATCCTGACTGATTTGATGCGGCCAGC
This sequence comes from Schistocerca nitens, assembly GCF_023898315.1. Classification (NCBI taxonomy): domain Eukaryota; kingdom Metazoa; phylum Arthropoda; class Insecta; order Orthoptera; family Acrididae; genus Schistocerca; species Schistocerca nitens. The sequence continues at coordinate 796,728,270 of NC_064615.1, forward strand.
CACGAATTCCTCTCCTGTGCTAACCTCTTTATCTCAGAGTAGCAATTGAAACCTACATCCTCAATTATTCGCTGGATGTATTCCAATCTCTGTCTTCCTCTACAGTTTTTGCCCTCTACAGTACCATGGAAGTCATTCCTTCATATCTTAACGGATGTCCTATCATCCTGTGCTCCTTATCAGTGTTTTCCATATATTCCTTTCTTCTCCCATTCTGCGCGGAGCCCCCTCATTCCTTACCTTATCAGTCCATCTAATTTTCAACATTCATCTGTAGCACCACGTCTCAAATGCTTCGATTCTCTTCTGTTCCGGTTTTCACACAGTCCATGTTTTACTACCATACAATGCTGTACCCAGATGTACATTCTCAGAAATTTCTTCCTCAAATTAAGGCCGACATTTGACATTATCAGACTTCTTTTGGCCGGGAATGTCCTTTTTTCCATTGCTAGCCTGCTTTTGATGTCCTCCTTGCTCCATCCGTCATTGGTTATTTTACTGCCTAGGTAGCAGAATTCCTTAACTTCATCTGCTGTGTGACCATCAATCCTGATGTTAAGTTTCTCGCTGTTCTCATTTGCACTACTTCCCATTACCCTCAATCTATACTCTGTACTCATTAGAGTATTCATTCCGTTCAGCAGATTATGTAATTCTTCTGCACTTTCACTCGGGTTAGCAATGTCATCAGCGAATCGTATCATTGATATTCTTTCACCTTGAATTTTAATTCCGCTCCTGAACCTTTCTTTTATTTCCATCATTGATTCCTCGATGTACAAATTGAACAGTAGGGGCGAAAGCCTACATCCTTTTGTTACGCCATTTTTTTTTCAATACGAGCACTTCGTTCTTGGTCGTCCACTCTTATTATTCCCTCTTGGCTGTTGTACATATTGTATATGACCCGTCTCTCCCTATAGCTTACCTCTACTTTTCTCAGAATTTGGAACATCTTGCACCATTTTACATTGTAGAACGCTTTTTCCAGGTCGACAAATCTATGAACGTGTCTTGATTTTTTTGTGCGGTAATTCTCGCACTTGTCAGCTCTTGCCGTCTTCGGAATTGTGTGAATGATGCTTTTCCGAAAGTCAGGTGATATGTCGTCAGACTCATACATTCTACACACCAACATGAATAGTCCCTTCGATGGGCAGTAACAATAACGGACGACAGCAATAACAACTCCCGACTGCGGTTGAAGTTTGAAAACATTCGATGTCGCGCCTCTGCGCAAGAGCGTGCGAAAACGAAAATTTACTGCAGTCGATAGAAAACGAGGGTGTGAATCTGACTTGCTTGAAAGGTATAATATCCTTGAAGAGGTCCTCCGCAGAAGGGATGAATGTTTGAGTTTCTACAAGAAATTCGTTTGACAACAACATATCAGCCCCAAACGTTTTAATAAGTGCGACATTTCCTGCCGTGGAAGTTTAAATTCTAGAATAATTGTGCCATAAAACAAGTGGTGGTGCTATATTTATCCTGCTGGACTGAAAACTATTGTTAGTTTGTTGCAACTTAACAGCAATGGTCTAGCAAGTTCCTTGGTGTATTGTAGTGCGTCGATAGACTGAAATGAATTACGTGCACTGAAATGAAATTATCTTATCAGTAGGGGTAAAATCAATGAATATGCAATGACATGACATATCAGTGCAAACAGTTCACATATGGTAAACCTGCAGTGTTACTGAATAAGTGGTGACAACTGAAAATCAGTCAGACCGGGGCTTCAACCAAGATTTCTTTCTTACCAGTAGTTATCTAAAAATGCCTGACTCAGGCCTGACTCAGGCTGTCATTCTCCCTGGTTTTTGCACCCTTCACATCCGAACACGACTCCCAGATGTTCTCCGGGTACAGCCAGATTGAGTAAGGTATGTGCCTCGAGCGACGACGGTGCATTTGCAAACTAAGTGTTTGAGCGAGTACAGTCAGTTGAACTGCATAATTGTAACTCTATACATACATCAAAGGTGCGAACAAAAGGTGGAACAGTTCCATTATATATAATTTATTCATTATTCACCTGTATTCGTTGTCGTGGAAGGAAAATAAAATAAATTACGAAATGCTATGGTTACTGCTCCGTTTACCATTTGTACTGGATCCCCTAGATAGCCCGCACTGTTGTACATTATAACACAGCTACAGTACTACCTTATCGTGTGGCTTACTCGTTTGGAATCGTTGTACCTGATGCTTCAAGCTAGACAACTGTGACCCCTGACATACATTCATTGTTGACCATCGTGGTTAAATAAGCCGACAGCGATTTTTCTGGACTCGAGGTCCTTAACCTAGTACAGGGTTTCCCAGACTGCGTGTTCCGCTTGAAGCGAATAACTGCTCCACGAAAAACTGTTAATAAGATGGCGGTTTTTTCGATCTTTTGACTTTACTAATTATTTTTAAAAACTGATCACTGAATAAAACAAGTTTACCTCATTTTTAAAAAATTTATTAACCTTTAAAACAAACAAATGTCCCATCAAAGAACCAGGATTCATAAAGATTTCCATCGCAGGAAAAATTTGGAAACCTTTGCTCTAGTCTGTAGCTAAACAAGGAGATAGCGAGACGAAAGATTAATCTTTCAGTAGTGTATTATCAACTCAGCCTCTGAAGCAAGTAAAATAATTCACAGATTAATAACGTTAGAATCTGTCACCTAGAGGCTGCGCTGAGTGTGGGAAGAAAGTACCACATTGCTACATTCACAGCGATCCACAACTACACTCCTAAATGTACCTTAAGTTTGTGGCGAAGTACACTTCTCGTACCGCTATCACCAATCCCCTGCCATGGTACATTCGCGAATGGTTCGTCGCTAGAACGACTGCAGATCAGCTTCCGTAAATGGCTCTGATTGTCTTGTTGTGGTCACTTCGCGAGAGCTTTGGGGAAGGAAGTAGTATGTTGCCCGGCTGTTCTTCGAACGTACGTTCTCGAAACATCAAAATTAAATCTTCTCGTAATACATAACGCGGATTTTGTAGCTTGTGCCACTGGAGTTTGTTGAGGTTCTCTGTAACGATCTTGCTGTCAGTAAACGATACCTTTACGAAATGCGTCGCTCTTTGTTGGAACTTTTCTGTCTCTTCTATTAGTCCAGTCTGGTAAGGGTGGATGAGCAAGTGTCTTCAAACTAATCCCAGCCTGCTATCGGTTCCTCATACAACTAGTTTTATATGGTCGCTCTGGGTGGTTACTTATATCTACTTAACGGTCGTTACTGTTCACAGGAATTTATTGCAAATTGCGTGATCAAACAGTAATGGGCCTCCTACGTAATACGTTCCGGTGCCTGCACCGATCATGGATCCTCCACGGCGATTCTCAGTTTGTCGCCGTCTTCTGTTGTTGCAGCCGTCCTATAGACAGCAGGATCGTCTGTTAACATCCTCTTGGAGATTCTGAGTTTACCCACTACATTATTTATGTACATTTAACACTGTAACGCCCCTATAACACCACCCCCTGTGGCACTCCCGAAATTACTTCTAACTCAACGGATTTCGTCCCGTTAAGAAAAACGCGATGAATTCTATCTGCTAGGAATTGCTGAATCCAATCACATGTTTCGCGCCTATAGCTTATTTATATTAGTTTTGCTTGTGAGATACTGGAATACCTTTTACAACGTACAAAAGCCTGTGCTAACAGAGTTTACTGGAACATTCGGGACCACTCATGTTGAGCCATTGCTTATGATTTTAAGCATTTTTTCTACAGAAAATATCAAGACGTACCCTGCAGGCTTATTATGACATAGGGACAATGAGACATGAGGGATATTTTTTTAAGGTGCATTCGGTTCAAAATGGAAACCACAATGTAAATAAAAAATGAATTATTTGTCACATTTAGCTGCAGCCGATAGGTACTTTTCTACATAGTCGCCACTACGACTTAGACATGTGTCGTATCGTTGTACAAAACAATAGCCTCCTCATAAAGGACAGCCGCCTGTGTTTTCCGCCACTTCTCTACACTGGTTGCACCCCGTTCTTTATCCTCATAGCCAGCGGTTCGCATGAGCGATGAGATGAAAGTCAGATGGAGCCAAGTCCTGGCTGTATGGTGGCTGATCAAGAGCTTCCCATCGTAAACGCGGCAGGAGCGTATTTGTTGCAGCTGCGATGTACGACCGGATGATCTCATAAGGACAACGTCTGACGACAACATTCATCTTCTGTTTCTAAATTGCCGTTTTCTTCTCGAATTACCTGATACATTTGCTTAACGAGATCATTGGTTGACACTCGCTTCCTTCCCTGACTGCCTGCATCATGAACGTCTGTACGTCCTGCTTCGAAGTCCCTGAAGTCTCATGTGTGCTCCCTGCCGCCGTTGAATAAGCAGCTGCCAGCAGCAAGTCGTATACTCCTAGCGCACTTATTTGTTACAGAGTTTAATTCTTAATTTCTTTGCGTGTTTTTGGGTACTTGCATTGTTTAATTTATAAATTTCTTGCGTATTATAGTATTTGAGAGTTGTAGCATCGCGCTTTAGTACCTGAATAGTGTAAATTCACGTAGTCGTTTGTCTTCTGTTTTTGGTTTGAACGGCCAGTGTCGGTTGGTCACAGCCAGTGTGCTCCCTGCCGCCGTTGAATAAGCAGCTGCCGGCAGCAAGTCGTATACTCCCAGCTCACTTGTTTGTTACATAGTTTCGTATAAAAAAAAAAAAGCTCCGTCTTTAGGCCACAAGTGGCCCTTCCGGGACCGTCCGGCCGCCGTGTCATCTTCCGAGGAGGATGCGGATAAGGAGGGGCGTGTGGTCAGCACACCGCACTCCCGACCGTTAGGACGGTATTCTTTGACCGAAGCCGCTACTAATCGGTCGAGTAGCTCCTCAATTGGCATCACGAGGCTGAGTGCACCCCGAAAAATGGCAACAGCACATGGCGGCGGGATGGTGACCCATCCAAGCGCCGGCCACGCCCGACAGCGCTTAACTTCGGTGATCTCACGGGAACCGGTGTAGCCACTGCGGCAAGGCCGTTGCCACATAGTTTCGTATAGGAGGTGTAATTTCGAGTTTTAGTTACTGTAATCGTAAATTCAGGCAGATTGTAGTGCAGTCGTTAGGTATTTGTACAAGTTTGTTCATACATTCTTTGCGTGTTTTCCTTGCGTTATCTAGGCACGGACTCGTGTTTCAGTAACTGTTGTTCAACATCGATTAGAATGAACAGGGACTGTGATTGCTGTGTTCGGATGAGGGCTGAGTTGGCATTCCTTCGCTCACAGCTGCAGGCGGCACTGACTTCCGTCGCGCAGCTTGAAGCTGTTGCCAATGGGCACCACTGTGGGGAGCCGGACTTGGGTATCACGGGGATGTCAACCTCGTCCCGTCTGTCCCCAGATCGGTCTGCCACTGTGGTTGCTCCGGTTGCTGCCCGCAGTGGGGCTGAACCCTCGCCTGTGGTTAATTGGAAGGTCGTTCCAAGGCGTGGCAGGCAGCGAAAGACGTCCCCGGAGGCTGATCAGAAAGCCTGCCTGGTGCGTCTGACAAATAGGTTTCAGGTACTGTCTTTGGCTGAGCCAGATGCAGCTGCCTGCCCTTTTTCAGAGGATGATTCTCAGCCTTCAAGGTCCGGGCAATCACAGAGGGTGGGCTTATTGGTAGTTGGGAGCTCCAATGTTAGGCGCGTAATGGGGCCCCTTAGGGATATGGCGGCTAAGGAGGGGAAGAAATCCAGCGTGCACTCTGTGTGCATTCCGGGTGGAGTCATTCCTGATGTGGAAAGGGTCCTTCCGGATGCCATGAAGAGCACAGGGTGCAGCCAGCTGCAGGTGGTGGCACATGTCGGCACTAATGCCGTGTGTCGCTTTGGATCTGAGGAAATTCTCTCTGTATTCCAGCTGCTATCTGATTTCGTGATGTCTGCCGGTCTTGCTTACGAGATGAAGGCAGAGCTCACCATCTGCAGCATCCTTGACAGAACCGACTGCGGACCTTTGGTGCAGAGCCGGGTGGAGGGTCTGAATCAGAGGCTCAGACGGTTTTGCGACCGTGTTGGCTGCAGATTCCTTGACTTGCGCCATAGGGTGGTGGGGTTTCGGGTTCCGCTGAATAGGTCAGGAGTTCACTACACTCAGCTGGCGGCTACACGGGTAGCGGAGGCTGTGTGGCGTGGAATAGGCGGTTCTTTAGGTTAGAAGCCCTCGGGAAAGTACGGGGTGGGCTGCAATCTCAAAGCGTGCATGGCAAATACAGGGCGTGCTTGGATCAAGGAACAGTCGGAATTGTAGTTGTAAATTGTTGTAGTTGTGCTGGGAAAGCGCTAATAGAAAGCACAGAAGCTGAAATCGTTATAGGTACAAAAAGCTGGCTAAAGCCTGAAATAAGTTCTGCAGAATTTGTTACGAAGTATCAGGCGGTGTTCAGGAAAGATAGATTAGGTAGATGGGTGGTGGTTAGTGTTTAACGTCCCGTCGACAACGAGGTCATTAGAGACGGAGCGCAAGCTCGGGTTAGGGAAGGATTGGGAAGGAAATCGGCCGTGCCCTTTCAAAGGAACCGTCCCGGCATTTGCCTGAAATGATTTAGGGAAATCACGGAAAACCTAAATCAGGATGGCCGGAGACGGGAATGAACCGTCGTCCTCCCGAATGCGAGTCCAGTGTGCTAACCACTGCGCCACCTCGCTCGGTGGAGATTAGGTAGAATTGGTGGTGGAGTGTTTCTGTCTGTCAGTAGTGGTTTATCTTGTAATGAAGTCGAAGTAGATACTCTGTGCGAATTGGTATGGGTGGAGGTTATACTTAACAGCCGAACTAAGTTAAGTTAATAATTGGCTCCTTCTGCTGACCCCCAGACTCCGATGATATAGTTGCTGAACAGTTCAGAGAAACACTCATACGGTTATAGTTGGTGGTGACTTCAACCTTCCATCGATATGTTGGCAAAAATACTTTTCAAAACCGGTGGTAGGCAGAAAACATCTTCCGAGATTGTCCTAAATGCTTTCTCCGAAAATTATTTCGAGCAGTTAGTCCACGAACCTATGCGAATTGTAAATGGTTGCGAAAACACACTTGACCTCTTAGCCACAAACAATCCAGAGCTAATAGAGAGCATCATGACTGATACAGGGATTAGTGATCACATGGTCGTTGTAGCTAGGCTCAATAGCGTTTCTTCCAAATCCACCAGAAACAAACGCAAAATATTTTTTTATTTAAAAAAAGCGGATAAAGTGTCACTAGAAGCCTTCCTAAGAGACAATCTCCATTCCTTCCGAACTGACTATGCAAATGTAGACGAGATGTGGCTCAAATTCAAAGATATAGTAGCAACAGCAACTGAGAGATTCATACCTCATAAATTGGTAAGAGATGGAACTGATCCCCCATGGTACACTAAACAGGTCCGAACGCTGTTGCAGAGGCAACGGAAAAAGCATGCGAAGTTCAGAAGAACGCGAAATCCCGAAGATTGGCTAAAATTTACAGACGTGCGAAATTTGGCACGGACTTCAATGTGAGATGCCTTTAATCGGTTCCGCAGTGAAACATTGTCTCGAAATTTGGTAGAAAATCCGAAGAAATTCTGGTCGTATGTAAAGTACACAAGCGGCAAGACGCAGTCAATACCTTCGCTGCGCAGTGCCGATGGTACTGTTACCGACGACTGTGCCGCTAAAGCGGAGTTGTTGAACGCAGTTTTCCGAAATTCCTTCACCAGGGAAGACGAATGGAATATTCCAGAATTTGACACGAACAGCTGCTAGCATGAGTTTCTTAGAAGTAGATACCTTAGGGGTAGCGAAGCAACTCAAATCGCTTGATACGGGCAACTTTTCAGGTCGAGATTGTATACCGATTAAGCTCCTTTCAGATTAAGCTGATACAATAGCTCCCTACTTAGCAATCATATACAACCGCTCGCTCACCGATAGATCTGTACCTGTTGTTGTTGTGGTCTTCAGTCCTGAGACTGGTTTGATGCAGCTCTCCATGCTACTCTATCCTGTGCAAGCTTCTTCATCTCCCAGTACCTACTGCAACCTACATCCTTCTGAATCTGCTTAGTGTATTCATCTCTTGGTCTCCCTCTACGATTTTTACCCTCCACGATGCATTCCAGTGCTAAATTTGTGATCCCTTGATGCCTCAAAACATGTCCTACCAACCGATCCCTTCTTCTAGTCAAGTTGTGCCACAAACTTCTCTTCTCCCCAATCCTATTCAATACCTCCTCATTAGTTACGTGATCTACCCACCTTATCTTCAGCATTCTTCTGTAGCACCACATTTCGAAAGCTTCTATTCTCTTCTTGTCCAAACTGGTTATCGTCCATGTTTCACTTCCATACATGGCTACACTCCATACAAATACTTTCAGAAACAACTTCCTGACACTTAAATCTATACTCGATGTTAACAAATTTCTCTTCTTCAGAAACGCTTTCCTTGCCATTGCCAGTCTACATTTTATATCCTCTCTACTTCGACCATCATCATCAGTTATTTTACTCCCTAAATAGCAAAACTCCTTTACTACTTTAAGTGTCTCATTTCATAATCTAATCCCCTCAGCATCACCCGACTTAATTTGACTACATTCCATTATCCTCGTTTTGCTTTTGTTGATGTTCATCTTATATCCTCCTTTCAAGACACTGTCCATTCCGTTCAACTGCTCTTCCAAGTCCTTTGCTGTCTCTGACAGAATTACAATGTCATCGGCGAAACTCAAAGTTTTTACTTCTTCTCCATGAATTTTAATACCTACTCCGAATTTTTCTTTTGTTTCCTTTACTGCTTGCTCAATATACAGATTGAATAACATTGGGGAGAGGCTACAACCCTGTCTCACTCCTTTCCCAACCACTGCTTCCCTTTCATGCCCCTCGACTCTTATAACTGCCATCTGGTTTCTGTACAAATTGTAAATAGCCTTTCGCTCCCTGTATTTTACCCCTGCCACCTTCAGGATTTGAAAGAGAGTATTCCAGTTAACGTTGTCAAAAGCTTTCTCTAAGTCTACAAATGCTAGAAACGTAGGTTTGCCTTTTCTTAATCTTTCTTCTAAGATAAGTCGTAAGGTTAGTATTGCCTCACGTGTTCCAACATTTCTACGGAATCCAAACTGATCTTCCCCGAGGTCCGCTTCTACCAGTTTTTCCATTCGTCTGTAAAGAATTCGTGTTAGTATTTTGCAGCTGTGACTTATTAATCTGATAGTTCGGTAATTTTCACATCTGTCAACACCTGCTTTCTTTGGTATTGGAATTATTATATTCTTCTTGAAGTCTGTGGGTATTTCGCCTGTCTCATACATCTTGCTCACCAGATGGTAGAGTTTTGTCAGGACTGGCTCTCCCAAGGCCATCAGTAGTTCTAATGGAATGTTGTCTACTCCCGGGGCCTTGTTTCGACTCAGGTCTTTCAGTGCTCTGTCAAACTCTTCACGCAGTATTTTATCTCCCATTTCATCTTCATCTACATCCTCTTCCATTTCCATAATGTTGTCCTCAAGTACATCGCCCTTGTATAGACCCTATATATACTCCTTCCACCTTTGTGCCTTCCCTTCTTTGCTTAGAACTGGGTTGCCATCTGAGCTCTTGATATTAATACAAGTGGTTCTCTTCTCTCCAAAGGTCTCTTTAATTTTCCTGTAGCCAGTATCTATCATACCCCTAGTGAGACAAGCCTCTACATCCTTACATTTGTCCTCTAGCCATCCCTGCTTAGCCATTTTGCACTTTCTGTCGATCACATTTTTGATACGTTTGTATTCCCTATTGCCTGCTTCATTTACTGCATTTTTATATTTTCTCCTTTCATCAATTAAATTCAATATATATTCTGTTACCCAAGGATTTCTATTAGCCCTCGTCTTTTTACCTACTTGATCCTCTGCTGCCTTCACTACTTCATCCCTCAAAGCTACCCATTCTTCTTCTACTGTATTTCTTTCCCCCATTCCTGTGAATTGTTCCCTTATGCTCTCCCTGAAACTCTCTACAACCTCTGGTTCTTTCAGTTTATCCAGGTCCCATCTCCTTAAATTCTCACCTTTTTGCAGTTTCTTCAGTTTCAATCTGCAGTTCATAACCAATAGATTGTGGTCAGAATCCACATCTGCCCCTGGAAATGTCTTACAATTTAAAACCCGGTTCCTAAATCTCTGTCTTACCATTATATAATCTATCTGATACCTTTTAGTATCTCCAGGATTCTTCCAGGTATACAACCTTCTTTTATGATTCTTGAACCAAGTGTTAGCTATGATTAAGTCATGCTCTGTGCAAAATTCTACAAGGCGGTTTCCTCTTTCATTTCTTCCCCCCAATCCATATTCCCCTACTATGTTTTCTTCTCTCCCTTTTCCTACTGACGAATTCCAGTCACCCATGACTATTAAATTTTCGTCTCCCTTCACTACCTGAATAATTTCTTTTATCTCGTCATACATTTCATCTATTTCTTCATCATATGCAGAGCTAGTTGGCATATAAACTTGTACTACTGTAGTAGGCATGGGCCTTGTGTCTATCTTGGCCACAATAATGCGTTCACTATGCTGTTTGTAGTAGCTAACCCGCACTCCTATTTTTTTATTCATTATTAAACCTACTCCTGCATTACCCCTATTTGATTTTGTATTTATAACCCTGTATTCACCTGACCAAAAGTCTTGTTCCTCCTGCCACGGGACTTCACTAATTCCCACTATATCTAACTTTAACCTATCCATTTCCCTTTTTAAATTTTCTAACCTACCTGCCCGATTAAGGGATCCGACATTCCACGCTCCACCAGTTTTCTTTCTCCTGATAACGACGTCCTCTTGAGTAGTCCCCGCCCGGAGATCCGAATGGGGGACTATTTTACCTCCGGAATATTTTACCCAAGAGGACGCCATCATCATTTAATCATACAGTGAAGCTGCATTTCCTCGGGAAAAATTACGGCTGTAGTTTCCCCTTGCTTTCAGCCGTTCGCAGTACCAGCACAGCAAGGTCGTTTTGGTTAATGTTACAAGGCCAGATCAGTCCATCATCCAGACTGTTGCCCCTGCAACTACTGAAAAGGCTGCTGCCCCTCTTCAGGAACCACATGTTTGTCTGGCCTCTCAACAGATACCCCTCCGTTGTGGTTGCACCTACGGTACGGCCATCTGTATCGCTGAGGCACGCAAGCCTCCCCACCAACGGCAAGGTCCATGGTTCATCTGTACCTACAGATTGGAAAATTGCGCAGGTCGCACCAGTGTTTAAGATGGGTAGTAGGAGTAATCCATCGAACTACAGACCTATATCATTGACGTCGGTTTGCAGTAGGGTTTTGGAGCATATACTGCATTCAAACATTATGAATCACCTCGAAGGGAACGATCTATTGATACGTAATCAGCATGGTTTCAGAAAACATCGTTCTTGTGCAACGCAGCTAACTCTTTATTCGCACGAAGTAATGGCCGCTATCGGCAGGGGATCTCAAGTTGATTCCGTATTTCTAGATTTCCGGAAAGCTTTTGACACCGTTCCTCACAAGCGACTCCTAATCAAGCTGCGGGCCTATGGGGTATCGTCTCAGTTGTGCGACTGGATTCGTGATTTCCTGTCAGGAAGGTCGCAGTTCGTAGTAATAGACGGCAAATCATCGAGCAAAACTGAAGTGATATCAGGCGTTCCCCAGGGAAGCGTCCTGGGACCTCTGCTGTTCCTGATCTATATAAACGACCTGGGTGACAATCTGAGCAGTTCTCTTAGGTTGTTCGCAGATGATGCTGTAATTTACCGTCTAGTAAGGTCATCCGAAGACCAGTATCAGTTGCAAAGCGATTTAGAAAAGATTGTTGTATGGTGTGGCAGGTGGCAGTTGACGCTAAATAACGAAAAGTGTGAGGTGATCCACATGAGTTCCAAAAGAAATCCGTTGGAATTCGATTACTCGATAATTAGTACAATTCTCAAGTCTGTCAATTCAACTAAGTACCTGGGTGTTAAAATTACGAACAACTTCAGTTGGAAATACCACATAGATAATATTGTGGGGAAGGCGAGCCAAAGGTTGCGTTTCATTGGCAGGACACTTAGAAGATGCAACGAGTCCACTAAAGAGACAGCTTACACTACACTCGTTCGTCCTCCGTTAGAATATTGCTGCGCGGTGTGGGATCCTTACCAGGTGGGATTGACGGAGGACATCGAAAGGGTGCAAAAAAGGGCAGCTCGCTTTGTATTATCACGTAATAGGGGAGAGAGTGTGGCAGATATGATACGCGAGTTGGGATGGAAGTCATTAAAGCAAAGACGTTTTTCGTCGCGGCGAGATCTATTTACGAAATTTCAGTCACCAACTTTCTCTTCCGAATGCGAAAATATTTTGTTGAGCCCAACCTACATAGGTAGGAATGATCATCAAAATAAAATAAGAGAAATCAGAGCTCGAACAGAAAGGTTTAGGTGTTCGTTTCTCCCGCGCGCTGTTCGGGAGTGGAATGGTAGGAAGATAGTATGATTGTGGTTCGATGGCGTTGGATTACAGTTCAGTTAACAGACAATAATACACACATCAAAAAAATTTTGCCTCACCCCGGTTCCGAGAGTTCCAGAACCTGTACAGAAAATTGGAATATAGATCAACATAAACATCATTTCCGCCCTTTTTATTGCTCATGAAAACCAGACATTGCATGTTGTACCACCATAAAGCGAGACCTTCAGAGGTGGTGGTCCAGATTGCTGTACACACCGGTACCTCTAATACCCAGTAGCACATCCTCTTGCACTGATGTATGCCTGTATTCGTCGTGGCATATTATCCACAAGTTCATCAAGGTACTGTTGGTTCAGATTGTCCCACTCCACTTCGGCGTAGATCCCTCAGAGTGGTTGGTGGGTCCTTTTCAATCTATCCCAGGCATGTTCGATAGGGTTCATGTCTGGAGAATATGCTGGCCACTCCAGTCGAGCGTTGTCGTTATTCGGAAGGAAGTTATTCACAAGATGTGCACGATGGGGGTGCGAATTGTCGTCCATGAAGACTAATGCCTCGCGAATATCTGTCGATATGGTTGCACTACCGGTCGGAGGATGTCATTCACGTATCGTACAGCCGTTACGACGCCTTCCATGACCACCAGCGGTGTACATCGGCCCCACATAATGCCACCCCAAAACAGCAGGGAACCTCCACCTTGCTGCACCCGCTGGACAGTATGTCTAAGGCGTTCAGACTGACAGGGTTGCCTCCAAACACATCTCCGACGATTGTCTGGTTGAGTTAATACAATAATTACAGTACTCACTGGACCCTTATGAGTAACGTGATGCCAATCCTGAGCGGTCCATTCGGCACGTTGTTGGGCCCATCTGTACAGCGCTGCATGGTGTCGTGGTTGCAAACATGGAATTCGCCATGCACGTCGGGAGAGAAGTTGCGCATCATTCAGCCTATAGCGCACAGTTTGAGTCGTAACACGACGTCCTGTGGCTGAACTAAAAGAATTATTCAACATGGTGGTGTTGCTGTCAGGGTTCCTCCGAGCCATAATCCATAGGTAGCGGTCATCCACTGCAATAGTAGCCCTTTCGCGGCCTGAGCGATTCATGTCATCGACAGTTCCTGTCTCTCCTCCATGTCCGAACAACATCGCTTTGGTACACTCCGAGACGCCTTGACACTTCCCTTCTTGAGAGCCCTTCCTGGCACAAAGTGAGAATGCGGACGCGATCACACCGTGGTATTGATCGTCTAGGGATTGTTGTGCTACAGACAACACGAGCCATATACCTCGTTCCTGGTGGAATGACTGGAACTGACCGGCCATCGGACCCCCTCCGTTTAATAGGCGCTGCTCATGCATGGTTGTTTACATCTTTGGGCGGGTTTAGTGACATATCTGAACTGTCAAAGGGACTGTGTCTGTGATACAATATCCACAGTCAACGTCTATCTTCAGGAGTTCTGGGAACTGGGATGACGCCAAACTAGCCGCGCGACCGCTACGGTCGCAGGTTCGAATCCTGCCTCGGGCATGGATGTGTGTGATGTCCTTAGGTTAGTTAGGTTTAAGTAGTTCTACGTTCTAGGGGACTTATGACCTTAGAAGTTAAGTCCCATAGTGCTCAGAGCCATCTGAACCATTTTTTTTATGACAAACTATTTTTGACTTGTGTATATCTCTCGGTGCGAAGTAACATGACTTACTGCTTAAAATTTCTCGAAACGAGCGGTGAACATGTAACTACACTACACTGTCACCACAATACCCGGAATGGTCAGCCTACGTACCGGCTGGTTATAATTAAAGTGCAGCTACTCACAGAGAACCAGTGTGGGCTGTAATTCTCATATGGCAGCGAAACCTGGTAGATAGGTTAATGGTTACTGAAGACCTAGTTTACTCTGGAGAAAATGAGTTCCAATTTTGGCTGCTAAGTTCAAATCTGTCGCTGTACAGTACCTCGTTGACTCTCTGGTACTCATATTGATTAAATTACGTAAGCGTCGGTTAATAATAAATTTAACATTATGCCTTTTTCACTTCCTAGATCTTTCCTGCCCCCGTCGCATTACTTATTCATTATAAGTGGAAACACTTTTGGATGTCGTTCGTGCCTTCACAGCACCAGATTTGCACCTGGTGGCGAAAATTGGAACTATTTTTCTTTTTCACCGTAAATCGGTTCCGCATCAACGCATTAGAATATCTGTCGAGTTTCGCTGCCATATAATAATTGCAGCACTCGCTGGTCCCTTATGAGAAACTGCGCTTTAATTACAGCCACTCGGTACATAAATGTCGTTTTGGAGACCCACGCGTTCGAGAATACTTCGAAGCCAACCATCAGGTAAAACCCGTGCCGCTCGCCCCTCGCCCATCTGCAGCCACGAGCACGCCGGCCGTCCTGGCATCTGCTTTTCTGTCTAGTCGGGGCCCCCAGACTCCGCGGCAGCTGGGCGCCTCCTTCCGCCTCGGACGGTGCAGGAACAACCGCGCTGTGTGTCACCCAGTCGTGTCGCTGGACTCCGAAGATGGGAAATTCGAATCCATCCCGGCGCTCCTGTGACTGTATGTGTTCGTCACGGCACTATTACTACACAAATTATCACTTCACATCAGTTTTTCTAGTGCCAAGTGCTGCTGCACTAGCGCTTGGTCGGGACGTCGATTACGTCGACGAATACCGTGGTACTTACAACCCGAGCTCTTCAGATTAATGAATAAATAATGAGAAACGAACATGTTTTACAGTTTTGTCTTTACCGTGATCCTGTAACTGCACCATGTAAAGGGCAAAGGCATGTCTGTGTAGACTTACTGGAACGCAATTTGGTCAAGCACGCCGTTCGAGTTACACACCGACGGGACGTGCGATGGAAGGGGGCACGCAAGCTACTTCTGCTACTTCTGGCCACTGGCTGAGTGAGTCTTCTGCTCTGGCGTTATGACCACAGGGCCACATGGTCACTAGCAGGTCCGTCCTCGTGGTTTCTGACGAAGCGCGGACCACGTGTGGGTTTTTGGCGATCCCGTGGCGTCAGCATTCAGTGGCCGTTGAAAAGTCTTATTTGCTTTGTAATCATCTGCTCATGTGCAGCGCAAATGATGCTATGTACAGAAACAGAAGAGGTGTAATATGGAAGAGGATTTAATTACGCATCTAACGATAAAGGGATATCACTTGAGTATGATATATAAATGAAGTTACAGGGATGATTTACTTTTAGCATATGCACTTGATAATTTATAGCTTTTTTAATGTTATCACGCCACCAAAGAGGCTGACCAATCAAATTGCGCCTTCCAATGAGCCGCATCGACTGAGATAACCATATGATCGATATCTCAATAAGTAATATGAGGTAATCAGTCTAACTGGAAATCGATTAAATTCAGCATACATTATTTAGATTGTAAGAGTATTACTTTTATTAAGTCCTTTTATTGTCTGATGTTAATTTAGCAGTTTTCCGATAGGTTATATTAGTTAATGATACGTAAATCCTACATACAGCAATGAAAAGAGCATAGAACACATAATGAAAATAATATACCATTAGTTTGGACTGTATCACAAAGATGCCAAGAGCATAAACAATTTTCGCCGTTGAAGGCTCAAACTGTGAATAATTAAACTCTAATTTATGAGGAAACTATGATACTTAGAAATTATGTTTTTGAAGTAGAATGCCGTTATGGCCATAGGGCCACTTGGTCACTAGCAGGACCGTCCGCTTGGTTTCTGACAAAGCGCGGACCACGTGTGGCATTTTGGCGCAGCTAATGGCATAACTGGAATTTACATTACATTATAAAAAGTTATAAATTTATGCTTTTGACCACAAGAGGGACTTCGTGACGTCACTGGGTGCACTTTTCGTGGGTAGTAGACGCTGAGAGCTAGAGAACAGATTAATTTTTGGAAGGGGTGGCAGAGACTTTAAAAGGTCTGCGGCAAGATTTCTCGTTGTCTGTCTGTGGTGGTCAGTCTGTCTCAGTCAGGCTAACTGTCCAACAGAGTGGTGGCTTAGCCGCGACTTAGTGCTTAAAACTATTTCGCCTTCCGTGTGGACTCTCATAAATTTTGTGTAGTTTTCGACATAGTTTCTGGCACAGTCACTGAACTTGAAATTATTCGGGTTCAGCTTAGACAGATTATTTCGGTGTGTGCCTCAGCAGTGGAATCGTTATTTGAATTCCCTATATAAGTGACCTACAGGACAATAGAGTGGTGTGTTGGTTATCTAGCCTTGAGTACGGGTATTATAATGTAAATTGTAGCTGTCAATACAGTCTGGTGTTTCCCAACTAGGTCATTAATTTATTAAATTTATGATGCGTTCCTATTCACCATTGGGTGCTCGCGACCTGTCATTTATAGCTGCAAAAATGCTTGGGTTGATCAGCGAAAGCCGCGCGGAGTGGCCGCGCAGTTTGAGGTTCAAATCCTCTCTCGGGCATGTGTGTGTATGATGTTCTCAGCGCAAGTTAGTTCAAGTAGTGTGTAAGTTCTAGGGACCGATGACCTCAGCAGTTTGGTCCCTTAGGAATCCACACACATTTGAACATTTGGTCAGCAGAAAACTGTAACAAATGTGGACAATAAATTTGCTTTGTGGAAACTTAGATCACCCGTAATTGTGTTAGTGATTTGAAAACCTGTACTAATGCTTGAACGTAGCAGTTACTGGTATTCTGACTAGTTGTCAGTAACCATTCTAGAATTGTATTTTAAACTGAAGTGACGGCATTTAGGGAAAAAAGACTACCCATCTATGAACAGAAGTAGATCCTTGCTTCATCAATAAATTATAATTATATTACACATCTCTCTCCGTCGCATCGCATCAATCACAGTTGGTAGCAGTGTAGACGAAAGACGATACATTTTAGTCTCCCAGTGGAGCCAGGAAGTCCTCGTAAACGCGCACAGTGTCTGAACAACTCGTTGGAAGCAGCTCAAAGCAGCAGAGCTAAGAGCTCGTAGTCGGCAGGAGGAAAAAGGAAAAGTCCGAGCACTCAACCGATGCGCCGTCTGCTGTGGCTGTGTGGGCCGCGGGTCGTAATCCTAGCGGCAGGCGGCGGCGAGTGCGGCGGTGGCCGCTAGCGTGGCGCCGCCTAATCCTGCCGTTAGCTCGTTGTCCCAGTCCGCCAACTCGCGCCGGGATTTTGCTCTCGGTCGCAGGATGAAAGAGAGGCTCGCCAGTGAGTGGCAGCGGGGGCGGTGGCGGCGGCACGGCAGGGGCGGAAGGGAGCGGGGGGCAGCGCCGCCGGCAAATGAGCAGCAACAGGCTGCAAACCCGACTCTGTGTCTGCGCTCTCGTAATGTGGCGATGCGAGAGATTCTGTTTTATGCGAGACAGCTGAGCCATTCTGCGCGACTTTTATCTGGCGCGAGTAGCATGCGGTGAGGAGATTGCAAAAAGTAGCGGCTATCGTTAAGTGGTTGTGCAAATGGCAATTATATGCGGAACTTCTCAGTCAAGGCGCCCTATCGATACTTACTTCACACCGCTAGCCAGTTAGAAACCACCTGTTGGCTAAAGTACAGAGTTATTCAAAAGTACAAGTACCTCTGGAGTTCAAAATACGATTATATGAAAAAAAAGACATACAGACATACCAGAGGAAGCAGCACCACTCCAAGTTTTAAGATCGTGTTACAGGTGCTCAATACGGGCACCGATTATGATGGGCGAACATCGATACGTGCATCAAAGAACTGAAAATGCTAACACGAATTTTCTGGTAAGGTGCGACAGCAGTCCACTTTGGAAATCTGTTCACTGTGTTGCCTATCTGCAGGGACGGACTAATTCGATGCGACAGTACGGAACGGGTGATCTGTCTACAAGTTAAGACTTTCTTGGCATGGGACTGTGCACCTATATCACCGCCCGTATTACGAACTGAAACGTGAGAGGTTATTAATTGGTATATAATTTTTTGGACCTCTTGAAGTTTTCATGTAGTTGCCTTCTCAAACTCTGGAGGTTATTATGAATTACCCTGTAGTATTTGGAAAAAACAGTATTTGGTCATCAAGGAATGGAGATTTGCTGTAGTTCACTTCCTGATCATCAGAACGTGCCGCACTGTCCTGGTTTAAAAGTGCATATATCTCTACATGAAATGAGGCTATGTAAAGCCGTGTACCGTACAGTACGCAAAGAAAATGCTGATTGTCCCATTTGCAACGTTCTCAGAAACGTAAGACATGATGAAAAATGAAAGCTCCAAAAGTAGCTGTAATAAGGTAATCCAGTTAATATTTTACACGATAGACATGTATCAGCTTAATTGCCATTACCAAATGACCTACAAAAATATTACTGGTAATATTACCTACATGTAAATGGTGGCTATTCTATGTTAACCTAGTTTGAATTGACGACCATAATGCATCTATAGTAATTTTTTCTGTCAATTCATCGTAAGTATAAAACTTTTTTTGTAGCTACAATACTTAAAAAATACATTTTGATAGACATTTTGACAATTATTTAATACGATGCTATATGTTTACAGTGTATATACAGTTCACCAAATGTGTTACATTTCATTGTTTCTATTTTCGTTTGAATTTTGTGCATGGTCTGGGTATCTTTTGTTTTCCATATGGCTATTCCTTCTCGTATTCCATTATGTTCAAAATGGTTCAAATGGCTATGAGCACTATGGGACTTAACTTCTGAGGTCATCAGTCCCCTAGAACGTAGAACTACTTAAACCTAACTAACCTAAGGACATCACACACATCCATGCCTGAGGCAGGATTCAAACCTGCGCCGTAGCGGTCGCGCGGTTCCAGACTATAGCGCCTAGAACTTCTCGGCCACTCAGGCCGGCTTCTATTATGTCATTAGAGTTTTCGAGATGGTATTTATGTTCAAAGCCTGCATGTTTATTTATAATTTCGTGTGAATGTTTTCTTGTATGGATATACAGCGTGCACCTTTTTATTCCATAATGGGAAATAACTCGGTATAGAGATAAGATACAGCAAAATGTTTTGGATAGAAGTTGTAGGCGCTAAAGGAGGTTACGCATTGCTACTAATGAGCGTGACATGAACATGATTTTCCAAGGTGATTTGGAGGTTAAAGGGATTTCTTAGAAGGGAACTCTAATAATTGATTTTGTGTTGGAAATGAGCGGCAAATTTTAGGAAAATGATACATTATTTAGCGTCGTGGCAAGTCTCAGTGACGGTCAAATAAGCAAATATATTTTTAACTGTAGTAGGTATTAACTCAGAATAGAGGAGAGATACAGCAAATTCAATGTTAGATACAAACTGGATCATAAGAGGTCACGTATAATTACCAATAAACACGATCTTTAAGGTAATTATCGAAAGTTATTCGAAGGTTGAGTTTTGTTTCAAGGAAACTCCTATATGTGGCTTCAGATTTGGAAAGACGGAAAACCTATTTGAACATTAAGTTTTAATGAACGTGCTGATAGCCAAAAATAAATACATCATAATGTTTAAATGTTATTTTGGCATATGGAAGACAGAAAACATTAGAAAACGTAGATCGTTGATTTAAAAGTCGGTGAATGAGTCCCCTCACCTCTCATTCCTCATGATGCCGCTTCCAGTTTGTGTCTAACTTTCTATTTTGCTGTATCCCTCCTCTATTCCGAGTTAACCTCTTTTACAACTAATAACATATTTGCTTATTTGACCTTCATTGAACCATACCATGATCCCGAATAATGGGTCATTTTATATGTAAAAGTTTCCGTTGTTTTCAAATCTTA
The DNA here is from genome assembly GCF_023898315.1 of Schistocerca nitens. Classification (NCBI taxonomy): domain Eukaryota; kingdom Metazoa; phylum Arthropoda; class Insecta; order Orthoptera; family Acrididae; genus Schistocerca; species Schistocerca nitens. Next base: position 796,748,520 of record NC_064615.1, read on the forward strand.
AATATTATGGTTCCCAGTTTTTAAAAAATCACTTTAACCTCAAAATCACTTTGAAAATCGCGTTCAATGCCACAGACATTAGTAGCAGTGTGTGACCCTCTTTGCTACCTACAACTTCTATGTAAAACATTTTTCTGTATCTCTTCTCTGTTCAGTTATTCCCCGTTATGGATTAAAATGGTCCACCCTGTATATTTCCAGTTCTTAGAGAATGTTCATAGTAAGTACTTTCGATATTCTGTATGATATTTCTAATGCAGTTTCACTTTTTTCGGCTTTCTAGTATTGAGTTTTCAGATGTAAATAGAAGCAGTGACGGTAATATGTCAAGCATCTATTTATATCTGAAAACTCAACACCTCAAAACCAAGGAACTTACTACGAACATTGTAAAAGAGCTCAAAATATATATTCACACAAGAAAATATCTGTACGAAATTCTAAATAAACACACAGACTTTAAACATAAATACTATAGAATGCTATACAATATGAAAAGAAATAGTCATGTGGAGTACAAAATGTAACGTCGTCCCTAGTAAGCTGTATATGCTGAGTAACGTAGTAAAGAACTGTCAAACTTCCTGTCAAAACGCATTTTTTTTTAGTTTTGTAGCTGCAAAACAAAACAAAAATTGTACCTATCACAGATTCACAGAAAAAGATTACTACAGATGCAATATAGTCGTCACTTCCAACCAGATGTAAGAACTAATGCAAATGTAAACATAAAACAGCCACAATTTACATCTAGATAATCTTACCAGTGTTATTTTCCACAGATTACTTCATAATGACAATTAAGCCAAAATAGGCCTGTCGCGTAAAATATTAAATATATCACCATACTGCAGCTAGTTACGGGTATTTCATATTCATCATGTGTTATAATGACGTATACTATACTGCGGACCCAACGAAACGTAAAATATTCTCTGAAACAGTTAGTGTCATTTTTTTACTATGCTGTAGCAACGGTGGCGACGAGCATCAGCTACAATGTTCTAAATTTGTGACGAGTCGTGGGCACAGATTTGTTTTCCGTCGTGGAATTGCTACCCATTAGCAGTCCATAATCTGTAGCTACACTGTGAAACATTACGGTAAGAGGACGTTACTATAGCCACCTGACTCCACTTATGTCCTCTTTTAAAATCTGTTGATTGATAGAGAGGTACATTCATATAATTTCATTTTTCTTTCTTGTGCTTTATAATTGGTTTCACATTTACTGTAGAAATTTTTCAGCTTTCAGTCAGTTTCCTTTTATTTCGTTGTATGATATCTAACAGAAGAAAATAAAATCGCTTAACATAAATGTTCTCATACTTTTTGGATCTGAAACATACTCTGACTTGATGACGAGGCACTGAATGAACTGTTTTAGAAGGGTCTATTACCCTGATGCGTTGCAAGCGTATCTATGTGATGCAAAAACAGTAAACAATATTTAGGCCATTTCTCCTCACCTGTCTGAATTGAAGTTTTATGTGCATGTTTGAAACCGATGAATTTGTGATGTACTTACTGTTTTGGTTATTTTAAATCGTGTTTTTAAATACGTTTTATTAACATAAGGAATTACATTATTTATTTTTGTATGAAATCGTCTCTCGGCACTCGAATCCTCCGTCCCCGCTCCTCCCCAACCCTCCGGCAACCTAGACAACTTTCGCACTGTATCGCTCCCACTCTTCTTCAGGGATGTCCTCTCCACAGTTGTACACCTCTGTCAGCTCGTTGTATCGTACTAATTCATTATACACTACTACTGTTTTCTATTTAAAAAGTCCAGCTTGGAAAGCTGGAAATGTGAACAGTTATGTAAAACCGCTCCTAGAGCCGATTCATAAAGCCACTTCCGTCTCTAATGACGACACTATCGACGGGATGTTAAACTAATCCTCCTCCTTTGTTTTCATAGCACCAATTTTTCAACGGTCGCATTATCTACGTTACTAAACTGCTGAAACAGTCATTGATTCCAGTTGCAGTTTGCCTATCTAACGGCTTCCAGAGCCAACATGGAATTTATTATGAATGTTACATACTGAAGCGATAGGAAGCTTGTAGGGTGAGGTGTAAGATGCTGGGGCAAAACAGTACATCAAATTTTAGCAACACCTAATTTGTAAGATCGTATGGTTCTTGTGGAAGCACCTTGTAAGATAGAATAAATAAATATTATTCACCACCCATAAAGTAATTTAGAAGGTCAGTCGGTTACTGTTGTTTTAGCAGCACAGACAAATACAAGCTTAATAACAGCTTTATGCATCATGATAATATTAAAAAACATAGAATTCCAATCTTTCAAAAACGGTCAAGACTACTGGCAAATGATAGATAATTTAGAAAAATCTATTTGCGGACAAAATGCCAGATTGGAATATAGGCGAGGCCTGCTGAGGATAAGAAAAATAATTTCAAGTAAACATTCACCGTCAACGGCCAGTTAAAAGTTGAAGCCTGAAAACCATCTCATGACGGTACTAGTAAAGGTTTATTTTAATTTCTTTAACCAAAAGGAACCGCCATCAACGGCCATGTACAACAAGTAAAATGGAGTAGCAAATACATGCCACTATAGCGCATCGACCGTATTCGGTCAAAAAGTACATCAGAGTGGAAATGAGTTGCAACAGAGACAGCCACAGGCAGGCAAGGGTGTTGTGTGTTGCGAAACAAAACACGACCGACAGGTGTTGGGAAGCAGAGCCAGCTGGGCGCAGTATATGGCTCCACAGAAGTGTTAAGAGTATCTGCCTGAAGCCCTAAACTAATATAGTCTGCAAAATACAATTACTCAGCCATTCGTGAACCTAAAGATACTCACCTCAGTATCACAGCCTACACCATGAGCATGTGACACCAGGAGCGACATCCTAGAATGCAGAGTGGGGTTCACTGTTTTTACCACGTGACAGGATAGGGAGTCCTGAGTCACGAGAGGGCTGCCGCCGGACAGAGAGCTGTCCGCTCGCTGGAGAGACCACGGCCGACGCTGCCTCGCTGTCACCACCGTCGCGGCTGGAGACGTCGCTGATAGCGCATTCGAGTGACACCAAGCTCGGTCCCTCTCTTTGCGCTGTCAGCAATGCCAGACGTCTATTGTTTCGCTTGAGAGGCAAACTGTCCCTGATGTACATGGCCGAGGGCTGGAATAGATAAACAGATCTAATGTCATGTTCGAATGTTCAAATGTGTGTGAAATCTTATGGGACTTAACTGCTAAGGTCATCAGTCCCTAACCTTACACACGACTTAAACTAAATTATCATAACGACAAACACGCACACCCATGCCCGAGGGAGGACTCGAACCTCCGCCGGGACCAGCCGATGTAATGTCATCATGACGTCTCATTTCACTCTGCATGAGTGGCCATCCATAGGTCAGCGAATACTACTAATGCAATCTTACACTCTAGATATTTAAGAAATATGCCTTCTGGCACCAAAAAATAACTCAGGTAAAACACTTCATAGCAACAAGCAAATTAAAATATTTAAAAATAAAAGGATATTCTTGATAAATTTTTAAAAAACGCCTTTGTAAAACCAGAAACAGTAAACACAAATCCTTAAATTAAAATTCGCCCACTGGGATACCAGATGGAAGCAGAAAAATAGGTAACAACAGAAAATGATGACAACATCACAAAGAGTAGAGGTCATGCGAAAAGTGGCTCAAGTGTTCAAAAATGACAACCGAAGCACTCAGATTAAGAGGTATAATCTCAAGTTAAAGGTTTAACATGACAAATCTGGTATTAAAGTTAAAAATTGTGCATTTTGTAGAAGCAGCATAACTCGCAAATTCAAATGTGTGTGTATTCCTAAGGGACCAAACTGCTTTAGTCATCGGTCCCTACACACTACTTAAACTAACTTACGCTAAGAACAAAACACATATACCCATGCCCGAGGGAGGACTCGAAAATCCCTTACATGGCGCGTCAAACCGCGCGGCCCGTAATTCGCAGCACACAGATTACCACGACTGTATTCATCCAGTATTTGACAAAGAGAGCACCTGGTGACTTCCAACAAACTTTACACATAATTTCAAACAATTTAGATTCTCGCTGTCATGGCCCACAATATCACTCGCTACACCTTCTCTATGAATGCAGTAAAACTTTAGGATCAGGCATAATTATTTCTTTATTAGTGCTTCTACACGCAACACACATTTCAGACAAAATCCACATGTACCACTGAACGTAGCTGCAAAATTATACCATCATAAGACACACAGTACAGGAGATATATCTTAAACATTGAAATACGTGAGAAACAAGCTTCTCTTGAAACAGAGTTTGATTCTTTAAAGTATTTGGGATGAGAGAGTTAGGTTGCTATTACATGGAAGAAAGCATTGTAGAAGCACACCTAACGTTACCGTTCACACAACAGCGTAACCAGGTTATGAGTTGAGGGGGGTAGCCTCTATTAACGTCATGAGAGGGGAAATGGGGGGGGGGGGGAGCGGGTGACGAAATAAAGTATCTTACAACACTATTGAACAGCTATATTTATCAATCACCACTAAATCATACTGTAACTTCCTAGCAGATGAAAACTTTTTGTCGCACCAGAACTCGAACCCAGAATGTCGCTTTCTGCGGGTTATGCTCCTATCGACCGGCCCATCAGGGGAGACGCACAATCCTGGATCAGACATCTCTGCTATGAAGCTTCAAAACAACGCATAGTTGGCTACAGAGCAAAATATTTATTCTGGAAGAAATCTTCTAGACTGTGGCTAAGACATCTCTTCGAAATATTCTTCCTCCCCCTAGTACTAGTCTCGCAACATACGAGGAAAGAACTTTGTGAAGTTACAGAACTAGAGTAGATGTTTGGCGATAAGGTTTCGTGTGTTATCTGGATAGCTCAGTCGAAAATAAGATTTTACAAGAAGGCCAAGGTTTTGGGTTTAGGTTACGGTCTGGCACACAGCTGGCGACTAACACTACGGCTTGTCATCATACGGGATTTCTTTAAAGTAAATTTAATTGTTGTATGTTACAGACGTCTAGATCAGGGGGCGATCTGTAAATTCTAGTATTTTAAGAAATAGTCAATTAAATTTTTCTGCATTTGTGACCGGATTGTCAATATATAAAGCTACCGACGTTTCGGTCACTGTTGCAAATGACCTTCTTCAGGGTGTTTTCGTTTACTGTGACAATGTCCACAGAAGCCTAAGCTTATATTTTAAGAAATACTTCAGAGCCAAGATCGCAATTAAGTATTTATTTTGAATGTAGGACCGGTTTAAGCAGCATTTTGCTGTCATCTTCGGGTCTGCAATCCGACATAGACACACATGGCATTTGTAAACATATTTTCTATGTCAGTAATAATCAAATGCTTAATACAAAATTTTAAGTATGTATGTTACCTATGTGGTTATTGAAACACTGTAAAATAAATACTATTGGGTAAACAGAATATATTTATTTAAATAGTAACAGGAAATGTTTAGTATGTATGTTACCTATGTGGTTATTGAAACACTGTAAAATAAATACTATTGGGTAAACAGAATATATTTATTTAAATAGTAACAGGAAATGTTTAAAAAACGAACTAAAATTCCCTTTCTTGATTCGTTGTTTATATAACAATTATTGAACGAGAGTAGCTGCATCGCACTCCTAGCCTACGTAAGCGTAATATCCTAACATTCCAATGAAACCAGCAAGAAGGAATAATTATCGCCAGGGCCACAATGAACAGCATACCGGCGTCAGCGATCTAGTACGATTTTTAAAGTGCAAGTTTTTCTCACTGGGGATGTAATGATTTGTCGAATGTCATGGATTTGTTCTTAATAATTGGTGTGTTATTGAAACTGTAATCTGACTTCTGTTTTAATTTCGCTGTGGTGATGAATACCTGTTAAATAGCGTGTCAAGTGCATATAAAGGTTGGATACTGTAAGAAATAACTGGAAATGTTAAATATTCTGTAATTTTGAAGTGGTGAAAATCGCATTCAACTTTGCTACTTAAAAGAAAAACAGAAACCCAATTGAGAATGTTATGAACCTTATCTACATCTCTTGCTTGCGTGAGAACTAATAAGTCTCGATGGCAATTAAAAATGAAATCCGTTAAAGAAAGTAAGTAAAAGTCAAAAAAAGTAAGAAAAGTAGATTACTTCGAGACTGCGTATTTGAGGGTGTGTGGAATGACTTCCAGTTGTTTCAAACCACACTGCGTTTAGGACACCGGATATCTGATCATTCACTGGATATTTCAGTGTCAGTAAATCTATTGCGATAATGCATTTACTATCAGAGAGTAAAATATGCAGTGTTTTGAATTTTTTTTTCTATACTGGAGTTGAGACGCTGAGCTGCTGTAGCTGTATTATTAAGTTTCATTGTGTGGAAAAATTGTTCACCTCGAATACATAGCCTTAATTTCACAAATGAAGCCTAAGAAGTACAAGTCACACATATCTTTAAGGAAAGTGTTCGTTTGATTGCTTCGTTTAGCGACGAGAAGTCGCACGTTTTGTATGTCTGCAACTGAGTCGTCAAGTTCAGTTGACGCATCTTTCTTAGGTGTGACCAAATGGCTTCACTTGGTAACTGCAAGAACTATTTCGTATCTATCGTAGATGAAAGGGACGCAGCATAGTTTTAATCTGCTAGGTGCTGTGAAAATAGACCACACCCCACTAAACAATAAAAGATACATTTGGTAACTAAACAAGCTAATGTTATCACTTTATAACAGGTACCCATCTCCTACTGTGCACTTAAGTGAGAGAGTAAAGTCTGTATGATGTTTGTACATAGACGGACGGAAAAAAAAATCGCAACACCAAAACTTATTCAATAGAGAGTACTGAAATTTCGGGAATACATTCGTCTAAATAACATATTGAAGTGACAAACATTGCAAGATCACATGTTAATGTAAGCGCGAGATCAGCCACTGCAAACATGAAATGCTGGTATGTTAATAACTGGTGTAACAGCCAGAATATTGAATGCAAGCAGGCAAACGTGAATGCATTGTGCTGTACAGCTGATGGATGTCAGTTTGTGGGGTAGAATTCCATGCGTGTTGCACTTCGTCGATCAGTGCAGGAAGGGTTATTGTTGGACGTGGATTACGCGGGAGCTGTCTTCCGATGGTGTGCCACACGTGCTCGATCAGAGACAGATCTGGTGATGGAGCAGTCCAAGGCATCATGTCGACACTCCGTAGGCCACGTTCAGCTACAACAGTGGTATGTAGGCGAGCCTTATCCTGTTGGAACAAAAACATGGAATGCTGTTCATGAATGGCAGCACAGTAGATCGAATCGCCAGACTGACGTACAAATTTGCAATCAGGGTGTGTGGTACAGCCTCGAGAGTGCTCCTGCTGTCATAAGAAATCGCGAGGTGTAGGTCCAGTATGTCTAGCACCCTGACAGGTCGGCTGCAAGCCCTTAACTGGTCTTCTCCTAACCAACGCATGGCTATCGTGCCACCGGGGAAGAAACAGCTTTCATCAGACCTTCAACCTGCCCTCAAGTGTGCTCTCGCTTGGCAGTAGTTTGGGATCAGTGGAATGCACGCTATCGGGATTCTGGCTCAGAGTCGTCCTTGAAGTAATAGATTTGTAATAGTTCATTGCGTCACTGTGGTGCCAACTGCTGCTAAAATTGCTGCTGCAGATGCAGTGCGATGAGGTAGGGCCATATGCCGAACACGATGGTTTTCTCTCTTGGCAGTACCACGTGGTCGTGTGTAGCCAGGTCTTCTTCCGACTGTACATTCTCGTGACCGCCGCTGCCAGCAATCATGTACAGTGGCTACATTCCTACCAAGCCTTCCTGCAATATCGCAGAAAGAACATGCAGCTTCTCATAGCCCTATTCGACCTCTTTCAAACTCAGTTAGATGTTGATAGCTGTGTCTTTGTCGCCTTAAAGGCTTTCCTGACTAAAATCAACTTTTCACGTCCAATCTCAAAGTTAACTGACGCTCACGACCGTTACAGCATGTATTTAAAGCAAACCTGATTTGCTTGCTCACAGCGGCGCTACTAACGCCACTCTTATGCGGCTGGCGAAAATAGTAAATAGACATCATCTTTCAGATGCAGAAACACACCTACCAACTTTCGGTTACCTGGCACAACTTCGCAGGCAACTTTCAGATACATGATAATACTTTCGATATTCATATTTTCAGTTGTTTTTGACAAATTTATTTACGAACTTCTAGCATGCTGTACTGATAAATTTATTTATTTCTTTATCACTATTTAACGTTTTACGAATATGTTATGTGTGCTTTTTGTTAACGAAATTGTGGCCCAGCAAGTTAATAATTCTATTAACAGCCTAATCGGCATGATAAGTAATCGTAAAAATATGTATTAGTAGCAATATTAATTGAGGAAATGTGTGTATATGTTTATTTATTGGCAAAATGATAGAGAAAATCAAAGTTTGAAAACAAGAATTAATAACACACAGGCAAAATTAAATAATAAGAGACAGTTACACTTGGTTCTAAATGGGAGAACTGAGATCAGAGAGGAAAATTTAGAGAAAACACCACCACCTTCCAAAACTACCGTCATATCTCTGCAGTAATAAATATGCTTTTTATTGTAATTATTTATTTTTATTTTTGATATCACAAAAAAATGGCTCTGAGCGCTATAGGACTTAACATCTAAGGTCATCAGTCCCCTAGAACTTAGAACTATTTAAACCTAACTAACGTAAGGACATCACACACATCCATGCCCGAGGCAGGATTCGAACCTGCGACTATAGCGGTCGCACGGTTCCAGACTGAAGCGCCTAGAACCGCTCGGCCACACCGGCCGGCTTGATATCACACACTGAAATTTTACGCTACTGGAGACTTTTAGAACGCCGAAGCATTTTGAATTGTTAGTTGCAGACGTAATAGCTGCGAGTCGTGAAATAGTTATAACGTTTCACATCCGTTCTAGGCTCGCCTGATACCGGCCAGTATTCACAACGCGTCCTGGTGTTGCGTCTCTGTGGTGGAGAAGCATAAGAGTTCGGTTTGCTAATATCATTTTTTTCATTTTTTTAAGTAAACGTTACTCAGCGTCTTCATTAGTCTTGGCACAAGTTTGTTTTTGTAGCGCATCCTCTACTGCTAAGAGACATGACTAGAGAAGATCTTCAGTAATCCAGACGGAGCCGAAGGCAGAGGGCACTGGACACAAACGGTCCGGAGAGGTTCCCTCGTTCCCTCTGAGCCCCCGCTGCCTCGAGGCGGCCCGCAGGCCATTTTTCGGGCCGCCGTGCGCGCGCCTGGTATTGATCCGCGGACCGCCACCTCCTGGACCTACCCCGGCTGCGCCGTCGCTCCTCTTCCCACGCCCTGCGAAACAACCGCCACCGCCGAGGAGACGGGAGGAAGTCAGCCAGCTAGCCGGCGTCCCTAGGGGCGGCCGCAGCGGCGCTGACCTTCCAGTCAGAGCGGGCGACGCGGCCCGCAGCGTCTGCCACAGCCGCCGAAATCCCGAGGACTGTACCCTGTGGGTGTTCTGGTTTGAGACACTGTCGCCGCTAACCCGGAAATTCGATTAGTCAGCTTTTCGGACACGTACAGTAGTGCAGGCGCATGGACCAACCGAGGTGGCGCAATAGTTAAACTCCGGACGCGGCTTGAGAAGGAGGGCAGTTCAAATGCCTGTCATGCTATCCTGATTTATTTTTCCGCATAAGGCAAATAATTGGGATACTGTCTTTGAATTTGTGTCTCGAATCTGAACCTGTGCTACCTTTCTAAGAGCCGTCGTCGACGAGATCTGTCTTTCGCAATAACGGCATTTAATACCATACGTCAGTTACTTTTTAATTGCCCTACAGTCAACATTTCCGACGGGTGGAAGCAGGAAATTGAAGGCATTTACAATAATTGACTCAATGCGTTTTAATGCGGTTCAGTGACAGAGCCATTAACTGTTACGCCTATAGCAACAATGTAAACACTGCCCACTTTCGCTCTCAGAGCAAGGAATTTGGTAGAAGATGGCTATTCACTACTTTAGTGTTGGGTGGGCCAACAAATAAATCTGATTACGATTCACTATATTCGTTCTAGAAGGAAACAGTGAGACTCAAAATGAAAACTAGTATGAGAAGGAGGGTCGTGAATATTTCTCACTCAACATCCTATAGTATTAAGTCATACAAGTAGTGGATATAAGCAAAGAAGTAATAAGCGAGCAATGCACAGCAAAACACAGTTAAAGAGTCACTTTTTTGATATCCCGTAATTGTCTTTCTTTGCGACGCAGAAAACCGAAATTTGGATCAAAGGGGCTTAAAACCTTCCTCTACACTGGCACCCTGCGACATGATCCTCGGGCTCTGTGACACCTAAAAAAACACTTGCGAAGAAAAGGCCAGAGCTCCCTTATGAAACTGCATTTTGGCACCAAATTTCACCACACTCCTTCCCAACGCCATTGTGGTGGTACAACACGATGGGGAGGTCGTCAGACCCCTTCATATGCAAACTCATCCTTTCTTTCGACTCCTCTGCAATGCAGGTCAGAACCCCGAAGCCCAACGTTGAAATCACGCCGTTGTATTATGGGTTCAAATGGTTCAAATGGCTCTGAGCACTATGGGACTTAACTTCTGTGGTCATCAGTCCCCTAGAACTTAGAACTACTTAAACCTAACTAACCGAGGGACATCACACACATCCATGCCCGAGGCATGGTTCGAACCTGCGACCGCATCGGTCGCGCGGTTCCAGACTGCAGCGCCTAGAACCGCTCGGCCACTCCGGCCGGCTTGTATTATGGGTGGCGGAGGAAAACACCCCAGACACAACACCGATCGGTATTGTAACGGCTCCATGTAAGCCCCTACATGGCTCGACCCCACAACTAAAGACACCTGAGTGCCCTTCCGACACTCAGGGAAGAGCCTGATGATAATTAGTAAGATAGGGTTATTTAAATATAGACGATCATTTTAATATTAGATATGGTAATTGTCTGCAAAGTGTGAATGCGAACGTATGATGAGGTATGCGTGAGATGTCGGCTGTGGGTGTGCTATAGGCATAGTGGAAGTGTAGCCAACCTCTAATCTAGTAGAGCGCGACTGCACTGGACCAGAGAGGCATAAGCTCTACGCGCGTCATTAGCGCTCGTTAGGTTGGCAAATAACCGTGTGCGGTATCTATGAGTCCTTGCGGCCACGATGTGTGGACCCGGACGAGGGAGACCGTATCGGGGTTGTTGCTGGGAAGACCTGGGTGAGTAAGCACGCTCTGCTCTATCGCTCCGATAGTTAGCGAAGATTTAGAATTCCATGTTCACTTTGAACTTGGAAGCAGCTTCCCTGCTGAGGAAAGCCACTATGGTATTTCCTAGAATCATCTCGGTTAGGAGAGATAGGGAGATGATTTCTTTTGCCAAGTAATTTCATAGGAATTTGTGTTCACTGCACTTGGGAGTGAACAGGCGCTCATTGCCGAGTAATACTCAGAACTGCTCAATTTGCATTTCAGTGCGAGTGTGAAGTATATATGCAAAGTGTATTTTATTTAAATGTGTTTATTGACTACTGATTGTGGAGAGACTGGTAACACGTGGTCCGCAGACCCCGTGCATTTCTTGGTGAGAAGCTTCAGCTCGACGTTATCACATTTCGTGATCGAGCTGGATCTTCTTCGTAAATTCACGCGTGTGATTTAATTGTTCCTTCATAATATCCGGTAAAACTCGTGGAGTTAGTTAAACGTGAAGACGGGACTTGCCCGAATTAAAGTTACAGTTGAAACCATGTGCTCTCTCTCAATGTTGTCCCACTTGGTGTATGGGAACCTTCCTCTTTTATCTGTTAGATAAAATGAATAGAGTGAATGTTAGTGTGTGTGTTTGTGGCTAAATGATGATAGAAATGTGCAGGCGGCAGTCATTGTCGATTCACGGCACATGTTAGCCGGATGTTTAACTAAGTTTACTGAGATATTATACTATTTGTATCACGCCAGCATTCCGTGATGAGTGAGAGAGAATATTTGAGATGGTAATGTTTATTGAATAAATGTGATTGTGTTATTATATAAATATGTTACAGTGACTTCTCCCAGCCACACCATATTCCCTTATCATTTCACAGAATATTTGGTATGCGTATTTCAGTTAATCACCTGTCTATGTCCCACTCATGGGCATATTTCATTTAATAAACTCTGTAAGGTGGTATTAAAACTTCCTTATAATAATATTCTAATTCTAACTTGATCAAAACCACCGAATAAAACTTTAGTTTGAGTATTGATGCTTGTTGCTGCCAATGGCCGCCGGCGTCTTCTATAGTACAGGTGCCATTTATAAAATTGAGGAGGCCTGCCGAGGGTGTGGAAAGCAAGTATCATGCATAATGGCGACCCTTTAGCCTAGGATTTCGTTCAGTTTACGAACCCTTTGTGATGCTGGGAGATTGCTAGGATGTGCTAACAAAAGTAAATTTCCACAGGATTCACAATTCCTATTTGTGAATAGAACCAGCGTTGAGAATACGGCGTTGAATATACTGCGTTGCTTGTGATTTTATTTGTCTGATGTTGGGGGCAATTTTCTTGTGTGTATTTATCCATGTATTTTGGGGGAATTTCAAACGTGTGAGGCTGCATGTGACTAAATAAATGTACTAGGTTGCGTGTGAAATTAACTTACGTTAGGCTACGAGAATTTGTCGCGATTCGTGCAGCGAAAGTAGGAAGTCTGTTTTCCGCGAGCGAAGCCGTTATTTAGACACTTAGCCCGAAACGTAAGCCTAGTGTCCAGAATGGAGACACGTGATCGCTCGAGGAGCGGTGCTAGGGAAAACCGGCCGGGTGAGGAGGAAGTTATCCTCAATCAGGTAGCCGCGGAGAGAGACGAGGCAGGCAACGGGAATTACCAAGATTTCAGCGGCGCTACGGCAATGTTGAACTTGGAATTTGAGCAGGCCAATTCCACACCAAATAGCCGGACTTCGGACCCGAGCGCGAGCGCAGATGAATTAGAGAATGCAACGAGTAACCAAAATGCGCCGACCAATGCAGACACAAATAGTAACACGTGGATGACCGAATTGGTCAAAATGATGGAAAAGAACGCGAGAACGATCTTAAGCGGAGCAAATTCCAGATTAGAAGAAAATACACTCCTGGAAATTGAAATAAGAACACCGTGAATTCATTGTCCCAGGAAGGGGAAACTTTATTGACACATTCCTGGGGTCAGATACATCACATGATCACACTGACAGAACCACAGGCACATAGACACAGGCAACAGAGCATGCACAATGTCGGCACTAGTACAGTGTATATCCACCTTTCGCACCAATGCAGGCTGCTATTCTCCCATGGAGACGATCGTAGAGATGCTGGATGTAGTCCTGTGGAACGGCTTGCCATGCCATTTCCACCTGGCGCCTCAGTTGGACCAGCGTTCGTGCTGGACGTGCAGACCGCGTGAGACGACGCTTCATCCAGTCCCAAACATGCTCAATGGGGGACAGATCCGGAGATCTTGCTGGCCAGGGTAGTTGACTTACATTTTCTAGAGCACGTTGGGTGGCACGGGATACATGCGGACGTGCATTGTCCTGTTGGAACAGCAAGTTCCCTTGCCGGTCTAGGAATGGTAGAACGATGGGTTCGATGACGGTTTGGATGTACCGTGCACTATTCAGTGTCCCCTCGACGATCACCAGTGGTGTACGGCCAGTGTAGGAGATCGCTCCCCACACCATGATGCCGGGTGTTGGCCCTGTGTGCCTCGGTCGTATGCAGTCCTCATTGTGGCGCTCACCTGCACGGCGCCAAACACGCATACGACCATCATTGGCACCAAGGCAGAAGCGACTCTCATCGCTGAAGACGACACGTCTCCATTCGTCCCTCCATTCACGCCTGTCGCGACACCACTGGAGGCGGGCTGCACGATGTTGGGGCGTGAGCGGAAGACGACCTAACGGTGTGCGGGACCGTAGCCCAGCTTCATGGAGACGGTTGCGAATGGTCCTCGCCGATACCCCAGGAGCAACAGTGTCCCTAATTTGCTGGGAAGTGGCGGTGCGGTCCCCTACGGCACTGCGTAGGATCCTACGGTCTTGGCGTGCATCCGTGCGTCGCTGCGGTCCGGTCCCAGGTCGACGGGCACGTGCACCTTCCGCCGACCACTGGCGACAACATCGATGTACTGTGGAGACCTCACGCCCCACGTGTTGAGCAATTCGGCGGTACGTCCACCCGGCCTCCCGCATGCCCACTATACGCCCTCGCTCAAAGTCCGTCAACTGCACATACGGTTCACGTCCACGCTGTCGCGGCATGCTACCAGTGTTAAAGACTGCGATGGAGCTCCGTATGCCACGGCAAACTGGCTGACACTGACGGCGGCGGTGCACAAATGCTGCGCAGCTAGCGCCATTCGACGGCCAACACCGCGGTTCCTGGTGTGTCCGCTGTGCCGTGCGTGTGATCATTGCTTGTACAGCCCTCTCGCAGTGTCCGGAGCGAGTATGGTGGGTCTGACACACCGGTGTCAATGTGTTCTTTTTTCCATTTCCAGGAGTGTAATAAAAGGCAGGAAGAATATAATAAAAGGCAAGAAGCGAAATTCGAGTGCATGATGTCCGAAATCGAAGGGGTTCGAAAGGACGTCAATGAGAAATTCGAAGTGGTTGGCAGTAAACTAAACGCCCTCGAAAAGGAACAAAGAAAAGTTAGGATCGAAATGAAAACCCCCGAAGAAAAATTTGAAAAGGGGCTCCAAACTTTAAGGCAACGATGCATTACCGAAAGGAAAAAGGTAGTAGCGCGAGTAAAAGCAGCAGTTGCAACGCAAGAAAAGGTTCATGAAAACAGTAGGGCAATTGTGGATCTTGAGGAAAAGATAGATACGGTTAAGACATTAAATAGCGATGAGACAAAGAAAGTAAAGGAGGAGTTAGTAAAACTCGCGGAGAAGGTTGCGGACTTAACAATATCAGAGGGAAGCGAGAGTGCTGCAATTCTGAACTCGAGGGATAACGAGGAGATACAAGCATTGCGGAAATTTCAAGAAGGCCAATGCGAAGTCAATAGGCGGCAACGGATAGTTACCAATGACATATGTGAACGCATGGCCCACGTGGAAAATCTCCTCACTCGCGGTGACGAGAGGGAGGACCATGTGCTCAAGGGCGCGTGCGAAAGCGAGGGACGCGATTCCGGACACGAGGATGATTACGAGGAGGCTAGCGAACGCAGAAATGTAGGGAGGTGTCGGGAACGACACCTAAAACCGTGCGCAGATCCATACCGGAGGGAAGTGGAAGGCTTCGACTATAAGCACTTTCTCTCCGTACGGAAGTTCGAAGTCTTTAGAAATTCTGTGAACAGAATCCACCCACGGGCTTTCTTGGAACAGTACCAATTCTGTCTTCCGCCCAGTTGGCCGGATGAGTATAAAATCGAGTTCATGTGCGGGCATCTTGAGGCTCAACCCGCAGTACGGATGAGAGCCATAGCGAGAAATTGTAAAACATTGAAGGAATTTCAGCGTGAATTTCGCTCGGCATATTGGTCCGAAGCTGCGCAAGATCGGGTGAAACATCAGATAATGATGCTGCCGAGTCTTAGTCAATCCGGTTTCGCGAGTCCTGCAAGACTGTTTGAAAACATGTTGCAGAATAATCAATTCTTGTACAACACTTACAGTCCGGGCGAATTGATAAGGCTGTGTATAATGAAGCTTCCAGGGCAGCTTCGCCATATCATATTAGCCGGGCGTTGTAAGGACGATTTAGAGTCGTTTAAATTACTCCTACAAGAATTGGAGTATGATATAGGACAATGTATACCGGAAAGGGTACAGACCGCAGGAGGAGAGGACGTAGGAAGAAATAGGAGAGTGAGTCGCGGCCGCAGTAAAACGCGGAAGCGTACAAGCTCACATGTAGCGGAGCATGCGAATACCAGTTTCCAGCCATACAAGGCGAACTGGAAAAATGGTAACAAGAATGGCTACTACAAAGCCCAGGGACACAATGGCCGGCACGACGGGCACGATAACCGGGATAAAGGTAGGAACAACCACGGGAATCTGCGAATTCACCACAAAATAGGGGTGAAGGAAGTGAACAGGCCACAGGGAGAAAGAGAAGGGAAAATATCACCAACGACGTAGAGATCAGATCGGCCGATCCACGGAGGAATGATCCAGAACCAGGAGGAAAGCAAACATTATGACCTGTGCCAATCGAGGGAGACAACCTTAGTCGACACCCGATAACGAACAACCGCGAGATAAGGTACATTGGTCAGGACGACATTAGGGAAACATTACTGGAGGAGCAGACGGATAACCGGATTTCGGCCGTCAGCCCAGTGATTGCGATCTCGGTGAAAGGAATTTCACTGAACTACATAGTCGACACGGGAAGCCCGGTTTCGAACGTTAGTGAGGCCGCATTCCAGAAATGCGAGGAGTCGGGAACTTTGCCGACTTTGCCGTTGCGAGGTACAAAGGTGAAGGGAGCGATATACGGGAAAAGTGTAGAAGTCAAGTGGCAGACTAGGATTACGTTCCAATGCCAGGGCGAGGAGTTCGAGGCACACTTCTTCATTGTGCCCCTAATGAACACCGAAATGATTCTCGGTATGGATTTTATGAGCGCTCACCAGGCAATTGTACACCTGGGTGGAGGCATCATCTCTCTGAACAGAGATGGAAACCCCGTAGAATTAAAGTTCAATAATTGAGTCCTACGGGACGGAGCGGAAACTAGCTGCCTACGAATTCTCACTTACCCGGAATTGCGCCCTGAGCAGGAGATCCTCATAAACTGTGTAAATGGCGTGAGTTTACCGTCCTCCACGCATGGAAAGGATGAGGTCTTCGAGCGAATAAATGAGGAAAGCATGCGCAATGTAGGAGACATGCCAGAGGATGCCCGTGTACGATTATTAGAAGTTCTGAGTAACCATGAGAAAATATTCGCAGACGCACCGGGTGCGATAAGGAACTTCGAGTACAAATTCCAAATACGAGAACATAAAAGGTTCTTCGTCAGGCCATACCCGATTCCACTAGCGCATAAAGAAAAGGTCAAGAAGGAGATTGCGGAGATGTTAGAACAAGACGTTATACACTCCTGGAAATTGAAATAAGAACACCGTGAATTCATTGTCCCAGGAAGGGGAAACTTTATTGACACATTCCTGGGGTCAGATACATCACATGATCACACTGACAGAACCACAGGCACATAGACACAGGCAACAGAGCATGCACAATGTCGGCACTAGTACAGTGTATATCCACCTTTCGCAGCAATGCAGGCTGCTATTCTCCCATGGAGACGATCGTAGAGATGCTGGATGTAGTCCTGTGGAACGGCTTGCCATGCCATTTCCACCTGGCGCCTCAGTTGGACCAGCGTTCGTGCTGGACGTGCAGACCGCGTGAGACGACGCTTCATCCAGTCCCAAACATGCTCAATGGGGGACAGATCCGGAGATCTTGCTGGCCAGGGTAGTTGACTTACACCTTCTAGAGCACGTTGGGTGGCACGGGATACATGCGGACGTGCATTGTCCTGTTGGAACAGCAAGTTCCCTTGCCGGTCTAGGAATGGTAGAACGATGGGTTCGATGACGGTTTGGATGTACCGTGCACTATTCAGTGTCCCCTCGACGATCACCAGTGGTGTACGGCCAGTGTAGGAGATCGCTCCCCACACCATGATGCCGGGTGTTGGCTCTGTGTGCCTCGGTCGTATGCAGTCCTCATTGTGGCGCTCACCTGCACGGCGCCAAACACGCATACGACCATCATTGGCACCAAGGCAGAAGCGACTCTCATCGCTGAAGACGACACGTCTCCATTCGTCCCTCCATTCACGCCTGTCGCGACACCACTGGAGGCGGGCTGCACGATGTTGGGGCGTGAGCGGAAAACGGCCTAACGGTGTGCGGGACCGTAGCCCAGCTTCATGGAGACGGTTGCGAATGGTTCTCGCCGATACCCCAGGAGCAACAGTGTCCCTAATTTGTTGGGAAGTGGCGGTGCGGTCCCCTACGGCACTGCGTAGGATCCTACGGTCTTGGCGTGCATCCGTGCGTCGCTGCGGTCCGGTCCCAGGTCGACGGGCACGTGCACCTTCCGCCGACCACTGGCGACAACATCGATGTACTGTGGAGACCTCACGCCCCACGTGTTGAGCAATTCGGCGGTACGTCCACCCGGCCTCCCGCATGCCCACTATACGCCCTCGCTCAAAGTCCGTCAACTGCACATACGGTTCACGTCCACGCTGTCGCGGCATGCTACCAGTGTTAAAGACTGCGATGGAGCTCCGTATGCCACGGCAAACTGGCTGACACTGACGGCGGCGGTGCACAAATGCTGCGCAGCTAGCGCCATTCGACGGCCAACACCGCGGTTCCTGGTGTGTCCGCTGTGCCGTGCGTGTGATCATTGCTTGTACAGCCCTCTCGCAGTGTCCGGAGCGAGTATGGTGGGTCTGACACACCGGTGTCAATGTGTTCTTTTTTCCATTTCCAGGAGTGTAGAACGCGCCGTGAGTACATACAACTCACCACTCCTAGTAGTACCGAAAAGGAACAGATCGGTGAGGTTGGTGCTGAATTCTCGGCAAATAAATACGGTAATAAAGGCAGAAACAGACAGACCGGAAAGCCTGGAGCAATTATTGCAACGGTTTCATGGAGTGAAGGTGTTTTCTCCATAGACCTGCGAGCTAGTTACTGGCAAATCGTGTTGCATCAAGAATGTAGACAGTATACCGCGTTTTTATTCTACGGTAACTGCTACCAATTCAAACAGCTTCGTTCGGGTTGAATGTTTCGGCGGCGGCGTTCATACGAGGCTTGAACAGCATCCTTCCGGAAGACCTGCGTGAAAGAATTACGGTCTACGTCGACGACGTATTAATCTCGGAAATTTCCTGGGAGGAACATAATGAAGTATTAAATCGATTATTAGACGCCTTCGAAAGAGCAGGAGTAACCGTAAACCTGGAAAAGTCGCAGTTCTGGCGCCAGAAGATAAAGTTCCGGGGACATATAGTTTCGGTGGACGGGATACAAATGGACCCGGACAAAATCAAGGCAATTGCGGAGTTCCCAAGACCCACGACTAAGCGACAACTAAGAGGATTCTTAGGAGTCGCGAATTTCTTTAAGAAATTTGTAAACCTAAGTGTGCTGTCCACGCCACGTCTTTGCGCGCTTACTGGCAAGAACACGGTCTGGTACTGGGATGAGCAAGCACAGAAGGAGTTCGTGAGGTTAAAGAAAGCTTTGGTGAATGCACCGATTCTCGCGCATCCAGATTTGAGTAGGGAATTTTATCTGATGACGGATAGCACGTTAAACGGACTCGCCGCGGTTCTCTTCCAAGGGGAAGACGAGAAGGATGTGTTGACATGGAAGCCCATATCTTTCGCGAGTAGAGTGCTGTCGAGGGCAGAGAGAAATTACTCGGTGACGGAACTCGAGGGACTCGCTGTCGTCTTTGCGTTTAGCAAATTTCGGTACTTCCTGTATGGGAGAAATACTAAAGTGTTCACCGACCATCGGGCATTACAATTTCTGATGTCGGCAAAGTTAGCCCACGGCAGGTTAGCTCGCTGGGCGCGGTATCTACAGGAGTTCGATTTCACAATTAAATACATTCCAGGAGAAAAAAACCTGATAGCAGATGCGTTGTCTCGGGCTCCGATAGGCCTAAAACACGGCATAGACGGTGACCCGGGCGAGAATAATTTCAGTATTCCACAATGAGATTTTCACTCTGCAGCGGAGTGTGCGCTGATATGAAACTTCCTGGCAGATTAAAACTGTGTGCCCGACCGAGACTCGAGCTCGGGACCTTTGCCTTTCGCGGGCAAGTGCTCTACCAACTGAGCTACCGAAGCACGACTCACGCCCGGTACTCACAGCTTTACTTCCGCCAGTACCTCGTCTCCTACCTTCCAAACTTTACAGAAGCTCTCCTGCGAACCTTGCAGAACTAGCACTCCTGAAAGAAAGGATATTGCGGAGACATGGCTTAGCCACAGCCTGGGGGATGTTTCCAGAATGAGATTTTCACTCTGCAGCGGAGTGTGCGCTGATATGAAACTTCCTGGCAGATTAAAACTGTGTGCCCGACCGAGACTCGAACTCGGGACCTTTGCCTTTCGCGGGCAAGTGCTCTACCAACTGAGCTACCGAAGCACGACTCACGCCCGGTACTCACAGCTTTACTTCCGCCAGTACCTCGTCTCCTACCTTCCAAACTTTACAGAAGCTCTCCTGCGAACCTTGCAGAACTAGCACTCCTGAAAGAAAGGATATTGCGGAGACATGGCTTAGCCACAGCCTGGGGGATGTTTCCAGAATGAGATTTTCACTCTGCAGCGGAGTGTGCGCTGATATGAAACTTCCTGGCAGATTAAAACTGTGTAGATCACTTGCCCGCGAAAGGCAAAGGTCCCGAGTTCGAGTCTGGTTCGGGCACACAGTTTTAATCTGCCAGGAAGTTTCATATCAGCGCACACTCCGCTGCAGAGTGAAAATCTCATTCTGGAAACATCCCCCAAGCTGTGGCTAAACCATGTCTCCGCAATATCCTTTCTTTCAGGAGTGCTAGTTCTGCAAGGTTCGCAGGAGAGCTTCTGTAAAGTTTGGAAGGTAGGAGACGAGGTACTGGCGGAAGTAAAGCTGTGAGTACCGGGCGTGAGTCGTGCTTCGGTAGCTCAGTTGGTAGAGCACTTGCCCGCGAAAGGCAAAGGTCCCGAGTTCGAGTCTCGGTCGGGCACACAGTTTTAATCTGCCAGGAAGTTTAATTTCAGTATTCTCTACCTGAATAACGTCACGTTCGAAAACTTTGTGACGATGTCACTAAAGAATGTCGGGCGCGAACAAGAGAAGGACCCGATACTAAAGGAGGTGAAAGAGAGGTGGAAGGACAGGTCCCAAGCTGCTATTCGGCAGTACTACCGAATAGAGAACGGAATCCTCTTCCGGAAACGGAGCATAGAAGATCCGCGATGGCTGGTGGTAATACCTGAGTAGCTAATAAATAAGCTATGTGGTATATACACCTAAGTTACGGACACTTCGGAGCACGGAAGTGCTTCCAGAAGTTACGAGAGGCCTGTTACTTCATTAACATGCTAAAGAGGATACAGCGGGTAATTAGAGTGTGTAAACCATGCCAAAGGACGAAACCGCCCACCACATCTTTTGCTGCACCGATGTACCCGATCATTCCAAGCAGGTTGCGAGAGGTCGTCGCGGTGGACTTGTTCGGGCCAATAACTCAAACGAAATCTGGCTACGCGTTCATTCTTGTAGCCGTGGAATTGACGTCGAAGTTCGTTTGCTTTACTCCACTGAGGAAAGCAACGGGGAAAACGGTGGCGGCGGCATTCGCGAACGATTTCGTGCGCGAGGTCGGGCCGGTGAAACGAGTGATATCGGATAATGGACCGCAATTCTGATCTAAACATTGGCTGCGGATGTTGAGGCGGAGGAAAATAAAGCCGAATTTTATATCCTTGTTCCACCCGTCGTCTAACCCCGCCGAGAGAATAATGAAGGAATTAGGGCGGCTGTGCAGGCTGTACTGTTATACGAAGCATAACACGTGGTACATACACCTAAAGGCGTTTCAGGAGATCTTAAATGAATTGCCAAATGCCTCCACGATGTTGCCACCAGTGTCAGTGCTAAAGAATAAGGAGCCCCCTAATCGAATCAGGGAAGTCATACCTTGGCCAAAGGAAAGACAACCAAGACACAAGGAGGTCGATCTCGCGCTGGAAAATATCAAGAGTGCGGCAGACCGGAGGCAAAAGGCGTACCAAAAGAAAACGAGAAAAATAAAATTCCTCATTGGACAGAAGGTGTGGGTTCGGTCACACAAACTGTCAAACAGAGGTAAGGGAATCTGCAAGAAGTTCCTAAGCCCGTACAATGGTCCGTACCGTGTGTGCCGTATCCCTCATCCGAACGCAATGGAAGTACAGACACTGAGGACGAGAAAATCGAGAGGGCTTCATCACGTATCAAACGCGAAACCCCTCATTGAAGAAAAACTGTGGAACAATAGAATATAGGTAAAATAGAATTAGAGTATATTGTATATGTTGTGTGTAAAATGTATTAGGATAAATTGTATTCCGTGCAATAAGATGTACCATGTGATTAATGAGCAGACAAGTCGCACATGAAAGTAAGGAGAGTAAGGACGAAATTACTCCAGAAGGAGATAAATATGTAAGGAGAAAGATTAATCCGTATCCAGAAGTTGTGTTACAGGAAGGAGCGGTAACCAGAACGAAGAGGATCCATGCAAAAACCTCAAATGAGGTGTACAAAGGAAAAAGGGTGTCAGTTATCGTAGAAACCGGTTGTAGTGGGAGTAGCGGTAATTGTGTGTGTAGGGTTTTGTTACTATAAGGCATGTTTTGGTTGTTAATTATATGTGTCGTAGTTGTTACAATAGTGCATGTTTTGTAGTTAATTCTCTGTTATACCTGTTACAGTAGCGCATGTACTGTAAACTAGAGGGGAAGGTTGCCCTAAATGAGAAATTGTGGATGCGAAATGTGTGACGTCACAAGGAATGCTTGCTATGTAGCTAGTAAAGAGTGCCTATGTGTGTATGTTGCATTTATGTGAGAAGAGTGAGAAATGAATGACTGAAGGACGTGGAAGTGTGATAAGTTAGTCTTAAGAATACTATAGATCATAATCTAAAACAAATGGAATTCTAGTTCCATCCATTTCTTGTCCATCGGTAAAGAAAATATCGTAGATTAATGTTGATTAAAATATCCCTATTATAAAGCCACTGAAGGGATCAAATAAGGAATAAAAAATTGTTGTAAATTGATAGGATAATGATTCATGTATGAAAAGGGAGCTAAATTAAAAGCCATATTAAAATATCATTGGAAGGATAACGCCCATAAGGCACAGTAGGAGAAGGAGAGAGAGAAATAGAATCTGAGTAATGTAGGAAGACCTTATGGATTGCTGAGAACAGTTGGGGACTGTGATGGAAAATTTGTCTGAAATGTATCGGTATAGCCAAGCTTCCCTGAGTTTAGATTAGCAACCAGGGGAGAATTCAGCCGAGGAGACCGGGTCGCCGATGCAAGCAATTAGCGGCTAGACGTCGGGCGAGCGCACGGCACTTGGGATTCCCTAAGTAACGGCCGTTGTCCGCGACTGTGTCAACACGCGCCGGAGGCGATTACCGGGCCTCCCACATGCAGGAACAAAGCGGTGGCTACCCAGGTAGCCGGCCGCAATCACGGAACAGACGAACAGCGAGCGACGGTGACCTAGATATGCCGAGCGCCAGCGCCAGCAGGTGACACGCCCCCAACTCTGAGGGCGCCGCACAGCAGCAGATGGTAACGGGCAGTCCGTATGGACGACCCGTGAGGTGACGCGCTGCCACGCCTGGTAGACATCGTCACAAACAAACCCGGGATGGAAAATGCAGCACCCGCAAGAGGCGAGCTTGGCGTATCCAGGTCAGGCGTCGCGGTGCAGCAGATCAAGGAAGGAGAACCGGTGCGCGCCAGGGGCGTGGCACCAGTGGCGGCGGGTCAACAACGTCACCACCGCACCTACAACGTCCGCAGTACCGATTCAAGAGGCATGTCAAACTCACCACTTGAGTCGGACATGCCGGGACTGCAGACGCCCACCTGACGCGGAAACGCGTGCCACCACGTCCTGAGGCAGCCATCAACGCGAGGCAACATGGGTCCTGGGGAGCTGACAAAGGTGAGGGAGCGGCCTGATGCAAGGAGGCGGGCGACATGATCGACGGAGAGCCTGCAGTCGCTGACACCTGCAGAATAACTTCCTCCCTTTCCTCCAAGTAGCCCAAAACTGTGGTCCTCCAAGTACCCCGATCCCATAGTGAGGTGCAAGGTGTTTGAAAGTGCCACGTACATTCAATATGTAGCGCGTGTGTTTACTTTTCAGCAGAACTGATTTTGCATATATTATGGCTAGTTACTAAAGTAAATAGGGAAAGAGATAAAGAAAAAGCTTTAACACGTCAATCCAGAAATGAACGAACGAAATTGCTTAAAGATGTAATGTGATTTACTGAAAATTTCTCTAACTAATAGATATTGTATGTTTTCTATGCTTCGCAAATGTTTCAAAGTGGGATACAAATGCGAAAAGACGCTAAGAATTTAAATGCCCACAAGCTTAATACCAACTTATCTATATGTGGTACGAAATTCAGTTCATTATATAATTTGTTTAAATTGTGCAATTTCAAGAATTTGTGTGTTTTGATAGATCTTGTGAAATATTTCAAAGTGGGACACACTGGCAACAGGACTTTAATAATTTAAGTGCCCACAAAGATTTAAATGCCTAGTATATAAGAACTGATTATGTTTGTCGAAAAATTTAAAGTTTTCACTCCTGTTACATTTGAAAAACGGATGCTTGACCTAGATGATAGGTAAAATTTGTGTTGAATTGAAATATTAATGGTAAATTGTATATGTTTCAATGATGATGTTTAAGAGGAGCATAGGCCCATATGTTTATGTGTTAATAGCTGCATAATGCTCTCAGAAGGAGATAACCATGTGTGAGGGTTTTGAATGTTAAATTTTGTAGTCTGAGTTTTGAATTTGAATACTATGTTCTATGGAACAGATGAGGAGGATGTGTAACAAACTCAGTAAAGAATCAGACAGATAAATGACACACCTCAGACCACTAGGTTTAAAAAAAAATGCTTGAAAGTGCCCTTCCAAAAGCAAGGACACTTGCTGCCCATTTTTTCGTCAGAAGGGGAGGGTTATATAACGGCTCCATGTAAGCCGCTACATGGCTCGACCCCACAACTAAAGACACCTGAGTGGCCTTCCGACACTCAGGGAAGAGCCTGATGATAATTAGTAAGATAGGGTTATTTAAATATAGACGATCATTTTAATATTAGATATGGTAATTGTCTGCAAAGTGTGAATGCGAACGTATGATGAGGTATGCGTGAGATGTCGGCTGTGGGTGTGCTATAGGCATAGTGGAAGTGTAGCCAACCTCTAATATAGTAGAGCGCGACTGCACTGGACCAGAGAGGCATAAGCTCTACGCGCGTCATTATCGCTCGTTAGGTTGGCAAATAACCATGTGCGGTATCTCTGAGTCCTTGCGGCCACGATGTGTGGACCCGGACGAGGGAGACCGTATCGGGGTTGTTGCTGGGAAGACCTGGGTGAGTAAGCACGCTCTGCTCTATCGCTCCGATAGTTAGCGAAGATTTAGAATTCCATGTTCACTTTGAACTTGGAAGCAGCTTTCCTGCTGAGGAAAGCCACTATGGTATTTCCTAGAATCATCTCGGTTAGGAGAGATAGGGAGATGATTTCTTTTGCCAAGTAATTTCATAGGAATTTGTGTTCACTGCACTTGGGAGTGAACAGGCGCTCATTGCCGAGTAATACTCAGAACTGCTCAATTTGCATTTCAGTGCGAGTGTGAAGTATATATGCAAAGTGTATTTTATTTAAATGTGTTTATTGACTACTGATTGTGGAGAGATTGGTAACACGTGGTCCGCAGACCCCGTGCATTTCTTGGTGAGAAGCTTCAGCTCGACGTTATCACATTTCTTGATCGAGCTGGATCTTCTACGTAAATTCACGCGTGTGATTTAATTGTTCCTTCATAATATCCAGTAAAGCTCGCGGAGTTAATTAAACGTGAAGACGGGACTTGCCCGAATTAAAGTTACAGTTGAAACCATGTGCTCTCTCCCAATGTTGTCCCACTTGATGTATGGGAACCTTCCTCTTTTATCTGTTAGATAAAACGAATAGAGTGAATGTTAGTGTGTGTGTGTGTGGCTAAATGATGATAGAAATGTGCAGGCGGCAGTCATTGTCGATTCACGGCACATGTTAGCCGGATGTTTAACTAAGTTTACTGAGATATTATACTATTTGTATCACGCCAGCATTCCGTGATGAGTGAGAGGGAATATTTGAGATGGTAATGTTTATTGAATAAATGTGATTGCGTTATTATATAAATATGTTACAGTGACTTCTCCCAGCCACACCATATTCCCTTATCATTTCACAGAATATTTGGTATGCGTATTTCAGTTAATCACCTGTCTATGTCCCACTCATGGGCATATTTCAGTTAATAAACTCTGTAAGGTGGTATTAAAACTTCCTTATAATAATATTCTAATTCTAACTTGATCAAAACCACCGAATAAAACTTTAGTTTGAGTATTGATGCTTGTTGCTGCAAATGGCCGCCGGCGTCTTCTATAGTACAGGTGCCATTTATAAAATTGAGGAGGCCTGCCGAGGGTGCCGAAAGCAAGTATCATGCAGTATCGACACGAAAGGTCTCAGTGTTTGGCATAAAGGGGGGGGGGGGTCAAGAAAACCATTCCTTTCCTTTGGGCGTTGATTACCACACATTTCGCGCTCGAAAAGACAGTTCACAGAGCAATAACGGCGTTCTGTACAACCTTGGACACTGCTGATATCTCTCGTACGATTTATCCTTTCTCTAAGAACATCGTGGGACTGAAATCCCATTGGATGTGGTCGCAACCCTCTGGAGTGTAGCAAGACAGCAATAAGTGCTCTAGTACATAGGGTGGAATCCCTAAGGACCGTTCAAAACCATTCGACGAAATTTGAACGTGATCCGAAATAACAAAGGGTGTGTATACTTTTTTCAGCCGTACTTCTTCGCGCCCTCCTGTCACGTGATCACGAGATAGCGCTATATTGACGCATGCGCGAATGAAACGGCAAAGGGTCGCGCTAAGATCTCCGATTTCAACACCACCCTAGGTGCCACCAGCGTATCATTGTTGGATACTTAAAAAAATGTCCCTATATAAAGACAGCCAGTCATTGAATCCTAGGCACCGGCGTTACAGGCAATCCTTTCAACACCCTTCAGGTTTCGCATGCAGCTGGCAAACGCGAGTCCAGCGACGTAGTGCCACTCAGCTATGGGGGTCTAAATGATTGCCTGTCACACTAACGCCCAAAAATGAATGACTGCCTGTTTTTATACAGGTACAACTTTAAAGTTCTCGACAAAGGTGGGTGGGTGGCACCGAGGGCGGTACCGAACTGAGATTCTTAGAGGTACCCTTTGTCGTATGTGTCAGTGTAGCCCCCCACCTCCCCCTCCCGCCTGTTAAGACGCCTCAGTACGGCTGAAAAAGCATAAACACCCCTTACTGCATCAGATCCTGTTCAGATTTCGTCGACTGGTTCCATCCCGTACACCAGAGCAGACACTGCGGTCGCGCTATACTCTAAATGGAATTGCAGGACCACGATGTGCATAGAGAAGCGTTGAATCGTCCGGGAGCGAAGGGGGGTGGGGAGGGACTCAGCAGTGTCAAACGTTATCAAGAACGTCGTCGTCTTGCTCATCGCACTGTGAACTGTCGTTTCCGGCCGTGAAATGTGTGGGAATCAACGTGGCAATGGAAGGGATGGTTGCACCGACGCCCTTTATGTCACCCCCTGAAGCCTATTCCTGTCTGTCCGAAAGGTTTTTTTCTCCGCAACTAATATGAAAACCGCGAGATTCAACGCTGGGCGTTGCGGTTCTGACCTCCACCGTATAGGCGTCAAAATCAGGTGTGACATGAGGGTAAGAGGGGGTGTGACGACATTCCCATCGTGTGACACGTCCTCCGTGGCGTTGGGTAGAATTTTGGTGAAATTTGGTGGCAATATGACACCATTAACCCACCTGAAACCTCCCATGAGCTTCTGAGCAGTGGCCTTGTATATACAGGGTGGTCCATTGATAGTGAACGGGCCAAATACCTCACGAAATAAGCATCAAACGAAAAACTACAAGGAACGAAACTCGTCTAGCTTGAAAGAGAAAACCAGATGACGTTATGGTTGGCCCGCAAGATGGCATTGCCATAGTTCAAATGGAAATCAACTGCGTTTTTGTTTTTTAAATAGGAACCCCAATTTTTATTACATATTTCTACAGTACGTA
Source organism: Schistocerca nitens (assembly GCF_023898315.1). Taxonomy (NCBI): domain Eukaryota; kingdom Metazoa; phylum Arthropoda; class Insecta; order Orthoptera; family Acrididae; genus Schistocerca; species Schistocerca nitens. Next base: position 796,776,588 of record NC_064615.1, read on the forward strand.
AAGAAATATGAATGTTCCAGTTGGACCACTTTTTTCGCTTTGTGATAGATAGCGCTGTAATAGTCACAAACGTTTAAGTACATGGTATCATTTAACATTCCGCCAGTGCGGACAGTATTTGCTTCGTGATACATTACCCGTGTTAAAATGGACCGTTTGCCAACTGCGGAAAACGTCGATATCGTGTTCATGTATGGGTATTGTGATCAAAATGCCCAACGGGAGTGTGCTATGTATACTGCTCGGTATCCTGGACGACATCATCCAAGTGTCCGGACCGTTCGCCGGATAGTTACGTTATTTAAGGAAACAGGAAGTGTTCAGCCATAAGTGAAACGTCAACCAAGCAGGTGTTTTAGCTGCTGCCACGGCTAATCCGCACATCAATAGCAGACAAATTGTGCGAGAATCGGGAATCTCAAACACGTCGGTGTTGAGAATGCTACATCAACATCGATTGCACCCGTACCATATTTCTATGCACCAGGAATTGCATGCCGACGACTTTGAACGTCGTGTACAGTTCTGCCATTGGGCACAAGAGAAATTACGGGACGATGACACATGTTTTGCACGCGTTCTATTTAGCGACGAAGCGTCATTCACCAACAGCGGTAATGTAAACCGGCGTAATATGCACTATTGGGGAACGAAAAATTCACGATGGCTGCGACAAGTGGAACATCCTCGACCTTGGCGGGTTAATGTAAGGTGCGGCATTATGGGAGGAACGATAATTGGCCCCCACTTTATCGATGGCAATCTAAATGGTGCAATGTATGCTGATTTCCTACGTAATGTTCTACCGATGTTACTACAAGATGTTTCACTGCATGACAGAATGGCGATGTACTTCCAACATGATGGATGTCCGGCACATAACTCGCGTGCGGTTGAAGCGGTACTGAATAGCATATTTCATGACAGGTGGATTCGTCGTTGAAGCACGTTTACCGGATCTGACGTCCCCCGATTTCTTTGTGTGGGGAAAGTTGAAGGATATTTGCTATCTTGACCCACCGACAACGTCTGACACCATGCGTCAGCGCATAGTCAATACATGTGCGAACATTACGGAAGGCCAACTACTCGCTGTTGAGAGGAATGTCGTTACACGTATTGTCAAATGCATTGAGGTCGACGGACATTTTGAGCATTTATTGCATTAATGTGGTATTTACAGGTAATCACGCTGTAACAGCATGCGTTCTCAGAAATGTTAAGTTCACAAAGGTACATGTATCACATTTGAACAACCGAAATAAAATGTTCAAACATACCTACGTTCTGTATTTTGATTTAAAAAACCTACCTGTTACCAACTGGTTGTCCAAAATTGTGAGCCATATGTTTGTGACTATCATAGCGCCATCTATCACAAAGCGAAAAAAGTGGTCCAACTAAAACATTCATATATCCTTACGTACTACACGGATATGTAATAACACAGACAGTCGCGGGATGAGAAAACAGGAAAACAATCACTACAGGTCACAACCGTCACAATTCCGTGACGACAGAAATAATAAATGGACACGACAAGGCTATTCTCACAACACAAATCGTGACCACAACAGACACCACCCGTATGACAACCGTTGGCAGAGTAAAAATAATTACAGAGAAAGATTGCATTTCCATAGTAATGACTATCACAGAGACAGCCAGAGACACAGACGATATGGAAACCAAAACAATTATTATCAAGGGAGGCAGAATAACTTCAGACGCAACAGTTCGGCGCACAGTTACGATTCAGGGAGAAATTCTCCACCACGTGACGGACAAGGAAGAAACTACAGAATCTACCGACATGATGACAGATGATATATTCGTAACGACAGACCTGAATTGCATCAGAACTGGCGGGATTCTAACAGAGCTGGGCCCTCTCGGCAAGGCGAATTTGTAGAAGTTAGGTCTCCTAATCCCAATAACGACGCGCGCCAACAAAGAGACAGACAATGACTCGCACCGCAGGCAGCCACCTGCGCCGGCTGGCTCAGAGAAAAATAACACAGAAGCTAACCTTGAGAAAAGATTTAGCATTCCTTACCGACGTATAAAACATGACAATTGCTTTGAAGTTGAAACTCTGTGTACTAGAAAGGGTAAAGGATTGCACCACATTTCACATGTAAAATCGTTTATTGAGAGATGATCTGCTTTTTAACTTTGTCTTTGCTATAAAACTTTTCACTTCACATTTCTAGTATGCTTTGTCAGACTTAAGAAACTGTTAACATGCAACAATGTTTGAAGTTAAATATCCAGTCAAGAAGCAAGAGAATTTATTTAAACAGAAATTACGAATGCATTGTTATTGTGAACAGACGACACAGTGTTATTGTGTGTGTGCATTCTTGCTTGTTTGTTGCACGATTACGTAACGACTATAAGGCTCACATACTTAGAACATTTACCAGTACTGCTAATGAGATTTAAATGCAACATTTTGGTTTACTTGAAAATACATTCTGGATTTAAAGTACTTTCTGTGAAATACCAGATGACACAGTGGTTAGTTTATGTGACAGTTACACGATTTTATCACGACGTTACTAATGAGTGACAATTTACAATGTTGCTTTTGCGGTGTATCTGTTTTATATCTGCACAGTTTTTCTGAATTATTCTGGAAAGTAAAACATGTTTTAGTAGTAACTTTTGTGGTATAGCTACAATGAGACAGCCTTTTCCGTAGCACAACCATACGTTACAGCGCAGTACTTTCTTCATCACGGCAATAAGCGTAATAACTAAGATATCTATACGCAAAGCATTTCACTTTTGTTTATCATGAGGTAAGTACATTGGCTTCTGCAGAACTTAGCTTTCGGAGGAAGATAACTACGACACTTCCACAGAGATTATGTTTCAACAAGACGCACATTTAGCGCTACAGGACACGTATTTGAGTGATTAATGTTGCACTTAAATCATTTATTTTTAAAGATGTTTGAAGTACAATGATACAAAGGTTTTCCGTGATACATTTCATTCCATTGCTGTAATCTGTAACACCTGAGGGTATAATTACATTAATCCTCAGGGGGGTACACACTTACTTTGTGTACCATGTGTTTGGCTAGCACAAGGAGCCCTAGCTAATATGGTATTTGCTTATACAACTTTACACATCGGTACCATATTTCTCTAACACATAAATTACACAGCTACCTGATCATTTAACAGAGAAAGAAACATTTTTTTTTTACTACGTCAGTGACAGATGCTTACGTAATTACACAGTTGGATAACTTCACACTTACGAAATTGTATGTTGTTTGTACTTTGTGAACTGTTCATATTTTTTCGGAACCATTGTGATACTATGAGAGCTTTGAATGATGTATTTGGTAAGGGAGCATGATCTTTAAAGTACGTTTCAGGTGGATGAGACTTTTGAAATGAGCAGAGAATTTTTTTTAGGTTTTGAAATTATTGGAGGAAGCTACGACGATTTTGAGAGTTGACTGAGGTGCTATGATGCTCTTATTACGACGACGATGTGTATTATGTTGTTGAGGAATGTTTATTATGCTACGTATTTCTCATGGTGAAATATTGAAGAAGTGCCGACGAATATGTATATGTGTAATAAGGTAAGGAGTAATGAATAGTGGTTAGGGACTCTGACTTGTGAAAAAGGATGTTGGAAACCAAGAATCGTACTTTAAGAGTTATGAAATGTATGTAAATGCGTGAATGTATCACAATGCCTACGAAAATTTTTTGGACACTGTTATATCAATTGTATTTTGTTTCTACAGATTTGTAACGCAAATTCTTGACCTGTGAAATATTTTTATATGAGACTGTCACTGTAGCGGAAACTGCTGTCGTAAATATTTCGGTAAGAAAGATAAGTGACCGTGACGTAATGCGTTGTGAGCGGCCAGGTGTGCCAGCTGCCTTGAGAAAAAGCCATTAGGCGAAAAAAAAGGCCATTATCCTCGCTATTGACATTTCTTTGTAGAAAGCTTCGCAAACGACACACTCAAACTTGAAAACATATGATAACACTGTGGAGCTCTTAATTTATGACATTTACTGAAATGCCTAATGAAATGACGAGAAATATTTTTATGTCTATACACCTGATTACGACAAGCGTCTTTCTACGAGTATTGAGAGAATTTCTACTAACTTATGAAATGTCACATGACTATTGAATGATATTTTTATGCTTTGCTTTTCGTAGTTGCTTATTTCATTTGATATCTAGTTTCCAGCTGTGTTGCAGCATTGCTTTTATAAAATAAAATGCATTTGCTAATGTGAACACTTTCTGTCAACAGATCTATTAAATAATAATTTTGTAATCCACATTCTTAAAAAAAAGGAGCACTCAGAAAGGAAAGAACAATAAGAAGGGACTAGTAACAGTAACTGCACACATAATTTTCTTTTCAAGTACATGGTAATATTTTTTTTTACAATAAGTTGTTGTGGTGCACCACTTTAATTACATAGACATTAAGATGTGAATATACATTTCCCTTGTCTGCATTGTTGTCTTTACTGTAATATTTTTCTGCTTGAGCTTTGTCATGTTTAGATATAATTTATTACCTTTGCTTCTGCTGTTTGCCAGGCATAGTGCTACTAAATTTCACTTTGTATTACTCTGTTAAGCTAGTTTTACTACTGATTTATTTTTCTTGTTTGCTGCACAGTGCCTTATATTAGTTGTAATATTGCAATTTCTTTGCCCATTTGTATTTTTTGTCATTGCTGTTTGTGTTAATATGTTATGTGCTGCTGCATTGCTTCATCCCTTAGTTTAGCATCTGAGCTCAGTAGATTTAAATTAGCTTAAGAGGGGGTAGACTATATAAGAGAATGAGTTGCGATGAATTGGAAGAAATGCATTGAGAAGTTATACGAAAAAAGTACAGAAAGCAGGTATAGAGAGGACTTTTTGGGAATAATGACGAATGAAGGGAGATCTCTGAGAAGTAAAGAAAGTTTTGTTTGCAAAATACTGCAGTAAAAGAAACCCTGTCCTTTCCTTGTGTTATCCCACTATGTGTTTGTGTTCCCTTGTGTATTTGTGTTTTTCCTGTCTTGTTTAGCTAATAAGATTTATGTTCTAGAATTTTCTGATAATTTGTTATTTACTTTGTAAAGATGTTTAGACATTATTAATTCTGTTCTGTTTCAATTCTCATGTGTGAAATTAATGTTTCGAAAACTATTCTCATTATTTTATTTATCTACTTATCTCATAATTCCTGTAACATTGATGTATATGTTTATTTCTATTCTGTTGTAAAGCCTGTACTACAAATGTTATCTGTATTGTTATGTTCTTTAATGATGTATTTTGTACCTTTGTGACTGTATTCTTATGTTATACAATTGTAATTGACACCACTTCATCATATTATTGACTTGTAAGTTCCATTTCACTGCACACGTTTCTGTTGGTCATAGTATATGGACAATATGTGAGAAGTAGGGACTGTTAGTGTTTGCACGTGTGTTAATAATTCAGCAAGGGACTGGATAACAGCATTGCTGGTTCTGAGGACAATTCCAGAAACTTTGTGAGTGCACAAGTGGTGGTTATGGACTTGCTACATTATCCGCAAGACTCTTCGATGGTGATTGTGCACCTGCACAGTCGCAGCAGATGGCTGCTGGCCATCTCTACAAGGACTGCAGTGGGTCTACACCTTTGCTGACTCACCAGTACCATTATTTCTACAAGGACTGCAGTGGGTCTGCACCTCTGGTGGCCCACCAATACCACAATCTCTACCAGTACTACAGTGGGTCTACTCTGTGATGACCTACCTACCAATATTCTTCAAAACTTCGACTGACTCTGCGGTGGGTTTACTCTGTTGTGGCCCATTACTTGTCTGCATGTCAAGACTCAGCACTGCCTTTCCGTTGGAAGGACACTACTTCTTCAAGACTGCATGGAAATCCACTACTTCTGTGTGCATTCTCTTTTACTGTTCAGACTTTGAAAAAAAAAGAAAAACACTGTAATTTTACTGTGATGAATCAGGACTGTCTTTATAGACTGAGAAAATTTTAGCTTTTGACCAACATTGTAGCCGGCCGCGGTGGTCTCGCGGTTCTAGGCGCGCAGTCCGGAACCGTGCGACTGCTACGGTCGCAGGTTCGAATCCTGCCTCGGGCATGGATGTGTGTGATGTCCTTAGATTAGTTAGGTTTAAGTAGTTCTAAGTTCTAGGGGACTGATGACCACAGCAGTTGAGTCCCATAGTACTCAGAGCCAACATTGTATCAATAAGTGTGTGCCTTTGATTTCTTTGTTATTGTAATTATGAAAAACTTTTTCAAATCTGTATTGGCCACTGCCCAAAACAATTTGTAAAATTTTTTGTGGGGAGCATGGGGGCTATGTAAGTAGGCTGTTTAGGTTTTTTTATTGGTAACGCCACCTCTGTATGAAAATCACTGGCTGTGCTGTGTGCAGTCTGTGGCTGCTTTGCATTGTTGTAATACTCGCCATTGTAGTGTTGGGCAGCTGGGCTGTTAACAGCGCATAGCGTTGCGCAGTTGGAGGTGAGCCGCCAGCAGTGGTGGATGTGGGGAGAGAGATGGCGGAGTTTGGAAATTTGTAAGATATACAATGATCTGTTATGTATATTATGAGTTTTCAACATTATTAAGGTAATTACATTGTTTGTTCTCTATTAATATCTTTCATTTGCTAACTATCCCTATCAGTAGTTCGTGCCTTCTGTAGTTTGAATCTTTTATTTAGCTGGCAGTAGTGGCGCTCGCAGTATTGCAGAAGCTTGAGTAGCGAAGATTTTTGTGAGGTAAGTGATTTGTGTTAGTCAGGGCCATTCTTTTGTAGGGATTTCTTTGAAAGTCAGGTTGCGTTGCGCTAAAAATATTGTGTGTCAGTTAAAGCACAGTCGTGTATAATTGTTGAAAGGGGACGTTTCACAGTGTAGTACTAAAATGTATCATTTCTTAACCGAAATATATAGCAAATAATGGCATACACGAATAAATGACTTAACATGATGCATTTTCTTTCTGTAAATGAGACCAGAGGTGCACACTTTTTCAAAGGTTTCTGGATTCCGGAGTCGTTGCTTAGAGTACACTGGGAAAACATGTAGATAGTCGGTTTTTCCTTCACTCTATTTGCAAGTGTGACTAGTGAGGGATAACTAGCAGTGGACAAAGTACCCTCCTCCATACACCATATAGGGACATGCGGAATGTGAATGTAGACCTGTTCACCTGAAACGACTTCTCAGTTTCAAATATAAAGGTCATGCAGTACGTTGACAATATATATATTTACAAAGAGCGCAAAACACTGGCAGAGGTCCTGCTTAAAATGGATTCGACATATTTGGATGAATGTGGACCCACATCTCACAGAGATCTATAGACCTGACTCAGTGACGGCTGCATTCATAATTGAGGATTCATGTATTGAGCTGGCGTGTGATGACATTTCTGAGACCGAACAACTCCTATGCACAGGTTAACGTGGCCTTCGCAGCACCGATCGTGTCACACTCAACTTCCTCTTTTGTTCAAAAAATCCGGTGGTCAGCAGTTTGAGGAAATCGGGTTGATTCTGAATTTCTTGACTTTCAGATAGTCTTCGATACAGTTCCACACCCTCGCCTTATAAACAAAATGCATGCGTGCAGAATTTACTTACACATAAACCCCTGAACTGATTTCCTAACTAACAGAACTAGGATTGTCATTTTCAATCCAAAGACATCGCCAAAACGAGAGACATAGTTCACCTCAACGCAGTGTGATATGACCGCTGCTGTTTGTGGTGTTTACCGAGTCGGCAAATTAAAGCTGACCCGAAAAACATGTGTAAGATTGACTCAGAATTGACTGTTGTTAATGAACAAGAGAAAATGCTGGAAACCTCGATTATGATGCACTAATCGATCGCTGTCACACATCTACGAACGCGCAACTCTCACATTTTCTTTTTTGAGTAATTTCCTCTCATTACATTCGAATGAGAGAGAAGAGCAGACGTGAATGACATGGTACTACCTCTCCTGCGGCGGCAAAGAGAGATGAAGCGAGGAAAGATTCAGTTCGCACCAGAATAAGCCGTATACATTAAGGAGTAAGATATTGGAAAATTTTATTTGTTCTATGAAAAAATAAGTTTTGGTTAGTTCCGAAATATCATCAAAAAGGCGACATGAAGTATAGCCAGTAGATGAGACAACTTGATTTTGCGTTATCTAAGGACTATAAAATGGTCAAACATCATAAATCGAACTCAGGAAATAGTAAGCGAGTTTTATAATTCAGAATACACTTAATGACAGGAAGTAGGTTCGATGCACATTTTTAAATTAATGCTTCCGCCGCGATTTATCAGCATCAAATAGGCCCTGAACTAAATTACGGTATCTGCTAAGATACACTTTGAATTCGATAAATATATTTTGTCCATTTTAACACAGTCAACCACAAGCTACAAATTAATTGCATCCCTGAAACTAAAATGTTAATTATTATCTCAGAACAAATATAAGTACATTGTTACAATAGGTGCTCTTCTCAATTCATTCTTGACAAAGTACAATATATTAATAGTAGTAATTCATCTACGAGGGCTATTCAGAAAGTAGAGAACGTTTCCGTCTGACGCCGCTAGGCGCGCGCCGATCGCGTATATTTTGGTATGTGCGTGCTCGTCAGATCAGTCGGCATCCATCCGTGAAAGTGGGAACGTCTCTGCGCGTCTGGTTTTTTCGATATTCGAATGTTCGCTGCAATCGAAAATCCCGCCAACTGTGAGGTGCGGTCTGTGATACGGTTTTTGTTGGCAAAAAACCTAAAACTTATAGAAATTTATCGTGAACTGTGCGAAGTAATGAGCGAATATTTCGTCCGGAAATGGTGCATTCGGTTTAAAAATGGCCGAACCAACGTTCATGATGAAGAGAAGAGTGGACGCCTGAACATTGTGACTGACGAACTTGTCGCTAAAGTTGATGAAACTATTCTTGAAAACTGTCGCTTCAGAATAACGGAGCTTTAGCTTTCTTTTCCACAAGTTTCACTCACTTTGTTGTCTGAAATTTTCACTCAAAAGTTAGGTTACCACATGTCTCAGGTGGCAGAATTTTACTACGAAGGTCTTTCAAAGCTTGTCCACCGCTATGATAAGTGCCTCAATGTATTTGGTGACTAAGTGGAAAAGTAGTATATCAGTCGCTCTTTCAGCTATATATAATAAAATATATTTCTTGTACTTAGTTTTTTTAATGCCAAAACATTCCCTACTTTCTGAATAGTCACAAATGTGTGGCTCCTAAGCAATCTCAGAGACGATAACGAATTTGCAGGCTGTGCATTCCTTCCGAAAAAACTTTTCGATGCAACACAAAGCAATGCTCATGATAAAGCAGTGTGCGTTCGTTGCCAAGTGTTATACAATGCACAACTCGTAGAAAACGTATGCAGAAGTGTTTGCGTAAGAGTATAAGACTGTAAAATGTTTTGGCAAAACCTCCAGCAAAGTCTTCGACGCAAAAATTTAGTGGAAAAATTGGAATAAACGGTCTCCGTAGTGAATAAAATCCCCAGCTTTCCGAAAAGAGTTCGAACACCAGAAAAAACCGCTTGATTGAAGTTAACTGCGGAACGAACTAAACTCAGCTGAGCAGTGGGAATTAACAGATCGTCCTCACGAAAAGTTGTCATAAAGAACCCACATCCGTATTCTCACAAATTTACTGTTGTGGATGACTTAAAGCATCCAAACTAACTTTTACCTGTTGAGTTCTGCCGGTTGTGTCTGAGTAAGTGGAATCAGTGCTTTGCATCCTCAATTTTTCATTTCTTTAGAAGAGGCCTGGTAAAGCGTATATGAACTCACAAAAAATGTACAATTACGTGTCATAAGATCCCCGCCAGTACTTTGGAGAACCTTTGTATTGTATGAGTACTGGTGTTTTGTGCTCAGATGTCTGGCGTCCCCATTATAACACGAATCTTTCACCAAACTGTTAAAGCTAACCGGTACGTCGAGAAACTGATTAATACATTTGTGGATAAACTGGTATATGGATATTTTCAGCGATACGGAGCAAGAGCACACACCGCCTTGCCTTGACAACCTTGTAACACATGCGTGAGGTGTTCAACGAAGAGAGAACAATCAGTAGATGTAGTGCAGTCTCCTGATCACCTCGAACGCCTGACCTCTTCTACTGTGATTTTTTACCTCTGGGATAAATTGAAGGGTCAGGTGTACTCATATAATCCTCACACGCTGAAAGAGCTACAGCAGAAGAGCGAAAACACAACTGTCACTACTCTTCAGTTAGAATTGCTACGCGATCCTGACAGTCTTATAAATCGAGCAGAGCGCTGTATCGTAGTCAACGGTGGCAGTTTGCAGTATCTTCTGAGTTGCTCACCAGCAAGGGTCTATCTCGCATCATATTGTACACTGGTCAGCCACAACATTATGATCACCGACCTATTATCGATCAGTAACACACACGGGGCATGCACTATCAATGAGCGTGTTGTCCAGGTGAAGAATGGGGAGCCGGCCGAAGTGGCCGTGCGGTTAAAGGCGCTGCAGTCTGGTACCGCAAGACCGCTACGGTCGCAGGTTCGAATCCTGCCTCGGGCATGGATGTTTGTGATGTCCTTAGGTTAGTTAGGTTTAACTAGTTCTAAGTTCTAGGGGACTAATGACCTCAGCAGTTGAGTCCCATAGTGCTCAGAGCCATTTGAACCATTTGAAGAATGGGGAAGATGTGCGATCTATCTGAGTTTGCCCGAGGGCAGATTGTGATGGCCCGGAAGCTTTATCACGCGCGTTTCAGAAACTGCACTACTTGTCATGTGTTCGAGGAGAGCTGAAGTGAGTGTCTTCAACGCGTGGCGAAACCCGGTGAAACCACGTCTAGATGTCGTGAGGTTGGGCGGCCAACACTCGTTAAAGACGTCGGACGTCTTAGGCTGGGCGGACTGGTAAAATAGGACATCAGACTTTAATGTTGGGCAGAATACAAGTGTATCTGAGCACATCGTGCACCGAACACAGCTAACGAAGGGTCTCCGCAGCCGATGACCCGTGTATGAGCCAATGTTAACACCACGACATCGGCAGCTACGACTGAAATGTCACGTGACCATTGGACGTGGGCGCAATGGCAGAGAGTTGCGTGGGCTGATGAGTCCCGATACCTTCTTCATCATGCCAATGGGAGGACGCGAATCCGTCGTCTTCCAGGGGAGCAGCTCCTTGACACATATACTGCGGGATGGTGAGAAGCTGGCTGCAGCTCTATTATGCTCTGGGGAACATCCACGTGGGCATCTGTGAGTCCAGTGGAGCTTGTGCAAGGCACCATGATGGCCAAGACGTATCGTACACAGATTGAAGACCACGTACAGCCCTTCATGGCGATCATGATTCCCGACGAATGTGACATTTTTCATCAAGATAATGCGCCATGGTAAAAGGCCAGGAGTGTGATGCAGTGGTTCGAGGAATACAGTGGTGAGTTCCAGTTGATGTGCTGGCCCACCAACTCACCAGATTTAAACCCGATGGAACACATCTGGAATGTGATTGAACGTAGCGTCAGAGCTCATGCCGCCCCCCGCCCCCGCCCCCGCCCCCGCCCACGCCCCCCACACACACACCGGTATTTGTGCGTATTAGGCGACTTATGTGAGCAGATGGGTTGCAAAATCGCTCCAACGACCTACCAGGGCCTCATGCTTCCGTACCGCCGCCGTTATCCGTGGCAAAGGTGGACATACCGGCTACTAGGTAGGAGGTCGTAAAGTTCTGGCTGATCGATTTTATTTTGCCCGCCCTGTATAAATGGCCTGGCAGATAACACAAACACGAAGCACCGTAACATCACCATGTGCCTAAATCTCATGGGGAAATATGAGTTTTCCTGCCAGCTTATTAACTTTACAGTTTACGTATGTTTTAGGCTGCAGCAGAGAATAGAATAAAAAATGGTAGGATGGACCAACAAGAACGTTTGAAAGAGAAGGGAGCTAAATATTCTCTCCAAGAAGATCTCGATAACGTTTACCCCTATGAGCCTGTTTGCAGTCAAGTGATATTGTTAGAAACTTGATATATGATGAAGAGACAGCGCCTGTTGTTAATATTGCCAACTGACTCTAAACACAAACAAATGTAATGTATTGCATATGAATAGACGAAAAGACCAGATATTGTTTCACTACAATGAAATACTCAAAACTTTCAGGAGTCTACGAAATACCTCCAAAGCGATTAAAGATTGCACGAGTACTGAAAACTAATACCTAGGGGAAGGCAAAAGGATTTATTGCAAAAACGCTATGGATGGTTAACCATGTGCGGTTCACCTACTAAACAAAAAATGGTTCAAATGGCTCTGAGCACTATGGGACTTAACATCTGTGGTCATCAGTCCCCTAGAACTTAGAACTACTTAAACCTAACTAACCTAAGGACATCACACACATCCATGCCCGAGGCAGGATTCGAACCTGCGACCGTAGCAGTCTCGCGGTTCCGGACTGCGCGCCTAGAACCGCTAGACCACCGCGGCCGGCCCTACTAAACAAATCGTCCAAAAAAAAATGAACTGCTCAATTCTTGAGTACTCTTTCTCAACTTACTAATAGCAGGAAATTTTCAAAGAAGAACTGCATTATTCCTAATTGGTTTTTTAGTCAACGTCAGTGTCACGGAAATTGTAAAAAAAAAAAAAAAATACAGTGGGGAGTTGCAAGGAAGGCGTTGGATATCGTGGAGTGCTCACCCAAAATACGGAGACCCTGCATCCAAAACGAGCCAACAAGTATACTATCTGAGCCAGCATATACTGTCTGATCAAATGCATCCGGACGCCTATTAATGGATAGTAATATGGGACGTGTCTACCATTCGCATTTATGACGGCTTGAACTCTGCTGGGGACACTTTCAATGTGTTTGAATGTCTGTGAAGAAATAGTAGACCATTTTTCCACGAGAGCCAAAACCAGAGAAGGTACTGATGTTGGACGCTGGAGTCTGCAGTGAAGTCAGCGTTTCAACTCGGCCCAAAGGCGTTCCATTGGGTTCAAGTCGGCACTCTGTGCAGACCATTCCATTACAGGAATGTTATCGTCTACAAACCATTGCCTCACATGTATTGCTTTATGACAGGGCGTACTATCATGCTGATATAAAAAGCCGTCGCCTCAGAACTACTGCTCTACTGTACTTAGTACACAATTCTGAAAATGTATTCATATCCTTCTGCATTTAGCGTTTTCCTGTGCGCAATAAAGAGGACACACGAAACATACTGAAATACCATCCACACCATACTTCACTGTTAGCACTGCACATGATGGCAGGTAACGTTCTCCAGACATTCACCAAACTCAGCTCCTTCCATAGCACTCCCACAGGATATGGCGCCATTCATCACTCTAATCACTCTTTTCCAATCATAACATGTGAGCTTTCACGGCCGTAGTCTTCATTAATTAAAACTTCCGGGATGAATTGCCGTGGTGCATATGTAAAACTTCTTCTCCTTCCTGACGTTTCGTTGCCTACTGCGGGCAACATCTTCCGAGGTGAGTCGGCGACTGGCTGCTAGGCGCTGGTGGTCCCGCTTATATAGAGCGCTTAGATGGCACCACCACTCGTCACGTGCTTTCAAAACTATCTCTGGCTAGTGCCATCTCTCTCGATTACAGGTAATCGATTGTCACTTCGTTGGTACAAAGTCGACCGCCATATCTTGTCTAGTTTTAATCCTTCTCCTTTTCTATTAAAATTATTTCCGTGCTCTAGCTTCTCTATACATGCGAGTATAATAATGTGAAGTCCTAGCTATCTCGTTTGTCTCACTAAATTTTATTTCGTGATCACCGTCTTTGAAAACGTGTTCCGCTACAGCTGATTTGTCATTCTGTCCCAATCTACAGTTCCTTTTGTGTTCCGTTAGGCGGGTATTAACACTCCTTTTAGTTGTTCCAATATAAACCATGCCACAGCTACACGGAATTTTATACACACCTGGGGTAGCTAAGGGGTGTCGTGAGTCTTTCACCGATCTTAAACTTTCACTAATTTTCTTGGTAGGTCGAAAGATTGTCTCCACTTGAAACTTGGCCAAAACTTTACCAATACGGTCCGTGATGTTATGAATAAATGGAAGAAAAACTTTTGCAGCCGACGGTTGTTGTTGTCGTGTATTTTCGGACACTTTTCTTCTAGGGTGGAGTGCTCGATCTATTTCCTTGTCAGTGTACCAATTTCTCTTGAAAGCTTGTTCGCAAATGGTTTAATTCATCTTGCAAGTAAATTGGCTCACAGGTCTGCCCGTTTAATAACCAATACATCCAAAAAATTTTGTTTCCATTACTCTCTTTCTCCATGGTGAATTGTATCTTTGGATTGAAACTGTTTCTGTGCACCAAAAAATCACTCAGTTCCTCTTCAGCATGATTCCAAATCACAAAGGTGTCATCCACGTATCGATACCATTTCAAAGGCCTTTTTTTGGCCGACTGCAGCACCTGTTGTTCGAAAAATTCCATAAATAGATTAGCACTAGCAGGACTTTAGGTCACAAGGTATATGAGAAAGACACACACCGATCGTTACCTACATAAGAATTCGAATCATCATCCTAGGTAAAAGAGAGGAGTCATAAAAACTTTTGTGGACAGAGCTAATAACATCTGTGAGCCAATTTACTTGCAAGATTAATTTAATTAATGTCACTCTTTTCCAGTCATCCAATATCCAGTGGCGTCGCTCTTTGCACCATCTCTAGCATCGCTTGGCTACAAGATGTCTGGCTTATGAGGAGCTGCTCGACCATTGTGCCCAATTCCTAAAAACTCCTTACGCACAGACATTGTGCTAACTGGACTGCTAGCAGCATCTTTGAAACTCACGTTGATTCCTTCCGCTGATTTCATGCGATTTGTAAAATCGTTGTCCGTGAGTACATGAGGTGAGCCTCGTCTTAATTTATCTGTAGTGTTTCTTCACGTTTCCAATTCACAGTTGCATCACTAACAGTCGATTTGGACAGCTTTAGGGTTGAAATATCCCTGGTGTATTTCTTATTCAGGTGACATCCAATGACTGGTCCACGTTCGAAGTCACAGAACTATCCTGATCAACCCATTCTGTGTTTTTCCTTGCCTACTGACAACGCTATAGTTCCCACCTCCTTTTATACTTGTGAAACTGTCTAGTGGTTACTTTTCATCTGACAGTGTACATCTCCCGTAGTGTACACTGAAGTGCCAACTATCTTTCTTCTCGCGTAACATCCGTAAATGGAAAAAGGCGAGGGAGTGTGTTGAAGATACTGGGACTCTGTATGGAAGACCAAGATCGATCGTAATGGTGTAAGATGATGATGTAGTCACTCGTTCATACCGTTCAATCTATATATCGCACAACCGATAATGGGAATGAACGATAATTTAAAGAGCGGCATTAAAATTCGGTGTTAAAAGACATAGGTAACACAGTTTTGAAGAGAGATGAAGGTAGTGAGGAAGAGCAGAAATAAAATTATCAATATACTTAACATCAGAATTGAGAAATACAAAGTAGATGAAGTGAAGGAATTCATTGACTTGTGGAAGCAAAGTAACACATTATGGAGGAAGCATGGAGAACAAGAAGCAGACTAGCAGAGGCCAAGGCGAAAAGAAGTTTACGTTTGAAATACAGGATTGCGTGTAAGGGAAACAGAAAAGAATGGAATCGAAGTGTTTATGACGGGATGTTGTAATAGAATGTTTAAAATAAAGTGGACTCGTGCAATAAGCAACGAGGAGATTCGCTACAGAATTGGTGAGGAAAGGAACATGTGGTAAAGATTGACAAGAAGGAAAGGCAGAAGGATAGCACATCAAGGATAATTTCCATGGTACGTGAGAAGGCTATAGAGAATAACAACTTCAGGGGCAGACAGAAATTGAAATATATCCAACAAGTATTTGAGATTTGAGGTGTTCCAGCACATTCCTGGGTATCGTTATTAGAGAGTCTTGCAAAGAGTGCACTGTGGAGCTTGTAAACTTTGGCTAAGGTAGAATTGCAGCAGTGTTGACTGATCCGGGCTTGCAGTCTGTTACTAGCCTACGAATGAGAAAGGGAACACGTGTTCCTCTGGAGTAGCTGCCTTGTGTGTTGGAGTTGTAGCCGCAAACACGAGCGATTAAGGCACCTCGAGTCGTGTCCACCTAGTGGTTTTTTTTCTGGTATCTCTGATGCCCTGTTTGTCTAGTTCGTTCATTGAGATGTGCTGGAGTTGCCTGCCATGCCAGAGCAAGTGGCCCTGTTAAACTAAGTATCTCAGTGCGGGGGGTTTCGTACAAGCGAGTAGCCAATTTTTTGAATATGAAACTTCTTTTCTTATTTGCCCCTGTTGGCTGAAGCTAGTGTTTGGCTTGGCATGTATTCTGTCTACCCCTGTCTATAACAGTATATAACAATGTGTTTTACACGCTGCAAAGTACTGTTAGGTTTTATTGAGATGTCAAATTGTCAAACTTCCCGTCATTCCATTAAGGTTAAATATTTATTGCACTGGTAGCGTTGAGGTCGTCCATCAGATGGCTCCACATATACTAGGCTATTTGTCTCAAGTTGTTACCCTTCGGTTCTGTAGGTCTAGGGAACCAGTTGCGCCAAAGGTTCGTGCAAGCTTCGATATGCTTTAAACTAATTGATGTACACGTCAGCTTGACCTTTTTGCAGAGTTTTGTGTTAGACATCTATTTTAAGGAATTTCTTATCTGCCCTTTCAATGAGTCACCAGTTGACTCTATAAAGTTTAGTGCGCCAGTTGCGCCAAGTTTAATATAATTGATTTACACGAGTTATTTTTTTTAGCTCTGGAGTTTTCAAGCGAACATTTATTTTAAGGAATTTGGAGAAAGCCTGTAAATGTCTTTCATCTTGCGTAAGGAGAAAGTGTTACTGGCTGCGAAGTTGCAGTAACTGTAAATTTAAATATTTGTCATGGCACAGTTTCTATTCCGTTCTGTCATCCCATTTGGTGAATCATTACCGCCATTCACATTTTTTCTACAATTTTTTTAAAATCCATCTTTTATTCTACATGTTTGAAAGCTTTAAAATGTGTAGATACATCCTTTACGAACAACATTTTCATTTCTCTAGATAGTTTCCATTCCTCTCAACTGCCTTATCCCATCTTGGAACCTGCGCCTGAATACCAGCATGGTAAAATTCTGGACCAACCTGTTGGAGCCACTGTTTGGCAGCGTGCACAAGGGAGTCATCATCTTCAAACCTTGTTCCACGAAGAGAGTTTTTCAGTTTCCCAAAGAGATGATAGTGACATGGAGCCAGGTCAGGACTGTAAGGTGGGTGTTTCAGTGTTGTCCAACCGAGTTTTGTGATCGCTTCCATGGTTTTTTGACTGACATGTGGCCGTGTATTGTTGTGCAACAGCAAAACATTCTGCTTTTGCCGATGTGGTCGAACACGACTCAGTCGAGCTTGAAGTTTCTTCACTGTCGTCACATATGCATCAGAATCTATGGTGGTTTCACTTGGCATGATGTCCACAAGAAAGAGTCCTTCGGAATCGAAAAACACCGTAGCCATAACTTTTCCAGCAGAAGGTGTGGTTTTGAATTTTTTTTTTCTTTTGTGAATTTGCATGACACCACTTCATTGATTGCCTCTTAGTCTCTGGTGAAAAATGATGGAGCCATGTTTCATCACCTGTCACGATTCTTCCAATAAATTCATCTCCACCATTCTTGTACTGTTCCAAAAGTTCGCTGCATACCGTTTTTCTTGTTTCTTTGTGAGCCACTGTCAACATCCTGGGAACCCACCTGGCACAAACCTTTTTTAACGCCAACACTCAGTATTCTGCAAACACTTCCTTCCCCTATCCCAACGTAGCGTGACAATTCGTTCACTGTGATGCGTCTGTCAGCAGTCACCAATTCGTTAACTCTCTGCACATTGTCTGGAGTGTGTGCAGTACGAGGCCTGCGGCTGCGAGCACAATCCTCAATATTGCCCTGCCCGTTTTCATCACGTAACCTGCTTGCCCACTGACTAACTGTACTACGATCGATAGCAGCATCTCCATACACCTTTTTCAACCTCTTGTGGATGTTTTCCACTGTCTCGTTTTCACAGCACAGGAATTCTATGACAGCAAGTTGCTTCTGACGAACGTCAATTGTAGCAGCCATCTTGAAGACATGCTGTGACGGCGCCACTCACGGGAACAGGTTGAACTAAGTTTGAAAACAAGCGGAAGGATGTATCTACACACTGTAAAACTTTCACACATGCAGAATGAAAACTGTATTTTTACAAAAATAGCGTCCACTTCTTTTGGAGTGATGGTAGAGAAATAATATGAAAGTCGTTCAATGATCCCTCTGACAGGAACTTAACTGTGAATTGTAGATTACACATGTAAATGAACTGTGGTGGCAGTTTGGACCAACAACTGTGAACAACATATGTTTTCATTCGACCAGTCAGTTGTGAGCAGCAATGTTAATAAGTGAACCTATGGCAGTAGAGTGTCAGCATTGTCGTGTCACAAATCGCTATAGAAGAATCCTCTAAATGAAGTGTTCAAGACATTCTCCAGAATGTTCTGAAGAAGGAAAAAGTTTGCGCAAAGTTTGTCCTGCACACCTTGATTCACTAACAAAAACAACGATTTGACCCCTGCCGCGACTTGATTAAAATGAAAAGCAAGGACAGTCCTTTTCTGGAAAATATCGTCATGGATAAGGAGACTTATCAAAACAAACGTGCCACAAAACGTCAAACTACAGAAAATCACTTAAAGCGTTAATGCTCTGATGACATGAGCGACATTCAAGCCATAGTGACGCCCGAATTGAATTCCTAAGAAGGATTTATTTGACAGTTTTCACATGGATTTATGGACGTTATATTGTTTGTACTTAATTTGGGGGGGAGGGGGGAATGGGGAGGGGGAGGAGGGGAGACAATGTAGAATGCCAAAAGCATTAAAACTATCATCTTAATACATATGTTTTTGGATGAGGGTCCACCTTTATGGAAACACAACTTTGTTTTTTTGCATCATCAGCATCAGTGGGCTTTTATTTTATGTGTGTTACACTTAAAGAATGTTCTGTACTGTTTGCATACATTTAAATATTAGTTTTTAAAATCGTAATTACAGATTTTCGAAGATATACATAAAATTATGAATTCATACCTTTTAACCACATGGTGTGGTTTTCCTGATGTGTTATGTTTTTACAGTGGCTGATTTCTTTCACAGTGTGGCATCTGCAACCATATACAACTTAATGTAGATAAATTATTTAAGCAAAAACTTACAATTTGCTTCAACCCCAAGATGATCACCATCTTAATGTTTTTGTATTAGGTACTAACCCGTCCGAAACTTTTTGAGCTGACGGGTTATATCGTCGTCTTATCAACAACTAGCTTCTGTGGAAACCACAAATTAAAGACTCTACATGAAAGTGCTAAAAATAAAGTACGTTTCTGAATGAAAGTTGTATCAGACTGCGGTGTAGACGGACCCTGTTTAATTACGTTTGTCTGTGATTTAATTCAGCTTGTGATACAACTTCATGCCGTCCTGATAAGTGCCAAATCACTCAGTTTACCTCAACACCGTAAAATTCACTCAAACGCCGTACTAGTAGAGATCAACAAACCTCGTCCTCATATACGATGTTAATATCTCAGTGTGAAATTCTTATTAATAGGAGCGCAGTGTACGGAAGATAAGCAAGCATTTATCGAATATTCAAGCTCTTATCAGTGTGTGTTTTATCGCTAAATATTGGCTAAATGGGGGCCTCCCCCGTTCATGGCAGAGATAGCACGTGCTTACTTCACCAGAAGTAGACCTGCCCAGTCACTAGACATCTTCGACGGCAGGTATGCTACATTGTATGCAGTGTCCAAGCAGATGAACTCTATACTTACTGATTTTCATCGAGAAGTGGCCTTACCTATCGCACTATCTGTGTAAATTCCAGGAATGACTGAAATTCTTTCTCACTGAAGTTTCATCTATGATATCCGTACACTCGTACTAGAACTTTCGTCAGGGAGTACGTGGAAGTAGCACCAGTGGGGGAGCGCTGTCAATGATGGCCAGTGAGAGACTGCTACAAGGGACATAAAGTATAGAAAATTACTGAAATGCAAACGGCCTTCCCGCAGTGGTAACACCGGTTCCCGTCACATCACCGAAGTTAAGCGCTGTCGGGCTGGGCTGGCACTTGGATGGGTGACCATCCGGTCTGCCGCGCGCTGTTTGCAAGCCTGGTGCACTCAGCCCTTGTGAGGCGAAACTGAGGAGCTACTTCATTGAGCAGTAGCGGCTCCGGCCGGGAGAGCGATGTGCTGACCACATGCCCCTCCATATCCGCATCCAGTGACGCCTATGGGCTGAGGATGACACGGCGGCCGTTGGTACCGTTGGGCCTTCACGGCCTGCTCGGGAGGAGTTTCGTTTACTTTATTAAAGTGAATGAATCAAAGGGGATGGAATCACTGAGGACACAGAGACATTATTTGATATCATAGTCTCAGTTTGGCACAAACTTTCAGTTCTTACATGCGTCGTAAGTTTATCATTACATTGCAGGTTCAGGATATGAACTGATTGCATCTTCACTTCTTTCCCGTTAGTTCATTCATTCCATTTGAGTCAGTTAACTACTAATTGAATTCAGAAAGGTACAGTGGTTGGACGAAACAAAAAAAAAAAAAAAAAAAAAAACAACGCGAGACTGGCTCCTGCACAATGCCCCCAACACGTTGCAAGTGTCTGGGTGGTCTGAACAGTTTTTCGTGGAACTGCGAGTCCGTTATGTCGGAGCTAAGTAACTTCAAATGCGGGCAAATTCTTGGTGCTTGTATGGTGGGTGCTGCAGTAATCAAGGTAGCCGAGGTATTTTTGTTTCAAGAGACACCGTGGCGCCTACAGGGAGAGCGGAAAAACATCATCCGCTATATAGCCACGGGGACGAAAGTGCTTTTTAAGTGATCGAGACTGAAAGTCATTAAAGATAATTGTTACAAAAAATAAGAGGACGACAGCTCCAAACTGAATGTCGCACTCGCTAACCTTGTCAGCACCATAAAAACACGAAGGAAGGGCCAGCAGCTGGGAATTTCACGGCGAGCTGGAATTCCAAAGCCACTCATCAGTGTTACAAACTCCAGGGCCAGGAAAACGTGGTGCCAAAGCCATAACATGGATTACGGAGCAATGGAAGAACATCATTTGGTGAGTCTTGTTTCACACTATTTCCAACTTCTGGCTGAGTTTGCGTCCCAAGAGTGAAGCATAGTGGGGGCGTTCGGTGATTATTTGGGCAGCAACATCGTGATATTACATGGGCCCCATTAATACTCTGCAAGATCGCATTACGGAGAAGCATTATGCGAGCATTTTGGTCTACCAGGTTCATCCCGTGGTAGAATGTTTATTCCTCAATGACTCAATGATGATGCTGTCATCCAAGACGGCAGGGCCCCTGTTCACATAACTCGCATCGTCCAGGACTGATTTTGTGAGCACCAGGATGAGTTGTCCCATCTTCCCTGGCCATGACAATCACCAGATCTCAATGTTATTGACCATGTGCACTCTACTTCGGAGAGAGTGATGCGTGATCACCATCGACCATAATCGTTATCTGAACTTGCCTCTGTTTTACGGGAAGAACGGTCTAAGATTCCTTTTAAAACCATACAGGTCCTACATTTATCCATTCCGAGACGACTGTATGCTGTTTTGAATGCCAATGGTTTTCCTACAACGTATTAGGCGTTGCAGTGTATCTTCTTTTTGGTATATCGATATTTTCGCCCACCCTCCGCATTTCGTTAAATGATGAAGGGTTTGGGAGCTTTCTCTGTAACCCTGTCGCTAAACTTAAAAGCAAGATCTACGCTACCACCGGACATCAGACAGCACTGGTCGAGCTGGCGCTATAGTAAGATATTGGATTAACATTCGAGAGGACGGCTGTCAAAATTCGCACCAGTCCACTCAGATTTAGGTTGTCCATTGTTTCCTTAAATAACATATGGAAAATGATGTGATGATTCCATTAAAAAGGAGACTCCCAATTTCATTCCCCAATCCGTGCTTGTGCCCCCGTCTCTAATTACCTCCAAGCCTATGAAACGGTAATCACGAATCTTTCTTGCTCTTATTAACAGTCCTATATGCAGTCAAGTATGCTTATCGGCAAGTACAAAAATATATTTTCACACTGTCCCATATCTTATTACGATTTACCGTCGTGAACGAGTTATACAACAAATTAAGTAATACTTCCGTTGCATACGACACATAGGAAGTGCTAACAGTAACTGCCGCTAGCAGGGTAGCCAGTTCTGAATTAAGACACATTGCGGTATTTTAAGGATCCAAGCTGTAGGTATTTTCACTCGTACAGAGGAAATTTTAAGCAGCAACAGTACGGGCTGTGTAGTGGAATTGGCTGGGAGTTGTCGAAGTGTAAGTATAATTTAGCCGAGACGCCATATATTGACAGCTAAACAAAACAAACAAAACTACTAAAATTTTAAGTGAAGCGCTTCTAAAATAGACAACTTAAAACAGGGACAACAGGAATAATTTAACAATAATATTCAAACAGTACTAAAATCTTCTCAAATGCCCTGCTTAACCCGCAGGACAGGAAAGATAGGATACATGGTGAAAAGGGACCAAAATAAAGGGCTGTCAGTTACACTCGTACATACAACTTTATTATTTGATCTAACATTACAAGAGCCCAAAAAAAATTTTAAACACACAGCTTTAATCTTTGGGACTTAATTACCGGCTGAAAGCCACTTTATTTAAAAACGGCTGAAGGCCAAAAGCTTAAAACGCAAGCAGAATTCATTTTTTTTTAATGCCAAAAGGCTTATATGAAACGGTACTTTAAACTAGGCTGAAGGCCTTAAGAGTAAAACAACTCTACTTTAAAACACAAAACAGGCTATAAGCCATACAAGTATCAACAACAAGAACAAATTAACAAAAATAAGGCAGTCCACACAAGGGCACACAGATGTTCGAGGGTCGGCCCGTAATTCAAACACTAACGCTCGCTTAGGTGAGACAGGCAGTCGGGCCAACCATTCGCGATCCAACGACAACCCAACTGATCGACAGTCAGCGGACCCACCAACAATATACACTACCGGCCACTAAAATTGCTACGCCAAAAAGAAATGCAGATGATAAACGAGTATTCATTGGACAAATATATTATACTGGAACTGACATGTGATTACATTTTCACGCAATTTGGGTGCATAGATCCTGAGAAATCAGTACCCAGAACAACCACCTCTGGCCGTAATAACGGCCTTGATACGTCTGGGCACTGAATCAAACAGAGCTTGGATGGCGTGTACAAGTACAGCTGCTCATGCAGCCTCAACATGATACCACAGTTCATCAAGAGTCGTGACTGGCGTGTTGTGACGAGCCACTTGCTCGGCCACCATTGACCAGATGTTTTCAATTGGTGAGAGATCTCGAGAATGTGCTGGCCAGGGCAGCAGTCGAACATTCTCTGTATCCATCAAGGCCTGTACAGGACCTGCAACATGCGGTCGTGCATTATCCTGCTGAAATGTAAGGTTTCGCAGGGATCGAATTAATGGTAGAGCCACGGGTCGTAACACATCTGAAATGTAACGTCCACTGTTCAAAGTGCCGTCAATGCGAACAAGAGGTGACCGAGAAGTGTAACCAATGGACCCCATACCATCACCCCGGTGGTACGCCAGTATGGCGATGACGAATACACGCTTCCAATGTGTGTTCACCGCGATGACGCCAAACACTGATGCTATCATCATGATGCTGTAAACCGAACCTGGATTCATCCGAAAAAATGACGTTTTGCCATTAGTGCACCGAGGTTCGTCGTTGAGTACACCATCGCAGGCGCTCCTGTCTGTGATGCAGCGTCAAGGGTAACCGCAGCCATGGTCTCCGAGCTGATAGTCCAAGCTGCTGCAAACGTCGTCGAATTGTTCGTGAAGATGGTTGTTGTCTTGGAAATGTCCCCATCTGTTGACTCAGGGATCGAGACGTGGCTGCACGATCCGTTACAGCCATGCGGATAAGATGCCTGTCATCTCGACTGCTAGTGTACGAGGCCTTTGGGATCCAGCACGACGTTCCGTATTACCCTTCTGAACCCACTGATTCCATATTCTGCTAACGGTCATTGGATATCGACCAATGCGAGCAACAGTGTCGCGATACGATAATCCACAATCGCGATTGGCTACAATCCGTCCTTTATCAAAGTCGGAAACGTGATGGTACGCATTTCTCCTCCAAACACGAGGCAACACAACAACGTTTCACCAGGCAACGCCGGTCAACTGCTGTTTGTGTATGAGAAGTCGGTTGGAAACTTTCCTCATGTCAACACGTTGTAGGTGTCGCCACCGGCGCCAACCTTGTGTGAATGCTCTGAAAAGCTAATCATTTGCATATCACAGCATCTGCTTGCTGTCGGTTAAATTTCGCGTCTGTAGCACGTCATCTTCGTGGTGTAGCAATTTTAATGGCCAGTCGTGTAACTTCTACTTCACCCGACCAAGGCACAACAGGGAGTTCAACGCAACAACGTAGAAGATATTGGCGCCCACAACCAATCATACATGGAGCTGTCAAACTAGACACCGTGCTGGACAGCAACAACACGATGAGGAAACTGCACTGCCTGAAATTTACGTCAACGTCCAGGGCAGGTAACCGGAGCGTTAACGGCCACAAGCTAGAAGATTCCGCTGGTGCACTTCAATTCAAATAACCAAATACAGTGAAACTCCACCGGAGGGTGGCTAGAATTTTCCAACTTGAAAACCACGTTGTTACTCGCGGGAATATCCCAACAGCCGACAACGAACTCCAAACGACACAATGTGAACAGTCCTGTCATGCTGGTAGGTTAAATCAAAATTCACCTTTCGTGTTCAGGGTCGGTGTGCCACGGACCTCGTAGCAATGGGAACGGCGCCACACTCTACGACACTGCGTAGAGGTCGCCAGCGGGCCCCACCCAAACTACTCCCCGCCAAGAATTCCTCACTGCCCCACTCCAACCGACCGACTCCCTGCGAGCTAGTACGCTGACAATATTTAAAATAACTTGTCAGTCAAAATCACACAAACTACACACAGTTTCACGAACACTTACATGAAGAACTAGACAATGCTAACAGTAGTGACTGTACAATAACAGGGACGAATCACGACTCGACACACACAGCCAACCCATAAGCGATCGCCGGCCAAATACACTTCGTCCGGCAAGACGACAGACCGACGACCAACCAAAGTCGTCCCCACTCCAATCATGTGTGTCGGCAACCATCGGGCGAGTCATGGCGGCCCGGACCTCACTGCTGCCGCGCCCCAACTGAACTTGTACCGCATGCCAATTCAAACACTGCCAGGTCCCAACTAACTTCTGGCACGTTTCAACTGATTGGTCGACACACAACGACCGGGAAGTAATAGCAGTCCAGCAAAGATAATACGGCAGGGCTTATATCGATAAGCGCTACTGCTGCCGCTCAGGGGCAGGCAAAGCAGCTCAGTGACTCAAGTAATTGAAACTAACATGACGTGGTGGCAGTATGGCAAAAACAGGATGTTAAATAAGAGATGGCACGAACACGAACCACGCACGGCTCATGTTCCTTGAGAGATATAGTAATACCTATAACTGAAATAACACTGAAACTAATACAGACTTCGAAGGTATACTACAAAAACTCATAATATACGCTTCATGTCTGGATCAGTATTATAGAAATCCTCAACTAGAGGACGTAAGACACAAAGGCACAATCAGAATTGAAATTTAAGTCACACAGTTTACATACAGGATGCTATGCTATGATAAAGTACACAAGCATCCTTGTTTGGGACAATATTCTTATGCGACTGAAAACCTGATCCCTAGCGATCAATATGCAATATCACCTAACAGCATAATATCAAACAGTAAGCTCCTAACAAGAAATTAAAAGATCTAAACAGCAATCATGAAAGGTAGTGCCACGCTTGAGCAAAAACTTGGCGATTTAAGAGCAGTGTTTTAACAGTATCAACATTAAGCCACCACTAGCCTTCCGAAAAAGTAAGTTGCAATGACGATGATCAATGTAAGCAAAGTCATTTTACCTGCTGGTAAACCTTTAAGGACGTGCGGTCGTGGTCCAAGAAACTCTTCTGTTCCTGACGTTTCGTCCAGGACTGCGCTGAACATCCTCAGAGTGTGGCGCACATCCGACGAAGTCATGAACCCAAGTTATCAAGAAGGCACTGTGCAAACTGGTGGCACCTCTATAATGTTGTGGGCAGTGTGTACAAGTAATGGAATAGGTCCTTTGGTTCAACTGAACTGATCACTGACTAGAAATAGATACGTTCGGCTACTTGGAGACCATTTGCAGCCATTCAGCGACTTCATATTCCCAATGATGGAATTTTTATGGATCATAATGTGCCTTGTCACCGGGACACAATAGTTGGCGATTGGTCTCAAGAACATTCTGAATTATTCGATCGAATGATTTGGCCACGCACATCGACCGACATGAATCCCCTGGAACATTTATAGGATATAATCGACAGGTCAGTTTGTGCACGAAATCCTGCACAGGGAAAGATTTCGCATCTAAGGACGGCTGTAGAAGCAGCACAGCTAAGTATTTCTTCAGCGTACTTCATATGACATGTTGAGCCCATGCCACATCGAGGTGCCGCACTACACTGGCAAAGGAACCTCCGACGCGATATTAGGAGGAATTCCACGACTTTAGTCACCTCAGTGTAATTGAAAAATTGTCATGATGATCAATCCATTGACGAAAGATTCCGGACTAGTCTCACATTCGGATCCCCTGGAGGGAACTGTACATGGGGAGGTGACCATGAGAAGACGTTAACCAACTACAGAATAATGTTCTGCAAGTTGGGGCGTGAAACGTAAGGAGTTTGAACGTTGTAGAGAAGCTAGAAATGCTAAAGCTAGATGTAGTGGGGGGTCAGTGAAGTGAAATGGAAAGAAGACATGGATTTCTGATCAGAGGAGTATAGGGTAACATCGACAGCATCATAAAATGGTATAACAGGAGTAGGATTGTTTATGAAGGTAGGGCAGAGAGTGAATTACTGTGAGTAGCTCAGTGATAGGATTATTCTCATCAGAATCGACAGCAAACCAACGCCAAAAATGATACCTCAGGTGTACATGTCGACGTCGAAAACAGAAGACAGAGAGATAGAGAAGCTATATAAGGATATTGAAGGGTAATACAGTAAGTAAAGGACGATGAAAATCTAATAGTCACGGGGAATTGGAATGCTGTTGTAGGGGAAGGAGTACAAAAATGGGTTATGGCAAAATAAGGGCTTGGCTTGGTACTAGGAATGAGAGAGGAGAAAGTTGAGTTCAACAATAGATTTAAGTTAGTAACAGCGAATACTCTGTTCAAGCATCACAAAAAAACCAGGTATACTGGCAAAATTGTGCGAGATACGTGAAGATTTCAGTTAGATTACTTCATGGTCGGGGAGAGTTGCGAAATCAGCTATTGGATTGTAAAGCATACCCAGCGGCAGATACAGACTCGGATTACAATTCAGTAATGACGAATAATAGATTGAAGTGTAAGAGACTAGTTAGGAAGATCATTTCACCAAGAAACGGGATACGGAAGCACTATGGAAAGAAGAGATGCGCTTCAAGTGTTTTCAGACTGTAGCTTCTGCGATAATGAATACCTCAATAGGCACTTCAATTGAATAGGAATTGACATTTCTAAAAATAGCAATCACAGAAGTTGGAAAGAAAAACGTAAAATGTAACTCTGAAGAAACTAAGGATATCAGGAAAAACACTTAAGCTGATCAACGAAAGATGGAAGTATAGAAATGTTCAACGAAATACAGAAATACAAAAATACAAGTCTGTTAGGAATGAAATAAATAAGAAGTACAGGGAAGCTAAGGCAAATGTCTAGATGAAAAATATGAAGTCAAA
Organism: Schistocerca nitens; assembly: GCF_023898315.1. NCBI lineage: Eukaryota > Metazoa > Arthropoda > Insecta > Orthoptera > Acrididae > Schistocerca > Schistocerca nitens. Next base: position 796,804,706 of record NC_064615.1, read on the forward strand.
AGGACACAGTGTACAGAAATGTCACAACAACATTTGGTAAAATTAAAAGCAACATTAAGAAATCAGTCGCCCTTTTAAATGAAGAGGAGATAACAGATTGTTGGAAGGAGTACACTGAAGGCCTCCATGAAGAAGAAAACCTGGCTTATGACATGATAGTGGAAGAAGCAGAAGTCGAAATAGAAGAGATAGGGGGGTCCAGTATTACAATTAGAATTTAAAAGAACTTTAGAAGACTTAAGCCCAAATGAGATTGATGGAATAAACAACATTCCAATAGCGTTTTTGGCATCCTCGGGAAAGTGGTAAGTTTATTTATGGTGATATGTAGAATGTATGAGACTGGCGATATACCATCACAGTAGGTATGTTTATGCTGATTCTGCCTCAAAGAGCACTTCGATTAAAAATTCTAGGATCTATCTAACATACAAATTTCGCAGTATCCCCAACCAAAAATTTATCTATATCCACAAAACGAAATTTCCATCTAATTAAAAAATTAGGAAACCAATTTAAAAATTTAAAAATTTATTGAAATTCAGTGACATGAATGGAAGATCTTTATTTGTCTTTTACTTCAATAAATAAAATGTAATCTTACAATTTTATCTAATTAATCATCATCATTTGTAAAGATTTTAGTATGATGGTCTGGTAGAACAATTTTATATTTATCATCTAAAAGTAAGAAAACTTTACCACCAAATTAAGTTGGTAAAGTTTCAGATATTGAAACGACACAAGACTTACGTTTCTTAAGCTCTGACAAGATAGTGAAGACTTCTGACAAACAATTACTATAATTGTTCAGTTCAGTTAATAGATTTTCAATGCTACCATAAAAATTTAGTTTTATTTATAAAGAAAAAAATTAAAGGTTTTCAAAAGTTAAAACGTTATTCAATCATATGGAGAACATTATAATTTTAGAAAATGTAAAGTATTCAGATTCAATATAAGTTTCTTACAATTGACATTATTTAGAAGAATTTAAGAGATATTCCATCAGTTAAACAATATCATAAAGATGAAAGAGATTATATGTTAAGTGAATCAGAAATAAATAATTTATTAGAGAATTATGACAAAGAAAGATCAAAATTAAAAGAAAAAGTCAAATAATGTTAACATTTGTCAATTATAGTGCAGATACAACTTAGGGACTAAGACCTATTGATCATTCTAAATATCTTGGTAAATAATCCAGTGAGTTCAATGGTGATATAATTAAAAACTGGATATTTTAACTTAAAAACAAATACTATGGCTGATTTAGGTACAAAATTTGACTCTCTCAATTTGCAAAATTATGCATTATATAATGACAGTAATGCAATTAAAAAAAATCAGAAAAGTAAATAAATATAGTGACTTGATTACAACAATAGCTATGAGTATTTTCCTACATTTTCAAAAATAAACATTAATGACTCATTAGAAAACGTTGGGGAAGGTTAAGTAAAAATATATTCATAGAAACCATTGGATCTATTTGATTGAACAATGTTAGAGACTTAATTGATAGATTAGCAGTAAAACATGGAAATCAATTAGCTGGCAATAAAAAATATCACAATGAGAAATGTTAACCAATCAATAAAGTAATTTTATTGTAAGTGATCCAAAAGGAAATCCTTATTTAATTTGATTTTTGAATAATTTAGCACAAACCTTTTGGAAAAGTGAAGAATACAGAAAAGGATTAATCAATAGTTAAATTAATAAATTACCATCTGGAATGTGTCTTCCAAAATAAATGAATTAATCTACTAGATGATGCATGTAAAGAACATGATATCTCATATAGAGATAATAAAGAATTAGGAAATAGATATGAAGTGGACAAAAAACTTCAATTATTTGCAAAAGAAAGAAAACACGCAAGTGATTCTTCGTTAGGAGAAAAATGGCTCTACTGTAGTGAGAAGAATAATGTATGGAAAACGAAAATTAGGAATGGGTTTAGATGTTACTAAAAATGGATGTCGATTTTAAAAATTATTTATTAATTTTTAATCTACATAATGAATGATTCTGCAATCGATTATAATGTGCTGTCTAGTGGCAAAATTAAACCAAAATCATTTAAACTTCAACTCAATAATAAACAATTAAATACTATTGCACCATTTTCATCTGAAGTACAAAAAACACTATTAAAGCTGTGAAAAAACATGTTGAATATCGAACAAAAAAGGAAGTAGATGAAGGATTAGCACAACACGAAGGTGGTTTATAACCAATACTCTTAACTGGATTGTGATATTTCACTAAACGTGATTCATTAGCTGGAGGTTTGCAGCAATTGCAATTGCAGTTATAAACAAGAAAACAGGAGGTGACGACTTAGAACAACAAAGAAGAGATAATATAGCAATGAAAAGAACGAGGTTGAAATAATTTAAAAGAAATAATTAAATAACTAATAATTTTAAATTTTGATAGAAGAATTAGTTAAAAATTAGGTATTTTTGTGGAGTTTTTATGATTGATGAATTACCTAATGAACCAAAAAGTTTGGAACGTGGAATAGTAAATTTAGATACTTCAAATCATGTTGAACTCATTGTATTTGTTGTTAAAAAATAAAGCTATAAAATTTGTTATTGATTTATATGCAGGAAATGTACCTAAACAACTAGTTAACTATTTGGGAAAAATAATCTACACTAAAATATAGTGAGAATGCAAAAGTCCAGAGAAGTAATTTGTGGAAATTTGCACCTGTCTCTTTAAAAGTATTATGCATGAATAATAAGTTTAATTATATTTTAGATTTAATAAATGGACATTTTTGAAAATAAGCTTAATAAAGGTTTACAAGACATAAAATATTTTCAATCACAGGAATCAGAAGCTAATACCGGAATATTTTCAAAATTCAAAAATATTCAATCATCAATAAGCTCAATAATAATTAATGTACTTACACATCTTCACAAATAATTAAATGCAATTGATAAATGAACTAGATATTACATTGGTTTTAAAGTTGAAGAATTGTGAATTAAAATGATCCAATACATGTAGTGAACAAACATTATTTACAGAATGAGCTAGCAAGTCTTGTTACAAAACGTTAATACACAAATATTCTAACACAGCTCAATTATTACATTATTAAACATGAAGTAAATAAATATTTCAAAAAATTGAAATTGGAGAATTTATTTCAAAAAAAGATGTAACATTATAATTAAATGAGTTAATAATACTTAATTACAAAGTATATGATAAATAAAGTATTGAATTTATTTTTGTGACTGGAGATGAGCCAAAAATGCACAATTTCAATGAAATAGATATTACTCTTTAAAAAGCTTTTGCTGTAATTGTTGAAAATATAAACAGGGATTTAACATTTAATGATTTTGATGTTAAGTTGACTGTTATTGGCAAACTTTACAAAATAACTCCTAACATCAGATACATCAAAACAGTGTGCAGATCAAATTTCCTATCTGTAACATTAAAAGATTTTATTAAACCTGTTCCAGTTGATGTAAAGATAAGTATATTTGGTGAAATAATTTGTTTGTTTTTTATTCTCTATAAATGAAGAATCATAACTTCATTTAGTGTTTTGAGGTGCAGAATGTTTACTAATACACGAACCCTCATAGAATAACAACTAAATATTGAAGACTAATAATCGAAGGTCCTTGTACAATGTGTAAAAGTAAAAGGAGTAAATTCCTTAAATAAATTTTGTAGAAAACGGAGTAAAGATTAGTGAACAAATTAATAATGAATTACATGAAACAATGAGAAATTTTTTTAAGAAATGCATAATTCCTTTTCAAGTCCATGACTTCTGACAAGCCAATTTGGTAGAAAAGGATTCAGGCAATCTCAAAGAAATTTTAAAAGCGAATAAATCAAATAAATATTTATTTACTGTAACAGACATCTTTTCTACACTTGCTTTCGCTATTCTAGTTACAGATACAACAGGTAAGACTATACTTAACACTTGCAAAAAATATATTCATCGTTATTCCGCCAAAAAACAAGCAAACAGATAATGGTAAAGAATTTTCTAATAAGGAATTTCAAGAATTAATGAAAATTTTTTAATTAATCATTGTTCAAATAGAGAATTAAAAGCATCTGTTGGTAAATGATTTAAAAGAACATTGAAAGAAACGCTATGGAGCAAAATTCCTCTCAAAGGAAATTATACATGGGCTGACTAACTTCCTAAATTAATTGATGAATATAACAACATGAAACATTCGATTATAAAAATGATGTCGAAAAATACATATAAAGAAACTGACAAAATCTTATTGAAAACTGTTGGTGACATATGTGTTAGGTACTGAACAAGAATATAAAATTGGGGTGAAGCAGAATAAGTAAATTAAAACAAATTTTCGAAAATCGATATACTGCCCATTGGTCATCATAAATTGTCGAAATTGAAGATGTTATTCATATCATCCAATTAAATATAAACTGAAAGATTTAAGGAGATACCAAGTAAAAGGAAATTTTTGTGAGCAAGAACTACCAAAAACGAATTTTCCTATCAGCGCACACTCCGCTGCAGAGTGAAAATCTCATTCTGGAAACATCCCCCAGGCTGTGGCAAAGCCACGTCTCCGCAGTATCCTTTCTTTCAGGAGTGCTAGTTCTGCAAGGTTCGCAGAAGAGCTTCTGTAAAGTAAAGTTTGGAAGGTAGGAGACGAGGTACTGGCAGAAGTAAAGCTGTGAGGACCGGGCGTGAGTCGTGCTTCGGTAGCTCAGACGATAGAGCACTTTCCCGCGAAAGGCAAAGGTCCCGAGTTCGAGTCTCTGTTGGGCACACAATTATAATCTGCCAGGAAGTTTGTTATTTATTAGTTCATTTCATTCATATACAATTTCTATAGCTTTATTAAACTGTTCATCTGATTTTTGTTTTTAATTATCCTCAAATTTATTCAGTTCTTTTAAATGAGTTATTTGTCCTTTGTAGTCATTTTATATTAATATTTATTATATATTCACAAATTTACGAATGGATGGTAAAACGTCTTCCCAAACCCAACCTTGAAAATTTTCTGATATTCACATTTCTGAAATTATGATAAATGAATATCATTCTGGATCATTTATAAAATTTGTATATGATCACAAGTGTCCTTTTTGTTTACACTCCAATTCTGTATATTTTTATGTCCTTATTTGTAACACTATCACATAAAGCTTTTGTAGAATTCGAAAATTCCTAAATATCATAAAATGTTTTAGCTCTAAACCATAGATTATTATTCAAAATAACTGCTAAAACGTTTTTATAATTATCTACAGGTTTATTATTTTTTCCATCTACACACAACTACATTTTCTATAACGAAGTTTAAATACTATTTATATTTCTTATAACAAATAATTTTTTCTTTAGATATGGAAAGCGAAAATGAAATGATTTTTCCATTGTGCACCCAACAAAAAGAAATTCGTAATGAAATTAAAATAACAAAACAGAATATGCCTTCAAAATCAGGTTCAAATTGTTGTAAAAAAACAAAAGCAAAAACAATAACTTCATAACTGGCATAACAAAACATTTATTTGTGAAAAATGTGGAAAGGAAATTAAAAATTCTTCTAAATATATTCAGTAATCTTGATCAACCAAAAATTGTGAAGATAGCTTTAATTTATAAAAAAAATAAACAAAGAGACTATCAAAGAGTTCAGTGTTTCAAGTTCAACACCATAAATTAAGATATCATGCTAGAATATGATTTTATTTTATCTTCCCTGAAACTGTTTAAATCTCATGATAAATTCATTCTTATCATCTATTATTTTATTTGAGTTTAATTTATAATGACCAAATGTTAATGTATTAATACGACCTTGTAATTCAACAGATTTACCTTCATCAGAGCATAAAACAATTTTATTGCATTCAACAGTATGTAATTCATATTTACATTATCTAATCAAATTAATTTTTCTATATTGTTTTACTTTGTCAGCTAAACACTTTTTATAACCATTAAAGGTAATTTCGTTTTTCTCAACAGATTTCTGAACTTCTCAAGATTTTCTCTCTCCTTTATCACCACCTCTATAAAGATACATTTACGATCTTAAACTAATATGCTCCAATATAAATTTTCCACGATTTTCATCTTTCTTTTCTCCTAAACTTTCCTACTTGCTTGTGGAATTCCATAAATATTACCATTTGAATAATCACTTGCATCAAAGAAATCAAAGATCGATTTCATAACTTTAGTTCACATATTGTAAATGAAAGAATCACTGTCCATACAACATAATTCAATATTTTCACCATATTTTGGCTTCAAAACATTATATGGAATATCATAAATTTTTAATTTTGAAATATGTACAATACTCGTTCCAAATATAGATTGGATTTTTGATCAATACTTTTATTTTCCCCATATGAACTGATACTAGATTTTCTGAAAATAAAGTAGTATGATCATAATTTGGTTTTCAAATATAATGCGTATATTTTCTTGGACCTTCTATTATTTCAATATCCTGCCTTTTCTAACATTTTCCAATGTTTTTCCAAATACTGAATTTTTCATTAATTTGTAGAAATCTTTTCCTAAACCTTCAGCTGGCTTTTTTCTCCTATCTATATGGAACTCATTATTGTTTTTCAACCATTCTGATTGATGAGATTCTATGAAGTTTCTTTAACTTTAATACAAAATTTAAACAGTTTTTAAAATTTCTCTAATGTAAAACATACTTTTCATCATTATTTGAAGTTGTTAATAATTTATTTTCCTCCTTCTGGTGCCAATGGTATACCTTTATGTAAGTGATGTAATGTTTCTGGATATTGTAAATCGACTTCGAAAATATAACCATATTTATAATCATCTGACATTTCACGTACCTTTTCAGCATTAACTGTAATTTTAAATGGGTATTTGTGTCTAAATAAGCAACACAATTTGATTGTTTTGCTGGCTTAAAATTTTTGATTTATCGTATTTTTTAATACTCCTACAAATTCCACCTTGAGTTCCAGAAATTATACCATAACATAAGTGTGGAAGAAATCTAATTCTACTTTTGTCATTTTTAACAGAATATTTCAAGATAAACACTGTGCAGTAAAATACCAAGGTGCATTGAGTTTATAACATTTACTAGAGGTATATCTCTAATATTCAGAAATATCAGCTAAAATTAAAACATCAGATTTATTATATACCTTTGTATATTCATCTAAATATTGATTGTTTTGCAAACAATTTTTACTTGCTTACAACCTTCATCAGAAATATTATCTTTATTATGTGTCAAAAAAACATTTTTGTATACATAGTTAAGTTTCTTGTAAATTTTCTTCAGAATCCATTTACTCATTTGGGTAAACTACTTCTTTAATTATTAAATCTAATTATTCTCCTTCAAAATAGTTTCCTCTTCCTCTAAATTGTTCTTTAGTGAAATTAGACGATAATTTAGCAATACTTGAATCCATAAATTGGAACAGATCTAAAAATCTTAATCTATCTTAAACAAATTTTCTAAAAGAAATATATTTTCGCTCGTTATTTGGAATGACATCGATATCTTTATTATCTATTGTTAATTACTTGATTAACAAATGAACATTTCAGTTTGTTAAATTATGAATATAAACTGGAATAAATGTAGGGTTATGGTAATTAAGATTACTTCACGATATTTTCTGCTAAATTGCAAAGATTTCTCCAGATGGAAATTTATTTTCACAAATATGACAAGTTTTTGTACTTATAAAATTTATTTTATCACCATTTCACCTTATCATTCGAATATTTTGTCCATATATTATAGCAATTTCTATAGATTTCAAAGAATTTTTTTGCTGCATCTTTCCTTGTATGCGTTACAGGATTGTACAATCTCTGATAGAATATTTAACATAGTATATAATTGTGATCAGTAAATATTTTTGGAATTTATGGATTTAAGATTTTTCAGGGTTTGGTTGACAAGCATTAATATCTTTTAACAAACATTTGAAATGTGCATAAATTACAAAAGCCACCCTTTATGAATGATTATATTTTTCGGATTCAGTTTTTTGATCTTTTACAGGGACATTTATTTTTACCTCTTTATGTTCTTTACAATCGTTTTCATGAATGTCTACTTTTTCTTGTGAATAAAAATATCTTAAACCTCAATGACAAAGATAAACTTACAGTCCATTTTTAGTTGCTTGTGACCTAATTCATCTAGATAGATTTTTTAATGTGAATTATTTTCTTCTTGAATTACAGGAAGATTTTTCTTCATTTTTGTGTGGTACAGTGGTTACATAATAATTTTTTTCTTCTCTTTGCTTTCATATGCATAAACACTCATTGAAATAGTTGATTACTTACGTTTTGGATTATCTGTTAACTGAAAAGGAAAATTAATTTCCTCTCATTCAAATATTTCATATAATTCTAATCCAATATTTTTATAATTATGAAATCTTTCCGACTTTTTATCTAATGGATATATTGCAGATTTTATGACCCACAGAAAACATTTTGATCCATGATTTTTACATTAACAACAGCTTATTTTATCTTTAATTACTTTTGGTAAACCAATGAATGAAGAAACGAAAATTGGATTGTGTCTATCCACATTTAATTCTGAACTATTTATATAAAATAAAGACCAACCAGATTTTTCCCTTTGCATTTGTTCCATTTCAGTTAATAGACTGTTCATTAATTTTTGATAATCATCTTCTAAATTAGTTGTCTTAATATAATTTGACTAGTTGCTTTATAATTAAATGCTTGTATTTCATCTTCTGTTTTATAATCAGAATAAAATTTCATATTAACTTTGATTTCTCGTCTTTGTATTAAAATATTCCTTACTTTCGTGATTATTTCTGCTTTAATTTAATCATAAAAAATCTTCTCATTCAACAGTATTATCATTATTATTACTGATTTAAAGCCAGAAACTTTTCTATAAACTCGTTTAGGTGATTTAAAAAAATCATCCAGAAAACGGTTACCTGGTAAATTGGCTGATAACATTTGGGTAATATGTTCACATTTATCTACTACAATCTTTTGAAAATAATTGCCGTTATCGTTATTACTATTTTTACACTCAGATCTATTGATAAGATTGACTAATTATTGTTTATTAACATTAGAATATATTTTAAAATTTTTCTTTTTACAGATTCTACAAAGACTACATAACGATTTTTTACTTAAATCGTTATCATTATTAATTTTAGCTGAAGATCTTCTGATAAGAACAATTAATTCTCATTTATAAGTTTAGAATTTTTTTTATTATTTGGTTTTACGGATTTTAATAAGAACTTATAAAGATTTTTATTCAATTCATAATCGTTATCGTTGTTATTATTATTGTCATTATGATTTGAATAAGATCAATTAATTTTTGTTTATTAAGTTTGGAATTTTTTGATTTACAAATTGATCAAAGTTGTTTTGCATTTTTATATTTTAGTTCTCTTTTCTTCATTCCTTTCTTATTGAAATAATTAATAAACTCCATCACATCTTGTCTAGTTACATTTGAATAACCCTTTTCTTTACAATAATTTTCTAAATCACTACAACACAATCTATATTTTCCTTTACTTTAATTTTTTTTTAATTTTGAAATAGCTGAGTTTTTATTTATATAGAAAGAGATTTAAGTTTTCATTACTAAAACGATTAAAATGGACATTTGAGATTTTTTATTTAAATTTAAATCGATGATATAGGTAGGCCAGGTTTGACAGATATTATTTATAAAGAGGTAAAATTATTAGGTTGCTATTTTCTAAGTAGATGAGAATTTGGTTTTCTCAGTATAGGTTAATAAGATTTGATGACTATTATTTGTAAAGAAATAAAATTTATTATTTTTGTAAATTTTAAATCAGAAAATGACAATTTGGTTTCTTTGTTATAGACAATTGAGGTTTTGTCAGTGCATATGGCGATATTAGAATCTTGGTGTGTTTCCTGGAATTTTTAATCGAAATGCTCTTTGAACCTGACTTGGAATAAATATATTACTCATAAGACTTATCCACACAGCTCCAAAGATTGCAAGAGCCGACAAGTGCGAGAATTCTCACACAGTCAGCTTAACAGCTCATGCATCCAAGCTGATGACAAGAATAACATACAGAAGAATGGAAACGAAAAATGAGGATGTGTTAGATGACAATGAATTTGGCTTTAGGAAAGGTAAATGTACCAGTGTGACAGTCTTGATGTTGTGGCTTTCGTCCTAGGTTTCAACTCTGACATTGCTTAAATTCAGAATAAAATTCGTCAGAAATACAAGCCGAAGAATTGTGGCATAAAAAGTTATCCCCTTGCATCCAACAGCCTTGTGAAAGAGGGCAGACAAGCGAACAGAGGGTCATATTACTGCCTTTGGATGGGAAACAACCCCATAAAGGCGAAAGAATCAGTTATTATCAGTGACATGAAGTTGTAGAAATCAATGGAAACTACGATTTTAAAAGACACATAAAGTGTACCCACAAGACATGTGGCCTTAGTTGAAAAGTGTCATGATGGTCTCTATAATCTTGAAGAACTTAATAAAGGCAAGTCTTGCAGTTGAGATTGCATCCCAATAAGGTTCCTAACAAAACATGCTGATGCAATAGTCCCATATTTAGCAATCATATATAACCAGATCCTTGACGAAAGATCCATACCGAAAGACTGCAAAGATGCATAAGCTACACCAAGACACAAGGAAGGAAACAGGAGTAATCGGTCGGATTACTGGCATATCGGCACCGTCGATCTTATGCGTCATTTTGGAAGATATACTACGTTCTGACATTAAGAATTATATCGAAGGTAATGGTCTATTCACACACAGTCAACTCGGATTAAGTAAGTATCGTTTTGTGAAAAGCAAGTAGCTTTTTATTCACACAAAGTAGTGAACGCTGTCGACAGGAGATCTCAAATAGATTCCAGATTTCTGGATTTCCAGAAGGCTCTTGAAACCGTTCCTCATAAAAGACTTCTGAACAAATTACATGCCTATAGAGTATCCCTTCATGTGTGAGACTGGATTGTTGATTTCCTATCAGACAGGTCACAGAATGTAGTGATCAATGGAAAATTATTGATTAAAACAGAAGTGATATTTTGCGTTCCCCAAGGAAATGTTATAGGCCCTTTGCTATTCCTAATCTACATAACGGATTTAGGAGACAGACTGAAGAGCCCTCTGAGATAGTTTGCAGATGATGCTGTCATTTAAAATCTAGTAAAGTCACCATACGATGAAAACCATTGCAAAATGACTTGAACAACATATCTGTGTGATGCAAAAAGCGGCACTTATCTCTCAATAACGAAAAGTGTCAAGTCATCCACATTAGTAAAAAAAGAAAGCTGCAAAATTTTGTTAACATCATAAATCACATAAATTTTTCAAAGCAGTTCGACTAAATGCTTATAAATTGTAATTACGACCGACTGAGAATAGACCGCTGATGTATGGAAGGCAAATGAAAGACTTCATTTTACTGGCAAAACGCTTCGAAAATGCAACAGGTTTGCAAAAGTCACTGAATACACTAAGATTAGTCATGCTGTGCTGTATGTGATAGTTAATAGAGAGGATTGATGGAGGCTGAAATAATTCAAAGAACGGCAGCTCGTTTTGTATTATCGGAAATAGGGGAAGTGAGTTGGCAAGGCAATCATTAAAATAAAGATGTTTTTCTTTTGGCGAAATCTTTCCATGAAATTTCAGTCACGAGCTTTCCCCTCTGAATGTGAAAATATTTAATTGTCGCCAACCTAGATAGGGAGAAAATATCATCATAATAAAACAAGAGAAATCTTTACCTCGTACAGAAAGATGTAAGTGTTCATTTCTCCCACACCCTGTTAGGGGGTGGAACGTTAGAGAAATATTCTGAAGATGGATAGAAGAAACCTCTGCCAATGAGTTGAATGTGAATTGTATAGTAGTTATGTAGATGAAGAGGTAGATGTAAAGATGCCTAAAGCAGCACTACCTCCTGCCAAGTGCTGTCATTCGATTTCCTGATGCCTGAGGGTTCCTCCTGATTCCATGCCGCCCGTATGAAGTAACTGACGTGCATGTCCTTCTTCATGGCAACTCTCGGCCGCACACTGCAGGTGCAACAAAAACGCTCCTGCAGCGTTTTCGATGGGAAGTGTTTGATTGCCCACCATACAGCTCGGACTCATCTCACGTGAAGCACTGTCTATAAAGACAGCATTTTTTCACGGACAACACGAGCTGCATGCAGACCAGCGTAGGGAGATGGTGGAAAGTAACATCAACAATATTGATTGTTGCTTTGTCTACCCTCTTCCTGTGTTCGTTCCGCACCCTTTGCCATTGAAGCCTTTCCCAAGACTCTCTGACCTAAAAAATTTTACGTGCTCATAGAGCGTTCAGAACTGAAAAGCGCCGCGTGACGTGATGGACGGGCGTACTAGAGACACTGCGCAACACATCTGCGCAAAACTTCATCGGATTTTCACAGTAGTTTTAATCTCTCGGCCGACCAGAGCTTGAAAAAGAAATAGCCCTTGTAATTTTTCGCTTGTACATATTTCAGATTCATAGGAAATTAAGAAAAGGTTTACTTTGTCAACGGAGGGCCCCATCAACGTGGCCAACACCATCAGCTTGGCTGCCAAAACAAAAATGGGCCAATCAAGTTCTCTTTACATACGCAAAATTTAAAATGAAAAAAGGGTTCATAGCAAAAAGTTCACACAGTAGCATATTCTTATTACAAACATAGAAGAATCATAGCTTAGTATAGGATAGTTAGTTATACTACGTCTTTTACATCATGTATCTCAGTATCGATACGTTGTGCATTAGTCCTACGTTGACTTCGTTGCCCCGCGGCTGACTCAGACGAGCGGCTTGTCAATATTCAGTGTAAGGATGTCGGAAATAGACTTCCGAGCCGATGGAGCTGATTACAAGCACAAGTTTCGTCCTTGTTAACAGCAAGCCAATAGTTTGCACTTCAGCGCCGCCCACGACAATTTATTCAGGTGCCTCTCGAGCTCCGCCGAGTTTGGAGCACTTGTGGTATTTGCGAGCCGTGCCTGTTGGACAAGCAAATTGCTGCTTGTTCGCTCAGGGCTGACTCGAACAACTTGGAGCTTACATGTCAGCGCTCAGCTCCGATACCTAATTTCAGCCCGATGCTCGCAGCGTGCTTACATGCTTGTTGTGACAGAGTAAATCGCCGTGGCGATGGGATTAAAGCCTCTTTTTTTAAAAAACTGTCTTCAAAGACACAGAATCAAAGTATTTGACGGGACAAATTCTGATGATAATTCAACTGGAACGCATCGCAGAGCGGAAAATAAGTCAGTTGTATATCAATGGATTATACTGTCATTGTTTGGTTTAACAACTTCATGTACAGGATCTATGACACTGAAGACACATCGTCAGATTTCTGGAAAAATATCATCCACAGAATCTTGTATATACCGACGGCAGATAAATGCTAGAAATAACGCAAAGAACTTAGCAGTTCATGTAACCAAGTTGCTGCCAAGAATAATATATAGGTGAATCGAAAAGAGAACTGAGGATCTGTTACGTGACGATCACAGTTCTCACGTTACGCTTGATAATAGAAGTTACGAAAATTCAAGCCACTTTCATGGGCTTTATTGATTCGATCTACAAAAAGCGCTTGACAGGACAAAATGGAGCAAGAAGTTTGCAAATGCTCATAAATATAAGAAAAGATGAGTAAATCCAACACACACAAGAATCAAGTGGGGACAAAAAGAAACAAAGTTCTCTGACTAAAAAGTGGTCTAACGCAAGGATGCAGTCTTTCGCCCTAGTGTTCAATCTACACGTCGAGGAAGTTATGATGAAAGTGAAAGAAAATTTCATGAGTGGGCTTAAAATGTCGGATGAAAAGGTATCAATGATAAGTTTCTCTTCAATGACAGTGGAGAAGAATTACAGGACCTTTTAAGTGAAATGAATCGTCTAATGTGGTTAGAATATGGATTGAGAGTAGCGGAATTGGGGTTAGCAATACACTGAATATCAAAGTTGGTGACCAAGAAGTAGCTGAAGTGAAGGAATTCTGCTACCTTTAAGGATAAAAGAACTCATTGGTAAAGAAACAAGGAGGGCACAAAAACAAGATTAGGACAGACGAACAGGGCATTCATTGTCAAAAGAATTCTTCTAGTATCAAACATTGACTTTAATATGAGGAAGAAATTTCTGTGAATGTACGTTAGACGCACAGCCTTATACGGTTGTGAATCATGGACTGTAGAAATGAATGTTTAACATGTTGAAAATTAGGTGGACTGATAAGATATTCAGTGAAGAGGTTCACTGCAGAATGGATGAAGAAAGGAACATAATACAACCAATAAATAATTGCGGAAGAATGCAAATTAATAACAATAACACATAAATGCTAAGAATGTGCTAAGTGAATAGACATTCAAGCAACCTAAAACACACTGAAAATCACAATAAATCAAACGCAATGCATGCAGTAACGAAAAGATGGTGATTTATCTGGTAATAAATATGCAAACAGTCGTTTTTTTTAGTTTTTTATACGATTTATTCAACCATAGACTTGTTTTGGAGCCATTGCAGGCGCATCATTAGGTGTAACACCTCCATCTGATGATGAGCTTGCACTGGCTCGAAAACGTGTTTACGGTAGAATAAATCATATCAAAGAATTAAAACAGCTACTGGTTGCATATTTTTGCCAAATAAATCATCAGTTTAAATCACAGTCGCAGTTCGTCATCCACCATGGATATACTGAAACGAAAAGATGTGTTGAGATGTCTTCAACGTCGTAGAAATGTTCAACTTCTCTCCACCATACCATCGCCACTCCATGAACGGTTCAGTTGTCTGCAGAAGTCTTCCCACTCACACGCTCCTTCGACTTTCGAAACAGTTGGAAGGTAGTCGGTGAAAGATAGCAAATGTATGATGGGTGCACCGAGAACTAAAGACGGTTGTCAAAAGACATATCTGTCGTGCAACAATCAAGTTGTGAAGGTAGTGTAGAACTTGAAAGATGCTAACACATTATTGTGATTTTGTCACAGAAGTACAATCTAGACATTATATTGGATGCTAGAGCAAATATCTCGTGTTATTTTAAATCCAATAGTCGCGCCCTATGTGAAATTTTCGTATCTATACAATGTGACATAGAGTAGTGTAAACACAGTATTACAATTTTCTTAAAATCTAGTAACTACTAATTCGTTCTGCTGTCATATAGCTTCATAATTTATGTAGGATGCGGACGTTATTAAAATTGCTCTCTAACGAACGTTACGCATTCTCGAAATTTTACTTGGGGAGACTAAGCGATAATCACTCAGCGTGGCACAGGAAAGGCGTTTATGTCAGTGATATTTTATTTGAGAAGACTCTGTACTTAGGGTAGCCACAGCCTAGATATATCATTTGAAGATAAAACCGCTTCAACTGTAAGTACTTTATTTATAAGCACGACCGTTTTCGCAGCATTTTAGCTGCATCGTCAGGTGCAATAAAATCATGTTCTGATCGAGAAAAGAGTATGGGACGACCCAGCGTTCAGAGTTAACAATTTCTGTCTAATAATGGACGTCAGTTGCAAAATAGCACAGAACAACACATAACGCCCTTGTGATACGCCCCTGTGATAGCATGAGTACAAGTATATGGTGAGCCCACGGGTCCACATACACCGAAAAAGTGATCAAAAACCGACCTATGTGATCACCTATGGGATTATATAAAATTAAGCAGCCCTGCATGTGAAACAGGTTATCTTTATTTGGTGATTTCGTAAAGGACAGACGGTAGTATTCGTTGGAGAAGGAAACACTTTGTACAAGGCTCTGTTTAATATCATTGTTATTATTCAAACCAACAACGCCATCCTTAAGGGTCTTCCACACGGTGATGAGGATATCTGAGTCGTATAAAGTTGTCCTGAACTATCCACTATCTTGAAGTACAGAATGCCTATAGATACCGCAAGAGAAAGCTGGTTCTGATGACACTAAGCACCAAGATTCTCATCACAAAGGAGAGGATGTCACAACATGACCAGAACCCAAAGATTTACCAGCGCCGCCACCCCTAGGGCCATTGAAAAGAACTACGGCCAGAGTGCTGCAATCTGCTCCAACGAGAAGTTCTGAAACATTGGATCGCTGTATCTCCAGGAGAGGAATCAATGCGGCCCGTTGTAGTGCATGTAGAGTGGCATAGTAGTTTGTGGCACTGTCTGATGTGCTGTGGATCGTCTTTTAAAACCTGAACACCAGCAGTTGCTTGTTATTTAGACTTTATCATTACATTCGACGCTGTATTTTCGTAGGATAAGCATCACTCATTTATCTCTTTTTACCATCCACGGTAATACTATAGACAACTGATTTTGAACGTGGTTGAGGTGTTCTTGGGGCTTGATAAGCAATATACTTATGTATAAATTCTTATTAGTAGCAGTGTGTGTTGTACTTCCATTTCTTTGTGACGACGGTGACTGTGATGATAACATTATGTCTCCAATTATTCAGCATCAGCTGAGAGCTTCTTGGCGAGTTTTCCTGTTTTTATACCTGAACCTTCCTGCTGAGTCGGCTGGAAGGATGTGATTAATAGGCATTAGTCAGCAAGCTTTTTTCATATCTTGTAGTTGTTTACAACACACATTTCCCAGGAATGGGCTCTCTCCTGTAGATATTCCCAGAAACATATTCTCTTTGCGGATATGTATGTGTTGTGTATTTTGGAGAGGAAACAGATTAAGCAGACATCGCCTCTCCGCAACACAGTTCGTCGTTAAAAAGAAAATTTCGGGAAAGACACTTTTTAATTTGCGTATGTCATAATTAAAGTGGTAGTGCACTTCTCTTATAAGTGGCGGTAATGTGAGCCATTCGCCATGGCCTTTCGAGGTATACGTTGCGATCTTATCTCTTGCACACTGTTCCCTGTGTTTGCTTACCCGTCAGGCGATGTACATCCTATACATAAAAGTGGCTCAGTTATTTGACAAATACACTCCTGGAAATGGAAAAAAGAACACATTGACACCGGTGTGTCAGACCCACCATACTTGCTCCGGACACTGCGAGAGGGCTGTACAAGCAATGATCACACGCACGGCACAGCGGACACACCAGGAACCGCGGTGTTGGCCGTCGAATGGCGCTAGCTGCGCAGCATTTGTGCACCGCCGCCGTCAGTGTCAGCCAGTTTGCCGTGGCATACGGAGCTCCATCGCAGTCTTTAACACTGGTAGCATGCCGCGACAGCGTGGACGTGAACCGTATGTGCAGCTGACGGACTTTGAGCGAGGGCGTATAGTGGGCATGCGGGAGGCCAGGTGGACGTACCGCCGAATTGCTCAACACGTGGGGCGTGAGGTCTCCACAGTACATCGATGTTGTCGCCAGTGGTCGGCGGAAGGTGCACGTGCCCGTCGACCTGGGACCGGACCGCAGCGACGCACGGATGCACGCCAAGACCGTAGGATCCTACGCAGTGCCGTAGGGGACCGCACCGCCACTTCCCAGCAAATTAGGGACACTGTTGCTCTTGGGGTATCGGCGAGGACCATTTGCAACCGTCTCCACGAAGCTGGGCTACGGTCCCGCACACCGTTAGGCCGTCTTCCGCTCACGCCCCAACATCGTGCAGCCCGCCTCCAGTGGTGTCGCGACAGGCGTGAATGGAGGGACGAATGGAGACGTGTCGTCTTCAGCGATGAGAGTCGCTTCTGCCTTGGTGCCAATGATGGTCGTATGCGTGTTTGGCGCCGTGCAGGTGAGCGCCACAATCAGGACTGCATACGACCGAGGCACACAGGGCCAACACCCGGCATCATGGTGTGGGGAGCGATCTCCTACACTGGCCGTACACCACTGGTGATCGTCGAGGGGACACTGAATAGTGCACGGTACATCCAAACCGTCATCGAACCCATCGTTCTACCATTCCTAGACCGGCAAGGGAACTTGCTGTTCCAACAGGACAATGCACGTCCGCATGTATCCCGTGCCACCCAACGTGCTCTAGAAGGTGTAAGTCAACTACCCTGGCCAGCAAGATCTCCGGATCTGTCCCCCATTGAGCATGTTTGGGACTGGATGAAGCGTCGTCTCACGCGGTCTGCACGTCCAGCACGAACGCTGGTCCAACTGAGGCGCCAGGTGGAAATGGCATGGCAAGCCGTTCCACAGGACTACATCCAGCATCTCTACGATCGTCTCCATGGGAGAATAGCAGCCTGCATTGCTGCGAAAGGTGGACATACACTGTACTAGTGCCGACATTGTGCATGCTCTGTTGCCTGTGTCTATGTGTCTGTGGTTCTGTCAGTGTGATCATGTGATGTATCTGACCCCAGGAATGTGTCAATAAAGTTTCCCCTTCCTGGGACAATGAATTCACGGTGTTCTTATTTCAATTTCCAGGAGTGTATTTTCAGTTCTTCTGTGGAAGTGACTCGGCATCTGTTCGCACAATCCATTGTGCGCTGTTCTACCCAAATCAGTATAAACGTAGACAATTTCCAAATAAAATTTTGGGAAAGTCTCCTAACCACTTGAATGTCTCAACATGCAGCACCCCAGTCTTTTACTCTAATATTTTCGTGACATATCGCAAACTTTTAAGCAGTAATCGAAGTACCTCTGCAATTGAAATTATTTCATTATTACTTGAATTACTGCATAGCTAACCAAGCTTTAACGGCTGTAATAAAATCGAACTGAAAGCGAATTGCGTTTTGATCTCTAAACACGTCGTAGTGTCTTCATGTGCAGAAGGAAAGTCACATTTCCTTTCTAAGATCGGTGCCGATTCATTTCCGCACTTTGATCTCTATCGCAGTGTGCTAAGAAGTATTTTAAAAGTATTATCCGTCTTTCTTAATCGAAAAACCAACAGCAACAGCAAGTTTCGCCTTTCACAAATCTTCTACAGTCCACTTACTTCGCTCTGTGTTCCTTATATCGAAACAAAACAAAGAAGAACAATGCCTGGTTTAAGCAACAACAACTATGTGATGCAAAGTACGGCTTACCTAGATGCTGCTCATAATCAGTAGTGTGAGGAAATTATTTGCAGTCTGTGCTAACACTGTTGGTCATTCGATGATAGTCATGCTCACCATCATGAATGACAGGACGTGAAGCATTATTTTTCAAACAGTCTCGTTTTCATGATGGAGTCATTGTCTCTCCTGAATTCTTGGGTTTCCCGTGGTTTGGAAATAAATGTAGATGGCTCACCACGATTATTTTTTAAAAGGATGTGCGTGCACAGATGGAAATTTCTGGGAGGGTGTTTCAGATTCTCAGTAGGCTCGCTATTGGGAATTCTATCAGCATAGACCACTTAAAACATACATGCGTTATCCTTTTACTTGATGTTTATTACTGCGGTTTATCTGCTATTTCCTTAAGAAGTTTCGTGTGGGAGCCCTGCATAAAATCCGTTAGATTCATTAACGTTAACACGTAGTTGAATTATTTCCTTCAGTGTCCAGTAAGAATCGTGGATTTTGGAAGTTTCCAGTATTTCCAATAGGTTCTCTGTGACACTGGTCGAGTACAATTCACTGATGTCAGCAGAAAGCGAAAGAAGGGCATTGCAATGCCATATTCTATGTGCAAATATATTACACTCTGCTAACATACTGCTCCCTGCAGAGCTCAATCATGTTCACATTTTCGGAAAACGAAATGCAGGTTTGAAAACGTCTACGGTGTCAGTATTCATTTTATCAATGGGTAAGTGTGGAAACCAAGAGTAAAGACAAAGACTTCGTACCAGTGGTCTAGGGGTAGCGTATTTGATTCATAATCAAAAACGTCTTCGGTCCCAGGTTCGATCCCCGCCACTGGCTAAATTTTGATAAATAATCAGCATTGGCGGCCGAAGACTCCGGCATAAGAAGTCAGCCTCATTCTGCCAACGGCCTTGTCAAAGAGGGCGGAGGAGCGGATAGAGGTTCAGGGCACTCTCTTGTCCTAGGGGTGGGAAATTGCCCCTAAAGGCGGAAGAATCAGCAATGATCAACGACATGAGGATGCAGAAGGCAATGGAAACCACTGCATTAAAGACACGTAACGTGTATCCACAGGACATGTGGCCTGTAATTGAAGAAGTGTCATGACGATCTCTCCATTGGCAAAAGATTCCGGAATAGTCCCCCATTCGGATCTCCGGGAGAGGACTGCCAAGGGGGAGGTTACCATGAGTAAAAGATTGAATAAGCAACGAAAGGATAACGTTCTACGAGTCGGGGCGTGGAATGTCAGAAGCTTGAACGTGGTAGGGAAACTAGAAAATCTGAAAAGGGAAATGCAAAGGCTCAATCTAGATATAGTAGGGGTCAGTGAAGTGAAGTGGAAGGAAGACAAGGATTTCTGGTCACATGAGTATCGGGTAATATCAACAGCAGCAGAAAATGGTATAACAGGTGTAGGATTCGTTATGAATAGGAAGGTAGAGCAGAGGGTGTGTTACTGTGAACAGTTCAGTGACTGGGTTGTTCTAATCAGAATCGACAGCAGACCAACACCGACAACGATAGTTCAGGTATACTTGCCGATGTCGCAAGCTGAAGATGAACAGATAGAGAAAGTGTATGAGGATATTGAAAGGGTAATGCAGTATGTAAAGGGGCACGAAAATCTAATAGTCATGGGCGACTGGAATGCAGTTGTATGGGAAGGATTAGAAGAAAAGGTTACAGGAGAATATGGGCTTGGGACAAGGAATGAAAGAGGAGAAAGACTAATTGAGTTGTGTAACAAGTTTCAGCTAGTAATAGCGAATACCCTGTTCAAGAATCACAAGAGGAGGAGGTATACTTGGAAAAGGCCGGGAGATACGGGGAGATTTCAATTAGATTACATCATGGTCAGACAGAGATTCCGAAATCAGATACTGGATTGTAAGGCGTACCCAGGAGCAGATATAGACTCAGATCACAATATAGTAGTGATGAAGAGTAGGCTGAAGTTCAAGGCATTAGTCAGGAAGAATCAATACGCAAAGAAGTGGGATACGGAAGTACTTAGGAATGACGAGATACGTTTGAAGTTCTCTAACGCTATAGATACAGCAATAAGGAATAGCGTAGTAGGCAGTACAGTTGAAGAGGAATGGACATCTCTAAAAAGGACCATCACAGAAGTTGGGAAGGAAAACATAGGTACAAAGAAGGTAGCTGCGAAGAAACCATGGGTAACAGAAGAAATACTTCAGTTGATTGATGAAAGGAGGAAGTACAAACATGTTCCGGGAAAATCAGGAATACAGAAGTACAAGTCGCTGAGGAATGAAATAAATTGGAAGTGCAGGGAAGATAAGAAGAAATGGCTGCAGGAAAAATGTGAAGACATCGAAAAAGATATGATTGTCGGAAGGACAGACTCAGCATACAGGAAAGACAAAACAACCATTGGTGGTAACATTAAGAGTGCAACGGGAATTCCATTGTTAAATGCAGAGGAGAGAGCAGATAGGTGGAAAGAATATATTGAAAGCCTCTATGAGGGTGAAGATTTGTCTGATGTGATAGAAGAAGAAACAGAGTCGATTTAGAAGAGATAGGGGATCCAGTATTAGAATCGGAATTTAAAAGAGCTTTGGAGGACTTACGGTCAAATAAGGCAGAAGGGATAGATAACATCCCATCAGAATTTCTAAAATCATTGGGGAAAGTGGCAACAAAACGACTATTCACGTTGGTGTGTAGAATATATGAGTCTGGCGACATACCATCTGACTTTCGGAAAAGCATCATCCACACAATTCCGAAGACGGCAAGAGCTGACAAGTGCGAGAATTATCGCACAATCAGCTTAACAGCTCATGCATCGAAGCTGCTTACAAGAATAATATACAGAAGAATGGAAAAGATAATTGAGAATGCGCCAGGTGACGATCAGTTTGGCTTTAGGAAAAGTAAAGGGACGAGAGAGGCAATTCTGACGTTAAGGCTAATAATGGAAGCAAGGCTAAAGAAAAATCAAGACACTTTCATAGGATTTGTCGACCTGGAAAAAGCGTTCGACAATATAAAATGGTGCAAGCTGTTCGAGATTCTGAAAAAAGTAGGGGTAAGCTATAGGGAGAGACGGGTCGTATACAATATGTACAACAACCAAGAGGGAATAATAAGAGTGGACGATCAAGAATGAAGTGCTCGTATTAAGAAGGGTGTAAGACAAGGCTGTAGCTTTTCGCCCTTACTCTTCAATATGTACATCGAGGAAGCAATGATGGAAATAAAAGAAAGGTTCAGGAGTGGAATTAAAATACAAGGTGAAAGGATATCAATGATACGATTCGCTGATGACATTGCTATCCTGAGTGAAAGTGAAGAAGAATTAAATGATCTGCTGAACGGAATGAACGGTCTAATGAGTACACAGTATGGTTTGAGAGTAAATCGGAGAAAGATGGTCACGAAGTCAATGAAGTTAAGCAATTCTGCTACCTAGGCAGTAAAATAACCAATGACGGACGGAGCAAGGAGGACATCAAAAGCAGACTCGCTATGGCAAAAAAGGCATTTCTGGCCAAGAGAAGTCTACTAATATCTAATACCGGCCTTAATTTTAGGAAGAAATTTCTGAGGATGTACGTCTGGAGTACAGCATTGTATGGTAGTGAAACATGGACTGTGGGAAAACCGGAACAGAAGAGAATCGAAGCATTTGAGATGTGGTGCTATAGACGAATGTTGAAAATTAGGTGACTGATAAGGTAAGGAATGAGGAGGTTCTACGCAGAATCGGAGAGGAAAGGAATATGTGGAAAACACTGATAAGGAGAAGGGACAGTATGATAGGACATCTGCTTAGACATGAGGGAATGACTTCCATGGTACTAGAGGGAGCTGTAGAGGGCAAAAACTGTAGAGGAAGACAGAGATTGGAATACGTCAAGCAAATAATTGAGGACGTAGGTTGCAAGTGCTACTCTGAGATGAAGAGGTTAGCACAGGATAGGAATTCGTGGCGGGCCGCATCTAACCAGTCAGCAGACTGATGACCAAAAAAAAGATAGCAGAATAACTCATGATCATGAATGGTTTACTCAACAGCTCTAGATAATCACCAAGATCGTGAATATATAGTTTATTACAAAATTAACGGAAGATATTAAGACTCAAATAAGAATCAGTAAAAGTCTGTCATATTTGCGAGAAACTTCATGAGTAAGACGTAGTAAAGCACCGAGATTACTGTCATTTCGCAGGTGCTTACCGTGATGCAGTACATCCATGGTCCATGTGATTTATAGGCATCACTAAACTGTACCTGTCATATTAAACAATCCGAGCAATGACAATTTATGTGTACAAAAGAGAACAGATGCCAATGAAAAAACTACATGAAAACCAGGTCTCATTTCTATTCTACCAACGAATATGAAAAAATATAAATTATTCCCAAAGAGTATTCCAATAACGCGCCAAGAAAGGTACTGCAAGATGAATTTCAGATTTATTGTTTCATTAAAAGTGTGCATCTCACATAAGACCAGAACACATTGTAATGAGGGCATATTTTACAGAAGATCTTGAGTTTAATGTAGTTAACAAGTAGGACATTTTTCCTTATGAATATGCAAGCAAGATTGTCAGCTCTCCATTGAAAAGCTTTAGACTTTGGAACAGGCAAAACAATAACAGAAGCTTAATACTAAAGCCTTCAGTGTCTGGAACGCAAACAATTGTAAGACACTTTGCTTTTTATTGAGAAACTGATGTACTTCCCCTTAGTGACATTTTCGGAAATTTTCTAGGTTTTCGCCTTAGGATATTAGAAGCACAGAGGAGCCGAGCGGATGACACCTCTGCACGATGTCAGGCAACGTCTAGAAACGCTCGTGGTGATAAGAAAACATGATTATTCAGTGAATCGTTTATTTTGACAACTTTTACAAAGGGTGGTGCACTGCTGGCTGTAGCTGCCTCCTGCCTTGGTCACGGACAGACTCTTGGTGTCGGACGCTGCACCAGCCCTTGCGCTTGCCTCCTAGCGAAACGTCGTCCCTCTTGCGTCGATACGGATGCTTAGCCCAGCCTGGTACAGCATCGATGGCTGCTACCAGCTGAGGGAGTGTACTCGATCCCACTCCGTGTCTCTTCTTTCCTGGACCACAGCATCTGCGGTGTAGGCGGCAGGCGTTGAACCCAATACTGCCAGCCTGGTAGGCCTCGCATCCGGAGGCGCGTAGGTGTACCGGACGGTGGTCCGCCAGGAACCCTGGTCATCGTCTTCCGTCCCACACGCAGAGAGTACAGCACCCGGTACTGCAGTGCTGCTGGTAGTTCATCAGCTCTCCCATCAGTAGTGGTTGGTGTGACTCAGCATGAAGTTCGTCAGTGGAATTCAGCTCTGCGGCACTCAACGGCTGGCTGGTACTGCGCTTGTTGATCTGAGAAAAGACTTACTAAAACAACATGGTCGTGGAACGGAATGTCGTCGACACGTACTCCATCGTTCCCTGAACCTTCTACCTGGAGCTGGGGCTCCGGTATTTAAAGGGCTCTCCGTAGTTCTGTGACGTGCGGTGTACTAGGGATGACCGCATGTGGCCTCGTTATTCTGCTACCCTTGGTTTAATTCTCTCTTAGCAGCTAGTTAAATTGGTCTATGAGTGTTTTCCCTAGCCGAGTCTATTGCTTATTACGGCACCCCGCCGCGCGAACAAGCGTGCTTCTTATTTTGCTCAGTCGCTGTCCTTTTCTGTTTTCCCGCTGCATGTGCTCTCTCTCAATCAGCTACTGCAGAGCTGCCCTGCATTACCGTGCTTCCTGGTCCGCCGCTAACCGTGTCGCAACCAGCCTCTCTTACGTCAAGGTGGTTGAATTCCATTAAAAATTTTATAACTTGGAAGCCGTATTACCCTGTGCCGTAACAGAACCGATGTTCACAAATGACTCAGTACTTACTGATTCCCAATGAATGACAAACTTAGTCTTCCTATGGTGAATAAAAAAGTTGTTAGTCTGATGAAGGACAAACTGAATGGGGAGTCCATTGCAAAATATGTGGGCTTCTGTGCAGAGGTGTATGCTCTTGAGAGTGAGACTGACCGGATAATGCATAAAGCAAAAGGCATGAAATAATCATCTGCAAATAGGCTAACCATCGATGATTGCAAGCAGTGCATTCTTGATTTGGAGGTAAACACCACTGAGCATTTTGTCGTTCACTCGAAGCAGCATCTTGTTTTGACTATTTAACAACTTCAACTCTCTTTATCTGCTCAAGATGATAAACGTCAAATACTTCCAGATAAGAGTAAATGCAATGGCTTGGGGGCGCCAACACATCAAAAATGATGGCTATAAATAATGTGAGTACCTGACTAAAATAAACTGTATAAATATAAATAATTAAAAATTGGACATTGTAACTTTATGTACCACCTTTCTCTGATGGTAAAAATGTAAATAGTGTAAATAACGTAAATTGAGACGAATGCCACGTTTTTCTGATAGAGAAACTATTCTTAGCCACCCATCATAAAATGATCTCATTGGAAATATCTGTAAATTGTACTTACTTTTCGATGGAAGTATAATGATCCACCGTAATTGCAATGTATGTAAAATATTGCATGTAAATTGTATATTTTTTTGATGAAAAATCGGTCGTCCATTACAACTGCTCATATGCTGGTAGAAAAAAAAACACTGTAAAAACATTGTACAAAAAAATATTATGTCGTATTTTATATTTGAGTTCTTTTTTCGTGATCCTTCCTCTATAGTTTGTCACACACACACACACAGTGTTAGCAACCGTCTGTTTGTCTCTCAGCAGATCTGCAGCTTATCAGGATAGCT
Organism: Schistocerca nitens; assembly: GCF_023898315.1. Classification (NCBI taxonomy): domain Eukaryota; kingdom Metazoa; phylum Arthropoda; class Insecta; order Orthoptera; family Acrididae; genus Schistocerca; species Schistocerca nitens. Next base: position 796,830,593 of record NC_064615.1, read on the forward strand.
GAGACGTATGGAGGTACCTCCCTCTGCACTGAATATTCAGTGCATATTTGCAGGTGACTAACGAAAAATCTTGAGAGATCAGAGTAGTTCTAGATTTTTTTTACCATGACAGAAAAAAGGTGAGGTATTTTTTTAAAATGTAGTGACAGTTCGAATCACATGTTTGTTTAACGATTACCATATTTGATAAATGAAATACAAAGAGAGAGAATAAGTGTTTACTTTTGTAAGTGGGGTCACGTTTCTGATATAGTGTGTGTGTGTGTGTGTGTGTGTGTCTGTGTGTGTGTGTGTGAGAAAGAGAGAGAGAGAGAGAGAGAGAGAGAGAGAGAGAGAGTAATGGAGGGGCAAGGGAAAATGTTTACTTTGCGTGAGACACATCAAAAGTGTTTGCAGTTTTTTGACATATAAGAGGTAGAGATAAATGATTAGCTTGACTTTTGCATTCATTCCTCAGTAACATATTATAATGATGAGACAACTGTGGAGAGAGAGTTCAAATGGTTCAAATGGCTCTGAGCACTATGGGACTTAACATCTATGGTCATCAGTCCCCTAGAACTTAGAACTACTTAAACCTAACTAACCTAAGGACGTCACGCAACACCCAGTCATCACGAGGCAGAGAAAATCCCTGACCCCGCCGGGAATCGAACCCGGGAACCCGGGCGTGGGAAGCGAGAACGCTACCGCACGACCACGAGCTGCGGACTGTGGGGAGAGAGATGAATGAGACAGTGCAGAGGGCAATTTGATACACTCTTAGGCAGGGGATAATTTGACGCACTTTGGAGTAATTTAATACACGTTTTGTGACTTCTCTTATTTCTCTGGATCAGAACAGACTCCAAGCCATTCACTTGGTGCTCCAAGATTTTAATTTCTTGGGCGAGAAAGAGGCATTTGTTTGGATTCAGGCGGAACACAATTCTAAAGCAAAAACACATCGTCCATTTCAAGTGTCAAAGCAGGTTGACCATTTTACGTCTCAAGGTGGCTGAAGCGTTACACTGTCCAAGCAGCGTAACTTAGAACTCATAGAGGCTTTTAAGAGCTAAAAAGGCAGTCTCTTCCCATCCAGCCGGCCACTGTGGCCGAGCGGTTCTAGGCGCTTCAGTCTGGAACTGCGCGACCGCTACGGTGGCAGGTTCGTATCCTGCCTCGGGCATGGATGTGTGTAATGCCCTTAGGTTAGTTAGGTTTAAGTAGTTCTACGTTCTAGGGGACTGATGACCTCATATGTTAAGTCCCATAGTGCACAGAACCAGTAGAACCAACGACCCTCTGAAGGTTCGACGATGCCATCCTGCAGCATCTTCTCCACTTCGTCCCAGATTATATGTCATTCATCTGGCGACACCACATATAAGCGCTGGCTAATTGATGGATGATCACCAATGAGCCGCTTGGTCTGTCTTTCTCCACTCGGGATTCTGAAGCAGTCAAAAACAGAAGCAGAATGGCTATGAAACATCTAAGTTCCCCATTAGATCCTATTGTCAGTTAGGTAGTTGCTCCCTGCGTTCTCGTAGTGTTGGTGGAGCATGAATCTTCGTCAGTGACACTGATTAGGTTGTCTCCACACACATATCTTTAGGGATGATTTATAGATGTTCGTAACAGCGATCCTAAGTTATCCTTGACCACCTACAATGCTTATGGTCGTCCTTGGGACATAAATTTCCTTTGTGAGCCTGAGTAGCTTTTTGCAATTGATAAAATCTTCAATGTCGAAGAGAGAAACTCCACTGATGACTGAGATTCGTCTCTGTATGTTCATCTTTTCACTGACGATTGCAGAACTTCGACTGTTCAGTACAGAATGTCAAATCAAATACCTTTCAGCCCTCTAAATTTCCAAATTGTTATTTTATCTGGCTACAAGATTCGGTGTCGTATTACGCCATCTTCAGGCGCCGTGACCGACGAATAGGAAGATCCCACCTTTGGTCCAGTCGACAGGCAATGTTTGAAGTCATCGTTGTCTCAAAAATCTACGGATGCCAGTCTTTGAATTCTGGCCCCTACTTTGACTGGACCAAAGGTGGGAGTCTTCTTACACTTCGGCAAGGAACATGAAGATGGCGTAATATACCACCGAAACTGGTAGCCCAGTAAAATAACAATTTGGAAATTTAGACAGCTGAAAGGTGTTTGATCTCCCATTCTGAAACTCGTCTTGTTGACATGGTAGGATAACACCACCTTCAACGGCAAACAACCGCACTGGGTAATCTTTGTGATTTGTGCTTGCTGGAATGGCTTCGTCACACTGAAGCTTTTATCTTCAACAGTTTATGATTGCTTGTCAAGCCTCTAAGAAGACCTACCTGAGAATAACGTTCTGACTACATTCTGATAAAATGACAAATTCTTATGGTTTTGTTCAGTCACTGATAGCTATTCTTGCAATATACACTCCTGGAAATGGAAAAAAGAACACATTGACACCGGTGTGTCAGACCCACCATACTTGCTCCGGACACTGCGAGAGGGCTGTACAAGCAATGATCACATGCACAGCACAGCGGACACACCAGGAACCGCGGTGTTGGCCGTCGAATGGCGCTAGCTGCGCAGCATTTGTGCACCGCCGCCGTCAGTGTCAGCCAGTTTGCCGTGGCATACGGAGCTCCATCGCAGTCTTTAACACTGGTAGCATGCCGCGACAGCGTGGATGTGAACCGTATGTGCAGTTGACGGACTTTGAGCTAGGGCGTATAGTGGGCATGCGGGAGGCCGGGTGGACGTACCGCCGAATTGCTCAACACGTGGGGCGTGAGGTCTCCACAGTACATCGATGTTGTCGCCAGTAGTCGGCGGAAGGTGCACGTGCCCGTCGACCAGGGACCGGACCGCAGCGACGCACGGATGCACGCCAAGACCGTAGGATCCTACGCAGTGCCATAGGGGACCGCATCGCCACTTCCCAGCAAATTAGGGACACTGTTGCTCCTGGGGTATCGGCGAGGACCATTCGTAACCGTCTCCATGAAGCTGGGCTACGGTCCCGCACACCGTTAGGCCGTCTTCCGCTCACGCCCCAACATCGTGCAGCCCGCCTCCAGTGGTGTCGCGACAGGCGTGAATGGAGGGACGAATGGAGACGTGTCGTCTTCAGCGATGAGAGTCGCTTCTGCCTTGGTGCCAATGATGGTCGTATGCGTGTTTGGCGCCGTGCAGGTGAGCGCCACAATCAGGACTGCATACGACCGAGGCACACAGGGCCAACACCCGGCATCATGGTGTGGGGAGCGATCTCCTACACTGGCCGTACACCACTGGTGATCGTCGAGGGGACACTGAATAGTGCACGGTACATCCAAACCGTCATCGAACCCATCGTTCTACCATTCCTAGACCGGCAAGGGAACTTGCTGTTCCAACAGGACAATGCACGTCCGCATGTATCCCGTGCCACCCAACGTGCTCTAGAAGGTGTAAGTCAACTACCCTGGCCAGCAAGATCTCCGGATCTGTCCCCCATTGAGCATGTTTGGGACTGGATGAAGCGTCATCTCACGCGGTCTGCACGTCCAGCACGAACGCTGGTCCAACTGAGGCGCCAGGTGGAAATGGCATGGCAAGCCGTTCCACAGGACTACATCCAGCATCTCTACGATCGTCTCCATGGGAGAATAGCAGCCTGCATTGCTGCGAAAGGTGGATATACACTGTACTAGTGCCGACATTGTGCATGCTCTGTTGCCTGTGTCTATGTGCCTGTGGTTCTGTCAGTGTGATCATGTGATGTATCTGACCCCAGGAATGTGTCAATAAAGTTTCCCCTTCCTGGGACAATGAATTCACGGTGTTCTTATTTCAATTTCCAGGAGTGTATGTTGTGTCAGCTGGATGTTTTTTCAGTTTGCGACTTTGAGCACAATTGCTTCCGTATTTTGGAACACAGACTTCTTCAGCTGACGACGATAATAGTCCAGCATTATAGGAAGGAAGCCCCTGGGTTGTCTAGTGCATGGACAAGCTGACCGTCGATGATGACGTTAATGAGATTTCGTGACATCTTGGTGACTGTTTTCCTTGGAGGATCTGTATCTGTGGCGTCCTCACTCTCATAGATGGTCCTCCATAGATGGTCGGCTAATTTTATTTTTCTGAAGGTGGCGGCTAGACGAGTAGTTCATACCCCTACAGGACGACGAGCAATGGCTACGGCGTGTTGTGCTTCATCCCACAGGTAGGCCAAAATAGTCTGCAGCCGTCATTAACAGAACAGTCTTAATGGTTATCGTCTGGTGGCGTCGCAGTCTTCGAAAACTCGCCTTCATCTGCAGTGTTCAGGGCGTCCACAGTGGAAACACATCGGTTTGTTGTCTTCTGTCCTCCAGATGTCTGTTCTGCTGTGGGATTTCCTACATGGGATAGGAGGGGATTGTATCTGCGTTCTTCATACGCTCGATAGTTGTTTGATGGCTGCGGCATAAATGAGTTGGCCGAGTTGTTCCTTCCTAGCACGTTCGTCTGACAGCGGAGATTGTTGCTAAAGACTGATATACTTCTTCTTCAACATTATTACCTTCTGATGTGTCCGGTCGACATTCAGTGCTGCCATGTTCGGTTCAGTTTTAGTGGTTGACATGCACAGTTGTATCTCTTCTCTTACAATCTGCCGTATGAGAGAAAGGCGAGTTCATGGTAGCCTTCCACAAACACCACAGGTAACACGTCCGGTAGTCGTTATACCTCTTTTGTTATTAGGCATTTCCTCGATCTTCCTGGCACCACATGATGGATTCTTCTATCGTTGTGACACACTTTACCAGAAGAGCTTGGTACCTATGACCTTGCACTACTTTCAAGTTTTACATTTTGTCGGCGGCCCTGTTCTTCAACTGTTCTTCTGCTATGTGGACTAGCCGCTGATTGTGGACAACGTTCCCTTGAGTTACCTGAAATTTGTCCCAACTTCTGAGCTCCTCTTCGTCATTCTCGAGCCACTGCTAGGCTGTACCATCCAAGTAAAAGTACACATTTTCCGAACACATCATGTCGTCCCATATGTTGTATTTGGTAACTCAGTCGAATTCTTTCAGCCATTTCATCGAGCCCTGGCCAGCGTCTCCAGAAATTGGTAATGGATGCCCGATGTGCGGTTGACTTCTAGATGCCTCTGTCTCCTGAACACATAGAAACAGAAACGATGTACTGCTTGTATTTCGGTTCTTGTATGTACCACTAGATGCGCAATGTTATCTTTTGTACGAGGAGTCGCCGCTTTGTTTGGGCTCAACCATTCCCTTTTTTTTTTCCCTTAAGACCCTATTTCTTGTCGCCAGTAACGATACAGGATAAGAACGATTGGTGTTGTTCACGAGCCAATCGATGGCGAGCAACCAGAGATGCACACACAGTGGGCACCTGCAGATTTTTATGATTTTGGCTTAGACCGTGCGGTACCCATACAGCCGATTTTTGATCCTTCCCCATTACATTAAAATGTCGCACGACGGTTGAATAAGCACACAACATCACATTTGCAGTTCTCGAGTACTTTGACATTGATCAGTGGGGATTAGTGCTTTTAAACGCTCTCCATCAAACTCCCAAATTCTTCCTGAACGTGGAGAGTCACTAATGTCCCAACGATACTACTAAAATGAGAAAACCATTTTCTTACTGTGCTGTGTACAATGGCGTTAACCCCACATACGGTGCAAATGTTTCTGGCTGAGTCCGCGGCTGTCACCCCTCTAATGATCTCCGACAGAAAAATATGTCGGAAATATTCCGATTTCTCCATTTGGTACTCCATTTTATGGCGTCCACGGTTCCACTCACTGTCTCTAAACGTTAAAATGACAATATGTAAACTTCAAATAGCAATAGTGAACTACAAATAAAAATTGACAATCGCTAAATAAATCCATAGCAACCATAATATCAACATGCGAAACACAAACGCTACGAACTTATGCACTGACGTAATAAAAAGACTCCGATACTATTCCCATTTCTTATGATAATAATAAGAAACACTTTTCAAAAACTTCATAGTTCCATTTCTGTACTTTAAAATCAATTCCTGTATACACGGTGCGTTTATTTATGTTTATTAACACATCGGTGACGCCTGTATGTAGTATTCATTTTAATGTAGTTGGTTGTCCGAGTATGAACGACAGGTCAGAAACAGTTTGGAAAGCTTGTAACGGAGTTGCAGCTTAGGTTGTACTGAGAAATAATTGTTAGGGAAAAGTTCGATACAACAATGCAAATGGCTCCAAGCACTATGGGACTTAACATCTGAGGTCATCAGTCCCCTAGATTTAGAACTACTTAAACCTAACTAACCGAAGGACATCACACACATCCACGCCCGAGGCAGGATTCGAACCTGCGACCGTAGCAGCCCCGTGGTTCCGGACTGAAGCGCCTAGAACCGCTCGGCCACAGTGGCCGGCCAAAGTTCGATACGTTGCGCCGTCTCCGAATTAGCGTTGAAGTTAGCCAGTCATGTCGTTTTGCGCATAAGTCCAAGCAGTCTGCTAGAGGCGGTGTAAAAGTGTTCTTCATTTAGTTACCTCAAAAAAATAAAATAAATAAAATAAAATAAAAATAAAAATAAAAAAATCACGGGGAATCATTGGGCGGTAGCGAGTTCGATGTTCCCTACCCCCTAATCCCGAATTTTTTTATAGCACTTTGGTTCGGCGTGAGGAAACCAAACGAAGCACCCATTTGGCAACACCATCTCCGCCAAGCTGCGTGAATTTTCGCTCGAAACGACTTGATTGGGTAATTTCAATGGTAATTAGATCGGAAACGCTCCAACGTATCGCATTTTTTTCTCAACAATATTACTCAACATAACCTGCCCTGCCACACCCTTAAAAGCTTTTCAGACTGTTCCTGACTGCCTTGTATATGTGAATGCGCACTTTGAAAAGTAAGACCGAAAGCGTTGTGAAGTGCCTCACAAACTTTGGTTGTTCTTTCAAAACGTAGTACTGGAAGACGAGGTGGGAACCTACAATCTAAGTCTATGAAGTTTCTTTGTCCCATAACCAGCAAAATATGTAAACCGTGTAACATGTTTGATGCTCATTAAATCATCAACAATAGCACCGTAAACTTCGTCAGGAGTATAAAGGTCAAATCGAACACCCAGTGTAAGTATTTAACTATATGAGCATTATTTCTGTTATAATCGACAGACTACCCTAACGCCTGAATATTCCTCAACCAGGCTTCAGTCATGTGGAATCTGTATTATACTATTGACGAAAATGGGCACACCCGATTAACTGCTTTGTTGATAGCTGCTTGGGACTCATAATAATTCGCGGTTGAAATTTTATGTTCAGATAGTCACAAGAATTGGCGAAAATGGGCACACCCGATTAACTGCTTTGTTGATAGCTGCTTGGGACTCATAATAATTCGCGGTTGAAACTTTATATTCAGATCGTCACAAGAATTTATGGTTTCAATGAATACCTTCTCATATGTAACTACTGTTTGGTTTTCCGAGAAACGAAATGCTATGGCAATGTACTGACCATTGTTTGAAACATGAATTGTAAATAACTGGAAAAAAAATTGCACCAGTAGTCAAAGTTATCACCAACAAAATATTGTCATATCACGAAGCAGTCGTAAATTACTTTCCGTTGAAAAGCACATGACACCAAAGTTAAAATCGTTGACGAGAAGCATATTTTGGTTCAAATGGCTCTGAGCACTATGCGACTTAACTTCTGAGGTCATCAGTCGCCTAGAACGTAGAACTAATTAAACTTAACTAACCCAAGTACATCACACTCATCCATGCCCGAGGCAGGATTCGAACCTGCGATCGTAGCGGTCACGCGGTTCCAAACTGAAGCGCCTAGAACCTCACAGCCACACCGGCCGGCAAGCATATTTTGTCGTTGGGTTGTTTTTGGGGAAAGAGACCAAACTGCGAGGTCATCGGTCTCATAGGATTACGGAAGGATGAGGAAGGAAGTCGGCCGTGCCCTTTCAAAGGAACCATCCGGGCATTTGGTTGGAGCGATTTTGGGAAATCACGGAAAACCTAAATCAGGATGGCCGGAGGCGGGATTGAACCGTCGTCCTCACGATTGCAAGTCCAGTGTGCTAGCCACTGCCGAAGCATATTTTCTTTTCTTTTTAAAGTTGAAGTAGATATTTCCGGTGAAACACTATGATCTTCATTTAACGTTTCTGCTAATGGCGGCTAAATAAACCTTGCCAGATAAATACATTTTTTAATATTAATAACGTATTGGCTGGAAATATCGAGTCCACTGGAGACAATTTCATTATGAATTAATTTTAAAGGTCTCTCATATAATTCAGTAATAGTCCTCACATTGCCGGAAATTATTTAAGTTATCAGTGGCTTCATAGTTATGACTGGCTTCGTTAGTAAGCAGAATGTGGGATGAAGAATCGCTCAATACGTGACTTATATATGAATGTCCCTTCACGCTACTCCACGTAATGTTTCTCTCTTTTTCTGAAATTTACAAAGACAAAAAAAGAACGCATCGCGAAGCAATTATCCGAATGGGACGGAAATCGGTAGATGGAATGTATATACACAGATAAACAAATGATTGCAATTTCTTCAAGAAAACGAGCCTTACAGGCTGAACAAGTCAATAACGCGTTAGTCCACCCCTGGCCCTAATGCAAGAAGTTATTCGGCTTATGAACTATCTACAGAGTTGTTGGATGTCCTCCTGAAGTATATGGAGATTGATTCTGTCCAATTGGCATCTCAGACCGTCAAAATTCCGAGCTGATTGGAGGGCTCTGCCCATAATGCTCGAAACTTTCTCGGTCAGAGAGAAAACCGGCGACCTTGCTAGCCAAGGTAGGTTATGACAAGCACTAATACAAGCAATATAAACTATTGTCTGGTGTGGGCGGGCATTATCTTGCTCAGATGTAAGCCCAAGATGGCTATCCATGAAGGGCGACAAAACAGTACGTAGAATGTCGTCGACGTACTGCTGTGCTATAAGGGGGCCGCGAATGACAAGCGAAGAGATACTGCTACGAAATGAAATGGCTCCCTATATCAAGGGCGCGACAGTGAGGTTGGTATCTCACCACTATCCTGGGCGTCTCCAGACACGTCTTCGCTGTCCTGGGGATCGGTTCGCAGCGGGACTCATCACTGAGGACAACTCTGGTCCAGTCAATGAGATTCCAGGCCGAAGACGTGCCTGGAGGTGTCTCAGAGAGCGGTTGGATACCAACCTGACTGTCGCTGCCCATACTGCCCGACATCCAGGAGTGACAGTCTGGGATGTCATTTCATTTGGTTGTCATCCGAGACACCCTTACAGCATAGTGATAAGTCGACGATTTTCTACGGCCAGTTTTGTTGCACTTCATGGCAGCCCATCATGGGCATACATTTCAGCAAGAACAGTACACAGCGAGGGTTTCTACTGCTTTCGTGGTTTCCAAATCCTACTTTGACCAGCAAAGCGGCCAGAAGTCTCCCCAACTGAAAACGTTTGGAACATGAAGGGCAGCTCCCTCCAACCACCACGGGATTTTGACGATCTAACGCACCAATCGGACAGAATTTGTCACGATGTCCCTCACGACGGCATCCAACAACGCTGTCAGTCGATTCCAAGCCGAATAACCTGCATAAGGGCCAGAGATGGACCAACGCTTTTCTGACTTGCTCAATTTGCAAAGATATTTCTCTTGAATAAATCATCCATTTTTTTCTGAAATTGCAATCATTTGTTTGTCCCTTTCGGATAATTCCTTCCTGGTGCGTGTGTCTTTTCTTCTTTTTTTCTTTTTTTTAGTGTTTATTACTTCGAGCAACGATCAGCTTACTGCCTCTTTCCCTTGTCGTACGCTCCACAGGAGAAGAAAATGACACACACAGCACCCCATTTCATTCACTCAGAAAAAGTGACTAACGATAACAGTGCTACCAGCAGTACGTGCAAACATTGTCAAGTAGCAAACAAACTACCCGAGCACAGTCGATCTGTTTGTAACATACCTCACCGCCCGAACTCGTCCTGTTTGCTGAGATAATGTTGAACCTTCTCCCGCACAGTTCATAAAACAATAAATCCTGCCGTGCGCAGTTGCTACCCAATCGACCTGCTGTAGGACTCGGCCGAATATGTTAAATAGATCCCCCCTTTAACTGTTTTCTAGGGTGTCCGAGGATGCATCGACCGGCGTGGCAGGAGGGAAGCTGCTTAGAACCCCTGACAAAAGTTCTGAGATGTTCGCCAGTTGCGGGGCAATGTTGATTATGTCTGGCGATGATGTAGTTTACGGCGCAGAGCTCATCTCCACCGATTACCAACGACGTTCAAGTGGGTCTTCATGCTGATGTGGCAGTGGTGGGCAGACGTGTGGCTGAAGATTAGATATCTGTTGATGTGGAGACAGTGGTGGTGTCAGGGACTGGGAGCCAGTATGGCAGAATGATTTCACCTCTCAAAGGCGGGGCAGGTAGGGGCCACCCACCGTTGGGTTGATGCTGACCACAATACAGCTAGTTCTAGTGGTAGGTCAACAGCCCATTTACGATCATGGCGACTGATATCTGTCGACTTCTTTCTCCAGTCATGATCTTAGGGATCCATTCTTGATCCAAAGTATCTGTCAAGTGACGAAAGCCGACGCGAATGTCTCGGCAACTGTCACGTAAGAACATAGCCCATCGCGGCAGATAGTAACAATTCTTGGCTTCTTCGATCCGGTGTTACCGCCTTCTCACAGAGTCGTTCTTCCACGGAAGGCCTGCATTATGTAGCTCACTGATTTTTCTCTTATGGTTGTTTCGATTCCACACAAAGGGGGCAGCCTGGCATTGGATAAAAACCACTCTTCGCTTCAGGTTACTTGTAATTAAAGAGTAGTTAAAATATATAAAAGATGAGAATAACAGTTGATTTTCATTAAAAACACATTACTGGGCAATACTGACGATTTCCAAATAAAAAATGACAGTAAATGAATTTTAGAAACATATATGCAAAATATTGATGATTTTTAAAAGTGGTTTACGATTTTATATACAGTAAAACTAGCTCAAAACGAAATCGCCTGGGACTTAAAACAACTTTTCAAATCGGACAAGTTTCCGGATTACAGAAAACTCATTGGGATACGTAAAATTTGTCAGGTATCATCCACAAAAGTACAGTAAAATTTTTAATTTAGCATATACTGTATTTACATACCTTCACTCCAGCACAGTAGATGTTTACTGTATATTGGACAATAGAACACTGGACTATTACACTAATTGATAAATAACACGATTTTCTATATTTTTACTCGAACTTTAAAACCTTTTATTATTATATATATATATATATATATATATATATATATATATATATATATATATATATATATATATATATATATATATATATTATTCCCATGATGGCGCCACGTATCAAGGAGGGAAAGTAGTTTTAATTTCCTGTTCAAAGCTTTTTTTTTCTAGGCAATTCTTTGCACCATACAATAGTTCCAACAAGTTGGGAGAATTTATGTGTGCTGCAAATTGCATAACATTGTTAATTCAAGCAATGGCTTTTACAGGCGTATTAATTTTTCCAGCGAGATCATTTTGCTCCTCTTCGTCTTCCTTTGTTTCTTCTTCATCATCCTCTGTATTGCGGATTTTCATTAAAGCTGTTCTTCTTCTTCAGTAGCTCTACAGCCCTTGGTGAGCCTTGGCTTCTTCAACAATCTTCCTCCACACTTCTCGGTTATTTGCTGCTCTTTTCCACCCCCGGACTCCCATACTGGTAAGATCCATTATTACCTCGTCGATCCATCTTCTTCTAGGTCTCCCTTTTCGCCTAACTGAATGGATCATACCTTTCATCATTTTCTTTGGAATTCGATCCTCTGACATTCTCTCCAAGTGTCCTAGCCATCGTATTCGCTGTGATTTCACAAATTTTACTATGTCCCTGCCTTGTATCAACTCTTGTAATTCGGCATTGTAGCGTATTCTCCAGCCTTCTTCCTCCCTTATTGGCCCATAGATTTTGCGTAGTATTTTCCGCTCAATGCTTCTTAGAGCATTTTTATCGTGTTCTGTCAACGTCCATACCTCTGAGCTGTATGTGATAACTGGGCGGACTAGGGAATTATATATTAGCAGTTTAGTTTTTCTTGTAACAAGGCTATTTTTGAAAAGCTGCATATTTGCAAAGTAAGCTCTGTTTCCTGCTTGTATTCTTTCCCTTATAGCCTTTCCAATACTGTTATCATTTGTTATTAGGGCTCCCAAGTAGTTAAAAGAGGCCACTCCTTTGAAGCATTTCCCATTGATGTTTAGGTTTTTAGGGGTTCTTCTGGCCTCAGATTGTGACATTACCATATATTTTGTTTTGTTTTCATTTACTATGAGGCCAATTTTTAAGGCTTCTGTTTCCATTGCCCGGTATGTTTCTAGGAGTGTATTGGTATTTCTTCCTACTATAGCAATGTCATCAGCGTATGCACATATCTGGCTAGTTTTCATAAATATGGTGCCTCTTTTGTTGATTTTATTTACTGCACTATGCAGGGCTATGTTGAATAGGACAGTGGAGAGACTATCCCCTTGCTTCACACCTTTATTAAAGTCAAAGCTATCACTTGTTCTGCTAAGGACCTTTACTTTTGCTCTTGTCTCTGTCATTGTCATTCTGATTAGTCTTATTAATTTAGCACATATACCAACTTCTTTCAGTACTCTGTATAGTTCTTGCCGATTTATGCTGTCAAAGGCTTGTTTGAAATCGATGAATAAGAAATGCAGATATATATCATATTCATAGAACTTTTCCATCATTTGCCTTATCACAAATATTTGATCAGTTGTTCCTCTGCCTGGTCGAAAGCCACACTGATATTCCCCTAGTATGCCTTCTGCACACTTTTGTATTCTTTCGTTTAATATACTTGTGAAGATCTTATAAGCTGTACTTAGGAGTGTTACACCTCTATAGTTTTCACATGCTGTTCTGTCCCCTTTCTTATAAATGGGGACTATTATTCCAATTTTCCAATTATCTGGCATAGTTTCTGTTTCCCATATATCTGATATTAATGTGTGCAGTTCCTTTATTACAGCCTCACCACCAGTTTTTATTAATTCAGCAATTATGCTGTCTTCCCCAGCCGGCCAGAGTGGCCGTGCGGTTCTAGGCGCTACAGTCTGGAACCGAGCGACCGCTCCGGTCGCAGGTTCGAATCCTGCCTCGGGCATGGATGTGTGTGATGTCCTTAGGTTAGTTAGGTTTAATTAGTTCTAAGTTCTAGGCGACTGATGACCTCAGAAGTTAAGTCGCATAGTGCTCAGAGCCATTTGAACCATTTTTTTTTTTTTTTTGTCTTCCCCAGGGGCTCGATTGTTTTTTGACTTGTACACAGTCTGAGAGACCTCTTGTAGTGTTGGCTTTCTTGCCTCATTGGTTTCATTGTCTACTTCCAGCTCTACTCTTCCCTCCTGTGCAACTGTCTCTTCATCTTCTAGGCTGGTGCTTAGTGTGTCTTTGAAATACTCTGCCCATCTTCCCACTATCTGTTCTTCCTCCCTTATCATTTTCCCATCTTTACTGGAACAGGCCATTGTTTTTGGTTGGAATCTATTCTTCATTTTGCCTATGGCATGATAGAACTTTCTTATTTCACTCTGTTCCTTTAGTTCTTCTAGTTCTTGAAATTTCTTCTTATTCCACTCTCTTTTCTTTCTCTTGCACAGTCTGTTAGCTCTTCTCCTTAATTCTCTATATTGTTCCACATTATTTCTGGTTTCTCTCTGTAGCACTTTTGTTCTGGCCCTGTTCTTTTCCTCTATTGCTGACCTGCAATCTTCATCAAACCACTCCTGGTTTCTTCTGTTCCTTCTTATGCCTATTATTTCCTCTGCAGCATCCTTAATGGCTTTTTCAAACCTGTTCCACCTTTCATCTACTCCTACTGTGGTCTCTTCATTGCTCAACTTTCTGCTTAGTGTTACTTGGTATTTTTTTACTTCATCAGGGATGTTCAGTTTGTCTGTATTCCATTTCATCATCTTTCCCATTCTGTTGCCCTTCGTTAGTGACAGTTTCTCTCTCAAGACTGATTTTATCAAAAAGTGGTCTGAATCACAGTTTGGTCCTCTGCAGCTCCGTACATCCGTAACTGACGTGGAGTGGCGTGCGATCACTAAAATATGGTCAATCTGATTGACTACTCCATTGGCTGCAGACTTCCAAGTACCCAGATGGATCCTTTTATGTGGAAAGCAGGTACTTTTAATAATCATATTATTCCTTGCTGCGAATTGGCATAGTAAGTCTCCATTCTCATTGTTTTCTTCATGTAGTGAATATTTTCCAGAAACTCCATACGGATGTTCATTCCTCCCTATTTTTGCATTAAAATCTCCTATTACTAGCATCAGGTCATATTTAGGTACTGCACAGCATACTTTTTCCAAGCCTTCGTAGAACTGTTCTTTAATTATATCCTCTTTTTCCTCTGTTGGTGCATGTGCATTAACTATTGATATATTCCTAAATTTACCTTTTAGTCTGAGTCTGCACATCCTTTCATTTATAGGTTCAAATTCTAGAAGGCTTTTCCTAACTTCCCTAGTTATTATAAACCCTGTTCCAAGCTGGCCTGTTCTTTCTTCTGGTCCACTATATACCAATGAGTACTCAGGTTTATCTATCTGCCCATTCCCCTGCCATCTTATTTCCTGTAGCCCTATAATATCATATTTGAATTTTAAAATTTCATTGGCTATTTCTTTCATTTTTCCAGGCTGAAGCATTGTCCTCACATTCCACGATGCTACTGTTAGATCCTTTATCCGTTTCCTTTGCCGGGGTCGTGATACATGCTTTCCATCCAGTTTCCGAGGCTTCTGTTGAATTTCCGTAATATTCTTTTTTTACAGTATGGGGTTATTAGCCCCATGCCCAACCCCCAACCTGGAGGACCAGGATTTGTATAAGGTTTACTCCTCTAGGGAAGCTTCAGGTTACTTGTAATTAAAGAGTAGTTAAAATATATAAAAGATGAGAATAACAGTTGATTTTCATTAAAAACACATTACTGGGCAATACTGACGATTTCCAAATAAAAAATGACAGTAAATGAATTTTAGAAACATATATGCAAAATATTGATGATTTTTAAAAGTGGTTTACGATTTTATATACAGTAAAACTAGCTCAAAACGAAATCGCCTGGGACTTAAAACAACTTTTCAAATCGGACAAGTTTCCGGATTACAGAAAACTCATTGGGATACGTAAAATTTGTCAGGTATCATCCACAAAAGTACAGTAAAATTTTTAATTTAGCATATACTGTATTTACATACCTTCACTCCAGCACAGTAGATGTTTACTGTATATTGGACAATAGAACACTGGACTATTACACTAATTGATAAATAACACGATTTTCTATATTTTTACTCAAACTTTAAAACCTTTTATTATATATATATATATATATATATATATATATATATATATATATATATATACAGGGTGTTTCAAAAATGACCGGTATATTTGAAACGGCAATAAAAACTAAACGAGCAGCGATAGAAATACACCGTTTGTTGCAATATGCTTGGGACAACAGTACATTTTCAGGCAGACAAACTTTCGAAATTACAGTAGTTACAATTTTCAACAACAGATGGCGCTGCGGTCTGGGAAACTCTATAGTACGATATTTTCCACATATCCACCATGCGTAGCAATAATATGGCGTAGTCTCTGAATGAAATTACCCGAAACCTTTGACAACGTGTCTGGCGGAATGGCTTCACATGCAGATCAGATGTACTGCTTCAGCTGTTCAATTGTTTCTGGATTCTGGTGGTACACCTGGTTTTTCAAGTGTCCCCACAGAAAGAAGTCACAGGGGTTCATGTCTGGCGAATAGGGAGGCCAATCCACGCCGCCTCCTGTATGTTTCGGATAGCCCAAAGCAATCACACGATCATCGAAATATTCATTCAGGAAATTAAAGACGTTGGCCGTGCGATGTGGCCGGGCACCATCTTGCATAAACCACGAGGTGTTCGCAGTGTCGTCTAAGGCAGTTTGTACCGCCACAAATTCACGAAGAATGTCCAGATAGCGTGATGCAGTAATCGTTTCGGATCTTAAAAATGGGCCAATGATTCCTTTGGAGGAAATGGCGGCCCAGACCAGTACTTTTTGAGGATGCAGGGACGATGGGACTGCAACATGGGGCTTTTCGGTTCCCCAAATGCACCAGTTCTGTTTATTGACGAAGCCGTCCAGGTAAAAATAACCTTCGTCAGTAAACCAAATGCTGCCCACATGCATATCGCCGTCATCAATCCTGTGCACTATATCGTTAGCGAATGTCTCTCGTGCTTCAATGGTAGCGGCGCTGAGGGGTTGCCGCGTTTGAATTTTGTATGGATAGAGTTCTAAACTCTGGCGCATGAGACGATACGTGGACGTTGGCGTCATTTGGACCGCAACTGCAACACGGCGAACGGAAACCCGAGGCCGCTGTTGGATCACCTGCTGCACTAGCTGCGCGTTGCCCTCTGTGGTTGCCGTACGCGGTCGCCCTACCTTTCCAGCACGTTCATCCGTCACGTTCCCAGTCCGTTGAAATTTTTCAAACAGATCCTTTATTGTATCGCTTTTCGGACCTTTGGTTACATTAAACCTCCGTTGAAAACTTCGTCTTGTTGCAACAACACTGTGTTCTAGGCGGTGGAATTCCAACACCAGAAAAATCCTCTGTTCTAAGGAATAAACCATGTTGTCTACAGCACACTTGCACGTTGTGAACAGCACACGCTTACAGCAGAAAGACGACGTACAGAATGGCGCACCCACAGACTGCGTTGTCTTCTATATCTTTCACATCACTTGCAGCGCCATCTGTTGTTGAAAATTGTAACTACTGTAATTTCGAAAGTTTGTCCGCCTGAAAATGTACTGTTGTCCCAAGCATATTGCAACAAACGGTGTATTTCTATCGCTGCTCGTTTAGTTTTTATTGCCGTTTCAAATATACCGGTCATTTTTGAAACACCCTGTATATATATATATTATTCCCATGATGGCGCCACGTATCAAGGAGGGAAAGTAGTTTTAATTTCCTGTTCAAAGCTTTTTTTTTCTAGGCAATTCTTTGCACCACACAATAGTTCCAACAAGTTGGGAGAATTTATGTGTGCTGCAAATTGCATAACATTGTTAATTCAAGCAATGGCTTTTACAGGCGTATTAATTTTTCCAGCGAGATCATTTTGCTCCTCTTCGTCTTCCTTTGTTTCTTCTTCATCATCCTCTGTATTGCGGATTTTCGTTAAAGCTGTTGGCTGAAGTAAAAGTGGAGTGAGTTGACAGAAAGTCATCACTTCGAATATAATCATCCGCACTGCATGAAATGTTTCGCATTTTCTTTAATTCAGCAATTGTGCTACATTTCCTTGAACTTCAAAAAATGGTTCAAATGGCTCTGAGCACTATCATTCTTTCGAAATCTTGTAACTGGCTCCCAATTGAAAGTTAGGCAAACCCCATCCAAGGGGTGTCCCAAACGGGTTGCGTAGCCCCCAGGTGCTAGAGCAGCCAACAGGTTGACTTGTGTCGTAATTTCTGAAGGTACACTTCTAACGCGCTCAACAAAGGTATATTGGTGGCACCGAGGTTGTTGCCGAACTGGAAAGTCTTAGTTGGATCCTTTTGCCGTTTTATTCACGCACTTGTTAACGTTGCACTAATGCGTGATCACACCACAGGAGGATTGCAAAAGCATAAATACCAAAAATGGTTCAAATGGCTCTGAGCACTATGGGACTTAACATCTGAGGTCATCAGTCGCCTAGAACTTAGAACTAATTAAACCTAACTAACCTAAGGACATCACACACATCCATGCCCGAGGCAGGATTCGAACCTGCGATCGTAGCGGTCGCTCGGCTCCAGACTGTAGCGCCTAGAACCGCACGGCCACTCCGGCCTGTCCTTGAACTTCGATGGCCACAGAAGCGTCTTGTTCTTGACCCCCAAACTCCACTTTGTTAAAGCACTTTGGGTTTTATTTCCTTTACTGCGAAGCCAATCCAATTTACTGCATCCAGGACAGAAACAGACCGTGCAAGAACAAACGCACTTTCGGCTTCTTCAGCACTAAGAAAATGAAATGAAATGTCGTGTGACGAGGGCCTCCCGTCGGGTAGACCGTTCGCCTGGTGCAAGTCTTTCGATTTGACGCCACTTCGGCGACTTGCGCGTCGATGGGGATGAAATGATGATGAGTAGGACAACACAACACCCAGTCCCTGAGCGGAGAAAATCTCCGACCCAGCCGGGAATCGAACCCGGGCCCTTTGGATTGACAGTCTGTCGCGCTGACCACTCAGCTACCGGGGGCGGACTCAGCACTAAGAATAAGAGGATGCATCAGTAACTGCCTATAATGAGACTTGAATGTGTAAATAACCCCCTGGTCGATGCGTTGTGTGAGGCTGGTTGAACCTGGAGGGAACCAAGCCAATTTCACGTTTGATAACGTTACTTTCGGGTGGCAGGTTGCATTGCCAAAGAGAACTTAGCGATTTCCTTTTTTCATTTTGGCACCGAAAGGGCCCAGCCATTCTTCTGTAAGTTCACTCACCATCCACGCCATTTTATTGCTTCGCCATGTGACTGGGAGCTTATTATCGTCTATTTTTTTTTTAAACAACGAGGTTTTGCCGCCTTTCCAATCACCAGTGGCTACTCCATTTCACCTAACATGTTTCCACACAGCGGTACAGTGAGTCTTTCCTTGAAAATTTTTCCGCCGGTGCACTTTTCATCTCGAATTGCTAGCAATTTTGAAGGCACCGCGCGATAAAATAGTCCCGTTTCATCGGCGTTGAACACGCCTTTCAGATAATAATTCTCAATTAAGTTGGACAGTTTTGTCTTCCATTCTGTTGCTACACTTTCCTGCACATCCTTAGCTTTCCCATACACTTCATTCCACACGATGTTGTGCCTAGCTTTGAAACTGTCCAGCCATCCCTTGGGTGCCTTAAACTCCGTAATTCCAAGCTCTTTAGCGACTTTCAGAGCCTCACTATGCAACATGGACCTAGATACAGGTAAGTTTTTTGCCCGCGTACTTACGAACCATTCCCACACTATTTCGTTAACTACTTCATTTGCAGTCTTCTTCGCCTTTCTTTTCATCTGCCCCTTCCCTTTTGTCCATTCGTCCCGAATCTTATCCTTGTTTCTTAAAGTCTCATAAATTTGTGTTTTATCGCATTTGAAACGCAACATAATTTCGTGCACAGAGAGTTTGTCTTTCTCACTCGCCTCGATTACATTAAGCTTTTCGTTTAGTGTTAACAACACACACCGTTTGTTCAACATTATGTTACTCAATCTCTCAAAGTGCTACAAGTCAGCTGAAACAGGCAGAAAATAATGACCTTGCTGGATAAAACTACTGTTTAACGGAACAATATTCACCTCTTTCACTGAGCACGTTGCAGCAGAGTGTTGTAGATGCGCAACAATATTCCCGTATGCGCCGGCGTGCGTCAATAATGAGGAAAACGAGAGAGCCAACAAACAGAGCGCTGACGAGCGAACCGTTTCCTCTGATGTACTGTACTGACACTGATAGTAATTTATTCGTTGTTGCACAGACTAGCGCGGTTTTAGGACAACACCAGTAGCGCCGCGCTGCGCTGGACGTCTTCTCTAGGTTTTTCGCCGCTAAACAGAGGTGTCAAAAGTAACATTCTTGTAGAGTCGTGAATAACCAATGAACTGCAGAAAGTAGAACTGTATAGGCTCTTTTCCGCATTATATAATGAATTATTAAGTACGTTCCAAGATTGCTTTCCGTTTCCGCATTAGGCACGTTCCGCTTTACACAAAAAATCAGCATATAAAAGTGCACTGAATGCGTCGGGACTGAACTACTTGTACGGTTTGGGCAAATTTCCAAGTTTTACTGTATTAGCTAGAATATAGTAATAATGTGAATGACGCCACTGTGTAATGGTGATGCTGATGATACATGAAAATTGTAACGGTAATGCAGCTGAAGTGGTAAATATGAGGCCTGTAGAAACACAGGTAGCGACTAGAAGTCAGCATCGGTGGTGTAAGGAGGAAGGCAAAAATAGAAGATTGGTGTGAGGTGTGATGTTGTGATCAGGGTTGGAAGGACAGGTACATCTTCGGACGGATTTCATTGTTGGGGAGGGGGAGTTGGTTGAAATTCAGGCGGGAGATTGGTGCACTGACAAACTTATGCAAATCTAAGGAGAGTACTTCCCACGTGTACCACGGAAAATGATCATGACTGGCTACCCAATGACGTTGCCGTGAAGCGTTCAGCAGTGTACTAGAGGATACAGGGGCGCGACGTGAGTGGCGCTTTGTTTGCGTTTTGTGTTATGCACACCAGTGGCTTCCTCATAGCACTGAGGGACTGCATGTAGCTGTTATAACGATTATAACTGTTCGGGAGTTTTGCGATCACTACTGCCTCTCTAACTTTTCGTCGCCTTTGCCGAAACGTGAACATTCGCAAAACTACATCGTGGCCACATGGTTTACTGTGTTCAGCTACAGCTGACGTGCTGGGTTGCTTTAGGCACTCATGTTCGTGCGGTTTCGCTCGTTCTATAACTGCACGACCTGACTCGCCTATGTATATCTTACCACACTTTGATTTAGTTTCAAATAGCGTGATTCGGTTGCCTTACCGATGTCGTTTAATGCAACCCGCAATGTTATATCTGGCCTTCAAAAACCACGCGCGAGATTTTCATATTTCCTTGCTCGCCACATGCCAACTATTAGCCCTAGAGAAAAAGTTAACACGAACTTTTCTAACCGCACCCCCACTCTCACACTCAACTCCCACAGGTC
Organism: Schistocerca nitens; assembly: GCF_023898315.1. Lineage (NCBI taxonomy): Eukaryota > Metazoa > Arthropoda > Insecta > Orthoptera > Acrididae > Schistocerca > Schistocerca nitens. The sequence goes on from NC_064615.1 coordinate 796,851,502, forward strand.
AGGATTTCTAGCATGTTGTTGACGACACTTCCTTCTACTGTTGCTAAAAAATTTGCGACTGCAAGAATTATTTCCCATTGTCCATCTTTTTGGTCTTCACTGACTGGCCTTATTACGCCACTCACTTAGTCGAGCACTTATAAATTGTAAAACAGACGTCTGCGTAAATTTTATTAATAATTTTATGATTTTAACAGCATAAAATAAACTATTACGTTGTTTTACTCCTCAGGCGTCCTGACTACGAAATACTGCTTGTAAGGTTTAAGTTTGGATCGAATTGCAAACGTAATTATTTTAGCGTAAAGTTAACAAAAGTCGTTTTTCTATCATAACGCTCACAAGCACGTTTCAGTTAATAATATTAACGACATGGCCGGCTATGCTTGTGGCGTAACAGAGCAATCATTAAAAAGATAAGTGGTCGAATACTGGGAATAGTTGCCATGAACAGCTCACTATAAATCCTGCTTGGTGAGGGATGAGTGTGGGGTGGAGAAGTATTAGAAGGTCACTGTTGTAGGTTTTACTTCAATAACTCGAAAACTGTGGCCTCCAGCGAAAACGTGTCCCAGAGCAAAATTTAACTACATTAAATTTCATACAAATAGGTCTTGTTCAGTTTTTCTGTAGGGCTAATAGTTTGCGAATAGCGAGCGACAAAATATGAAAATTTTGCGCGTGCTTTCCGAAGACTAGACATAACATTACGGATCACATACAACGACATCGGTAGGAGCAGCTGAATCGCCCTATGTACTCCAGTCTGTATCATATCTGATCGGTTTTTCCCTGAACTTAACATATCTTTCATTTGATGGCCTCTTGAGAAAATATAAATAAAAAAACAGAACGGCTCGAAACCATTACCCCATAGGAGCTTACTGATGCGATCCATCGGGCTCATTATGTCTGGCAGAAACATCAGTTGTGGTGCTGTGCAAAATGGCTCTGAGCACTATGCGACTTAACTACTGAGGTCATCAGTCGCCTAGAACTTAGAACTACTTAAACCTAACTAACCTAAGGACATCACACACATCCATGCCCGAGGCAGGATTCGAACCTGCGCCCGTAGCGGTCGCTCGGCTCCAGAGTGCAGCGCCAGAACCGCACGGCCACTACGGCCGGCGTGCTGTGCATCATAGCCTTTAGATAACATGGTTTTTTTTTAGCTTAGAAGGCTTAATTCCTTTTTAATTTGGCTTCATCGCTGGGAGGATATACTCCTGCTGCCAGAGTGCTGTAACTGTCTGTTCTTGTGCAATGTGGTGGTGAGAAACCACATACTCGTATCCTCCGGTATTTCTGGGTCTCTTGTATGCTGTGTATTCTGATTTTCCCTGATTTTTCTCTAAATTAGGATACCGATCAAAGACAATTCGCAAATACCCCCATGTCGGGGTGTCTGTTCCAAAGGCGATGGTGGTAGAAAATGTCACGGTCTCCTGTGCCTGTGTCCATGAATCTCAACTGAGCTCCAGCAGTCAAGTGGTGAACCGCTAGGTGCCGAGGAATCTCATGAGGGCATCTTCAGTCGAAGTTGTCATCGTCACCTTCGTCTATAGTTACGTGTCTTGTGCAGTGGCGAAAGTTTGTCCATTGCTGTGACGGCTGCCGCACTGTGGTTGATGCCAATAAAACCACGTATGTGTGTAGGACATACAAAAATGATTTGGAACAATCAGGACATCAAAATCTTTCACTTATCTCATACATGTAGTTGTTACCTAAAACTCACTGCAACCAATTGTTGAACCCATTCCTAAAGTATCCCGCAGTTTTTGGTAAATTCAAACGTGTCACGTTTCACGCTTAAATAAAAAAGCAATGATTAAATTCTCAGCAAATACTTCACTTACTTCCGTTCTTTGCAAGAAATTTCTTCTAGCCACAACCCCGTGTTCTGATCAGCTCCTATTAAATCTACTGCACAACTACTACTGTCTAAAAGACATATACTGTCGTCTGAAATGAGATAGTTGAGAGCAATAAAATGTTACCCCTAATCGAGAGGAAAAGGAAGGAAGAACGTAGATACAAGAACCATCGGTATAACAGTTGCAAATTGTCGTAGCTGTGTTGGAAAAGAACCAGAGCTCCAAGCGCTAATAGAAAGCACTGATGCTGAAATCCCTATAGACACTGAAAGCTGGCTAAAGCCGGAGATAAGTTCAGCCGAAATTTTTGCGAAAAATCAAACGGTGTTCCGAAAGGATAGGCTAAAAACAGTTGCCGGTGGCGCGTTAGTTGCTGTTAAAAGTAGTTTATCCTGTCGCGAAATTGAAATAGATAGTTGCTATGAGTTAGTATGGACAGAGGACATTCTTGACAACCGGAATAAAATAATAATTGAATCCTTTCTCCGACGTCCAGTTCAGATTACAGAATTGTTGAAACGTTCAAAGAGAACTTGAGTTTAATTTCAAACACGTATCTGACTCATACAATTATAGTTGGTGGTGACTTTAATTTACTCTCAATATATTGGCGAAAATACATGATTAAATCCGGAGGTACGCATAAAACATCATCCGAAATTGTGCTAAATGCAGTCTCTGAAAATTACTTCGAGCAGTCAGTTCATGAGCCCACGCGAATAGTAAACAGTTGTGAAAACAAATAATCCTGAGCTAATAACAAGCATCAAAACGGATACAGGGATTAGTGAACACGTGGTTGTCGTAGTGATATTGAATAATATAACTCCCAAACCCTCCAAAAATAAACGAAAAATATTCCTACTCAAAAAAGCAGATAAAAATTAGCTTGACGCCTATCTGAGGGACAATCTCCACTTCTTCCAAATTAACAATGCAAGCGTAGACTAGATGTGGCTTGAATTTAAAGAAATAGTATCGGCAGCAATTGAGAGATTTATACCAAGTAAATTAACAAACGACGGAGCTGATCCTCCTTGGTACACAAAACGGGTAAGAAAATTGTTGCAGAAACAATGAAAAAAACATGCCAAATTTAAACGGCCTCGAAATCTCCAAGATTGGCGGTCTTTTACAGAAGCTCGAAAATTAGAGCGAACTTCAATGCGAGATGCTTATAATAGTTTCCACAATGAAACTTTGTCCCAAAACCTGGCAGAAAATCCAAAGAGATTCTGATCGTATGTGAAGTATGCTAGCGGCAAGACAGAATCAGTGCCTTTTCTTCACGATAACAATGAAAATACTATAGACGACAGTGCTGCTAAAGCACAGTTACTAAACATAGCCTTCCGAAGAAGACGAAGTAAATATTCCAGAATTCTAATCAAGAACAGCTGCATACATGACTAACGTAGAAGTAGACATCCTCAGAGTAGTGAAGCAACTTAAAACACTTAACAAATGCAAGGCTTCCAGTCCAGACTGTATATAAGTTAGGTTCGTTTCAGAGTATGCTGATACAATAGCTCCATACTTAACAGTCACATACAACCGTTCGCCCGATGAAAGATGCGTACCCAAGACTGGAAAGTTGCGCAGGTCACACCAGTATTCAAGAAAAGTAGTAGGAGTTATCCACTAAATTACAGGCTCATATCATTAACGTCGATATGCAGCAGGATTCTGGAACATATATTGTGTTCGAACATCATGAATTACCTTGAAGAAAACGGTCTATTGATTTAGAGGCAACACGGATTTAGAAAACATCTTTGTTGTGAAACACAACTAGCTCTTTACTCACATGAAGTATTGAGTGCTACTGACAAGGGATTAGAGATTTATTCCGTATTTCTATATTTCCAGAAGGCTTTCGACACTGTACCACAAAAGCTGCTCGAGTGAAATTGCGTGCTTATGGAATATCGTCTCAGTTATGTGACTGGATTCGTGATTTCCTGTCAGAAAGTTCACACTTCGTAGTAACCGATGGAAAGTCATCGAGTAAAGCAGAAGTTATTTCTAGCGTTCCCCAAGAGGGGGGGGGGGCGGTCCTCTGTTATTCATTATCTGTATAAACGATTTAGGAGACAATCTGAGCAGCCGTCTTACGTTATTCGCAGATGATGCTGTCGTTTATCGACTAGTAAAGTCATCAGAAGATCAAAACAAACTGCAAAACGATTTAGAAAAGATATCTATAGTCACAAAAATTAGCAATTGACCCTAAATAACGAAAAGTGTGACGTCATCCACATGAGTGCTAAAAGGAGTCCGTTAAACTCTGATTACACAATAAAGCAGTCAGATCTAAAGGCCATAAATTCAACCAAATACGTAGGAATTACAATTACGAACAACTTAAATTGGAAGGAACACATAGAAAATACTGTAGGGAAGGCTAACCAAAGACTGCGTTTTATTGGCAGGACGCTTAAAAATGTAACAGATCTACTAAAGAAACTGCCTACACTACGCTTGATCCGTTCTCTTCTAGAATACTCCTGCACGGTGTGGGATCCTTACCATGTATGGTTGGCAGAGTACATCGAGAAAGTTCAAAGAAAGTTTTGTATTATCGTGAAACAGGGGAGAAAGTGTCATTGAAATGGTACAGGATTTGTGATGGACATCATTAAAACAAAGGCGTTTTTTGTTACGGCAGAATCTTCTCAGGAAATTTCAATCGCCAATGTTCTCCTCCGAACGCGAAAAAATTTTCTTGGCGCCGACCTATATAGGGAGAAACGATCATCATAATAAAAGAAGGTAAAGCAGAGCTCGCCTAGAAAGATATAGGTGTTCGTTTTTGTCGCACGCTGTATGAGATGGAAATAATAGAGAGTTGTTGTGAAGGTGGTTCGATGAACCCTCTGCCAGGCACTTAAATGTGATTTGCAGAGTATCCATGTAGATGTAGATGAAGGAATCAGGCAACAAAATAGAAAACATTTCCCAAAAATCTCATCAGATAGTATACTGGAAAAGATCGCTCACTAAAGATGGCAACCTGCTCTGCTGAAAGAAGAGACGTTCTATGAAAAAATGATCTGAAAACTGTGGCCCGAACAGGCTGCAACGTTATCCACGAAGAGGAAGCCTGTACCCAGCTAAACGAAATCACATAACCCTGAAAATATTACAGATACCAAATTGAGATGCAGATGTTGATAGAACTAAGCACTTGCCTGGCAAGCAGAAATGACAGGATCATAGGATATGTTAAGGTATCAGGGATAACTGCGTGGGTAACGTGCCCCACTTTGCTGCTTATGGTGAAGGTTTGATTTACGGCATACAATGGCAGTTTTCCCCAAGTGTGTTCCTCAGTACGGTATTTGTGTGTTGGCCATGTTACATTTGCGGTATACGTGTCGTTTCCGATTGTATTTGACTCTTAATGGATAGTTAACGTAAAATTTCACTGAGTAGACTTTTTTTCTCGTTATTATTTTGTTAGTTCAAAAAAATGCCTCTGAGCACTATGGGACATAACATCTACGGTCATCAGTCCCCTAGAACTTAGAACTACTTAAACCTAACTAACCTAAGGACATCACACAACACCCAGTCATCACGAGGCAGAGAAAATCCCTGACCCCGCCGGGAATCGAACCCGGGACCCTTTTGTTAGTCTAACGTGACTTTTAAAATCCCTGACCCCGCCGGGAATCGAACCCGGGACCCTTTTGTTAGTCTAACGTGACTTTTGTACTGTTGTACTGCATTTTTTAGCGGTTAAGTGTCAGAAATGTGTGCTAAGGATCTGAATGCTGTCAGTTTGTATGAATTGGATTCATGAGTTGAGAAAAATATTGCGACATCTATAATTGCATGTAACAAGTAAACACATGTTTCACTTCTGGTTGACTATTGATCCAATGAAGTCGTTTTGTAGTTCGCAGCGTTTTTTTTTTTTTTTTTTTTTTTTTTTTTTTTTTTTTTTTTTTTTTTTTTTTTGCGGAGTGAGGGAAGTTCTGTGAGTAGCTGGTCAATTTCATCTTTACTGATTTAGTTAGGAGATGAGTAGAGAACGTGTAAGTACTGCAGGATACCGGCATTGGAGATAGGTTTGCGGGCCCTACAATATGTGTCAATTTGAACAAAAACGTCATCAGTAGCACGCCTTGTCTCTATGAACCGCGGCTTCGAAAGCTTTTGCAGCCGTTCCCTTCAGAGTGTCCTTTTTATAGTTGTGTTAGCTTCCATAACGACATGGCCTAACACTCAAGTGGTTTTAGTCAAACGTTTTGTTCCTTTTAAATTTATTGCAGATGTAGGACATTACTACAGGTTTAACGGTATAAATGCATGTCGTTTTTCCTCAGCTTGGCAGATACGTACCATAACACGACACAAAAAAGGAAGAAAGAAAAAAACTTGCCTAAGGCCACAGTACGGGACAAACGATATTTTTATAATTAAATCAAGGAAACAAAGCACTTCGCTGACAGACACTCAGCAATAACACGGCCACTCCCAACGGCATGAAGTGCCCCAGTTCGGCAGCAACGAGCGTTTATGAATAATGTACCAAGCAAGGGTGGAGGGGAGGGGGGTAACAAGAGGCGAGAAACGCCGGCGGCAACTGCTCAAGTTCTGGCGGTGACGTCATAAGCGCCACGCCGCCCCACGCTGCTACCGCAGCCTGGGGCGGAGGGCGTCGCATTGTTGGCGTCGGCGCGCACTGCGTGGGTGGCGAGAAACTCTGCCGAGCAGGGAGCGCCCCGAGGCGTAACGCACCCCTATCCTCCTAGGCACGAAAAGCTAGAGCTGCCCTCACGTGAAAATACCGAAGGCACTTCCGATACATGGAACAAGCATACACTGCGATTGTGTTATTGTAGTAGAGGATAATTTGCAGCTCTTTTTTAGGTCATGTCTTCTAAATGCAGGCAGTCAACGTCCCCTCCTCAGAGTAGCACACTCATGAGTTTCAGTTATTTCTTGGACGTATTGCATTATGTTTCCTCCTACATGTTTGACTCTCTACAGTTCCCTCTAGCGTCATGGAAGTTGTCCCTGATATCTAAACATATGCTACGATCCTGTCATTTCTGCTTGCCAGTGTTTCCTCTTATAACATTGCTCGCCGATTCTACAGAGAGTGAGAGACATTGAGTATCATCCTGTAAGGATCAGCGCACACTCCGCCGCAGAGTGAAAATCTCATTCTGGAAACATACCCCAGGCTGTGGCTAAGCCATGTCTCCGCTATATCCTTTCTTTCAGGAGTGCTAGTTCTGCAAGGTTCGCAGGAGAGCTTCTGTAAAGTTTGGAAGGTAGGAGACGAGATACTGGCAGAAGTAAAGCTGTGAGTACCGGGCGTGAGTCGTGCTTCGGTAGCTCAGATGGTAGAGCACTTGCCCGTGAAAGGCAAAGGTCCCGAGTTCGAGTCTCGGTCGGGCACACAGTTTTAATCTGTCAGGAAGTTTCATATCAGCGCACACTCCGCTGCAGAGTGAAAATCTCATTCTGGTATCATCCTGTAAGTTTACCCCTCACAGCAACCGCGTGGCGTATCCGCTTAAGTAACGTTCGTCTGTGTCACTTGCTACGCACGCGCATGCGGAATCAGTCGACTGGTCGTTCACTCACACACAGCACTCACTCATCGACTGGTGGGCAACAGCCTCGCGGCCTTGCCGTGTGGGTAGGGAACCATTGACTCCACACAGATTCGTTACAACGTAGGGGCACTAATAGGACCGGAAAGCGGTAGAAGAAATGGTTCAAATGGCTCTGAGCAATATGGGACTTAACATCTGTGGTCATCAGTCCCCTAGAACCTAGAACTACTTAAACCTAACTAACCTAAGGACATCACACACATCCATGCCCGAGGCAGGGTTCGAACCTGCGACCGTAGCAGTCGCGCGGTTCCGGACTGCGCGCCTAGAACCGCTAGACCACCGCGGCCGGCGAAAGCGGTAGAGTAGAATTTGTCTTCAACTGTCGACTTTCCATGTTTTCAATGGAGAAAATGTGTGCTGTATACCTGAGATCCGCCAGATGTGAACACAGAACAACTAAAATTAAATTGATAATCGAATATTGATTGTTATTGAAGGTCATTGTTTTAGGTGTGGAACTTAACATTTGCGTGAAAAAAATAGATGAAATAATGCTCGGTTTTAGGCAGCTGCTAAAATTGCACTGACATCGAGACATATTTTGAGGAGATCAAATTAAAAAGGTTTATGTTGAGGAGTGTGTCAACAGACAATAACTGTCAACTTTGTTTGTAATTAATGAAACACTTCAGTCCAGCTACATCATCCGCTTTCGTGAGTAAATCAATCAAATGAACTAATAGGACTCGTTACAGCTAACAATATGAACGAGAAAAGAAAGGAAACCAAAGGTGGAACACTGAAAAGAGATGGCTATCATTCGAATAAATCTCTGTCTGGATAATTATTCGAATAAGTAGATCATTCAAAGAAATTTATTCGAAAAATAAATTACTTGTTACGTAAATAACATATAATGCCACTGCATTTTCTTCGTTTACCTCTTGCACAAAATTAATTTTGCTTCCTTGGCTCACTGTAGTTTCTGTTTGATTAATAACTTATTAATGGTTTGCCTATAAATATGCCTTTATGGCTCAGTGGCTTAAATTACAGACTGTAAAACGAAGGCTTTAGGGTTCGGTCCCAAGTTGGTCCTACAATTTTCTCTGTTATTTATCGCTTCTTGCACCTATGACAACGACAGTAAATTCAAGTCAGATTGCTCCTAATTTCGGCTTACGCGTTGAAACGTAGACCCCCCCCCCCCCCCCCGTGCCCGCTCTAATTGACTGTATATCTTCAGATATAGGAGGTAGTCAAGGGTACACCACTATGCATAGCAAAGCATTGCAGCGGTCAAATCAACCTTTAAATTGAGCACGGCTTTACCTGATGTACAGAGTAATGAATAAAATGTGAAAATACTTGTACCGCAGAAGGAGCCTCAAGTCTCTCGTTCAAACTAGCGAGGTGTCAATTATGGCATTTTCTTCGCCTTCATGCCTAAAATCGTCTCATCACGCCCAATCTCAAAGTTAACTAATGCTCTTCACCATCAGAGCGAGTATTTAAAAGAAACTTGATTTGTGTCATTATAGTGGTGCTACTATCTCCACTCTTATGCGAATGTCGCGAAATGTGAACAGACATTATCTTTCAGATGTAGAAACACGCCTAGCAACATTCTTTTATGTAGCACAATTCCTCCTTGCGATTTTTCTCCGTCAGTGTATTGGACCGGCTACTAAACTGAAGAGCGGTGTAAATAAAGACACGAGAACAAAAGAAACGAAGATTAGGGTTGAACGGCCCCTCGATGACGTAGTCATTAGAAACAGAGCAAATGGTTGGATTGGACAAAGATCGGGCAAAAACTGGACGAGTCCTTTGTGTAGCACTCTTAACAACAGTTGTCTTAATCCCTGAAAGGAAATGAAGGATAAATGGGTGACCAGTACCTTAACCACAGCTGTTAACTACAGTCGTCTTAATCCATGAAAAGAAATGAAGAACAACTGTACCTTAACCACAGCTCTACTTCGCTATGAACATACAGTAATTTTTGAAAGTCTCTTCGGGTTTGCTGCCGGATCCTAAAATCAACTTGACTCGATATTTCGGCGATCCAACTGGTCGCCATCTTCAGGAAAGTGCTGCCTCTGCTGATGAGTCCCACTGAGAACTGACGCCAGGTCAAAGAGGGCGGAGGAGCGGATAGAGGTTCAGGGCACTCTCTTGTCATAGGGGTGGGAAATTGCCCCTAAAAGCGGAAGAATCAGCAATGATCAACGAAATGAGGATGCAGAAGGCAATGGAAACCACTGCATTAAAGACACGTAACGTGTATCCACAGGACATGTGGCCTGTAATTGAAGAAGTATCATGATGATCTCTCCATTGGCAAAAGATTCCGAAATAGTCCCCCATTCGGATGTCCGGGAGGGGACTGCCAAGTGGGAGGTTACCATGACTAAAAGATTGAATAATCAACGAAAGGATAACGTTCTACGAGTCGGGGCGTGGAATGTCAGAAGCTTGAACGTGGTAGGGGAACTAGAAAATCTGAAAAGGGAAATGCAAAGGCTCAATTTAGATATAGTAGGGGTCAGTGAAGTGAAGTGGAAGGAAGACAAGGATTTCTGGTCAGATGAGTATCAGGTAATATCAACAGCAGCAGATAATGGTATAACAGGTGTAGGATTCGTTATGAATAGGCAGGTAGGGCAGAGGGTGTGTTACTGTGAACAGTTCAGTGACCGGGTTGTTCTAATCAGAATCGACAGCAGACCAACACCGACAACGATAGTTCAGGTATACATGCCGACGTCGCAAGCTGACGATGAACAGATAGAGAAAGTGTATGAGGATATTGAAAGGGTAATGCAGTATGTAAAGGGGCACGAAAATCTAATAGTCATGGGCGACTGGAATGCAGTTGTAGGGGAAGGAGTAGAAGAAAAGGTTACAGGAGAATATGGGCTTGGGACAAGGAATGAAAGAGGAGAAAGACTAATTGAGTTGTGTAACAAGTTTCAGCTAGTAATAGCGAATACCCTGTTCAAGAATCACAAGAGGAGGAGGTATACTTGGAAAAGGCCGCGAGATACGGGAAGATTTCAATTAGATTACATCATGGTCAGACAGAGAATCCGAAATCAGATACTTGATTGTAAGGCGTACCCAGGAGCAGATATAGACTCAGATCACAATATAGTAGTGATGAAGAGTAGGCTGAACTTCAAGACATTAGTCAGGAAGAATCAATACGCAAAGAAGTGGGATACGGAAGTACTAAGGAATGACGAGATACTTTTGAAGTTCTCTAACGCTATAGATACAGCAATAAGGAATAGCGCAGTAGGCAGTACAGTTGAAGAGGAATGGACATCTCTAAAAAGGGCCATCACAGATGTTGGGAAGGAAAACATAGGTACAAAGAAGGTAGCTGCGAAGAAATCATGGGTAACAGAAGAAATACTTCAGTTGATTGATGAAAGGAGGAAGTACAAACATGTTCCGGGAAAATCAGGATTACAGAAATACAAGTCGCTGAGGAATGAAATAAATAGGAAGTGCAGGGAAGCTAAGAAGAAATGGCTGCAGGAAAAATGTGAAGACATCGAAAAAGATATGATTGTCGGAAGGACAGACTCAGCATACAGGAAAGTCAAAACAACCTTTGGTGACTTTAAAAGCAACGGCGGTAACATTAAGAGTGCAACGGGAATTCCACTGTTAAATGCAGAGGAGAGAGCAGATAGGTGGAAAGAAAACATTGAAAGCCTCTATGAGGGTGAAGATTTGTCTGATGTGATAGAAGAAGAAACAGGAGTCGATTTAGAAGAGATAGGGGATCCAGTATTAGAATCGGAATTTAAAAGAGCTTTGGAGGACTTACGGTCAAATAAGGCAGAAGGGATAGATAACATTACATCAGAATTTCTAAAATCATTGGGGGAAGTGGCAACAAAACGACTATTCACGTTGGTGTGTAGAATATATGAGTCTGGCGACATACCATCTGACTTTCGGAAACGCATCATCCACTCAATTCCGAAGACGGCAAGAGCTGACAAGTGCGAGAATTATCGCACAATCAGCTTAACAGCTCATGCATCGAAGCTGCTTACAAGAATAATATACAGAAGAATGGAAAAGAAAATTGAGAATGCGCTAGGTGACGGTCAGTTTGGCTTTAGGAAAAGTAAAGGGACGAGAGAGGCAATTCTGACGTTACGGCTAATAATGGAAGCAAGGCTAAAGAAAAATCAAGACACTTTCATAGGATTTGTCGACCTGGAAAAAGCGTTCGACAATATAAAACAGTGCAAGCTGTTCGAGATTCTGAAAAAAGTAGGGAGACACGGGTCGTATACAATATGTACAACAACCAAGAGGGAATAATAAGAATGGACGATCAAGAATGAAGTGCTCGTATTAAGAAGGGTGTAAGACAAGGCTGTAGCCTTTCGCCCCTACTCTTCAATCTGTACATCGAGGAAGCAATGATGGAAATAAAAGAAAGATTCAGGAGTGGAATTAAAATACAAGGTGAAAGGATATCAATGATACGATTCGCTGATTACATTGCTATCCTGAGTGAAAGTGAAGAAGAATTAAATGATCTGCTGAACGGAATGAACAGTCTAATGAGTACACAGTATGGTTTGAGAGTAAATCGGAGAAAGACGAAGGTAATGAGAAGTAGTAGAAATGAGAACAGCGAGAAACTTAACATCAGGATTGATGGTCACGAAGTCAATGAAGTTAAGGAATTCTGCTACCTAGGCAGTAAAATAAACAATGACGGACGGAGCAAGGAGGACATCAAAAGCAGACTCGCTATGGCAAAAAAGGCATTTCTGGCCAAGAGAAGTCTACTAATATCAAATACCGGCCTTAATTTGAGGAAGAAATTTCTGAGGAGTACGTCTGGAGTACAGCACTGTATGGTAGTGAAACATGGACTGTGGGAAAACCGGAACAGAAGAGAAAGCATTTGAGATGTGGTGCTATAGACGAATGTTGAAAATTAGGTGGACTGATAAGGTAAGGAATGAGGAGGTTCTACGCAGAATCGGAGAGGAAAGGAATATGTGGAAAACACTGATAAGGAGAAGGGACAGGATGATAGGACATCTGCTAAGACATGAGGGAATGACTTCCATGGTACTAGAGGGAGCTGTAGAGGGGAAAAACTGTAGAGGAAGACAGAGATTGGAATACGTCAAGCAAATAATTGAGGACGTAGGTTGCAAGTGCTACTCTGAGATGAAGAGGTGAGCACAAGAAAGGAATTCGTGGCGGGCCGCATCAAACCAGTCAGTAGATTGATGACCAAAAAAAAAAAAAAAATATAGGCCACCATTCAGTACACGGCGCATGCGCCGCCTTCACGGTTGCTGCCCTCCAGGACAGGGAGGTGGCGCCGCCCTTAGTGAAACACTGCTGGCAACGATATATCGCACTCAGGGCCGCACCGAAGAACGTCCAATTTTGATGCGAGATAATACAGGATTCCACGTATTGCTAAGAGAAAACCCATTAAATTATCAGCCAACCTAATTTCAATCGCCTCTTTATAGACACTGTTCCATAAACCGGAAATGTTGGTAACTACCACAGTTTCATCAAATTTCATACTGTGTCCCTCATGTAAGCAGTGTTCTGCCACTGCCGATATTTCCGGCTGTTCTAGCCTCGTATGACGGCGATGTTCCACACACCTGTCATGCACTGTGCGAATCGAACGGCCAATGTAAGCTTTCCCACATTGACACGAAATTTTGTACACACCGGGATTCCTAAGCCCCAAATCCTCTTTCACAGAGCCGAGCAGTGCCCCAATCTTAGAAGTGGACGGAACACACTCTTAATGTAAAAATTCCTTAAAATTCGTCCAATCTTAAACGATAAGCCTCCAGCATAAGGAAGAAAGGCCACCGATCTATGTTCCTCCTCATACACCTCCGGAGATGGTCCAAACTCCATAGCCCGACGAATCTGCTTCTCGGAGTATCCATTTTCCTTAAAAACAGTCATCAAATGCTCAAGGTCTTGGGTTAAGCTGTCCGCGTCGGAAATAGCATATGCTCTCCGTACCAAAGTCCTAAGGACGCCACTGCGTTGGTGTGGTGGATGACAACTCTTAGGATGCAGATACCAATCCGTGTGGGTCGGCTTTCGGTGAACACTGTGTCCCAAAGTACCATCTGGTTTTTTATAAACCATAACGTCTAAAAATGGAAGCATCCCATCATTTTCAACCTCCATAGTGAATTTGATACTGGGATGAAGACAGTTGAAGTGGTACTTGTTAAGAGCATCACGTCCATGCGGCCAGAGGCCGGGACTCATCAGCAGAGGCAGCATTTTCCTGAAGAGGGCGACCAGTTGGATCGCTGAAATATCGAGTCAAGTTGATTTTAGGATCAGGCAGCAAACCCGAAGAGACTTTCAAGACTTATTACGCCGGAAAAGCCTACGTAATCACAACATGCAATAATGTCACAATGACACACCTCAACCCGCTTTATCATCCGCTGCTGAATCTCCAGAACACAGTTCCACTAAAACAGGAGATGATTAGTGATAGGGAACATCATTAGTCACAGGAAAAAATAGCATTCTTCTTGTAATCTGCACTGTGCAAAAAAATTAAAGGATCATTCTTTCGAAATCCCGTAACTGGCTCCCAATTGAAAGATAGGCAAACCCCAGCCAAGGGGTGTCCCAGACGGGTTGCGTAGCCCCCAGGTGCTAGAGCAACCACCAGGTTGATTTGTGTCGTAATTTCTGAAGGTACACTTTTAACGCACTCAACAAAGGTACATTGGTGGCACCGAGGTTGTTGTCGAACTGGAAAGTCTTAGTTGGATACTTTGCCGTTTTATTCACGCACTTAACGTTGCACTCCTGCTTGATCACACCACAGGAGGATTGCAAAAGCATAATTACCCTTTGATGCTTCGGGTCATGTTCAGATATAGCCGAATGGTTTTGAACGGTTGCATGGGGGCTTAGTTAAAATAAAATGCAATTAATTTTAATTTTTTGATTTAGTAGCTGTCTGTCCGATTACGAAGTCTCGTAAACGGTTGGCCCTGACTAGTTTTGTTACGCTATCCGACTGCATAGAACAACAACAAAGAATGAAATGGAAATTTTCATTAACACAATTAATTAATTAAGTCCCCAGCAACTATAAAACCTACGAAACCAAAGCACAAGTATAACTGTTCTGAGTGTGGAAGTGTGATTCAACGTACGCATCTGGCACGGTTCTTCTTCAATAAGACAAGAAATTTTAAATAACATTTATACTGAATTAATTAAAGAAAATAAAAATACCATAATTACTCAAGAGAACCAGAATTACACTCTAATCCAAGAACACAAGCCAGATGCTTTGTTGACTGAACCTGTAATGACGCATTATTTAAGACACTGAAATAATGAAAAAAAAACACGGAATATTTTACCTTCATATATTGACGAAAAGCACTCTGATCATTACAGTATTTCCATTCGAATCATCTGCTGTCTAGCACATCAAACAACTGCATAAAACATGGAACAACATCTCGACAAACACTGCCCACTAGCACATCTCAACACACACACACTACCACGAGTCCTCGACAAGCACACCCACTACGACATCTCAATAATCACTGCCAGTGGAGGCGGCGGAACAATATTCTCTAGCGCGATCTCTGGCGCTGTGGCTCAGTGTAGCCACCTTTCATATGCCCTTCCTCCACGGGCTAGAATTTGATGGTATTTTTGCCAGCATTGGTGGTGAAAATACCACCAAATTCGTCAAAAAAATACAGACAAAAATAAAAGATAATATTAATGCGTAAATATCATATAACTAGATAAAATCTTGGCTTTGCACTGACCTTTCAATAACCTAATATATAAAATACAGTAAGCAATACAAATTCTTTCATGCATGTGACTTTACATAATAGTTTACACAAGTATTATGTGGTTAAACAGTTCAATCAATAGCGTCAGCAATGACGAATATGTGCAGGTAAGAGTCTCATAACTTTTCACAAACAGTAATACACAAAAAATCAGTTTATACAAATATTCACATAAACGCTTTCCATAGCTCAAGAAACAAGTAGTTGACAGTTCCAGCAGTAGCACCCAGCAATGGTCAACAGGTGCAAATACCAACAAGTGACATATTTTCAGTAGAAACAGCCCATCAGTGGCACCCAGTAATGTTGAATAGGTGCAGACACCAACAAGTAACACCATTTCAGTATAAGCAGTTCCATTAGTGGCACCAGCAATGTTGAGCAGGTGCAGACACCAACAAGTAACACCATTTCAGTATAAGCAGTTCCATTAGTGGCACCAGCAATGTTGAGCAGGTGCAGACATCAACAGGTGACATCTTTTCAGTAGAAGCAGTCCATCAGTGGCACCCAGTAATGTTGAATAGATGCTGACTGCAGTCCATAAAATTCACTATCACTAACCACACTGTTCATCAGCAGAAATTAAACATGTCCTAGTGGCACCAATCATGTAGAAAAAGTGCAAATAACAGTCCATAATATTCCCTATCACTAATCAGTCAGTTAATCAAAGTTCATTAGCACAAATTATGTTGAACAAGTGCAGGTAACAGTCCATAATATTCACTATCACTAATGAGACAGTTCAGTCATGAACAATAGTTTGAGTGCACACACAATTAACAAAATTATCAATGCTCTTACACTAAACATACAAATCATAATAAACGCACAAATGATATCAGGTAGTTGTCATATTAACTATTTCAATACACAAATAGCAGTAAACCTATAATGTTTATGGGTGTCAGTGCAAGCCACAACAACAAGTAAAATAATAATTAGGAGATAGGTTGGTACCAATTTGGGATAGGGAAAGGAAAACACACAAAACACACTCACTCATCTTTCATCCACATTAGTGCTACTGTGTAATTGAATAGTGTTAACTGTGTAAATGCAATTCTGTCAAAATTTTATGTTCATCATGTGTATCAAGTAGTAGTGGCAGCAATGTATAACAGTCAATAATAGTTAGTCAACGTCATAGTCATCATGTCAATACCAGTGTTCTAGTCTGCCATCTTCATCCTCCTTGTTCCATATAGACCAACAAAAAAAAATACGCTCCTCACTTACTTTACCTCTTATCCACCAGAACTCCAATAATCATCAGCATCACATAATCTCAATACTTCAATAATAACTCTTTCGTCGATACATATAAACCTTATCATCAATATCATTTACCTTACCTCTTGTCCACTAAAACTCCAATAATCATCAACTTCACATAATCTCAATACCTCAATAATACCTCTTCAATACGTCGATACGTATAAACCTCAGCACCAATATCATTTCACTTCCATAACAACTCTTTCCTCTAGTCAGTCTCCTCGAACAAGTACAGACAAAATCCTAGTGCAAACTTCAATTCAGCATCCCATACAATCCGAAGACACAGTGTCCACACACAACCTCTGTGTAATCCATCTGACCCAAATTTTCTACTCATTATAAATTATAAGATACATTTTGGTTCCTTGTCCATCATTAAATAAAAGAAATGCATACGTGACCTCTAACAGACTTAGTTCGAATAACTCTCAGTAATTAAGTACGATTACGAAGTGTTAATGATCGTGATATTTCAGTGTGTACACCACTTCAAAAATTATGGCAAACAGAAGCAAACATGTGGAGTATTTCTTGTGTCAAGTGTCACTTCCTATTCCAACTGCTCACGAATAATGCAGTGTAATAAGTGTTAATGGTCTAACCTAGTGTTGGTATGTCATGTCGTTAGCTTCCTTCCTATTAGCATAAATTTATACAGC
Organism: Schistocerca nitens; assembly: GCF_023898315.1. Lineage (NCBI taxonomy): Eukaryota > Metazoa > Arthropoda > Insecta > Orthoptera > Acrididae > Schistocerca > Schistocerca nitens. Next base: position 796,868,778 of record NC_064615.1, read on the forward strand.
TTCCATAAAACCTCCAGCTCATGTGACTTCTATGCAGTTTCTTGTACTAATTTCCTTCGTAGAATTATAGCAGTTCATTTTCTTATCTTAAATATATAAGGCACTGAGCGTAAGCAAAACAAGCAATAGCGAGTAAATATACCAGTAGAGAACAGAATGTCAACAAGTGGATGCAGCACAATCCCTACAACGAGGCTCTGCCAAGCGAACAATCTATAATTAATACCACAGTGTAACCTAAACTCTATGTTCGTACACTGTACATCAGCATTGCTATATTCTAAATTGAAGAGTAGTTATGACAATAGAACAGAAATGTGTTAATATGCAATCCATACGCAAAGCAGCAAATATGTATCTTACATAATAAACAGGTCATTATCATCATATCAGCATAAGCAAATAAATGTTCATATGTGACCTTAATAAGTAAACATGAAGGCGCAAGCAGATAAATCACAAAGTGTAACCTACATACATAACCACAGTCAGCACAATTAATCAGTTGACAATTACAATTTAAATAAATAAGCACAGCAGGCACATAATAAAAAAATATAACATCAGTGAAAAAGCATAGCAGCCAAGCGATGCATAATATACGCAAGTAACAACACTGTTCATTAATCAATAATTGTCAAAATCAGTAAATGTACACAAGCACGTCGCTTCACAAGTAAATTCATGGAACATGAAATTTAGTACAAAGTATAAATCACGTAATCGCGAGCAGCAAATTACGTCTAAAGTACGTACCTAAGTGGAAATACGTATGTTACCTGAAAAATAAACTCAATTAATCGTTACCTTTTTGGGTTTTTTACTTCTTTTTTTTCGAAATTACATTCTTCCTGAAATTTTCTCCATAGCAAGTCCTCTTAACGTCGGACACACACAGAATTTACCTGAAGGTCTTAAATATTTTATACAACCGTATCCTGAAAAATACTGAACGTTAATAACATAATTTATAAAGTCACCATAGCTTTATACAGAATTTAGTCGGAGAAATTAGACTGTGTATTTGTTTACGTCTGTCAGTGCATTCGCACTGAGCGCTCGATCAGCTGTAGACGCGTGACGTAGAAAGTGATTGTTTGCGGTCAACGACTGCCTTGTGCGGCGCTCAGACTTCACTGTTGCTTTGAGTATCTGCCGCCGCCGGAACACGGCGCGGTATCCTTGCATTCTCCGCATGTTTACATGTAGCTGTTAGTTTCTCTAAAGTATGTCATTCCACAAAAATTTTAACGTTAGATATATGATGTATTCCCTTAGAGCGTCGAGATTTAAGAGTTTCTATTTCAACAGTATTATCATGTATAATTTTGCGAATCCTATATGGACCGTTATAAAGCAGAAAAAATTTGCGACACAAGCCTTTTCCTTTATGAGACAAACGATGAGACTTAATTAAGACCTTTTGACCAACTGACAAAATTTTTAAACGACCAGGATGTTTAGCTGATTTCTCTCTTCTAGCAGCCGCAGATGCAATATTTTGTAGAGCCAGGTTGACAACTTCAGAATACCGCAGATTCCGTGAAGGCGGAAAAGGAACGATTTCAGAAATGCGATTTGTTGGTACTTTCTTTTTTAATATCAATAGAGGCAGTAAAGAAGTTGAGTCATTAGGAAGTTCATTCAGAATGTTTTGAAAAATATGAAGATACTGATCCCAAGTTCTGTGATTCTGATGACAATAAAGACGACACAATTTATTGATTTCCTTCATCCATCTCTCTGAAGCATTAGATTGAGGGTGAAAAAGTGAAATAAAAATTGGTTTAATCTTACGACGCCGTAGAGTACGAAGCCAAATTTTAGAGCGAAACTGTGATCCATTATCTGATATAACCTTATCAACATGACCAACTTCTTTAAGAAAATGTTTGCTGAAAGCATTGGATACTGAACGAGCTGTTGCTTTGCGTAACAGTGTAAAACACACATATTTTGATGTTAATTCCACTGCTACGAAAATGTACGCAAAACCATTAGTAGAACGAACCACTGGACCGAACAAATCGACTGCAGCCATGTCCTTTAATTTCGCTGGAATGATAGGAAACAACGGTGCTCTGTGAGAAATAGTGGAGGCTTAGCCTTTGACATAATTTGCATTTGGCAAGAACAGATCGAATACGTTTTTCCATATTACTGAAGTAACAATTTTCTCGTAATTTATGAAAGCATTTTCTGGGACCAAAATGTGCATAACTGAAATGTGTAAACGAGGTGTGGCCAAATCATCCAATCTAACAAAGCGTCTAAGAAAATTACAGACACCAAGGAAACTACGAACAGCACGTTTTGTGGAAGGAACAGCATAATTACGAATAGCGTCTAGTTTCTCTGGATCAGGAAGAATACCGTCTGTAGAAATAATGTGACCGAGAAATTTCACCTGAGAACGACCAAATTCAGATTTTTCCAAGTTCACTGTAATGCCAACTCTTGCAAAAATACGTAATAATGAATCCAAAATTTTGTTGTGCTCACTCCAAGAACGTTTAGCAATAAGAATATCGTCAACATATGAAGTAATATTGTCACGAAGATAAACAGGTAAAATTTCATTTAAACTACGAATGAATGCTGCAGAAAATATAGTAAGTCCAAACGGTAATTTCCAAAGTCACTTTTGGGTAAAACAGTCAAATCCGGTTATTGTTTACTTACTGTCTAGATAGATGGATAGTAGAAGAATTGTTTTTATAGATGCAAAGAATAGTGAAAGAGTAGGCAGCGGTGCAGAAAACTAAAAGGGAAATAGCACCACTACAGCTCGGGGCCCTGTGAACGCTACGGCACATATTCACTTAGTGTAGTGAATCCCCTGAGGACATTAATAGCTGCACATAAATTTCAGTTTGTGACTTAGTGGCAAATTTGGTGGAAGTGCGTACGTAAATTGATCTAACCATGCACATGCATGTATGTCATTCTTAGAATTGCGGAAGATCTTAAATTTCCGAACAGTCAAAAAGTGTTTATAGTCAAAGTTTTCGCCTCGTGGCGACAAAGACCTACCGCGTCTGTCCCAGTCCCAGTGTTGATTATTGTCAAGTTCGCGCGCCTGGCGCTCTCTTGTTGCATCCCGTAAATGAAACAAATTATTTTCTTCAAACCCCTCTGCTATCTGTGATTCTAAATTTCTTCTACTGTCTTTTCCTACAATTTCGCCTTCGATTTGTTTGACTTGCTTTCGTAATGCCTCAAATTCCCCTTTCACGCGTTCATTAAATTTTCCCTGATTTTCAACATGTTTATTTATGTTCTGGTACTCTTCGGTTTCTGCAAATGGTAATGGAGCTGTATCATCCGAATCTCTGTCCCCTTGTAAACTAATATTTGTCAATTTATCTGAAATTTCCTCAACTCTTTCCGATAAGTTTACGTTTTCCGTAAATATCGCAACTCGGGTTTCGGTATTGTCACATTTAGTAGTTGACTGTTCACACTGTTGCGTTAAGTCATTTGGTACGGATTCCTCGATTCTTTCAAGTATTTCTTCCTTATCGTTGGCACATTGTAAATTTAACTCTGAAAAATTTTGTACTATCACGCGATCTTTTTCTTCCCGTTCTCTGTCCTGTTCCTCTTGTCTAATCTCTACTGCAATTAATCTATTATTGTGAGAATTCAAAATCGGTTGTACTTCTTCTCTGATTTCTTTCTTTAATTCATCCTTCATATTTTTGAAACACGTCCCTATTCGTGAATCTAACCGTGTTTCCATTGTTTCCATCTCAGTTTTAATTTCAGATCGTAACTGTGATCCCACTGTTTGTAATTCAGATCCCAACTGTGATCCCAGTGAGTTTAACCGTGTTTCCATTGTTCCCATATCAGTTTCTAAACGTGTTGCCAAAGTTCCCATCTCTGTTTTTATTGTTCCTATTTGTGAGTCCAACCGTGTTGCCAAAGTTCCCATTTGTGAGTCTAGTGAGTCGAACCGTGATCCCAAACTTAATATTGCACCCATCAACTGCTCCGTATGAGCTAGTTCAAAATTAATTTCGCCCCTAACATTTCCCACAAAACCAGCTCCCTTCGTCATAGCTGTAAGGCTATCTGTGTTCAATACTATTCCAGAATCTTCTATCAATAATCTCTTATTCTGTGAATTTTCTGATTGAGAAAAATTTTGAAATGGTTCCGGACTATTTTCCCGACTTATTAAATTGTTTTCCACTTCATTATTCATCATACTGTTGTCCTGTGTTGGCGAGTTCGCCATGTCAACAATTTCGTCATTCTGACTATCCATCATTTTTGCCTTTTTCATTGTTCGTGTAATCATTTACAAAACATACAAAACTCGTCGCTATATGAAAATTACACACAATGACACTTTATCTCCAACAATACCATTCACACGAATGTTTCCCTCAAACACGATTAATCGAACAATTGAAATAATTGCACTAATTGTCAAACTCGTAGACAAGACAACAGAAATGAAATTTTGCAAAAAAAATACCATTAGAAGAATGACAATTACCAAATCTACACATGCAATATAGACTACAATTACTAAACTACAAATTACTACAACAATCCTACTTTCTACTATTTCTACAATCAGAAGAATTCCAAGGGACGATCCTGGCAGGGTCGCCACGTGCATGGGGGCTTAATTAAAATAAAATGCAATTAATTTTAATTTTTTGATTTAGTAGCTGTCTGTCCAATTACGAAGTCTCGTAAACGGTTGGCCCTGACTAGTTTTGTTACGCTATCCGACTGCATAGAACAACAACAAAGAATGAAATGGAAATTTTCATTAACACAATTAATTAATTAAGTCCCCAGCAACTATAAAACCTACGAAACCAAAGCACAAGTTAACTGTTCTGAGTGTGGAAGTGTGATTCAACGTACGCATCTGGCACGGTTCTTCTTCAATAACACAAGAAATTTTAAATAACATTCATACTGAATTAATTAAAGAAAATAAAAATACCATAATTACTCAAGAGAACCAGAATTACACTCTAATCCAAGAACACAAGCCAGATGCTTTGTTGACTGAACCTGTAATGACGCATTATTTAAGACACTGAAATAATGAAAAAAAACACGGAATATTTTACCTTCATATATTGACGAAAAGCACTCTGATCATTACAGTATTTCCATTCGAATCATCTGCTGTCTAGCCCATCAAACAACTGCATAAAACATGGAACAACATCTCGACAAACACTGCCCACTAGCACATCTCAACACACACACACTACCACGAGTCCTCGACAAGCACACCCACTACGACATCTCAATAATCACTGCCAGTGGAGGCGGCGGAACAATACTCTCTAGCGCGATCTCTGGCGCTGTGGCTCAGTGTAGCCACCTTTCACGGTCCCTACGTACTCCAGCTAGAACATGAGAGCAAAAATTCCGGTCGTGCTGCACTCCAAAGGTGTACGATCACGCTCAATGAAATGCACCCCTACAATTTCCTTAGAGAAGGGTGTCATCCAGTACCATTGGTCAGAGACTAGAAGCAGCTGGAGTATGGAGTTATCGTTCCATGCAAGGACACGCATTCAGGGGGATGACAGAGCAAATCTCCGTCCGGCCATCCCGATTCAGGTTTCCTGTGATGACCCTAAGTGGCTGCAGGTAAATGTCGGGGGTGGTTCCTTCGAAATAGCCAGTTTCCTTCTACCTACTTTCGTAATGCAAGTTTGTGTTCCGTCTCTATTGTCCGCGCCATCGACGGACGTTCAGCTCTAAACTTGCTTCCTTCCTTTTGAATACCACAGCACGAACAGCTGCATAGTGGTCCGTGACCGTGAAGCATGGCATGATGATGTATGGCGTCTCACTGTATTCAGAGTACCCTGAATGAGAGTCGTTGGGGTGATCAGGGGGCGAGTCCATTCTTCCAACGATGTAGAGAGCTACGCGAGTATGGGGGCCATGTGGTGCGACTTCATGGCACGTCTAATAGTGACTGAGGGCGTAGTCACTGAGGGCAAGATGATGAGTCACGGACATCCTGCTTCCTCACGTGTTACTTTTCATGTGACGGTATGGTGGTACCATCTTTCAACAGGGCAGTGGTCGACCACACATGGCACGTGTCCATATGAACTTTCTGTTGAGTTACTCCTGTGGCCAAAGTGACCCATACATGTGCCCACAGGTGTAAGAGAACAGATCAAACCTCAACTCTGTTCCAGTGCCACTATCCAGCACATTTATAACAGTTGTTAGCCAGTTTGTCCGAGTGGAGGATACAATGGCTTAATGACATCCTTCCCACCTGATTCAGCACAAACATCCAGGCTAGACGGGATGCAACGCCACATTGATGAACTCATACTGCCCAGTTCTTTGTAAATTTGACTAAATACTGTAATTACTGAAGTAACATCACATACCAGCCCAACCAATGAAGTTTCATTTCGTTTCCTCCTTCCCTTATTGATGCTCCACTTTTTTGACAAGCAGTGCATTAATCACATTCTTAAAAGACCATAAGTGAGGGTTTGGAGCACCATATTTAGAGTGTAACTGGTATCAAGTGGTCATGCAGAGTGGTAGTTCAGTGGTGTGCATTTACCTTTCGGTTGAACAGAAACAGCACACTGAGATGACCAGACCTTGAGACGTGACAAGACAGCAGGAAGGCGCTATCGTTTTCTGACGTGTTCATAACCGCATCGTGAATAGAGCCGCCCGATTTCATGGAGTACCAATGCGGACTGTCAAACATGTCCACAAGAATTGGTGTACCACACATATCCGTGTAACACGGCTTAAGAGCAGTGGTCGCAAAAAGATCCTAACCGACGGGACCGCAGACGAGTGTCACACTTTGCCAGTCAGAACTGGTTTCAAACCCGACGGGAAGCGCTGCAGACAGTAAAAGCAGGTCCATTTCCACCATCTTCCGAGACAACGTTGAGGAAAGGAACTACATGCACTGGATATTTGGAGCCAGATAACTTGCAAAAGACCATTCCTCACAGCTGCACATGAAGTTGCACCTCTTCAGCTGTTCCACCCATCACAGATTCTAGACAGCAGTTGACTAGAGGTGTGTTGTGTGGTCCTCGCAGTTTTCCCTGTTTTTAAATGATAAAAGGTGTTTAGTACAGGGGCAATTCAATGAGGCTTTTAACGCGTACTGGATTCTACCTTTTTGGGAGTCCTTTCCGTAACATGACTTGTCACCATTCATTCATATTACCATGAGCATGAGCCAGGATTTTTATTTCAACATTCTCATGAATCTTTGATTAGTATGCTGTGGAAACTCTTGTTTTCCAAGACAGCTGTGTTCACTGGGCTGCACACTTATGTTCCTGGTCTAGTGAACAGTCAGACACCTCTACTGGCCTGCTGAAATGATTGATTTTTAATCGCACTGAAAACTTCTTGCTCTATTTGAAAAAGCAAGTGACACACAGGAATCAAAACCGCCGCAGTTTGGAGCGTTTACGTGATCTAATCATTAACAGTGACTTCAATTTGTTACGGTATAGCTGAATAAAACTGTTGACTATCTTCCTCGCTGAACTGTGGCCATGATCAGCAAGCAGTGTTACCCGCTATTAGCGTGAAGTCTCTTGGAAGTGCTTAAGAAAATATAGGCTACTTTGATTGCTTGTAATAACTCACCTCCACTTACAGTATTGTTAATTTTCCTTCAGAGAGATTTGGCGGTAATGATCTAGTTTAACATATGGCCTATACGGCAGTATCTTGTCGCTGCAACTCGGTGGCGGGAGGGGGTCTCCCAACGGAGGGAAAGCATTTCTGTGGAGTCATTGGACTGTTACTGTGTAATGGTTGTTATCTTGCCATTTCCTCGGAACCAGAGGTAAGTGTATGTGTCTGTACTTGTGTGTGTGTGTGTGTGTGTGTGTGTGTTTATGTATTTAGAAAGCTCATCAGCGCGGTCATTAGCGCAACGCTGACCCGGAGATGAAGACGGAGCACTAATTCGAGTTGTCTGCTGAGTGATAGCGCATGCTGAGAGCCTACACTTCCCTCAGACACCATTCATTTCAGTATGAATCATATGTTTCAAAGTTATGTAATTTTTGCTGGAGGATTTCGTTTTCCTCTTTTAAGCAAAACGCGTATTGAAATACAGAGATATATAAACAAGCAGAATACGGCGCTGCGGTCGGCAACGCCCATATAAGACAAAAAGTGTCTGGAACAGATGTTAGATCGGTTACTGCTGCTGCAGTGGAAGATTATTAGGATTTAAGTGAGTTTGCACGTGGTGTTATAGACGGCCCACGAGCGCTGGCACACAGTATCTCCGAGAAGAGATGAATTGGAATTTTCCCGTGCGACTATTTCACGAGTATACCGTGACTATCAGAAATCCGCTAAAACATCAAATCTCCGACATCGCTGCGGCCGGAAAAAGATCCTGTAGGAACACGACCAACGACGACTGAGAGAATGGTTCAACGTCACAGAAGTGCAATCCATCCGCAAATTGCTGCAGATTTCAATGCGGGACCATCAACAAGTGTCAGCGTGCGAACCATTCAACGAAACATCATCTATATGGGCTTTCGGAGCTGAAGGGCCACTGGTATATCCTTGATAACTGCACGACACAAAGCTTTACGCCTCGCCTGGTCCCATGAACACCGACATTGGACTGTTGATGACTGGTAACATATTGCCTAGTTGAACGAGTCTCGTTTCAAATTGTATCGAGCGGATGGACGTGTGTGCGTATGGAGACAACCTCACGAATCAATACACTCTGCATGTTAGCAGGGGACTGTTTAAGCTGGTGGAGGCTCTATCACGGTGTGGGGCGTGTGCAGTTGTAGTGATCTGAGAGTCCTGATACGTCTAGATACGACTCTGACTGGTGACACATACGTAAGTATCCTGTCTGATCACATCCATCCATTCATGTTCAGTGTGCATTCCGACGGACCTGGGCAAGTTAAGCAGGACAATGCGACACCCCACACGTCCAGAATTGCTACAGAGTGGCTCCAGAATCACTCTCCTGAATGTAAACACTTCCGCTGGCCACCAAACTCCCCAGACATGAACATTAGTGAGCATATTTGGGATACCTTGCAACGTGTTGTTCAAGAGAGATCTCCACCCCCTTGTACTCTTAAAGATTTTTGGACAGCCCTACAGGAACAGTGGTGTCAGTTCCCTCCAGCACTACTTCACACATTAGTGGAGCCCATGCAACGTCATGTTGCGGCACTTCTGCGTGCTCGCGGGGCCATACACGATATTAGGCAGGTGTACCAGTTTCTTTGGCTCTTCAGTGTATATTAACAGCTACGATGATTACTTTTGAAATAATGAACAGTTGACTTACTTTTTCCATCTGTCTCGTTTTCGTTTGACTGCTTCTTATAGGTTTCGGTGTAAGACAAGTATGCTGTAATTCCTCAATGCACTTTTAAATGTTTGTGTAGATGTGCTACACCATAGGATAGAAAGTAAAAAGCTGAACATGCAATTAGTATTATACGCTGATGATCCAACACTTCATGACTGACTGCTTACTAAAATGTTAGTCAATCTTTGGAACGTAATACCGTAGCTAAACTGCTTGGAATGGAGTCAACAAGTCTTTTATAGGTTTCCGACTATACATAGCAGCAACTGTCAACGCACTCGTCAGTCAGTTTCCCTTAAATACTGGCTGCTGGTTTATGGGTGAGAAGCTGGTATGCTTTAAGGGTGAGTATCTGGTTTCTTGTGTCACAGATGTGTTCCATTAAATTCATTGGTGACCAAAACATCGACCAGAGTTCGCTACCGTGCTCCTCAAACCACCGTAGCAAAATTTTTCCCTTGTGACGCTGACAGTTATCCTGCAGTAAGATGCTGTCACTGATGGGAGAAACATCGAGCATGAAGGGCTGTAGGTGGTCCACAATAATGTTCACGTGGTCCACAGCTGCCGTAGTGCCTTCTTTTATTGCCACAGTTTCCATGAAAGGCCAGGTGAATATCTGCCACAGCATAATGCCTCCTCCTGCCCCCCCCCCCCCCCTTGTCTTCGTCGTTCACGACATTGTGCTTGCTTTGAGTAGCCGTTCGCTTGAATGATGGCGTACCAGGACGCGACCGTCGATGGGGAGTAACAAGAAACGTTATTCATCTGACCAGTCATCACGTTTCCAAAAGTTCAGTTTCGACGATCCTGTTCCCCTGTTTCCACTGCAGTCGAAACTGGGTCAACATTGGAACACGTGCGGGCCGTCTGCAGTGGAGACCCACGTTCAACACTGTCTCTGAACGGTGTGCTCCTAAAACGTTGTGTCTGCGCCAGCATTGCACTCAGTCGTCGGGTCTGCCACAGATCACAGCCTAATCTGCTTTACAGAGCGTGCAAGCCTCCAACCTCCTAGTTCCGTGATGAGGCCTAGACGTCCAACAACTTGTCGCCTGCACGCGGTTTCACGCTCTTTCAACAACTTAGATGATCACGACAACAGTACGCGAATAGTGGGCAGCTACGCTGTTCCGAGATCCGTGATCCCAGGTTCCGACTCGTAACAATTTGCCATTTGTCAAAGTCATTTATCTCAGTGGACTTCCTCGTTTGCCCCCCATATCGTCGCTAGAATACTTCCCCATTCACCTCTACTCTACTCCGATAGTTATATTTACCTTGCCAAGTCAGGGCTCTACAATGACACAAGGTAGCTTTCAGTCTCGCGATAGACAGTGATCACAAGGACTGGACCATCAGTGGATATATTTATTAATTGCTATTAACTTAGTAATTTTTTCTTCCTTCACTGAATTCTAAACGCTGGTTGACAATTCAGTTCGAAACAAATTGTGGAAAATGTTATGAAATAAAGGTATTCCATATCATCTTACAAGATCTTTACAGGGTTTATTGATGAATAACAAAATACAAATGAAAATATCAGGGAGCAGACATATGGTTCAAAACTTCTTGGTGTATATCAGCCATATGTCTGCTGCCTGTACAGACCTGTAAGATGAAATGGGATCCCTCTATTTCTTAAAATTTCCCACAATTCGTTTCGAATTACGCTATCAACCGTCGTTTCGAGTTCGATGAAGATAAGAAAGACTTACTAACTTATTAACAAATAATTTATACATCGACTGTATATCCACTGATGAGGCAATTCTTGTGATCACTGCCTACCGCTAAATTGAACGCACGTATATATATATACGAGGGTTGGAACTTTAATGGTGGCAACTATTTATTTACAGCTCTTACAAAATAGATGCGTGTTTAAAAATTTTACTGACCTTCAAAGTAGTCACCAGCATTGTGTATAACCCATTGCCAGCGAAGTGGAAGTCGTAGGATACTCTTGGCAGTGCCAATTGTGTTGACATTTCGAGCGGCGCGGTGTATTGCCCGATGAATTTGTAGCAGTTCTGAAGCGAATGCCGTGAAGTGTTTCCCCCAGTTTAGAAAAAAATAGTTCACATTGCTCTGAGCATTATGGCACTCAATATCTGAGGTCATCAGCCCCCTAGAACTTAGAACTACTAAAACCTAACCAACCCAGGACATCACACACATCCATGCCCGAGGCAGGATTCGAACTTGCGACCGTAGCGGTCGCGCGGTTCCAGACTGAAGCGCCTAGAACCGCCCGGCTCAGTTTAGAAATCGAGTTGAACTCAGGGGAGTGCAATAGGTGGTATAGCACTTAGCAGCCCCATCAGTCAAACAAATCAGTAACAGCTTGCACTGTACGTGCTTGAGCATTGTCCTGCAAAATGACGGTCAGGTTCTGCAGAAAGTGTCATCACTTCTGTCTCTAGGCTGGTCGTAGGTTGTGTTTCAAAAATGAACAGCATATATATATATATATATATATATATATATATATATATATATATATAGAGAGAGAGAGAGAGAGAGAGAGAGAGAGAGAGAGAGAGAGAGAGAGAGAGAGAGAGAGCTAGGCGCGCAGTTCGGAACCGTGCAACCGCTACGGTCGCAGGTTCGAATCCTGCCTCGGGCATGAATGTGTGTGATGTCCTTAGGTTAGTTAGGGTTAAGTAGTTCTGAGTTCTAGGGGACTGATGACCACAGCAGTTGAGTCCCATAGTGCTCAGAGTCATTTGAGAGAGAGAGAGTGAGAGGGGGGGGGGGGGGAGAGAGGGAGAGCGAGAGACAGAGAGAGAGAACATGTAACATGAACTTGGGTACAGACAATAAAACATTTTAAAGTTAACGATGTTGATGTTAGTAGTACACTACTTTTTTTTGACGACCTAATAATTTTTAGTCAGAATGAAAATGACTTACAAGAAGTTGTCTCTAATTTAAATAAAACAGCCAGAGAATACAATTTGAACGTCTCCATCACATAGACAAAATAAATGGTATTGTTGGGACAACAGCCAATGCGAGTTAAGACTCAAATTGACAAGCAGATCATAAGCAAGTTAATCCATTTGAGTATTTGGGGTGCAATATAACATACACGGCAAAATATGAAATATAAAATAAGTTGAACGATTTTAGCTATTTCTATGGAATTTTACGCAGAACATTGGGAACGAAAGCTCACAGAGATGCTCTACTAAAGTTCTATAAAATTATGGATATACCAGCTCTGCATTATGGTGCGAAAACTGTACCCTTAAGAGAGATGAGAAGAGAACAGAAGCATGTGAAATAAATTTCCTTAAATGTATAAAAAGAGAAAGGACGACATACTAACTGAACTGAATATGCAAACTATAATTGACACAATAAAACAATATCAGTTACGATGTAAAGAACGTACAGACTATATAACAGATGAAAGAACCACCAATAAAAACCTAGAGGCAGAATATTTTCAGGAATACCAATTATGAAGGAGACGGAACGGATCAAAAGGCCCAGTCCGTGAGGTTGATGATGATGAAGATAATGATGACGATGAACTTGGTACTAATTCCGGAAAGTCGGATGTGCTATCAGAGATTTGATTACAAATACCGTTGCGAAGAACAGAAAACAATTTCAGTATTTCGGCTAACAATAATGGAGTCATAGTATTTAAAAACCCGCAAACTTATCTAGCGTATAACAGAAACTGGAAATAAATGGAAACAATGGAAAAATTCACTTAACTTCGGAGGTTGCTATTGAACTTTTTAAGAAATAATGGTTCATGAAAATTACATAGATGTCAGGCCTTAAAGAAGCTTAAAAAAATAATGCAGGCTATTACGGAACTTAAGAGAAGAAACTAATTCCGCTCCCGCAATATAGGGTTTCGACGAAAGTGGCAGCGGCAGAGAACAGACAGCATAGGTTTTTGAGAACACCGGGGTGGAGACAGGAACCTAAATGTAATACTAAAAGCAGAATTAAAAAGGAAAAAAACTATGGTATTACTTGACAAAAGTGAGAAATATGCATGACATACTTAGACACAGGGAACATTGTTTTTACAATTTACGTGTGGTTCCTTGTGTCTAAGTATCTCATAAGGAAATTAAAAAATGAAAAGAACAGGAGACTCTTTGAAGATAACAAGCTGTACGTGAAATATTAAAAGAGCAAACCGGTTTACGGGGAAGTGAATTAGAGTAAGAGCGTTTGCGGCGATCACTGAGAAGTAGGATAGAGGAGAAAGGCTGAATCTTCCCTGGTTGGTCGTAGAGACAGCATCGCTTGCCAGCGTGAGGAGCGGGCTGCCTGCTCCCAGGGGCTCTGGAACACGTGGACCGCCAATCCCAGGAACAGGGCAAGACTCCCCAGCGCACTTTTCCGGAGATCTCACGAAATGCCCTGCGTCGCGTCGCGTCGCGCCGTGGGCCACCCTTGCTATCCTCCGCAGCCCCCTCCCCTCCCCCCCCCCCCCCACCGTCTCATTCCTTTTTCCGTTCTTTCTTCCATTTAAACCCGAAACCGCGTTGCCGAGGCACCTGTCTCGACGAAGGATCTCTATCCTATTTCTGATATGGATCACAGTGCCAGTCCTTCCCGAACGATGAGTTGAATGATTACGACGCACTGTTTAACAGACTTCGTAGGATACTTTAACCGAATACAGACTTTCTGCTACCAGTTACTTTTTATCTAGTGGTTTATCTAGTGGTTCGTAGCATTTCGAGCCTTGTCAGCCATCAAAGAAGAAACATCCAGCTTCTAGTAGTCCTATTACACGGCCTCGTTCTTACTCGGTGAGGTATTGATATTGGCATCTTTGTCGCCTTAAAGGCATTCTTTAGTGTCATCAACCCACCACGTCCAATCTCAAAGGTAGCTAATGCTCATGAGCGTTATAGCGTGTATTAAAAGCAGACCTGATTTGCATCGCCATAGTGGCGATCCTACTGCAATGCTTATGCAACTGGCGCGAAATCTGAACAGACATCATCTTTCAGATGTAGGAACACGCCTGCTAACTTTCATTTATGTCGCACAATTCTTTCTTGGAGCTGCAATTCTTTTTTTTATTTTTTTTATTTTCACACCACGTTCCGTAGGACCAAATTGAGGAGCAAATCTCCAAGGTCATGGAACGAGTCAGTACATGAAATTACAACATAAAAGTAATAACAGATATCAAACCATAAGTTTCAGCAGACGCAGTCAACAATATAACGTAATAATCAGCTTAATTTTTCAAGGAACTGCTCAACAGAATAGAAGGAGTGACCCATGAGGAAACCCTTCAGTTTCGATTTGAAAGCGCGTGGATTACTGCTAAAATTTTTGAATTCGAGTGGTAGCTTATTGAAAATAGATGCAGCAGTATACTGAACACTTTTTTGCACAAGAGTTAAGGAAGTCCGATCCAAATGCAGGTTGGATTTCTGCCGAATATTAACTGAGTGAAACTCAGCGAATGAAAATAAGCAAAGTAGACTAATTTTCGCGTCGAACAATCACTCACTTCAGATACCGTTCGAATAGTAAAAATGACAGTATTAAGTCTTTGAACAAGATCCTGAACGTGGTCTTTCCACGACAGCTTACTATCTGAACACTTAGAAACTTGAACTGTTCAGTTTCACTATTCGTATGCCCATTCTGTGAAATTAAAACGTCAGGTTTTGTTGAATTGTGTGTTAGAAACTGTAAAAACTGAATCTTACTCTGATTTAGCATTAGTTTATTTTCTACAAGCCATGAACTTAGATCATGAAGTGCACTATTTGAAACCGAGCCATTGTTGCACACAACATCCTTTACCACCAAGCTAGTGTCATCAGCAAACAGGAATATTTTAGAGTTACCCATAATACTAGACGACATATCATTTATCTAAATAAGGAACAGGAGTGGCCTCAACACTGATCCCTGGGGCACCCCCGACTTGACAGTACCCCACAGTACACCACTCAGACCCCACATCACACCCTTTCTCAACATTGTAAATAGTGACTTTTGCTGTCTGTTGCTAAAGCAAAAAGTGAACCAATTGTGAGCTACTCCCCGTATTCCATAATGGTCCAACTTATGGAGCAATATTTTGTGACCAACACAATCAAATGCCTCAGTTAAATCAAAAAATATGCCTAGTGTTTGAAACCTTTTGTTTAACCCATCCAGTACCTCACGGAGCAAAGAGAATACAGCATTTCCAGTTGTTAAACGACTTCTAAAGCAGAACTATACAGTTGATAACAAATTGTATGATATAAAATGATCAATTATCCTTTTCAATAACTTTAGCAAACACTGATGGCATAGAAACAGGTACAAAATTGTCTACATTATCCCTACGATCAAGTAGATAAAAAGACGAGGGCTAATAGAAATCCTTGGGTAACAGAAGAAATATTGAATTTAATTGATGAAAGGAGAAAATATAAAAATGCAATAAATGAAGCAAGCAAAAAGGTATACAAACGTCTCAAAAATGAGATCGACAGGAAGTGCAAAATGGCTAAGCAGGGATGGCTAGAGGACAAATGTAAGGATGTAGAGGCTTGTCTCACTAGGGGTAAGATAGATACTGCCTACAGGAAAATTAAAGAGACCTTTGGAGAGAAGAGAACCACTTGTATGAATATCAAGAGCTCAGATGGAAACCCAGTTCTAAGCAAAGAAGGGAAGGCAGAAAGGTGGAAGGAGTATATAGAGGGTTTATACAAGGGCGATGTACTTGAGGACAATATTATGGAAATGGAAGAGGATGTAGATGAAGATGAAATGGGATATACGATACTGCGTGAAGAGTTTGACAGAGCACTGAAAGACCTGAGTCGAAACAAGGCCACGGTAGTAGACAACATTCCATTAGAACTACTGATGGCCTTGGGAGAGCCAGTCCTGACAAAACTCTACCATCTGGTGAGCAAGATGTATGAGACAGGTGAAATACCCTCAGACTTCAAGAAGAATATAATAATTCCAATCCCAAAGAAAGCAGGTGTTGACAGATGTGAAAATTACCGAACTATCAGTTTAATAAGTCACAGCTGCAAAATACTAACGCGAATTCTTTACAGACGAATGGAAAAACTGGTAGAAGCGGACCTCGGGGAAGATCAGTTTGGATTCCGTAGAAATGTTGGAACACGTGAGGCAATACTAACCTTACAACTTATCTTAGAAGAAAGATTAAGAAAAGGCAAACCTACGTTTCTAGCATTTGTAGACTTAGAGAAAGCTTTTGACAATGTTGACTGGAATACTCTCTTTCACATTCTAAAGGTGGCAGGGGTAAAATACAGGGAGCGAAAGGCTATTTACAATTTGTACAGAAACCAGATGGCAGTTATAAGAGTCGAGGGGCATGAAAGGGAAGCAGTGGTTGGGAAATGAGTGAGACAGGGTTGTAGCCTCTCCCCGATGTTATTCACTCTGTATATTGAGCAAGCGGTAAAGGAAACAAAAGAAAAATTCGGAGTAGGTATTAAAGTCCATGGAGAAGAAATATAAACTTTGAGGTTCGCCGATGACATTGTAATTCTGTCAGAGACAGCAAAGGACTTGGAAGAGCAGTTGAACGGAATGGACAGTGTCTTGAAAGGAGGATATAAGATGAACATCAACAAAAGCAAAACGAGGATAATGGAATGTAGTCAAATTAAATCGGGTGATGCTGAGGGAATTAGATTAGGAAATGAGACACTTAAAGTAGTAAAGGAGTTTTGCTATTTAGGGAGTAAAATAACTGATGATGGTCGAAGTAGAGAGGATATAAAATGTAGACTGGCAATGGCAAGGAAATCGTTTCTGAAGAAGAGAAATTTGTTAACATCGAGTATAGATTTAAGTGTCAGGAAGTCGTTTCTGAAAGTATTTGTATGGAGTGTAGCCATGTACGGAAGTGAAACATGGACGATAACTAGTTTGGACAAGAAGAGAATAGAAGCTTTCGAAATGTGGTGCTACAGAAGAATGCTGAAGATAAGGTGGGTAGATCACGTAACTAATGAGGAGGTATTGAATAGGATTGGGGAGAAGAGGAGTTTGTGGCACAACTTGACTAGAAGAAGGGATCGGTTGGTAGGACATGTTTTGAGGCATCAAGGGATCACAAATTTAGCATTGGAGGGCAGCGTGGAGGGTAAAAATCGTAGAGGGAGACCAAGAGATGAATACACTAAGCAGATTCAGAAGGATGTAGGTTGCAGTAGGTACTGGGAGATGAAGAAGCGTGCACAGGATAGAGTAGCATGGAGAGCTGCATCAAACCAGTCTCAGGACTGAAGACCACAACAACAACAACATCCCTTTCTCCCTTTTTATAAAGTGCCTTTGCTACTGCGTACTTTAATCGTTCAGAAAACTGACCATTCCTAAAGGAAAAATTACAAATGTGTCTAAATACAGGCCTAACATGTGCAGCAAAGTACTTCAATATTCTGATAGGCACTCCATTATAACCATGATAGTCCTTAGTCTTCTGTGATTTAATTATTGACTCAATCTCCCCCTTGAATGTATCACAGAGGAGTATTTCAGACATCAATCTCGAAAAGGTATTTGCCAAGAAAGTTATATGATTCCATGTAGAAATTAAATTTTTATTTAATTCACCAGCAGTGTTCAGAAAATGATTCTTAAATACTGTACATATATCTGATTTATAAGTAGCAGAAATATTTTTACTACGAACTGGCTTTATGTTGTCAACCTTGTGCTGCTGATCAGTCACTTCCTTCACAACTGACCATATAGTTTTAATTTTATCCTGTGAATTAGCTATTCTATTTGCATACCACATACTTTTTGCCTTCCTAATAACATTTTTAAGCACCTTACAATACTGTTAATAATCGGCTACTGCAGATTGATTGTGACTACTAATATTTTGATATAATTCCCATGATATCCTTATCCCACTATTCAGCCACTCGGGTTGCCTCTTACTGCTAGTACCCCGTTTAGAACATTCTAATGGAAAGCAACTCTGAAAGAGAATGAGAAATGTGTTAAGTAAAGCATTATATTTATCATCTATGTTATCGGCACTGTAAACATCCAGCCACTCTTGTTCCTTGACATTCAAAAAAAATATCTATTGCTTTTGGATTAACTTTTCTTCATAGTTTGTAATTATATGTGACATTTGTTTGAACACAAAAGCCTTTTAGTGTTAAAATTTGTGAAACATGGTCTGAAAGGCCATCCACCCTTTTACAAAGAGAATGCCCATCTAGTACTGAAGAATGAATAAGAGTATTGTCTATGGCTGTGCTACTGTTCCCCTGCACCCTAGCTGGAAAAAACAAAGTCTGCATCAGATCATATGAATTTAGGAGATCTACCAACATCCTTTTTCTTGCACCATCATATACAAAATTTATATTGAAGTCACCATATATAACTAATTTCTGGTACTTCCTACAAAGTGAATCAAGAACCCTCTCTAGCTTGAGCAGAAATGCTCTGAAGTCAGAGTTAGGGGACTCATAAACAACAACAATTAGAAGTTTAGTTTCACTGTATTCAACTGCCCCTGCACAACATTCAAATATCTGTTCAGTGCAGAGCCGTGATACGTCAGTGGACTCAAATGGAATATTGCTTTTTACGTACATAGCCACTCCCCCAAACTGCAAGGAACTCCTTGAAAAACAGCCAGCTAATCTGTACCCTGGTAAAGGAAGCCTCTGAATTGTCAAATTATTTAAGAGGTGCTCTGATATACCAATAATTTCAGAGTCAACATCTATAAGCAGTTCACTAACTTTATCCCTAATACCTCTTATATTTTGATGAAATATGCTAATTCCTTCTCTACTTAGAAACATTACATCCTCAGAAGGTGAGCACTTAGTTAGAGAGACTTTCTTTAAGCAGGTATACCTATCAGCTGACTTCAGTCTAAAAAAGGTGCAGCTCTAAAACCACCTACTACAGGAATTTTTCTATGATTGATCCTACCACCACCCACTACACTGTCACCTATAAGCTTTGCCAGCATTCCCTTCCCGTACCTACTGAGGTGCAGGCCATGCCTAGTGAAACCCGATCTACCGATAGACCCAACTGGCACCACCGAAATGTGGCCCATGCCTTCTGCCATCAGCGACCTTCACAGCCCCATGTTAACGCCCCCAACAGCCGCATTAAGATGAGACAAATCCGTCTGTGTATCTTTCGCAATGAATGACAAATCACCTTGCAATCACACAGCAGTGTTCAACTGCTGTGTGATTGTAACGTTGTTTGAACAATGTGTAGCAGCATGCGGTGAGCTGCAAAAAGGATCAGAACTGAAACTGATTCAAGACGTAACCACTAGATGCAATTCAGCTTTCTATATTACTTGCAGCAGCGTACAGTGCTTATTAATATCATTAATTACTACGCTAGTGCACCACTCACGCTAACAGCCGAAGGTATTGCACATCTGGCAGATAGTCGTGGCATTCTGCGGCCTATAGAAGTCGTTACACGTGAAAGCTGTGTAGAAAAGTAAATGCAGTGAAGTAATCTGAAGTAATCCCAAAAACCAGGATGTTGAATACCAAAATTGCCCTGCAACCAATACACATTGGAGGGAATCTGAAGTGTAACATCACAGCAG
Source organism: Schistocerca nitens (assembly GCF_023898315.1). Taxonomy (NCBI): domain Eukaryota; kingdom Metazoa; phylum Arthropoda; class Insecta; order Orthoptera; family Acrididae; genus Schistocerca; species Schistocerca nitens. The sequence continues at coordinate 796,888,739 of NC_064615.1, forward strand.
ATATCAAAAAAGCACTTACCGTCAGTTGAACATGATCAACGATTCTCGATCTAATAATCAAAACGATACGCATTCAAGACGCTTTAGCATATTCGAAGGCCGTCTAGGATCTGCATGCAGCTGTTGAAACGACTATCATTGAGAATGGGTAACACGTCGATACATTACAGGGAAACAGAGAAACCAAATTTTATTTGTGGATTAGGGGTTATAAAGTCACAAGGTAAGAATTACTTGCAAAAAAAAGCGGAAAATGATCTACCATCATAGCTCAGCTATTGTCTGAAATTTCTAGATTTTACAAATAAACCATTTATATATATATATATATATATATATATATATATATATATATATGTTTCGTGAAATTCGGAAGTCAAATATCAATCAGCAGAAGCACTTCGATGCAACTCTAAAAAATTATCCAGAAAACCGACTTTTAAGTTTTCGACCGTTGAAGAATGCTCGCCAACCAGATGGGAGGCACGGGTTCGATTTTCAGCCCTGCCAAAATTTTAAACAAATGTACAAGTTTCATGAAGGTTACCACGAAGCATAAAATACACAAGGATGAAAAAGAATTTTATTTGTAATGTTTTTTTCAGTGTAGATAATATTTTATAAAAGATCAGTAATTAAGAATTTATATTTGTAATGAAAACTGGATTTTTGTGGTTATATGTAATTGTATTTTAGTTGTCACAGACACTGAAATTAGATATATGTTAATTAGCATATATTTGGTGAATTTTATTTTTAAATGTCGTAGGTATTCGAGCTGAACGAAAAAGATAATGACCGTAACGAGAGTCGAACCAGTGATTATCAGTCTCAGGCATTACTGATTATTCCCGTCTTTGTATGCTTTGAACTCCACTGGATTGCTAGTATAACATGCGCCTTTGTTTAAAAATTTGCATGATCCGGGAATCGAACGTAATACCTGTATGTGACGTACGAGCGTCTACAGCACAGTGAGAGGCCTTTTGAGAAAATCTGGTCTTACTTTCGGGTATTATAGACGGTCGTTAAAATTCAAAGTCTATTTTCTGGAGAATTTTGAGTTTCATCGTATTGTTTTGGAGGATTAATATTTGAATTCAGAATTTGACATTCTATAAATACAAAGAATTATAAAAATTGTTTTCCTTGTGGTCCCCCTGCTAAATAAGATCCTTTAGAAGTACGAGATTACATTGTCGGTACTATCTGCCCAAAGCTACAAAAAACTGCACTGAAATATTTGAGTCACATTGTTAATTTCTGAAAGACTGTTCTCAAAGGAAGAGAAGTTCTTTGTCGACAATGCAGCAGACAGAAGGGTAAACTTCTCTGATAAAAGTTATATTTGCAGTCTACATATAAGAACTTTTAGGATATGTACAGTTAATTAGGATGTCAGATATAGTTGTACTCGTATGATATTTTTTACGTCTGTCTATAAACCCATCTTTTACCATCGCTGTTAAAAATCATCGATTCTTGGGGTTAAGTATTATCGGCCATAGACGTCTATATGTCCATAATGGAATCGCAATCAGCAGCGATGATTTTCTAACATTACATATTGTCATGACTGGGCCGATGTGGATTGTCTGGCTGAATGGAGACGTGAAACTGATCTATGTACACTCATGAGCCAAAACATTAAGACCACCTGCTTAAGAACTTGTTTGTCCGTCTTTGGAACTAAATACATCGCTGACTGTGTACTAGGGACCCGACAGTTTGTTCGTAGGCTTGTGGAAGCCTGTGTCGTTAGATGTCTACTCACAGGTATTGTAATTCGCGTAAACAACGAGCCGCTGATTTACGTATGTGGTGAAGGCGCGTGATAGAAATCCAGATGAGTTCCATAGGATTTACGTCAGGTGAATTTGGTCGCCGAGGCATCAAAGAGAGTTCACTGCAACACTCCTCAAACCACTGCAGCACGGTTCTGGCTTCGAGACACGGACAATTATACTGCTGAAAGATGACATAGCCGGGGAAGACAGCAAGCATGCAGGTGATTCGTAGCTGTCAGAGTATCTTCGATTACTACCACAGGTCCCACGCAAGGGCACAAGAATGTGTCCCATAGCATAATACTGGCCCCACCGCCTGCGTCTGTGGTGCGCTGCATGTTTCGAGCCACCGTTCACCTTGGCGATGGCGTTTGTGGAGACGATATAGTGTAGCATAAATGTGATTCACCGAAGAGCTGACACGTTACCATTCATCGGCTGTCGAATCCCGGCGGTCCCATGCCCACTACAATCGTAATTCACGATGTCGTCGGGTTAGCATGTCACGCAGGGGTGGTCTGCTCAAAATGGTTCAAATGGCTCTGAGCACTATGGGACTTAACTTCTGAGGTCATCAGTCCCCTAGAACTTAGAACTACTTAAACCTAACTAACATAAGGACAACACACAAATTCATGCCCGAGGCAGGATTCGAACCTGCGACCGTAGCGGTCGTGCGGTTCCAGACTGAAGCGCCTAGAACCGCTCGGCCACCCCGGCCGGCGGTGGTCTGCTGTTGGAGCTCCATGTTCAACAATGTATGTTGAATGGTCGCTCCGAAACACTTCTGCGTGCACCAGCAGTGTGCTCTTTCGGAAGAGGTGCCACAGATCACCATCTATCCAACTTTACAGAACATACAAGCCTCCGAATCCCACGTTCTCTGAAGAGTTGTGTACGCACAACCACTTAGCGCCTAATGGCAGTTGCACTGTCTTTCTGCCTCTTTTCATAGATGCTAACGACAGCAGCATGTGAACATTAGATCAACTTCGCTGTTTTCGAGATACTCGCTCACAGGTTCTGAGTAATAATAATCTACCATTTCTCAGAGTCGTTTATCTCAATGGATTTCCCTATTTGCAGCCCATATCTTCGCTTAGGTGATCCTCCGTCCGTGTCTGCTCAGCTTGCATATTTTTGGTACCGCGTCACGTGCCCGCAACGCCACCAGGCGGCATCCAACGTCGCATTGGGCAATTGTCATAATGTTTTGGCTTATCAGTGCATTTATTTGACGTTTTATACTTTTCCTTCCAGGTCTTACTTTTTAGCGTTGGTTCGTACGCATTGTAAGGGACCTGAAAACTGTAGCGTGATATCAGGAAACCTGTTGCAGCCTGATTTGGAAACCGTGTACTTTCTCATGGATGCCGTGCGGGATTAGCCGAGCGGTCTGGGGCGCTGCAGTCCTGGACTGTGCGGCTGGTCCCGGCGGAGGTTCGAGTCCTCCCTCGAGCATGGGTGTTTGTGTTTGTCCTTAGGATAATTTAGGTGTGTACAAAACACTCGTTCGACCTATACTTGAGTATTGCTCATCAGTGTGGGATCCGTACCAGATCGGGTTGACGGAGGAGATAGAGAAGATCCAAAGAAGAGCGGCGCGTTTCGTCACAGGGTTATTTGGTAACCGTGATAGCGTTACGGAGATGTTTAATAAACTCAAGTGGCAGACTCTGCAAGAGAGGCGCTCTGCATCGTGGTGTAGCTTGCTCGCCAGGTTTCGAGAGGGTGCGTTTCTGGATGAGGTATCGAGTATATTGCTTCCCCCTACTTATACCTCCCGAGGAGATCACGAATGTAAAATTAGAGAGATTAGAGCGCGCACGGAGGCTTTCAGACAGTCGTTCTTCCCGCGAACCATACGCGACTGGAACAGGAAAGGGAGGTAATGACAGTGGCACGTAAAGTGCCCTCCGCCACACACCGTTGGGTGGCTTGCGGAGTATGAATGTAGATGTAGATGAAGCTTAGGGACTGATGACCTTTGCAGTTAAGTCTCATAAGATTTCACACACTTTTTTTCTCATGGATGTAAATAGCTACACGTGCCTTGATGCAGACAGAAATATACTTATTTCTTTGGGAGAGCTCCGTTGACGGAGACCATATTGCACGTTTTTATTAGTACGGTTTGCCTTACTGTCGTTTAAAAACTGAGAGACACAATCAAAAATTTTATTGAACAGTATTTGGTACCTTGATTATACAACCAGCTTACGTAGCTCGCTTTATATTAAAAGGAGTATTGGAACGTCCTCTTAGAAAAATTATAAATGACTGTGCTTAAACTGACACACAATATTTTTAGCGCAACTCAATCTGACTTTCAAAAATCCCTACAAAAGAATGGTCCTGAGTAACATTAACCTATACCTTTCATGAATCACTTACCTCACAAAAATCTTCGTTACTCGAACTACTGCAATGCAGCGAGCGCCACTACTGCCAGCTAAATAAAAGATTCTAACTACTGAAGGCACTAACTACTGATAGGAATAGTTAGCAAATGACAGATTTTGATAGAGAACAAACAATGTATTTACCTTAATAGTGTTCAAAAGTCATAATATATATAGCAGTTCATGACATCCAGTCTTACAAATTTACTCTCTCTGATGGACACAAGTCCAGATCATCCGCTCTCAAAACTCCGACATCTCTCTCCCCACATCCACCACTGCTGGCGGCTCACCTCCAACTGCGCAACGCTACGCGCTGTTAACAACCAACTGCCCAACACTACAACAGAGAATATTTCAACAATGCCAACCAGCCACCGACTGCACACAGCACAGCCAAAGATTTTCATACAGAGCGCTAAGTGGCGTTACCAATATAAAAACCTAAACAGCCTACTTATAGTATATGTACCGCCACATCAGTGTCCCTGTCAACAATTCCTTTGGTTAAAATACAATAGATGTCCATGACGCGTTACGAGGGGAGCACTGCGCTTGCAGCATGAGTGTGGCCAATGCGCCCACGGAACCGCACACATGTATTGGTTACCCTTTCTTTCTTCATTGCTCATTTTCTGTTATGCTAGAGATAGGTTTCAGTCTGCCGAGACAGATCGTGACGCTGCCACGACGTGAAAGCGCGTTGAATGGTCCGTAATACCGTGGCTGACATGGTTTCCGAATGTAGTATGACGGATAAAGACGTTCTTACAGGTCGATAAAAATGAATCACTCTTGATTACAATTTTATATTGTCATAGTTGGATCTAATGTGACAATCTGTGATCACAACTGCTTCACAAATTCTCGGTCTTCGATGGAATTGTATGACGTGCCGCGAAAAACTCTTTTGTCAATTGTAACGCCTACCCATACAGTAGATCAGCTGCTCTCTCGCTCGCTTCTTTAAAGACAATGGAACTAGAATAGGTTCTTTAGACCAGCTTTTAGGGGTACGGAACCTGAGAGAGTCCTTAAACTGGCAGTGCAGAAGCTCCACCGACCCGTTTGCAGCGAGATGGTAGCGCCCGATTCGTTTCAAGCGGTGTCCGAAAAGCACTTTTTCGTTTTTGGATTTCATTGAGCGCGCATTCCGTTGGAGGATAGTCTCATAAGAGTAGTTGAAAATGCGAAGAACTTCACCTCCGACTTGCTGCGTTTCATATGGATCGATTTGGTCAAGAGTAGTATGAACGCAAAACAAGTATTGGGTCTTCTTTTTAGCCAGAGCATTGCTTCCAATGTGCTCATGATTTGGACGATGAATCGCGGCATGTTGTTCCATCGCCTGTGGGACTGGCGCATATTGGTTAGGACAATCAGATATAATGGAAATTTTGATGCTCTCGGAAGGTACACCATGAGTGCGAAGTGGCAAATTCAATCTTTAGTAAGGCTCACTTGAAAGTGTTGCGTTAGCACTTGCGAAATATTCACACGGATCCGAAGGGTGACAGCAAATGTGTGCTCAGGAGGGGCAGAGATAAACCTGTGGGATGTACGTATTACACTTCACAAAATGGACATCGCCGACATTCAAGGAATGTTCAAAACAAATCATTAACTTCCACCATGGAAACCGAATTAAAAATAGCGCCCCACATTTATCACAAAGATCCGCATCTTCAAGTTCGAAGGCGAACTCCATGGGAATTGCAAACAGTGCACGATGTTCGGTTCGATATCTACTCTTAAAAAATGCGTATAGAACCATCATGCACCTTAATGCGATGCGATCTGTCGTGGAGCTTATCGTGAAACTGGCTATCCTTTAAGGCTTAGCTGCAGATAGTGCGATAATATCAGAAGCTGAATTTGTCCCGTGGATACAAGTGGTATGAATTGCAATGTCAACGCTTTTCAGGAGACCAGGAATCAAGCAAAAGCAAGTTAATTTGACCAGATGTTGGCCAAAAGCAGTGCCCATACCATACACGCCCACTTCCTCTCTCTTCTACTTCCCTTACGCCCACTTTCCCACTCTTGCTTGCGGTGACGTAATTATTTCGTGATGACCACGCAAGATAGCGCACACGAGAAATAATCGTAGGGGGGAGAGAACCTCCAACTTCTCACAGCACAATAAGTAACTTTCCAGCCAATTTATCATCCAGATTAACGGTCGGCATAATTGTATACAAATGCGTTGAGGCATTGATGGTAGCTGATCCTGATACAACTCTCTTGGTACCTTTGATTTCAAGAGTTTCCTCCACATGCATTTCCTCTTTAAATACTGATTGGTCGGAGTTGAAAACAAATTCCTTACTGAACGATGGGATAAGTTTGTTTATCTCCTCTACAACGTTTCGGGCCGATTCCGCAGTTTGCTGTGCATAGTCAAGTTGACACTTTGTTTGAAATTTCGTTTTTCAATTCTGTAGCACTGTTTGAAGTTATGCAGCCATCCGCTGTTTCCCTTGAAATCACTGTAAATATGTCGCGCACAATTTTGTGTGCATAACATATTAGGTCACTATCATTTGTATCCTGTAAATTCTATCGAGCGTCCTTGAAATATACAAACATCAAGTCTTTTGTAACAAGTGCGCTTTGTCCACCGTTGACTATCCTTAGTTTTTCTTCTGCACTACAGGGTCATATTGTTGCGGGCTTATTCGAAATCTGTTCATAACTTTTTTACTATATGTGGATTATCTTCCTTGGACAACGACTGTCCTTTACTGTGTTTCATTGCAGACGGGATTTGTGGCTCCCTGTCCGACAAGGATGACGAACTACACGCCTCTTCTTTCTCAGTCTGCGAAATTCCGTGGGTTCCTCTCTGCCTAAATGTCAACTTTGGCAACTTTTGTCGTAGGTATACTGCAATGTTTACTTTGTTTACTGTTGCCATTGCTCTGCTTTGTATCAAAACCACAAGCACTGTAGAACTCTTGTGAGTTCTTGTAAATAATTCGGTCTCCAGCGCACAGTTTTTGTTTCGGCTTCTCTGGACTCCATTCTACTTTTGTGGAGCTGAAAACTGCTACAGTTTCCAGAGAATCCGCCTACGCTCACGAAATTACCTGCATGAAGAAAGCCAGGGAGAATTCTCGGCAACATCTCCTAACAGCTCTACCGAGGGATCCTACACCCACGACAACAAAGCTGAAAGTGGTATGGTCGCCGGGTAAGGAATCCTCCGTTGAATGTCTCAGTCGGGAGGGAATCGGCGGGACCTGGCACGTTAAAACGCAGGCGTCTGCTGCTAGGAATACAATTTGCAGGGAAAAGCAAGTGGGTCGAAGTGGCCGAAGGCAGTAGTCTCGTCAACGTCATTCCTGTGTCAAGATCTTAGAAGGGCATTCGAATTGTGACATTGTGACGGCAACCGCTTTTAAAATTACAAAAAATTAAAAAAAAACCAGCTCTTGCTGAAAATACAAGAAGGTAGCTACATATTTAACTTATGAGCAGTAGTATATTTAAAAAAGTTACAATTTAAGTGAGTTAAGCCTTAACTGAAAATAACAGTCTCTCACAGAATTATCTGAAGTTAGGTTAAAAGACGACAATTATATGTTTTCTGCTTCTCCGACAGCCGTCGCTTGGCAAAAGGTTTCGTAAGGCGTAGTTTCGACAGATAGGCGTCATCACCAAGTAAAGAAAAAAGGTCTGTCAACTGCATTTCTTGGAAGACTTCCAGAAAATTGATTTTTTCATTACTTTTAATAATGTTACACACGGTGGAAGCTGAAAGGGTTCCTTCTTCACATTTTTACTATATCTACCAGTATAAATAAAAATTAATCTACAGTTGTGGTTGGCAAAAATTTGCAGAATAATTGAAAATCAGTTTTTATAGTTGCTTTGTAGCGTGCTTTATTCAAATACGCTTCTTACAGGTAATGGCCATTACACAGGAAAAGTTACAATTTTCTGAAATTCCTGTCCCTTTTCTCCCATCTGCAATGCTTTAGAGTTCTTTATTAAGCTTTTTCCACACATACAGCTAGCCTAGCCTACTATATTCCGTTCTGTCCTCCCTATGACTTTCGGAACACATTTACAGTTGTGAGAATGACGTAAACATCCCGATTATACTCAATGAAAAATGTTACACTTATAATTAGAAATTGTTTGGAATATTTTTTAAACAATTTGTCTTTAGCTGCTGATAAATCTTCCGGGTTGTACGGTAGTCGTGAAATGGTTCCTTTCGTATAAACTGATTAATTGTTCGAATTATAAGGCATCATAAAGTTCCTAAGAAAATTATCCACTCCAAAGGCGATAAAAAAACTGGAAGAACAATTATTTTCATTTGGAACTCAAATTATTGCAAATGCTGATTATTTTTACTAGAAATGAAATTACGGACTTTGATAGACTGAATGAAAATTAGCTTCAGGCCGAAAGGACATCATTGGTTAACGGCGTGCTTGGAGACGAAAGACAGAGTAAGTAGTTTTCATATAATAGAACTTATTTTGTAAAAAGTTAATCGGACTTCGAACTAAGGGCACGGTCAACCTTCTAAAAATAAAATAACCAACGGTAGAGCACTTGTGGCGTTCGATCGCTGCATGACCAAACCAGGCGCTTCCAACTTAATTTAAACGACCAGAAATTAATTTCCCGACTTAATTAAAAATGAGAATTGAGAGGTTCGCCGTTTTACAGAATAAAACAGGTTTAAAATTCAAAATCCAAATATTATTGATGAAAAGGTACATCTAGTGCGGACACATCTATTGTGCCGACGCCAGAACATGAAGTAAACGGCTATGTAGCTCGCATATTTCTTGGATACTACAATTATTGTCGAAGAAGAAAGACTGGTATAACATCAGTGTGTTAAAGCCACTATTTTTTCCAAAACTTTGCTGTTATATGGGTACAACCGAAAGAGATTTTTTGCTGTTCATTCAATAGAACTGACAGAAGCTCGCAATTATTTAAACTGAAGTAATATTAGTAGCTACTACAGGGCAGTCCACAAGCACGAATGCCATTTGGCGTTGGTACTGTCATGTCCCTTCAGGATTATTTAATTAGGCGCAAGAGTTCAGCCTTGCTTCTTTATCAAAACACGTAGTGGTCTACGATACTTTTCTGCTCCTAACATTTCATCCAGAGCTGCATTATCAATCACCGTAGATGTTCGTGGTTTCGCCGAGTCTTGCCGACTTACGGGTCAGACGCTGCAGAGCTTGGCCAGGAATGCCCTTGTTGCCACTGCTAGTCTGCTTTTGATGTCTACTGTACAACTTTTTTCAAATAATCAGTCTTCTGATTGGTCTGATGCGGCTCGCCACGAATTCCTCTCCTGTGCCAACCTCTTCATCTCAGAGAAGCACTTGCAACCTATGTCCTCAATTATTTGCCGGTTGTATTCCAGTCTCTGCCTTCCTCTACAGTTTTTACCCTCTATTCCCTGATGTCTTAACAGGTCCTTCGATTCTCTTCTATTCGATTTTCACACAGTCAACGTTTCATTACCGTACAGCGCTGAGCTCCTAAGGTAAATTCGGACATTTCTTCCTCGAAATAAGGCCTATATTTGATAACAGAGGAATTCTCTTAACCAGGAATGACCTTACTGCAATAGCTGGTCTGCTTTTGATACCCTCTTTGCTTCGTTCGTCATGAGTTATTTTACTGCCTAAGTACCAGAATTCCTTAACTTCGTCTACATCATGACCATCAATCCTGATGTTAAGCTTCTCGCTGTTCTCCATTCTGCTACTTCTAATTAATTTAGTCTTTCTTCGATGTACTTTCAGTCCTTATTCTGTACCCATTAGAATGTTCATTCCATTCAGCAGGTCCTACAATTCTACTTCACTTTCACTGAGAATAGCAATGACATCAGCGCATCTTATCATTGATATCCTTTCACTTTGAATTTTAATTCTACTCTTTCCATAATTGCTTCTTCGATGTATAGATTGAACAGCAGGGGCGAAAAACTACATCGCTGTCTTACACCCTTTTTTATCCACGCACTTCGTTCTTGGTCTTCCATTCTTATTATCTCTTTGCTCTTTTACACGTTGTATATTATCCGTCTCTCCCTGTAGCTTATCATTACTTTCCCTAGAATTCTGAACATCTTGTACCATTTGATGTTGTCGAATACTTTTTCAGGTCGCCAAATCCTATGAACGTGTCGTGATTTTTCTTTAATCTTGCTGCCATTATCAGCCGCAACGTCACAATTGCCTCTCTGGTGTCTTTACCTCTTTTAAAGCCAAACTGCCGGCCGAGGTGGCCAAGCGGTTCTAGGCGCTTCAGTCCGGAACCGTGCGACTGCTACGGTCACAGGTTCGAATCCTGCCTCGGGCATGGATGTGTGTGATGTCCTTAGGTTAGGTAGGTTTACGTAGTTCTACGTTCTAGGGGACAGATGACCTCAGATGTTAAGTCCCATAGTGCTCAGAGCCATTTGAACCATTTAAAGCCTAACTCATCGTCATCTGACACATCCTCAATTTTCTTTTCCATTCTGTATGTTATTATTGTCAGCAGCTTGGATGCATAGCTGTTAAGCAGATTGTGGGTAAGTTTCGCACTTGTTGGCCCTTGCAATCTTCGGAGTTGTGTGGGTGATGTTTTTCCGGAAGTCAGACGGTATATCGCCAGACTCATCTTTCTACAAACCAACGTGAATAGCGCTTTTGTTACTTCTCCCAATGATTTTAGAAATTCTGCTGGAATGTGATCTATCCTTTCTGCCTTATTTGATCATAACTCTTCCAAAACTTATTTAAATTCTGATTCTAATTCTGGATCCCCTCTCTCTTCTAAATCGACTCCTGTTTCTTCTTCCATCGCATCAGACAAATCTTCCCCCTCACAGAGGCCTTCAGTGTACCATACTCTTTCCATTCATCTGCTCTCCCCTCGCACGTGACAGTGGAATTCCCATTGCACTCTTAAAGTTACCACACTTGTGGTTTTGACTTTGCTACATACTAAGTCAGTCCTTCTGACGATCATTTCTTTTTCAATTTCTTCACATTTTTGATGCTGCCATTTCGCCTTAGCTTCCTGTTTAATTCCAAAGCGACTTATTTTCTATATGCCTGAATTTCACTGAACATTTTTGTACTTCCTTCTTTCATCGATCAACTGAATACTTCTTCTTTGCAGTTACATTCTTTGAACGTATCTTTCTCTTTCCAACTTCTGTGATTGCTCTTTCCTGAGATGTCCATTCCTCTTCAACCGAACTGCCTACTGAGCTATTCCTCGTCGCAATATCTATAGCCTTAGAGAACTTCAAGCGTAACTCTTCATTCCATTGTACTTCTGTATTCCAATTCTTTGCGTATTGATTCTCCCTACCTAGTCTCTTAAACTCCAACCTGCTGTTCATCACCATCACATTGAGATCTGAATCTATATCTATCTGGTTACGCCTTAAATCTAGTATCTGATTTCGGAATCTCTGCCAGGCCATGATATAATCTGAGATCTTCCCGTATCTCCTTGCTTTCTCCAAGTATAGCTCCTACTCCTTTCCCTGCAACTGCATTCCATTCCCCCATGCCTATTAGATTTTCATCTCTTTTTACGTACTGTGTTAGCCTTTCAATGGCTCACATACTTCCCTCTCTCTTCATCTTCTACTTGCGACGTTGGCATGTATACCTGAACTGTCGTTGTCGGTGTTGGTTTGCTGTCGATTCTGATGAGATCAACCCTACCACTGCACTGCTCATAGTAACACTCTCTGCCCCACCTTCCTATTCATAACGAATCTTATTCCCGTTATACCATTTTTTGCTGCGTTGATATTACCCTATACTCATCTCATCATTGTCTTTTTAGCCATTTACTTCACGGACGCCCACTATATCTAAATTCCCATTTCAGATTTTCTGGCTTCCCTAACACTTTCTAACTCTTGACATTCCATGCCGCGACTCTTAGAACGTTTCTACTCACTGGGTATTTAATGTTTTTCTCATGGTCACTTCCACCTTGACAGACCCGTTCGAGAGATAAGCATTATGTGCCTTTAATGTAGTGGTTACCATTGCCTACTGCATCCTCATGCTATTGATCATCGCTCATGCTTCCGCCTTTAGAAGCAATTTCCCACCCCAAGGACAAGAGTATCCTGAACCTGTCTACACCTCTGCTCTCTTGCACAAAGCCGTTGGCAGAATGAGTGTGACTTCTTATGCCGGAAGACTTCAGCCGCGATTGCTCGTGATCTTTATTCAGAATTTAAGCGTTGACGGGGTTCGAATTAATCAAAGATGCTACATCTAAACCACAGGGTAAATGCTCCGCTCCAGCTGATTTTTATACTTTCCCCAATTGGTTAAGACTGGTGTTTCTTTAGCCGTATATTCACACTTCTCTTGGTAGTTCCAATATAGACCTGACCAGACGTAAACGAAATTTAAATACCCTACATGATGACAGAGGATGACGCTTACGTTGAGAGCTTGGTATATTTTCTTTGTCCGTCTAAAAACTGTTGTGATTTTTCTGTGGCGCCTCCCGATCTGATCAGTGACTTATTTAATAAAAGGGAGATTTGTGATCCTCCATTCTTAGGTTTTAATCCTTATCCTTTGGCATACTGCTATTTCGTTGTATAATTCTACAGGGTTAATCAAAATTATGTTGTGAAAAATGTTTATGCTGGTGTTACGTACTAGCTCCATATATAAAAACACCATGTCCTGACTGGGTGACTGACTCATCATCGCCCAGCCCAAATAACTAAGGATAAAAACTTGAAATTTGGAGAATGTGTGCGTCTTAACTGTAGTCATCGTTTTAGAAGTGATTTTTCGAAATTTCAGCCCTAAGGGGGTGAAATAGCAAATGGACGGTTTTTTTAATGTCGATGTTAAGACAATTTTGAAGCAACACCTACGGAAACTGCTATTTGGTTTCGAGGCCAGAAATAAAGAAATACGTGTTTCAGCATTTCTAGAAATTTAATAGTGGTTGAAAGCCTTTCTGAATATACATTATTATTAAAGAGGTATTAAAGTATTTTTAAAGCTACATCTATGAACATTGATATTTGACTTCTCGGCTATAAATAAAAAATACGTGTTTCAGTATTTTGGGAAACAACCCGTAAGGGGGTGAAATAGTAGATGAGATTTTTTTATGAATATGTTTTATTATGAAGAAGTCTTTAAAGCTAAATCTATGAAAATTGAAAATGGCTTCTCAGTTAGAAATTAAAAAATGCATGTCTCACTCTTTTTGGAAATTTAAACCCTATGGGGGTGAAACGGCGGTTGACAGTTTCTATGGAAATATTTGGTTCAAATTGGTTCAAATGGTTCTGAGCACTATGGGACTTAACATCTGAGGTCATGAATCCTCTAGAACTTAGAACTACTTAAACCTAACTAACGTAAGAACATCACACGCATCCATGCCCGAGGCAGGATTCGAACCTGCGACCGTAGTGGTCTCGCGGTTCCAGGCTGAAGCGCCTAGAACCGCTCGGTCACACCGGCCGGCGGAAATATTTGGCTGCGTAACCATTTCTGAAAATTTGGCTTTCTCTGTTAGAAATAAAACATACGCATGTCAGTGTTTTGGTAAATTCAACCCCTAACGGGCGAAATACGGGATGGAACGTTTTATGAAAATGTTTCACTGTGAAACCATTTTTAAAGCCAAATCTCTGAAAATTGGTGTTTAGCTTATCGGTTAGAGATGACAAAGTTCGTGTTTCACTGTTTTGAAAATTCAACCCCTAAGGGGGGGATAGTATCAGATTGATTCACCGAATCATCATCATCGCCCAGCCCAAATCGCTAAGAGTACTTCAAGCTTGGAGGCGGTAAGTATGTTCTACTGTAAGCATCGTTTAAGAAAGAATTGACCGAAATTCCACTCCTAAGCGGGTGGGGTGTGTGGTGAAAGGCTTTTTAAAGAATGATGCTATTAAGGGAATTTTGAAGCTATAACTACGAAAACTGGTATTTCGTTTCTCAGTCAAAACAAAAAACAGATGTTTCATCATTTTTGAAAATTCGACCACTAAGTGGTTAAAACAGGGGTGAAATTCTTTTTAAATAAATAATTACTAAAGAAATACTAAAGGATTTTAAGCTACATATCCCTTTCCACCCTGAACACCTTTTTTTGAAAATGGTGAATAAAGCTGAATTCTCTGTATTCTTGGGCGTAGTAGACACTGGGAAAAATAATAAAAAAACTCTTCCATAAAAATGTAGCGGGAAAAAAACTAGCACAATCGTGAGGGTCAGGTTTTATTTCACCAAAATTATTCTCTGACTTCCTGCTATTTGTTTGATATTATAAGTTACCTGAGGAATAGTTATGAATAAAAAATTATTCTTCCATTACTTTTATTTATTAGTTATTATAAAAAATGTTACATAGATTGCGAATCATGTTCTATGGCAAAAAAATTAATAATAAATTTTATTTATTTATTTTGTAACACAAAGTCATGGTACAGACTGCTTCGCTTTTCGTGAAATAATTTGAGACAATCCTTTCCTTTTGCAAGACATAAGTACTGATTGCATTTTATGCACTTTGTGTTTGTTCTGGAACTGCAGCGGTCATACTGACATGTTCGTGGTGACAAAATATCATCACTGTCGGCCAGTGATCATACCCGTCATATCGCTTGTCCGAACTTGGTTTCGGATGGGGTTTCTAAACTTTTGCCTTTGTGGAGGTACTTAACGTATCATCTAACGGTGTTTCAAACTCTTCAGCTCTCCTCTTTCTGTCTGGATATGACAGAAGAGCCTCAGCTAGGGACATTCTAAATTTCAACAGATCCATAATGTTCTTTTTGGCAGTCTGGTTTCTGGTTTCTGTGACACTGTGTGAACTCCTGCGCTCTTCAGGAACTTCAGGAACTTCTTCGGCACTCAGATCATCATCAGACGAGTCGTCTGCCTGCTGAATATTTGAAGGAGAAGGAACAAACTCGTCGTCTTCATCTGACGAAATGCCACTCAAATCCGAATCCTCTAATAGAGAAAAGGATTTGACTGTCTGATAATCCTGCATTCAATAACGGGAATGTGCATAAAAACTTTCGCATTCAAAACTGTATGAAAAGCAGTAATATAGGGAGGCCAATGACACAATCAACAACACCCACTCGAGGATGAAGTTACACAGTCAACACCTAACCCGCACAATCGTGCTAGTACAAATTTAACGCACAATTACTGAGCAAAGATCTGAAGTTACTAATAATTATCAATATCACAACATTTTACACACTATTTCAAATAACCAGATCCAGCAAATCGCCGAAACAATTCAATTTAATTATGAGCTACCAACTAGGCGCCGGCATAATGCTCACTTCTCGATCAACTCAAACAACATGTGCTGCAATCTGTTGGCGCCGAATGGCAACATAAACATGAGAAACGCGTAGCGCACAGCCTGCACGATCGTTGCAGGTCGGTTGGAAGCAAGGCAAGAGATTCATTTTGTCGTAAATAAAATAAAAACCGAACCCGCACGATAACAATTGGTAATTTACTTCTCGGTTAGAAATTTTAAAAAAATTGTGTTTAGTGTTTCTGGAAATTTAACCCGAATGGAGTACATTGGGGGTGAAAATTTTTAAGAAAATATATTATTACATTAAAAAAATTAAAGCTAAAGTTTTGAAAATTTGTATTTTACTTCTCGGTTAGATACAAAGTAATACTTGTTAGGGAATGAAAGTTTCTATGGAAATATCTCTAAAAGCACGCAAAAGGTATGATTAACAAAAACTTTGGACTCCAGCAGAATCGCTTTTTGGTTAGAAGTTCATTGGGAAAACACATGCTTAAACGGCCTTAATTAGCGTGAAAAGCTTAGAAGGTGTCTCAATTTGAGAACAACATAAAAATTCGATTAAATAAAAACAAACAAATCTTTGCAGACCATACAGTCTACACGAGCGAAGCAGCGGACGCTAAGCTAGTAATATGTGTGGTTGGAAACAATAACTCAAGAAATATTTTGTTCCATGTTCACAAATTTGCAGCGTGTGAAACGGCAGTCACTCGACACACATCCAGTCTATAAACCAATTCGTCCCGGACTCGCCCCAAAGTGCCCGCATCCATGACCACCACAGCTGCCCTCATACGTACTCGTAAATCAGCGATGTTTTGGGGAAACGGAAGTGTGAAAACTGTGTCTTAATGTAATCGCACAGGCAAAATTCGCATTGTATCCGGTCCGGAGAACATGGGAACCATGTATTCCAGCAACCGGAGATTGCCGATCCATCCAAAATCAAGGCTTCCAAGACAATTTCTTAGCTGCTGGAAAATCATCGGGGTTTTATGATAGTAGTACATGAAACTTTTACATTCCACCACAAACACCTTCGAAGGCGTCCAGATTAAAAATGGAAATGTCATTGTACCACGAGAGTACAACCCAGGAGGTTTACAACCAACTAAGACTTTCGGTCGTGAAAGCCTTCATTGTACAATCTGTCTTTTAAAACCAGTTAACAATTTGTTATTGTACTAATAAATTTTACGCACACAGATTGATAAAATGAAATTTTTTCCACTTTACATATAACAGATCTGTAATTCATCGAAACGCCTATTTAACCTTCACCATGCATCATGGACGAATTTAACTCTCTCGCTCTCTCTCTCTCTCTCTCTCTCTCTTTCTCTCTCTCTCTCTCTCTCTCACACACACACACACACTATCACTCTGAGCTTGTGGAAAGTGGAATACAGGCGCACTGGCGTATACGCTCTTTCCTGCAAGAGTCATTCATAGTTTTTATTTTATCTCTACTCTTGAACTTAAACTCGTTGGCGACTTGCGAAGCATGGTGTATGGGTATATACCTTGAAGCTTCGGGATTTCAGCCTCATGACATTCATATATTTGCACGATATTTCCGTTGACAGACATCCGGTATAACGCCTCTTCTTCTTGATGATTTGGTTTGATTTGTACTTGGCCTCGGCTAAAACTCGGCGACAGTCGGTAGTGTGTTGAGATCGTTATCAAGTTACGAAGACGACGTTACACAAAATAACAGTGCTGAACCGAAATATCGACGTGCGTGAGATATTTACTTCACCAAGAATCATAATTAATCGTTCGTAATCGATGTTTAACTGATTAATGATGAAATATTAATGATGAAACCAATACAGTCACATCCACAACTAATTCTCTACAAGCTGGTCGTAATTTCAAGTATCTAAGAAATCGTAACAGTGGGCTTGTTATTTGAGTCAAAGATTCTACACAAGCGCTGAGCGCTACAGTCAAATATTATCGCTGCGCGAAATTATTACTCGGGAGTTTCATGTCAATAATTTGATAGAATTTTAAATCACAAATGCATGACTTGGCACGAGAGGGTGTTTTATTGCACAATATCAGTCACTTCTTAACCGAGCCTTGAGAAGAAAACTTTCCCAAGTGTTGGGGGGATTTAAATTATGTGCTTCGGACCTATCACCGAAGTTCCATAAACCACTGGCTATTATGAATGAAAGTTGTCTATCAGTGTTCGTTGCCTAAATCACTAAGTAATGTTTAGTTTAATTATCTAGTTAAAAGTTCACTTTATTCTAGTAGGTAAAAGTTCTCCGTTCGAATTCTAATGCCGTGATATTTGAAGTCAGAAGATCATATTACTGCGTCATAATAGATCGCAATTATTCAATCTCAAAAACAATCTAAGCGCGCTTACATGTACGAGCATTCAAATATATGACCTGCTTCGGCTATCTCTCGTAACGTAGTGACAATGCATTGAATTATACTTAGTCATTACTCACGATTCCCAAAGAGTACTCACACGGAGTATTCTTTGGGATCGTTGGTTCTACTTTCCGAATGTTAATTTATGCTAATTTTGAGATTTATTATGATTTTTATTTTAATTTTACTGAAATTTAATCTTTCTTTCGTAGATTACTAAATTGTCAAGTCCTGTTACTTGTTATTGTCCTAATAATAGTGATAAATAGAACTTCGTTCGCTTATTCACTTTTCTTGGAATTTGGGACTTGGGGGGAAATCTTTGGGGTATTGGGAGCTAATTTTTGATTTTTATTTTTCGTCCGAGGAAGTGGCATTACACCGGCCAGTTTCAGGTGATAGTCTTACCCTAGAGATTGTTGGACTACGTCGCTAACTTTATACAAGAAACTGGAGAGCACGTGCAAGCGATAGGCTACCGTTGCGTGAGCACCCTCTTCGAATAGTGTGCTCCATCGTTTGCGTGCAGGCGTATCGATAATGGTGACATTGCATGCACCGCGCGAGGTGGCATGGAACGGTTAACTCACCGGTTTCGCTATCGGGAGGACGATGGTTCAAATCCCCGTCCGGCAATCCTGATTAAGGTTTTCCAAAATTGTTCCAGGAAAATGCCGGCATGGTTGAAAGGGCACGGCCGATTCCCTTCCCCATTAAAAAACCCCATCTTGTATTCTGTCTCTAATAATCTCCTTGTCTACAGAACGTGAAACCCTAATCTTCCTTATATACACGCATCTAAAAAAGTTTTGCATCACCTCGGTTCCGAGAGTTCCGGAACCTGTATAGAAAACTGGAATAGAGATCAACATAAACATCATTTTTATTTCTCATGAAAACCACATGTTGTACCACCATACAGCGAGACCTTCAGAAGTGGTGGTCCAGATTGCTGTACTCACCGGTATCTCTAATACCCAGTAGCACGTCCTCTAGCATTGATGCATGCCTGTATTTGTCGTGGCATACTATCCATCAAGGCACTGTTGGTCCAGGGTGTCCCACTCCTCAAAGGCCATTCGGCGTAGATCCTTCAGAGTGGTTGTTGTGTCACGTCGTCCATAAACAGCACTTTTCAATCTATACCAGGCTTGTTCGATAGCGTTCATGTCTGGAGAACATGCTGGCCACTCTAGTCGAGCGATATCCTTATCCTGAAGGAAGGTCAAATGGTTCAAATTGCTCTGAGCACTATGGGACTTAACATCTGAGGTCACCAGTCCCCTCTGAAGGAAGTCATTCACAAGATGTGCACGATGGGAGCACGGATTGTCGTCCAGGAAGACGAATGCCTCGTGAGTATGCTGCCGATATCGTTGCACTATCGGTCGAAGGATGGCATTCACGTATCTTACAGCCGCTACGGTGCCTTCTATGACCACCAGCGGCGTACATCGGTCCCATATAATGCCACCCCAAAACAGCAGGGAACCTCCATTTTGCTTCACTCGCTGGACAGTGTGTATAAGACGTTCATCCTGATCGGGTTGCCTCCAAACAGGTCTCCGTCGATTGTCTGGTTGAAGGCATATGCGACACTCATCGGTGAAGAGAACGTGATGCCAATCCTGAGCGGTCCATTCGGCGCGTTGTTGGGCCATCTCTACCACGCTGCATGGTGTCGTTGTTGCAAAGATGGACCTCGCCATGGACGTCGGGAGTGAAGCTGCGCATCATGCAGTCTATTGCGCACAGTTTGAGTCGTAACACGACGTCATGTGGCTGCACGAAAAGCATTATTCAACATGGTGGCGTGACTGTCAGGGTTCCTCCGAGCCATAATCCGTAGGTAGCGGTCATCCACTGCAGTAGTAGGCCTTGGGCGGCCTGAGCGAGGCATGTCATCGACAGTTCCTGTATCTCTGTATCTCTTCCATGTCCGAACAACATCGCTTTGGTTCACTCCGAGACGCCTGGACACTCTCCTTCTTGAGAGCCCTTCCTGGCACAAAGTAACAATGCGGATGCGATCGAACCGTGGTACTGACCGTCTAGGCATGATTGAAACTACAGACAACATGAGCCGTTTACCTCCTTCCTGGTGGAATGACTGGAACTGATCTGCTGTCGGACCCCCTCCGTGTAATAGGCGCTGCTCATGGATGGTTGTTTACATCTTTGGGTGATTTTAGTGACATCTCTGAACAGTCAAAAGGACTGTGCCTGTAATACATTATCCGCAGTCAACGTCTATCTTCAGGAGTTCTGGGAACCGGGATCATGCAAAACTTTTCTTGCATGCAAGCCCACTGTCGAATTGCAGTAACACTGACTTAATATTCAGGTGTTACTTGTAAAATTAAGACGTGTCATTAGGCATAAACCGTATTCTTTTTTGGAATACGTTGACACCTGAATTTTTTCTCCACAGTCTGCAATTCGACGGACACCGTGCGTAAACCTGCAGTATTTGAAGAGAACACAGACAGCACTCATGGAGCGGTAACTTGCGCGCTTTCATCTCCGCGCTAATATTTAGTATAAACTTAACGACGTACACCAGCAGTCTCCAGCGTAAAACACTCATCTGAAGATCGCTGAACGGTTGTAAACCCTAAATATAGTGGTAACATGTGGACAACATTCGGCTGCAATCCCAAAACTTGATACAATACTCATCGCGGCGGGGAAAACTTCGTCAATCACGTAGGGTGTACTGTTTATCGACTTGGGATTCGGAGTTCAGTGGGGTCGGCAGTAGCTATGAATTGGCAAGTATAACACAGACGCCTGATTCATTTCATTTCTTTTGTGTTCCCAATGGCTCATACTGCAATCTAATGTTCATTCAGTCGAATTTCCAAAACTTTTTGACTCAGCAACCAGAACTTACGAGTACAACGATTTGGGACCAATCAGGGTGCGTAATTATTCCCTAATCCAGCCTCTTACTTCGTTCGCTTCAGTTAAGATTTGGCCACCGTTGAAAACGAAAACTGCAACACCAAGAAGAATAGCAAATGACGGAATTTTGCTTTCTGTGCGTAAACAGTACAGCAGCGGGAATACATGATTAAATTTGCGAATCATATAGGGATGTACAGGGAGCAAAATTTTCTTTAACCCAGCTGGACATCGGCTCGCTAGAATAACGAAGTATGTAACTTCATGCCTGTTCTCCTCTGTGCCAGATTTTATCGATTGTAGAGGCCATTGAGTGTTTGCGTGCCAGTTACTCGGCAGACTATGACTAGATGTAATCAGCAGATGAGAGGTGTGGGGAACATGTTAGCCACTGCAAAGGTCAAACACACTCTCTACCGAACTATGTCAGTATAGCACAGGCAACATGTATCGCATTACTTTCTTCAAAGATAACGTCTTGGAGGCCTCTGAGACAATGCACAGTCTGAAATGTAGCGACGTCTGTCCGAATTTCTGTGTATTCCAATCAGAGGTGATCGTATTAGGTATCCAAACGGACCCCATAGCATCACACAAGGTGCTGAGCCCATGTGACGATGGCAAACGCAGTCTAGCGATCGTTTTACTCCTTGAAGTCCCCACATAGGGATACATACACCGTCATTCTGTACGCGAAACTGTACTCGCCTGAAAAGACGACTGTGCTGATGGGCAGACCACTGCCAGCACGTCCCCTCTGCTGCTGCGTCAAGAGAAGCTGTAACAATGGTTGCAGGGCTGACAGTCTGTGGTGCTCGAGACGTCATCTGCCCTATCATTTTGGGTGATTGCCTGGCTGCGAAACAGCTCATTGCCTGATTCGAGGCACGTTTAAAGGGCTCCATTAGACACCACTCATTGAATTTGTGGGGTCCTGCCCAATCCTCGCGTATAGAATGCCTAAGGAATGCTGCGTTCTCGAAATGCTATACAACAATTCAGACAAATAAAATTAGTAGTTTTATTTAAAATAAGAAGTCTGACAATCTTAACTTGGAATTTACAATGGTGTCGCAAGCGATGGGCGAAATGCAACATAAATCCGAGTCCTTTGCTATATACAATGTCGATGCAAGTTTGACACACAGTTTGTGAATCACTAATATCTGTTATCGTAGCGTTCTCTGCTAGCCTGTCCGTATACTGTCCCGATACTGAGCCGATACTGAGCGTCCGAGGCTAGCAGGAGCGGCGCTTATATTCTCCTCTTGTAGAGGCTGCTCCTGTCGTGCTGCGGTCCTAATCAGCGCACCATTGGCCGACGTCGTTTCACCGCCTTCTCTTCTCTTGCGTTCCGGCGCTTGTGGTTACGCCAGGACAGTATTTAACACGTCTGCATAGTCATTCCTGCCCCTGACTACTCAGTGGTGTCAGTAGCAGATCTCGCTACCCGGTTATTTAACAATGAAATTCGCCAAACTGGCAAGCAATTGAGAATTTATTTTATTTTATTTTCACTACCAGTTTTGGGACTTCATTATGCCGTCTTCAGGCCCCATATGCACCTCTCAAAAGTAATCAGTATTGGCATACTGGGCCATATGTTTTTGGATGCAGTGAATTCTCAAGTGCTTCTTTAGAAGACTTGACTGCAGTATGTTCATTTAGAAAAGTCAACTTGTAGATAATGGACAAGTGCAGTGACCACTGCTATTATCTGTGACATTGTTGTATACAATTTATCCAATTAATAAGTACTTTAAAACAAATAAAATCTTATTTGTAATAAGATAATATGAAAAGTCACTTATTCGTGATTAATAAGTTACCTTCGTAAAATGTAGATATGAAGTTCGGCACTCATGATGTCCTTTTGCCTATATAGTTATGTCTCCCTCACGATAAAATTTTCCATACCCCAGTCATCCCCGTACGATCAGTATGTGTTGAGAAAAAGGAATGTTAACCTGATAAATAATAAAATGATAGCTTACAAACATGACGTTCTCATACCTTTCCCCTGTTATCTGAAATTATCTGTATAGATTATATAAAGCAGCGAGTATACAACGTGTCTTGGCTGTACTAATCTGCCAGCCAAACGAATACCTGATATGTGTTTCAGGCAATCACTTGAAAGTGCATACACAGCTATTGAGCAGCAGTATGGAATTTAAAATAAAAGTATATATTTATGCAAGTAATGACAGCCAGTGCTGCAGATTTATTGCAGAAAGAAAAAGTCTCGGAGAGTAACAAAACACAGACCCTTCTGTTTTTTTTTTTTTTTTTTTTTTTTTTTTTTTTTTTTTGCGGCGGATTTTGAAAATGATACGACTTACATGTACTACCCCAGAGCCAACAAAGCGAGGACCACTTAATCAAGTACAGCATCGATATAGCTCCTCCACCTCGGACCCGCACCATCCGCGGCCTCGATGTTTACGTCGTAATTTCCGCGCACGAATAACTGCTAACGAGCCCACAATGCGGGCCGCCATCATCAGACGGCGCCGTTACCGCGGCGGACCTGCAGCGAGCGGCGGCGGCGGCGGCGGCGGCGGCGGCGGCGGCCCTCGCGGACAGCGAGGCCAGGGCAGTGCTCGATGGCAGCGGCGCTCGCATTACCGCCGTGGGGGAGGGGGGGGGGGGGGGCGCGGCCGACGGGATCCGCCAGGGCGCTGCCGGGCCAGGCCGGGCCGGGCCTGCCTAACGAGGTCGCATTGTGCCTCCCGGAAGGGGTGAGGCCCGCCTGGCGCTCCACCGCTCCCCAGGGCACGCGGCCGTCTTCTGTCAGTCGCACCCCTATCCTCTTACACACACACACACACATTCCTCATGTTTACTTGAAACCGACGATAACATGAGCTCACAGGACAAACTACGACATGTAGTCGTAATACCATTTACTACCTGTAAAAAAAAATTTTATTGATGAATTTTTTGTTTTCTCGCAGATGTGCAGGGTGTGTGGTGGATAAGGCACAAAAATTTGTGTTAAGACTTTCGGATGATAGAAATGCAGAGTCGGCGGTGTATGCGTTGTTCATATTAATGTCGCCTGCAAGTGGTGAAAACTTTCGCTAATGTCAAGCTAACACTTTCAAATGGCTCTGAGCACTATGGGACTTAACTTCTGAGGTCATCAGTCGCCTAGAACTTAGAACCACTTAAACCTAACTAACCTAAGGACATCACACACATCCATGCCTGAGGCAGGATTCGAACCTGTGACCGTAGCGGTCGCTCGGCTCCAGACTGTAGTGCCTAGAACCGCACCGCCACTCCGGCCGGCGCTAACACTTTCGCACACTAAATGACTCATATTTGTTAGCATCTATTAAAAAAAAAGCAATCACGTAAACTATACTGTTGCACTATACATCGCATCTACTGGATGAGGCGATAAAATTATCTGCAACGAATGTCGTAAAATGACTCGCTCCTCGCTATCAGTACAATTGGAAACTAAATGTCAATTACTTATGCAGTTTCATACAGTCAAGCCAGGACCGTATGTCTTACCCTTTTCTGGTATTCAGATCAAAGTGTTTGAGGTTAAATACCAGGATCATTTATTCCATATTTTAAGCATTTTTTGCGCCTTAGAGAACGCTGTTGGTTTCAAATATTCTGAAATTTAAAAAGGCCGGTAATGGCGGATTAAGTGGTGGTCAGTGATAATCCTTTTCGTCTCTGTAGCAGTTGTGGCGAATTGCTGGAAAATCTCAAATAAGTGGCAAATATAGGTTATTATCTAATAAATGAATACACGCACGCTCAGTGTCCCTTTGCAACGTATTAAGAAACATAATCATGACACATTTGCCACATTACTGAGCTATAAGTCCAGGTAAGAACAATCGCTCTTATACCAAATGAAACAAAAGTAGGCCGGCCGAAGTGGCCGTGCGGTTAAAGGCGGTGCAGTCTGGAACCGCAAGACCGCTACGGTCGCAGGTTCGAATCCTGCCTCGGGCATGGATGTTTGTGATGTCCTTAGGTTAGTTAGGTTTAACTAGTTCTGAGTTCTAGGGGACTAATGACCTCAGCAGTTGAGTCCCATAGTGCTCAGAGCCATTTGAACCATTTGAAACAAAAGTAGCTCGATGAAAGACATAGGAGTAACAAGCTCATAACCAAACGAGCGATAAAGCTCAATAGAGACAGATTCTATATACAGCAACTTCGGTTGCTTCCTTCTTCTTCTTCTTTTTTTTTTTGTGTCAAATTGACCATCGTTTCGATTGCACTAGAGAATATCAGAACAAAAAGTTACAAGGAATACATGCAATCACACCATGGTTGAAAACGTCTGAGCAACCATGGTGTGATTACATGTATTCCATGTAAATTTTTAGTCTGATGAAGATTGCTCTACTGCAGTCGAAACCGTGTCAATTTGATAACAAAAAATTGTGCAACCGAAGTGGCTGCATATACGTCCTGTAATTAGGACCTAAATATCTTACGGTTGCTGAATCATAGCCAATCAAAATGTTTAAAATTGTTGCTATTTGTGCACTATTTATAAAGGGGACAATTCTTATATGACTGCTTGCATTTACATCTCTTTGATTGTCTTTCATACAATTAATATCTGACATAATTACATAAAATATCCCCATATCACAGTTTTTCCATTTTTATACGTTTAAAAATATTGTTTGTTAATTTTTAATGTCACATTTTCTGTGTATTAAGTACGATGTATTGAATTCACTACCGAAGGATGCAACAGGCGTTAAAAAAAGTACCCCATATCTTAGAGATTGTAGTATGCAGAGGTGTACAAATTCTCCTTCATTCCTGCCTGCCTGCCCCTGTCTCCGCCGCAACCATTTAAACGTGATATGAAGAACGAACTTTGTCAAAAAGCACTTGGATAATTTAGAATGAACTAGTTTCACCACTTGTAATGAATTCAGTGAACCTGCAGTACATATCCTGGAACAAGTAATTAAAATTATTATAACTGGGTTCATGCTTGGCTGGAACACAGTAAGGTTACAGAAACTAGATTTCCAAAACATTACTTTGGTAGGCATTGCAGAACAACAGACATCTTCAGGTTATAAAATGCAAAGGGTCTCAACTTTCAGAGATGGTTCTTCTTACTACAGAAAATGTGTATTAGAGGTGACCTGATGATAGTTCGAATTGAAAAACAGCCTGTACTACTCGATATAGAGTGAAGTTTCAGAGAAAACTGTTCATATCGAAGTAAAAAAGTAAGCCCGAAATACGTCGAAAAGGAAAACAGAACAAATAAAATCCACGATTTTCTGTGCTACAATGACCCCAGATGAATGTACACTCCTGGAAATGGAAAAAAGAACACATTGACACCGGTGTGTCAGACCCACCATACTTGCTCCGGACACTGCGAGAGGGCTGTACAAGCAATGATCACACGCACGGCACAGCGGACACACCAGGAACCGCGGTGTTGGCCGTCGAATGGCGCTAGCTGCGCAGCATTTGTGCACCGCCGCCGTCAGTGTCAGCCAGTTTGCCGTGGCATACGGAGCTCCATCGCAGTCTTTAATACTGGTAGCATGCCGCGACAGCGTGGACGTGAACCGTATGTGCAGTTGACGGACTTTGAGCGAGGGCGTATAGTGGGCATGCGGGAGGCCGGGTGGACGTACCGCCGAATTGCTCAACACGTGGGGCGTGAGGTCTCCACACTACATCGATGTTGTCGCCAGTGGTCGGCGGAAGGTGCACGTGCCCGTCGACCTGGGACCAGACCGCAGCGACGCACGGATGCACGCCAAGACCATAGGATCCTACGCAGTGCCGTAGGGGACCGCACCGCCACTTCCCAGCAAATTAGGGACACTGTTGCTCCTGGGGTATCGGCGAGGACCATTCGCAACCGTCTCCATGAAGCTGGGCTACGGTCCCGCACACCGTTAGGCCGTCTTCCGCTCACGCCCCAACATCGTGCAGCCCGCCTCCAGTGGTGTCGCGACAGGCGTGAATGGAGGGACGAATGGAGACGTGTCGTCTTCAGCGATGAGAGTCGCTTCTGCCTTGGTGCCAATGATGGTCGTATGCGTGTTTGGCGCCGTGCAGGTGAGCGCCACAATCAGGACTGCATACGACCGAGGCACACAGGGCCAACACCCGGCATCATGGTGTGGGGAGCGATCTCCTACACTGGCCGTACACCACTGGTGATCGTCGAGGGGACACTGAATAGTGCACGGTACATCCAAACCGTCATCGAACCCATCGTTCTACCATTCCTAGACCGGCAAGGGAACTTGCTGTTCCAACAGGACAATGCACGTCCGCATGTATCCCGTGCCACCCAACGTGCTCTAGAAGGTGTAAGTCAACTACCCTGGCCAGCAAGATCTCCGGATCTGTCCCCCATTGAGCATGTTTGGGACTGGATGAAGCGTCGTCTCACGCGGTCTGCACGTCCAGCACGAACGCTGGTCCAACTGAGGCGCCAGGTGGAAATGGCATGGCAAGCCGTTCCACAGGACTACATCCAGCATCTCTACGATCGTCTCCATGGGAGAATAGCAGCCTGCATTGCTGCGAAAGGTGGATATACACTCTACTAGTGCCGACATTGTGCATGCTCTGTTGCCTGTGTCTATGTGCCTGTGGTTCTGTCAGTGTGATCATGTGATGTATCTGACCCCAGGAATGTGTCAATAACGTTTCCCCTTCCTGGGACAATGAATTCACGGTGTTCTTATTTCAATTTCCAGGAGTGTATATAGCACACTGGGCTCATCTTGACATACTCGCTTAAATAACGTACGAACCGTACTCGTAACACTACAGTGAAAGCGTATAGAATAATCTGCTACGTAGCATAGCACCGTACTCAGACGGGCAGGCAAGTAAGATTCCTTTAGCCTGCTTGGGTTGAGTGTAGCTTGACTTAGATGGGTGTAAAGCAATCTACCCGTTCGGCAGCTTGCCTTCCTGCCTAACAGACAAGCATGGGCAGGTTAAAATCGGAATGTCTACACCTCTTGCGGTACGGACCAGAACAAGAAGAAAAAGTCCAGTAAACATGGGCTCTAAAATACATACCTTCAGAGCTATGAACACTTGAACCATCACTTTCGTGAAACACATTCCTTCTTCTTCACATTCTTTGCTAGTACAAACGACTTGCAGTACGTAGTAAACACATTACCAAAGAAGATGCTGCAAATATTCCAGAATTCCAACGAAGAACAACTGCCTAAATGTGCATATCCTCGGTGTACCAAACCAACTTAAATCAATAAAGGCAAGGCCTCTGGTCATGATTGTGTACCAGTCAGGTTTCTCTCAGAATATGCCGATAGAATAGGTCCATATTTAGCAATCTTACTCAACCTCTCACTCAATGAAACATCCATACCTAAAGACTGGAAAGTTGCACAACAGCACCCAAGGAACGAAATATGGGTATTCCGCTGAATTACAAACACATGTTGCTAACGTTGATTTGCAATAGGATTTTGGAACATATACTGTTTTCGAACATTATGAGTATTCTCAAAGAAAACGATGTATTGACAAACAGTCGACCGGATTCATAAAATATCGTTCTTGTGAAACCTTTATTCAAACGAAGCAATCAGAGCTGTCAACAGGGGATCTCGGTTGATTCCATATTTTTAGACTTCCAGAAAGCTTTTGAAACCGTTCCTTACAAGCGACTGCTAATCAGATTGTGTGTTTATGGAATATCGTCTCAGTTGTGCAACTGGATTCGTAATTTCCTGTCAGAAAGTACGTAGTAACTGACGGAAAGTCATCGAGGAAAACAAGAGTAATATCTGGCGTTCCCCAAGAAAGTGTTATGAGCCCTCTGTTGTTCCTGATCTACATAAACGAATTAGGAGACAATATTGAGCCGTGCGACTCGACTTCCTTGGAATTCATTGGGTTTGTCTGTACTTTGTTTGTTCGATTCTCAGATGTTCTTGTTCTGGTGTGGGCGCCGGCCTCGCGGCGGCAGCTGGATTTCAGCGACGGTGACCGCGAGAGGGCGTGATCGGCAGTACGACGGACGGAGTGATCGATGCAAGAGAGTCTTGTGGAGTGACTTGAGTCGGACGGAATTAGCAGCATGAGTTAGGACGCAACCACCAGAATGGACAGGAGGAGGCCTCATCGCCTTCCAGAACAAGGGGCCGACAGGTGTTTGCGTTCGGTTGAAGGAAATCATCGTCCAGCCTGGTTGTTTCCACTACTTAGTGACCTTTTTTCACTTCTGTTATTTGATGGAGCGGCTGCAGTGCTGTGATCTAAGACACGAATTTTCAGCCTGGTTACAAAACTCTGACCTGGGCTTAGCTGTTGGCTTAAGTGAATTCGCAAAAGAATGAGCCTCGACATTATCGCCTTCGTGGCAGTTGCTTCACACCCGGTACTCTACTCTAGATATTTCCTGACATCTTCGAGGCAATGGATGTGTATCGTTAAATCCCGCTCTTGAACTGCGCAAGTTGCTGTCTCCTCTAGAGTTGACCTAAGTTGGGTGGCTGTTTAGTTTACCCTTCCGTCTGTCGGCCACCTCTTTCAGTTGTTCTGGGTGTCTGTTACGTCTTTCTTGTATATAAAATTTAACAGGCAGCCAACCATTTGCACACAACTTTTTTTTAAAAAAACATTTTAACCAGGTTTCGACAGCTCTAAGACGGACTTCACTTGTACTCTCCACCCGTGTATATTTATTAAAACTACTTCTGAACAAGTAGTATGGGACCGACCGTTAACACATGCGTTAATGTGTTCTAGTTTTGCCGACGTTAGGGTCACGCCTTGCAGAATACGACGCCGGTCTGATGGGATGGAAGGACGCGCGGAGCTGCGGCAGGGACTACTCTTCTGCAAATGGCTAACCGAATCAGGAGTCACGTAAAGTAATTCATACGTATTTGCAAAGTTGAATTGAAAGCGCATTTTGGGGGTGTCTCTTAAATGGTTGTATTTCCGTAAATGGTTAATACTTTAAGAATTTTCCTGTTGCTTGTTTAACTGAATGCAATTGTAAGATATAATTACATATGGTGGACCCATCGAGACTTTAATATTTTAAAAGCTAACTATACACATTTTGAATGTTGAGTTGAAAGCACATTTTGGGGGTGTCTCTTAGAGTGGGTGTTTTCTTAAATGGTTAATACCTTTCTTAAAAGTATTTTCCTGGTGACTGTTTAACTGAGAGAAAAATTTAAGATTTTGCTTCAAGGATTTGATATGCATTTGCGAAGCTGAGTTGAAAGCACATTTTGGGGGTGTCTCTTAAATGGATGTTTTCTTAAATGGTTTAATACCTTTTTTAAAAGTATTTTCCTGCCTATTTAACAGAGAGAAAAATTTAAGTTTTTGCTAAACATTGTGCACTCACTGGAAGTTTAATATCTTAAAGGATTTGATATGCATTTGCAAAGCTGAGTTGAAAGCACATTTTTGGGGTGTCTTAAATTGTTGTTTTTTTTTCTTAGATGGTTAACACTTCTTTAAGAATTGGACAGCTGTAAATCTTCCTCAAGCGCTTGAGTAAGCCTGTCGTTTACGCTGTGTGTTTTTTATTTAAATCCTTTAAGCTTTGCTATTGCATTTCTTAAAACAGTGGAGATGTTTTTGTAATAAGAAAATTTTGAGACTTATTTAAATAAAGTGTGTAAACTACAGGGTGAAAGATGTTTTCCCTGAACTTTGCCCAGTCGTTCCACGTTCCCTTGGCCTTGTTTCTAAAAATGTTTTTTACGTTTGGATTGGTCATGTCAAATCTGAGTCGTCCTCATAGATTTTTTGCAGACGATGCCCTCTTTACAGCCTTATAAAGTTATCAAATAATCAAAACAAATTGCAAAACACTTTAAACAAGACTTCTGTACGATGCGAAAAGTGGCAATTGATTTTAAATAATGAAAAGTGTGAAGTGATCCACATGAGTACCAAACAGAATCCGCTAAATTTCGCTTACGCGATGCTTCACACAAATCTAAAGGCTTTAAACTCAAATAAATACTGAGGGTTTACGGTTACGGGTAACTTGAGTTGGAACGATTAAATAGATAATGTTGTGGGATTACTACGATTTATTAGGAGAACACCGAGCAAATGCTACAGGTCTACTAAAGCAACTGCTTACACTTCGCTTGTACGTCCTCGTCTGGAGTATTACTGTGCGGTGTGCGATCGGCATCAGAAAAAGTTCAAAGAAGGGTAGCTCGTTTTGTACTATCGCGAAATAGGGGAGTGAAGGCCACGGATATTATACTTGTATTGGGGTGGCAATCATTCTAAAACAAGCGCGTTTTTTGTTGCGACAGGGTCTTTTAACGCAATTTCAATCACCAACTTTCCCCTCAGAACGTGAAAATATTTTTCTGCCGCCCACCTACATAGGGAGGAATGATCATCACAATAAAATAAGAGAAAACAGAGCTCTCAAAGTTCGTTTTCCCCGTGTGCTCTTCGAGAGTGGAACAATAGAGAAATAACTTCAAGGCGATTCGATGAACCCACTGCCAGGTACTTAATTGTGAACTGCAGAGTAATCATGTAGATGCAGATGTAAGACACATGCCTCGGTTATGTCGATTACTCTTGTTACCGTAAATCGTATTCATACATCTGAATAAGAGCAGTACATGCACTAGTTCTAATGCAAACAGTTTCTCTTGTGATAATTGCTTACATTATGCAAAGATAAAACTACAAATTAAGAACGTTTCACAAACTTATCACAACAAAAATAGTTTCCGTTAGAATTAATGTATGCAATGCTCTGACCCAAAACTCTGGAAATTGTTTATAGTAATTTTAATGACAGCTGTTTACTGCATGATGTAAGAGGTATGCGCTGCCTGCGATATGCAAGGTATAAGAGAGTCGCTGACCAGAGAGCAGTGATGACTGAGTACGAACTGTGTAGCTGTAGCAGTAAGTCGTTGTTAGTCGCTAGTCTGCGGTTGTCGCTAGTCTGGTCTGGTGTATCGTGTTGGCTGGGCCGGTCGCGGTGCAGCGATGCCGGAGCCTGAGTATTATTGTATAAGGTAAAAAGCAGCCTCGCGCATATCTAGTAATGTATGTGAATTCCCATGTAAATCTTTTAAAAAAATGTCCTAATAATATTCTTTGTGATATAAAGAATTTAAAGAATTTTTGCTTTTTTATTCAGAATCATCTTACAGGACCATGACACAGCACTGCTGTCGTCCTAAAATTTACCAGGCTACTGAATTTTTTTTTTGTTATGAGGTTTAAGAATTTTTCTGTTTCGTGCTTACATTAAATGAGAAAAGAATTTTATGGGTATATTAAATGTGAATGCATTTCTGTACGGAGATGATAAATGGGAACCAATTTTGTTCTGAGGTTACACTAAATTAGAATCACATTTCATTATTCATATTTAAAATTCATTTAATTATTTCGTGTGGGGAGGTTACACTTGGCGACAACCGGCCAGGATCGTATTTCTTTGTGAATCTCTGAGAAGTAGTCATATATCTGCTCTTATTTACTTAAATGTAGTTTGCATCTGGCGCAACGCATTTACTAATTTCTCACTCTTGCTTTCACGGATCATTGGCAATTTATTGATCTTTGTTATAATTGTGTTTGTTCCATTTTTTTGCTTCGTCTTTATTTCATTTTGTGTTTAATTTTGATTAGTGAAAATGCCGCGAAAAACTGTTAACAGTACATCGCGATGTGCAATGAGTGAAATAGTCGACTCGATTAATTTGACCGATAATACTTGCGACATTCAGTGTAATAATGATGATCCCCTAGTTACAGATAATCACTGCCTCCCGACCACTAGTAATTATTTTGATCCAAATGATGAACAAATAAATTCAATTGTGTCCACAGTAAATTTAACAATTGATGACGCGGCACGTTACGATACAATGAACGCTGCCCAGTTTGACACACCCGGTTTGCAAAATTTGAATTGTGAACAGATAAATTTTTCTCACGAAGATGAACAATGTAGTTAAAATACGTCAGATTCATTTGGTTCCAAGGTAGTGACCCACAGTGCACGTCCGATTGGCAAACCTTTTCAAGAATCACAGAATGACCAAATGGTTACACAAAACGTGACAAATGCAGGTACGCTATTAAACAGCACAGAGAATAGAGTAGGTAATATTGGCATGGACCAAGTTATGGCATTATTGCTACAACTTAATAAAAATTTCAAACAGTCGAAGAAAACGACAATTTCAAACAACAAATTAATTAATCAAACAAACAACTTAGTGAAAATCTCAAAGAACAACTTAATGAAAATAATGAAAATCTGAAACAACAACTTAATGAAAACAATGAAAAACAAGACAACAATTTCAAACAACTTAATGAACAGATTACAGCCGTTGCCGCGCAATGTCACGATACTAAAGAACAATTACGTGAGGAAATTAAGGCTTGTGCTAGGAACAGTAGAGAAGAAATTATATCTGTGGCACAAGAATTAAATAATACACATGTAGCTAAAACTAAATTACTTAGAGACGAAATTAGTGCAGTCGCTAGACAATGCTCTGAAAACGCAACACAGTTACGCGACGAGTTTAAATTAATGTCAGCAGAACTTTCACGCACACTGGATGCAAAAGTAGACGCGAAATTTGACCAACAGAACAGCCAAATTGACGAACGTTTTAATCACCACCTACAAAACAGTGAAACGCGTTACCGTAAATTTATACAGGAACAGAATAAAGTAAAGCGGCGAGTCATGGAAACAATTACTGCACAGAGACAGGAAGATAAGCGTAAATTGTTTACGAAAGCAAAAACATACGTAGACAAATGGTTCAAATGGCTCTGAGCACTATGGGACTTAACATCTGTGGTCATCAGGCCCCTAGAACTTAGAACTACTTAAACCTAACTAACCTAAGGACATCACACACATCCATGCCCGAGGCAGGATTCGAACCTGCGATCGTAGCAGTCGCGCGGTTCCGGACTGAGCGCCTAGAACCGCGAGACCACCGCGGCCGGCCATACGTAGACAACAATATTGCTACAGTATCAGACGAAATTAATACTATCAAACAGCTGAACACCGAATTACATGATGAAATCTCCGATCTTAAAACAAAAACAGACACACACACAGTAGACTTTCAGACAGTGACCGACAGACTTGAACAATTAGAACTAATTCATGATCCCGATGCCATCAAAGCAGACGTTAAAAAGTTGAATAAAACCACACGTAAAATACAAGAACAAATTAATACATGCGATACTAAAAACGATGATCAGGTAAAAGCACTGACTGAAAAATATGATGAATTGGCCAGTCGTGTTGATGTTATCGAAAGTAATAATGACACCAAATCAGACGATACTTCACCGATTTCGTTTAATCAAACACCCGAATTCCAAAATTTACAGCAGACGATCAGTGAGATAGGTTCGTCCAATAATACATTACGTAGAAAATTGTCAACTTTACAGCAAGAAGTGTCAGAGATGAAAAATGTTTCAGCCTTTAATACATCACAGCATACGCCACTCTCCGAACATCTGTCAGACTCACACAGCCAGTATAATTTAGGTAATTTACAGAGAATACGAGAGTTAGATTCCGAACAGTCACAGACAAATAGTTTCTCATACAATCCTGAACTTGTTCAGATATACAGAGACGATAATTTCGATTACAAGCATTTTCTATCCGTGAGAAAATTTAAAGTATTTAAAAATGATAGAACACAGATCCACCCCTTGGATTGGATACAACAATTTAGCTTTGCTTTTCCACCGACTTGGCCCGTAACACACAAACTTGTATTTATTTGCAGTTTTTTGGAAGGCGAACCGGCAATTCGTATGAGACCGGTCGCGAGACAATGCTATTCGGTAGAAGAATTTCAGAATGCTTTTCTGTCAGCGTATTGGTCGAAGACGACACAGCGCGGAATCAAGGATCAATTAATTAGTTTACCGAATTATGAGAACTCAAATTTTTCCACTGTCACGCAATTTTTTGAACACATGGTCCAACAAAACCAGTACTTCAGTGAACCATACAGTGAAACTGCACTTATCCAATTATGTATTTCTAAATTACCACGATCATTAAGAGTATCACTTTTAACGGGTCAGCAGAAAGAAAATATTTCGGCATTCAGAGATCTGTTACAGCTTTTGGAAGTTCAGCAATCAGATTATTCCTTCATAAACAAAAATTTTTCATATAATAACCAAGGACAACCAACATACAGTAATTACGATCAGCCACGCTATTTCAATAGCAAAGGTAATAGACGCTCCAGGAACGACAACCACCAGAATTTTAATAACAGACAAAATCTTAATTATCAGTATCGTCAAAATTATCATCAACAGGAACCACATTTTGATAACAATAGACGTTTTTCACCGCAACAGCATGAAAGCCAGCTGGTTAGCATAGCTAACCAACAATGCAGTCTGCAAGGTCAACCAAGCTTTAATGTTTCGCCGCCTGCACGTATAGCGTCAGCTCCAACAAATAGTAACTCACAGCAACAAGGAAATCAGTACGTACAGAAAACACACCAATTCAATTCCTATCGCAATGCACCGTATAGAAATGACTATCATGACAGACGTAAAAGTAATGAGCACAATTTTCAGCGTACGTTTAATAACAGTCGGTCTTACCAGCAGCAAAATCATCCGCAACAACATATTATCATGAATGAACCAGACACTAGAGATCATCCCGAACGTAATACGTCAGAAAAAAATAACAGAACAGTACAAATAGTTGAAATGCCACAGCATCCTCCCGAAAATAATAGCAA
The DNA here is from genome assembly GCF_023898315.1 of Schistocerca nitens. Classification (NCBI taxonomy): domain Eukaryota; kingdom Metazoa; phylum Arthropoda; class Insecta; order Orthoptera; family Acrididae; genus Schistocerca; species Schistocerca nitens. The sequence goes on from NC_064615.1 coordinate 796,924,355, forward strand.
GTTCAGACAGAATTTGACTAGATACAGTACAGGCTGCATCTTCCAGCAACGCAAGCAATACTTTTGACACGCAGAATCTTGTTCACGAAAATGTTATTACTTTTGACGACATCCGAGACACTCTTTTGCAGGAAAGACCAGTTATTCAAAAAACCATTTCACACCCTGTCATTGAAGTAAAGATTGGATCATCCAAATTTTCAGCAGTAATCGATTCTGGATCACCTATGTCAGTTATAAATGAGGAAACTTTCAACGAATGTAATAAAGAGAATACCTATCCTACGTTACCATTAGGCAAAACTAAAGTAAAAGGAGCATTATCTGGTATAGGAGTAGATGTAAAATTACAGACACATTTATCATTTTGTATTGCAGGTCATACATTTCACTCAAATTTTTGGATTGTTCCCTTATTGACAACAGACGTTATTTTAGGTACGAATTTTCTGGTACAACACGACGCAATTATTGACTTTCAAAACTCCTATTTAATGTTAAAGGATAAAATGTACAACTGGCTTTAGAATTTCAGCGCTCTTTATCTGCAGAAGAACAAACAATTAATCGTACAGGGGTCATTTCCGCATCACGTAACATAGACTGTCATTCCACATTGTTCACAGATACGTACGTACACAACTATAATACTCCAGACGAAGCCGACTATGGCGTTATACAGATGATTTCTGATAAAGTTAAACTGAGCAATGCAAATACAGACGACGAACGCACGCAACTAAGCAAAATTCTTTTACAGCAAGCTCGAGTTTTTGACAACGTTCCTGGTACTATTTCCGGTTTTATGTATGAATTTCAAGTTAAACAGCACGACACATTTAAAGCCAAACATTATCCCATTCCGTATATTCACAGAGAACAAGTTAAGAAAGAATTGCAAGCAGTTAGTCCGTACATAAACCCGCTCCATACTGTTAAGAAAAAGGATGGTTCACTTCGCCTCGTACTTGATTCGCGTCATATCAACGACATTATTATTAATGAAACAGATCGCCCACAGACACTAGAAGAACTTCTACAGAAATTTCATGGTACTGCTATTTATTGCACATTAGATTTGAAATCGGGATTTTGGCAAATTCAACACCATCCGGACTGCAGAAAGTACACGGCTTTTCTCTGTTTCGGTGACTGTTATCAATTTTGTAAATTACCGTTCGGTTTAACTATTTCTTCAGCAGCATTTATTCGCGGTTTGAATACTATACTTCCGACAGAATTAAAAGACAGAATCACAACGTACGTAGGCGACATTCTTTTTGCAGAAGCTAACTGGTCTGAACACAATCTGATTCTTGAACAACTGTTACGAACTTTTCGTGCACAAGGACTCACAGTTAATCTCAGTGAATCGCACTTTGGCAAAACTTCTATAAAATTTCTTGGACATATAATTTCAGCAGAAGGCATTGCGCCTGACCCGGAAAAACTTCAAGCTTTACGTGACATTACTGTTCCTACGACGAAGAAACAACTACGCAGCTTTTTGGGTTTAATTAACTTTTTTCGTAAATTTATTCATTACTCTGCTTTAGACACCACTAGATTATGTCAATTGACAGGTAAAAACACTATTTCGTCCTGGGATAGGCAAGCACATTCTGAATTTGTGATCCTGAAACAAGCTTTGTTGAATGCACCACTTTTATCACATCCAGATCTTACTAGAAATTTTTGCATTGCCACCGACAGTTCTAACACCGCTTTAGGCGTACGCATTTTTCAGGAAACTGAAGAAGATGGTTGTACTGTAATTAAAAACATCGCCTTTGCGAGTCGCATTCTGTCACCTGCTGAACGCAATTATTCTGTTACAGAACTTGAAACATTATGTGTTGTTTGGGCATTTACGAGATTTCGGCATTTTCTTTATGGAAGACACACTACCGGTTACACAGATCATAGAGCTATACAGTTTTTACTTTCCGCTAAATTTACACACGACAGATTAAGCAGATGGAAACTTTATTTACAGGAATTTAATTTTACAATTGTTCACATTCCCGGCACACAAAATATTGTAGCAGACGCACTATCCCGTTCTCTCGGTAACAATCAGCAAGACATCGCAACCAACTTCTGCCAAGCAAATTGCAGCGTCATGTACAGTCGTGGACAAAACGAGCGAGACCCCTCGCCTTTTCGTTATGCTGATCCGCACGGCTTTAAAGTCTGCTACACAGCATAACAGGCAAGGCGACGAAGTGCTACCAACATACTATGCGCAGGCGTGAAATTGACAAACTATCTGAACTTTTTTAGACTGTATTCCATAATTTGTAAGACTATATTAATGCTGATTAGTGTGTTAAATACAACACGTAAATATAAGACAGAACTGAAAGAACAAACGCTAATTGGTATGAACTGGACAAATAAAAATGAATTTCAACTTATCGAGATGACTTAACTGTTTCAGTAAGACAAAGAACCCCAGATCGTTACGAAGTAGCAAAATATTATCCGCATTCGGCCGCGAAACGGTCTGTGTCAACGTTCAGACCAGTCATACTGGATTACCGTTGCTGACCTACCATGAAAGTGTGCAAATTTAGCAATGCGTGAAGATTCATAACGAAATTCACTTAAACATCATTCAGTGCCACGCTTAAGTCAATTCCATTATTGACAGAAGCGGAAAAAGGAGGCAGTAACATGTATGAAATTCTACAAGAGTGTCATATTGACATGCACAGGGCGCCAGTACAGAATAAAGGTAGCGATAAAACGTATTGGGTGCGCGAGAATTTCTTAAAATTGCTTTACTGATATTCTACCTGCCTCCATAGAGATTAGAACCGAAAACAAACCAGACCTTCCTTTCACTATGCTAGCAGACAACCTCGGCAAACAGCCCTCTATTATTACCCCAGACATGAACAAGCAGGCAATTTCGAAATGAAAATCTGCAGTTTCTGTTGCATAGAGCTTTCTGGACTCAAAAACATGAATTTTCTTCCTTTATGTCACCGCTTATGTGACAATCATTCGGGATGATTATCGAAATAACAAATTACTGTTATTAGAGAGTAAATTTTGTAGGATAATTCTGCACCACCCCAGGAAATAAACGGCTACATAGCTGCCAAACGTATTCTGCATTGTTTCGAATTCTCCACTAGACTCGCCACAGCCAGAAAACGTTCATTAGCAGAAGTGTTTCTTAAGCTAGCTAGCAATGAGAATGTTCGTACTTCTAAAACGCGGTGGCATTAATACTGGGATGTGAATTACCACGTGTATAGGCAAATACATTCTATTTGCATTCCTGTAAACGTGATTTGGATCGAAAACGTAGCTACGACTAATATGCTTATGTATCGACAGCAACTAGAACATTTCGAATAAAGAGTAGCGGGTGTTATTTATGCGGCCCTCATCTTCAGTGTTTTCGTTGTTAGGATTTCGTCACCTAAACCGGTAAAAACGGAACCCTACTAGTCTCACTTTCTTGACCGTCTATCGGTCTACCCAACCCTTAAAACCCGTTTACCTCCAGAACGGGTGGACATAATAAGCGGAAATGTATCGCACTTCTTGCTGTAACCGGTCCCATGCTGGTGTAAAAAAGTGAGCTTCTATGTCAACGCAATCAAAAGATACGACGGTTTATGTAAAGAAAATTTACGCGAAAGGTCAAAAAATGGCTTCAAGAACTATGCGACCTAACTGCTTAGGTCATCAGCCCCTAGACCTAGAACTACTTAAACCTAGCTAGCCTAAGGGCATCACAGACATCTATGCCCGAGGTAGAATTCCAACCTGCGACTGAAGCAGCCGTGCGGTTCGTCACTGAAGCGCCTGGAACCGCTCGGCCACCGCAACGCGGCGAAACCCTACTCACCTCATGTATAATGATAATATATACTGTCTAGTGAGGATAAACTGTATTCGCCAGCAACTCAGATCGTTTGCTCACGGAACTTTTACGAAGCTACATTCAAACTTTGTCGAAGTCGTCTGCAATATCCATTACAAACACCCTAGGAACTTCGTATGCGATATCCACTTCTGAAGACGCTGGCAGATACTGCAGTACTATAACAAGTAGGTGGGAATTTATTGTTATTGGTCCACGCATGACACTTTATTTCAATATCAATTTAACGCGCCTAGGTGTTTGTATATGCCTGAAACTATTGAACAAAAAGTAAATAAACAACAAACGAGCCGGCCGCGGTGGTCTCGCGGTTCTAGGCGCGCAGTCCGGAACCGTGCGACTGCTACGGTCGCTGGTTCGAATCCTGCCTGGGCCATGGATGTGTGTGATGTCCTTAGGTTAGTTAGGTTTAAGTAGTTCTAAGTTCTAGGGGACTTATGAGCACAGCAGTTGAGTCCCATAGTGCTCAGAGGCATTTGAACCATTTTGAAACAGCAAACAACTTCGATGTTTAAATCAAATGAAAGTCACATGTCGTAATTAAAACATAATTTCGTCGTTACATCTACATGACTACATCAACAGGATTTCTTGGCAATCCGGACTTACGTGCCTGGCAGAAGGTTAGGGTTATTTCTCTACCGTCCCACTCATTAACAGTGTGCGGGAAAAAGGACCACTTAAATCTTTTCTTGCGAGCCTTGAATTACATTATTACTATGGTTTCTTCCTGTGTTCCCGAGGAAATACCCCGATCTTGCTGAAACTTCGCTCAGTGAAAGCGGGGACAAAATAAGCGAACACGTGTCTCGGCTTATCTGCTTACACTCTACCGCTTCTGAGAAAACGACGGTCAAAGTTTTCAATGCGCTGTTACTATAGTGTAGACACCTCTTAGCGGGTAAGCATTCAACTGGAGCGGTGGCTCTGCGGCTACCATAGCGATTTCTGAACTTTGCGCTGCGAGTTCGAAACCCGGTTTTTCCTTTTTTTTCCCCTCACTCTCTGAATTATCTACGAATGTTTATTCCAATTTATGTTGAAACACTGTTGTCGTTATTCGTCAGTTAATTTACTGTGTAAAGAAATAAGTTAAAAAGGGAACACACAGTGCGTAGTGGGGCGATCACTCTGTTGTAGAAATAATTCAGAAGCCAAGATCGCTTAAATATTGTTTACTGGATAACCGGTTTCAACACACTAAAGGTGCCATCATCGGATCTGAATGTAGATTAACATTTATAAAATATTTGGTTATAACGATACATGAGGCAGCCCAGATGATGTTAGATCAGCTTGTCTCATTCGTTTATTACTTTTTAATTCATTAATTACACATGAAGTTAATTGGCGAATAATGACAACATTATTTCAACATAACTTAGAAAAAAACATTCGTAGATAATTCTGATAGAGAGGCAGGAAAATAAAATAATTAAAAAACCCAATATGGTATCGAACACGGGAATCAGTGTTAAGAAGGAACGACGGTAGCCACCGCTTCAATTGCGTTCTCGGCTGCAGAAGGTATCTACACTAGAGCAACAGCGCGTTGATAACTTTGACCGTCGTTTTCTCGGAAACGGTCGAGTGTCTGCAGATAAGCCGAAACACATGTTCGCTTATTTTGTCCTCTCCTTCACTGAGCAAAGTTTCCGGACAATCAGCCTATGACATTTGGCGAGTTCCCCTCGCTCGTCGAGTCGCTTCTTACGCCCGGCGAGAATTATGTATGCCTCCGAGTAAACTGCGCCACCTGGAAACACGGCGAGCGGGGATAAACACGTTTTCCTTCTTATAAGGCAACCTTCTACAGATAATATTCACGAAGTGTTCTTCAGGTTGCCTCAGATATTTCAGAAATGTTTCTTGCCTCAGGCCTGCCGCATATGCAAAACGTAAACATTTCATTTCATGTAATATTTATCAGGATAAGACATGACAAGAGTGGACCAGTCACTTCTGAGAAAAATTAGAGATTCTAAGTTGCTCCACTATGTAATGACACGGGCATGGGCTTGCGATCTGTCTTTTATGCCATCGATTTCCGTGTTACACATACTTGGCCACTGCGTTGCGGCTGCCATCTTGGAGGAGGCAGTCTGTTTCCTGCCAGCGCTGTTTCCGCAGCCAATATTAACCGCGACGAATCATTCAGTCAACGCTAAATGGCCCATCTGGCTGAGGCAGACAAGGGCGCTATAATACTCCATGCAGAGGGATCTTCAAATGCCGACATAGCGAGAACTATGGGTCTTCACAAGTCGACGGTAGCCAGGTGGATCAGACGAAAGGAAGAGAGTGGTAACTTGAATGGGAGGCCTCATGGCCGTCGCCGCAAAACAACGCAAGCTCAGGATCAGCAGATACGCCGTTTCAGTGAGAACCACCCATTTGTCAACGCACGACAAATCAGCAAATTCATGAAGCTTGGAATGAGTTACTTGAATCTCCTAGTTCTGTGGCTCGAGTTGTGGGCTCAATGCCCAACAGACTTCCAGCTGTTGTGGAAGCCAAAGGAGGCTATACGCGATTTTTTTTTTACAGACTTATGTTTTATATAATTTCAAGGAAACGCAATAAGTGGAATGGGGACAAACAAATTAATTCACAGCAAGATATGTAATATTTAATTTGATAAGAGAAGAAATACTCACCTTATATATTCATTCAGTCTCTATAAAATACGTGACACACGTGTGTATGCAAGAAGGGTACAAAACAGTTCAGCACAAAATAAAAATGTTGAGGAGAAGCTCCCCGATAAAGACGTAATTGCAGAACAAAGGTTGGGCTAGAAGGAGAGGTAAGGAGGCCCGAAAAAGCAGAACAAAATCAAATACCCAATAGACTTTGAGTAGTTGTCGCAGCAAAGGGCGGTTGGTATATGCGATTCGGAGCAACTGTACAAGAATAGTTTTATTTACTGATTTTTGAGGCTTTATTTTGTGACGGCTAAACAGTGCTGCATCATGAGACCCGCTATTTTTCCACATGTGGCTAAACATCAGAGCTGAAAAAATTTTGAGAGGTACCGAAGTTCTCTGGAAGAGTAAAGTGTTTTAGACAAGAAGATGATTTTTAGTTCATTTCATTTTAACCATTCACACTATGCTTCGACATTCTAATCTTTGATTTCATTTTATTATTACGTATCTTTCCTTCAGTGAAAGTCAACGGTAGTAAGTTTCAAGATAAGAAGAATAACTGGAAGTTTTTAATTTGTGGAATAGCGTATTTAACAGTTCATATTTTCAACAAATCTGTAGTTATAGGACATATTAAGAAGCAAGTAAAAATGGCACTGTGGAAAGATCAGGTTGGCCTCTAAAGGGTAACGACGGTAAAATAGCAAATACTAAACAATGGGTAACAACTATTGTTGATGGTGAGTAGCCGTAATCGATATGTCACTTTTCCGTAATTGTATTTCTGAAGTTTATCGTCAATCCTAGGACTGACATCGATACTCTGTTTTACGTAAAGAATACAACCTTCAAAATTTATTTAGCAGCGCAGAATATTAAATCACAGTTTATAGATCAGGAACCTAATCCAACTGCCTTTAATTTTATTCTCACGGATGACTTTGGGACAGTAAATAACAAGAGAAATAACAAAACTCTCAGAATCAATATATAGAATTCAAGTGTCCAGTGGATTCAAAAGTTTGCTATAATAGCGATTAATTGCTTTTACAGACTCCTTCATGCCTACATTTTCTATCAGACAATGTTTGAAACTAGGACTAAGAAGGTAAACAATTTTTCCACAAATTGTCAAATTGGAAGTCGGAGAGACAGTTACACAAATTACGATGACAACAAACGTTTTTCAAGTAAACTAATCACAGGAGGAATCCAACGCATTTATTGTGAGTTACATGCACAGTATGTAAACTGGCAACGCCACCAACACACAATACCACTAACAAGGGAACATCCCCATCGCACCGCCCTCAGATTTAGTTATAAGTTGATACAGGGGATAGGCCTTGAAAAACTGAACACAGATCAATCGAGAAAACAGGAAGAAGTTGTGTGGAAGTATGAAAAAAATAAGCAAAATATACAAACTGAGTAGTCCATGCGCAAGATAGGCAACATCAAGGATAGGGTGAGCTCAGGAGCGCCGTGATCCCGTGGTTAGCGCACGCAGCTGCGGAACGAGTGGTCCTTCCGTCAAATTTTCCCAGGAGTGAAAAGTTTAATTTTTATTTTCAGACAATTATTATCTGTCCGTCCGTCTGTCCGATGCGAGGTAACCGCGCCGTAGTATGATGACGCTACACCTAAAAAACATCGAAAGACATGACGTCAGTCGACTATAGCGCACGGAAGAGAGAGTATTCCTGCTAATGAGGCTCCCTGGCTGGCAGTTAACTGTTCGCTACTTTGGACGAGAGTGCATTAAATACGTGCGATGCATTGCGTGGGCAATATGAATCCAGCAAATATAGCTCGTGACTCCAATAACAATGTCAATGAATATTTTCCGAACTGTAAGGCATCGGAAAGTTCCTTAAGGGATCGAACGATTGTCGAACATTTGTATGATTATTTCCTACATTTGTTGAATAACAGTACGTGTGGTGATGATTGTCTGAAAATAAAAAAAAATCAAACAACTAACCCGAGGGAAGACTTAAACCAACGACCTCTCGTTCTGCAGCTCCTCACGCTAACCACGCGACCACTGCGCTCCCGTGCTCAAGCTATCCTTGATGTTGCTTATCATGCACACGGACTACTCAGTTTGTTTGGTTTGAATATTTTTTTCATAGGTCCACACAACTTCTTCCTGTTTTTCGAATGATCTGTGTTCAGTTTTCAAGGCCTATCCACTGTGTCAACTTATAACTAAATCTGAGGAGGGTGCGATGGGAAGGTTCCCTTGTTAGCTATGAAACAACTGTAGCAAAACGGAGCATCCTCGTTATCCATGTGATGGATAAGACGACTAATTCGCAACATAAATGTCAATGTAAGCATCAGTTTCTGTTGGAACGTGCTTCCCGAACCAAATAACATACATTTCCTACGTCTTCAATGCGAATCATGTAACAAATGTAATTTAAAGGACATAAAAATATCGAGTGAATTTACTAAAATAATTATGAACCACTTGAATTTGCATTCAACAGGCAATGTTCAGAAGTCTGGTGTAGGAGTACTGCATGCTCTAATTCGAAACAACAAAAATCAACAGAGTAACTATTATTGAACGTCATCAGGTCACTCATCGAGCATTCCTATGCAGTACTGTTACTGGTGACGTGTTATGATGCCTTTATCGTTAACTTCCTAAGAAGAAATGAAAGGCTGAGCCCCACCAAAAGACGTAAACTCGAGGAGAGAGTTGCGTGAACATATTATTTTACATCTGATAAATCCAAAAGTGTGTTTTGGGCTACGAATTCTGCCCCCAGGGTGTGTGCAACACAGCTGGAATTTGTTGCCAACAACTGAGTCACCTTTCGGTCACAGTGTAAGAAAATCGAGCAACAAAACTACATCACCTGTGCTACTGCATGATAACGCACTATGTTGATTTGAGAAACAAAACTATCCAGGAGATTGATAGGAAAGTCGTCTCTCAGGCACATTTGTATTGATAGGGAAGTCCTCTCTCAAGCACTTGTCCCTCTCGTCATATATTTGTAAAATTTTACCTTTCCCACTCTAGATCGATCAACCGTCAAGGCAATTCATTTCTAGACGAAAATACTTTTAAAACTACTCTGGTTTATTGACATCGTTAGAACAAGTAGGTTTCTACAGGCGTAGAATTTGTAAACAACTTTACCATTGTCATATCGTTTTAGATATCGTGAAAGAAAATTCTGCTGCTAATTAATTTCTCTTTGATAATTACTGTTGCGTTTAGTAAACTAATGGAAAATGCAATTAAAATATTCACTGTACTAATACAAACTAAAGTCAGCTTAATACAGAAACATCACGACGGCAGTCTATCTTAATAAAGCATTAAGTTTCTGTGAGACAATTGGGCTTATTTTAACACGAATTAGTAGGATATTACAGACTTTACACTTAGAAAAGATCTGTATTTATTTCATTTCCTGTACCATTCGTAAGTGTTATGAAAATGGGGCTTTTCATAGATAAAATTATGTATTCACAACAACAAAAAAATGTCGGCAGAAAACAAAAGTGGCATTATGAATCTGGCAGTACCGTAAGGTTTTCACTCTGACACTAAGAGTTACTGAAAGTAGCAAGAAGAATTTTGCTCGAGCGTTGTCTTACGATTCCCTTATTAAGTTTTTATCTGCCTGCTTGTAGCTGTGCTACAAAAGAATTAAAACTCTGGCTTTCAGCAAGTCTCGAAAGGCGAACAAAAGCAGCTTGCACCTGGTTACTAAGCATGTTACCTGGGGACTGGTTTTTTCTTAAAGCGGGAAGACATCCTTTTGTGGTTCAATTGGCAAATGTCAGTCAGACGTGTGACGTTAGTCTAAGCGTTTCGGTGTGTTGAATTTGTACCAATGATTTTTCTACACGTTTTTTCTGTCCCAAATAGAGTTGAAGTCTCCCATTAGTATTTTCACGTCATCTTGGTGAATTTTGCTCATGGTATTTTCGAGTGTGTTCCAGAATTTTTCAACATTGTCGGTGTTTTTCTTATTTTCGATGTTGGTGGGTTCAAATGGTTCAAATGGCTCTGAGCACTATGGGACTTAACTGCTGTGGTCATCAGTCCCCTAGAACTTAGAACTAGTTAAACCTAACTAACCTAAGGACATCGCACACATCCATGCCCGAGGCAGGATGCGAACCTGCGACCGTAGCGGTCGCGCGGTTCCAGACTGTAGCGCCTAGAACCTCTCGAACACTCCGGCCGTCGATGTTGGTAGGGACACGTGCATTGATGAGTGTATATGTTTTACTGGGGCTCTGAATGACCATAGTCATAAGTCGCTTGTTGACGGGCCAGCCGCGGTGGCCGAGCGGTTCTTGGCTCTTCAGTCTGGAACCGCGCGACTGCTACGGTCGCAGGTTCGAATCCAGCCTTGGGCATGAATTTGTGTGATGTCCTTAGATTAGCTAGGTATAAGTAGTTCTAAGTTCTAGGAGACTGATGACCTCCACTGTTAAGTTCCATAGTGCTCAGAGCCATTGGAACCTTTTGATTGTCGATCGGTGTGAATTCTTTGGCAGAGTTGATAGATCGGTGTTCGAGAAATGCAATGCCGAAGATAGGTACGCCTTTCGTTACCTTTTGTTGTATTCTGCTCTTGAAGATGCAATGGTTTCCCTAATACACGGTTTCATTGTCAGTTAGTCGTGGTTCTTGAAGTGCAAGGATGAGAATTTTTTGTCGGTCCATTTCTTTTGTGAGATTATTTAGTTTTCGTGTTTGGATCAAGGTATCGATGTTTACTTTTAAATGCATGTTTTTTGCTTGTAGGGAAATTTACCAGAGATCTTCGATATTCTCTGTCGTGCTAACCTGGACTCCCCAGAATCCGAAAATCCAACTGCCGCCTGTCGACAGCCGGGTTGTGTACCACCTGGGATAAAGTTGACTTTGCTTGCATAGTTTACGTTTGCTTGTGTTTCATTGGTTGTGCTTGGGTGATACCAGGACCGGACAGGACCAGAGGGTGTTGAAGCCTTTGAAAGCAAATATTTTCAGCCAAGCTCATTGAGCTAACACGGTGACCAGAGTAACGGTGATTTTCACTCAGACGTGTCTGGATTTTGCGTTCAACGGATTGAGTAGCCGTTCAGGATTGTGTTAGTATTTGGTTCACCCCTAGTATTTGATTTCCTCGGTACCACCCATATGGGGGAGGGTTTCCACTATCCGCCACACGCGATTATTATTATTATTATTATTATTATTGTCATTATGTCTCAGCAAATCCCATATGGTGTATCTTCCCACCACTGAAATAGATGTGTATTGTTCGATTCAGTATTTCCATCACATAAATGTGGTTTATAATTACGTTACATTGCTACTAGTAGACATATTTCTCACTTTTTCTTAGACAGTTGCTACCTGTTACTCCATCATAGGAATTTATGTGCGAAGCATTGTTGAAATACAGACGTTCAAATTATCCGATTTCTGTAATTTCATTTCGATACCAGATCGTTCTAATCGGATTCAGCCAGGTAGTCTTAATGTGGATATCCGACCACGACTGTCATCATATGATAGACTGTGTAAACCACATTCTTTATCGGACTGTTGAATATAGATCACTTATCTGTGACAGGACCTGAATTCTTAAACACTGTGGAAAATAATAATCCGATGTGCTTATTGCAAATACGTTATTCCAATATAAATATGTGAACTAACGAGATAACAGTTTATTTACAGTAGCAGAACTAATGTTCAAATGTTCAAATGTGTGTGAAATCGTATGGGACTTAACTGCTAAGGTCATCAGTACCTAAGCTTACACACTACTTAACCTAAATCATCCTAAGGACAAACACACACACCCATGCCCGAGGGAGGACTCGAACCTCCGCCGGGATCAGCCACGCAGCTCATGACTGCAGCGCCCCTGACCGCTCGGCTAATCCCGCGCGGCTACTAAAAGTTTTTTTATTTTCAGACAATCATCACCACACGTACTGTTATTCAACAAATGTAGGAAATAATCATACAAATGTTCGACAATCGTTCGATCCCTTAAGGAACTTTCCGATGCCTTACAGTTCGGAAAATATTCATTGACATTGTTATTGGAGTCACGAGCTATATTTGCTGGATTCATATTGCCCACGCAATGCATCGCACGTATTTAATGCACTCTCGTCCAAAGTAGCGAACAGTTAACTGCCAGCCAGGGAGCCTCATTAGCAGGAATACTCTCTCTTCCGTGCGCTATAGTCGACTGACGTCATGTCTTTCGATGTTTTTTAGGTGTAGCGTCATCATACTACGGCGCGGTTACCTCGCATCGGACGGACGGACGGACAGATAATAATTGTCTGAAAATAAAAATTAAACTTTTCACTCCTGGGAAAATTTGACGGAAGGACCTCTCGTTCCGCAGCTGCGTGCGCTAACCACGGGATCACGGCGCTCCTGAGCTCACCCTATCCTTGATGTTGCCTATCTTGCGCATGGACTACTCAGTTTGTATATTTTGCTTATTTTTTTCATACTTCCACACAACTTCTTCCTGTTTTCTCGATTGATCTGTGTTCAGTTTTTCAAGGCCTATCCCCTGTATCAACTTATAACTAAATCTGAGGGCGGTGCGATGGGGATGTTCCCTTGTTAGTGGTATTGTGTGTTGGTGGCGTAGCCAGTTTACATACTGTGCATGTAACTCACAATAAATGCGTTGGATGCCTCCTGTGATCAGTTTACTTGAAAAACGTTTGTTGTCATCGTAATTTATGTAACTGGCTCTCCGACTTCCAATTTGACAATTTGTGGAAAAATTGTTTACTTCGTTAGTCCTAGTTTCAAACATTGTCTGTCTGACGGAAAACGTAGGCATGAAGGGGTCTGTAAAAAGCAATTAATCGCTATTATAGCAAACTTTTGAATTCACATGATACTTGAATTCTCTATATTGATTCTGAGAGTTTTCTTATTTCTCTTGTTATTTACTGTCTCAATGTCATCCGTGAAAATAAAATTAAAGGCAGTTGGATTAGGTTCCTGATCTATAAACTGTGATTTAATATTCTGCGCTGCTAAATATTTTTGAAGGTTGTATTCTTTACGTAAAACAGAGTATCGGTGTCAGTCCTGGGATTGACGATAAACTTCAGAAATACAATTACGGAAAAGTGACATATCGATTATGGCTCCTCACCATCAACAATAGTTGTTACCCATAGTTTCATATTTGCTATTTTATCGTCGTTACCCCTTAGAGACCAACCTGATCATTCCACAATGCCATTTTTGACTCGCTTCTTAATATGTCCTATAACTACAGATTTGTCGAAAATATTAACTGTTAAATACGCTTTCCACAAATTAGAAACTTCCAGTTATTCTTCATATCTTGAAACTTACTACCGTTGACTTTCACTGGAGAAAAGATACATAATAATAAAATGAAATCAAAGATTAGAATGTCAAATCATAGTGTGAATGGTTAAAATGAAATGAACTAAAAATCATCTCCTTGTCTAAAAGACGTTATTCTTCCAGAGAACTTCGGCACCTCAAAATTTTTTACACCTCTGATGTTCAGCCACATGTGGACAAATAGCGGGTCCCATGATGCAGCACTGTTTAGCCGTCACAAAATGAAGCCTCAAAAATTTCCTTGAAATTATATAAAATATACGTCTGTAAGTAAAAAAAAAAAAAAAAAAGACGAAGAAGAAAGAAACAAAGCTTGAAACAGCTGATTGGTGAAGCCTCCTTTGGCTTCCACAACAGCTCGAAGTCTGTTGGGCATTGAGCCCACAACTCGAGCCACATAACTAGGAGATTCAAGTAACTCATTCCAAGCGTCATGAATCACATCAGAAAGCTGTCGGCGAGTCGACGGTGACTGCCCTTTTCTCGTATTACTCTGACCATTTCTGCCCAGATATTCTCAATGGGATTCGTGTCAGCTCCTTTAGGTGGCCATTCCGTTACAGTAATATTACTATGGTCGTCGACCCGCCTCTTAACCACACGTGCCATATGAATAGACGAGCGATCTTGTTGGAACATGATCTGATCATCGCCAAATCTTGCTGCCACAGCAGGCAACATCACGTTCTCCAGAATTGATATGTAATTGCGCGCATCGAATCTTCCTTCCACTTCCCACAGGAGCCCACACCCTTCGGCCGATATCCACGCCCATACCGTTACCGACTACAAATGGCTCTGAGCACTGTGAGACTTAACATCTGTGGTCATCAGTCCCCTAGAACGTAGAACTACTTAAACCTAACTAACCTAAGGACATCACACACATCCATGCGCGAGGCAGGATTCGAACCTGCGACCGTAGCGGTCACGCGGTTCCAGACTGAAGCGCCTCGAACCGCACGGCCACACCGGCCGGCACCGACAACCTGCCACTCCTTCGGCAACTGTAAATATATTTTCGATTATACCTAGCACATTTAGGCCGGTAAACTAGTACTTTTCCGGATGATGCCGTAGAGAAAACTTTTTGGTGCGTGAAAATCACTCGCCTCCAAAACTGGAGAGGTTTGTCGCCATTTTCAGTAGCAAAAGCAAGGCAAGCTTCTCTTTGGGAAACAGTCAATGTCTCTTTCACAGCAGCGCTTCTTGCTCTCAGTCCACCTTCCCTTACACGAGGAGTGACGGTCTTACTGCTAACATTGAGACCCAAAGTTTGCTGAATTTGTCGTGCGTTGACAAATGGGTGGTTCTCACTGAAACGGCGTATCTGCTGATCCTGAGCTGCTGTTGTTTTGCGGCGACGGCCATGAGGCCTCCCATTCAAGTTACCACTCTCTTCCTTTCGTCTGATCCACCTGGCTACCGTCGACTTGTGAAGACCCATAGTTCTTGCTATGTCGGCATTTGAAGATCCCTCTGCATGGAGTTCTATTATAGCGCCCATGTCTGCCTCAGCCAGATGGGCCATTTAGCGTTGACTGAATGATTCGTCGCGGTTAATATTGGCTGCGGAAACAGCGCTGGCAGGAAACAGACTGCCTCCTCCACGATGGCAGCCACAACGCAGTGGCCAAGTATGTGTAACACGGAAATCGATGGCATAAAAGAGAGATCGCAAGCCCATACCCGTGTCATTACATAGTGGAGCAACTTAAAATCTCTAATTTTTCTCAGAAGGGACTGGTCCACTCTTGTCATGTCTTATCCTGATGAATATTACATGAAATGAAATGTTTACGTTTTGCATATGCGGCAGGCCTGACGCAAGAAACATTTCTGAAATATCTGAGGCAACCTGAAGAACACTTCATGAATTGTATCTGTAGAGGGTTGCCTTATAAGAAGGAAAACGTGTTTATCCCCGCTCGCCGTGTTTCCAGGTGGCGCAGTTTACTCGGAGGCATACATAATTCTCGCCGGGCGTAAGAAGCGACTCGACGAGCGAGGGGAACTCGCCAAGTGTCATAGGCTGATTGTCCCGAAACTTTGCTCACAAGGGGAGGCCGCCAAATGTGAAATTCAGATTCGATTCATACTGCGCATAATAAAAGCTCATGGCCAGAGGTGTAATGTGGCAAAGCACCAAGATGCACTTCTCAGCTGTTGTCGAGAAAATCGACAGTTAGAAGAAACCGTTGCGGTGAAATACTCTCTACGATTAATAATTTTCTACAGCGTCGTGGCGCAGCGGTAAGCGCTCGAGTTCGTAATCCGAAGGTCGCCGGATCGAATCTCACGCCATGCAACATTTTTTTATTATTATTATTTTTTTGTAATTCAAATATAAATATAAATATATATATATATATATATATATATATATATATATATATATATATATATATATATATATAAAAACTATTAATGAATTGCTTATGCATGTTGGTGAAGGCGGATCGCTCTCCAATTGTACCGCCTCCATTTTACCGTTTGTTTAACAGGGTGTACCAAAGCTCTCACGTCCGCACTGATTTTCGACGGTGTTATAAGTTGTGCTAGGGACCGCATCTACCTTCTTTCGAAGTTAGCAGGCAACTACGCTGTTATGCGGCGGCTCGTTTCGGCCCATTCAACATCTGTCCTTCAAGTGTAACGAGCGATTAACGGAGTTTATATTTCATACCTGCCACAGCAAATTTGTGTTCGTGGGGTTTCTATTCTAATTCGAACGTTTGACTTACGCTATACGTATTCGTTTCGGAATATCGTTTCTACGTCTTCCGCTAACTATACGTGGTTAACATTATGAAGACAATTAATAACATTTGTGAAATACAAATTTGTTTGCGGAAAACATAATGATGTTCGAAGTCGCCAGTTTTTCCACGACAAACGACTTTCAACAACTTATTATATGCATAATTGTTGCAACCTGTTGCCGGGAATTATATATATATATATATATATATATATATATATATATATATATATATATATATATATGTGTGTGTGTGTGTGTGTGTGTGTGTGTGTGTGTGTGTGTGTTTATACACACATTTGAATTACAAAAAACAAATACAAAAAAAAAAAAGTTGCATGGAGCGAGATTCGATCCGCCGACCTTCGGATTACGAACTCGAGCGCTTACCGCTGCACCACGACGCTGTAGAAAATTATGAATCGTAGAGAGTATTTCACCGCAGCGGTTTCTTCTAACTGTCGATTTTCTCGACAACGGCTGAGAAGTGCATCTTGGTGCTTTGCCACATTACACCTCTGGCCATGAGCTTTTATTATGCGCAGTATGAATCGAATCTGAATTTCACAATTGGCGGCCTCCCCTTGGCAGTGAAGGAGAGGACAAAATAAGCGAACTTGTGTTTCGGATTATCTGCAGACACTCGACCGTTTCCGAGAAAACGACGGCCAAAGTTATCAACGCGCTGTTGCTCTAGTGTAGATACATTCTGCAGCCGAGAACGCAATTGAAGCGGTGGCTCAGTGGCTACCGTCGTTCCTTCTTAGCATTGATTCCCGTGTTCGAGACCATATTGGGTTTTTTAATTATTTTATTTTCCTGCCTCTCTATCAGAATTATCTTCGAATGTTTTTTTTCTAATTTATGTTGAAATAATGTTGTCATTACTCGACAATTAACTTTATGTGTAATTAATGAATTAAAAAAATAATAAACCAATGAGACAAGCTGATATAAAATCATCTCGTCTGCCTCATGTATCGTTATATCCAAATGGTTTATCAATGTTAATCTACATTTAGATCCGATAATGGCACCTTTAGTGTGTTGAAACCGGTTATCCAGTAGACAGTATTTAAGCGATCTTGGCTTCTGAATTATTTCTACAACAGAGTGATCGCCCCACTACGCACTGTGTGTTCCCTTTTTAACTTATTTCTTTACACAGTAAATTAACTGACGAATAACGACAACAGTGTTTCATCATAAATTGGAATAAACATTCGTAGATAATTCAGAGAGTGAGGGGGGAAAAAAGGAAAAACCGGGTTTCGAACTCGCAGCGCAAAGTTCCGAAGTCGCTATGGTAGCCGCAGAGCCACCGCTTCAGTTGAATCCTTAACCGCTAAGCGGTATCTACACTATAGCAACAACGCATTGAACACTTTGACCGTCGTTTTCTCAGAAGCGGTAGAGTTTAAGCTTATTTTGTCCCCTCTTTCAATGAGCGTAGTTAAAAGCAAGATCGGGGTCTGACACTTGGCGTGCCCCCTCGTAAATTGCGTGCGTTGGGATTCAGTAGACAGAATGCGTCCACTTTCCTCGACTACTCATTGACATGTTTGGAAACTTTCTTTGTTGTAGTTGCACTTTGCATTATGAGGGCTGGTTTTCCTGATGAGGATCTACTTATGGACTTTGCTCCTAATTTACGTTACTGTGTAGTAGACCTACTGCAACTACTTAAACCGGAAACGTTTGTTTGTTTGGATACTCCGCTTCTTAGTTGCTACATTTCGCTAAAATATTTTCCTTTTTTTTAAAACGGCAAGTTAAGATGACCACTGCAACATGGTAAGATCAGTAACAATTTAATACTTTGAAACAGTTATGTGTGGTGTACGAGGAGTCTACTGTTGTTGACTGAGGAATACATTAAACACGAAAGCTGCGTCCAATAACAATAATTAACTTTCGGTTACATGACAAAACACAAGTCGAAGCACTGTCAGTTCATCTCAGTACCCAGTAAAACTTAAACTGGAAAGATCGAAAACATACTTTTGTGGGGAAGGCAAACGAATGACTGCGTTTTATTGGCCGCACACTAAGAATACGCAACAGGCCAACTGAAAACACTGCCTACACTACGTTTGTCCGTCCACTGCTATAATATCCTTGACAGACGTGATTGACTGTGCACGCAAAAACGTCCAAGGAACGGTAGCACGCTTTGTAATGTCACGAAATAGGGGAGAGAGGATCCCAGATTTGATAATCGAGTTGGGGTAACATTCATGAAAACATATGCGTTTTTCGTTGCCACGAGATCTTTTCACGAAATTTCAATCACCACCATATGTTCTGAATGCCAAAACATTATTTCCTAGGGTACTTACACAAGAAGAAACCATAGTAATAATGTAATTCAAGGCTCGCAAGAAAAGATTTAAGTAGTCCCTTTTCCCGCACACTGTTAATGAGTGGGACGGTAGAGAAATAATCCGAACCTTCTGCCAGGCACGTAAGTCCGGATTGCAAAGAAATCCTGTTGATGTAGTCATGTAGATGTAACAACGAAATTATGTTGTAATTACGACATGTGACTTTCACTTGATCTGAACATCGAAGTTGTTTACTGTTTATTTACTTTTTGTTCATTAATTTCAGCCATATACGACCACCTAGGCGCGTTAAAGTGATATTGAAATAAAGTGTCATGCATGGACCAATAACAATAAGTTCCCACCTACTTGTTATAGTACTGCATTATCTGCCAGCGTATTCAGAAGTGGATATCGCATACGAAGTTCCTAGGGTGTTTGTAATGGATATTGCAGACGACTTCGACAAAGTTTGAATGTAGCTTCGTAAAAGTTCCGTGAGCAAACGATCTGAGTTGCTGGCGAATACAGTTTATCCTCACTAGACAGTATATATTATCATTATACATGAGGTGAGTAGGGTTTCGCCGCGTTGCGGTGGCCGAGCGGTTCCAGGCGCTTCAGTGACGAACCGCACGGCTGCTTCAGTCGCAGGTTGGAATTCTACCTCGGGCATAGATGTCTGTGATGCCCTTAGGCTAGCTAGGTTTAAGTAGTTCTAGGTCTAGGGGCTGATGACCTAAGCAGTTAGGTCGCATAGTTCTTGAAGCCATTTTTTGACCTTTCGCGTAAATTTTCTTTACATAAACCGTCGTATCTTTTGATTGCGTTGACATAGAAGCTCACTTTTTTACACCAGCATGGGACCGGTTACAGCAAGAAGTGCGATACATTTCCGCTTATTATGTCCACCCGTTCTGGAGGTAAACGGGTTTTAAGGGTTGGGTAGACCGATAGACGGTCAAGAAAGTGAGACTAGTAGGGTTCCGTTTTTACCGGTTTAGGTGACGAAATCCTAACAACGAAAACACTGAAGATGAGGGCCGCATAAATAACACCCGCTACTCTTTATTCGAAATGTTCTAGTTGCTGTCGATACATAAGCATATTAGTCGTAGCTACGTTTTCGATCCAAATCACGTTTACAGGAATGCAAATAGAATGTATTTGCCTATACACGTGGTAATTCACATCCCAGTATTAATGCCACCGCGTTTTAGAAGTACGAACATTCTCATTGCTAGCTAGCTTAAGAAACACTTCTGCTAATGAACGTTTTCTGGCTGTGGCGAGTCTAGTGGAGAATTCGAAACAATGCAGAATACGTTTGGCAGCTATGTAGCCGTTTATTTCCTGGGGTGGTGCAGAATTATCCTACAAAATTTACTCTCTAATAACAGTAATTTGTTATTTCGATAATCATCCCGAATGATTGTCGCATAAGTGGTGACATAAAGGAAGAAAATTCATGTTTTTGAGTCCAGAAAGCTCTATGCAACAGAAACTGCAGATTTTTATTGCGAAATTGCCGGCTTGTTCATGTCTGGGGTAATAATAGAGGGCTGTTTGCCTAGGTTGTCTGCTAGCATAGTGAAAGGAAGGTCTGGTTTGTTTTCGGTTCTAATCTCTATGGAGGCAGGTAGAATATCAGTAAAGCAATTTTAAGAAATTCTCGCGCACCCAATACGATTTATCGCTACCTTTATTCTGTACTGGCGCTCTGTGGATGTCAATATGACACTCTTGTAGAATTTCATACATGATACTGCCTCCTTTTTCCGCTTCTGTCAATAATGGAATTGACTTAAGTGTGGCACTGAATGATGTTTAAGTGAATTTCGTTATGAATCTTCACGCATTGCTAAATTTGCACACTTTCATGGTAGGTCAGCAATGGTAATCCAGTATGACTGGTCTGAACGTTGACACAGACCGTTTCGCGGGCGAATGCGGATAATATTTTGCTAATTCGTAACGGTCTGGGGTTCTTTGTCTGTTATCTGGATAAGCTGAAATTCATTTTTATTCGTCCGTTTCATACAAATTAGCGTTTCTTCTTTCAGTTCTGTCTTATATTTACGTGTTGTATTTAACACACTAATCAGCATTAATATAGTCTTAGAAATTATGGAATACAGTCTAAAAAAGTTCAGATAGTTTGTCAATTTCACGCCTGCGCATAGTATGTTGGTAGCACTTCGTCGCCTTGCCTGTTATGCTGTGTAGCAGACTTTAAAGCCGTGCGGATCAGCATAACGAAAAGGCGAGGGGTCTCGCTCGTTTTGTCCACGACTGTACATTCAACAAGTTGCATTTGAAAATTTCATTTCGTCGTCATTACGAGACATAGCACAAGAGCAGAGTAAAGACAACGTATGGAAAGAAATTAAACACCTTTGGCAAGATAGAAATAATGTTACCATTAGAAACCATTGCACTGTACGGAATAATATTCTGTTTCGCCGCTCTCACCCTGACAGCAACAACTGGTTACTATGCATTCCTGACGAGCTTGTTAACAAATTAATTTGGTATACTCATTTAAGTTACGCACATTATGGAGCCAGAAAATGTTTTCTAATACCGAGACAGAACCGTTATTTTACCAAAATGGAGAAACGTATTCGACGAGTTTTAGCGTCATGTAAAATCTGCCAGAAAGCTAAGTCAGATACGACTTCACATATTCCTCCGTTATATCCCATTGTACCTGTTAAATTGAGACACATGGCTGCTGTAGACATTTTTGGTCCGATTCCCAGAACTATTAGAGGTTTTTGTTACATCTTTGTCGCTATTGAACTCACTTCGAAATTTGTAACCTTCACTCCGTTACGCAAAGCTACTGCTAAATCTGTTTCGAAAGCATTTATAAAACATTTTCTATCTCATGTAGGGCATGTATTGAAAGTAATTTCCGACAATGGATCACAGTTTCGATCTGCTATATGGACACGTATGTTACGAGCTAGAAACATCTCTCCAATCTATATATCCAGGTATCATGCTTCTTCGAACCCTTGTGAACGACTAATGAAAGAAATTGGTAAACTGTGAGAATATACTGCCATAAAAGACGTATTGATTGGGACACACACATACTCTCATTCCAGGATGTAATTAATTCCATACCAAATGAATCTACATTGCTATCTCCGACTGTTATACTGAAAAATGTTGAACCACTTAACAAAATTAAAGAATTAGTAACCGTTCCTACATCTCGTCGACTACGACACCATGAAATAATTGACATTGCGCTGAACAACATCAAACGTGCTGCAGAGCTCCGGAGAAGACAGCAAAAACAGGTTTGTACACGCCGTGACTTTCACATTGGACAGACGATATTAGTACGCACACATTATTTATCTAACAGAAGAAAGAGTAGATGTAGTAAATTTGAGCTTCTACACGCAGGTCCATATCGAATTCGCAGCATTCCTCACTCCAATGTAGTACACGTCGAAACTCTGAGAACCAGAAAAAGTAAGGTCAATCACCATGCCTCCAATATTAAACCCTTTATTGAATGAACATACTTTATGATTTATCACACTGTAATGCTATTTTCTGATTTTTATATGACTATTGAAGCAATTATGTTTATGTGACTACTTATTGATGATTATCATATTTTTTCTTGGCAAGTGCCCGGCAAGATAAGGTTAGCAGGTCGCTTTTCGTGTCGTTACACATCAGACCGTGCACATTTTTCCAGATAAACTTACATATTTTATGACCACTTATGCAATTATATTTATATGAACACTTACTGATTATTATCGTATTTTTTCTTGGCAAGTGCCCGGCAAGGTAAGGTTAGCAGGTCGCTTTTCTTGTCGTTACACATCAGACCGTGCACATTTTCAATTCTTCATGTATGTATGATTGTTTTCCTGTTTTGTTTGTATGCACTATGAAATGTTAAAGATGTAACAAACACCAGTTGACTTTGACATTTTGCCTTATGATATCTCAAAATCTTGAATATTTTACATTTTTTATTTTATTTTTTTTTTTTTTTTTTTTGCTACTACATTATGATATTCTGTGTACATTTTTGCACCTGAACACTGTCTATGTTTTTGACATAATATGTTTTCTGTCATGCTATGCTGTATGCTCAATTGTATCACTAGAAACCAGTTTTTATTTAATGGGTATATGATTTAAATGCAAGACATTAATCATTGTTCATCATTTTCAGAAAGCAATAATGTGTAAAAGAAATAAATTAAACAAACCATAGTGGATTACTATGAAATGGGAATTTCACCTTCGGAATGAACGAAAGAAGATGCAATACCTCGTCACGAATAGTAAATGGATCAGAATTAACAAGCATTAACAGGAATATACTATACACATCGTATGATAGCGGTCTTAACTAATTTTTTCTTTCAGAATAGGAGGCGATTGATGCAGGCTGTCAGACAGAACTACACATCTTAGTTTTAGTGATGAAATATGCTAGAAATAGGAATAGTTGTATGAAGTAAATGGTAATTTGAATAATGAACAATGAAGTGTCTTTTTTTCAGATGATAATGAATGATGATGAATAGTGATGAAGAATATGGTACTATGAATAATGAAGTTTTTCTTTGCAGGTGATGATAGTAATGAAGTTATGCTAATATGAATAATGAAGTTTTTCTTTGCAGGTGATGATAGTGATGAATTTTATATGGCCACTTAACGCACCATTTTTAAGTTTTTCTTTGCAGATGAGAATAATGATGAAGTTTATATATTTACTGTTAGTTAAGAAATGCTATGTAGTTATTTAAGTATTTGTTGCAGTTCGTTTTGACAGTATGTCTTATGTCGCATGATATAATGACAGAATGTTTTGGAAAGGACAGCTAGAGTACATACATGTTGAGTACACGTTTCATTACCTGTTAATTCGAAGTTCACTACTTTTCAGCATAATATGCGTTTCTTCTTTCAGCTTAATAGTCCATTTTGTATTTTTTCCAGGAGAAGCCATTCATGAAATTAATGTGCTATAAGCAGTTGGTCATTAAACCTGTTCTAGTACTTGCATTTTTAGCCATTTGTGTGTGTCATTCATGAATGTGATCACATATACTCTACTTGTTTCATAACCTTGCTACAGCTGACTCATGACGAATGACGTTACCTATCCTCATTTGCAGCAATAAGTCAAAAGCAAATATTGTTATCCCCCAGCAATTAATTATCGATCCCAACGCAATGCATTGCTAGCACAAAAAAAAATTTATTACCAGTCCCAAATAATGCTACCAGTTTAAGAGAGTTCTGAGTAATACTGAATGATGTTTTCTAATCACAGACCTTGAGTAATAGTTACAGTGTGTTACATTTTAAATATGTCATATGTCACTTGAATGATGAGTTCTGAGTAATAGTGAATGGTATTTTGTAATAATGCATACATGCTATGCCAATAATTTCTGTAAATAATATTTTTGTTATACTCTATAAATGCAATGTTAATAATTAACTCTCATTTTGAATGATGACTTCTGATGATTTGTAACTGGCCAATGAGTGCCAATAATTATATTAAATATGTCGTATGTCACTTCAATGATGAAAAATGTTTTGTAATATTCAATACTTGCTATATGTTTAGTAACTGGCCAATGAATGCCACTGTTTCTTATATTTATTTGTATTATGTCACTTACATGCTATTATATATGAATGCCAGTAGCTTGATGCTACACTCATTAGCTCCTGTTTGAGTGATGACTTCTGATGATTTGTAACTGGCCAATGAGTGCTAATAATTATTTTAAATATGTCGTATGTCACTTGAATGACGAAAAATGTATTGTAATATTCAATACTTGCTATATGTTTAGTAACTGGCCAATGAATGCCACTGTTTCTTATATTTGTATTATGTCACTTACATGCTATATATATGAATACTAGTAGCTTGACGCTACACTCATTAGCTCCTGTTTTGAAGGATGACTTCTGATGGTTTGTAACTGGCCAATGAGTGCCAATGATTACTATAACTAGCTGAATTATGTAAATAGTATGCCATTAATTAACTCTTGTTTTGAATGATCACTTTTTAATAATGCATAAAAATGGTTTGTAACTGGCCAATGAGTGCCAATGTTCACTATAATCAGATGACTTATGAACATTATTCTATAATACTTCATACATAGTACAGAAATGTTCAGTAACTAGGCGCTGAGTGCCACCAATTACTCAAATCAGTTGATAGACTACTGTAATTCTCAATGATTGGCATAAGACTTAATGTCCTTCACCTTCTGAGCTAATTACCAGAAATTACTGCAATATCCGTTTGTCCTGTCTATCCTCATGATCATGGAGCACTATATTTGGTTTTTGCACTAATTCTACAATGGTGTACCTTAAAAGAGTGTGGTGTTGACACATCATGCTGTCCATCACCTTGAGCGATGGAGATGTTATTATGGTCCCACTGTTTGGTGTACCTAATGTACTACCAAAATGATAACATTGAATATTAATACGACATTTCAGTGTCTTGGCTACATTGATTAATACTTCAGGGAAGAGAACTTCAGATGGTCTCACTTGGTGTTGTGCTTCTGTAAAATGATATGGACTTTCAGTGCAGCTACGTGCAACCTACTGTGCTACAACGATGATGCAATCCTTCCCTTTCCTATCCTAGTTCTTGTAAAATGGTAAAATATATATATATATATATATATATATATATATATATATATACAGTGCGTGTGAACTTTATGTCATTTGTTAATATGTTTTGTACTCATTGCGTATACATTTTGTCATTGCTTGATATGTTCTGTACTACAGTGCGTGTGCACTTTATGTCATTTGTTAATATGTTTTGTACTCATTGCGTATACATTTTGTCATTGCTTGATATGTTCTGTACTCAGTGTATGTCCACTATATTTCATTTCATGTTTTGCACTTATATATATGTATATATTCTGTGACTGTCAACTTAGTTAATTAAGTAGAATTAAGAAAAACTTGTTGCTCATGGCAAGTCCAATTGACTCACCATCGCTGCCAAATTTTTCTGTAAGAGGTATGCGCTGCCTGCGATATGCAAGGTATAGGAGAGTCTGCTCTGGTCTGGTGTATCGTGTTGGCTGGGCCGGTCGCGGTGCAGCGATGCCGGAGCCTGAGTATTATTGTATAAGGTAAAAAGCAGCCTCGCGCATATCTAGTAATGTATGTGAATTCCCATGTAAATCTTTTAAAAAAATGTCCTAATAATATTCTTTGTGATATAAAGAATTTAAAGAATTTTTGCTTTTTTATTCAGAATCATATTACAGGACCATGACGCAGCACTGCTGTCGTCCTAAAATTTACCAGGTTACTGAATTTTTTTTTTATTATGAGGTTTAAGAATTTTTTTGTTTTGTGCTTACATTAAATGAGAAAAGAATTTTGTGGGTACATTAAATGTGAATGCATTTCTGTACGGAGATTATAAATGGGAACCAATTTTGTTCTGAGGTTACACTAAATTAGAATCACATTTCATTATTCATATTTAAAATTCATTTAATTATTTCGAGTGGGGAGGTTACAATGCTGTAGCCAGGGATAATAACAGAGGAGTGGGTCCTTGTTTGTTTATTGCATTCTGTAGGTCGTTTGTAATAGCAAAGAAATTGCAGTACAAAATGCATTTCACGGTAGTGAAGATCAATAAGTGCTCATAGCACTCAACGTATGCATTCTAGAATCCATTCATAATGTACATTTTTTCCTTGTTTTGGTTCTTACTATCACCTCTCAAAATATGGAACACTTTTTTCAACATCATGAATACCCTCACATTGAAATTCCTGCACCACAATACCATAGTATGCCACTAGATGAGAACAAAATGGAACAGCCCATTAACGGAGTATCGCGAGGCAATTTGCTTCCTGTGTGGTGTCACCGCCAGACACCACACTTGCTAGGTGGTAGCTTAAATCGGCCGCGGTCCATTAGTACATGTCGGACCCGCGTGTCGCCACTGTAAGGATCGCAGATCGAGCGCCACCACACGGCAGGTCTCGAGAGACGCACTAGCACTCGCCCCAGTTGTACGGACGACATTGCTAGCGACTACACGTACGAAGCCTTTCTCTCAATTGCCGAGAGACAGTTAGAATAGCCTTCAGCTAAGTCCATGGCTACGACCTAGCAAGGCGCATTAACCATATCTGGAGAGAGTCTCACTTGTATTATCAAGAGAAATGTACCACAATGAATTAAAGTTAAGTATACGAGAAGCTCCGTTCTTTTCTTTATAGCTTTCATCACGTATCCTGTTTCAGACTTAACGCCAGTCGGCGTGTGTGTACGCGTGCCTTTCGGTTACCCGTCACTGTGGACTGGCTGCCTTGTCAGTCCACTACATCCTGCATTTGAAGAAGTATGACACACCTACAAACCATGCTGAATTCATCGAAGGGTACGAATCGTATGACAGTGTGGCTAAGTGGTGAAGACGATTCCAGTGCGATCAAACAGGTCTGAATGACAAGAAGTGGCATACTGCTTCTGTAAAGAACCAGGAATCAAAAGTGAAGGACATTGTGGGTGAAGCCCAGCGTATCGCAACCCGGGTAATAGTGGAAAACAGTGAAAATCTGTCACGGATCAGTTTTCCACGTTTTGCACATGACAGAGTTCGCTGCCCGCTTGTACCGCGACTGCTCATGCACATTTTGCGACAGTATCTAACTACGGTTACCGTTGAGTAGTTGCTCTTCTAAATAGCAGTTCATACGAGCAAACCAGTCGCGCCTTTAAATGCAGTTACGCGTCCTTCAGGTAGTTGGGTTATGCACGGCTCTCTTTAAAAAGAATAAATGCTGGATGTCCTTACAGGGTCGAGCCGCGCACGTCTGCCTTCATGCCCCGCAGCAAATTCGCTGCAAATAATAACCTGTAGCTGTGATCCAGAAGTCAAATAATCTATGCAATGACTAGAATTGCAAATTAATAAAATACTCAGAAATAAAAATTCAAAGATAAATGAATAATTTAATAAACAGGACTCTGTGCTAACGTCTGTAACTGATGTAGACATCAAAGATTACGGTTGAATCTCTATTCAAGGAAGGAATGCTCAAATGAACGAGAAGTTGTCCTACGATATTCAATTGAAAATTCAGTCAGAAAGTACCGTTATCACATGCAGTAAAGTTGGTTGAGAGCGTTAAGAGAATGGTAGAAAAATCTCGAAACTAAATAGTAATCATAGACTAGCGAAAACTAAGTCCATTTCGTGATCACAGCACACGAGCGATTCACCAGATCAAAATAGTTCAGAGTTCAACATGATGATTCAAAAATTAAAACACGTGATACAAAGAACAGTAATTCATAGTCTATGTTCAGTTCCGTAACACAAGCGGAGAAAGTTAAAGCCTTACTCTGGAGCACATATATCTAGTGAGTTAGTGTAATGTACCAGCGGTTCAACGCCCAGAAGCGATACTTTACTGTAGACAGGTCTGCCTTCCTTCAGAACTCGCCACAAAGTCCAGAATCGCCCCCTTGAGCGCATTCCTCTAAAAGTCCCAGTCTCCACTTGACTCCCGTAGTGTTTCGCTACTGTTTGTTTTTGCGTTGGCACTAAACTAATGCCAGATCCCTTAATCGGGCAGGTAGGTTAGAAAATTTAAAAAGGGAAATGGATAGGTTAAAGTTAGATATAGTAGGAATTAGTGAAGTTCGGTGGCAGGAGGAACAAGACTTTTGGTCCGGTGATTACAGGGTTATAAATACAAAATCAAATAGGGGTAGTGCAGGAGTAGGTTTAATAATGAATAAAAAAATAGGAGTGCGGGTTAGCTACTACAAACAGCATAGTGAACGCATTATTGTGGCCAAGATAGACACAAAGCCCATGCCTACTACAGTAGTACAAGTTTATATGCCAACTAGCTCTGCAGATGATGAAGAAATTGATGAAATGTATGACGAGATAAAAGAAATTATTCAGGTAGTGAAGGGAGACGAAAATTTAATAGTCATGGGTGACTGGAATTCGTCAGTAGGAAAAGGGAGAGAAGGAAACATAGTAGGTTAATATGGATTGGGGGGAAGAAATGAAAGAGGAAGCCGCCTTGTAGAATTTTGCACAGAGCATAACTTAGTCATAGCTAACACTTGGTTCAAGAATCATAAAAGAAGGTTGTATACCTGGAAGAATCCTGGAGATACTAATAGGTATCAGATAGATTATATAATGGTAAGACAGAGATTTAGGAACCAGGTTTTAAATTGTAAGACATTTCCAGGGGCAGATGTGGATTCTGACCACAATCTATTGGTTATGAACTGCAGATTGAAACTGAAGAAACTGCAAAAAGGTGGGAACTTAAGGAGATGGGACCTGGATAAACTGAAAGAACCAGAGGTTGTACAGAGTTTCAGGGAGAGCATAAGGGAACAATTGACAGGAATGGGGGAAAGAAATACAGTAGAAGAAGAATGGGTAGCTCTGAGGGATGAAGTAGTGAAGGCAGCAGAGGATCAAGTAGGTAAAAAGACGAGGGCTAATAGAAATCCTTGGGTAACAGAAGAAATATTGAATTTAATTGATGAAAGGAGAAAATATAAAAATGCAGTACATGAAGCAGGCAAAAGGGAATACAAACGTCTCAAAAATGAGATCGACAGAAAGTGCAAAATGGCTAAGCAGGGATGGCTAGAGGACAAATGTAAGGATGTAGAGGCTTGTCTCACTAGGGGTAAGATAGATACTGCCTACAAGGAAATTAAAGAGACCTTTGGAGAGAAGAGAACCACTTGTACGAATATCAAGAGCTCAGATGGCAACCCAGTTCTAAGCAAAGAAGGGAAGGCAGAAAGGTGGAAGGAGTATATAGAGGGTTTATACAAGGGCGATGTACTTGAGGACAGTATTATGGAAATGGAAGAGGATGTAGATGAAGATGAAATGGGAGATAAGATACTGCGTGAAGAGTTTGACAGAGCACTGAAAGACCTGAGTCGAAACAAGGCCCCGGGAGTAGACAACATTCCATTAGAACTACTGATGGCCTTGGGAGAGCCAGTCATGACAAAACTCTACCATCTGGTGAGCAAGATGTATGAGACAGGCGAAATACCCACAGACTTCAAGAAGAATATAATAATTCCAATCCCAAAGAAAGCAGGTGTTGACAGATGTGAAAATTGCCGAACTATCAGTTTAATAAGTCACAGCTGCAAAATACTAACGCGAATTCTTTACAGACGAATGGAAAAACTGGTAGAAGCAGACCTCGGGGAAGATCAGTTTGGATTCCGTAGAAATGTTGGAACACGTGAGGCAATACTAACCTTACGACTTATCTTAGAAGAAAGATTAAGAAAAGGCAAACCTACGTTTCTAGCATTTGTAGACTTAGAGAAAGCTTTTGACAACGTTAAGTGGAATACTCTCTTTCAAATTCTGAAGGTGGCAGGGGTAAAATACAGGGAGCGAAAGGCTATTTACAATTTGTACAGAAACCAGATGGCAGTTATAAGAGTCGAGCGGCATGAAAGGGAAGCAGTGGTTGGGAAAGGAGTGAGACAGGGTTGTAGCCTCTCCCCGATGTTATTCAATCTGTATATTGAGCAAGCAGTAAAGGAAACAAAAGAAAAATTCGGAGTAGGTATTAAAATTCATGGAGAAGAAGTAAAAACTTTGAGGTTCGCCGATGACATTGTAATTCTGTCAGAGACAGCAAAGGACTTGGAAGAGCAGTTGAACGGAATGGACAGTGTCTTGAAAGGAGGATATAAGATGAACATCAACAAAAGCAAAACGAGGATAATGGAATGTAGTCAAATTAAATCGGGTGATGCTGAGGGGATTAGATTAGGAAATGAGACACTTAAAGTAGTAAAGGAGTTTTGCTATTTAGGGAGTAAAATAACTGATGATGGTCGAAGTAGAGAGGATATAAAATGTAGACTGGCAATGGCAAGGAAATCGTTTCTGAAGAAGAGAAATTTGTTAACATCGAGTATAGATTTAAGTGTCAGGAAGTCGTTTCTGAAAGTATTTGTATGGAGTGTAGCCATGTATGGAAGTGAAACATGGACGATAACCAGTTTGGACAAGAAGAGAATAGAAGCTTTCGAAATGTGGTGCTACAGAAGAATGCTGAAGATAAGGTGGGTAGATCACGTAACTAATGAGGAGGTACTGAATAGGATTGGGGAGAAGAGAAATTTGTGGTACAACGTGACTAAAAGAAGCGATCGGTTGGTTGGACACATTCTGGAGCATCAAGGGATCACCGATTTAATACTAGAGGGCAGCGTGGGGGAGGGGGGGGGTAAAAATCTTAGAGGGAGACCTAGAGATGAATACAGTAAGCAGATCCAGAGGGATGTAGGCTGCAGTAGTTACTCGGAAATGAAGAGGCTTCCACATGATAGAGTGGCATTAAGAGCTGCATCAAACCAGTCTTTGGAGGAAGACCAAAACAACGACAACATGCCAAAATATAAGGTACTCAGTTTGAGGTATTCATGCTGCATTCATTTTCTGGGTGAATGTGGATAATGTGATGTTCTGCCAAACAATTGCATAATGAAAAAGACGTATAAGAAGTCGTAAATGAAAAAATAAAATAGAAATGGATACGTAGCTTTCAAGGATGAGAGCTGTAGAGCAATGCTATCATCGGATATAACGTTTGTCCAAATCACATGAAGTATTTAAAAGTCGTTAGTTCAGAGGACCATTGCCAAAATGTTTCTTCGCTGTGAGATATTAACTTCTAAAGATATTGAGATATTATCGTGTCATTGGATTCGCCTCGTTTTTCTGAGATCGCATGTGTATTCAGATTTGCATTAATATTTTATGTGAGTTATTGTCGAATCTCAAAGAGCTGTAACTTAAGATTGTCTGGCACTCCGCCATTTGCTGGAGCATATTCTGCACAAAGGCAATACGAGCATCAGCCGTCCAAATTCCCAGCTCTGTGAATTACCCGTTTCCTGTGATTCGTTCATTGTCTCTGCATCTCGCTGGCCGAAAAAGTTCATCTACCCTGCCTGATCGCGGTGCTCCCTGAGCCCTGGGCCCGCTAGCATTCAGCCATGCACAGATTCGCCTTACCTGGTAACAATTGTAGGCAGCCAATTACCACGCCCAGATACATGTAGTTTACAATTTAGAAAGTTAGCCGAATCGAGACAGCAGTTGAAGTGATGCATATGTGTCAGGCCAATCCATACGGTTTACTTGGCCACCTAATCACCGTGTACCAGTGCTGTCTGTATCGCTATGACCCAAGATAAAAGAGTAAGGCTAGTAATAGAGACATGTGGGATCAACAATGCCAAAGAAAGGAAGAGCCAAACATCATCAAGTAAAATGATGATGAGTATTTCTTGACTTGCCCGTGGTGTTGCGCTAAGAGATTTTGCTCGTAACAGGCTATCCGTCACAGGTTCACAGGGACATACTACCGAAAACTCATAAGATTCGAGGAGACCATCAAGACAAAGTGTCACGGGAAGATATTCCATGACAATGACCCAGCTCACTCCCATCCCCTCCTCCTTCTCCCTACCTGATATGGCACCCAATCACTTTTTCCTTGCCTGAAGAAAGAAACGTTTGCTAGGCGTTCCAAGAACGACGACGAGGTGATTTTAGGGGTGGGATGTTTTCTGAACAACCAAAATGCAGATTTCTGCAACCAAGGTCTCCGCCATCTCATCCACAGTTGTTAAAAATGTGTCACACTGAAGGTTAAAAATGTAGAATCACACAATTTTTTGAGAGTACCAAATTTTTTTCGAGATGACAATTAAATTATTTGGACTACCGGCCGTAGCAGTGACCTCTTGAAAGAGCATACTGGTCGCTATGGAATACAATAGTGGTACCTTGCTGTTATCTGGCCGTTCTTCGCTGACTAACTCGTACTAGTTGTGTGTACTTGCCAGTCGGTTTGTAATATTTCTGGCTTTACAATGTGACGGGACCAAAGATTTTGGTGCCGCCAGGGATTTCGATTCGCTTCAACATATTAACTTAGCGGTTGGTAAATATTAAATACATGATTAATGGTTCTAAATGTATGTATTTTCCTTAACTAAAGTCTCTATGTATGCAAATGTTGTAGATAAGCGAGATTTAGACCGCGCTTGGCAGAACGAGCAAGTTGCGGCAAAGTTTCTCCTCGCGTAGGCAGCAGCAGATATCAGCTGTCCGAACCAGAGATATCAAAACGTCGAGCTGGCCGCTATTCAACAACACGAAGGCCGCTGAAGAACTTGCATTTAATTGTTAAAAGCAATCGCATTCTGGAGTGATTGGCTAAACTGGTTACCCTATGGTTTTGGGATTTAGGAGTTCAGTTCTGATTTAGTCTTGCTAGGGACGCCCACACTAGAGCTGGTAGGTGCAAGCTCTAATTAATTACCATGTCTAACAGTTACCGGGAAAGACAATAGATCGCGGATCTATGTGGGATCGCGACTAATAAATTGTGTGAGAATATCGTCAAGAGGGTTTATTGAATTATTGAGTTGGTATTCGGTCGGTGTTCTCGATCGGAACTTAATGTGACCGAGTTGTTACACGTGTTTAGTAGAGTATCTGCTCAAATTTACATTGTTCCACAAGAGGACGAGGGGTACGTTAAACTAACTGACTCGAGTTTATTTTGTGTCGTAGGGCTAGAGAGACTTTTGCTACGATGAAGTATGTGGAGGAATTGATTAACTGATTGTGCAATAGTGTGGATAATATTTTTTAGTGTTCACGTGTTGTAGGAAGAAACAGGCTGGCGTGCTGTTGTAAAGTTACACTCTAATTTCCGTGAAACTGTGGTTCGTATTTGGAGAAGTTGATGTTTGAATGCGCTAGTCTGTTACTGGACTGGACTTGGAGAGCGGTTCGTGGCGTTCCTGGGGCACACAAGACTTTAGAAGTCGTTGTGGTGCAATTTGGTGGATGTTGTATACACTCACGCTCTAAGGTAATTGAGCGGTTGCGGTACTGGTTGGTTCAAATGGCTCTGAGCACTAAGCGACTTAACTTCTGTGGTCATCAGTCGCCTAGAACTTAGAACTAATTAAACCTAATTAACCTAAGGAGATCACACACATCCATGCCCGAGGCAGCATTCGAACCTGCGACCGTAGCGGTCGCTCGCTTCCAGACTGTAGCGCGGAGAACCGCACGGCCACTACGGTCGGCCGTTGCGGTACTGTGTGATTTTGGGACGCCCACTCTAAGATAGTTGAGTGTTGAGCGTTTTATGTTGGTTTATATATTTGAGTACGCACTACAGGGTTAGTGACGTAATAATTGCGATTTTGTGTACCATTGAGTTTAAGTCTCAATTGGCGTTTTATAAAGCCAGGAACCAGGATCTGCACGACTTACGTAAAACAGGACACAGTTATTGTTGCCCGTAAAATTTGTGACACTAATCTTTGAAAATAAATTTCGTACCTTAGCGGAACCAATTAGTATTATTCGCTGATATTCAGTTCCATTGCTTGGTAGGGAGACGAGTGGCAAATTTAATTTACGGACTGTTAGAGGGAACGCGACTGCCAACATATGAAGTAGATGAGTCTTAACTGCTGTAATAAAGTAAGTACAAAGGTGGTGGTGGCACATAGGATTTTTGTGTTTTTATTTTGTCTTTTCTATAGCGATTTGTGGTGGGCGTAATTTATTTGAATGTCACTTATTCACGTGGAAGACGTATGTGAGATAATAATTTGATCCGAATAAAGAAAAGTTAAACTGAATTCTGAGTTCGGAGTCTAATTCTACAGCTGGATAGGATTGAATCTCCACTGAAAGATACGCAAATGGTGTAAATAATAAAAAGCTACATAGATGGAAAGTAGTTAAAAGCCAGTCTTGCAGAGATAAGTCAGTTATTCCAGGTCAAAGGACTACTCAAAGGATCAATGTCGCATTGAAATTTTATTACGATTTAAAAATCAGTAGTTAGAGAAAATAATTAGATTTCATTAAAGAAAAGGGAAGGGTGTTAACTTCTTTATTCACTTAAAGGTTATTTCAAAGATCAAAGAGAAAGAAATAAGAGTAATGGATCAACCGGAAGTAACGTTTACAAACCGGAAGAGAATTAATAGTACAGTAAAGACAGCTATCGCTATATCGCTGGTGTGCAATGAAATTATAACTTTGGTTGCTGCGTTCGGAACTATCATTTTATTAAATTTAACTGAACAAGGGTGTATGAACTTGAGATGTGCCGTAAGTATGTGAAACGTTGATCTTGTTAAATATTTATTACGCGTATTACATGATTCTGTTTTATAGTAGTGAGTGACATAGTAAACTATACCGACCGTGAGCCTGATCGACGTAAATAACCAGCGGTAGCTATAGTTATTTCATGTTTTACAGCTGTTTGATGTCAGCAAGTGGTCATAATCATTTATATAATTACTAATAACGCTATAGACAGACTTTAAAGTAACCTCTGGAGTGCCACAGGGGAGTGTTATGGGACCATTGCTTTTCACAATATACACTCCTGGAAATGGAAAAAAAGAACACATTGACACCGGTGTGTCAGACCTACCATACTTGCTCCGGACACTGCGAGAGGGCTGTACAAGCAATGATCACACGCACGGCACAGCGGACACACCAGGAACCGCGGTGTTGGCCGTCGAATGGCGCTAGCTGCGCAGCATTTGTGCACCGCCGCCGTCAGTGTCAGCCAGTTTGCCGTGGCATACGGAGCTCCATCGCAGTCTTTAACACTGGTAGCATGCCGCGACAGCGTGGACGTGAACCGTATGTGCAGTTGACGGACTTTGAGCGAGGGCGTATAGTGGGCATGCGGGAGGCCGGGTGGACGTACCGCCGAATTGCTCAACACGTGGGGCGTGAGGTCTCCACAGTGCATCGATGTTGTCGCCAGTGGTCGGCGGAAGGTGCACGTGC
This sequence comes from Schistocerca nitens, assembly GCF_023898315.1. Taxonomy (NCBI): domain Eukaryota; kingdom Metazoa; phylum Arthropoda; class Insecta; order Orthoptera; family Acrididae; genus Schistocerca; species Schistocerca nitens. The sequence continues at coordinate 796,960,330 of NC_064615.1, forward strand.
CCGTCGACCTGGGACCGGACCGCAGCGACGCACGGATGCACGCCAAGACCGTAGGATCCTACGCAGTGCCGTAGGGGACCGCACCGCCACTTCCCAGCAAATTAGGGACACTGTTGCTCCTGGGGTATCGGCGAGGACCATTCGCAACCGTCTCCATGAAGCTGGGCTACGGTCCCGCACACCGTTAGGCCGTCTTCCACTCACGCCCCAACATCGTGCAGCCCGCCTCCAGTGGTGTCGCGACAGGCGTGAATGGAGGGACGAATGGAGACGTGTCGTCTTCAGCGATGAGAGTCGCTTCTGCCTTGGTGCCAATGATGGTCGTATGCGTGTTTGGCGCCGTGCAGGTGAGCGCCACAATCAGGACTGCATACGACCGAGGCACACAGGGCCAACACCCGGCATCATGGTGTGGGGAGCGATCTCCTACACTGGCCGTACACCACTGGTGATCGTCGAGGGGACACTGAATAGTGCACGGTACATCCAAACCGTCATCGAACCCATCGTTCTACCATTCTTAGACCGGCAAGGGAACTTGCTGTTCCAACAGGACAATGCACGTCCGCATGTATCCCGTGCCACCCAACGTGCTCTAGAAGGTGTAAGTCAACTACCCTGGCCAGCAAGATCTCCGGATCTGTCCCCCATTGAGCATGTTTGGGACTGGATGAAGCGTCGTCTCACGCGGTCTGCACGTCCAGCACGAACGCTGGTCCAACTGAGGCGCCAGGTGGAAATGGCATGGCAAGCCGTTCCACAGGACTACATCCAGCATCTCTACGATCGTCTCCATGGGAGAATAGCAGCCTGCATTGCTGCGAAAGGTGGATATACACTGTACTATTGCCGACATTGTGCATGCTCTGTTGCCTGTGTCTATGTGCCTGTGGTTCTGTCAGTGTGATCATGTGATGTATCTGACCCCAGGAATGTGTCAATAAAGTTTCCCCTTCCTGGGACAATGAATTCACGGTGTTCTTATTTCAATTTCCAGGAGTGTATATAAATGACCTAGTAGATAGTGTTGGAAGTTCCATGCGGCTTTTCGCGGATGGTGCTGTAGTATACAGAGAAGTTGCAGAATTAGAAAACTGTAGCGAAATGCAGGAAGATCTGCAGCGGATATGCACTTGGTGCAGGGAGTGGCAACTGACCCTTAACATAGACAAATGTAACGTATTGCGAATTCATAGAAAGAATGATCCTTTATTGTATGATTATATGATAGCGGAACAAATACTGGTAACAGTTACTTCTATAAAATATCTGGGAGTATGCGTGCGGAACGTTTTGAAGTGGAATGATCATATAAAATTAATTGTTGGTAAGGCGGGTACCAGGTTGAGATTCATTGGGAGAGTGCTTAGAAAATGTAGTCCATCAACAAAGGAGGTGGCTTACAAAACACTCGTTCGACCTATACTTGAGTATTGCTCATCAGTGTGGGATCCGTACCAGGTCGGGTTGACGGAGGAGATAGAGAAGATCCAAAGAGGAGGGTTGGGGTTGGGTTGTTTGGGGAAGGAGACCAGACAGCAAGGAGATGTTCTGAAAACTTTGGTCCACAGGGCTCATGTAGTGTCTGATGTTGACAGCCTGCAGGATGAGCTTGTACACCTGGAGGCAGTTTTTAGGAGAAATTGCTATTCGCAACAGCAGATTAAGAAAGCCCTGCAAATAAAAACTGCAGAAAAATCACAGGAAAAGGATGAGGAAGTGGAAAGGGAAGTGAAATCTACAGCCTTTCTCCCATACGTGGGTAATGTTTCTTCTAAAATCGCTAGAATCTTGAAGACACATAAAGTGGATGTGATATTCCGCCCACCAGCTAAGACTGTAGCCTTTGTTGGGATCCGTTAAGGATGATCTGCTCTTGCGAAAGGCGGGAGTTTATGAAATCCCTTGTGAGTGTGGCAAACGTTACATAGGGCAAACCACGCGCACTGTACAGGAACGATGCGTTGAACACCAGCGGTACACACGTCTTCTTCAGTCCAACAAATCAGCAGTTGCCGAACATTGCATTTCTACTGGCCATGCCATGGATTATAAAGATGTTAAGATTTTAACTACTGCTTCATCTTTCTGGGACTCAGTTGTTAAGGAAGGTGTAGAAATACAACTAACCGACAATCTGCTAAACCGTGACGAAGGATTTCATCTTGACAATGCTTGGAAACCGCTTATTTCACACCTTCGTTCGGAAAGAATTTCTGCATCTTCACTTCCGACAGATGTTACCACTTTTAAAGATTAATTATTTATTTACAAGCGCTATGGATTCGCAGCAGCACTATTTTGTTTGCACTCTGCGCTTATATGTTTATCTTTGCTATATACATCTTATCAGTGACTAGCGCAGTAGTGGCAACTTTGATATCTTTGACGCATGCGCTTTCAATTCTCAGCAGCTTTGTATCACGTGACTCTCCGTATAAATAGGCACGCGCAAACGCTATGAACTCAGTCTCCGACTCGCCTTGAAGATGGCTGGGAGGTTCCTAGCCGAAATATCGCAAGAAGAATTGTCGCTGTCCCGAGTGCACGCCCGAAAGATGATGGAACATTATGTCCGCCGGGAAAACTTCAAGAATCACATGTATTACACTGTTCTTAATACGATGTTGTCATTGATATCGCAACTAATAATATTCCTCTTCGAATCCTTATAACTTTTACATACCCTCCTAACAGTTTCAGACTCTTGTGAAACAAAGTCTTCTTAGAGCCTATTAAACACAAAGCAAGTACTATCTACATCTACATCTATACTCCGCGAGCCACCTTACGGTGTGTGGCGGAGGGTACTTATTGTACCACTATCTGATCCCCCCTTCCCTGTTCCATTCACGAATTGTGCGTGGGAAGAACGACTGCTTGTAAGTCTCCGTATTTGCTCTAATTTCTCGGATCTTTTCGTTGTGATCATTACGCGAGATATATGTGGGCGGTAGTAGTATGTTGCCCATCTCTTCCCGGAATGTGCTCTCTCGTAATTTCGATAATAAACCTCTCCGTATTGCGTAACGCCTTTCTTGAAGTGTCCGCCACTGGAGCTTGTTCAGCATCTCCGTAACGCTCTCGCGCTGACTAAATGTCCCCATGACGAATCGCGCTGCTTTTCGCTGGATCATGTCTATCTCTTCTATTAATCCAACCTGGTAAGGGTCCCATACTGATGAGCAATACTCAAGAATCGGACGAACAAGTGTTTTGTAAGCTACTTCTTTCGTCGATGAGTCACATTTTCTTAGAATTCTTCCTATGAATCTCAACCTGGCGCCTGCTTTTCCCACTATTTGTTTTATGTGATCATTCCACTTCAGATCGCTCCGGATAGTAACTCCTAAGTATTTTACGGTCGTTACCGCTTCCAATGATTTACCACCTATGGCATAATCGTACTGGAATGGATTTCTGCCCCTATGTATGCGCATTATATTACATTTATCTACGTTTAGGGAAAGCTGCCAGCTGTCGCACCATGCATTAATCCTCTGCAGGTCCTCCTGGAGTACGTACGAGTCTTCTGATGTTGCTACTTTCTTGTAGACAACCGTGTCATCTGCAAATAGCCTCACGGAGCTACCGATGTTGTCAACTAAGTCATTTATGTAAATTGTAAACAATAAAGGTCCTATCACGCTTCCCTGCGGTACTCCCGAAATTACCTCTACATCTGCAGATTTTGAACCGTTAAGAATGACATGTTGTGTTCTTTCTTCTAGGAAATCCTGAATCCAATCACAAACCTGGTCCGATATTCCGTAAGCTCGTATTTTTTTCACTAAACGTAAGTGCGGAACCGTATCAAATGCCTTCCTGAAGTCCAGGAATACGGCATCAATCTGCTCGCCAGTGTCTACGGCACTGTGAATTTCTTGGGCAAATAGGGCGAGCTGAGTTTCACATGATCTCTGTTTGCGGAATCCATGTTGGTTATGATGAAGGAGATTTGTATTATCTAAGAACGTCATAATACGAGAACACAAAACATGTTCCATTATTCTACAACAGATTGACGTAAGCGAAATAGGCCTATAATTATTCGCATCTGATTTATGACTCCTCTTGAAAATGGGAACGACCTGCGCTTTCTTCCAGTCGCTAGGTACTTTACGTTCTTCCAGCGATCTACGATAAATTGCTGATAGAAAGGGGGCAAGTTCTTTAGCATAATCACTGTAGAATCTTAAGGGTATCTCGTCTGGTCCGGATGCTTTTCCGCTACTAAGTGATAGCAGTTGTTTTTCAATTCCGATATCGTTTATTTCAATATTTTCCATTTTGGCGTCCGTGCGACGGCTGAAGTCAGGGACCGTGTTACGATTTTCCGCAGTGAAACAGTTTCGGAACACTGAATTCAGTATTTCTGCCTTTCTTCGGTCGTCCTCTGTTTCGGTGCCATCGTGGTCAACGAGTGACTGAATAGGGGATTTAGATCCGCTTACCGGTTTTACATATGACCAAAACTTTTTAGGGTTCTTGTTTAGATTGTTTGCCAATGTTTTATGTTCGAATTCGTTGAATGCTTCTCTCATTGCTCTCTTTACGCTCTTTTTCGCTTCGTTCAGCTTTTCCTTATCAGCTATATGTTTTACTATTACGAATTGCAAGGAATTCCGCCATAGCCAATCCCAACCCCAGTTGATACAGGAGGAGGAGGAGGGGAAACACCTCTTTAAAAAACTTGTTTCACCTGGCCCGGCTGATAGTACCTCGTTAGGTTCCCTTTCCAGGGTTATGGAGAAGGCTGCAACGATCGATGAGGCAACGTGGGACCAGGCGCTCCCTACAATGGCTTGAAGACCCGAAGCAGCAGCTCTCTTTGAGATTTAATTAACAATGAAGAAAATGGAAGGCAAATCTCTTAAGCACTGATCGGCAATCTACCTAAGAGAAGGTACCCTGTTTTAAAAATACGATCCACAGAATCGAGGTTATGTGATGGGCTGGTTACTCATCCAAATAACGAACGCTACAACTCGTAAGTCTCTAAGGAATAAGTTGGATGACGACAAAACCACTAGAAAGCAAACGAGTTGCTGTTCAAGACTTTTATGTATGGGTAGCTTGAATATAATAGGAGGTTTTTGATACGTTTGTATCGATATATTTTGGGTAAGCCAGCGGTTGTGCTTTGATTTTGAGTTCTTTGGCACGCCGCGACGGCAAACTCCTCCTGGATTTTGCCATAAACGGCGTCCGCTTTAAGCCGCCTGAGTTCTCACTTGCTTAAGGGTTGTTTGTCAAAAGGGGCCATGTAATAACCGATTATTCATTGCTACATTTATTCGCGCGATTAAACTATGCAAATTATGCAAGGCTGGCTGTTTACCTTAAATGATTTGCAATTGTTTTTAAGGTACTTACACTTGTTGTAACATTATTCTTTTCTGTTTTAGAGCTCTGAAACTTAAGTGTTTTTATTCCAACTGTGTAAAAATTAGCTTGATGTCCTGTTACGATCGATGTCGAATGTAAAAACCAGCTTCTGGGTCTAGATTCTCACGGATGGGTGGGTGGGGGTTTGAGGCATTCGTCAGTTACCGCCTGACGATTTGGGTATAAACTAAACTTGTAATTTAACCTGTCAGTGGAAGCCTGTTGGAATTAAGGTGGTCCATGAATGAGATTTTTATTTTAAACTATTTTAATTATTATTGTCACCTTTAAAATAAATTTTTCTTTTTAATGATCAATGGCGCCTTTCACTGAGTTGATACTTAATTTCATTATTGCCGCTTTTAAGGTTTTGAAGCTGTGTTTTGCAACTGAACCCTTAGGAACTTTAAATTATTTTTTGAAGTGTATGGAGTTTCACTTACTTTGGTGGTGCTTTTAAATGCCTTTTGATTGCATCTTTACCGCCTTTAAATTATTTTTGAAGTGCATAGTCTTTCACGTATTTCGGAGGTCAATTAATATCTTATATCTCATATAATTGTAGTATGACTGACTTTAAGATTAAATGTGTTCGGATTACCAGCATGTGCCTTGTGTGAACTGTTCATTGACTGAATAAATTTGTCAGTTTTCCTACAGTCTAGGATCACTTAATTACCACACGCAGATCCTCACATCCTATACCATTTTAGATTTAACACGAAGGAGTCCGAGCTCACAGAAAATTTGAAACACAGAAATATAAATGCTGCCATAATCACAGAGAAGAAGACGCAACTGAGAGGAACAAAAATTTAATTAATTACAGATTAATTTACAATGGAGTCGATCAAACGCAATGAGCAGTGTTCTTATAGATACAAAATGGGAAAGAAAGCTAGATTTTTATGACTGACCAAATGAAAGGACAATAATTCCTAGATTTAGATTTGATAGAGGACATTCATGTGTTATAGAAATATATGCAACTGATGAAGGAAAACAGGTCGATTCTGAAATGTTTTATGAAATACTTTCTTTACAAAGAAAGACATAAATAAATACACCTGGAAAGCAAGATGTACACGTTCAATAATTGGTTATTTAATAGCTAATAAAAAAAATCCGCTCTCAAATTCTAGATGCTTATATATCATGAGACAGGCTCTGATCAGTTTCTAGTTATTTCAGACTTTGAAACATAGGACACGGAGGAATATAGGAAATGGAGGAATCAAACACATATAAAGAAAACCCACAGCCAAAATTTGAAATTCAATCTTCTACAGGAATAAAGCATAAGGAATGTATATCAAAAAACGCTCACACGTGAAATTAAAATGGTTGAAACTAAAGGCAACATTGTAGAAGAATGGGAAAGATTAAAACCAGCAATGTTGAAAATAGCAAATGCGGTACTAGGGAAAGTAATTTATCAAATCACAAAAGAGGCCCGAAAATACAGACTACAGGAAGAGCCAACAATTTGGAAACGTGGATGAATGAAGCCTAGGAAATATGTAAAAGCGAAAATAAGTAAAACACAAAATTTAATAAAAAGATGCCACTGAGGGTACTGGGAATCATTCATTGCTAATGTTGAACATTTCGCAGAAGACAGATTTTTTTGATATGTTTCTTGCCTGGTTTGATACGGCCCACCACGAATTCCTCTCCTGTACCAGTCTTATCATCTCAGAGTAGCCTACGTCCTCAAGTATCTGCTGGATGTATTCCAGTCTCTGTCTTCCCCTACAGCTTTCCCTCTATAACTCCCTCTAATATCATGGAAATTATTCCCTGATGTCCTGAAAGACGTCCTATAATTCTGTCCCTTCTTCTTGTCAGTGTATTTCGTATGTTCCTTTCCTCGTCGATTCAGCGGATAACCTCATTCCTTATTTTATCATTCCACCTAATTTTCAACGTTTCCTGTAGCACCACACTCAGATATTTCGATTCTCCCCTGTTCCAGTTTTCCCACAATCCATGTTTTATTACTATACAATGTTGCGCACCAAACGTGCGTTCTCAGAAATTTCTTCGTCACATTAAGGCTTTAGTTTGATACTACTAGACCTCTCTTGGCCAGAAATGCACTTTTTGCCAATGCTACTCTGTTTTTTATGTCCTGCTTGCTCTGTCCATCATGGGTTCCTTTGCTGCCTAGGTAACAGAATTTCTTAACTTCATTTACTTCGTGCTCACTAATGTTGATGTTAAGTTTCTAGCTGTTCTCATTTCTGCTACTTCCCATTATTTTCGTGTTTTTTGGATTTCCTCTCAGTCCATTTTCTGCACTCATTACAATGTTGAATCCACTCAGCAGCTCCTGCAATTCTTCTTCACTTTCACTGAGGATAGCAATGTCATCAGTGAATCTTATCACTGATATCCTTTCACCTTGTATTTCAATCACGCTCCCGAAACTTTCTTTTATTTTCGTCATTGCTTCTTCAACGCACAGATTGAACAGTAGATGCTAAGGACTACATCCCTGTCTTACATCCTTTTAAATCCGACCACTTCGTCTTGATCTTCCACTCTTAATGGTTCCCTCTTGGTTCTTGTACATATTGTATATTACCAGTCTTTACCTATAGCTTACCCCAAAGTTTTCTCAGAATTTACATTGTCGAATGCTTTTTCCAGATCTACAAATCTTATGAACGTGTCTTAATTTTTCTTCAGTTTTGCTTGCGCTATTAAGCGCAACGTCAGAACAGTCTCTCTGGCGCTTTTACTTTTCGTAAAGCAAAAATTGATCGTCATCTAACACATCCTCAATTTTCTTTACCATTCTTCTATACGATACTTTTGTCAGCAAGTTGGATGCATGAATTGTTAAGCTGACTGTGTCAGAATAATCGCACTTGTCGGCTCTTGCTTTCTTCGCAATTGTGTGGATGACGTTCTTCAGAAAGTCTGCTGGCATATCTCCAGTCTCTCATACCACCACCGTGAAAAGTCGTTTGTTCCACTTCGTCTAACGATTTTAGAAATTCCGATGGAATGTTAGCCTTTCCTTTTGCCTTATTTGATTTTAATTCTTCGACAACTCTTTTAAATAATGATTTTATTACTGGATCGCCTATTTCTTCCCTATCGACACCTTTTTCTTCCGCCGTCATGTCATCAGAAAGTATTCCACCTCATATAGGCCCTCAATATACTCTTCCCACCTACCCGCCCTTTCCCCGCACTTAACAGTAGAATTTCCATCGCACTCTTACTGTTAAGGTGCGTGCTTTTAATTTCACCGAAGGTTGTTTTGACATGTCTGTATGCTGAATCAGTCCTTCCGACAATCATTTCTCTTTTGATTTCTTCACATTTTTCATGCAGCCCTTTCGCCTTAGCTTCCATGCGCATCCTATTTATTTCATGCCTGAGTTCATTCCCAAGTGAACTGCATTTCTATATCCCTTAATTCCCCTGAAGATTTTTGTACTTTCTTCTTTTGGCAATGACCTGTAGTATTTCCTCTGTTACCCATGGATTCTTGGCGGTTACTTGCCTTGTAGCTATGTTTTTATTTCGAACTTCTCTTATTGCCCTTTTCAGAAACATCCATTCCTCTTCAACTGAACTGCCGATTGAGCTGTTCACTATCGCAGTATCTACAGCTCCAGAGAACTTCAAGAACTTTTCTTCATTCCTTAGTTCCTCCGCATCCTATTTCTTGCTGACTAGTTTCTTAAACTTCAGTCTACTCTTCACCATTGCTGAATTGTGATCTGAATTTATATACTATATGATCAAAAGTATCCGGTTACCCACAAAAACATACGTTTTTCGTATTAGGTGCATTGTGCTGCCACATACTGCTAGATACTCCATATCAGTGACCTCAGTAGTCATTAGACATTGTGAGAGACAAGAATGGGGCCCTCCGCGGAACTCACGGACTTCAGAAATGGTCAGACGATTCGGTGTCACTAGCGTCATACGTCTGTACGCGAGATTTCCACACTCCTAAACACCCCTAGGTCCACTGTTTCCGATTTGATACTGAAGCGGAAACGTGAAGGAACGATTACAGCACAAAAGCGTACAGACCGACCTCGTCTGTTGACTGACAGATACCGCCGACAGTTGAAGAGGGTCGTTATCTGTAATAGGCAGACATCTATCCAGAACATCACACAGGAATTCCAAACTGCATCAGTATCCACTGTAAGTACTATGACAGTTACGCAGGAGGTAAGAAAACTTGGATTTCAAGGTCGAGTGGCTGCTCTCAAGTCACACATCACGCCGGTAAATACCGAAAGACGCCTCTCTTGGTGTAAGGAGCGTAAACATTGGACAATTGAACAATGGAAAAACGTTGTGTAAAGTAACGAATTACGGTACACAATGTGGCGATCCGACGGCAGGGTGTAGGTATGGCGAATGCCCGATGAACGTCATCTGCCAGTGTTTATAGTGCCAGCAGTAAAATTCGGAGGCAGTGGTGTTTTGGTTTCGTCATATTTTTCATGGAGGGGGCTTGCACCATTTGTTATTTTGCGTGGCACTGTCACAGCACAGCCTACACTGATGTTTTAAGCACTGTTGAAGAGCAATTCGGAGATGGCGACTGCATCTTTCAACACGATCGACCACCTGTTCATTATGCACGGCCTGTGGCAGAGTTATTACACGACAATATTTTTTTTTTGGTCATCAGTCTACTGACTGGTTTGATGCGGCCCGCCACGAATTCCTTTCCTGTGCTAACCTCTTCATCTCAGAGAAGCACTTGCAATCTACGTCCTCAATTATTTGCTTGACGTATTCCAATCTCTGTCTTCCTCTACAGTTTTTGCCCTCTACAGCTCCCTCTAGTACCATGGAAGTCATTCCCTCATGTCTTAGCAGATGTCCCATCATCCTGTCCCTTCTCCTTATCAGTGTTTTCCACATATTCCTTTCCTCTCCGATTCTGCCTAGAACCTCCTCATTCCTTACCTTATCAGTCCAACTAATTTTCAACAATCGTCTATAGCACCACATCTCAAATGCTTCGATTCTCTTCTGTTCCGGTTTTCCCACAGTTCATGTTTCACTACCATACAATGCTGTACTCCAGACGTACATCCTCAGAAATTTCTTCCTCAAATTAAGGCCGATATTTGATATTAGTAGACTTCTCTTGGCCAGAAATGCCTTTTTTGCCATAGCGAGTCTGCTTTTGATGTCCTCCTTGCTCCGTCCGTCATTGGTTATTTTACTGCCTAGGTAGCAGAATTCCTTAACTTCATTGACTTCGTGACCATCAATCCTGATGTTAAGTTTCTCGCTGTTCTCATTTCTACTACTTCTCATTACCTTCGTCTTTTTCCGATTTACTCTCAAACCATACTGTGTACTCATTAGACTGTTCATTCCGTTCAGCAGATCATTTAATTCTTCTTCACTTTCACTCAGGATAGCAATGTCATCAGCGAATCGTATCATTGATATCCTTTCACCTTGTATTTTAATTCCATTCCTGAACCTTTCTTTTATTTCCATCATTGCTTCCTCGATGTACAGATTGAAGAGTAGGGGCGAAAGGCTACATCTCTGTAATGGACTGGCCTGCACAGAGTCCTGACCCGAATCCTATAGAACACCTTCGGGATGCTTTGGAATGCCGACTTCGTGCCGGGCCTCACCGACCGACACCGATACCTCTGCTCAGTGCAGTACTCCGTGAATAACGGGGTCCCATTCCCCAATAAACCTTCCAGCACCTGATTGAACGAATGCGTGCGAGAGTGGAAGCTGTCATCAAGGCTAAGGGTTTGCCAACACCATATTGAATTACAGCATCACCGATGTAGGGCGCCACGAACTTGTAAGTCACTTTCAGCCATGTGTCCGGATACTTTTGATCACTTAGTGTATCTACTCCTGGGTACACGTTCAAATCCAATATCTGATTTCGGAATCTCTACCAGACTATATGTTATTTAACTGGAATCTTCCAATATCTTCCAGCCTTTCCCAAGTACACCTCCTCTTCTTGTGATTCTTCAACAGAGTTGTCGCTATTTCCAGCTGAAATTTATTGAAGAACTCAATTAGCCCTTATCCTCTCTGATTCCCACTACAACGCCCATATTCTCTTGCAACCTTATCTTCTACTCCTTCCACACAGCCGCATTCCAATCCCCATGACAGTTAGATTTTCATCTCCCTTTTCATCTCCCTTTTCATCTCCCTTTCCCGTTCAATATCCTCATATACTTTCTCTGTCTTCATCTTCTGCTTGAGATGTCGGCATGTATAGCAGAACTATTGTTATCCGTGTTGGTCTGCTGTTGATTATGATGATAACAAACCTATCGCTGGACTTTACACAGTAACACACTTTCAGTGCCACCTTCCTATTCGTAACGAATCCCACTCTGGCTATACCATTTCCTGCTGCAGTTGCCATTACACTACACTCGTCTTAAGTCATAATATAGCGTTTAATCTTATGAAACATATGAATAAAACGGAGAAAGATACTTCAAATATTAATACAATAACAGAAAATCAGTGGATGCAACAGAAATTTATGGTATGATGAAGGTAGTGAAGAAAGTTTAATACACACATAAAGGAATTAAAACGTAACCCTAAATGTAAAGAAAAATAGAAAAGCTTCTGACCTAAATGGATTTTATGCTGAATCAATCAAATACAGATGAATCACTTCACAATTTTGTTTTCTCTATTTTTTAAAAATATATGCTTCAAGAACTGTTTCGTACCTGGAGATCGTAACACAGGTAAAGCCATTTCTGTGTTTTACCCTCCCTTTGCAAAGCTTTCCGACCCGTTTATTTTACAAAGCTGAGTGTTTCGACTACCTCTAAAGAATTTTATGATTTAGTGTGATATCTGTTTTTAGATTTTTTATATTCAATGAATAACTCTATTTAGCATCAAAATACAATTTGTGAAACAATTAAAACTATTTAATCTGAACACATATATGCAAAGTAGAATAAATTTTACACCATTCACATGAAAAATTCACTATTGGACACGTGTCGAATTATAAACTTATACATTTTGGCAGCCATTGCAGTAAACTGGTACTTTGTCTCAAAATAACAAATAACTCTTTTGAACTTTTCAAGTAGTTTTTGGACAACGTGCACTTTACAGTAACATTTTTATCTCTGTGTGTATGAAAAATAAGTTCCTTGCATTTTCCACAACAGAATCTTGTTTGCCGATCTTCTGTTCTCTCGCAATCTTAGCATCGCTCTAGTGTTGGTAACTTGGAACAATGGGACTGGATCATTACTGTCGGAATTTCAAAACCAGATGCTTTGAATACATCTAGTACATCTTTATGAATATCATTGACATTTCTATCTATTTCGTTCATGTTGCCTTTGCTGACTCCAAATGCCGACTTCTCCTGCCACTCAGGAAATATTTGTGTGTACAGAACATATGCATTCAGCGTTCCAATATCTACTACCTCCGCGAAAAGTCGTTGTGGCCACCGACTGGTTCCTCTAACATAGTTGTATTCCCTTGTCCTTTTGTCTCCATTATCTACGACAACTTTAGTTTTGTTCTAAGGGAGTGTAATTTTAGATTTGTTTTTACTTTCTTCACCACTCATTTGCCTCTCATATACTGAGTATAGAGTAAGATTACTGACCTTCCCCTTTCCGGAACATAGGAAAATACAGTCAAGTCATTTATGAAACTAAACATTGAAAAAAACATTCAAAAATTCCGTCGGAATTTCTTTCTTATTGGAACGCAGGGAACCAACCAGTGTTGTGTTTCATTTTAGTAGTCAGCAGCCAATGGCAAACTCGTGAAAAATTATCAGTTGTCACACCACTACCATTATTCAGAAATGGTCCCGTCAGATCCAATACTATTCTTCGTCCATGATTCATGTCTCGAGTGTTGTCCATCATCCCTGCGTAAACTTCGAGCCTCAGTAAGTAAGATGCCCTCATATCACCACAAACCCAAATTTTAATGCCGTACTTGCCAGGCTTAATCTTCATACAAACGTTAAAAGGGCATTTTCCTCAGTATGTTGTCGGTCATCCATCAAGAGTAATGTGTTAATAAGATAGAATTTCTTACTCATGTTTGACTGAAATTTGTCAAATGCTATAGTGATGGTTTGTAGATTGTCCTTGGTTTCTTAATTCTTTGCAGTCTTGTATTTCTGTTGTCAAATTGCAGGAATTACCATATGGACAAAAATCTATTTTTGACATGTCAGCAGAAAAGAAAGGCTGCCGCAAAGCTACATTAACTCTCGACAGATCTGAAGTACTTCTGCGATGTCCATGAGTTCGACTAACTGCTGCAAGAATTGCTAATGCAGCATATGCTTGAGCTTCATTTACATATCAGTATGTCTTTTTGCTGGACAAATGAACTGCAGTCTACATGTAAATTACTCTTTTCGCTTTCCTTTCCATTTCCTCGTTAGCAATGTTCACTATTTCTGGTGAAATAATTAAAAATATTAACTTTGTTACCGTTCTGATTGTTTTCCTATCATTTGTTGATCCAAGCGTTGTGTTCAAAATGTGAAGTCTGCGCCGCCCATCTTCTGGTGGTTCACTGGAAAATTCTAGCCCGTTCCTAGAAACAAAAGTGTCTCCAGTGCATTTTCTACTTCCTTCACTTGCTCACATGGAAGTGTATTACCTCTTCACATTTCATCGTCTGATGCTATGATATAGTCTTTCTTGAGAGGTTCCATGTATTCATTCAATTCGTAATCAATGTCCCATTTATTTTCATTATCACTGACATGGAAATTATCTAGAATTTCCAATATATCTTCTCTAGAAAGTCCTTTGCGCATTTTAGTCGCAGATGAATTTTGGAGTCATGTACTTTCAGCTCAACAGTGAATGTCTAATTCATTTCAACAATAGTAACCCTAAACAACATAAAACAATTAATGTTATTTGAGATAAACAACGGATGTGTGTTAAAACTCAAGAACGAAGATGAGTGGAAGAAATGTTTCGTTAAACCTTTATTTTTAACAACAACAAAATTTTCTTGTAATCGGTAAGTGCTAAATGCGTTTCTAGGCCAAATTTCCGATTTTTTTAGTAACTTGTCAAATTATAAATCTATTATCGTTGCATGAGCATCCCTTCCTGAAGCCTGATTGACTTTACAAATTATTGAATCACCGACAGTTTGCAATCGTTGATTAAGAACGTCCACGGAAAATTTTGATAAGATGCATTTAGCAAGCTTATTCGATTTCCTGTCATTCCTATTGCCTTTTAACTCCCGCTTTACCAAGCGGAGTATTCTAAATACCTCTGGCTTTTTTCCCCTACAGTACTTCTACCCGAAGAGCTACCTGCTTGTGGTTTCATGACTTTGCCCTAAAATAATAGACATTGTATTCATATTCGTGACTGACAGAATTTTTTTTTGTTTTTATAGTTATTATTGATGGGATATATCGGTGGGGTTGTTATAAAATAAGGTAAAAAACGCCTTTTGTAGAAAATATTCTCCTATACACCTTATTAATACATATGTGTGGTGTCCGTCCTTTCGGACATGTCCGGAAGAACAGATACCGCATAAATATAATTACGGCAATGACGGCCACACTAAGCTCGAACTCTTACGGGAATCTATGAGATGTCGTGAGTAATGAGTTTGATGAGCAGGGGCACTACATAAACAGTGTGCAGTATAAGTTGAAAAACTGAATCTCATGGGATGCGTGCTAGGGTAGTCCATGTGACTGTGGTGACGACTGTGTCTGGCGTAGTGGTCAGTGCATCTACCTAGAAAGAAGGAGATCCGGGTTCGTAGCCCAATCTGGCATAATTTTCACCTTGCCACATTGATATGTAGCTAATTTCTTTAATTATTTTGTGCATTTACCTTATTAATATCATAAAGAGTCTACAAACAAATACGAAAGTTCGACTGCAAGAGCTAACAAGTGCGAGAAAAATCTGGCAATCAACAGCTCATGCATCCAAGTTGCTGACGAGAATAACATACTGAAGAATGGAGAAGAAAATTGAGAAGGTGTTAGGTAACGATCAGTTTGGCGTTTGGAAAGGTAGGTAGTGATAAGTTCAAAATCAAAATTTCGGGTAGAATTTTAACAAACCAAGGTGTTCAACAAGGTTGTAAATTTAATTTATATATTGACGACCTAGTTATGAAGAGGAAAGAAGAAATACAGCTGAGAATTAACATAGGCTCTAGCATACCATTAAATACTCTATTACGTGGCAATGAGCGGATAATTATACAGGAAACGGAAGATATGAAACTTCCTGGCAGGCTAAAACTGTGTGCCGGACCGAGACTCGAACTCGGGACCTTAATTTATAAAGATCAGTGTATAGATTGAGCCAAAGCGCAGTATGCTACAAATCAACTACGTATGTCTACAAAAAAAGATAAAGATAATGGCTTACAGGAGGAAGAAAAAAGCCAGATCGATAATAATAATAAATGATAAAACTTTAGAACTAATATCCTACTTCACTTATCTGGGATGTGCTGTTAGTCATTATTATGAGAAAGACATTGAGAAGGTTAATAAGTTTCAAGCTATCTGCTGAACAATCGGAAGAACTTTGAAAAGAAAAGCAAGAAAGGAAACACAAATGAAATTCCATAAATTCATGGTTTATTGTACTTTTGTATATGGTTCCGAAACAAGGAAAATCGTAAAAAAGAAGAGAAAACTTACATATACAAGGCAGAAGACATGAAGTTCATGAAATATTTAAGAGGCTGTAGTAAAATGCATAAAATAAGAGATGAAATACTAAGATCAGATTTAAAAATCTCTTCAGTTAACGTTGGTTGAATGATACAAAATAGGTTTGCAAGAAAAATAATGAACTATTGACCAACTGGAAAAAGAAAACTAGACAGACCTAGTAAGAGATGGAGAGATGAGAGAGATCGCAACAGATAACACCTAATCCCTGGAAAGAGATTATGATGATAATGGTGAATTGCTAGACTTTATTTACATACATTAAAGAGGTACCATAGATTTCCTCTTCTCTGTAATTTTAAGTGTGATGCGATCACAGACATGATAATTTCTGGCGATTTTTGCACCAAAATGTATCAAAAACGACTGATGGAAACAAAAGAACTCAGCTTGGCCCATCTGTTTAAGCTTCCCGTGCGTCCTGTACTCCTGCAGAGGTCACCTTGTGCAACTGAAACGGGGCGAAAAACCCAGCCCCAGAAAACTTGCTCTGTGAGCAGCAATAGGGCAGGAATTAATTTTTTGTCATGGTTTATCATCTCACCCAAAGGGAGCTTGTTTAGGTCACATTTCGTATAAGAATAAACAAGAAACGTAGACACCGTGTGGTACGATATAGCATTCTACCATCTTTTAACGTCTCCGCATTGTGTCATCAGGACCATGTGATTCCAAACGGCTACCCAGCCGTCTTCCGTTAATGGCGTCATTCATATGCGGTTCGTAGAGTGTGATGTCAGCACTTTCATTTACATATAGAGGATGAACATTAATAAAACGGACAAACTGCAGGGACGGATTTCCGACTGAAAATGGACGAAAAAAGGTCCTATGAATATGTGTTGGGAAATGTATCGTTGTCAGCGTAGACGGCGCTGACGAATGATAGTTTCATCACATGCTGTGTGTTCCTTGCGTGTTGCAGGCTGTGTGACTGATACACTGTGCTTGACACAGTGTACTGTAAGCCGCAGAATGGTCTGGTATTCATATCGGGTATAAGCCGAGATGGTGCCTGTGTACAGCCAAGCAGATGGAAACGGTCGAGAGGAAGCACGGCTATACCAAAACAAGCACCGTCTCAAACACCAACCACATCACGCAACATTCAAGCTCTTTTTGGGCTTTTGTGTGATCATGGGTCCTTTCAGACGAACGTGCAGGGACGTGACAAACTGTGGGTACACCAGATTTGGAGCTTGTATTAGGGGTCGTCTCCTCTAGAGCCCGGTCCTTTAAATCTGGTGTACGCAAGGTCCGCCGCCTCTCTGCACGTTCGTCCATCTGAGAGGACCCATGATCACACAAACGCCCAAAAAGAGCTCGAAATGTTTTCTGATGTGGAAGGTGTCTGTGAGGGTACTTTTAGTATAGCCATGCTGCGTCTCGATCGTTTCCATCTGTCTGGCCGTACAGAAACACCATTCGACCTGTTCCCGACGTGAATACCGAACCATCGTGCTGCTTACAGTACACTGCGTCAGTTATACAGCCCGCAACACACAAGGAACACACGGCATGTGGTCAGAGGAACTGTCATTGTGTAATGCATACGTGCATTCCCTTCACGTGTTTATGCTAATTCTTACGCACATTTATGAACCTTTGCGAGATCTAAACGCTCGGGAATGTTCTGTAGCAGCCAGGAAACATGCCCATCTGATAATTATGCGTCAGCAAGGAGCATTGACGATAACATCATAAGAGGCAATGTTGTGCAACCTTAGTAAGGACAAGATCTTAGTATTCGGGTGTAGGATCTTACAATTTAAGAAAGTGTTCCGAGACAGACTTCCGTCACATTGTCCGCAAACGTGGCATCAGATCCGCCTGGCAACAGCGATCTGAACACCCATTGGCTGAGAGTTTTGATATCTACACTCCTGGAAATTGAAATAAGAACACCGTGAATTCATTGTCCCAGGAAGGGGAAACTTTATTGACACATTCCTGGGGTCAGATACATCACATGATCACACTGACAGAACCACAGGCACATAGACACAGGCAACAGAGCATGCACAATGTCGGCACTAGTACAGTGTATATCCACCTTTCGCAGCAATGCAGGCTGCTATTCTCCCATGGAGACGATCGTAGAGATGCTGGATGTAGTCCTGTGGAACGGCTTGCCATGCCATTTCCACCTGGCGCCTCAGTTGGACCAGCGTTCGTGCTGGACGTGCAGACCGCGTGAGACGACGCTTCATCCAGTCCCAAACATGCTCAATGGGGGACAGATCCGGAGATCTTGCTGGCCAGGGTAGTTGACTTACACCTTCTAGAGCACGTTGGGTGGCACGGGATACATGCGGACGTGCATTGTCCTGTTGGAACAGCAAGTTCCCTTGCCGGTCTAGGAATGGTAGAACGATGGGTTCGATGACGGTTTGGATGTACCGTGCACTATTCAGTGTCCCCTCGACGATCACCAGTGGTGTACGGCCAGTGTAGGAGATCGCTCCCCACACCATGATGCCGGGTGTTGGCCCTGTGTGCCTCGGTCGTATGCAGTCCTGATTGTGGCGCTCACCTGCACAGCGCCAAACACGCATACGACCATCATTGGCACCAAGGCAGAAGCGACTCTCATCGCTGAAGACGACACGTCTCCATTCGTCCCTCCATTCACGCCTGTCGCGACACCACTGGAGGCGGGCTGCACGATGTTGGGGCGTGAGCGGAAGACGGCCTAACGGTGTGCGGGACCGTAGCCCAGCTTCATGGAGACGGTTGCGAATGGTCCTCGCCGATACCCCAGGAGCAACAGTGTCCCTAATTTGCTGGGAAGTGGCGGTGCGGTCCCCTACGGCACTGCGTAGGATCCTACGGTCTTGGCGTGCATCCGTGCGTCGCTGCGGTCCGGTCCCAGGTCGACGGGCACGTGCACCTTCCGCCGACCACTGGCGACAACATCGATGTACTGTGGAGACCTCACGCCCCACGTGTTGAGCAATTCGGCGGTACGTCCACCCGGCCTCCCGCATGCCCACTATACGCCCTCGCTCAAAGTCCGTCAACTGCACATACGGTTCACGTCCACGCTGTCGCGGCATGCTACCAGTGTTAAAGACTGCGATGGAGCTCCGTATGCCACGGCAAACTGGCTGACACTGACGGCGGCGGTGCACAAATGCTGCGCAGCTAGCGCCATTCGACGGCCAACACCGCGGTTCCTGGTGTGTCCGCTGTGCCGTGCGTGTGATCATTGCTTGTACAGCCCTCTCGCAGGGTCCGGAGCAAGTATGGTGGGTCTGACACACCGGTGTCAATATGTTCTTTTTTCCATTCCAGGAGTGTATATGAGTGGGAGACGAGTGGAGTACGCCTATTGGCTGAGGAAGAAAGATGGAATCTCTCTTGTGCGTCGGAACGACGGTGCGAAGTTAGTAGCAAGGCGCCACTCAAAACGCACGGTCGAGTAACCGGAGGCGGCTCCAAAAGACGGTCGCGAGTAGGCAGTGGCAAGAGCAGAATGCACCACTGACTACAAATATAGAAATGATAAACAAGATATAAAGTTAAAGTGAACGATATTAATTATCAGTGAACACCACGTGTCGTGGGCACTATCCAGAACGAGTACTGAAAGGGACAACAGTGTTGTAAAGTGTTGGGTGTAACGGCGCAGCCAAGAGCTGCCACATTGGAAAGTCTGTGACACGTGTTTTAAAGTCTTCTTCATTAAACAGATTATATTACAAAACGTTGTTAACCTTAACAACTGGCATCCCGACACACCCCATTTCAGCAGGAGCACAAACCTACATTGAACCTGGCGCCTGAGCCCTACTACTGCGACGAGGGACAACCAAAGCAGCAAGACACCAGGTTAGTAATAAAGAAACCAGAGACGGAAGACAGAGTTGCTTCCTTCTCGCTACAATGCCACACATAAGAAGGAGGGAATTGAAATTGGCGAGCGGCATCTACCGTGGAAACGATGCATTTGTGGACACATGTTCATAGGACTTGTTTACGCTCACTTCCATTAGGAATCGCTCCATTAGCGATATTGTCCTAGTGCACTACTGTATCCTCGTTTTGAGAATGTTTATGTGCTTCTGTTCACTCACTGATCGCTCTTGTCTTATTCTCATGATCTCTAAGCTACATGTACTACGGTATATGCAGAATGGTCAAACATTCGTCTTCGGATACAGGTAGGACTGCAAATTGGCTTTACCACACTATTACCGTCGCAGATGCGCGTCTCTGAATTCTGAATTCGAGGGGTGTCTGTTGTAGTTGCTATCTGAAAACTATTTCAAACATTGAACAACAGAAATGGTCGCACTAGCGTCTCACATGCTATTTCATTTACAGATCCACTGATGTTTCCCAGAACTCTTCTCACAAATTCTTCCAGTCGCCTTCCCTAATACAGATTCAACGTGATCGTCTAATTTCATATTGCTTCTTAACGGATATTTCGCTGTAGTGTGGCGTGCAAAAACATGTCCATGTACTCGCGGGGGGAAGGCGCCTTCCCTCCCACGGACACCTAGCGTACAAAATAGTGCAGTTGGGCTAGAATCTAAGCATTGTGTATGACCGGAAGTGCAATCATCTCTGATTTGTAGAGTATAAAAGGATGCATGACAGCCGCATCTAATCAGTCTTCTGTGGTAGTTGAAAGTGTCAACATGGATTCCTCCAAAGTGCTTAACATGCCTCAACTATCAGGGAGGATGACAATGGTCACTACTGGAAAACCTGGACAATCTTGTTTCTGACATTGGTAACATAAATTAACCGAAAATGGTACGCTCCCTAGCAAGAAGAATTTAAATTTGCTTACTCCTATTACAGCACCCTTTTCCGATAACATTATGGTAGTTAAAATCTGTGATCAAGAGGACTTTCAGGAGCAGTTAGAGAAGGGACGATCTGTAATGTTAAAAAAGGAGGTGTGTCGCTCATTTAACTATTATCTACGTAGTAAATTCTCCAAGTTCGTCACCGTGAGACATGGTGTCAAGGCGAAGCTACCTCTTCTCTTACATGGAAGCGACAGTGTGACAGCAAGAGGAATATTGGAAAAAATCGGCAAGGAAGCACTGGAGGCGATTTCGAAGAAATATAAAAATCCCATAGCTACACCATATAATGATGACTGGGTGTTGTGTGATGTCCTTAGGTTAGTTAGGCTTAAGTAGTTCTAAGTTCTAGGGGACTGATGACCATGTTAAGTCCCATAGTGCTCAGAGCCATTTGAACCAACACCATATAAAGTGGAATTAGTGGACGTTAAATTGGATGTTCTAATGGAGGAGTTGCCCGGAATATTGCCGCAGCTACTTGTAGACGATTATTACCTTTTGGATTTAGACATAACGCAAGACTTTGCCGGAATTTTTAATAAAATGGAGACGTGCGACTACCTAATATCAACCCAAGACTTCTGCATGGAAGGAGACCATCAGGGAAGCAGCAATGTGATTGTGGACAACGATAAAACAGCTGGAATAGACTGTTTAACGTGGATGAGATCCAATTGTAGGGTAAAGGTATATAAGAAATTTATGTGTCAAATCACAAGTGCAGAAGTAAACAAAGTTATAGGTAACCATCTTATAGACTTTATAAAGTGTGTAGACACGCGACTACGGGAAACTTTTACGTCTTCTTTGGCTAAGGAGCATGGCATTACCAGACTGGAGGCCACAATATACAGCTACCCAATGGATAGTGCGTTCGACCCAGTGCAAAGCTGTTTCAGTGCATTAGACACCAACAAGCGGTATTTACAATGTGCTCCACATTACTATGTGCCAATTGCATCCATGTGATGTCAGCTAACTAATAATTTACAGAACAGTTGAAGTGTGATGTTTAACAACGTTCTACGATATGCCTACTGGGGTAATAAGAACATCCGAAAATTGACTGGTGAGGAAGTAAGTCTGCCGGATCTCAAGACCGAGAAAAGCTTATAAATTATGCTCTGTCTGCCTACAGTTTTAATTATCTATCTGTAAACTACATGGAGATTCTTAACTCTGACTCAAACAAAGACAATATAAGTATTACGCAGAAGTGTTATGTTAAAGCAGGAGAAACTTATTTTTCTCAGTCTAGAACCCCTTTCTCCACAATACCGTCCGATGTAGATATCGCCGAATTGGGACTGGTTCCTACAAATAATGTTACACCCCAAGTCTTAAGAAAAAGGACCAATGTATTAAATAGACTTAAACCATTCCCCTTTAAAGAAATTACTCCTTTAAGTGCACTTAATGTATTAAGTGTACGGAAACGAAAACTGGAAATGGAGGAACTCGAAGTAAAGAAAAGGAGACTGGAGTACATGGAGAAGACAACTGCTATAAAGCAAGAATGTAAGCTGCAATTGGAAAAGGAAAAAGCTATTGCCGATGTGCAGGCCAGGTTTACGTACGGATTTAAACATTCTATATGGAAAAATCTGACTACGAAAGGGGAATACAAAATATTGGTATTTACAGTAAACAGCCATGGAAACTGGTCACGTGTTGGAGTACTGGCCGAAATCAGTGGAATGGAGAACGTTTATTATATTAAGGGATACACTAAAAATGTATTTATTAAACTCTATTCCCATTTAGATTGGCTTAAAAAGGACGGTTATATTCTATCTAAGTGTGGCGAGCTGATTGTTGTCCACCTAGCAACAGAAAAGCCATTTGCCGAGTTTAAAACTGATGGAATAACTACATTTAATGGCCACTCGTTTGCAAAAATTGTAAATTTAAAGTTCTATACAGAAATCCCGCAACAATGTGGAGCAGAAGAGTTGCCGTCATACACACAGGAGGACGTTTAACGCTTTAACAGCAGCGTCATGGAGGAGATACGAGGAAAAATTAAAATCCCCGAATGCTCTCGCCTAGAAGAACTGCAGGAAGGAACAGAGCTAACAGTTAAAGCCATAAAACAAGTATTTTACAGGAAGAAAATTAGATATGTATTAGAATTCGAGAATAGACCTTCTCTGTATTTATCAAATTACTGGTTGGAGAAAGAAACAGATGATTCAGATGTGGATTTAAGTTATACATTAAAAATTAAATTGAACATTATTAAAGCTACACCTAACAAAAATAAGGAAAGAGTTGTTTTCTGTGTGTAAATGTATACGTAAAAGTTAATAAATATTTTGTAAGAGGATATTTTATATGTCTTATTCGCTAACCTACAAAAAATCTTAAGACATTTCCTACATACATCAATCTATGTGCCTGTATTTTGGATGCAGAAGTGAGCAGTTTGGTGACCTTGAAAAGTAGTTGAAGCTAGGCAGTTGAAAGCGTAGTGAACCACTTTTCTTACCTATATGATTAGTAGAGGTTGCATTGTCCTGATGGAATTTAAACTTCCTGCCAGGGGGGGGGGGGGTGGCAGCATGTTGTAGCACTTTTCCACCAGAGAGGTTAACTAATAGAACAATTTAATTAAGTAGTCAAACAAACTGATAAGAGTGAGAGGGGGACCTATTCCAATAACTCAGACCTGAAAGTGTACCTGTAGCAGCGAGGGGTCAGGGGGAGGGGGTGAGGGTGGGAGAACAATAGGTTAAGTGCTTGTCAATCAAACGGAAATGGGGGTGACATGGAAAAGCACTTAACAGAACAATAGGTTAACTCAGACCTGAAAGTGTACCTGTATCAGCGAGGGGGAAGGGAGTTGGGGGACGGGGAGGGGGTGGGGTGGGGGGGGGTGGGCAATAGGTTAATTGTAGTGACATGGAAAAGCACTTAGCAGAACAATAGGTTAAGTACCTGTCAATGAAAGGAGAACAATAGGCTGACATGGAAAAGTGCTTAACAGGTTTGCCCTTGAGTGCATACCTGCCCCTGATGTAGGCAACCTGCACTAACAAATTGCTCCAGAAACCGCCTTGTGCCACTACTACATATTTACAGAGCCACAGCGCTGAACAGAGTGTATTTCCGATTCTTTCTTCACTGCCGAATACCGTTCACTTGAGACCATGATCTTAAGATTTAATAGTAAGTATAATGATAAAAGATATATGTGAGAGGTTTTCTAGAATGTGTTCATGTACGCAAAGTCTGTGGCGGTATTCTTGCGAGTATCATATGTATTTTATGACCTGCAGACAACTTTGCGATGTTCAGTTGTCGGTGCAAAATGGTGATCAGTGTAAAATACTCGTAGTATATTAGCACTGAGTGTAGCGTCTGTAGAGGAAAGAACAGGTTGGGTGTGTATAGATTGAGGGAACTGTCGGTGCAATTTAGCAATATTTGCAAAATAACAACAGAAAGAACCAGAAAGAAAGTACTCGATTGATTGTGGTGAGATATAGGAGCGGTGAGAACATTTGCATATGTTGAGAGCAGGAAGGCTATCACGTTATGTCAGGGAGGAAGACTGGATTCGGCGATATTTTGGTAAAGAGGAATTTTGGTGCATACAAGCTGAGACAACAAGAAAGCGAGCGTTAACTGTTTCTGGGGCACTATAAAATCACATAGAGCTGGACTTGGCTGATACTTTTTTTTCACAAAGCCATGTGACGTACGAATAACATTGAGAATGTTTTAGATGGCGATGTGTCAGTCAAGCTGGGGCGGGTACGTGCAGTTGAATGCGTGTGTCAACACGCTCTGTGCTATTCTGCCTTCAATAGTAAAGGCAAGGGAACGCACTTTGGAATGCTATGACAGTATAACGGTGACTGTATAGAGGCATGCAACTTTCACCGGTGTTCGACGACGCCGGCTCGGGGACTGTGACAGAGCGTGTGGGATCCGAGCTACGGCTGCCTCACTTCACGGCTGTTGTGGTGTGTGGCCCTAAATGAAGGTCTGTGAATGCTTTGACAGCTGACGGCCACGTCAACCATACTTGGCGATCGCGACGTCATCGGTGTCTAGCAGATAGGAATTTCTCAGGTGTTACGTGTAAATGGGGGTGCCGCCTCCTCATGCTTGTGGAAGCCGAGCAGGGGCCAGTGCTTGGTTTGACATCTGACTGATGCGTCACTTATCGCTACTTCCTGTGTACTCTACTGGACAGGGGGCAGTGGACTGTGCTTGCACGCGTTTATTGCATTATTCTGTCAGCGGCTCTGTAGGCCGTGCTATGCACTATTTGGACACTTTATGAGTACTGAGCGTGTCTATACATCAGTGTGAAGAATTATTTAGGAGCAGTTTGCTATTGTGTAATGAAATTAAGATTGGGTTGCGTGTCTGTGGGCTCTGCAACATGGCCCCAGGCACATCAGGGTGGATCTTTTGTATCAATGTGATAGATATACTCTATCGTTAAATAAGTTGTTTCAAAATAAACAGAGTGCAGTCAATCCTTACTCTCCCCAGCAGCCCAGAGCAGGCTGAGTCGTTTTGCCACCATTTTCCCTAACCATCTTGGTTTACGTCAGGAGACGGACGACAGCATTCTCTGCTGGTGGTACTGAGTACTAGACTTCGTGGAGAACACACTGTTTGCCAGCATCATAGATAACTGTACTTGCGTCATCAGTTGGTGTCACGGTTGCATCATCTGGTGGCAACGAAATGTACTAAGCCAGTTGGGGTTTGGAGCTCATGGTGAACCCACTAGGTGGCGCCATTTTAGATTATGGTACTTGCGTCATCACCTGACGTCACTACAGCACCCTCTAGTGGCGTCGATATGAACTAAGTCAGTTGGACTATGGACTCAGTGGCGAATACACTCGTTGGTGGTGCTGCCTCTAATTGTTTAAATTAAGGCTGGTGTATGATTTCGACAGTTGACGATTAGCAAGCAGAGTCCTTTAGTTGGATTATTATTTTTAGAATTTACTAGTTGTTTGACTATCTGGACATAAATGTATTGCATTATTTATGAGTGGTTCGCAAGTGTGTAAGTTGTGCAGTGTGTTATTTTTGACGGTTTACAATTAGCAAGAGTGTGTGTAGAGCCTTATATGTAGGAGTAGTTTGCAGGCCTGTATGCTGTGGGACATGTCAGAGCGTTTGTTCTGTGATACATATACTCCGTCCCTAAATAAATTGCTCCCAAATAAATAAGGTACACTCCTTCCTCTCTTCATCAGCCTAGTGCAGGCTGAGTCCTTTTACGAGCAACCCCTAGGAAGAGGTTGCGCCCTGGAGGCTTGGGTTGGTGGCGGTGAGCTTTGTTTGCAACAATTTTCTTAGGTTGGTAGTGAAAGCCCAAGTGACCTTTCTTTACTGCCAGAATTCAAACTCGGCGCCGGTTTCTAGGAAGAGGTGCCGGTCTGGACCTTAAAAAGTAGTTGAAACTAGGTAGTTGAAAGTACAGTGGACACCTTTCCTACCTATATGAAGTCAAATCACGTGACTAATGCAGTAGCCAATAGGAGTGCATTATTCTAGGGGTAGGGAGTGCTAGGTCACGAATGAACACCGCGCTGATAGTGGGAAAATGTGGAACTTCTCATTTGATCATTGAATATTGAAATTGTAAATTGAATTATTGAATATAATTAAAATTGAAATGGAATTAAGTACTTAGAGATTTGATAGCTTAGGTGTGCAATATGGGTGTTACTTTAGTTAGCATATTTACAGAAGACTACGTCCGGCGCATGTATGGAGGTGGCGGCCGAGGGTGTGTGACGTAAGCGGTCGAGCGCCCATGGGCCAGTGGCGCGGCGCATGTCCGGTTATAAACCGATCGCGCGAGAGTAAACGATCTTGTGTCATAATGCTACTTAACGGTAGCGCCCTCTGGTGGGCACGATATGAACTAAGTCAGTTGGGCTATGGAGCCTGCGGTGAATACAGTGGGTGCCGTCATCTTGAATACCGGTACTTGCGTCATGAACTGACATCAGAGAGTGCCCTCTGGTGGCACCGATATGAACTAAGCCAGTTGGGCTCACGTTGAACGCACTGGGTGCAGCCATCTTGAATGACGGTACTTGCGCCATCAGCTGACATCAGGAGAGCACCCTCTGGTGGCACCGATATGAACTAAGCCAGTTGGAGTCCAGATCCAATGGAGATGATTGAAATTGGTTAAATAATAAAGACAAGTCCTTTTTTCCAGCCATTTTCTTTGCTTAGTATAGATAAGCCGGGAGTGACACATTATCATATTGGAATTTGAACTTCCTGTCATTTTTCTGGGGGAGGGGGGCATGGCACTTTCCCACCAAAATTCAAACTTCCCGCCAAAATCTGCCATCTTGGATGACGTCACAGGGGTTGTCTGTGACGTCACGGCCGCCATCTTGGATTAAGTCACGGCCGCCATCTTGGAAGACGTCATGACCGCCGTCTTGGATTACGTCATCGCCGCCGTCTTGGATAATGGTACTTTGTCTCCGAATCCGCCTTGTCCCAATACTAGCGAGGCCAGCTGTCTTCACCACGTCTGCCAGCCTTCTGTGGGAACTGGAGATATCCTCAGAATCGAAGCGACCTGCGTCACTGGTGTTGAAATGAGCAACAACTTACAGACCAATTCACCACACCCTCCACACCTCCCAGGCAGACATACTGAGTGCACATTGGAATTCTGTCCAGCCTGGACGCTATTTCCGTAGGGGGCTCCACATCGCGGCTAATATTGGAGCTCTCGATAACCAGTAAACCCTCGGACCCTGCTAAGGAGGCGGCCACCTGTCTATGCACAGAGTAAATGGGTGAGGCCAGAAAGTCCTGATTGATGCTTAGTCATGAACGACGCGACTGCCTTACAGACCCGACACTCACCCTGCAGTTAATGCCGATCCCCCGCGTCAGTTACGATGGAAGGTGCCTCGACATCAGAACCCAGGGGCGAAACAAGAGACAAGTGCCAGTTTCTCCGCTGCCGCCACTCCTCGATACAGCAGCCTGCAGACGGCTGACCCGGGCCATAAGCGTCTTCATCTCTTCGCGAACTGCGGCCTGCTCCTCCTGCGACCGCACACAGCACACACACGACCTATCCATCCTACTGCCACTAGTTTGAGAATGAAACTGTGGAAACAAACAGGAAAAGCTAAATATGTGACTGGCTAGTCTCCTGGTGCTTCGTGACAGCGGAGGCTGGCAGCTGACAGACCTGTAGTCAGCGGTTAGTGGCCGTTCAAATCAAACAAACAAATAAGTGACTACTGTACTACAGACTGTGCGAATGTTAACGTTACCTTTACTAACACACCATACTACGGTTCTAAAAATACAAAAATACGCAACGGATTTAAGAATCAAACTTTGCAAGTACACAAAAACATGCAAAGAATTTAGAATTGAACTACGAACACAAACAGCCACGGTAAATATGCGACTTGTCAGCCTCCTGGTTTGTCACCAACGAAGGCTGATGGCTAACTGATCAGATCGAAGTATACACAGCAGTGTGAGAGGCTAACAGATGATCTCTCTGTCCCGTATCTGATTCGGTTCAGTTTGCTACAGGTGAAGCCCTAGAGTCTGATAATTGGCTTTTCGACTCGCAAGAAATCACTCCGATTTCCAGCCAGTCACAGGACGGAAACCACTGGTTAACAGGCTCATAGCGGTTCTCCAAGCTGATTGATGAATTTCGATCGTATTGTAGAACCTTAGTGAATGCTATCATATTTGTGGAGAGACGATTCTTCTGTATTCTTGTCCATAACCTAGCCTGAGCGTGCACTGCCACGTAATTATAACAGGATATTATTAAATTATGCAAGAAGTCTCACACTGCTCATTTACAACAGAAAATAAATCTCTTTCTGCCTTCATCACTATTTACGCTGTGAGACAGAGGCTCAATAATATCTACTAGCTGGTATCAATAAAAGTGGTGTTAGCAATATATCTCTTTCTCTGAAACTACATCTAATAAGACTTTTGGAATCTGCTTTATACTTGTTTCAAAATGGCATTATGAGTCGAATAGTTCAACTCTGCAGAACTGCACGAGCTTGAGAGTTATGATGGAATACCGCGCCTTCCACAAACTCCTTTATTGCCAGAGACAGGCTATAAATGTAGCGTCTGCGTCAGAACTAACCCCTAGCTGACGCAGGCCTCCCACTTGAGTTGCAGAAGTTTCTGCGGAGACACTGGGACGTGGGAAGGGCCTTTTCATGTAATTTCATCCCTCCTCAGCATTGGCGAAGACGCACTTTGTTCATAATTATTTCTGATAACTTTTAATGATTCCATGGGAATTGGTAGTTAGAAATTAGTATTTACGATCGTCGTAAGAAATAATTGGTGGAGTGGTCTTCCACCTTCAAAAACTTCCTCAACATCTCTCATGAAACGCTTAAACATGCAGAGGAAGTCCAACATTAAAATCGTCCAACAAGAATTCGAACCACATTGCTCTTGAACCTGCAGTGAGTAACACAGCAACTCCACCGTTTCATGTAGTCAAAAGAAAGTTAGCCTCTACAGTCTCCTTCTAGCCTGCACTCCTATCCCAGACAAGGTCCTTGAAGGTTTGTTAGCTGTTTCCTTAGTGCAAGCTGTTCATGAGGAGGCATGAGTAACTGTATCGTGCTGGTGACACTTGTAATGTCTTGACTAAAATCAACATTTCATAAAAATCTAATTTTTATGTAGTAGGAAGTTTTCACGTGTTTCAGAATGTGTAACTAAAAATTTGTTGCACTGGAGAGCTGTATTAGTGGTGGTGCTACATTAAGACTGTTGCAATAGGATGAATATCGCTGGTACACGAGTCTTTTAGCAGCCACTTACACAATAATAACTATAGTTTACTGCAGACAAGGATGTAATCTATCGCACAACTATTCAATCGAAGAAGCAATGATGGAAATAAAAGAAAGGTTCAGGAGTGGAATTAAAATTCAAGGTGAAAGGATATCAATGATACGATTCACTGATGACATTGCTATCCTTAGTGAAAGTGAAGAAGAATTACATGATTTGCTGAATGGTATGACCAATCTAATGTGTACAGAATATGGATTGAAAGTACATTGGAGAAAGACGAAAGTAATGAGAAGTAGCAGAAATGAGTACAGCGGGAAACTTAGCATCAGGAAGTTACGGAATTCTGCTACCTGGGCAGCAAAATAACCAATGACGGGCGGAGGAAGGACATCAAAAGCAGAGTAGCCCTGGCAAAAAGGGCATTTCTGGCCGAGAGAAGTCTACTAGTAACAAACATAGGCCTTAATTTGAGGAAGAAGTTTCTGAGAACGTACGTCTGGTAGTGAAACATGGACTGTGGGAAAACCGGAACATAAGAGAATCGAAGCATTTGAGATGTAGTGCTACAGACGAATGTTGAAAATTAGGTGGACTGATAAGGTAAGCAATGAGAAGGTTCTCCGCAGAATCGGAGACGGAAGGATTATGTGGAAAACAATGACAAGAAGAAGGGACAGGATGGTAGGACATCTTTCGAGGCACCAGGGAATGACTTCCATGGTACTAGAGGGAGCTGTAGAAGGCAAAAACTGTAGAGGCAGACAGGTTGGAATACAAAGAGCAAAAAACTGAGAACGTAGGTTGCAAATGCTACTCTGAGATGAAGAGATTGGCACAAGAGAGGAATTCGTGACGGGCCTCATCGAATCAGTCAGAAGACTGATGAACCAAAAAAAACTGCACTCAATATAAACTACAAAGGCGTTAGATAGATTATATAATGGTAAGACAGAGATTTAGGAACCAGGTTTTAAATTGTAAGACATTTCCAGGGGCAGATGTGGATTCTGACCACAATCTATTGGTTATGAACTGCAGATTGAAACTGAAGAAACTGCAAAAAGGTGGGAATTTAAGGAGATGGGACCTGGATAAACTGAAAGAACCAGAGATTGTAGAGAGTTTCAGGGAGAGCATAAGGGAACAATTGACAGGAATGGGGGAAAGAAATACAGTAGAAGAAGAATGGGTAGCTCTGAGGGATGAAGTAGTGAAGGCAGCAGAGGATCAAGTAGGTAAAAAGACGAGGGCTAATAGAAATCCTTGGGTAACAGAAGAAATATTGAATTTAATTGATGAAAGGAGAAAATATAAAAATGCAGTAAATGAAGCAGGCAAAAGGGAATACAAACGTCTCAAAAATGAGATCGACAGAAAGTGCAAAATGGCTAAGCAGGGATGGCTAGAGGACAAATGTAAGGATGTAGAGGCTTGTCTCACTAGGGGTAAGATAGATACTGCCTACAGGAAAATTAAAGAGACCTTTGGAGAGAAGAGAACCACTTGTATGAATATCAAGAGCTCAGATGGCAACCCAGTTCTAAGCAAAGAAGGGAAGGCAGAAAGGTGGAAGGAGTATATAGAGGGTTTATACAAGGGTGATCTACTTGAGGACAATATTATGGAAATGGAAGAGGATGTAGATGAAGATGAAATGGGAGATAAGATACTGCGTGAAGAGTTTGACAGAGCACTGAAAGACCTGAGTCGAAACAAGGCCCCGGGAGTAGACAACATTCCATTAGAACTACTGATGGCCTTGGGAGAGCCAGTCATGACAAAACTCTACCATCTGGTGAGCAAGATTTATGAGACAGGCGAAATACCCACAGACTTCAAGAAGAATATAATAATTCCAATCCCAAAGAAGGCAGGTGTTGACAGATGTGAAAATTACCGAACTATCAGTTTAATAAGTCACAGCTGCAAAATACTAACGCGAATTCTTTACAGACGAATGGAAAAACTGGTAGAAGCGGACCTCGGGGAAGATCAGTTTGGATTCCGTAGAAATGTTGGAACACGAGAGGCAATACTAACCTTACGACTTATCTTAGAAGAAAGATTAAGAAAAGGCAAACCTACATTTCTAGCATTTGAAGACTTAGAGAAAGCTTTTGACAACGTTAACTGGAATACTCTCTTTCAAATTCTGAAGGTGGCAGGGGTAAAATACAGGGAGCGAAAGGCTATTTACAATTTGTACAGAAACCAGATGGCAGTTATAAGAGTCGAGGGGCATGAAAGGGAAGCAGTGGTTGGGAAAGGAGTGAGACAGGGTTGTAGCCTCTCCCCGATGTTATTCAATCTGTATAGTGAGCAAGCAGTAAAGGAAACAAAAGAAAAATTCGGAGTAGGTATTAAAATTCATGGAGAAGAAGTAAAAACTTTGAGGTTCGCCGATGACATTGTAATTCTGTCAGAGACAGCAAAGGACTTGGAAGAGCAGTTGAACGGAATGGACAGTGTCTTGAAAGGAGGATATAAGATGAATATCAACAAAAGCAAAACGAGGATAATGGAATGTAGTCAAATTAAATCGGGTGATGCTGAGGGGATTAGATTAGGAAATGAGACACTTAAAGTAGTAAAGGAGGTTTGCTATTTAGGGAGTAAAATAACTGATGATGGTCGAAGTAGAGAGGATATAAAATGTAGACTGGCAATGGCAAGGAAATCGTTTCTGAAGAAGAGAAATTTGTTAACATCGAGTATTGATTTAAGTGTCAGGAAGTCGATTCTAAAAATATTTGTATGGAGTGTAGCCATGTATGGAAGTGAAACATGGACGATAACCAGTTTGGACAAGAAGAGAATAGAAGCTTTCGAAATGTGGTGCTACAGAAGAATGCTGAAGATAAGGTGGGTAGATCACGTAACTAATGAGGAGGTATTGAATAGGATTGGGGAGAAGAGAAGTTTGTGGCACAACTTGACTAGAAGAAGGGATCGGTTGGTAGGACATGTTTTAAGGCATCAAGGGATCACAAATTTAGCATTGGAGGGCAGTGTGGAGGGTAAAAATCGTAGAGGGAGACCAAGAGATCAATACGCTAAGCAGATTCAGAAGGATGTAGGTTGCAGTAGGTACTGGGAGATGAAGAAGCTTGCACAGGATAGAGTAACATGGAGAGCTGCATCAAACCAGTCTCAGGACTGAAGACCACAATAACAAGGCGTTTGATGATAATAGTGAGAGAAATACAATATAATGGCCGCTAGTGTGCGCCACCTAACATGGCAGGTTGAGTGACGAACGATGCAGCACTATGTTTATGCGTTTCACAGGTTTCAGTCGGCGCCGACTACCTTCCACCCCTGTCGGAAAATAAAATAAACAAATTCATGTTTGTGGAACGAGGAGGAACACCAGACGCTGCGTACCTATGAGAGAACGCCAGAAATATTAATGTAAGTCCTGTTGGAAAATTCATTGTTCGCGTTAAGATTAGTGTCAGATTTTTTTTTTTTTCCAATATAAATTTCAAGTTCCTCAAGCACGTCAAGGTACCGCCCCTTGTTTGCTTTCGCAATACAAGTGAGTCATGTTTGTGCGTTGATAAATGCGTACCTAGTGCAGCTTTACTTTGTGCAACCAAGTGTTCATTGAAGTGCGTTTTTAATGTTCGTCTCGTCTGCCCAACGTAGTTTTTTTGGCAGTTATCAACCGTTGTCTCATAGGCACCGGGATATAAACACTTATTCTATCCGTGGGAAATATTATTACGAACCCCGTGTCCCAACGTAAATTTCGGTTCTCAAGGGAACTTTCATGCTGTATTTACGTCAAGAACCTATCGATTTTATCAGAAGCTGTGCCACGGTATGCTATACTCGCAAAATTACACTTCTTTCGTAGTTTAGGTTCATGTCGTCTACGCTTTAGTTTACTGTATATTCGAATAACCATAGAACTGTCGTACCCATTTGTTTCCACAGTCTGCTTCAAGACCTCAATCTCATTATCTACCTCGTCCCTTGTCAAAGGCAGTCTTGCTATCTTACATTACACTGAGTGAAAATAGACTTCCTTATATCGCTTACGATGGCATGATGTTATAGGGATTATAGTGTCGGTGCATGTAAGTTTTGTAAAGGCGACAAATTTGTGTTTCCCGTTAACTCTTCAAATACTTAAGTCAAGGTAACTGAGGATAATATCGTTCCATTTTTCTACAATAAACTGTATTTCCGCATGCATGGTACACGTGCTGTCAGTCACCTGCTTGATGCCTTCCTCATTTCCATGAAATAAAATTACAGAATTATCGGCATATCTCTTATAGTAATGGACTCGATTTTGCAGCTAAAGGATGTTTATGGAAAATGTTAAATGCTGTAATACCAAGACGGGGTTGGAAGGGTACTTTCTGAAAATATTGCATTCTAATCAGCTTTTTTATATTTTAAAATTTTGAACCAGTGTTTATTGTTTTTAATGAATTCTTCTACCTGATTCCGGAAAAGTTTTATATTTTGCATTTAAACTTTACCCAAAAGTTCAGTAATAGTAGTATGTGACATTTGTAGCTATAATGTCATAGTCAATATTTTCAAGGTCACGATCTTATCTACACTTATTTCTTTAATAGTAGTAAATGATATTTTTACCAATAATATAATATTCAATATTTTCAGGTTCACGATCTTATCTACACATTATTACTTTAAAAAATATGCTGGGAGTAAAAGGCAACAATAATTAACGAAATTGCCATTTCAAAAAAAATTTTGTTGTGGTCATACTGCAGTTGGTAGTACACGTTATTGAAACTGTCATGATATTGCTAAGAGTGAGGTAAATGCTGTTTTCATTATCTGGACCCTACTTGCACATCAGTACCTCTTTAAAAAATATTTTGTTAATATAAGTGAATAAACAATTAATTAATGTTGATTTCTTTGGATTTTTTTAGGTTGGGCCAAAACTACCCGACTCCCTCACCCCACCCCACCCCCACCCCCCAACCCCTTGGTAATAGGCGTTATAATAAAGCGTTGGTATTGCTGGGGTTAATTTCCAAGTCGCTGAAAAAGATGTCTGCAGTAGCGCCATCCCGATTGTTACCAATTCCCAGACCCTTAACTTGCTGGTGTATCTTATCATTAAACATGAAAAAAATGAAGGAAAATGTCACCTCCAGAAACTCTATTACTTCTGCAGTTTCACCTAAACCGGCCTTTTTATATCTCAGTAAGTTATTTTTAATCATCAGAATAGTTTTTTTAATCAGTATATTATACAAATTTTTTACATCAACAATAGCTAGTACTGTGTCATGTGGTACATCAAGGTCTTTAATTTAGTCAACCATGTCGTAGAGTATTGTCTGAGATATATTTTTTTACAAAATATTAAATTATGTCGTTGACAATCATTATTTATTATTTTATTAACGATGAAGTCCCTTTTATCAGTATCATGAGACTACGATCAAGGTTCAGTCACATCGCACATATAATGCTGTCGTGAATTTATTTTGAATAAAATATAGGCGTGAATATTACAATTACATTGCCCGCAGCGCATCTTCTGGGCTCACGATCATGTCGGTTGGACCCTAGACAGCGAGAAAACCGTGACCCGGTCAGATGAGTCCCAGTATCAGTTAGTGAAAACTGATGGTAAGGTTCGAGTGTAGCGCATACGCCGTGAAACCATGAATCCAAATTCTCAACTAGGCACTTTGCAAGCGCTGGTGGCTCCATGATGGAGTGGACTGAGTTTCCATGGAATGGATTCATTTCTCTGATGGAAGTGGTAACGTTCAGCTTCATTTTCATAGACTTCTTGTTCCCAAACAACGATGGAAATTTTATAGACGACAGTGAGCCCTGTCACTGGGCCACAATTGTTCGCAGTTGCTTTGATGAAGATTCTGGACAATTAAGCGAATGATCTGGTCAGCCACCTCGCACGGCTTTAATCCCATCGACCATTTACGGCACATAACAGAGAGATCAGTTCGAGCACAGAATTCTGCACCGGCAACACTTTCGAGTATGGACGGATATAGAGGCAGTACTCCTCAATATTTCTGATGGGAACATCCAACGACTTGTAGCGTCCATGTCACGTCGAGTTGCTGCATTACGCCGGGCAAAGCGTTGTCCGACACCTAAACGCAGTTTTCAAGAAAAACAGATATTTTAATCGACAGATTAAGAGGGCACATGATCATTGAAAATCAAGAATCAGGAAGTGGATAAAGATGAGGGAACACCGGCGAAATCTGTAGCGTTTCTTCCCTTTGTTGGCAATATTTCGTTTAAAATAGCAAGAATCCTCCATAATTTTCAGGTAAAACTGGATTTACACCCACGGTTTAAGGTTGCCAACTTGCTGGGATCAGTGGTACGGCTTACATAGGACAGAATATATGCTCTGTGAAAGAACGCTCCACCGAAAATCAACGTTACACCGGACATCAACGTTACACCGAACACCAACGCTGCACCGGACTTCAACGCTGCACTCGCCATTTGCAATCAAACATGTCTGCTACTGCCGAAAACTGCAATTTCTATCACACATTGAGTTGAGCATAAAAAAATGTCACAGCAACGTATTTCTGGGAATCCGTTGTTAATGAACCCATGGAAATATGCATGGCGGAATATCTGATGAACCGTGGCAGCAGCTACCATCTGGGTAATGCGTGGAATTCTATAATCACCAGGATTTGCTCAAATCGAAGAGGACAGAGCACACCGACAGGCCACTGTGAGCGCTGAAGCAGCGGGCGGCTGATACCCGCAGTTCTGTCAGCGAGGGGGCTGTCAATGGGTAGTGTGCTCCATCTGTCAACGCAGCTTTGACGCATGCACGGAATACTCACAGCATACCATATACTGCGGAACAGGTTACGCCTTCGTGGGTCTTCGATGGCCGCCTCAGGGTGACTGGCAGGTGTCCAGCAGAAATTCCGTGAAGTTGACGACAGCTGGCCGCAAGCCTAAAATTTCTTCGAACATTGCATGATATATTTTCATATTATATCGTGATGGAAGACAGGAACACAGTCCTCCGATGTGCTGAAATTATAAATAAATGAGTCTCTGTCTGTCTGCATGTTTTACAGTTACTTTATTGCACTGCAGATTTTGGGACCATATTCTACACTACTGGCCATTAAAATTGCTACACCACGAAGATGACGTGCTACAGACGCGAAATTCAACCGACAGGAAGAAGATGCTGCGATATGCAAATGATTAGCTTTTCAGAGCATTCACACAAGGTTGGCGCCGGTGTCGACCCCTAAACCTGCTGACATGAGGAAAGTTTCCAACCGATTTCTCAAACACAAACAGCACATGACCGGCGTTGCCTGGTGAAACGTTGTTGTGATGCCTCGTGCAAGAAGGATAAATGCGTACCATCACGTTTCCGACTTTGATAAAAGTTGGATTGTAGCCTATTGCGATTGCGGTTTATCGTATCGCGACATTGCTGCTCGCGTTGGTCGAGATCCAATGACTGTTAGCAGAATATAGAATCGGTGGGTTCAGGAGGGTAATACGGAACGCCGTGCTGGATCCTAACGGCCTCGTATCACTAGCAGTCGAGATGACAGACATCTTATCCTCATGGCTGTAACGGATCGTGCAGCCACGTCTCGATCCCTGAGTCAACAGATGGGGACGTTTGGAAGACAACAACCATCTGCACGAACAGTTCGACGACGTTTGCAGCAGCATGGACTATCAGCTCGGAGACCATGGCTGCGGTTACCCTTGACGCTGCATCACAGACAGGAGCGCCTGCGATGGTGTACTCAACGACGAACCTGGGTGCATAAATGGCAAAACGTCTTTTTTTCGGATGAATCCAGGTTCTGTTACTGCATCATGATGGTCGCATCCGTGTTCGGAGACATCGCGGTGAACGCACATTGGAAGCGTGTATTCGTCATAGCCATACTGGCGTATCACCCGGCGTGATGGTATGGGGTGCCATTGGTTACACGTCTCGGTCACCTCTTGTTCGCACTGACGGCACTTTGAACAGTGGACGTTATATTTCAGATGTGTTACGACCCGTGGCTCTACCCTTCATTCGATCCCTGCGCAACCCTACATTTCAGAAGGATAATGCACGACCGCATGTTGCAGGTCCTGTACTGGCCTTTCTGGATACAGAAAATGTTCGACTGCTGCCCTGGCCAGCACATTCTCCATATCTCACAATACGCCAGTCACTACTCTTGATGAACTGTGGTATGGTGTTGAAGCTGCATGGGCAGCTGTACCTGTGCACGCCATCCGAGCTCTGTTTGACTCAATGCCCAGGCGTATCAAGGCCGTTATTACGGCCAGAGGTGGTTGTTCCGGGTACTGATTTCTCAGGATCTATGCATCCAAATTGTGTGAATATGTAATCACATGTCACTTTTAGTATAATATATTTGTCCCGTTTATTATCTGCATTTCTTCTTGGTGTAGCAATTTTAATGGCCAGTAGTGTATAAATATATCTAACCGATGTTAGAAATAATAGATCGATTACATGTATAAATACAAGAAGGGTCTGAGGATGGGACTGAAAGTCGCGAAATCGATAATGTAATAAAGAAATTGAAAACCATTCTTGCAGCAAGAAGGTAATTTGTCTATAATTCCGACTTACATGGAACTAGAAGGGGCTGTAGAGGGTAAAAACTGTAAGGGAAGACAACGACTGGAATACGTCCAACAGATAACTAAGAACTTAGAGTGCAAGTGCTGTTCTAAGATGAGGAGTTTGACACAAGAGTGGAATTCGCGGCGGGCAGCATCGAACCAGTCAGGAGACAGATGACTCAAGAGATTTAGTCATGAGCATCTACGCGAAGTGGCTGAAGAATGGTAAAATTACGAGTAGGCACCTCTTCACAGAACATCTATGCTGAAGGTTTGCCCGATCACGGGGACCCGGGTTCGATTCCCGCCGGCCTCAGGGATTTTCACCTGCCCTGAGATGACTGGGTGTTGCTTTGTCGTCTTTATCATCGTCATTCATCCCCATTATGGTCGGAGGAAGGCAACGGCAAACCATCTCCACTAGGATCTTGCCTAGTACGGTGGTGCGGGTCTCTCGCATCGTTCCCCTACACTCTGTCAAGAAGCGTGGGATTTCATTTTCATAAAGGGGAGAAGTCGCTATGTACTGCCATACACAGAGTGTCCGAGGAAGAATGGGCAATATTCAGGGATATGACATACGATCATTTGAAGCAAAAACTTCGGATGGCTGTATGCCCTATTCCGAATGATTTGCAAGATAGTACATTTTAACGTACATATTTTTTTTAATTTTCTGTACTATTCAATACATTTCCAGGTTTATTCCCGTAGAAAGGTTAATAAATATTACAACAAACATTTTACAAAGTGAGAATTGAAAATTGCGTATTTTTCACACATTCACTTCTAAGCACTTACCCAGATGTCACATTACAGCTGTTGTAGAGTTATATGTAGAGAATATGTTGCACTGCTTGGGTCAGTGCCACTGCACGTTCCCTAATGAGGGTATCAGCGTTCATGATGCTACCAAGCAGTTCATATCGCAATTTCATCTTTCGTTTGTACGTCTCAGACTCCATCCAACCCGATAATGGCTTAGGACCTGGCGAACTTGGTATCCAGTTAATTGTACTCGGGAAAAAAAATCACAAAGGGAGTCCCACACGGTTCAATTTTGGGTTCACTCCTGTTCCTCATACGCGTTATATCTCGAAAATTATTAAAAATAGATCATATGTCCGTGTGAAACTTTCTGCTTCAAATGAGCGTTCTTGTAATATCTCCGAACGTTAACTATTCGTCCTAAGATAGCCTACTTCACAACGAAGTACAATAGTTGTGCAGGCACAAGTAATTCGGAGCGCACATTGTTGAACATGGGACTCTGCAACAAACGAACCATGCTTGATCCCACGTTGACATAATGACATTTTCAGTTATAACTGCAGTTGGTGCGGGATCATCGAGAATGGACTGTGGGTCAACGGAAATATGTTGCCTGGTCGGATGAATCACATTTCTTCTCACAAGACGCTGATGGTCAGGTGCATATAAACCATCATATAAGCAAACGGGTCTCAAAACATGCGCTGCACCACGGACACAGGCCGATGGGGGCAGTATTATGCTATGAGGGATGTTCACCTGGGATTCCATGACATCTGTGATAGTAACTGAAGGCACCATAACGGTTGTGTACTACGTGAACATTATTGCGGACCACCTGCATCCCATCATGTTTAACACATCACATGAATTCGCAATTGCGAATTGCGGTTGACGACATATGGAAATTTCGGTGTGACCGTGAGTCATGCACGGATAGCCAATGGTAAGGCGACCGCTCGCGTGTTCGAGTCCCAATCCGGTACAAAATTTCATTGCCTTCGTTCCATTCTACAGCTTATGGTAGTCATTATTCGAAATTGTGAATTCATGTGATGTGATTCGTAACGCCTGTGGTCGCTGCAGTGCATCGTCGTTGGAATAACACAGGCACTGCAATATCGCTTCATGTTTAATGTCTTCCCCAAAGGCGATGACATCTTCCAACAGGATGTCATGCTAGAAAGATTTGAGGAGCACGGTAAGCAGCTCACGTAGACGCGTTGTCCACCAAATTCGCCTGATCTGAAAGCTGTAGAGAACACATCTTGGATCCTATAAGGCACCAGTTACGCGCCCACAAACCACCGGCCCGTAATTTATAAGAATTGCGTGACCTGTGCGTAGACATTGATGCCACAGACTTAGAAACTGTTAGCAGCAGTTTGAAACTGATCGTCACTGACACAGTGTCCCTGTCGACTGTGCACTTTTTACGATCACTTATACCGTTACAAGGCTGTGAGTAGTACACCACCCCTTGTTGACGTGCTGGACAGTCTGCGTTGACACACGAGCAAATCGAGTAAGTTCATTCACGGTGTGCTCATTTTCACATCCAAGCACAATAGCTCCTCTCCGCCATCATACTACGTCTCTACGTCGACCTTTCTTAGTGTGCTAATTCCATACAATCGACTGACACATACACACCACTTCACTGTTGTGTCTTACGTCAGCAGTGGGGTGGGGGGGGGTGGGGGGAGGGGGGGGTCACAAGACCGCCTGGTACCAATTCTACATCTTCAGCACTTCAACGCTAGTAATAATTCACTCCCTAGTCAGTTAATGTAACCACCTGGCAAAAGCTCGAATAACCATATTCTGCAGCGCGGGCCGCTGCGAGACGTGCAGGAAGTGTCACAGAGGTTCTGGAAGGTACCGCCGGGGATGTGGAGAAATGTCGACTCAAGTGCCGTGGCCAACTGCTCTAGGTCCCTCGGTTGAGGATCTATGGAGCGAACAGACCGATCGAGGTGGTTCCACAGATTCTCTGTTGAGTTAGATAGCCAGTGGAGTACTGTAGACTCATACTGGTACACTGCGAGCTACGTGACACGTTACACTGACCTGCCGGAAGATGCTTCGTGCCTCTGAAAAACAAACTGCACGTAGTCATGGACATGGTCCCTAAGGATAGTTGCACACCTGTGTTGATTCATTGCGCCTTCCAGGATGACAAGGTCGCCCAGGGAATGCTGACAGGCTTTATATACCCTTCACTGCTAGCTCTGCCACCTGCTGTCTGTGAGTGTCTATCGTAAGTTGACGTCAAACTTAGGTGCTAGTCACATTAGTGTAACTCCACGTAGCTCTATAACAGTGTGCATGTCTTTAAACTGGACGCCTCTTCTGCGAGTTGTGTCTCCGTGATCCACCCCAGTTATACAACAGGGGAAAGGGGACCTATAGTTCAATCTGATCCATTTGTCGTTTGTGGCGACTTCTTATATCGTTGTGAGGTGAAGGCTAGATTAAATGGGAGGCTGAAAAATTCCATGGTCCAACCGGAATTCGATCCCGTAAGTTCTCGGTTTCCAAGCGCACGCTTTATGACTAGGCCACCAGGCTCGACACTTCATAGTTCTTTCAAACCTGCTAGTGAGCTCATACCTTCAACGTAGACGATCTCGCCAAGTGCTCTCCCTACGATGTACCGAACAAAAATCACACAAATTGAATGCTGCAGTATTTTGAAACCCCGTGAAATGACAATGGTCAGAATAGTATGAGTGTAGCCAAGGATGGAGAAGCGGATGTGATTTAAATGCAAAGATAATTACGACGAAGGACGTTTATTATAGACTGATTAAAAACTAGCGCAACGCTTTGAATAAACAATTAGGGAAACTCTGTATATATATATATATATATGAAGATTGTTCTTTCTGACATGTCCGAAAGAACAGATACCATCTTCATATATATGGCTCACCGGCCATTTGACCATCTTCTTCTGTGCGGATGCATAATCAGTGCCCGAACTCTTATGAGAATCGGCAGTAAAGCCGGGATTAATGAGTATGATGGGCAGGGGCACTATGAATATAGTGCGGGACAATAAGTTGCGAATGTGGGTCTCACGGGAGGCGTGTGAGAGATAAGTCCCTGCAGTCGCACTATCCTCTGTGTCTTCGGTGGCTCAGATGGATAGAGCGTCTGCCATGTAAGCAGGAGATCTCGGGTGCGAGCCCCAGTCGGCGCACACATTTTCAGTTGTCCCCGTTGATTTATATCAACGCCTGTATGCAGCTAAGGGTATTCATTTCATTGCAATTAGGGAAACAATTGGCTA
The DNA here is from genome assembly GCF_023898315.1 of Schistocerca nitens. Taxonomy (NCBI): domain Eukaryota; kingdom Metazoa; phylum Arthropoda; class Insecta; order Orthoptera; family Acrididae; genus Schistocerca; species Schistocerca nitens. The sequence continues at coordinate 797,002,775 of NC_064615.1, forward strand.
TCTATTTAAAAAATTGCACTCTGGCTTATACGACTTCAGTGTTGAATAATGGACACTACGAAACCGTGAAGAACAGTGTTAGGAAAGTTTTGGAACTTGAGTGTGTTTGGATGTACAAGATGTGAAATCTAGATTTAAATTACAAAAATAAATTGATTAGAAATGAAATAATATTATAATGAAAATTGAGATAAAGATGAATGTTGTTCCATTAAATGATTTTGGTCCTAATAATATTTTAAATTCGTTGTGTAAGGTTAAGTTTATTTTATTTCAGATAATATTAATGAATTCAGATATTAATGAATTCAGACAATATTAATGAGTAGAGGCAGGGTCACAGGAGATCCTGAAACAACCACCGTAATCTGAAATGAATGGGTGAGGGGAAGTAGAAAAGGGTTTATAATGACAGGGATGCATTTGGGGAAAACACCTATAACATCCTTTTGTGGTAAGACATCCTGCTGATGAATACAGAAATGGAGGATTTTAAGCACGTAAATTTGAGTTGACGACCGTCTTCACTGACTATACGAGTCACGTTCGTAAAAAAAAGTTATCAGCGAAAGTAAATAATGACGCTTACTTGTTTCTATTTGCCAATGAAAACAGGTGGAGTAACTGTTTGTTTTTTTGCGGCAGGGTAGCTCGGTTCGCAAATAGATTTGTGCGTTCCCATGTTTCATCAGACAGCGGCTGCTGCGTCATCAGCGGCGCGAAGTGCGGGCGACCTGTAAACAGCACGCCGGGCCGAACCGCGCCGCGTCACACGGTCGATCGCTCCTCTCTGCGCTGCTAGCTTTTATTTTGCTGAGGCACAGAGCAAAGCGAATAAATATGGACGTGTATATGCGGCGGAATTATTCATAGGCCAAGGACGGCCAGGCTCGCAGAGGGCGGGCCCCGGCAGCGCTGAGACAGCCTGTTTCAAATCGTACACTCTGGCGCCACGGTGGCAGCCGCTAGTCTCTGCCCACCAAGTTTCCTTGGCCATTAACACAAAAGGGATAAATGTGTGGCGCACTTCATTCTAGTCAATCACGAATTCGTGCTGATGGCTGCAGGGTTAGACAAAACGAAATAATACTGATACAAATAAGTTGGTGAGACAGGATTACAGTGACGGACCGTTGAGAGTGTTAACGGCGCTTTTTAGAACAAGGATGACCGCATCGAACAACCAGTCAACAGAATGGCATAGTTCAGTCAAACTAAGGCATATCTCTATCATTATTTCATAAGTAGCTATACAAAATCATGCCAGAATACATTCTAAAACCAAAAACATGACGCACTACGAAAGAATTATCCGAATGGGACGGAAATCGGTAGATGTGATGCAGGGTCATAGTCAGATGTACCTGAACGACCTGAAATGCGTTCGTCTGATTTGTATGCAACCGACATAACGTAACTGTCTTGCATGTCCTCTGTTCTCTTTCTGGTACCGTCGTTTGACTATACAAAATTGTTACCGCAAGAGGCCACAAGAAATAACGGCTCTATATGACTTTCAATCCAGATACAAATTATTACCACGATAATGCAAATATAAAAAAACAGGTTATCAGAGATGACACAGCAACTACACTTGTAAACTCAAATTTACAACAATAAATGACATTTCAAAAGCAAGTTTCAACTCGGAAATATACAACGAAAATCTTACAATGTAAGCTTCTACAGCTGTTACTGACATCACTTAAAACTTCCGGGCTATTAGGCCTTGGCCGATGTATAAAACTTTCTCCAGGAGAAAGTTTTAAGTGATATGACGAAATTTTTTTTACTGGGTTGGGATCCAGGATTCTAACCCAACCGCTACTGTTCCTGTTAACGAACCAAGAAGGATCTTAGATACGGTTTCACTCACAACTAACAAAGTATGAGCAGGTCTTACCTTCAAATACCATGGCATAGAGTTTTGTGTCCGACGGAGATTTGAATGCAACACCTAATCAGATTACTAAGAAAGCACGATCAGCTGTTAGAACTCGTAATTTGTTACCAGTAGCATGATGATTGAAACAAAGGACGAGACGAAAAAGTTTTGCTTTACCAGGATTCCAGTCCAGCACCTATCGTCGTTGATTTGTAGTCACGAATAGACGTTAAAAACAGGTTTATTTCACAAGTAGTGAGCTGTGTACATTTCTGAACTGATAACAACATGACAAAAAGCTCTATGCTGTCCGGGAGTCGAACCCTACACATATCATCGTTGTTGACTACACATGAAAAGACGTTGACTATCTACTTCTTTTTCATCAGTAACTAGGATTTGCACGTTTGAACCTGACATAAAATGACGAAAAGTTCTGTGTCTGTCTGGGAGTCCCCACCATTACTGTTGAACAACCGCGGAAAGGCGTTAAAATCATAATAATTTATCACCTTCAGTTTGGTGTGCGCATGCTACATCTTGAAAGGTCAGGATAGAAACTTTTGAGCCAGACCAGGATTCGAGCCCAGTCGTGGAGACCCTGAGTAGTTCGGAATCGTCGAGAAAAAATGAAACGGTGGACTTGATTACAAAAGGCGAAGACTGGCTTTCTGTGCTTTATAAAAATTGTTGCCAGGTGATAGAATCGAACCCAGAGCTTAGAAATCTTTCCGAAGGACCACCAACCTGTGTCATAATGAGAGATGATCTACATTGAAAGAGAATTCTGATTCCTTGGAGACTGACTACAATCTGTTCGAAACATTCATTTCCTTGTTAGTCTACTTTGATATTCCCTAGCTGCCATTGCTATCCAGTGCGTGCTTTTTACTTAATTTACTGAAATAAAATCACCTATGAGTCATCTGCACGAACTGGCAACAGGGTAGGATGGGGAAATTTCTACAGGAAATTTTGCTTTCCACTTGTAATTCTGTGCTGATGTGTGGATTTAGGGTCGGTTAATAAATATGAAGCATTGTAAACGCATTGTCTAGTTATTGTACACACTCTCATCTTTACATTTTAAACTGTATTTCGTCTCGTATAGCTGCATTTGATCGAAGGCCACATTTATCTAAGAAAAAGTAGATTAGTACATTAATTTATGGAACTTTTCTTACGCGTATTGCTAATATATTTACCAGTTGTCACTTTTTACTAAATTGTTGTTGCCATAACGTATTGAATCTTGTCTATTTGAAGGTTACAAGGATTGTAAATTAAGGGTTAGGAAACGGAGGGTGATGTTGGAAGAAGTGTAATATTAGTGATATTTTGTTCTCTTAAGATTTAATACACTTTTTCTGGCATCGGAGGCAGCTGGAAAGATTTGTTCCTTGTATGGGACAGGCGCATGCCAGAAATTATGTCAAAAAATTGTTTACTCGTTTCAAGTAGAGTCACTTGGACGTGAATTACTCGTCACATTCTTTAAGACGACTGGCGTTTTTATGGTTCTCCATTGCGGAATACCCGATTACTGGCAGTTGTGATGAACTGCATCCGTTTACCCACCGTGGGACAGCTGCACTCAAACGACGATGTTGGGTAAAATCAAAGAAAAGAATCTTAAGGTTAAACGCCCCGTCAGCTATGAGGTCATTAGACACAAAGCAGAAGCTTCAATTGTAAAGGTTGGGGAACGAAATCGATTTTGACCATTCGCAGGAAAGATCCCACCATTTGCTTCAATCGATTTAAGTATATGACAGATAATTCAAATCAGGAAGGTTAGAGGCGGATTTGAACCACTGCGCATTAACTCTATAATTAGAAAGTAGTGGGTAGCCCTAACAGAAACTGTCTGAAGCAAAGGCAATTGTGGTCTGTTTTTAACAGTTGAGGTCCCTTGCTAGAAGTACACTCTGAGTGCGGTATTCCTCAATAATAGAGAGAACAGTAATGTTAAATATAAGGTCAGTTGTAGATCCAGTATGGAATGACCTTTATGGAATCAAATAATAAATCTGACACCCAAGAATAACACCTTAAGTGACAATCAGATTATCTACCGGAAATGGCAACGAAATATCAAGTAAATCGACTATCACATAGTCGCCAACTGTATTCTACAACGTTGCCAGGTCTCCATTAGATTAGTGACAGAAAGAATACGTCGGCTCAGCTGATGTTCTTAGCTGGCTAGTTCTTGAGAAACTCTTTTCCGAAGACGCGGCGAAGGTGTCTACCACAGCGTTGACTGGCAACCGAAATATCTGTAGCATAGCCAAGGGTCTTTTCAAAGACCAAAAACAGGACTTAGAAAGCTATGAAGAAAATGAAACAAGCGGATGAGTACAGTGCAAGTTCGATAATGCGAGAGATTATATTTCTGATCTGTGTATGCTGCGATGTCGCCAGATAACGACCCAGATGCGTTCCATAGGATTTACTTAAGGTGAATTTGGTCACCGAGACATCAAAGTGAGTTCACTATAATGATCCTCAAACCACTGTAGCGCGGTTCTGGTTCCGAAACAAGAACAATTATACTGCTGAAAGATAACATCGCCGTCGAGGAAATCAGCAATCATGAAGGGCTGCATGTGGTTCGCATCTGTCAGCGTGTCTTTGAATACTACGACAAGTCGCATCTTGCATAGCATAATACTGCTCCCATCCTTTGACCACTTCCCGCAGATGTTCACGAGAGTAGCAACTGAATATTCAATCAGCTTTGCCGTTTTCGTAATACTCATTCACAGGCTCTGCGAAATAATGATCTCCCCTTTGTGAAAGTCGCTTATCTCAATGGATAACCCCATATCATCGCTAGCGTGATCCTCTGTCTGAGTCTGCTCTGCTTACATACTTTTGTTAGCGCGTCACGTGGCAGCAACGCCACCAGGCGGCATCCAATGCCACAGTGGACAGTGGTCGTAATGTCTTGGGTCATTAGTGCACACTGCACTAATACAGATGAATTGCAACTTACCATGGTAACGTTACAACAAAAGTCTTCTGTAATAAATTACCCTTAACACAAATGCCTACAAGTCATCACGACCTGGTAAAATAGTATCCACTTTTGCCATAAAGCTGTCTGTGACTATATGCAGTCCACGGTTACGGTGAAATAGCGTTACAGGACTACCGCGAAAGTATGGAAACACAGCATTGTGGGCAGGCACATAACGAAATCCTGTTAAAAAATTATTTAGTTCCCCAGTTAAGTCACTACAGGCCGGCCGGTGTGGCCGTGCGGTTCCAGGCGCTTCAGTCTGGAACCGCGTGACCGCTACGGTCGCAGGTTCGAATCCTGCCTCGGGAATGGATGTGTGTGATGTCCTTAGGTTAGTTAAGTTTAAGTAGTTCTAAGTTCTATGGGACTGATGACCACAGATGTTAAGTCCCATAGTGCTCAGAGCCATTTGAACCATTTTTTTAAGTCACTACAATTGTTTCTTCACAAAAAAATAAAAACTATCTCTGCAGAAGCAGAAAAAGCAACAATAAAAGTTTGCAAATCTGTAAGTTTTTCAGTTTTAAGTTTACTGTGTACTGAATCAAAGTAGAAAGAAATTTTATAATGGAGAATTTTTCTAAAGATTTCTTTACTGTTTGTCGATCTGACTGAGGGAATCTTTGTCGGAGAAGAAGCAAAAATTTTGTCTCCAGGGATATTTCAACCGATACCTACCACTGTCTTCGCTTTGTAGGGTGAACACCCCTCCGTTATCGGACATCTGTCGAACAGAGCTGTCTCTTTGCCCCACTGACGGTCTCGATGGATAGCTTGCAACGTAAGAGACGAGCGTGATGGTAGTTTCTGTTTGGAACGAGCTTTCTGTACTCAAAAACATTAATTTTCTAATTCTATGCCGTCCTTAAGTGAGAACCATTCAGAACATTTAATCAAAATCACAAGAAAATATTAAGTGAATGTAGCAGGATAATTCTCTACCAATCCAGGTTCTAAGCCGATGGTCAAGCTGTTACCAAATATATTCTGGGTTGTTTTCCGTATATTATTTTCCGCACCGATTCTCTGAACAACCTCCTCGTTCATTCCGTTATCAATCTACATAACTTCCAACATTCTTCTGTAGCATCACATCTCAAATGCTTCGAGTCTCATCTATTCCGGTTTTTCCACAGTCCATGTTTCACTACCCTACAATGCTGTACTCCAGACGTACATTCTCAGAAACTTCTTCCTTAAATTAAGGGCTATGTTTGATACCAGTAGACTTCTCTTGCCCTGGAATGCTCTTTCTTCCGGTGCTAGTCTGCTTTTGATGAACTCTTTCCTCTGTCCATCATTTGTTATTTTGCTGCCTAGACAGCAGAATTCCTTAACTTCTTCTTCGTGACCACACAATCCAGATGTTAAGTTTCTCACATCTGTTATTCCTCATTACCTTCGTCTTCCTTCGATTTACTCTCAGTCCATATTATGTACTCATTAGACTGTTCATTCCATTCAGCAGATCCTGTAATTCTTTTTCACCTTCACTCAGGATAGCAACGTCATCAGCGAATCGTATCATTGATATCCTTTCATCTTGAATTTTAATGTCACTCCTGAATCTTTCTTTTAGTTCCTTCGTTGCTTCTACAATGTGCAAATTTAACGGTATGGGTGAAAGATTACGTCCCTATCTTACACTCTTTTTAATCCGACTACTTCGTTCTTGGTCGTCCACTCTTATTATTCCCTCTTGGCTCTTGTACACGTTGTATATTACCTGTCTCTCCGTATAGTTTATTCTTCTCATAATATCGATCATCTTGCACCATTTGACGTTATCGAACGCTTTTTCCAGGTCGACAAATCCTATGAACATGTCTTGAGTTTTCATCTTACTTCTTGCTTCGATTATCAGCTGCAAGGTCAGAATTGCCTCTCTGGTGTCCTTACTTTTTCTAAAGCCAAACTAATCGTCATTTACTTACTATGCCCAGCAAAACCACTACCTTCACAGCGGTTTTCTCTGCTACTGTTAAGAATAACATAATATAGTAATCGTCATTTTCCCCATGACAGTAACTGTGGGAATGCAAGGAACAGCTCTACATCTCTAGTGACCTGACTGTCTGGCTGCCAAATACATAGACATCTGAGGAGCCAATGTATTAAGCACACTTAACGCGCTAACTTTTAAGAGCTCGTAAGCTGGTCACATGACCATGACATCGGCTTTCGTTTGTTTAGAACGGTTGTCTAAGCCATATATTCCAGTTTTTCGTTTCGTGACTTTGATGTCCTACATTTCCATTTTGGTTTTCGTATACATAACATATTAACTTTGGTTAGGGCCTTATTACATTGGTAGACTAACTGCAGAACACGGTTAAACACTACACACAGATTAGCACTTTTCTGTATGAGGAAAGGCTCCCCATTGCAACATGACAGCAGGTTAGTGTGGAGCGCTTCCGCTTCCAACATCTTGTAGCCATGTAGAACTTTAAGTTCACAATCATTTTTTTAAAACAAATTACCGTAAAAAGCTGTTATTCCATCAGTTTCAACTCTGCAACGGTTTTTCTGTTGCTCGGTTCAACATCTAAGAAAATCCAGACGAGAATCGAGCCTTAGAAACAAATTAAGACCAAAGCTGCAACAGATAAAATAACATGTGCAAATGTACTACAGTTGAAATACACTACACTAATGAGCATTCGTAAAGATACCTATGAGTAACCTTTGTCATCGATACAGTCTATAACTACACTGGCGGAAAGAACTTAGTATAGCCTTTCAGAGGTTTCCAGTTCACTCAAGATTTATACTTGCAACAGTGCATACTGAGTGCATGAAATGATTCCATTTTACAGAACAATAGCACAAGCAGTTCTGAGGTACGAAGTATCGGCCCATGCTGAAGCAGCAGTGTTAGTATGTGGTGTAGCCTCCAGGCGAATACTGTCCTGGGATACTGCTCGGCTTGGTGGTTGCCGAGTCACACGAGTCATTTCTCGTACCATCATATCCCACACGTGCTCGATTGGAGACCAGTGTTGAGAAGTTGCTGCACATCTTCCAGAGTACGCTGAGTTTCACGGCCATTGTATGGGCGAGCATTGTCAAAATAAAATGGTTCAAATGGCTCTGAGCACTATGGGACTAAACATCTGAGGTCATCAGTCCCTTAGAACGTAGAACTACTTAAACCTAACTAACCTGCCTGAGGCAGGATTCGAACCTGCGACCGTAGCGGTCGCGCGGTTCCAGACTGAAGCGCCTAGAACCGCTCGGCCATACCGGCCGGCCGAGCATTGTCCTATTTGAACAATACATCACCTTCCTGTTGCGAGAAGGGCATAAAAACGGGTCTAACAATATTCTGCACGTAGCAAGCAGTGGTTAGCGTCCCTTCCAGAAACACCAAAGGTGAACGACAGTTGTAGCTTATCGCACTCCAGACCATAACGCCTGGGGTAGGGCCATGTGACTTGGACTAATGCGCTCTGCGAGACAAGGCAAATGACTATCATCTGCGTGTAGGCAGACTGCTTTTATCGCTAAAGACCATGGCGGGCCATTCCAAGTGATCCTCTAACAGCATTAGTCGAGTTGTGCTCGTTGATCCTGTGGTGTGAATGTAGTACGGGTTAGAGGTGTGCGTGCCCGTAGTCCCACTGATAATAACATGTTCGCAACAGTTCGTGTTGGCACGTCTGGGCTCACATGCCCTCTTATCTGTGCTGTGGTAGCTGTACGATCTGTCAGTGCTGCCCTTACAGTACGATGACACTGGCGGGCGTCTGTGCACAGTGGGCGTCCAGAATCTCGTCTACAGATGTGAGAGTGTTCACATGACAATTAATACCAGCACTGCTGCACAACTGACGCAGCACATCCAAGTTGTGTGGCAGTTCTCGGAAAGAATCAGCCCGCCACCCGGAAGGCTGCATTTTTATCCATTTCAAACCTTTTAACTTGGCTGTAGGGAGCACGAGTCCATCTACATGTAATGGTCGCCTGCTTACTTCAGACGTTTGCATTATACTGAGCCTTCTGGCTGTGAGATTTCCCTATGAAAAGGTAGACACAGACGGCGCCCTGTTAGTTATCTGTTGGCAGACGACGCTGAAATCATTATCAGTACTCTACTATCCCCCAGGTGACATATGCCGCCATCATATCAAATCGACGTCGTCTTCCCAGGCATACTAATTCTTTTGCAGCAGCGTATTTAGCCGGCCGCGGTGGTCTCGCGGTTCTAGGCGCGCAGTCAGGAACCGTGCGACTGCTACGGTCGCAGGTTCGAATCCTGCCTCGGGCATGGATGTGTGTGATCTCCTTAGGTTAGTTAGGTTTAAGTAGTTCTACGTTCTAGGGGACTGATGACCACAGCAGTTGAGTCCCATAGTTCTCAGAGCCATTTGAACCAGCAGCGTATTTATAAACTGCGTAATATATTTTGGATTTTTGTGGTATGTTATGTATAAAATACAGCATTAGTTCATTACCCTGTAAGACTTACCTGGTCAGATTAATAAATGTACATTACAACATTCGTATTTTATGTATATTGTGAAGCAGCACCATCACAAAATTATCCTGCTCTTTGCAAGTGTATCGAATGCTTTCCAAACCGAGCAGTAAATTAGTTCTCATACAAATATTCCAGTACTCACTGTGTCAAGACACTTACCAGCCAAGTGAGGTATCTGACACTTATCGTCAAGGCTAGTGACGTTCCGTGTGCACGCAACACGGCTCGCAAGCTGAGACGAGCAGAGGAAGCAGCACCTTGTGAAATTCATTCAGCATAGCGCTGTCTGGCTGTGTGATATCCTGGCGCTGTACAGTCTTTCTTGATGTTAAACTACAGAAATGCATTAAGACGTGGTGTTGACATATGTATGGATGTAAGACACAGTATTCTACGGGAAAATGACGTTTATTCTTATCTATTTAGACGTACGTCTAAGATAGATTGCTCAGCTGGCAGTTTTGGTGGCGAGGTGATCATGGTTCCAACTAAGAGCATCCTATGCATTTACCTATTATGTCTTTCTTCTTCGCAGAGCCAGCAACGCCCATTCACAGCAGTCGCTCGCCAGGTGGTCTTACCTCCCACACATCATGTAAACTGCCCCATGTATATTGTTGGCACTCCAAGGGTCAGTGACTGCCCAGGTTACACAGCGTGTATCTTACGGCATGCAGGCCACCACACACCTCTTTCGTATTGTCTCTAAATTTAGCACTGGATCAGAGGCTGTAAAAATAACAACAAAACCTAAATATAAACACATTAAATAAGAAAATGTCATAAGATTATCACTTCATCACAACTGGTCAATGTGTCTCCAAAATTATACATGCAATTGTTCTCCAGGTCTTGAATGTAATCAGTTCAACGCTAGCTCCAGCTCTCACGCAAACTTACTTTACATAAAAAATAACTGACATATACTTACTTCTTTTGTTTGACTGACTTCTGCTGCTCGCTTCACTTCATATAGGACAAGGTATAGATGCCAAATGGCAGCCTTCATGCAATCGAACTATTATCATTAAAATTGCTCGAAAGGCTGGGGAACTGATCTTGGACATCATTGGTGAACAGGGGAGGGGGGGGGGTGATTACGCCATTGCACGAGTGCCAGATGCTGGTGTCAGCTTTTTTGAAAAAACCAATGACGATTACATCAGTTCCAGGAATGCCAGAACCGGCAATGACCCTCTGCTACTTACGACAATATGCAGAACACCACTGACTTTCCGCAAGATGACAATCATTGCGACTTCCCTTGGCACGCTTCAGAGAGAGGCAGTGGTGTGTCAAAAACACCTGACACTGTATTGTCAGAGTTCTACTTCTTTGGATAATATCACCATGGATGTATCCACATGTGAAGACACAACGAGAGCAAAGATTGCCAGTTAACTTTTGTCATCATGATGGTATGAGTTGCGACAACGTACGCAACACATTCACCTCTGGTTCACATTTCTGTTAAATTGGACAGTAGCCAAAACATTTGCGAAATATAAAGGCCGGTACTCTGTGATATATCTTCCAAGTCTCCTTAAAGTGATCTTTCAACAAGATAACGCAAGACCAGTGCTTTCCTAACACACGTGCGTATGGAGGGTGACCAGCCGATGCTCTCACCATCAGGTTCTCTAGATCTGTCAACTGTTGAAAACTTTTGGTCAGGGATTGCCGAGATTTTGGCATACCACCATTTGCCGGTACACTCTATGGTTGTGAAACATTTACTGTGGGAAAACCCGAACTGAATAGAATCGAGGCATTTGAGATTTGGTGCTACAGACAAATGTTGAAAATTAGTTGGACTGATAACTTAAAGAATGACGACGTTCTCCTCAGAATCTGTGAGGAAAGGAATATGTGGAATACGCTGACAAGGAGAAGGGACAGGATGATAGAACATCTGTTAAGACATTGCGGAACACCTTGCATGGTACTGGAGGGAGTTGTAGCGGATAAAAATTGTGGACGACGTCAGCGATTGGAATACATACAGCAAATAATTGATAACGTACTTTTCAAGTGCTGAGATGAGGAGGTTGGCACAGGATAGGAATTCGTGATTCAAAAACATTAATTTTCTAATTCAATGGCGTCCTTAAGTGAGAATCATTCAGAATATTTAATCAAAATCACAAGAAAATATTAAGTGAATGTAGCAGGATAATTCTCTGCCATTCCAGGTTCTAAGTCGAAGGTCATGCTGTTACCAAAATAATCTGGGGTGTTTTCCATATATTCCTTTCCTCGCAGACTCTCTGGACAACCTCCTCATTCATTACGTTATCAATCTACATAACTTACAACATTCTTGTGTAGCATCACATCTCAAATGCTTCGATTCTCTTCTATTCCAGTTTTCCCATAGTCCATGTTTCACTACCCTACAATACTGTACTCCAGACGTACGTTCTCAGAAATTTCTTCCTTAAATTAAGGCCTATGTTTGATACTAGTAGACTTCTCCTAGCCGGGACTGCTCTTTTTGCCAGTGCTAGTCTGCTTTTGATGAGCTCCTTCCTCTGTCCATCATTGGTTATTTTGCTGCCTAGGTAGCAGATTTCCTTAACTTATACTTCGTGACCACACAGTTCTGATTTTAAATTTCTTGCTGTTCTCGTCTCTGTTAGTTCTCATTACTTTCGTCTTTCTTCGATTTACTCTCAGCCCATATTCTGTGTTCATTAGACTGTTCATTCCATTCAGCAGATCCTGTAATTCTTTTTCACTTTCACTCAGGATAGCAATGTCATCGGCGAAGCGTATCATTGATATCCTTTCACCTAGAATTTTATTCCACTCCTGAATCTTTCTTTTGTTTCCATCGCTGCTTCTTCGATGTGCAGATTGAACAGTGTGGGTGAAAGACTACATCCCTTACACCCTATTTAATCCGAGCACTTCGTTCTTGGTCGTCCACTCTTATTATTCCCTCTTGGCTCTTGTACATGTTGTATATTACTCGTCTCTCCCTGTACCTTAACGAATTTTTCTCAGAATATCGAACATTTCGCACCAATTTAAATTGTCGAACGCTTTTTCCACGTCGATAAATCCTATGAATATGTCTTGATTTTTCTTTATTCTTGCTTCCACTATGAACTGCAATGTCAGAATTGCCTCCCCGGTGCATTTACGTTTTCAAAAGCCAAACTGATCGTCATCCAACATATCCTCAATTTTTGTTTTTCATTCTTCTGTATGTTATTGTTGTCAGCAACTTGGACGGATGAGCTGTTAACCTGATTGTGCCACAATTCTCACACTTGTCAGCTCTTGCAGTCTTCGTAATTGTGTGGATGATATTTTTCCGAAAGTCAGATGATATGTAGCCAGAATCGTACATTCTAGACACCAAAATGAATAATCGTTTTGTAGCCACTTCCCCCAATGATTTTAGGAGTTCTGATGGAATCTTATCTGCCCCTTCTGCCTTATTTGATCTTAAGTCTGATTCTAATGATGGATACCCTATCTCTTCTCAATCGTCTCCTGTTTCGTCACATCAGACAAATCTTCCCACTCACAGAGGCTTCCATGTATTCTTTCCATCTCTCTCCTCTGCATTTAACAGTAGAATTCCCATTGCACTATTTATGTTAATACCCTTGCTTTTAATTTCACCGACGGTTATTTTTAGTTTCCTATACGCTGAGTCAGTCTTTAACCCGCCTACCTCTCCGGCTAATTAGGCTTTTCCATATGTCCGTGTACCTGAAGTCTCTAATCTGTGGGGTAAAGGCATCTACTCCGAAGAATAATGCAAAACCGAGAGTAGTAGATGAAGTTATAACCGAATCGCCAGTGGCGCCATGTGGCGAAGTAGGACCCTTTATGTGACAGTTCTGTACATTCACTGTACAGTGCAGAGTAAAATGTGCTTCGTCCCTTCAAAGAACATTCCCCGGACACATATCATCCATTCCCAAGCAGGCCAAAAAACCAAGAGAAATTCACGGCATTGTAGCCTATCTTGGGGCTTCGTTTGGTGTACGTTCTGAATCTCATAGAGATACCAGTATAAAATGCGTGGCAAAATCTTTTGAGCTATTGATCACTGAAGATACAATTCCCGTGCCACAGCTCGAGCACTAACTGCAGAATTTGAGGCGTGTGCTGCACGATCGGCTATAGCTACAGCAAGATCATCAACAATTGCTATGGATATGTTTCTCCCCTCTCCCTGCTGCACCACCTAATTTACCTATTTCTTCAAGCATCTTGATTATATTCCTTAGCCCGTTTATTGACATGGGGCTCCATCGCATCTGTTTCTCTCGACGACAGTCCCGCAATGTAGGGCCGCTATTACCGCCGTTGTTATAAGACAACAGCAATGCACGGTCTTTCTTCTCATTAGGCATTGCGTTTCTTTCGGGAAACTTCAACCTTCTAAAACTTTTCATGAATAGTCGCGTTACAAAAGAAAGCAACATGCGACGTCAAGCGACAGACATGGAAGTCAAACAGGAAACATTTTACATTTTGACTGTGCTGTAAGCGCCATATTTTCACCTGCTGGCAGAAACTGAAGCTAATGTTGTTTCCAGCATAATCCACCAACGCACTGGCTGATGAACATACCTACGAGGTTTCAGTGTCCTACGATGTATGCAGCCCGCACTGCAACAATTGGAGCACCGTCAGTTTCATTATAACCAAATTTTCAAATGTGTGAATTCCTAAGGGTTCAAACTGCTGAGGTCATCATTCCTGAGGGAGGACTCGAATTTCCGGCGGGAGGGGCCGCGCAATCCGTGACATGGCACCTCAAACCGCGCGTCCACTCCGCGCGGCGCCATTATAATCACCCAGTATAAAGCGTGTAGGGAGTAGGTCTCACACAATAATGTTCACATAGTCTATGACGGTCGTGGTGCCTTCGATTACCACCACAGATCCCTTGGAAGTCCACGTGACTGTCCCCCGTAGCATGATACCCTCCCCATTGCCCTGCGTCCATATATACTACAATTGCAATTAACGATGCTGTTGTCTCAACACAAAAACACATATCCTGATGAGATTTGGACGTAAGAACTTGTCGCCTTCTCGTGGTTTCACCATGCTTCACCCACTTCCCATGTATGCTCATGATAGTCGCACGCGAACAGCCTATCAGCTTCGGCATTCTCGAAGTGCTCGTTCTCTGGCGCTGGGCCTAACGTTGTTTCAATTGTCAAAGTCACTTATGAAAATGTATTTCCCATTTTCGGTCCGTATCGTCACTAGAATGATTTCCCATCAGTCTCTGTTCCGGTTATACCTTTCCCTTACCGCATAGTATCATGCAGCGTCGTCTGGCAACATTAAGTCTCGCAGTGGTCATAACGTGTTTCCCCGTTCTGCGATCTATACTTGTCCAAATTTAAACGAAACTGATCAAGGTAACTTGTAGCAAATTGGCGTTCACTACCTGCCGTGACAGCAGCTTCAAAGGAAGCGTTGTCTATCGTTCCAATCCTGCACAGCCTTCGACCTAGCAAAAGTTGTTGACCATTAGGACCGGTTCAGCCACCTGTAGCGCTGGTCCAGCATGGTGTCAACACAAGAACGAAGCAGAACCGTTCGTCCCTTGATAACAGCAGATGCCAAGGACCACTGTTTGACTACTTCTCCTCCACAGCCGGCCGAAGTGGCCGTGCGGTTAAAGGCGCTGCAGTCTGGAACCGCAAGACCGCTACGGTCGCAGGTTCGAATCCTGCCTCGGGCATGGATGTTTGTGATGTCCTTAGGTTAGTTAGGTTTAAGTAGTTCTAAGTTCTAGGGGACTAATGACCTCAGCAGTTGAGTCCCATAGTGCTCAGAGCCATTTGAACCATTTTTTTCTCCTCCACATATCTCTCTGCAGAGACATTATGCCCTGCGCAAACTACAGTTTTATTATACTGCAGACCACTCCTGAAAGCCGACTGTTTACCCCCGTTACATCATGGTAATTTTGCAATATCTTGGCCCCTCCCTTCGACATAATTTTGTGATCCCTCGTTTGATGTTTAACATTGGTGAACGGAATACATCTATAGCACTACTCTGCGAATCACTATAAAGTCCTCGGCAGAGTTTATTTACATATGCTGAGTATACTGAAATTTGACATTAAAATCGTATAAATGCGGGAGTTATCCAAACAGTAAGATCGGCCACAAAATGATAATCACAGTGAAAATCAGAAATTTTTTATTTGCATTAATTAGGTACACCTTCCAGCTACTTCTCTACGCCGTCGCCTCTCCGACTTAGGCATTTGTAGCCTTGTACCATCTTTACAGTACCCTCGTCGTATGAGGCAGCTGCCTGTGCTTTCCACCATTTTTCTACGCTGGCCTGCATCTCGTTGTCTATGCCATAACGGTGTGTTTACAGATTACGGTTCATGTGAGCAAAGATGAAAATCAGAGGGAGTCACGTCCGGGCTACGTGGTGTCTCGTCATACACTTCTCATCGAAAACGCTGCAGGAGCGTCTTCATTTCCCCTGCAGTTGCGATCGAGAATTGTCATGAAGAAGAAAACGCATGACAGTTATGTTATGTGGGGTTGCATGAAATCGTGAGAAATCTTTCGTCGGCACCCACACGTACTCGGCGAGAGACACTATTTGCTAGGCATCTTTCTACGTGCTCACTGCGTGCTCAGAACTGCAAAGTGCGATGTGACGCAATCGACTGACATATTATGGAAAGTATTAAACACATCTACGCAAAGCTTCATCGGATTTTCACTGTGGTTTCCATTTCGGAACCGATCGAAACTTATTTTCTGGACGCCCCTCGTACTTCTTGCCAGTGACGCTTTAAAAATAATTTTATGTACAATTTTGACATGAATTTAAGTGCGTTAATTAATGCACGACCAGAGGAGATCAAGTAAGTTGTTAACACACAATAAATAAGTAATTTAAGGATATTACATATGCACTGGTTTATTGTAACCGATCATGTTGAAACAAAATTCAAGATCGTTTAATTTCAGTCTGAAGCAGACTCATCCTTATCCTCAGTTTGTCTTGCGAATGCGTTCCCGTGATTCCGGCAATGGTTGCAATTTAAAAGTTTCATTTTTTATTTGTTATAAATGCTTATTCACCACATTTTAATTTTGTGTGCATTGCCTTAGATTTAAATGTGTCATAGAAATAAAGGGAATATCGTGTATTTATCAAAGTAAGACATGGAAGAACTTTCAGTTTTTGTCGTCTTCTGTCGGGATGATAAGTGTTTTACTATGAACCAGATTCGTTTTCCACAGTGAAGGCATTAGCAATTTCTACCTTGCTGCGCACAGCGAAGGAAGCAAGCTGCAGACGTTAACGACCTGCATTACTCGATTTCCGCTCGCAGCAGGCCCTTCAATTGTAGAATACCGGGAAGGTATTCCAATTACGCAGCCGGCGCAAACCACAGGCTTCGTGGCTCCTATTGTGGCAACCCGATACTGCTCCTTGTTTAGCGAAACCACGAGGAGCGTGGGCGGCGGGATGCGTTCGAGGGGCGAATCAATAGTCAAGCTTTCCGGTGGTAAACTTCCGCTCCGTTGTTTCTGCGAGTTTCAGAAAATAGCCACTATTTTACCTAGCGCACCGTATAACGCTTCCAGGGTAAATCAACATACTTTACAGGAGATGGACAAAAACATGTAAACATCGAAAACAGAGCACATTACAATGCCTAATACGGTGTACGGAAACCGTTGGCGTTCAAAACAGCTTACGTTCGTATCGGAATGGATAAATTCAGTTCCTGTCTTGTTTTCAAGAGGATCTTTTATCATTCTTCCTGCAAAATCGCGCCAAGTTCAGGCAACGATGGCGGAAGTGGATATCGATCACGCACCCATCTCTCCAAAGTAGACCACACAGGCTCAATGATATTCCGATCTGGAGGCTGTGCTGAACACGGAGATCCGACAATTCATCCTCGTGCTGACAAAACCAGTACTGAACTATGCGAGCTGTGTTATCAGAGCTCTTTCGTCTTCGGACACACCATCACGATTGGGGAACAAACATTGAGACGCGAGACGATTCCGATAAGCCGAAATTCCCACATAATCCTCGGCAGTAATGCGAGTTTGCAGAGTAGCCTTGGGGTCCATGGAATACCAAGATATGGATGCCCAACTCTCCACCGAACTACAGTCATGATCAGTCATGTTTTTCTTTTGGACGTAAACTCGTCCAAAATTTGGAAACAATGTGAAACAAGACTCATCCGACCAAAGGACA
This sequence comes from Schistocerca nitens, assembly GCF_023898315.1. Taxonomy (NCBI): domain Eukaryota; kingdom Metazoa; phylum Arthropoda; class Insecta; order Orthoptera; family Acrididae; genus Schistocerca; species Schistocerca nitens. The sequence continues at coordinate 797,020,403 of NC_064615.1, forward strand.
TCCTTTCATTGTTCCATAATCCAGGGTTTATGGTTTAGACGCTGCGTTTTCCTGTTACGGCTATTTGCATCACTGATGAATGGTTTTGGAAATCCAAATCGTCCTGCAGTTCCCTGCTTATGGACTTCCCTTCGTGTGCTGCTAATAGGATTCGCAAGTTCGACATTGAGTTCTGCAGTGACTTTTGCATCTGTCATCCTCTTAATTTTGTAAGTAGGCTGTTTAGGTTTTCTATGTAAGTAGGCTGTTTAGGTTTTTATGTTGGTAACGCCACGTAGCGCTCTGTATGAAAATCACTGACTGTGCTGTGTGCAATCTGTGGCTGGTTTGCATTGTTGGAATATTTGCTGTTGTAGTGTTGAGAATTTGGATGGGAACAGCGCGTAGCGTTGCGCAGTTGGAGGTGAGCCGCCAGCGGTGGTGGATGTGGGGAGAGAGATGGCAGAGTTTTGAGAGAGGATCTGGACGTGTGTCCATCAGAAAAAAGAAATTTCTAAGACTGGATGTCATGAAGTGACATATACATTATTACTTTTGAACACTATTAAGGTAACTACATTGTTTGTTCTCCATCAAAATCTTTCATTTGTTAACTATGCCTATCAGTAGTTAGTGCCTTCAGTAGTTAGAACGTTTTATTTAGCTGGCAGTATTGGCGCTCGCTGTGTTGCAGTAGTTTGAGTAACGAAGATTTTTGTGAGGTAAGTGATTCATGTGAGGTATAGGTTATTGTTATTCAGGGCCATTCTTTTGTAGGGATTATTGAAAGTCAGATTGCGTTGCGCTAAAAAAAAATATTGTGTGCCAGTTTAGTGTTGATCAGAATAAGTAAACAGAGAAATGTCTGAGTACGTTCAGTTTTGCTCAGCTGTTTGAAAATCAAATAACGTAGAGGTTTTCCAGCACTGTCAGTTATAAATTTTTCTAAGGGGATGTTTCAATTTTTGCCACAATTCTCTTGAATGACTGTCCATCATGCTCACTCAGCACCGACTTTCGTCCCCGTTGTGACTTACTTAGATGGAGATGTTTCTGCACTTTCCCTGTATGCAGTAGAAATCTTCGATACGTTGCCTCTTGAAGCATCAAACGCTTCTTCTACCTTGGTTATGGAATCACCCATCAGACGAGCACCAACAATTTGCCCACAGTTGTATGCACTGAGCCATGTACCCTGAATTACACACAACACTGTTCTGACCACCACTGACACTTGCAACGTATTGAGGACGTTTCACAGGTACCCTTCGTGGCCAAATACACTGCCGGGTTAAAAAATTATTACACCTGGAAAGACGACGTCGATTTTAATCTCATGATGGCGTATGCCACCTGAGGGACAATAGATGTATTGATAATGGTTTCAACGTCGCCCGCCAACAGACGGTGGAGTGGCATAGCTAACTGAGAGCCACTTGAGTCTATCCGTTAGTAGTGAACGCTCACCTTTGTTGTTTCTGGATGGAAAGCTAGCCAGCACTCGGTACGTGCAGGATATTGTTAGACCCAGTGTTGGTATGTTGTTCCAACAGGATAATGCTCTCCCACACACTACGCGTGAAACTCAACCTGCTCTACAAGACGTGCAGCAACTTTCATGGCCGGCACGAACTCCAGAGTTCTCTCCAATTGAGGACATTTGGGGTATGATGGAATCAAAATTGACTCACGCAACTCGTCAACCAACAACTCCTACATAACTACGTGCACAGATGGCGTGGCATAACGTTTCCGAGGGCAGAATTCGCCATCTGTACGATCGACTGGATGCCAGAGCCAGCGCCATCATTGTCCCCCGTGGGGGCTACACCACGTACTGATATGGGTGTTTCAGCGTGGCACGGTACCTGGTACCTCAGAACTGCTGGTGCTGTTGGTCAGCAAATGTAAATCATCTCACATACTCTATATGCACTGTTGCAAGAATAAATCTTGAGTGTTTCTTTAAAGTCAGTACCGCCATTAGACTGTTGTTTACTTACAGTGTTACATTTACACTTACACAATCATGATTTCGGCTTCAAAGTGCCATTATCAAGTGTTTTAAGTGTTAAACAGTGCCTAAGATGGCATACTGTCGTATTTAAAATACACTATTAGACACATTACCAGAAATATCGACCCTTAGACAATGTGTCTAATAGTGTCTTATAAATATGGCAGTATGCCATCTTAGGCACTGTTTAACACTTAAAACACTTGATAATGGCACTTTGAAGCCGAAATCATGATTGTGTAAGTGTAAATGCAACACTGTAAGTAAACAACAGTCTAACGGCGGTACTGACTTTAAAGAAATATGTTATGACTGTGGCCCCGCATTATGAAAAAATTATTAAATCTTGACTGAAATGGGAACCTCTTAAAGAGTGTAATAATTACTTTTTTACCAACATTGTACAACAATGCAACCTGCAGGCGTGGCCACCATCTTGTTTGTGTTGAAGCAAGCATTTGTCCTGGTATCACCGTATTTTTGTCCACCCTCTGTACATATTCCAATATGCATCATTCACTAACAGTAAGAGGAAAAATCATTATGTATACACGTCCCGGCCTCATATATCATTCTCACGTGCCTTACAAGAGGTATAGAATGGAAGTAGCACGAAAGTCGTCTGGTGTCAGACACATTTCATGCCGTGTATCTACACTCCCCTATGTAGGCACTTGTCTGTCTCAAAGAATATGTGGTCACTTTTCCGTCTACTTGGACAGTTTATCTGTGGATGGAGACTATGAGTTTATGTTTCGACGAGTCGCCTGAACATTGAGTTGAGCCAGCCAGTAGGAACGCTTGGTTGCAGAACGGGTTAACGTGGCCATATGCTCAGAGGAAGGAACTACTCTCTCTTTTCCTGCCTTGTTCCATGAGGTTGTGCTTATCTGTTTAGTGCAGATGCGTTTGTCTGGTGATAATGAAATGGGCACACAGAAGCGACTTCGTTCTGGATTATGAGGAGATGGTTGCTGGCTGCTTGCTTGCGCTGTATTGACGTGATTGGCGTCCCATTGGTTTTCAAATTATGCACCATTAAATTTCATTCCGCGAGATAGTTTGCAATCGTATTTAAAGTGGTCAACGTTGGAGTTCAGAATTTCGTTAGGACACATAGGAATCAATGTCCAATTTTTATTCAATCTTTCGGGCTTGCAATTTGCTTATATCATTGTTTTTCCTCTCATCAAATAATATTTGTCTGTTGTTTGTGGGTCGACATGTTGTTGTTGTCGTCAATGTGAAGAGACAAGATGCTAGTGCTGTATAGGGGGTTTCAAAAAGAATGATCTAATTTTGGGTTGTAATAATTACGAAACATGGTACATACCGCCAAGGAAATGTGTGTTGTTTGAAATGAGCCTGACCTAGATCCTTAGACATTAATCAATGCGTCTTCTCAGTTTGCATCTAGTCAAAAGTAAGATGGTGTCCACTCAACAGGAGGTGTTTTGTGCGCTGCAGTTTGCACAGAATGGGTCAGAGATTTCGGTCCCGTGTGCTTTCCGTTGGCGTTTTGACGCTGATCCACCTGCGTCCAGAAACATTCGTTGTTAGTATCGCCAATGTAAAGAGACAAGATGCTAGTGAAAAAAGATCTACACACGCTTCTGATGACATGGTGGAAAGAATTCGGCAAACGCTTGAACAGAGTCCACGAAAGTCTACTCGCTGCGCAAATAAAAAACTCCGATGACTTCATTTTCCACCACACTGGCACAAAAACGTATTTCAGTTTCTCAGTGACACTCTGTTCCAACACTGGATAGGGCGCAAGGAACCCCGAGACACTGTCCTGCATTCTTGGCCTCCAAGATCGCCAGATATGACTCTATGCGATTTCCTCTTGTGAAGGGAAGTGTGCTCATCACCCCTTTACCTCATGACATAGAAGTGGCGAACAGAATAACAGGCTACTGAGTGGAATGTCTTTACTGGACCATGTAAAAGCGTGTATGTAATCTGGGGTTCTTACGAACTTATTTTTCGTTCCCGCATTCTTTATTCAAGCTAACATTTCACGTGTTCCACATCTGTACAGGTGTTCACTTCATCTGCGTTGAAACTTTTATTTTAAATGAAATTTTCAACTATGCAGGTAAACTCGTGCCGCTGTGGAATTTCAAGACACGTGCTTCATGAGAGGGTGACTTCGAAATAAAATTCTGTTATCACATTAGATCAGCTTTTTTCTATTTACTAGGTGTTGTAGCATACAGAGTGCAAAGACATTTGTACCACACGAATTATAGTACTACCTATAAGGTGTATTTCATACACATACGTACCGAGTGGCTGAATGAGGTCAGTTGTCAAGATAATACACTACCGTTTGTGGAAATTGCAACACCAAGGAGTAAATGCATGAATTCAGTTAATTTAATATCACAGGTTAGGTACATGACAACTAATCCGCACATGTCCTTTGAGCCCTACTATTCAGTGTGGCCACCATGCGCTGCAATTAGAGCTGCTATACGCCGTGGCATTTCATCAGTAAGGTTCTGAATACGTTCCTGAGCGATTTCCCTCCATACAGCTCGTATCCGGGCCCACAAATCCGTGACACAAGTTACTGGAGGACCGTGACGCACCAGGTGCCGACCAACCATATCCCAGACATGTTCGATGGGCGACATGTCTGGCGAACGTGCAGGTCAGGGAAGCAATGGTACCGTCGCTCTTCGAAGAAGGCCTGTACATTCCTCGCAACATGTCGCCGGTTGAATGTGGCCTGTGGAGATGCCTGAAGCAGGGAAAGTACCTCAGGCTCCATAACCTCCGTTAGATTGCTGTTCAAAGTGCCCGCAATACGTACGAGGCGAGATCGGTTGTTGTAACCAATGGCGCCCCAAACCACCAAACCTGGTGTTTGTCCTCTATGCCGCTCCACAATGCAGCCCTCCAGGTTGCGCTCACCACGGTACGCCGGACACGTATGCAGCCGTCACTGTACGACACGTTGATGCAGGACTCGTCCGAAAAGATTACATGTTGCCACTCAGCACCCCAGTGACGGTGTTCACGTGCCCATTTCAGTCGGAGGAGCTTGTGGTTTCTGGACAATGGAAGCCAACGTAATGACATGCGTCCAACCAGTCCAACCTGCAGCATACGGTGACGAACCGACGATGCAGAAAAGTTCACAACTGTTGCAACGCTCCAGCGACGAGCCAGCACTGTGGATGACGCTGTACGGTCCGTAATGGCCATGCGGAGAAGATGACGGTCATCCTGTGCTGTGGTCATGTTCCGTGGTACAGTTCCCGCTCGTCGCTGCGTACGAACTTCCTCTATCCTCTGCACGGTTATCCTGTGCTGTGGTCATGTTCCGTGGTACAGTTCCCGCTCGTCGCTGCGTACGACCTTCCGCTATCCTCTGCTTCCACATACGCATCACTGTCGTAGCAGCATGTCCTGTGCGAGCCGAAATGTCGTATGACAACCCCGTTTCCCGGATACCGATCATTCTGCACCCTTCGAATTCGCTCACATGCCGATATGGGTCCCTTTGACGTCGACGAGGCATACTGGCACTCACTGTATTGTTTCCACCTCGTATGACAGCTCTGCACCGACTACACTTGGCACAACACCGACCCTGTCGGACCGACACGAGAGGGCTCTGCTCGGCCCCATCTCGCAGCTAAACGTATCACGTATTGCTTGCACACCCGTCGCCATTTCCACCAAGTGTGGTGCTATTCGGGTAATTCCTTCTCGGTGTTGCACTTTTCACAAATGGCAGTGTAGTTTCACTTTTGTCTTGGTTTAACTCCTATCCCCCTTCAATTATTCCGTTGCGCTGTGAGAAAGTTCTTGGCAATAAAAAATTTAAAACAAAATTAGACTGTGTTTATTTACATATGGGTCAGGTTCGGGGCCTTATAAAAGTTGATTGCAGTCTCTCATGAACTCACAGGTTAAACTATAAAGTAGTGCAAGGATTTCAAGTGTAATTATTGAACAGAGTACATCCAGCACTGTTTCTCGAAATTTATATTCGTGAGAACAGCCTCGCTTTTCATTTAAAATCCTTATCCAATTTTCTATGTCTTTTACTCTTTCATATATGCTATACCAATTTATTTGAAGTCGAATACCTCACTTTGAATTCCTTCGACGTTTGCGTCATGCCTGTTTGATGAGGAACAGTTCTCTGGAAACTGACGCGCTGCCACCCTACACATTAGGCAGATGTACTGTACCTTCTCACATTCCTGCTAACCATCCTATATTCCACTCGCTGCCCCTTCAATTAATTTCGCTCGTTACTTCCGCTTACTTCGCTTATTCCTACTTACTTAAACGATATGTCAGGCCCCAACTGAGTGGCACTAACGTCATCGGGTCCTTTTTCATATTTACGACCATTACATCGTATTTTTCGTTACGTAATCGTATATATTAATCACAAAAGAACGAACTTCTTTACAAGCAGATACATTGTGTAAAGTTTATGACGAATTTAGCTATCGTCTAGATGTTGTCCGTGATGCTGCTGATGGACATACACAGCATTTATAATAGCATAACCAAAACTTTAAGATTTTGTATTTTGCAGTTTATCCCATGTTTGTAGTGAGTTTTTATCAGCAAATATGGAGTTTTGAAATCAGGTCCTTCTTTTTGAAACACCCTGTAGATTCCACGCGTTGCAGCAACCAAATACCTATTTAACAGTCCTTCAGAGTATGGGGCATGTTACATACCGTGTTTATTTTCAGCTGTCGAGTGAGATGAATAAGGAAGCAAGGTCTGAAACATCTATAAACATCAAAAAAGTATTGCATCACCTCGGTTCCGGTAGTTTCAGAACCTGTACAGAAAATTGTAATATTCATCAACATAAACATCAGTTCTGCCCTTTTTATTGCTCATGAAAATCACACATTGCATGTTATACCACCATACAGCGAGACCTTCAGAGGTGGTGGTCCAGATTGTTATACACAACGGTACCTCTAATACCCAACAGCACGTCCTCTTGCATTGATGCACTCTGTATTCGTCGTGGCATGCTTTCCACAAGCTGGTCCTGATTGTCCCACTCCTCAATGGCGATTCGGCGTAAATCCTTCAGAGTGGTTCATGGGTCACATCGTCCAGAAACAGCCCTTTTCAGTCTATCCCAGGCATGTTCGATAGATTTCATGTCTGGAGAACATGCTGGCCACTCTATTCGAGCGATGTCGTTATCCTGAAGGAAGTCATTCACAAGATGGGCACGATGGGGCGCAAATTGTCGTCCATGAAGACGAATGCCTCGCCAATATGCTGCCGATATGGTTGCACTATCGCTCGGAGGATGGCATTCACGTGTCCTACAACTGTTACGGCGCCTTCCTTGACCACCAGCGGCGACGGTGGCCCCACAAAATGCCACGCCAAAACAGCAGGGTACCTCCACCTTATTGCACTTGCTGGACAATGTGTCTAAGGCGTTAAGCCTGACCGGGTTGCCTCCAAACACGTCTCCGACGATTGTCTGGTTAAAGGCATATGCGACACTCATCGGTGAAGAGAACGCGATGCCAACCCTGAACGGTCCATTCGGCATGTTGTTGGGCCCATCTGTACAGCGCTGCATGGTCGTGGTGGTTGCAAAGATGGACCTCGCCATGGACGTCGGGAGTGAAGCTGCGCATAATGCAGCCTACTGCGCACAGTTTGAGTCGTAACACAACGTCCTGTGGCTGCACGAAAACCATTATTCAACATGCTGACGTTGATGTCAGGGTTCCTCAGAGCCATAATCCGTAGGTAGCGGTCATCCACTGTAGTAGTAGTCTTTGGGCGGCCTGAGCGAGGCATGTCATCGACAGTTCCTGTATCTCTGTACCTCCTCCATGTCCGAACAACATCGCTTTGGTTCACTACGAGACACCTGGACACTTCCCTTGTTGAGAGCCCTTCCTGGCACAAAGTAACAAAGCGGACGCGATCGAACCGCGGTATTGACCGTCTAGGCATGGTTGAACTACAGACAACACGAGCCGTTTACCTCTTTCCTGGTGGAATGACTGGAACTCATCGGCTGTTGGACTCCCTGCGCGCTCATGCATGATTGTTTACATCTTTGGGCGAGTTTAGTGACATCTCTGAATAGTCAAAGGGACTGTGTCTGTGATACAATATCCACAGTCAACGTCTATCTTCAGGAGTTCTGAACACCTGGGTAACGCAAAAAAATTTTTGATCTGTGTACTTTAAAGTAAAATCATCTGCAGCTGAAGCACAATAATAGTGAATATCAACAGTTTTAGATCCTTTACACATGTTGTTGTTGTGGTCTTCAGTCCTGAGACTGGTTTGATGCAGCTCTCCATGCTACTCTATCCTGTGCAAGCTTCTTCATCTCCCAGTACCTACTGCAACCTACATCCTTCTGAATCTGCTTAGTGTATTGATCTCTTGGTCTCCCTCTACGATTTTTACCCTCCACGCTGCCCTCCAATGCTAAATTTGTGATCCCTTGATGCCTCAAAACATGTCCTACCAACCGATCCCTTCTTCTAGTCAAGTTGTGCCACAAACTTCTCTTCTCCCCAATCCTATTCAATACCTCCTCATTAGTTACGTGATCTACCCACCTTATCTTCAGCATTCTTCTGTAGCACCACATTTCGAAAGCTTCTATTCTCTTCTTGTCCAAACTGGTTATCGTCCATGTTTCACTTCCATACATGGCTACACTCCATACAAATACTTTCAGAAACGACTTCCTGACACTTAAATCTATACTCGATGTTAACAAATTTCTCTTCTTCAGAAACGCTTTCCTTGCCATTGCCAGTCTACATTTTATATCCTCTCTACTTCGGCCATCATCAGTTATTTTACTCCCTAAATAGCAAAACTCCTTTACTACTTTAAGTGTCTCATTTCCTAATCTAATCCCCTCAGCATCACCCGATTTAATTTGACTACATTCCATTATCCTCGTTTTGTTTTTGTTGATGTTCATCTTATATCCTCCTTTCAAGACACTGTCCATTCCGTTCAACTGCTCTTCCAAGTCCTTTGCTGTCTCTGACAGAATTACAATGTCATCGGCGAACCTCAAAGTTTTTACTTCTTCTCCATGAATTTTAATACCTACTCCGAATTTTTCTTTTGTTTCCTTTACTGCTTGCTCAATATACAGATTGAATAACATCGGGGAGAGGCTACAACCCTGTCTCACTCCTTTCCCAACCACTGCTTCCCTTTCATGCCCCTCGACTCTTATAACTGCCATCTGGTTTCTGTACAAATTGTAAATAGCCTTTCGCTCCCTGTATTTTACCCCTGCCACCTTCAGAATTTGAAAGAGAGTATTCCAGTTAACGTTGTCAAAAGCTTTGTCTAAGTCTACAAATGCTAGAAACGTAGGTTTGCCTTTTCTTAATCTTTCTTCTAAGATAAGTCGTAAGGTTAGTATTGCCTCACGTGTTCCAACATTTCTACGGAATCCAAACTGATCTTCCCCGAGGTCCGCTTCTACCAGTTTTTCCATTCGTCTGTAAAGAATTCGCGTTAGTATTTTGCAGCTGTGACTTATTAAACTGATAAGTTCGGTAATTTTCACATCTGTCAACACCTGCTTTCTTTGGGATTGGAATTATTATATTCTTCTTGAAGTCTGTGGGTATTTCGCCTGTCTCATACATCTTGCTCACCAGATGGTAGAGTTTTGTCATGACTGGCTCTCCCAAGGCCATCAGTAGTTCTAATGGAATGTTGTCTACTCCCGGGGCCTTGTTTCGACTCAGGTCTTTCAGTGCTCTGTCAAACTCTTCACGCAGTATCTTATCTCCCATTTCATCTTCATCTACATCCTCTTCCATTTCCATAATACTGTCCTCAAGTACATCGCCCCTGTATAAACCCTCTATATACTCCTTCCACCTTTCTGCTTTCTCCTCTTTTCTTAGAACTGGGATTCCATCTGAGCTCTTGATATTCATACAAGTGGCTCTCTTTTCTCCAAAGGTCTCTTTAATTTTCCTGTAGGCTGTATCTATCTTACCCCTAGTGAGATAAGCCTCTACATCCTTACATTTGTCCTCTAGCCATGCCTGCTTAGCCATTTTGCACTTTCTGTCGATCTCATTTTTGAGACGTTTGTATTCCCTTTTGCCTGCTTCATTTACTGCATTTTTATATTTTCTCCTTTCATCAATTAAATTCAATATTTCTTCTGTTACCCAAGGATTTCTATTAGCCCTCGTCTTTTTACCTACTTGATCCTCTGCTGCCTTCACTACTTCATCCCTCAGAGCTACCCATTCTTCTTCTACTGTATTTCTTTCCCCCATTCCTGTCAATTGTTCCCTTATGCTCTCCCTGAAACTCTCTACAACTTCTGGTTCTTTCAGTTTATCCATGTCCCATCTCCTTAAATTCCCACCTTTTTGCAGTTTCTTCAGTTTCAATCTGCAGTTCATAACCAATAGATTGTGGTCAGAATCCACATCTGCCCCTGGAAATGTCTTACAATTTAAAACCTGGTTCCTAAATCTCTGTCTTACCATTATATAATCTATCTGATACCTATTAGTATCTCCAGGATTCTTCCAGGTATACAACCTTCTTTTATGATTCTTGAACCAAGTTTTACACATGTGCAGCACAAAATAGTCGGTGTCTCACACCTAGCAAAATATGTAAAAAGCAGTATGTAAAACCTGAAGCACTTTTTTGTGAGGTGCCTTTCTGGTCTAAACCAGCATTGACACTATTTTTAAATGAAGGGGTATTTAAGAAAGGCTTTTATTCATTTTTATTAAATTGCAGAAGTGTGGGAAACGTAGGAGATGAGTGCTTGATGAATCTTAAGGAACTAGAGATTGTTCTGCGTTTCAAAGCGAGCATTAGGCAACGATTAACTCAAAGAGGAGTCAGGATACGAACATGAATGGGTAGATTATAAGAGACAAAATAGTGAGGGCAGCAGAGTTTTACGTTGACAGAAAGACAATGTCCAGCAGAAATACTTGAACTTAATTGATGAAAGGAGAAAATACAAAAATGCAGAAAAGAAGCATGCAAAGAAGAATGTAGACGTCTAAAAAGTGAAATAGAAAGTGGAACCTGGCAAAGCAGGAATAGTTAAAGGAGTAATGCAAAACGTTAGACACTTGAGAAATATAGCCTCTGCGTATAGCAAAATTAGGCAACTGATGAGTATGGAGACTTTGTATATACTGTACAGCACGTTGGTTAATTCAAGTGGCACACCTGGAACGAATGTTATACTTAAAACCCGCTATTGTTGAATTTGTAGAGGAAAAAGGAGTTCAGGAATGAAAATTAGAACATCCGAAATGTATTGCAAACCTCACATTTCAAATGTACCTGATTGCTCACTGTCCACAGTAACAAATTGCAAGGTGAGAAACAACTTATTTCTGATTTGATGGGGATGCATTTCAAAAGAAAATCGTGTTGTAGAAGGGGCAAATTCTGATAAACACAATCCAGTTCTCTAGGCTCACTGGCCTTAAGGAATATGTGAGGTTTGGTTCTGAGCACTATGGGACTTAACTTCTAAGGTCATCAGTCCCCTAGAACTTAGAAGTACTTAAAACCTAACTAACTTAAGGACATCACACATATCCATGCCCGAGGCAGGATTCGAACCTGCGACCGTAGCGGTCCCGTGGTTCCAGACTGTAGCTCCTAGAACCGCTTGGCCACTCCGGCCGGCTATGTGAGGTTTAAAGAAGTCATTGTGGCTTCGAAAGAATTCAAGGATAGTTTTCGAGGTGTTTTTGAGACCGTTTGATGATTTAGTTGAAAGCGCCCCTGTGCAGACGCAGAGGTATCTGATTGATACGCAATGTATTTCCCGTTTTAAAGACAAATCCTTTTAGGCTGAAACTGTCCACGGTGTCTACACTGGTTTCCTCGGGTGAAGTTTCGACATCTCCATAATGAGGTTGCAAAAGTGCAACAATGTTTCTATCAACATATGTGTGTGGAAGATCCTTTTTTTCGATTATGAAACTAAATAAATCACAATTACAAGGCAATCTGAGCGCAAAAATCTGTGAAATTGTGTACATCTGCCCATAGGCCGAGAGTTTGTACCAGATAAAAGTTATGTCTTCAGCACGGCAAAAATAATTAATAAAACTGAAATTTTTTTGTGTTTTTGATATACATTCTTGAGAAACGTAAAGTACCAACCGAAGTCGTATGCAGTGTGACTGAATTGCCATTTCAGTGTGGGCCGTTCACATTCCCCCCCGCCTCAGGTTCTTACAGCCTGCTGTGGCGGTGGGGTAGGTGTGTAGCCAGGCTGAGCACTATATTTAGTCCGCAAACAACCGTAAGTGACCAAAACTTGTGGACTAAATTCAGTATGATAGCAAATTAGATATCTAAAAAGCAACTGCTTAACTTTCAGTCTATAAAAGCAAGTGGATGCTCTGAATATCAAAATAATGTCAACATGTCACAAGAAGCGTTTCCTCAATTATAGATAATGACAGGGACATATAAATTTAATTAAGAGAATATATATATATATATATATATATATATATATATATATATATATATATATATATATATATATTCCTGGAAATGGAAAAAAGAACACATTGACACCGGTGTGTCAGACCCACCATACTTGCTCCGGACACTGCGAGAGGGCTGTACAAGCAATAATCACACGCACGGCACAGCGGACACACCAGGAACCGCGGTGTTGGCCGTCGAATGGCGCTAGCTGCGCAGCATTTGTGCACCGCCGCCGTCAGTGTCAGCCAGTTTGCCGTGGCATACGGAGCTCCATCGCAGTCTTTAACACTGGTAGCATGCCGCGACAGCGTGGACGTGAACCGTATGTGCAGTTGACGGACTTTGAGCGAGGGCGTATAGTGGGCATGCGGGAGGCCGGGTGGACGTACCGCCGAATTGCTCAACACGTGGGGCGTGAGGTCTCCACACTACATCGATGTTGTCGCCAGTGGTCGGCGGAAGGTGCACGTGCCCGTCGACCTGGGACCAGACCGCAGCGACGCACGGATGCACGCCAAGACCATAGGATCCTACGCAGTGCCGTAGGGGACCGCACCGCCACTTCCCAGCAAATTAGGGACACTGTTGCTCCTGGGGTATCGGCGAGGACCATTCGCAACCGTCTCCATGAAGCTGGGCTACGGTCCCGCACACCGTTAGGCCGTCTTCCGCTCACGCCCCAACATCGTGCAGCCCGCCTCCAGTGGTGTCGCGACAGGCGTGAATGGAGGGACGAATGGAGACGTGTCGTCTTCAGCGATGAGAGTCGCTTCTGCCTTGGTGCCAATGATGGTCGTATGCGTGTTTGGCGCCGTGCAGGTGAGCGCCACAATCAGGACTGCATACGACCGAGGCACACAGGGCCAACACCCGGCATCATGGTGTGGGGAGCGATCTCCTACACTGGCCGTACACCACTGTTGATCGTCGAGGGGACACTGAATAGTGCACGGTACATCCAAACCGTCATCGAACCCATCGTTCTACCATTCCTAGACCGGCAAGGGAACTTGCTGTTCCAACAGGACAATGCACGTTCGCATGTATCCCGTGCCACCCAACGTGCTCTAGAAGGTGTAGGTCAACTACCCTGGCCAGCAAGATCTCCGGATCTGTCCCCCATTGAGCATGTTTGGGACTGGATGAAGCGTCGTCTCACGCGGTCTGTACGTCCAGCACGAACGCTGGTCCAACTGAGGCGCCAGGTGGAAATGGCATGGCAAGCCGTTCCACGGGGCTACATCCAGCATCTCTACGATCGTCTCCATGGGAGAATAGCAGCCTGCATTGCTGCGAAAGGTGGATATACTGTACTAGTGCCGACATTGTGCATGCTCTGTTGCCTGTGTCTATGTGCCTGTGGTTCTGTCAGTGTGATCATGTGATGTATCTGACCCGAGGAATGTGTCAATAAAGTTTCCCCTTCCTGGGACAATGAATTCACGGTGTTCTTATTTCAATTTCCAGGAGTGTATATATATATATGAAGATATTCTCTTAATTAATTCTCTTAATACATATATGAAGTATGAAGATATTCTCTTAATTAAATTTATATGTGCCTGTCATTATTTATAATTGAGGAAACGCTTCTTGTGACATGTTGACATTATTTTGATATTCGGAGCATAAATAAGAAAAAAAGAATGCTATGGCCACCCACACAGGATTGTCAAGGCACGCAGATACCAGTGTGGGTGACGTAGAATAGTATGACAACAGTGTGTTCAGAGGTAGGTATATTTGTAGGTAGTCGGCAAATCTCGAGTTCTTCTTAGGCTGCCATTAAAGTATCCAGTAATGTAAGATGGAAGTTATTCACTTGGAACTTGAGTTAGTTCCCTTTATTTTATGTTATTTTGTAATTGATTCTTATTTTTTATATGTTCTGCCTTATTTCTACATTAATATTACTAAGTGTTGCTGTTAACATGACTTACTACTACATATATAATATAAAACATTGTATGTCACCATGATAATGAGCATGTACGACCTGTTTAGAGTTTCCAAATAACAGGTGTAAAATTCGTAGGAATGAATTGAACTGAATTGGATTGACTATAGCATAGCACTCGTGCCAGAGCGTGGCTCGTGTGCCGATTTCTAGGCCACCCTTGGTTTAGATGTTCATTTAGGCCATTCAAGAGCGTTGCGGAGATGCACAGCCAAATCTAATGGCAATCATTACGAGACAAGCTCTGTGCGTTAAGGCTTAGTACTAAAATCTGAGAACGGACATCCCACGATGATTCCTTAATTAATGAAAACGGCTTCAGTTTCTGCTGAGAACATCGAGCCCATTACCAGTTTTGGCGTTCACATTAGGCCATTTTCAAGTAGTTATTGGCTTTATTTGACGTTGCTCGCCTACAGCTCAATAACCATTTCAGAATGGCCTAATGGTAAGTGAAAGTGAAATCATTAAAGTTCTTAACAGCAACCGGAGCGGCTTTCATTAGCTAAACAAACACCTGCGGAATCCAAACGTGGAAGAACTAATAACATTACATACTGTCAAACGCAACTCGCGAAATGATCACGCCTACAAAATCCGACAGGTTTACCGACAGTCATTCTACCCGCACATCATTTGTGAGCTGAGCGACAGGGAAAGGCATTTGTGTTTTTCCTATTTTCTTTCTACGTGCGTAAAATTACATGTTTAGAGATTTGCTTTAATCTCGGAAGGTCACCTAAACCTTAAATGACTGTTTAGAAGGTGTATTGAGACCACGAATGGCAATCGGTAACAAAGCCATTTGCCATTCGATCGCCTAGTGGTTCTCATTACCTGCGACCGATAATTTTTGCGTGACGTGGAATAACTGCGCAGTTCCGCTGTAATTTCCATTTGCGTTAATAGGTGCGGGTTTTGGAATGTAATTGCGAGGGCACCGATTATGAATATTTATATCGCAGAAGGAGTCAACACGGCCCATTTAATTAAAAGTTAATTCCCACTTAAACGCACAGGAAATCTGAATAACGTTAATGACGCACGAGCTGCTGCATGCCTGGGAGTAATGGTGCAACGAAATTAATTAAAATTACTTCCATATGGAAATATTATCTATTTACGCTAAATAAAAAGCTGTTATAAATGAAGATATATATTTTGAAATAGCAATCAGACTGCTACCGAAAGACTGAATTGGTGAACTTGGTACAGCTGTAAGCGACGGATGCACAAGACTGTTGTGTCACAAGTTAATGAAATCTGGAAAAGAATAAAATGAGAAGACAGACTGTCAACAGTTACTGTAAATGATGGCAAGGTTTCTCCACAAACAGGAATGGCACTATTTCTGCAGGACAAGCATACTTACTTCAAGCAGGCATTTGATTCAAAAGGTAGCGAAAAGATGTGCATTTGGCCCGTTGTATTTCTAAAGTGTTGGCAGTTTGTTCCGAGTAGAGCCTAGTATCTTGGAAAACACTCCATTTGTGAAGACCGCTGGTAACAAGGCCACACTATAAAAAAAATCCTATCACCATGAGACCTGAATAATACGTCGTATAGAAGATCAAGAGGCCAATGGAAAGACAAGTTTGAAGCAAAGGGAAGTATCGTGGACAAATGTAGACAGATATTCCCGCGAATCTCAGTTACACACAGTTAAGGTTAGTAAAAAAGACTTTCCTCAGCTAACTTCACCGGATAATCAACGAAATAATTCTTACCGATAATGTTATGTAGTAACAACAGAAAATACAAAACATATTTTCTTAGCACGTAAATTGCAGGCTGTACGCCAACTACCAAACGAAATTCTTGCAACACATAGCCCGTTATCAACAATGATTAGCTAATAATATAATTATCCACCGTCAAAACAATTCTGAAATTTCTGAATGAATGTAACCTTAAACCTGTCAACTCCCAGTAAATTCTAAAAACACGTAGAGATGACTGTATGGCCTGCAGAAAAAAACCTTCATTTAGTCTTCGTGTTGCAGAATAGACTCTTCCAACACTCTAAATCACCCCATAAACCACTATCTCTCTCGCGTTTGATGTCCTAAACGATTATCTCCTCAAGGCGTTGGCCAAATTTCTTAGACATGAAATGTTTGTCTCAGGGCAGTACAAAGTTGATCAACAGTCTACCCTCAACCTTAGCTCCAAGAAGAAATATATTTTTCGCAAATGAATACTGCAGCAGTTTGCAGTGCTATCCTTGTTGCACATCCTTCTAGAGGAAAAGTGCTTGAAATAAGTTATTTTTCTGCGTGAGGCTGTTATTTTATTCGAAATAATCATTTATTTAATTTATTTTGCAATTAGATAATTTCGCTATCTTGGGCGTTATAGAGCGACAGCGCACAAAACTTACGTTAAATACTCACAGCGCCTCCTGAACTACGTAGCATAGTGGAAAGAACAATTTGTAATAAAAATGCAACACAACCACTGTAGGTATGGGGATAAAAACCAAAGATTTGAAGTTGTATATGTGGAGCGCAGTCCATATGTGGGTTTTGGCACTGTATCGTCATAAACATCACATTAAAATTAGGCAGGAAAAGAAATGAAGAAAGTGTTAATTTCTAATAAAGAGTCTCACACAGGAAAATAACTACTTTCAACAAATTTGTGGCGATTGTAAACCTAACACAAAAGATAGTATGGAGGTAAAGCGGTAGCTGATACAGTCACAGGAACATAGTGGAAAGACACCAGGTTGGTATTGATGGGCTTCTGTTGTAGCGAGTGTAATCGTACATGACTTATTACGTAAAATCCTGCTGACGTAGTACTTCTGCTTATATTCACGTTGCCCTCTCTATGCAATGACCAACACGAAACGAGAGGAAATTTGCTGGAAATGTGACAGTTATATTAATATTCATATGATGATAGGGACACCAGGTGCGTGAGCGTTCCAATAAAATACTTGTACATAATTACATATTTTAAAGAATATTATGGTAACGTTATTAACGCATTTAGAAACGCATTACCACTACGCCTCGTGCTGTGTAACTGGTTAGTTGTAATGAAAGGGCAGCTACTCACAGAGGTACAGTGTGGGCTGTAAATATCAAACGGAAGCGAAACTTGGTAGATATTCTAGTGCGTTAATGCGATACCGGTTCATGCTGGAAAAAATTAGTTCCAATTTTGGCCACCAAGTACAAATCTCACGCTATGATTGCAAGAAAGACGTGTAGAAATGTTTCCATATGTAATGGATTAGGAAACGGACGTGGAAAGAAAAGGGCAAACAAGTGGGACAGGCATAATTTCGATTTTGTTATTAACCGCGGCTTACAAAATTTGTTCAGTATGAGCTTCAGAGACGTCGGCAAGCTGCTGCATCCGTAAAACGAGGTGATCAACAGCAGTTACGGTGGAACGGTGGAACCAGAGCAATGTATTCCTGTATACTGGCCTCCAGATCAGGTAGAGACCGAAAGTGTTTCTGATAAACACACTCTTTTAGACATCCCCACAGCCAAAATTCACATGGATT
Source organism: Schistocerca nitens (assembly GCF_023898315.1). Classification (NCBI taxonomy): domain Eukaryota; kingdom Metazoa; phylum Arthropoda; class Insecta; order Orthoptera; family Acrididae; genus Schistocerca; species Schistocerca nitens. The sequence continues at coordinate 797,038,388 of NC_064615.1, forward strand.
CAGATCAGTTGGTCTTGCAGTCCACGCGTCTGGGAAAACTCCGTAGATAACGCGTTCGTAGAATGTTGCATTAAGCAGAAACTTCACTGCACAAGGGACATGAAGTGTTGCTCCATCTTGCTTGAAAACAGTGGTTTCCACGCAGTGCGTTCTTCGACAGCAGGAATCAAATGGTGTACGAGAAGGTGTCGACAACTTGCACATGTCACGGTTTACCTGACAGGCTCTCTGCGTGTATTCTTTTAAAAGGAGAACGGACCGAGAATAAAGGTTCTTGTGAATCCACACCACGCAGGCACATACGGCATCGTGTACTGTAAAGCGTGCCTCGTTACTCCATAGAATATTTCCCGGCCACATGTCATCAACTTCGATCCGAGCCAGAGAACAAAGAACGTTTCAGAACATTGCTGTGGATCATGAGGTTTCAGTTGCTGTACGATCTGAATATCGTACTGGTACTAGCGTAAAATGGATAACAAAGCTTACCGCGCTGTTATGAAATGGACAATCCTAGTGACCACTAACAATACTCGGGGCACAACCTCGTCAATATCTTCATCTTCGAGGTGCAACACCAAGCTCACCAGTGTTTCCGACTTTCACTATCGATCTTCTTTAAATCATTTAATGACAACGGCACAAACGAGTTTCAACACCAATACCAATTACCAAGACGACACACCCGGCCACCCTCATCAGTCCAGTAGGCAGTCATGAGAAGTGAAAGCCAGAAAATCTCCACTAGAAGAGAATTTTATGACATCTGTGCCATAAGTGTAAGAGTGTAAAACTCTCGCCCCATTCTACAGGCCAATGTCGAAGAAGCAATGACGGAAACAAAAGCAAGGTATAAGGCAAAGGTTATCAACGGTAAGATTCTCTGAGATATCGCTATCCTAAGTGCAAGTGCAGAAGAATTACAGGATCTGTTCAATGAAATGAACATTCTAATGAGCACAGAACAACATGGACTGAGAGTAAACTGAACACAGACAGAAATAATGAAAACAGCGAGAAACTTAATATCGGAATCGGAGATCACGGAGTAGACGAAGTTAAGGAACTCTGTCACCTAAGCAGCAAAATAGTCCATGAGGACGGAGTGAAGAGGACATAAAAAGCAGACTACCACTGTCCAAAACGGCATTCACGGCCGAGACACGTCTACTAGGTCTTAATTTGAGGAAGAAATTTCTGAGAATCTACATCTGAAACACGGCGTTGTATTGCAGTGGAACGTGAACTGCGGAGAAACCGGAGCAGACGGGAATAGGAGGGAGCATTTGAGATGTGGTGCTACAGACGAATGTCGAAAGTTAGGTGGACCGATAATGTAAGGAATGAGGAGTTCCTCGCAGAATAGCCTAGGAAAGGAATATATGTAAAACACTGACAAGAAGAAGGGAAAGGATGATAGGACATCTTTTAAGATATCAGGGAATAATTTCCATGATACTAGAGAGAGCTGTAGAGGGTAAAAACTATAGACGAAAACAAAGATTAGAATACATCCAGCAAATAACTGAGGATGTAGGTTGCAATTTTCTGAGATGAAAAAGCACAGGGGAGGAATTTGAGACGGGCCGCATCAAACCAGTCAGAAGACTGATGACTCGAATTTAAAGAAAGAAATCTTGATCAGACGGTTAATTCTGCTTGGTAGGCAGCCAGTTAAATGGCGGCTATTCTCCCATTCTACCTTTGCTATTCCTTTTTATTATTTCCTTACATTAAATTCGGATTTTCTTAGTCAGTAGCGCCTCGATCTTAAACTACTATCTCTCTCTTCTAAATGTAAATTTTGATTATTTGTGTATTACACTAAATACCTCTGTTTCTTGGTTTCCTTAGATAGAATCTGGCCAGCAGTCTATGCTGGCTATCCCTCGGTACGACCGTTTGGTGCCCTCGCTCCTAGCGGATGCTCACCTGCACCAGTGTTCTGACCTCAATGGTCTCAATTGAGAATGAGCCGTGGGCGTCGTGGGTCAGAGATGAGATTTTATAAAAAGGGCTAGCGTGTAAAGCCGCAAGTGACTGCTATTCAGTGGTTAATACCATTATTATTCCAATGCGCGAAGCTTTGGAAGGCTTCGCAAGTGCATTCCTAAGGCAGCATGTAATTCTGCTTAACGTCCGGCTTGCTCGCTGAGTGTTGTGGTTTAGTAAACGTGCAAGTACTCAGTACCATAGGGTTAGGTATAAATATAGACAATAAATTCCATCTCGTCCCGCGGAAATATGAAGTGCGATATTTTGTGTGACATTTTCTTTTTGTCTTTGAGCTGTTATTCTGTTCTGTTTATATGGATATTATTGGCTGGATTTGCTAGAAACCAGCTGGAATCGGGGTAATGACTGTTTGCAGAGCATGTTTTCCAATCCAGTTTTCAGATCTGAGAGACATTTGAAGGCCGGCCGAAGTGGCCGTGCGGTTAAAGGCGCTGCAGTCTGGAACCGCAAGACCGCTACGGTCGCAGGTTCGAATCCTGCCTCGGGCATGGATTTTTGTGATGTCCTTAGGTTAGTTAGGTTTAACTAGTTCTAAGTTCTAGGGGACTAATGACCTCAGCAGTTGAGTCCCATAGTGCTCAGAGCCATTTGAACCATTTTTTTTTAGACATTTGAAAGTAGCTGAATTGCTACAAGGCATTTATTGGCGGTGTAGATGTAGTGACAATTTTATTCTATCACGCGGGTCTTAAGCGAAACTGGCGGTTGTTATTCAGACTGCTGGTGTTGGGTTCTGGCCGCGGTCTCTAACGACACGTCGCCCGACGCCATGGGATCTACGAGAAGGACACGAAAGTTTCACAGTATTATGGTATTCTGGAGGAGTAATATTCCATTCCCAGACAGGACATCCAAATTTAGAATTTCCTGAGATTCCCTAAACTACTTCAAGCGGTTGTCGACATTCTTCCATTGAACAGATCAGTCTTCCCCAATCCAAGTTGCGCTCCGTGCCTAAGTCATCGACGAGAAGCTCAACTCTCATCTCCCTTCCCATACACGCCTGTCCGAAAAACTGAAACAGAACCTTTGCAAATCTTTCGAATTGGAAGGTACTGATAAAAGTATAATTAATAAGCGCATCAAAATAAAGTACAAAGTTATGGAAAGTATCCACAGCGGTATATAATAACAGCATCATTAAAAGGAGAAAGTGACAATGTATTTTCAAAGGATAACTTTTTTGTAAGTAAACGAACGTGAAGCAATTGTTGCAGTACGTTAAACGTGAACTATGCGTTAAGGTTACAAAAAATTTCAGAGTCAAGTTATATTTAGTCAGTTTTCAAATGGACGGGCTGAAAAATAAGTTGCACTTTATGTTTGTACGCCCTTGTCCATAAATTGTCTCACCTTATACAGTATGAAGTACAAGTTTTCCGCAATGGGTATGCCTAAGTTTCTGCAAACCTTTTCAGCAACTGTAATTTCACAAAATCTCCGTACATTCATCAGTATTTCTACAAAAAGTTCTGTTAAGTAATCAGAACTGAATTGCCTGATCAGCTTATCAGCGTTTTCACAGTAGGTAATCTTACACAGGGCGGTCAAAACAATCCGAAAACCTTGTAAGGCAGTTTCAGGATAGGTAGTGCTGAAAAATAGTTGTAAAGAAAAAAATTCGATACTCTGTTCGTTTCCTGTTTAATTAGCATTGAAGTTAGTGAAGCAGGTCATTGCTCACGCAAATACATGTAGCCTATCAGAGACAGTGTCGCCACACGTGTTCTTCGTTTAGTCTTCTCAAACCGAACAAACGTAGTTTTTCATTGCCTATCTTAAATTTATCACTTCCGAAAAAGGGTATGCTTTAACTGGTAATGAGCGTTTGAATAAGTGGCAACTCATGGACCCACAGGCAGCTGTGCGTTACCGCATTTTAGTGCGTGAATTTTCACGCACAGCTTCTTAATTGGATAACTTCAATGCAAAATAACTCGGAAACGGCGAAAAATATCGATTTTGTTCGGCCTTGTCGCAGTGGTAACACTGGTTCTCGACAGATCACCGAAGTTAAGCGCTGTCGGGCTGGGCTAGCACTTGGATGGGTGGCCATCCGGTCTGCCGAGCGCTGTTGGCAAGCGGGGTGCACTCAGCCCTTGTGAGGCAAACTGAGGAGCTACTTGACTGAGAAATAGCGGCTCAGGTCTCGTAAACTGACATACGGCCGGGAGAGCGGTGTGATGATCACATGCCTCTCCATATCCGCATCCAGTGACGCCTCTGGTTTGAGGATGACACGGCGGCCTGTCGGTACCGTTGGGTCTTTCAAGGCCTGTTCGGAAGGAGTTTAGTTTAGTTGTTCTTAAAAATAGTTTCTCAGCACAAGCTAAACTGCAACACCCTTACAAGTTTTCAGACTTTCTGACCACTCTGTATAATGGTTTTTACATCATACACGAGTATTAACAATTACTTCTGTTACTGGTGAGACACAATTATTTTTCTGCAAGTCCTCATCAGCCGAAACTGAGGACACAAGCAAAACACCATCTTTAAATCTGACAGATAGCGAAAGTTTCCAATCATTCTGGTGCTCATCCTGCTCCTTAGAACTCATGACTTAAATAGTGTGTTTCACGGTAATAAACGGGAAGGACTCGACGTAATTTTAGTGCTCGTTGCCACATATTCTTAATTTATTCTGCACTACAGGTCCGGGAATTGTTCTATTGTGAATCCAGCTTAAATGCTATTCATACATGTATTTGTGCTCGCCTATACTAATTTTTAGAAATTATACAGGTCCTTCCTTAGCTAATGTGGCTTCAGGTGCATATTATACAAGGTGTATATTACACAAGCAATGTTAGTGACAAATGGTTCAAGTGACTCTGAGGACTATGGGATAACATCTGAGGTCATCAGTCCCCTAGAACTTAGAACTACTTAAAACTAACTAACCTAAGGGCATCACACACATCCATGCCCGAGGCAGGATTCGAACCTGCGACCGTAGCAGTCGCGCGGTTCCGGACTGAAGCGCCTAGAATCGCTCGGCCACCGCGGCCGGCGTTAATGACAAACTGGCGTTGTTAGCAATTAATTGGGATAGGATGAAATTAAATTTCGTCTGCATTTTTATTATCGAAAGAGTTTAAAAAAGGGAACTTCGACAAATTCAATAGATTTTCGCACATAGCTGCATTATGAAAGTATGCTCGTACTTGAGCTGACGATATTTTTTAATAAATACTTTCATTCCTGGAATGGAAAGGCGCCTGAATGGAACGATGCGTCGCGTATCAATTCTGCCATGTGGGTCCATGACATTAGCGATCTATTAAAATGCGTTGCTGCTAGAACGATCGATGTCGCTTGGTCTGGGAAATAGGTGGGCTAAGTGGGCCATGGCACTTTGCAAGGTAGTGGAGTGGCATCTACAGCGCTGCCAACCGTCGCCTGCATTTCATCCTTGTTAGTGCCGGCGAGCGGAATTACAACTTACTCGTACATAACGGAAGCAGCTTATTTTTATGCTCAAAAACATTAGGTCTTAACCTAATTCTAACGTCTCAGTTGCTCTGTATTCCACAGTCAGCTCTTTTTTAATCGCCGAATAAATTGTAAAAACCTTTTTTATCCTCTGCATTACAGTAAACTGTATCTTGCAATATCTCCGCCGGTTCAAGTGTTCGTTTATTGCACTTCTAGTGAGGTTTGATAAAGCTGTGTTTATAGTATTTTTACAGTAGCCGTTATGTCTGTGTGTGTGTGTGTGTGTGTGTGTGTGTGTGTGTGTGTGTGTGTGTGTGTGTTTGTTCCATTAAACTGGAATCCCTTGCTGTGTTTATCTAGGACAGCTTATCGCCAACTGAAATGCACCCAAACTTCATTTTTCTACTCCTTCGTTTCCAACAATTGAGACATGTTAATTCTGACATTATGTCAGAAAGGAACACAAACAGGGAACACTTGTTATTACGAAAAGTTTATTAACAGTTCTGGTCACCTGCATACAGTTAATCACTGATCTCGGTTACTACAATCATCTCCATGTTAGTCGCAAGCATGGTATTTTAAAATCATAATTTACCTTTAGTTGTATTCAGCTACAGTAACGGAAACTGGTTATCTTCGGTTGCACAAACATTTTGTAGTTATGAAATGGGTACTAAATTGAAACATGGTCACATTGTTGTTACACATGTTCCACGCGAAGGACGTGCCAAAACTCCAGCCACAGTTAAAAACACAATGAAAGATCTCCATATAGTACCTGGAGATGTGTTAAAGAGGTGATGCCATATTAATGTCATAAAAAAGAAGTACAGTACATTTTCCATGAAGAATTATCTTGTGGGAAAGCAGGTTCTACATTTGTTGAAATCAATGAAATCCAACCGTGAAAACGAACTTCTCAGTAATATTTTGACTGTTTTGAAAAGAATTACATTGCTTTTGTGTGCCGCTTTGAGGGTAGATGAAATGAGTATCTACATGAACATGTATACGTAGTAAGACATCTTATGGTGTGTGGTAAACTGTACTTCGTCAACCACTATCACTTTCACTGCCCATGTTTCTTGTTCTAGTTGCAAATGTCTGTAAGAAGAACGGTTGTTGGTGCACCTGTGTGTGAGCTCAAATCTCTCAGCCTTCAAGGTCTTTTTTGTGAGAACTACGTAACAGAAAATAATATACAGATTTATTCTTCTCAGATTGTACACACTCGGAATTTTGGGAGTAAATCACACCCTGAAGTAGAGCACCTCTCTGTAGCGTCTGCAGTTGCAGTTGGATGAGCATCTTCGTGACGCTTGCACAATTACTAAATGAAACTGTTACGAAACGTGCCGCTCCTCTTTGTATCTTCTCTATTTCCTCTATCAATCCTGCGCGTATGGATCCCAGACTGATGAAGAATATTCAATTAATCGTCGGACGATGTTTTGTATAAGCAACCCATACCGTCGGTACACAAGGTATAAAAGGGCAGTGCATTGGCGGAGCTGTCATTTTTACTCAGGTTATTCACATGAATAGGGTTTTTACGTGATTATGGCCGCAAGACGGTAATTAACAGACTTTGAATGTGGAATGGTAGTTGGAGCTAGATGCATAGGACATTCCATTTCGGAAATCGTTCGGGAATTCAATATTCCGAGATTCACGATGTCAAGAGTGTGCCAAGAATGCCAAATTTCAGGCTTTACCTCTGACCACAGACAGTGCAGTAGCCGACAGCCTACACTTAACGACCGACCGCAACGGCGTTTGTTCAGAGTTGGCAGTGCTAACACTCACGCTAAAATAACCTGTCATCAGTCTACTGACTGGTTTGATGCGGCCCGCCACGAATTCCTCTCCTGTGCCAACTTCTTCATCTCAGAAGAGCACTTGCAACCCACATCCTCAACTATTTGCTGGATGTATTACAATCTCTGTCTTCATCTGCAGTTTTTGCCCTCTACAGGACCCTCTAGTAACATGGAAGTCATCCCCTGATGACTTAACACATGTCCTACCATCATGTTCCTTCCCTTGTGTTTTCCACATATTCTTTTCCTCTCCGATTCTGTGCAAAACTTCCTCATTCCTTACTCTATCAATCCACCTAACTTTCAATATTCGTCTGTAGCACCAAATCTCAAATGCTTCGATTCTCTTCTCTCCCGGTTTTCCCACAGTTCATATTTCACTACCTTACAATGCTGTGCTCCAAACGTACATTCTCAGAAATTTCTTCCTCAAATTAAGGCCTATGTTTGACACTAGTAGACTTCTCTTGGCCAGGAATGCCCTTTTCATCAGTGCTAGTCTTCTTTTCATGTCCTCCGTCATTGGTTATTTTGCTGCCTAGGAACTGAATTCTTTAACTTCATCTACTTCTTAACGATCAATCCTGATGTTAAGTTTCTCACTGCTCTCCTTTTTGCTACTCTACGTTACTTTCATCTTTTTTCGATTTACTCTCAGCCCATATTCTGTACTCATTAGACTGTCCGTTCGATTCAGTAGATCATGTAATTCTTCTTCACTTTCACTCTTGATAGTAATGTCATCAGCGGACCGTATCATTGATATCCTTCCATTTTGTATTTTAATTCCGCTCTTGAACCTTCCTTTTATTTCCACCGTTGCTTTTTCTACGTACAGATTGAACTGTAGAGGTGAAAGGCTACATCCTTGTCTTACACCCTTTTTAATCAAAGCACTTCGTTCTTGGTCGTCCACTCTTATTGTTCCCTATGGATGTTGTACATGTTGTATACGAGTTATCCGTCTCTCCCTATAGCTTAAACCTATTTTTCTCAGAATTTCGAACATCTTGTACCATTTTATACTTTCGAACTTTTTTTCCAGGTCGACAAATCCTATGAACGTATTTTGATTTTTCTTTGGTCTTGCTTCCATTATCAGTCGCAACGTCAGAATTGCTTCTCTGGTGCCTTTACCTTTCCTAACGCCTGACTGATCGTCACCTAACACATTCTCAATTTTCTTTTTCATTATTCTTTATATTGGATGGTTATAATTAAACTTTGCCTATTTAACACGTTATAACACGGAAACTAATTACCGAACGATTACCAAACTTGTAAGCATCAATGTGAAGGACACTGGAAGAGAAATAATGCAGAATCAGTACAATTGAAACACTTTTAATTTGCTGCCACGGTACATCATACTATTACATACCGGCACAAGCACTGCTACAAAAAGGGCTCAATATGGCGCCCATCAGTGTCCAGAAGAGTCTGAAAGCGCAGGATTGCATTGTGCACAGCAGAAAGAAACACGTCCTTAGGTATGCTGGCTACTTCTCTTGATACGCTGCGCTTCAGATCAGCACAAGTATGAGTGTTTCCTCGGTAAACCCTGTCCTTCATGTAGCCCCCAACCATAAATCACGTGGAGTGAGATCTGGTGATCGACCCGGCCAAGTATTTGGAAACGATCGGCTGATAATTCGATCGTTTCCAAATTAGTTTCGGAGAAACTGGCGAACTTCACGAGTGACGTGTGGTGAAGGCCCATCTTACATGAAAACTGTAGAGTCCAATGCGTCTCTCTTCTACAGGGCGGCTATGACATGCTGGTGACGCCTATCGCAGTAACGCTGGTCAGTCACACTGCAGTTCTTTGGTTCTTGAGCCCCAACCTGTTCAAAAAGAAATAGGCCAATGATTAACATAGCCATGAAGCCACACCATACAGTGACACGTTCACCATACAGAGGAACTTCACACACAGAGACTGGACATCAGATCCCCAAACTCGGCAATTCTGTGTGTTCACCTCACCCGTCAGAGAAAAATGAGCTTCGTCTGTCCATAAGATGGTCCAGGGACAGCCCTCGTCAACTTCAGTCCTTACTAGAAAGCGGAGGGTGCAAGCTGCTGAACAATATGGATCTTGTACGGACATCATTTGAGAATGGTTCGAAGCACCTTCCGTACAGAGTACCACGGGATGTTCAAGTGTCGGGAATTGCAGGCAGCGTTATCTGCCATAGTGACAGCGACTTCATCAACCATCTGTGGTGCAACCGGTAGTCCGCCTCTTCCCGGAGCGACGCCCTGTTCTCCAGTTGATTCAAACTTCTTCATCACGCTCCGTACAGCAGCTGTAGACAGAGGACCCTTCCGTAATCCTTCTAGCCGGCGATATTCTCGAAGTGCAGCTGCAGCACTACTGTTGATTTGATAATAGGGCTTCACCAGTAATGCCCTGCTCCTTTTGTCCAAGCTCATGTTGACATGTCAACAAGTGCACTGCGACTAGTCAGATGTGTGATCACGGCACCTGGTGGCCATAGTTGGAACTGGATGGTGGTGTTATGACGCACAGAAATCATGCACCCGTACTCTGGTCATTAATGCTATCAATTTTGGTAATCGTACGGTAATCAGTTTCGGTGTTATAATGTGTTAAATAGGGAAAATTTAATTACAGCCTCCCGGTATTATTCTTGTCAACAACTTGGATGCTTAATTCTCGCACCTGTCAGCTCTTGCAGTCTTGGAATTGTGTAGATGATATTTTTCCGAAAATCAAATGGTACGTCGTCAGACTCATACATTCTACACACCAACGTCAATAGTCGTTTCGTTGCCATTTCTCCCAATGACTTTAGAAATTCTGATGGAATCTTATCTACCCCTTGTGCCTTATTTGTTCTTCAGTCCTCCAAAGCTCTCTTAAATTCTGATTCTAATACTGGATCCACTATCTCCTTTAAATCGACTCCTGTTTTTTCTACTATCACATCAGACAATTCTTTCCCCTCATAGAGGCCTTCAATGTACTCTTTCCACCTACCTGCTCTCTCCTCTGCATTTAATAGTGGAATTCCCGTTGCACTCTTAATGTTACCACCGTTGCTTTACTACAACGATTCATAGATCTGTTTGATACAAATGGTCCGTTACCAACATCGCCCGTTACGCAACATTGTTTACCCACGGGCAATAAACTCCGGGCTGTAGGAAGCCGTACCATGTCCCAAAGCATCTCCAACTGTTGAAAGAATTCATTGATCAGGTTGCAGACAGTGTACCTTACACTCTCAGATCACTGGGAAAGTAGTTTGTGAACAAGTTTTTATGTTGTTTGTAGTGTTCTTTTGTACATTCCTTTATTTTGTTAAGTATTACTATATATTTATTGTTGTGATATGTATCATAGGACTGGCAATATTTTTTTCAGTATTTGTCAATGAGTAGGAAGAAATTATTTTTGCATTTATTTTTGCTCATCGGTACACATTTTCCGAACAGGGAGGAAACTGATATCGATTCCTTTCTCTTATGTGACATGCATAACTAGACGTCCAGAAGGATTATCATAGTCAATATTACTTCACTTCGTCAGGGAAAGAGTACCGTATATAGTTCAGAACCAGCCTTTAAATTCTGAAATATTATTCCCCAGACAGCCGGATGTGGTACCAACTAACGATCGATGGGCGTCGAGTTTTTTACTTTCACTTTATGGGAAGTAAGGAATGAGGTTCACAGGTTAGAAGATGTATTCTAAGAACTACACAAGGAAGTGCATAGACAGAGAAAGTTCTAGATAAAATACAGGGCGAATACCAAGAATTGACACTCTCGTGCGGGAAATCGATAGCACAGACGAAACAACTGAATTTGTACCACAGACACCAGTAAGAAGAAAAAGAGGATGGTTGAACACAGGAGAAAGTTACTGAAAACGGTTACTAGGCACGGTGGACAGTGAACATGTACATAATCTGAATAATATGGTGGGACAAATACAGGTAACAGCATAAACCACTAAAACCACTTACAATGGCATAATATGCAGCTGTAAAACCTGGAGGTGAGTGTATTAAATAACCAGAATGGTACTGGAGCTGATTACGGAGTTAGTGCAGTATGCAAGTTCAAAAATGTTCAAATGTATGCGAAATCTTATGGGACTTAACTGCTAAGGTCATCAGTCCCTAAGCTTACACACTACTTAACCTAAATTATCCTAAGTACAAACACACATACACATGCCCGAGGAAGAACTCGAACCTCCGCCGGGACCAGCCGCACAGTCAATGACAGCAGCGCCATAGACCGCTCGGCTAATCCCGCGCGGCAGTATGCAAGAAATACCATCCGTGCAATAAATAACAGCCTAGAGAGAACACAGACTGCATGGAGAAATGACCATAGCTAAGATGTTGCGAGTATTGGCGGATGGCTTCAACAAAGCAAGAATAGAAGTAATAACGCTGCAAGAAGCAGTTTCCCACGCAATACACGGGCAACTGAGTTCTGCACTGTTGCCTCCGTAACAGTTTTTTGCAGGATTATGCGAGGCGCAAAACGAATTTCCCGCAGAACTACATGTGGTAGAATTACCTGAGAAGAAATTGGCGCTATTCTGTAATATAACAACTAAGTCAGTGCTATTAAAGCAGTACTACATGTATCAATTCGATTTCCGATAGTGAGCGTGAACGAGCAGTACCAGTATTTTACGGTTCACCCACATCCAATAAAGTGGGAAACTGTAAGCAAGTGGAAACAAGTACGAACTCAATGAGTGCTGATAATCTTGGAGATGAGAGAAGGTTAAGTTCTCACGTCAGTGTAAGAATTTGTCTAGCCAGAGTGGTATAGAGTAACGCACAGCCATGGGACGTACAGCTGCTTTTTAGGGAAAACGCAAGCGACAGAGTCCCAAAGCGAAGTACTGGCCCCACAAGCTCATTTCCAGAGTCGGAGCACGTTGCACTTATTCTGTTTTCTCATCGAAATTCGTAACCACTAACTGTTTCGAGAATGGAAAATTCAAATGCCTAACAAAAGTAGAACTACGATACAGTAGTATATTTATGAATGGTACAACCCGTGAGATAGCAGAAGGGTATGGTTGTCTTCCAGCTACCACCACCGGTACGAGCACAATCAAGTAAAACACCCTGCAATGTATTGGCCAGAAATGCCGCTAAAATTTTGCCAGCACAAAACTTGGTTTCCCCACACAACATCTAGAATCCCGACATATTACAACTATTGGAAGATTTTATACACAGACAAATTTTCACGGAACAAATGTTCCAGTATATCCAGCAATACCGAGACAAACAATGTTATAACATCGCGATTATAAGTATTGCAACTACCAGTGTTGCCGTGGTTCTACTAGCAATATGTGTACTCTACTTCCGCTTTAAATGTAAAGCTTCCCAGTCCCCTGAGTTGCCAGTACATCACATACTTGTGGAGTAACTTACTGGTATTAAAATACACTATGTGATTAAAAGTATCCGGACACCCCCAAAAACATACGTTTTTCATATTAGGTGCACTGTGCTGCCACCTACTGCCAGGTAATCCATATCAGCGGCTTCAGTAGTCATTAGACATCGTGAGAGACAAGAATGGGGCGCTCCGCGGAATTCACGGACTTCGAACGTCGTCAGGTGATTGGGGGTCACTTGTGTCATACGTCTGTACGCGAGATTTCGACACTCCTAAACATTCCTAGGTCCACTGTCTGATGTGATAGTGAAGTGGAAACGTGAAGGGACACGTACAGCACAAAATCGTACAGGCCGATCTAGTCTGTTGACTGACAGAGACCGCCGACAGTTGAAGAGGGTCGTAATGTGTAATAGTCAGACATCTGTCCAGACCATCACACAGGAACTCCAAACTGCGTCAAGATCCACTGCAAGTACAATGACAGTTAGGCGGGAGGTGAGAAAACTTGTATTTCATGGTCGAGCGGCTGCTCATAAGCCACACATCACGCCGGTAAATGCCAAACGACACCTCGCTTGGTATAAGGAGCGTAAACATTGGACGATTGAACAGTGGAAAAACGTTGTGTGGAGTGGCGAATCACGGTACACAATGTGGCGATCCGTTGGTAGGGTGTGGGTATGACGAATTCCCGGTGAACGTTATCTGCCAGCGTGTGCAGTGCCAACAGTAAAATTCGGAGGCGGTGGTGTTATGGTGTGGTCGTTTTCATGGAGGGACTTGCACCCCTTGTTGTTTTGCGTGGCACTATCACAACACAGGCCTACACTGGTGATTTAAGCATCTTCTCGCTTCCCACTGTTGAAGAGCAATTTAGGGATGCCAATTGCATCTTTCAACACGATTGAACACCTGTTCATAATGCACGGCCTGTGGTGAAGTGGTTACACGACAATAATATGCCTTTAATGGAGTGGCCTGCACGGAGTCCTCACCTGAATCCTATAGAACACCTCTGGGATGATTTGGAGCGCTGACTTCGTGCCAGGCCTCACCGACCGACATCGGTATCTCCCCTCAGTGCAGCACTCCGTGAAGAATTGACTGCTATTCCCCAAGAAACCTTCCAGCACCTGATTGGACGTATGCCTGCGAGAGTGGAAGCTGTCATCAAGGCTAAGGGTGGGCCAACACCATATTGAATTCCAGCATTACCGATGGATGGCGCCACGAACTTGTAAGTCATTTTCAGCCAGTTGTCCGGATACTTTTGATCACATAGTGTAAAAGAAGTCAGCTGAGACAATATAGAATAATGAATCAAAACTAGGACCTTGTAAATCAGGTGCCATGAACATCTAAATAACATAATCTGTATAGTGTATAACTGACGACGTAAAGTATATGTACTAAAATTCTTTCAGAAACAATATGAGAAGAATTCGGGACGAATTTTCTAAAGTGAAGGCGAGTGTTGCACCACAGAAAAGAATTCTGGATGAATGTAAATTTTTTAAAGTTTTTCCCAGCAAGCTGAGAGCCATGAAAATGCAGGCCCAAGCACAGTGTCACAACCAGAAATGTCAGCATAGCAATTGGTGAAGCGTTTACAATTGGTGCTTTGTCACACTACACTAGAACAGAGAGTGCAGTGTGTGACCGCAGCAGAAAGACCGCATCACAGCGTCATGCTCACAGCACTGCAAGGTGCCGTAACAACACGTAAATCAGACGCAAGAACCACTTTCCGCCCACTGATATAGAAGAAAGCGCAAAGCTGAAGAGCTGAACCCACAGCTGGGACACCGCCGTGCGGTGTAAAGAGCTGACAACCTTAGAAAACGAGACCAAATTTGCTCATCACCACAGCTCGATAACATCATCGGCACGAGCCAACCAGCATAAATACTGGGACACACGCTATTCTATTCTACGTTGTTTAGTTGCAGGCAGTCAGTCATCAGTCGATGTAACAATCTTGTGAGTTGCATGATGTATTGCCTGGTGACTTCAGATGCGAGACCCTAGTCCACCTAATGCAATCCACTGCAATGAAATGCCACTGCTGCTATTGATCTGAAGATTGCACATCTTCCAGCATACCTCTGGGTGTCAATCGAGGGTCACCTGCTAATTTCTGGTCACACATAATGTCTAGGAGAGGCACATCTGTGCTTGCCCCCTGGTTATACTTGTGAACAGCCTCTCCTCATCCAGTGAGGAGCTGTCGGCCGCTCAACTAGACGCGAGCTACGATGTCTTCGAGAGCATTCGGTAAAGCAGCACGCCACGCTGACACCGTTCCAGCTGTGCAGATAACGCCTGCAGACCTCCGGGTCGGCATCCTGCATGACGTCACAGCTGCTGAAGGAACGCTCCCTGACCTCCGACAGACGCCGCTGAGCTAGACGAGTGAGCAACTACCGGCCGCATGCGCTGATCTGCCTCCTTCAGTCAACGCTATTTGCATTGCATGAACCCTGAAATAAATATATTTACAGCCAACACTGTATCACTGACGCCCTCGAGCGTTTTACTGGACCCTCCCACACTCCGAGATAGGTGTCCTGCACCCGTAGAGACCACAGCTCCATTGGTCTCCACACTTGTTTGGAATAACAATTATTACGTTATTCTTAAAGTCTGAGGGTATTTCACCTGTCTCATACTTCTTGCATACCGTGCGGAATAGGTTTATGGGGGTATATTATCCCAAGAATAACAATGATTCCAAGGGAATTTCATCTATTCTAGGTGCCTTGTTTTGACTTATGCCTTTAAGTGCTCTACGGAACTCTTCTCGCAATATCATACCTCTCATCGCGTCTGCACAGAGACAAACAACACGCAGTTCATAATAGAAAAATCTAGATTAGATGCTTTATAGAGAACTGCAATGTTTCCATAAGGTGACTTTCAACAGCCGTAAAGTATCTTATAAAATGCATTTTTAGCCATCAGCTGCTTATTTGTCCCATTAGCCACCTATCGGTTTCGGTTATTTACCATCATCCAAACTAGGGTACAACAGATTAGTTAACTAATCAGTTGTACCCTACATACTAGAAGATAGTTAATAACCGAAACCGGTAGATGACTAACGGGACAAATAAGCAGCTGATGGTTAAAAGTGAAACCGAAACCGGTAGATGACAAATAAACAGCTGATGACTACAGATGTATTTTATAAAATTACGGAGCAGTGTCTGTTTTGTTTATTATATCGTTCATAACGTAGTCACCATGGAAAAAAGTGTAGGTGGAAGAAACAATCTGATACCTAATTTGCATTCAGTCTGCAAAAACCCATGGGTTTAAACGTAAAAAATAATTTTTGTTAACCTGTATATATTAAGTTGGGGCAGAATTTCGTACGTTTTGGTTTTGCATGTTAGTATTCCGGTTGTTGTGGTTTTATTTATCCATTGTCGTCTTTTAGTTGTAGCTCACTACTGCTATTTGAGTTTACATTTTATCATTTGGAGATAGTGAGCGGAGCTGAGAACGCTACAAATGGAGTGTCAAATGTATAAATTGTAACATTTCCGACATATTCAAATTCAAATGGCTCCAAGCACTACGGGGCTTAAGATCTGGGGTCATCAGTCCCCTAGATTTAGAACTACTTAAACCTAACTAACCTAAGGACATCACACACATCCAAGCCCGGGGCAGGATTCGAACCTGCGACCGCAGCACGGTTCCGATCTGAAGCGCCTAGAACCGACATATTCGTCTCGTTTGAGTTCAATAGAGGAGTGACAGCAGCGGAGGCAGTCAGAAACATTTGCCCCGTCTATGGGGATAGTGCCGGTCGACAGAGCACGGCAAGAAAGTGGTTTTCTCGTTTTAAGGAGGATCGTTTTGATATTAGTGACTCTCCACGTTCACGAAGACTTTCACGGTTTGATGAAGATCGTTTAATTGCATTAATCCAAAATGATCCACATATGTGTACTTGAGAACTGGCAGATGTGATAATCTATGATCATTCCACCGTCGTGTGACACTTTCGTTCAATGGGGAAATTTCAAGAATCGGGTGTATGGATACCTTGTGCTCTAAGCCAGAATCACAAAAATCTGCGAGTGGCTGGTCATCAACTGGCTCCTGAGCAACACCCAAGATCTTCATGCTAACATAAGGAGAAGAAAGGAATGGTTGAGCCCAAACAAAGCAGCAACTCACCGTACAAAGACCTGCGCGCATCCGCAGACGATAATGTTATCCATCTGGTCGGACAGCGATGATTTGATCTACTACGAATTGCTTCCCCGATGTGTAATCATCACTATTGACATTTATTGTCAACCACTGAGACGTCTTGCAGACGCAACCCAAGAACAACGACCAGGAAGACTGCGGGAGGTTACGCTACTCCACGATAACACACGTCCACGTTCTGCTAGGCTGGCAAAAAAGAGTTGATTTGGAAGTCATTCAAATGATCTTGCGCACTCAGATTTTTATCTTTTCCGCTTTCAATCGAACAACTATCAACGAACTTCCGATCCGGATGAAAATGCTCTCCGGACATTGCTCGATGAGTTCCTCATCTGAAAACCAAGTGAGTTCTACACTCGCGGAATCGAAAAGTTGCCACGGTGTTGGCAGACTGTTGTAAATAGTAAAGGAGAATATACACTAGTGGCCATTAAAATTGCTACACCACGAAGATGACGTGCTACAGACGCGAAACTTAAGCGACAGGAAGAAAATGCTGTGATATGCAAACGATTAACTTTTCAGAGCATTCACACAAGGTTGGCGCCGGTGGCGACACCTACAACGTGCTGACATTAGGAACGTTTCCAACCGATTTCTCATATACAAACAGCAGATGACCGGCGTTGCCTGGTGAAACGACGTTGTGATGCCTCGTGTAAGTAGGAGAAATGCGTACCATCACGTTTCCGACTTTGATAAAGGTCGGAATGTAGTCTATCGCGATTGCGGTTTATCGTATCGCGACGCTACTGCTCGCGTTGGTCGAGATCCAATGATTGTTAGCAGGATATGGAATCGTTGGGTTCAGGAGGGTAATACGGAACGCTGGGCTGGATGCCAATGGCCTCGTATCACTAGCAATCGAGATGACAGGCATCTTATCCGCATGGCTGTAACGGATCGTGCAGCCACGTCTCGATCCCTGAGCCAACAGATGGGGACGTTTGCAAGACAAGAACCATCTGCACGAACAGTTCGACGACGTTTGCAGCAGCATGGACTATCAGCTCGGAGACCATGGCTGCGTTTACCCTTGACGCTGCATCACAGACAGCAGCGCCTGCGATGGTGTACTCAACGACGAACCTGGGTGCATAAATGGCAAAACGTCTTTTTTTCGGATGAATCCAGGTTCTGTTACTGCATCATGATGGTCGCATCCGTGTTTGGCGACATCGCGGTGAACGCACATTGGAAGCGTGTATTCGTCATTGCCATACTGGCGTATCACCCGGCGTGATGGTATGGGGTGCCATTGGTTACACGTCTCGGTCACCTCTTGCACGCATTGAGGGCACTTTGAACAGAGGACGTTACATTTCAGTTGTGTTACGACCCATGGCTCTACCCTTCATTCGATCCCTGCGAATCGCTGCATTTCACCAGGATAGTGCACGACCGCATGTTGCAGGTCCTGTGGTTCAAATGGCTCTGAGCACTATGGGACTCAACATCTTAGGTCGTAAGTCCCCTAGAACTTAGAACTACTTAAACCTTACTAACCTAAGGACATCACACACACCCATGCCCGAGGCAGGATTCGAACCTGCGACCGTAGCAGTCCCGCAGTTCCGGACTGCAGCCCCAGAACCGCACGGCCACCGCGGCCGGCGCAGGTCCTGTACGGGCCTTTCTGGATACAGAAAATGTTCGACTGCTGCGCTGGCCAGCACATTCTCCAGATCTCTCACCAATTGAAAAAGTCTGGTCAATGGTGGCCGAGCAATTGGCTCGTCACAATACGCCAGTCACTACTCTTGATGAACTGTGGTATCGTGTTGAAGCTGCATGGGCAGCTGTACCTGTGCACGCCATCCAAGCTATGTTTGACTCAATGCCCAGGCGTGTCAAGGCCGTTATTACGGCCAGCGGTGCTTGTTCTGGGTACTGATTTCTCAGGATCTATGAACCCAAACTGCGTGAAAATGTAATCACATGTCAGTTCTAGTATAATATATATGTCCAATGAATACCCGTTTATCATCTGCATTTCTTCTTGGTGTTCCAAATTTAATGGCCAGTAGTGTATTATTGATGACTTAAGTCTGCTTTGTGTAACTGTTGTGTTTCTCAAACTTACGGGAAAACGCTATGAATTTACGCACCATCCCAATAATTTGCGTGTAAGGACGCTCTCGTAAGTGTAAGGGCCTGATCCCGCTGCAAACTGTGACACAGCGCGCCCTTAGAGAGGCGCGACACACCTGGGAGAATAGCAGGGAACAGGACAATGCGCGGCAGTAGACAGGCAGCGACCATGGCGGCCGCCGCCCAATATTCCGGCCGGAATGCCTTTTATGGATGGCACTCCATTCAGCAGCGCGCCGCCTCTGCCCCGCATACTGCTGCCTGCTGCGGCGTCGCCAGCTGAATTCCCTCCCCTCCCCCCCCCCCTTACTCCTCACGCCGCCATACCACCCACAGCTTCCCACTCCACTCGCTCCCTCCCCCAGCACCCAGCGCCGACACCTACAACGCTTTGGTCTTTTTCTGGCCTCCTGGACGGCTTTTTAAAATAGCACGTAATCTATGTAATATGCCCGAAATACTAAACATTATTACAGTCCATTGCACGACATAGGCATCACTAAGAATACATTGAAAAGCACTCTAAAGCAAAGGTCGATAATCTCTTTTATACTAGGGGGCCGTATTATCGAAAGCTGAACAGTACTTTCGAGATATTCAGGTTTTTCAAAAAGAATATACGTATTACAATGTATTATTTTGTCCGAACTACCGTTAGTTGCGCCTCGGCTCGTCTATTGGAGAAACGAATACATAGTCTAGTTTATATTAATAGCCGCTAGATGTCAGTTGTCTTCTCTTTTGCTTGGTAACCGTCATATGTTTAAAACGGCTACTCCGCAGCAGAAATCATTTTGTGTTCTCGAGTTTGCGAAGTGCAATTCCTTGATTACAGTGCGAAGACGTTTCAGGTTGAGGTACCAAATTGATCTTCCGAATGGGTGGAACATTCGCAGATGGTATCGACAGTTTCTAGATACAGGATGCGTATGTAAAGAAAAGAGTCCTGGCCGCCGTCGTGTTCCTGAAGAAAATGTTGCACGGAATCAAACTGCTTTCTAATGTTGTTGTGATCTTCAGTCCTCAGACTGGTTTGATGCAGCTCTCCATGCTAATCTATCCTGTGCAAGCTCCTTCATCTCCCAGTACCTACTGCAACCTACATCCTTCTGAATCTGCTTAGTGTATTTATCTCTTCGTCTCCCTCTACGATTTTTACCCTCCACGCTGCCCTCCAATGCTAAATTTGTGATCCATTGATGCCTCAGGACATGTCCTACCAATCGATCCCTTCTTCTAGTCAAGTTGTGCCACAAGCTTCTCTTCTCCCCAATCCTATTCAATACCTCCTCATTAGTTACATGATCTACCCACCTAATCTTCAAAATTCTTCTGTAGCACCACATTTCGAAAGCTTCTATTCTCTTCTTGTCCAAAGTATTTATTGTCCATGTTTCACTTCCATACATGGCTACACTCCATACAAATACTTTCAGAAACGACTTCCTGAGACTTGAATCAATACTCGATGATAACAAATTTCTTTTCTTCAGTAACGCTTTCCTTCCCATTGCCAGTCTACATTTTATATCCTCTCTACTTTTCTGTACAAATTGTAAATAGCCTTTCGCTCCCTGTATTTTACCCCTGCCACCTTTAGAATTTGAAAGAGAGTATTCCAGTCAACATTGTCAAAAGCTTTCTCTAAGTCTACAAATGCTAGAAACGTAGGTTTGCCTTTCCTTAATCTTTCTTCTAAGATAAGTCGTAAGGTCAGTATTACCTCACGTGTTCCAACATTTCTACGGAATCCAAACTGATCTTCCCCGAGGTCGGCTTCTACCAGTTCTTCCATTCGTTTGTAAATAATTCGTGTTAGTATTTTGCAGCTGTGACTTATTAAAATGATAGTTCGGTAATTTTCACATCTGTCAACACCTGCTTACTTTGGGATTGGAATTATTATATTCTTCTTGAAGTCGGAGGGTATTTCGCCTATCTCGTACATCTTGCTCACCAGATGGTAGAGTTTTGTCAGGACTGACTCTCCCAAGGCTGTCAGTAGTTCTAATGGAATGTTGTCTACTCCCGGGGCCTTGTTTCGACTCAGGTCTTTCAGTGCTCTGTCAAACTCTTCACGCAGTATCGTATCTCCCATTTCATCTTCATCTACATCCTCTTCCATTTCCATAATATTGTCCTCAAGTACATCGCCCTTGTATAGACCCTCTATATACTCCTTCCACCTTTCTGCTTTCCCCTCTTTTCTTAGAACTGGGTTTCCATCTGAGCTCTTGATATTCATACAAGTGGCTCTCTTTTCTCCAAAGGTCTCTTTAATTTTCCTGTAGGCTGTATCTATCTTACCCCTAGTGAGATAAGCCTCTACATCCTTACATTTGTCCTCTAGCCATGGCTGCTTAGCCATTTTGCACTTCCTGTCGATCTCATTTTTGAGACGTTTGTATTCCTTTTTGCCTGCTTCATTTACTGCATTTTTATACTTTCTCCTTTCATCAATTAAATTCAATATTTCTTCTGTTACCCAAGGATTTCTACTAGCCCTCGTCTTTTTACCTACTTGATCCTCTGCTGCCTTCACTACTTCATCCCTCGGAGCTACCCATTCGTCTTCTACTGTATTTCTTTCCCCCATTCCTGTCAATTGTTCCCTTATGCTGTCCCTGAAACTCTGTACAACCTCTGGTTTAGTCAGTTTATCCAGGTCCCATCTCCTTAAATTCCCACCTTTTTGCAATTTCTTCAGTTTTAATCTACAGTTCATAACCAATAGATTATGGTCAGAGTCCACATCTGCCCCTGGAAGTGTCCTACAATTTAAAATCTGGTTCGCAAATCTCTGTCTTACCATTATATGATCTATTTGATACCTTTTAGTATCTCCAGGATTCTTCCATGTATACAACCTTCTTTTGTGATTCTTGAACCAAGTGTTAGCTGTGATTAAGTTATGCTCTGTGCAAAATTCTACCAGACGGCTTCCTCTTTCATTTCTTAGCCCCAATCCATATTCACATACTATGTTTCCTTCTCTCCCTTTTCCTACTGTCGAATTCCAGTCACCCATGACTATTAAATTTTCGTCTCCCTTCACTACCTGAATAATTTCTTTTATCTCATCATACATTTCTTCAATTTCTTCGTCATCTGCAGAGCTAGTTGGCATATAAACTTGTACTACTGTAGTAGGCATGGGCTTCGTGTCTATCTTGGCCACTATAATACGTTCACTATGCTGTTTGTAGTAGTGTAAGTAGGCTGTTTAGGTTTTCTTATTGGTAACGCCGCCGCCACGTAGCGCTCTGTATGAAAATCACTGGCTGTGCTGTGTGCAGTCTGTGGCTGGTTGGCATTGTTGTAATACTCGCCATTGTAGCGTTGGGCAGTTGGCTGTTAACAGCGCGTAGCGTTGCGCAGTTGGAGGTGAGCCGCCAGCAGTGGTGGATGTGGGGAGAGTGATGGCGGAAATTTGAGAGCCGATGATCTGGACCTGTGTCCATCAGAGACAATACATTTGTAAGACTGGATGTCATGAACTGCTATATATATTATGACTTTTGAACACTATTAAGGTTGGTTGGTTGGTTGGTTTGGGGAAGGAGACCAGACAGCGTGGTCATCGGTCTCATCGGATTAGGAAAGGATGGGGAAGGAAGTCGGCCGCGCCCTTTCAGAGGAACCATCCCGGCATTTACCTGGAGTGATTTAGGGAAATCACGGAAAACCTAAATCTGGATGGCCGGACGCGGGATTGAACCGTCGTCCTCCCGAATGCGAGTCCAGTGTCTAACCACTGCGCCACCTCGCTCGGTATACTATTAAGGTAAATACATTGTTTGTTCTCTATCAAAATCTTTCATTTGCTAACTATGCCTATCAGTAGTTAGTGCCTTCAGTAGTTTGAATCTTTTATTTAGCTCGCAGTAGTGGCGCTCGCCGTATTGCAGTAGTTCGAGTAACGAAGATTTTTGTGAGGTAAGTGATTTGTGAAAGGTATAGTTTAATGTTAGTCAGGGCCATTCTTTTGTAGGGATTATTGAAAGTCAGATTCCGTTGCGCTAAAAATATTGTGTGTCAGTTTAAGCACAGTCATGTATAATTGTTCAAAGGGGACGTTTCAGTAGCTTACCCCCACTCCTATTTTTTTATTCATTATTAAACCTACTCCTGAATTACCCCTTTCCAACGTAGCCCTTCAATATCAACTCGTCGTGCCAGTTAAGGGTTACAACTGTCTACAACAACAACTTGGCGTATTTTGAGACGTCGGTTGGTTATGAAGCTGTACAAGTTACAGCTATTACAAGCTCTGCGTCCTGATGACAAACGCAAACGTGTGGCATTTTGTAACGAGATTCTTGATGCTATTGACAATGATAACACTTTCGCACAACGTATCGTGTTCAATGATGAAGATACTTTCTGTGTTAGTGGTCAGGTAAACAAACATAATGTTCGAATTTGGGGCCTACAGAACCCACATGCAGCCATTGAACATGTACGAGATTTGCCCTAAGTCAACGTATTTTGTGCCATATCCCGATCATCTGTTTACGGCCCATTCTTCTTTGATGGAAACACGGTTAAAGGACATCAGTATCTCGCTGTGTTACAAAACTGATTGTTTCCGAGGCTGCACGAAGACAATTTCATTTCTCAACAAGACGGGGCACCCCCTCACTGGAGTCGCAAAGTGCATGAATATCTGAATGAAACTTTACCGAACCGTTGAATTGGTCGTCAAGGAGCTGGCGACTTAGCATGTCTCAGCTGGGCTCTACGGTCACCGGATTTGACACTCTCTGACTTCTTCCTGTAAGGTTTCGTTAAAGACAACGCTTTACCACCACTCCCACAGAACCTGGAAGAGTTGAAGAACCGGATCCGTATCGTCATAACATGAGTGACGGAGGACAAACTTGCCTGAGTACGGGAGGAATTTGATTACCGATTCTTTTTTCATAACTTTTAAAATGTTATGCTGGAAAAACACTGAGTGTTTCAAAGGAATATACGTATTTCGAATGCATATATACACTCCTGGAAATTGAAATAAGAACACCGTGAATTCATTGTCCCAGGAAGGGGAAACTTTATTGACACATTCCTGGGGTCAGATACATCACATGATCACACTGACAGAACCACAGGCACATAGACACAGGCAACAGAGCATGCACAATGTCGGCACTAGTACAGTGTATATCCACCTTTCGCAGCAATGCAGGCTGCTATTCTCCCATGGAGACGATCGTAGAGATGCTGGATGTAGTCCTGTGGAACGGCTTGCCATGCCATTTCCACCTGGCGCCTCAGTTGGACCAGCGTTCGTGCTGGATGTGCAGACCGCGTGAGACGACGCTTCATCCAGTCCCAAACATGCTCAATGGGGGACAGATCCGGAGATCTTTCTGGCCAGGGTAGTTGACTTACACCTTCTAGAGCACGTTGGGTGGCACGGGATACATGCGGACGTGCATTGTCCTGTTGGAACAGCAAGTTCCCTTGCCGGTCTAGGAATAGTAGAACGATGGGTTCGATGACGGTTTGGATGTACCGTGCACTATTCAGTGTCCCCTCGACGATCACCAGTGGTGTACGGCCAGTGTAGGAGATCGCTCCCCACACCATGATGCCGGGTGTTGGCCCTGTGTGCCTCGGTCGTATGCAGTCCTGATTGTGGCGCTCACCTGCACGGCGCCAAACACGCATACGACCATCATTGGCACCAAGGCAGAAGCGACTCTCATCGCTGAAGACGACACGTCTCCATTCGTCCCTCCATTCACGCCTGTCGCGACACCACTGGAGGCGGGCTGCACGATGTTGGGGCGTGAGCGGAAGACGGCCTAACGGTGTGCGGGACCGTAGCCCAGCTTCATGGAGACGGTTGCGAATGGTCCTCGCCGATACCCCAGGAGCAACAGTGTCCCTAATTTGCTGGGAAGTGGCGGTGCGGTCCCCTACGGCACTGCGTAGGATCCTACGGTCTTGGCGTGCATCCGTGCGTCGCTGCGGTCCGGTCCCAGGTCGACGGGCACGTGCACCTTCCGCCGACCACTGGCGACAACATCGATGTACTGTGGAGGCCTCACGCCCCACGTGTTGAGCAATTCGGCGGTACGTCCACCCGGCCTCCCGCATGCCCACTATCCGCCCTCGCTCAAAGTCCGTCAACTGCACATACGGTTCACGTCCACGCTGTCGCGGCATGCTACCAGTGTTAAAGACTGCGATGGAGCTCCGTATGCCACGGCAAACTGGCTGACACTGACGGCGGCGGTGCACCGCGGTTCCTGGTGTGTCCGCTGTGCCGTGCGTGTGATCATTGCTTGTACAGCCCTCTCGCAGTGTCCGGAGCAAGTATGGTGGGTCTGACACACCGGTGTCAATGTGTTCTTTTTTCCATTTCCAGGTGTATATATATATATATATATATATATATATATATATATATATATATATATATGCATTCGAAATACGTATATTCCTTTGAAACACTCAGTATTTTTCCAGCATACCAACCTTAATAGTGTTCAAAAGTCATAATATATATAGCAGTTCATGACATCCAGCATAACAAGTTATGAAAAAAGAATCGGTTAAAATTCAAGAATTTTTCTTTTTTGCTAGTAACATCGTTAAAATGACATATGTAAACTACCTTAATGAACAAAATATTATTTTCTAATGTTTTTCCAAACATACACTCCTGGAAATGGAAAAAAGAACACATTGACACCAACTGCAGCCATTCATGGAGTTCATGTTAGAACACTGTTGGAATTTTTATGGATGACAATGACCCATTTCCCTTGGCCACAATAGTTCGCGATTGATTTGAAGACCATTCTGGACTACTCGAGCGAATGAATCCCACCGAACATTTATGGAATATAATCGAGAGGTCGGTTCACGCACAAAATCCTGCACCGGCAACACTTTCTCAATTACGGAGAGCTGTAGAGGCAGCATGGCTCAATATTTGCATGGGACTTCCAACAACTCATTGAGCCAATGCCATGTCGAGTTGCTGTACTACGATGGGCAAAAGGAGATCTGGCGCAATATTAGGAGGTATTCCATAATTTTCGTTCAAAAATGGTTCAAATGGCTCTGACCACTATGGGACTTAACATTTGAGGTTATCAGTCCCCTAGAGCTTAAACTTAACGAATCTAAGGAGATCACACACATCCATGCCCAAGGCAAGATTCGAACCTGCGACCGTAGCGATCGCGCGGTTCCAGACTGAAGGGCCTAGAACCGCTCGGCCACAGCGGCCAGCAGACTTTCGTTATCTCATTGTGTTTGTCGGTCGTTTTTCCATTTCGCTGACGTAAGTTGCAAGCCTCTGTCGCTAAAGGGCTCAGAATTGTCGTGCTTAACATGGCGGTGTGTAACGTAACTACACCGGTGCGTGAGAAACAGACCCTCAGGAAACTGAAAGCACGAATTCGGAGAGTTCGTCCACACAGTGAGCTCCCTATCCTTCAACATGGCAGTGCTAGACCACACACATGTGCTGAGACATTTGCAGCAATCCGACACCTTCGGGTCCTGTCAACGATCATCCTCCATACAGTCCCGATTTTCATCTATTGCCAAAAATTAAAGAACACCTTAGTGGACATCACTTTGACAGTGAGGAAACGGTGCAATCAGAGGTGAGATTCTGGCTCTGTCAACAAAGTAGACGATGTCAGCGAACTGGTCTCCCGTTGACAGAATTGTGTTCGTCGCCAGAGTGACTATGTTGAGAAAGAAATATGTAGACATAAAGACTAAAGATGTAGAGTTAATAGAGTTTACTTTATTTGAAAAGCTTTAATAGATTTCACATAAAATCTTGGTAGGTATTAATTTTCAGTAAGCCCTCGTAGTTTAAGAAAAACGACGCAGTGCAACATAAAGACCTGGTGAGGTGATTCGATCGTATGTAACATCAGACGGCTTTATGATCAAACAGTTCTTGAAATTTTGTTCTGTGTACGACCCACCGTCCTTGCCTATTATCTCGCTAACTGGCTCACAAAGCATCACAGTTTTCGTTTTTTAACCTCACCTGTTAGAGTGGAAATAAACAGTATTCCTTCAAAACACACATATTTCCTCCATAAACTGAAAAGATATCCAGGGTATGACTGTGTTATACGAAAATGTATGTCTTTGTCCATTATGCACATGCCTTCCGTTCTCCTGTTGTTAGAAGCCTTTGACTGAGTCCCCGTTGTTTTTCAACTGTCTGCAGTGACGTACTCCCTGCTCACTGTAATCGTTCAAATATTGTAAGAAGACTATTTATGTGTTTGTATGTTGGCAGCGCTATGTAGCGCTCTGCATTAATAACTGATAGCGCTGTGCGCACTCTGTAGGAGACTATATGGCTGGTCGCACTAGCAGTTGGAGGTGAACAGCCAGCAGTGATGGAAGTTGGGAGTGAGTAGTCAGCAGTGATGGAGGTTATAGGTTAGTAATTAGCAGTGTTGGAGGTTTGCAGTATTAGCGCGAGCGGACGATCTGAATGTATATCCGTCATTGAGATTTATTACTCAAGATCATATAATTTTTGAACTGGTTGTCACATTCATAATTCAAATACATTTTTGGCTCTGCAACAATCTTTCCTTTGCTAACCACATGCCTGTTAGTAGTTAGAGCCTTCAGTAGTTAGAATCTTTTATTTAGCTGGCTGTAATGGCGCTTGCCGTATGCCAGTAGTTCGTGTAATGAAAATTTTTGTGAGGTAACTGACTTATGGAATGTATGGTTTATTGTTTGGATTTCTACTAATTCAGGGCCATTCTTTTGAGTTAATTTTAAAGCAGTCAGATCGCTTTATACTTGAATATTGTGGGTAGTTAATGAATAGGAGAAGTTTGAGTTGTGTTTGTCAGGGCTAATACTGTAGGTCAGTGTTGAAACGATAAAGGCAAGCAAAGAGACACTTGCATTCAATTTCATTCAGCAGTATTAGCAGAAAATTTTAATAAAGAAGTTTCACCTTCTCAGTGATTTCTATTTAAGTAAAAACTTAAATAAAGAAGTTTCATCTGTCGACACTTAGCCGAGGATACCTCACTGGAATCTTCTGATTTTTCTTGTGGTTTTAATAATTAGTGCTTGATTAGAAATTAGTTTACTGCTAGCGCTTAACTGTTTAGAGAGTTTCCTTTGCAGTTGTAGTTTCTTATTGTTGTATAATATTGTAATGAGTAAAGCAATTGTGGCATGCATGTGGATTTGCACCTAATTAAATTAATTTGCAACTAATTAGATATTGGATATTTTAGTGCTATTTTAGTGTGTCGTCTTATTTTTGCTTTTCAAATTGTATTTTTTCTGTGTTATCGTATGAAACAGTGTGATAAACACAGCGTGTGAAAAGCGTAACACTAGGCTTCAAAGCAAATTGAGAAATGACACTGAAGACGAGCGTAGCGCGTTAGTATCGCCTAGTAATGAATTAACAAATTTTCAACACAATAATTTGGTAATTGTGCATAGGGACCAGGCAATAAATAACGGTGCATAGGGACCATGCAATAAATAACGGTGTAGATAGTGAAACAATCAGTGAACACGGAAGTATTGTCGCTCGATCGGTCGGTAATAGTTCACCTCAGCAATGCGAAATAACAGAACCAAATCTCGCAAATTCCGTGGATTCAGATTTTGCGTCATCACACTTTTCTCAATTAAGTCAAGACTCACTCGTGCGGTAGCGTTCTCGCTTCCCACGCCCGGGTTCCCGGGTTCGATTCCCGGCGGGGTCAGGGATTTTCTCTGCCTCGTGATGGCTGGGTGTTGTGTGATGTCCTTACGTTAGTTAGGTTTAAGTAGTTCTAAGTTCTAGGGGACTGATGACCATAGATGTTAAGTCCCATAGTGCTCAGAGCCATTCGAACCATTCGAACCAAGACTCACTCCCTGCTTTTCAAAATGCGAATGTTGCCGGTGCAAATGCACTACTGGAAAGCACAAGGGAACATCTTTCAGGCACTGATGCATTATTATTGCAATTAATGCAACAACTGGAAAAAACAATTGACAAAATCAGAAACAAACACAGCAACAAATGGAACAAAATCAGAAACAAAAACAGCAACAGCATCAAAATTTATACAAAATGGAACAAAATCTTCAAAAGTTACACACACCAATTGAACAAACACGTGAAGATTTAACTGCTGAGCTATTTAAAATCGAATCGAAATATCAAAAGATTTCTGAAGATGTAAAACACAAATTTTCGAGAATTTTCAGCCTATTCTTTCGCGACATGAAAACGCATTATAGTATCATGAAGCAGCCATAAAATAACTGCAGATCATTGTGCACTAAAATCACGAAACCTTGCAAGTTAAAGTTGACTCTCTTGCATCTATCGATATGGTCGTGCAACTTGTACAAAATTAGGAAAACTTAAAGGACACAGTACATACTCCACACGTTTAGAAAAACGCACGAAAGAAATCTGCACATTATCGGAAAAAGTAATCAAACTTTCGGATCAGCTAACTAATTTATCTAAGAAAGGTAGATGATGAACTGAATGACACAAGACTGGTAGCTTTCACTGACACAGAGGAGTACAAGGAAATTAGGATATTCAAACAAAATCAGAAACATATTGATACGCAACACAAAAGAGAAATACGGGAAGTACACGATCAGGTGGCACACGTAATACAAGAACTACATATTTCAGAGGATACTCGCGTTGCGACAAGGGAAGAGGGATTCCGACATAAGGAAAAGTAACAAAGTAATAACACTGGATATTTCGGAGATTTTGAAAGGAGTTGGCAAGGTGCACCGTATCTTGAGATGGAACCGCCGACACGACATAACAATGACCGGTGTCACGATGGCTTTGACTATAAGCTCTTCATCACTACTCGTAAATTTAAAACATTCAAGAATTCCGGTAATGACATTCATCCACAAGCTTGGCTTCATTAGTTTGCTCATTGCTTTCCTCCTAATTGGTCATTAGAGCACAGATTAGAATTTATGTGTAGCTATCTAGAAAATGAACCTGCTGTAAGAATGCGATCGGTTATTCGCGACTGTCACAGTGAAGGAGATTTCTATCATGCTTTCGTTTCTGTATATTGGTCTCAGGCTACTCAAGATAGAGTAAAACACAGCATTATAATGACGAAAAATTTCGAACAGTCTGAATTTTCCAGCCTGGTAAAATATTTTGAAGATATGTTGCACAAAAATCAGTATTTTTCAAACCCTTAGAGCCCCTCGGAACTCATCCGTATTTGCTTATCTAAGTTACTTGAACATTTAAGACATACTATTTTGGCAGGACGTTGCAAAGATGACATCAAAGCTTTTCAGGTACTGTTACAAGAACTGGAAATAAACACAGACACTCGCATAATAAGAAAACCGGATAACAATAATTACAGATCACATCCGTCACAATTCCCTGGCGGTATAAATAATAACCAGACACGACACTACCCGTATGACAACCGTTGGCAGAATAACAATAGTTACAGGCAAAGAATACCTCTTCATGGTAATGAATATGACAGAGATAACCATAAGAACAGACAATATAGGAACCAGAACAATTATTATCAAGGGAGACAACAGTCCACCTCGCAATTACGATTCCGGGAGAAACTCTCCACCACGTGATCGACTAGAGAGAAATTTCAGAAATTATCGGCATAACGACAGACGCTATAATTATGACGACAGACCTGAATTTAATCAGAACTGGCGTGATTCAAACAGGGTAGGACCCTTAAGGCAAGTTGAAATTGTAGAAGTTAGATCTCCAAATCCCAGAACCGACGTTTGACAAGAAAGAGATAATAGACAATTACTTGCACCACAGGCAGCCACAGAACGTACCTACGAAACTGACGACGTAGCTGGCATGAATATTAATTAAGACAGTCATATTATGTGTCCACTTTTATAGGAAACAGACGACACAGTCTTATTGTGTGTACATTTTACTTATTAGTTGCACGGTTACGTAACGACTATAAGGCTCACATAACTTGGAACATATACCGATAATGAGGTTTTACTGCAACATTCTGGTTTACTTGAAAAGACATTCTTTATGTAAAGTACTTTCTGAGAGATTACAAATGACACAGTATTTGGTTTGTTTGACAGCCACACGATTACATTACGATGCTACTAGTGAGTGACACAATTTTCATTATTGCTTTTACACTGCTTTATTTCTGCACGGTTTTCTGTGTTCTTCTGGAAAGTAAAACATGTTTTGGAAATGACTTTTGTGGCATAGATACAATGAGACAGGTATTTTTCGTAACACAACAGTACGTTAGAGCATGGTACTTTCAAGGTCATGGCAACGAGCTTAATAACTACGACATTTATATGCATAGCACTTTAGTTTTGTATATGACAAGGTAAGTACATTGACTTCTGGAGAACTTTGCTTATGGACGACACTTGGCAAATTTTTACCTTTAGCCAATGACAGAAATTTTGTTACAAGAAGCACAGTTTAGCGCTACAGGACACGCATTTGAGTGATTAATTTTTGTAGGAACATTTTCAAGAAATATTTTTGAACTACTATGCTACAGAGAAGGTTTTTCGGCGATACATTTCATTCCACAGTTTTAATCTGTAGCATCTGAGGGTATAATTAAATTAACCCTCATGGGGGTACACCTCCTTTGTGCACCATGTGTGTGGCAAGCGCAAGTAGCCCTAGCTAACATGGTATTTGCTTATACAATTTTACGCCGGTCGGAGTGGCCGTGCGGTTCTAGGCGCTACAGTCTGGAGCCGAGCGACCGCTCCGGTCGCAGGTTCGAATCCTGCCTCGGGCATGGATGTTAGGTTAGTTAGGTTTAATTAGTTCTAAGTTCTAGGCGACTGATGACCTCAGAAGTTAAGTCGCGTAGTGCTCAGAGCCAGCCATACAATTTTACACATCAGTACCATATTTCTCTAACACAGAATTACACAGCTATGTGGTCATTTGGCAGAGGGAATTGAACTTTATTTTTTCTACATCACTGACATATGTCTTGGTAATTTCATAGTTAGATTACTTCACACTTATGAAATTGTGCCTTGTCTGCATTTTGGTAACTGTTCATATATTTTAGGAGCCATTGTGATACTGTGAGAGCTTTGAGACATGTATATTGTATGCGATCATGATTTTTGAAGTACGTTTGAGATAGATGACACTATTGATACGAGGAAGAGAGAATTTTTTTAGATGTTTTGAGATTATTGAACGAAGCTACCATGATTTTCAGATTTGATTGATCTGTTATGTGATGTTACTATGACGACGATGTGTATTATGATGTTGAATTATGTTTATGATCAATGAGATGATGCTATATGAGGAATTTGATTATGCTACTTATGCTACATATTTATTATGATGAAATATTGAAGAAGTGTCGATGAATATGTATATGTGTAATAAGGTAAGGAATATTGAGTAGTGGTTAGGGACTCTGGTTTGTGGGAAAAATGTTGGAAGCCAAGAATCGCACTTTAAGAGGTATGGAAGATGAGTATATCTACATCTACATCTACATCAATACTCCGCAAGCCACCTGATGGTGTGTGGCGGAGGGTACCCTGAGTACCTCTATCGGTTCTCCCTTCTATTCAAGTCTCGTATTGTTCGTGGAAAGAAGGATTGTCGGTATGCCTCTGTGTGGGCTCTAATCTCTCTGATTTTATCCTCATCGTCTCTTCACAAGATATACGTAGGAGGGAGCAATATACTGCTTGACTCTTCGGTGACGGTATGTTCTCGAAACTTTAACAAAAGCCCGTACCGAGCTACTGAGCGTCTCTCCTGCAGAGTCTTCCACTGGAGTTTATCTATCATCTCCGTAACGCTTTCGCAATTACTAAATGATCCTGTAACGATGCGCGCTGCTCTCCGTTGGATCTTCTCTATCTCTTCTATCAACCCTACCTGGTACGGATCCCACACTGTTGAGCAGTATTCAAGCAGTGGGCGAATAAGCGTACTGTAAACTACTTCCTTTGTTTTCGGATTGCATTTCCTTAGGATTCTTCCAATGAATCTCAGTCTGGCATCTGCTTTACCGACGATCAACTTTATATGATCATTCCATTTTAAATCACCCCTAATGCGTACTCCCAGATAGTTTATGGAATTAACCGCTTCCAGTTGCTGACCTGCTATTTTGTAGCTAAATGATAAGGGAACTATCTTTCTATGTGTTCGCAGCACATTACACTTGTCTACATTGAGATTCAGTTGCCATTCACTGCACCATGCGTCAATTCGTTGCAGATCCTCCTGCATTCCAGTACAATTTTCCGTTGTTACAACCTCTCGATACACCACAGCATCATCTGCAAAAAGCCTCAGTGAACTTCCGATGTCATCCACAAGGTCATTTATGTATATTGTGAATAGCAACGGTCCTATGACACTCCCCTGTGGCACACCTGAAATCACTCTTACTCCGGAAGACTTCTCTCCATTGAGAATGACATGCTGCGTTCTGTTATCTAGGAACTCTTCAATCCAATCACACAATTGGTCTGATAGTCCATATGCTCTTACTTTGTTCGTTAAACGACTGTGGGGATCTGTATCGAACGCCTTGCGGAAGTCAAGAAACACGGCATCTACCTGTGAACCCGTGTCTATGGCTCTCTGAGTCTCGTGGACGAATAGCGCGAGCTGGGTTTCACACGACCGTCTTTTTCGAAACCCATGCTGATTCCTACAGAGTAGATTTCTAGTCTCCAGAAAAGTTATTATACTCGAACGTAATATGTGTTCCAAAATTCTACAACGGATCGACGTTAGAGATGTAGGTCTATAGTTCTGCACATCTGTTCGACGTCCCTTCTTGAAAACGGGGATGACCTGTGCCTTTTTCCAATCCTTTGGAACGCTACGCTCTTCTAGAGACCTACGGTACACTGCTGCAAGAAGGGGGGCAAGTTCCTTCGCGTACTCTGTGTAAAATCGAACTGGTATCCCATCAGGTCCAGCTGCCTTTCCTCTTTTGAGCGATTTTAATTGTTTCTTCTATCCCTCTGTCGTCTGTTTCGATATCTACCATTTTGTCATCTGTACGACAATCTAGAGAAGGAACTACAGTGCAGTCTTCCTCTGTGAAACAGCTTTGGAAAAAGACATTTAGTATTTCGGCCTTTAATCTGTCATCCTCTGTTTCAGTACCATTTTGGTCACAGAGTGTCTGGACATTTTGTTTTGATCCACCTACCGCTTTGACATAAGACCAAAATTTCTTAGGATCTTCTGCCAAGTCAGTACATAGAACTTTACTTTCGAATTCATTGACCGCTCGCG
Organism: Schistocerca nitens; assembly: GCF_023898315.1. NCBI lineage: Eukaryota > Metazoa > Arthropoda > Insecta > Orthoptera > Acrididae > Schistocerca > Schistocerca nitens. The sequence continues at coordinate 797,072,693 of NC_064615.1, forward strand.
CACAGCCCTCCTCACACTACATTTCGCTTCGCGTAATTTTTGTTTGTCTACAAGGCTTAGGCTATGTTTATGTTTGCTGTGAAGTTCCCTTTGCTTCCGCAGCAGTTTCCTAACTCGGTTCTTGTACCACGGTGGCTCTTTTCCATCTCTTACGATCTTGCTTGGCACATACTCATCTAACACATATTGTACGATGGTTTTGAACTTTGTCCACTGATCCTCAACACTATCTGTACTTGAGACAAAACTTTTGTTTTGAGCCGTCAGGTACTCTGTAATCTGCTTTTTGTCACTTTTGCTAAACAGAAAAATCTTCCTGCCTTTTTTAATATTTCTATTTACGGCTGAAATCATCGATGCAGTAACCGCTTTATGATCGCTGATCCCCTGTTCTGCGTTTAACTGTTTCAAATAGTTCGGGTCTGTTTGTCACCAGAAGGTCTAATATGTTATCGCCACGAGTCGGTTCTCTGTTTAACTGCTCAAGGTAGTTTTCAGATAAAGCACTTTAAAAAATTTCACTGGATTCTTTGTCCCTGCCACCCGTTATGAACGTTGGAGTCTCCCAGTCTGTATCCGGCAAATTAAAATCTCCACCCAGAACTACAACATGGTGGGGAAATCTACTCGAAATATTAACCAAATTATCCTTCAGGTGCTCAGCCACAACAGCTAATGAGCCAGGGGGCCTATAGAGACATCCAATTACCATGTCTGAGCCTGCTTTAGCCGTGACCTTCACCCAAATTATTTCACATTTCGGATCTCCGTCAATTTCCTTCGATACTATTGCACTTCTTATCGCTATAAACGCGCCTCCCCCTTCACTGTCCAGCCTGTCTCTGCGGTATACATTCTAATCTGAGTTTAGGATTTCATTACTGTTTACGTCTGGTTTCAGCCAACTATCTGGGCGTTGTGACCGTTTATTAATGAGAGCAGTTCTGGGACCTTTCTTTAGACGCTCCTGCAGTTCACTATTATCACATTAATATTGTTATTCCCTGTTGCATTTTGCCTACTCCTACCTTGCCGCGTCTCAGGAGGCGTCTTGTAGGGCCTATGGAGGGAATTCTCTAACCTAAAAAACCCACATGTGCACTCCACACGTACTCCGCTACCCTTGTAGCCGCTTCCAGCGTGTAGTGCACGCCTGACCTATTCAGGGGGACCCTACATTTCTCCACCCGATAGCGGAGGTCGAGAAATTTGCACCCCAGATCTCCGCAGAACCGTCTGAGCCTCTGGTTTAAGCCTTCCACTCGGCTCCAAACCAGAGGACCGCCATCGGTTCTGGGAACGATACTACAAATAGTTAGCTCTGATTCCACCCCGCGAGCGAGGCTTTCCGCCTTCACCAATTCCGCCAACAGCCTGTACGAACTGAAGATGACCTCTGAACCCAGACGGCAGGAGTCATTGGTGCCGACATGAGCAACAATTTGCAGTCGGGTGCACCCAGTGCTCTCTATCGCCGCCGGCAGGGCCTCCTCCACATCTCGGATGAGACCCCCCGGCAAGCAGATAGAGTGAACACTGGCCTTCTTCCCCGACCTTTCCGCTATTTCCCTAAGGGGCTCCATCACCCGCGTAACTTTGGAGCTCCCAATAACTAATAAACCCCTCCTCCCGTGTGCCTGCTCGGGCCTTGCTGAAGGAGCGGCCACATGTCCACTCACAGGCAGAGCGGGCGATGCCACACGGCCAGCCTCCACATTGACCGCCTCGTGCGCCGTGAACGCCGCTGAACCCGCCACTCCCCTTGGGGAGAGGGTGGCCCAACCGCGCCCGGTACCCGTGAAGACGTCTCGACAGCAGGGACAGTGGGTGAAGCATGTAACACCTGGGGTGTACCATGCGACGCACCAGACTCCCCACTGCGGCTACACTCCGAGGCAGGAGCCTGAAGACGGCTAACCGCGGCCATCAACACGTTCAGCTGCTCGCGAACAGTGGCCAGCTCCTCCTGCGTCCGTACACAGCAATCACACATCCTATCCATCCTAAGAAATCAATTTACTGTAGAGAGTTATTCAACTTTTAACTAGACTGCTAATTCACTAAAGGCGGCTGATTGTTGACTAAACTGTGGTTGCTAGCCACTTCTTGTAGAAAACAATGAAAATAGCACTACCTGTCTCTGGACTGTATTGAAAACAAACACTAGCACTACTGGCACTATGGTCGACTACAGGGACTCTCTCTCTGACTGTATTCAAACAAACACGAAATCTATGGAACACTATTACTAGCACTCGACAATTAAAGCTTCCTAAAAGCAAAAACACACGGAAGAAGAAGTGACAAGTAAGAAAAATACAGTTAATACTTAAATTAAGGTAGCTCGCTGCACAGCAGACATGAAGCAGACGGCAGTTACGACGAATGTGAATGTGGGGACCACAATGCCGACGGAAATTTTTGAACACTTTGTCATTCATGAGATTTCGTTTCTATACACTTACAACATAAATTTTCAACCCGTGAAATTTTTTATTTGTATGAAGCTGTCACTGTAGTGGAAACTGTTGTAAATATTTCGGTAAACATTACATGTGACACTGACATAATGCTGCGCTGACCTGCGCGCTAGCCACTTAGAAATATACCCATTGTTGTGTGCACTTTCAACTCTCCTCCAGCCGCTTCAGCAACTTTGAAGCTTGCCGCACTCCCGCAAGCGCTCACATAGCTGTAGAAAAGAGAGGCCGTTGACCTCACTATTGACATTTCTTTGCAGAACCCATCACAAACACGACACATTATTACTTGGAAACCTGTGAATACACTTTGGAGCTCGTACTTTCTGCTACATTCTGAAATGCTTATGAAGTGATGAGAAATATTTTTACGTCCACACACCTGATTACGACAAGTGTCTTTCTATGAGAGTTGAGAGAATTTTTTACTGACTTATGAAATGCCATATGGATGGTGAATGATGTTTTTATGCTTTGCTTTGTACATATTTGTTTGTTTTATTTGATATTTGGATTCCAGCTGCGCTGTAGCATTGGTTTTATAAAATAAAATTCAATACATATGCTAATGTAAACACTTTCTGTCTACAGATCCATTAAATAATAATTTTATGATCCACATTCCTAAGAAAAAATTAATAAGAAGTAGAAGTGAGTAGTAACTGACGTTGCATATACAGGGTGAGTCACCTAACGTTACCGCTGGATATATTTCGTAAACCACATCAAATACTGACGAACCGATTCCACAGACCGAACGTGAGGAGAGGGGCTAGTGTAATTGTTTAATACAAACCATACAAAAATGCACGGAAGTATGTTTTTAACACAAACCTACGTTTTTTTAAATGGAACCACGTTAGTTTTGTTATCACATCTGAACATATAAACAAATACGTAATCAGTGCCGTTTGCTGCATTGTAAAATGTTAATTACATCCAGAGATATTGTAACCTAAAGTTGACGCTTGAAACCTCCGACGTTCAGTTGCGTGTTGTAACAAACACGGGCCACGGTCGGCGAGCAGCATCTGCAGGGACATGTTTACGATGACGACCGTGTTTACGAGTGTGGCTGTAGTGCACTGTTGTGGTTTGGTCTAGCTGTCGCAGTGTCCGCATGTAGCTCTTGCTGCTATTGTTATTCTGCATTCGTCTCCGCACGCATACCAACTGTAGAACACCGTGTTACCAGACGTCTGTGATAGTGTAGTGTTGTAGGAACTGTGACCATGGTGTATTCGAACTCTGAAAAGGCGGAGATGATACTCATCTATGGCGAGTGTCGACGAAATGCAGCTGAAGACTGCAGGGTGTATGGAGAACGGTACCCGGACAGAGAGCATCCAACGTGCCGCACATTGCAAAACATCCACCGCCAACTGTATGCAACAGGTATGGTCGTAGCACGCAAACGGGTCCGTAACAGGCCCGTCACAGGAGAAGCAGGTGCAGTTGGTGTGTTAGCTGCTGTTGCCATGAACCCACACATGAGTACACGGGACATTGCGAGAGCCGGTGGCACCCGTTTCGTGTGTCGCTACATCAGCAATTACATGGTGATGACTTTAATCATCGAGTGCAATTCTGTCAATGGGCATTAACAGAGAATGCGTTGCAGTTCTACCTGTTTACCGATGAAGCGGGTTTCACAAACCACGGGGCAGTGAATCTACGGAACATGCATTACTGGTCCGTGGACAATCCTCGCTGGCTCAGACAGGTAGAGCGACAGCGACCGTGGACTGTAAATGTATGGTGCGGAATCATTGGCGACCACCTCATTAGTCCTCACTTCATTGCAGGGGCCCAAACAGCTGCAACATACATCGCGTTTCTACAGAATGATCTGCCAACGTTGCTCGAAAATGTCCCACTGGAAACGCGTCGACGTATGTGGTATCAGCATGATGGTGTACCTGCACATTCCGCAATTAACACTAGGCTGACCCTTGACAGGATGTTCGACGGGCGTTTCATAGGACGTGGAGGACGCATAAATTGGCCAGCCCGTTCTCCTGATCTTACACCTCTGGACTTCTTTCTGTGGGGTACGTTAAAGGAGAATGTGTACCGTGATGTGCCTACAATCCCAGAGGATGTGAAACAACGTATTGTGGCAGCCTGCGGCGACATTACACCAGATGTACTGCGGCGTGTACGACATTCATTACGCCAGGGATTGCAATTGTGCGCAGCAAATGATGGCCACAACATTGAACATCTATTGACCTGACATGTCGGGACACACTCTATTCCACTCCGTAATTGAAAACGGAAACCACGTGTGTACGTGTACCTCACCCCTCATGGTAATGTACATGTGCGTCAGTGAAAAAGGCCAATAAAAAGGTGTTATCATGTGGACGTAATGTGCTATTCCAGTCCCTTCTGTACCTAAGGTCCATCACCGTTCCCTTTGGATCCCTACGTAATTCGGTGCTCTCCGATACACACGATCGAACAGCGGAGGAGTGGTACTCAAGCGTCAACTTTAGGTTACAATATCTCCGGATGTAATTAACATTTTACAATGCAACAAACGGCACTGATTACGTACTTGTTTATATGTTCAGATGTGCTAACAGAACTAACGTGGTTCCATTTAAAAAAACGTAGATCTATGTTAAAAAAACATACTTCCGTGCATTTTTTTATGATTTGTATTAACCAATTACACTAGACCCTCTCCTCACGTTCGGTCTGTGGAATCGGTTAGTCAGTATTTGATGTGGTTTACGAAATATACCCAGCGGTAATGTTAGGTGACTCACCCTCTATAATTTTCTTTTCAAGGACTTGGTAATTTTTTGGTAGAATAAGTTGTTGTGGTGCACCACTCTAGCGTTGAGATGTGACATAGACATTAAGATGTGGATAGTCATTTCCTTTATCTGCATTGCTGTCTTTACTGTAATATTTTTTCTTCTTGTGCTTTCTCCTGTTTAGGTATAAGATAGTGCATATGCTGCTGCTATCTTTCAGGCATTATCCTACTGAATTTTACTTTGTATTGCTGTGCTAAGCCAGTTTTACCACTGATATATTTTCTTGTTTGCTGCATATTGCCTTATATTAGTTGTACTGTTGGACTTGCTTTCCTAATTTAAATATGCTGCTCTTGTTTTGCCAATTAGCATTTTTGTCATTGCTGTTTGTGTTAATTGTTTTGTGCTGCTGCATTGCCTCATTCTCTAGTTTATGAATCTGAGCTCAGTAGATTTAAGTTAGTTTAAGACGAGGTATGCTATATAAGAAAATGAGTTATGATTAGTTGGGAAGAAATGCATTGAGTAGCTATGAGAAAAAGGTTTGGCCAAAAAGTATTGTATAATGAGGAACAATTATTTTGTTGGGTAGGATTTTCTTGGAAACAAATGATAACGTAACAACGATACGAAAGTATAAATACAGATAGATATATTTTGTGGGAACAAATGTTGAAGTAAGAGAGATAAATGAAATTTTAGTTGGAAATGAAGTAGTTTTGGGTGAAAATAATAGAGGGATCAGTATGAAGGATATTTTTTAAAAAAATGAAAAAGAGGTATGAAATTCTCCCCATAAGTAATGCAATACTAAATGTTACATGTGAAAACAGATCCTGTCCATTCAAATGGCTCTGAGCACTATGGGACTCAACTGCTGAGGTCATTAGTCCCCTAGAACTTAGAACTAGTTAAACCTAACTAACCTAAGGACATCACACACATCCATGCCCGAGGCAGGATTCGAACCTGCGACCGTAGCGGTCTTGCGGTTCCAGACTGCAGCGCCTTTAACCGCACGGCCACTTCGGCCGGCCTTCCTGTCCATTCCTTTTGTGTTATTCCGCTATGTTTGTGTGTACCCTTGTGTGTCTGTATTCTTCCTGTCTGTGTGTGTTTACCTGATAAGATAAATTTGGTAGAATTTTTTTTTTCTTCTAATATTATGTTGCATCCACTATGATGAGGAATACTGTTATTCTCAAATCTAATTTGCATTTCTAATATATTCTTTACTTTGGGAAGATGTTTAGACATTATTAATTCTGATATGTTTTCTTTTGATACTCATGTGTCTAAGGATATGTTTATTTCTATTGTTTTGTGAAGCTTGTATTACTAAAAATGTTATCTGTATTATCATGTTCTTAATTGTAATGATATTTTCTGTACCTTTGTAGCCAGCCGGGTGGGTGGCCGAGCGGCTCTAGGCGCAACAGTCTGGAACCGCGCGACCGCTACGGTCCCAGGTTCGAATCCTGCCTCAGGCATGGATGTGTGTGATGTCCTTAGGTTAGTTAGGTTTAAGTAGTTCTAAGTTCTAGGGGACTGATGACCTCAGAAGTTTTGTCCCGTAGTGCTCAGAGCCATTTGAGCCATTTTGTACCTTTGTAATTGTATTCTTACGCTGTAAAATTGTAATTGTATAGACACCAGTTCTTCAAATTAAGTAAATAGTAGGGACTCATTTTACTGCACACTTCTGTTGTTCATACTAAACATACAAAATGTCAGAGGTTATATGACTGTGTTAGTGCTTGCACGTGTGTTGATAATTCGGAAAGGGACTGGTTAAGAGCATTGCTGGTTCTAAGGATATTACAAAAAATTAGTGAGTGCACAAGTGGTGGTTTATGGACTTGCTATATTACCCGCAAGACTCTTCAATTGTGATTGTGCACCCACGCAGTCACAACGGATGGCTGCTGGCCATCTCTACAAGGACTACAGTGGCTGTGCACCTTTGGTAGCCCATTACTACCATAATTTCTGTAAGGACTACAGTGGGTCTGCACCTTTGGTGGCCCATTACTACAATAATCTCTACAAGGAATACTGTGAGTCTGCTTTCTGGTGACCTACCAATTCTACCAATATTCTTCAAGACTTCAACTGACTCTGCTGTGGGTATGCTCTGTTGTGGCCCATTACCAATCTTCATGTCTTCATGTCAAGAATCAGCAATGTGTTTCCGTTGGGAGGGAGACTCTGCTTCTTCAAGACTGCATGAAGGTCAATCAACATGGATTCCGGAAACAGCGATCGTGTGAGACCCAACTCTCTTTATTTGTTCATGAGACCCAGAAAATATTAGATACAGGCTCCCAGGTAGATGCTATTTTTCTTGACTTCCGGAAGGCGTTCGATACAGTTCCGCACTGTCACCTGATAAACAAAGTAAGAGCCTACTGAATATCAGACCAGCTGTGTGGCTGGATTGAAGAGTTTTTAGCAAACAGAACACAGCATGTTGTTATCAATGGAGAGACGTCTACAGACGTTAAAGTAACCTCTGGCGTGTCACAGGGGAGTGTTATGGGACCATTGCTTTTCACAATATATATAAATGACCTAGTAGACAGTGTCGGAAGTTCCATGCGGCTTTTCGCGGATGATGCTGTAGTATACAGAGAAGTTGCAGCATTAGAAAATTGTAGCGAAATGCAGGAAGATCTGCAGCGGATAGGCACTTGGTGCAGGGAGTGGCAACTATCCTTTAACATAGACAAATGTAATGTATTGCGAATACATAGAAAGAAGGATCCTTTATTGTATGATTATATGATAGCGGAACAAACACTGGTAGCAGTTACTTCTGTAAAATATCTGGGAGTATGCGTGCGGAACGATTTGAAGTGGAATGATCATATAAAATTAATTGTTGGTAAGGCGGGTACCAGGTTGAGATTCATTGGGAGAGTGCTTAGAAAATGTAGTCCATCAACAAAAGAAGGTGGCTTACAAAACACTCGTTCGACCTATACATGAGTATTGCTCATCAGTGTGGGATCCGTACCAGATCGGGTTGACGGAGGAGGTAGAGAAGATCCAAAGAAGAGCGGCGCGGTTCGTCACAGGGTTATTTGGTAACCGTGGCAGACTCTGCAAGAGAGGCGCTCTGCATCGCGGTGTAGCTTGCTCGCCAGGTTTCGAGAGGGTGTGTTTCTGGATGAGGTATCGAATATATTGCTTCCCCCTACTTATACCTCCCGAGGAGATCACGAATGTAAAATTAGAGAGATTAGAGCGCGCACGGAGGCTTTCAGACAGTCGTTCTTCCCGCGAACCATACGCGACTGGAACAGGAAAGGGGGGTAATGACAGTGGCACGTAAAGTGCCCTCCGCCACACACCGTTGGGTGGCTTGCGGAGTATAGATGTAGAATGTAGATTTAGATGTAATTGTGCGTGCATTTTCTTTTACTGCTCAGACTTTGTACATAAAATTGTCGTAGACTACTCTTCTGATGAATGATTAGAACTGTTTTTAGGGACTGTGAGGTGAATTTTTTTGATTTATTGACCAACAGTATATTACTAATTGTGTGCATCTGATCTATCTGATATTGTTAATATGAAAAAAAGTTTTAAAAAATTAGTCTTGGCCACTGCCAAACTATTTTGTAAAATTTTTTGAGAGGAGCAGGGGGCTATGTAATTAGGCTGCTTATGTGTTTGTATGTTGGCAGCGCTATGTAGCGCTCTGCATTAATAACTCTGACACCGCTGTGGCGCTCTGTAAGAGACTCTGTGGCTGTTCGCACTAGCAGTTGGAAGTTTGCAGTCAGCGGTAATGGAAGGTGGAGGTGAGCGGCCAGAAGTGATGGAAGTTGGGAGTGAGAAGTCAGCAGTGATGGCGGTTAGAGGTTAATAATTAGCAGTGTTCGAGGTTTGCAGTATTAGCGTGAGCGGACTGTCTGAATGCATATCTGTCATTGAGATTTATTACTGATGATCATATTATTTTTTAACTGGTTGTCACATTCTTGAGGTAAATACATTATTTGCTTTGCTAACCACATGCCTGTTAGTGGTTAGAGCCTTCAGTAGTAAGAATCTTTTATTTAGCTGTCTGTATTGTCACTTGCCATAAGGCAGTAGTTCGTGTAATGAATATTTTTGTGTGGTAAGTGACTTATGAAATGTATGGGTTATTGTTTGGATTTCTTATGAAATGTATGGGTTATTGTTTGAATTTCTACTAATTCAGGGCCATTCTTTTGAGTTAATTTTAAAGCAGTCAGATCGCGTTATCGTTGAATATTGAGGGTAATTAATGAACAGGAGAAGTTTGAGTTGTGTTTGTCAGAGCTAATTCTGTAGGTCAGTGTTGAAACGATAAAGGTAAGCAAAGCGACAATATAGTCAAATTTCACCCAGCAATATAAGTAAAAACTTAATTAAGAAGTTTCAATATGACAATAATTGTGATGATTAAAACTTACCCAGTGTTTTCGAGCACTGTACACCAATTGCTGGAAAATCACCCCTACCCGAAGAATAAACGCTTCTGTAATTTTCTACACGTCGAAAACCGTGTTCTGCATGACAAATACTGGACGAATCGAGAAAAAGGCTTTCTTCTGTAGTCGAGGTACTGTGAATGATGACACGTCACAACTGTCGTTCCCATAATCACAAGTCTAACGGCAGCTTAATGTTAACACTGGAATGCGATGACTGCGCGAGCTACCATCTCCTACTTTTAACTTGTTTTTAGAAACACACATTATTGTACAAAAATCACATAAAATGTCAATTTTTTCCGTGTACCAAGACCCAAACAATGATGCCTCTGCGGATCACAGGAAATGGTTTCATTCGACACATGCATCTCACTCCTCCAAGACAAACATCTAACAAAAATAAACTTCTGTTTACGTGTGATACACCCTACATACATAGATCTGGTTCGGTGTTAATATTCCCATATGAATACAGCAGTTATTATGATGGATAGCGACTGCCCCTGCACTTCGCCCAAGCCTCCCAGTATCATCTTATTCTTTTTTTTTCAGTCTTCTAATTTATTTGTTGCGGCATGCACGAATTCCTCTCCTGCGCCAACATTTTCATCTCAGAGTAGCACTTACACCCTTAGTCCTCAATTATTGTTGGATGTATTCAGATCTGTTTTCCTGTACAGTTTTTACGCTCTGCAGCTCCCTCTCATGCACAGATTATCCCTGATGTTGTAACTCATGTCCTGCCATCCTGTCCCTTTTTATTGACAGCTTTTATCGTATGTTCCTTTCTGCAGAGAACCTCCTCATTCCTTATCTTACCACTCCTCCAAATTTTCAACATTCTTCTGTAGAACCACACCTGAAACACTTCGATTCTCTTCCGTCCCTGTTTTCCCAATCTCCATGAGTCGCTACCGTACAATGCTATGCTCCAAACCTACAATGACAGAAGTTTATTCCACAGATTAAGGCCTATGTTAAATACCAATAGATTTCTCTTGGCCCAAAATGGCCGCTTTGCCTGTACCTCTGCTTTTTATGTTCTCCTTGCTTCACCCAGATAGGTAATTTTCCTTTCAAAGTAGCAGAATTCGTTAATTTTGTTTACTCCGTGAGGACCAATTTTAAGGTCAAGTTTATCGCTAATCTCATTTCTACCACACCTTGTTACCTTTGTCTTTTAACGGTTTACTCTGAATCCATGTTCTGTACTTATTAGTGTTCATCCCATCAGTAGATCCAACAGTTCTTCTTCACATTCCCTGTAGATAGTAATGTCATTAACAAACCTTATCATTGATATCCTTTCACGCTTAATTTTAATCCCAGTCTTGAATGTTTCTTTCATTATCATCATCGCTTCTTCGATACATTGACGGAACAGTAGGAGCGAATGGCCGCATCTTTGTCTTATCCTCTTTTTTAATCCGTGCATCATGGATCACTCATCTTTGACATATTATTCCATCTTGTAAGGGATCCGTGATCCCACGAACATAGATGCTAGTATCCGACACCCAGGTCGATAGCAGACATGAGTCGACTGTCGAGCGCTGCAGGAGGCAGTGAGACTAGTGTCGAGTGAGCAGTAGTAATAGAGAGTGTCGAGTGAGTAGTAGTGCGGGAGAGACGAGCAAGAATGGTGGTCGAGTGAGTTGTAAACGGTAAAATTCACCGGAGTATGACGAGTGAGCACGTCCCCCTGATCGTCGTGGGGTTGAGCCTCACTAATACCGATTCGCGAGTGATATGAAACCAAAAGTGACAAGTGCCGGATTACGTGCTTCGCGTCAACCGCGTCAGCCAGCAACAACCATGGATTGCAGTGAGGATTGTTGTGAATGTTAACCATCATCATTGCGTGTGACGAAGTACCTACAATCAGCAACCAATTAAAGATATAACCGAAATTAGACGTGTAAGGCGAAGGTAGCAACTGCCTCAGAATTTGTGTGTTCGTAGAAAATACAATACAGTTTGTACATCGCAACCTTTGTGGTCCTTAATAATAGACAGACTTTCAATCATTCCACTATTCAGTTGCAAAACAGCCGCACTCGGTTGAAATACCCCCGAAACCACAGCAGAAAAACCGATAGCCTTTCGTCCATTAAGCACATGGTCATATAATCATAATAATTAACTGTTTGGCGGCTTCGGTAAATTACATAAAACCCAATAAAGGAACTTAAACGGGGGTGTTTCAATCTCACACTGTCGAAGGTTTCCTCGAAGTTTATAAATATCATGAACATATCTTGAGTATTCCGTATTCATCACTTTATTAACTATGTAGCGCCTACGACATTTCAGAACGAAATTGTTCGTTGGCTAGAATCTCTTCAAATTTGTGAAATTTATTTCGATGCAATGTTTGACTGATCGCCCCATTCTAGTACTTTCGGTGTCTTCTTTGGTAGAGATGCAGTAATTATTTCCTATTCTTGTACTTTGTGAGTATTCTTGTAGTCGGTGACCTCCTACGATTTATTAGCCTTCCTTTCCCACTTAGCCTTGACTGCTACACATTATTGACTACTACATTTCCACTCCTCACAATTTCAACTAACTTTCCTCTACGCAGTATCAAGTGTTTACGGAATGACCGTTATTCGTTTTCGTATCATACCTCTCTCTTATGAATCCTTGCCACTTCCTTTTATTTGATTTCTAAGCTGCCCAAATATTGATTTTCCATCCTGTTCTTTTTTAAATCATTTATGACATTATTTCATACTGTCGTGAATCAGTAATTCGCTGCACAGCTAAATTCCCGCACGTACTGCTGACTGATCAGCACTGATCGAACGCTCTGGTTGCCCCAGAGGGCACACTTTCCTGTGAGCGCAGCACCATGGCGAAGCAAGAAGAGGGTGAAGTGGTTGACATTCTGGGGAACGGAAAAGAATCAACCATAGCCACTTGGAGACGTCGTCAGGCTACCGAGGGCAGTGGGGAGTAAGGTTCAGTGCAGGTTAGGGCATGGTTGGATCATGGGATGGCAAGTGTAAGCGGCCCTGTGGAGATGGAGGGCGCTGTGGCCACGGTCGTCATTGGAGCCGAAAGAATAGGAATTGGCCAGCGAAAACGAACTCTCCTAGCAAGATGGAGCATGGGAGCAACCGCCTGGAGACGAAGCAGGAAGCCTGAAGAAGCAGTACGGCCGATGCTGGATGGACCTTACTGTCATCGCGACGCAACATTCCTTATGAGGCATGGATGGTTTTCGGCTTCATGCATCCAAGAGACATCGTGCAACTGGGAACGAAGAAGTCTTCGTTGTAGGGATTTTCTACTACGACAGTCAGAAGAGAGCGCCAATATTTAGAACGTAGTTGCGCTTCAGCAACGGTTAGCGATCTGTAAATGAATCCAAAGCCGCCAATCAGTTGCAACAAAAGGTGGTTTTATTCAACCTCTGGCCACGGTTTCTATGGATGTAGACCCGTCTTCTTCAGAAATACGCGTAACCTGAAAACAATATACCAGCAATAAGTACAAACTCGGAAACATACATGTCAAAATTACTCGTCATACAAAGACTAGATCCTCAAAATGGCATGGAAATATTACATATATCATAAAACATAACTAAAACAATAAAAACTAGTGCTTACTAAAATTTCATATTGGAAAAACACCAAGTAATGAAGCGATCTAACATTTTTCCACTGAAAACATATTTTGTGGAGACGTTTATTCTACACACTCTCGTTACTGTACGTTTTTCAATGTACGATAACCTGTGTACTGATTTGTTTCACCGTCACGTACATTTAGCATAGCGTGCCCACGTATTGACTTTATTATTCTTCGTGCGATAGTTGAAGCCTTATTATGGTTTTAACGTAAGTTAGCATATTTTATTTACAATAACACCCATTAACATTCTTTATTTCTCACTGTTCTCTCACTCCACCCCCCCCCCCCCCCGCTCAATATATTTCCTCTGATTGCCCGCTTATGCTGCAAGCATCCTTCGATCTCGGCTCACGCATCACCTGCCTTGTCCTCCTGCCTTTCATCCTCTCCGTGCCTGTCAGTCGGCGTGCAGCTCTAAGTCCTGACATTTTATTTCTGGATTTTAACTATTCTTATTTGACAAGCCCTGTTCGTAGGGGCCAGCATATTTAATAATGTATACAAATAATGGTCGCTGACAGCATATTTTCATCCGAAAAATGTCAGATCACTGCATTATTTGGTGTTTGTCCTATGCAAAATTTTAGTAAGTACTAATTTTTATTCTTTTGATTATGTTTTATTATATATATGATATTTTCACCTCTTTGTGCGGATTTAGTCTCTGAAGGACGAGTAATTTTGACATGTATGTTTCAGAGTTTGTACTTACTGCTGTTACATGTATTTCTGGAGAAAAGGGTTGAGTTCGTCGAAATCATGGTCAAATGTTGAATAAAACCACCTTTTGTTGCAAGTGGTTGGCTACTTTAGAGTCATTTACTTTCCAGAATAGAATATTTATGTTGACAAGTGCTTGTTGCGATAGAAACAGTTGGGTCAGTGCTAGGTCTTTTAAGTCACCAAGATGTTACGTTTGTGAAACACAACGATGCCGTTTTGCGCCTCGAATTTGTAGAAGAGAACTCTACACGCAAAACTCTCTTGTGAAGTGTGCTTTGGGCGATTTTTGTCCCTTTTTACGGTTGCATTTCTTTCTCTTAGTTGCATCAGAGTGTTCATAGGGTTAAGGTCTTACTGCTGATGTATTTGTCTGTGTTGTCTACCTGATGTTGTCAGCTTTGTTTATGTATATTTTACCATCAGGTACTGAACGAAGACCCTCTATTGGGTATCATTGTTCTATTGTGTTGTTGTTATTGCGGTATATTACATGGTGCTCTCTTCATAGTGAGGAGCAAGATTATTGATACTTTGGGCTATAGATTTAGTTAGTGTTTTGTTGTTTTGGTACATTTGTTTTTATCCGTACCTCCTTCTGCAATACTGATTAATTCCAGTAGGGCAATTACTTCACAGTGTACTGTATTACTGTATTAGAGCACTACCGTCATTTGATAGGCTGAGCCGGCCGCGGTGGCCGTGCGGTTCTGGCGCTGCAGTCCGGAACCGCGGGACTGCTACGGTCGCAGGCTCGAATTCTGCCTCGGGCATGGATGTGTGTGATGTCCTTAGGTTAGTTAGGTTCAAGTAGTTCTAAGTTCTAGGGGACTTATGACCTAAGGTGTTGAGTCCCATAGTGCTCAGAGCCATTTGTGCCATTTTGATAGGCTGAGTCAAGTTTTCTTCTTTTGTCACTTCTCGTGCTATAATACTGTTTAATACGAGGGTCGTTCAATAAGTAATGCAGCACAATTGTTCTCGGATGATTTCGGTAGAAGCAATGCCGATTTTGTTGTTAGACATCGTAGAATATTCCCACTTCACCCCCTAATGTTTCATGGCGTTCCAACAGGTGGTGACGCTGTACGTAGCCTTCACAATGGGGTCAGTAACAGAGGTGTGATCCTAGCAGAGAGCTATATTGAGTTTCTTTTGGCGGAGAACCAGAGCATCACAGATATTCATAGGCATCTGTAGAATGTCTGCGGAGACCTGGCAGTGAACAAAAGCACGGTGAGTTGTTGAGCGAGACGCCCGTTATAGCAACAAAGTTGCATAAACATGTCCGATCTCCCGCTTGCCTGCCGGCCGCACACAGCTGAGACTCCTGCAATGTTGGAAGTTGCGGGCACACTCATTCGAGGTGACCTAAGGATCACAATCAGACAGCACATCTCAGTTGGTAGCACTCACACATACTCGTCCACCAGTTGAGGTACTCAAAGCCGTGTGCCCGCTGCGTTCCTTGTCACCTAACAGAAGACCTTAAGTAGCAACGAAGGACCATCTGTGCCTAATTGCTTGCGCGTTATGAGGCCGGTCGTGACAATTTTTTCTCGAACATCGTCGCAGGTTCCTAAGGAACCAAACTGCTGAGGTCATCGGTCCCTAGACTTACACACTACTTAAACTAACTTAGGCTAAGAAAAACATACACTCATGCCCCGGCGAGGACTCGAATCACTGGCGGGAGGGGCCGCACAATCCGTGACATGGTGCCTGAAACCGCACGGCTAAACGGCACTCCATTGCGTAGTGCCACACCACATCGGCTCGGAAGAAAAAGTTCAGTGCCGCATTCTCGGCCGTTAATGTTATGGCGACGTTCTTCTGGGATTCTGAAGGGGTTATTCTGCTTGATGTCCTATCTCTTGGCGCAACGATCAACTCTGAAGTATATTGTACTACCTTCAGGAAATAGAAGATACGACTTCAGCGTGTTCAAAGCCACAAAAATGTAAACGAACTTCATATTCTCCACGACAACGCGAGCTCTCACACATGTTTGCACACCCGAGAGGAGCTCATAAAACTTCATCAGACTCTTCATCCTCATCCACTCTACCGCCCGGATCTCGCACCTTCAGACGTCCATCTCTTTGGTACAATGAAAAAGGCACTCCGCAGGAAGCAGTACGTGGATGACGGTGAAGTTACTGACGCAGCAATACGTTGGTTCCAGCGTCGACCAGAGAATGATACCATGCGAGCATACAGTTCCTCCCAGCAAGGAGCCGTAAGGCCATCGCATTTTGAGTTAGCGAGCATTTCGCTTTCATTTAATTATATGGCCGAAAGAGACAGCCCTCCAGGAGTTGTGAAGCGAATACTGTCGTCCAGGACCGTGTGACACAAAGAGCACAGATTCGCGACGAGATTGGGAAATTCACAGGCGTCTATTGCGCTGAATGAGGCCAGGCTGATCAGGCCTAAGCGCTGTAGTGTGCGAGTGAGACAGACGAGAACCTACACCATAGGGAAGCCCTGTAGGAGCTGTTTGTGCCCAAGGAGGCGTAACAGTGTTAAATACGGCGGACCTAAGATCGACCATAATGGGAAACATTAATGAATACTATTTAATTCTGTTGTAATTCAGATGATGAAGCCACAGTAATTTTAATCTACCATCTTTCTTAAATTTTCATGGCGATCCCAATAAAAGTTGAATATTGATCATATCTAAAATAGTTTAGGATTTACTGTTGAAGTGAAATTAACAAGCATTTTTACGAAGTCTCAGACGGTGTTCAGGAAAGATAGAGTAGGCAGAATTGGTGGTGGAGTGTTTGTGTCTGTCAGTAGTGGTTTATCTTGTAGTGAAGTCGAAGTAGATACTCCGTGCGAATTGGTATGGGTGGAGGTTATACTTAACAGCCGAACTAAGTTAATAATTGGCTCCTTCTACCGACCCCCAGACTCCGATGATATAGTTGCGTAACAATTCAGAGAAAATTTGAGTCTCGTAACAAATGCCACTCATACGGTTATAGTTGGTGGGGACTTCAACCTTCCCTCGATATGTTGGCAAAAATACTTGTTCAAAACCGGTGGTAGGCAGAAAACATCTTCCGAGATTCTCCTAAATGCTTTCTCCGAAAATTATTTCGAGCAGTTAGTCCACCAACCCACGCGAATTGTAAATGGTTGCGAAAACACACTTGACCTCTTAGCCACAAACAATCCAGAGCTGATAGAGAGCATCATGACTGATACAGGGATTAGTGATCACAAGGTCGTTGTAGCTAGGCTCAATACCGTTTCTTCCAAATCCACCAGAAACAAACGCAAAATAATTTTATTTAAAAAAGCCGATAAAGTGTCACTAGAAGCCTTCCTAAGAGACAATCTCCATTCCTTCCGAACTGACTATGCAAATGTAGACGAGATGTGGCTCAAATTCAAAGATGTAGTAGCAACAGCAATTCAGAGATTCATACCTCATAAATTGGTAAGAGATGGAACTGATTACCCGTGGTACACAAAACAGGTCCGAACTCTGTTGCAGAGGCAACGAAAAAAGCATGCGAAGTTCAGAAGAACGCGAAATCCCGAAGATTGGCTAAAATTTACAGACGCGCGAAATTTGCCACGGACTTCAATGCGAGATGCCTTTAATAGGTTCCACAATGAAACATTGTCTCGAAATTTGGTAGAAAATCCGAAGAAATTCTGGTCGTATGTAAAGTACACAAGCGGCAAAAGGCAGTCAATACCTTCGCTGCGCAGTGCCGATGGAACTGTTACCGACGACTGTGCCGCTAAAGCGGAGTTATTGAACGCAGTTTTCCGAAATTCCTTCACCAGGGAAGACGAATGGAATATTCCAGAATTTGACACGAACAGCTGATAGCATGAGTTTCTTAGAAGTAGATGCCTTAGGGGTTGCGAAGCAACTCAAATCTCTTGATACGGGCAAGTCTTCAGGTCCAGATTGTATACCGATTAGGTTCCTTTCAGATTACGCTGATACAATAGCTCCCTACTTAGAACTGATATACAACCGCTCGCTCACCGATAGATCTGTACCTACAGATTGGAAAATTGCGCAGGTCGCACCAGTGTTTAAGAAGGGTAGTAGGAGTAATCCATCTAACTACAGACCTATATCATTGACGTCGGTTTGCAGTAGGGTTTTGTAGCATATACTGTATACAAACATTATGAATCACCTCGAAGGGAACGATCTATTGATACGTAATCAGCATGGTTTCAGAAAACATGGTTCTTGTGCAACGCAGCTAGCTCTTTATTCGCACGAAGTAATGGCCGCTATCGACAGGGGATCTCAAGTTGATTCCGTATTTCTAGATTTCCGGAAAGCTTTTGACACCGTTCCTCACAAGCGACTTCTAATCAAGCTGCGGGCCTATGGGGTATCGTCTCAGTTGTGCGACTGGATTCGTGATTTCCTGTCAGGAAGGTCGCAGTTCGTAATAATAGACGGAAAATCATCGAGTAAAACTGAAGTGATATCAGGTGTTCCCCAGGGAAGCGTCCTGGGACCTCTGCTGTTCCTGATCTATAAAAATGACCTGGATGACAATCTGAGCAGTTCTCTTAGGTTGTTCGCAGATGATGCTGTAATTTACCGTCTAGTAAGGTCATCCGAAGACCAGTATCAGTTGCAAAGCGATTTGGAAAAGATTGCTGTATGGTATGGCAGGTGGCAGTTGACGCTAAATAACGAAAAGTGTTAGGTGATCCACATGAGTTCCAAAAGAAATCCGTTGGAATTCGATTACTCGATAAATAGTACAATTCTCAAGGCGGTCAATTCAACTAAGTACCTGGGTGTTAAAATTACGAACAACTTCAGTTGGAAAGACCACATAGATAATATTGTGGGGAAGGCGAGCCAAAGGTTGCGTTTCATTGGCAGGACACTTAGAAGATGCAACAAGTCCACTAAAGAGACAGCTTACACTACACTCGTTCGTCCTCTGTTGGAATATTGCTGCGCAGTGTGGGATCCTTACCAGGTGGGATTGACGGAGGACATCGAAAGGATGCAAAAAAGGGCAGCTCGTTTTGTATTATCACGTAGTAGGGGAGATAGTGTGGCAGATATGATACGCGAATTGGGATGGAAGTCATTACAGCAAAGACGTTTTTCGTCGCGTCGAGATCTATTTATGAAATTTCAGTCACCAACTTTCTCTTCCGAATGCGAAAATATTTTGTTGAGCCCAACCTACATAGGTAGGAATGATCATCAAAATAAAATAAGAGAAATCAGAGCTCGAACAGAAAGGTTTACCTGTAGGTGTTCGTTTTTCCCGCGCGCTGTCCAGGAGTGGAATGGTAGAGATTGTGGTTGGACGAACCCTCTGCCAAGCGCTTAAATGTGAATTGCAGAGTAGTCATGTAGATGTAGATGTAGAACAAGCTTGGTAACAAAGACCTAAATGCTAAAATCTGATCTTAACGATCGACATTTTATAAAAAAGCGCATCACTGAAATGACAAATGTTGCAAATATCAACTCTGTAACTTTATGTGCTTAAAAGATATAATAAATTTAAATTATCAGTATTTTCAGTCAAGCATCAAATCATCATTTCCGCTACACAAAATACATTGAACGATGACAGCATGACAACTAATTGAATCATTCGGTAATAGAATATTTGTTGTAAAGTTTAGTGCGTAATAGCCACTTTTGTTCTTTATTTGTTTCTCAGAAAACACATTGTTGGAAGGCTACTGGCCGTGACATTCACAGTTAAGAAAGAAACTGTATTGGTTTTATGTAAAAGAATTTAACGTTTATTACGTAATGGCCGGCCGGTGTGGCCGTGCAGTTCTAAGCGCTTCAGTCTGGAACCGCGTGACCGGTACGGTCGCAGGTTCGAATCCTGCCTAGGGCATCGATGTGTGTGATGTCCTTAGGTTAGTTAGATTTAAGTAGTTCTAAGTTCTAGGGGACTGATAACCACAGATGTTAAGTCCCATAGTGCTCAGAGCCATTTGAACCATTTATTATGTAATGAATATTATTGTTACTTTATTTTTAACGTGAAAGTGGTCGAGGTTTGATTATTTAAATATGTTAAAATGAATAATAATGTAGAATAAGCTGTAGCCAATCAGATGGACGGCTTCAGGGAAGGAAACTGCGCTAGTCAGTTGAGTGACGATGTTGGGCACGCGGGAGACGCGGCCGGAGACGGGCAGAGGGACAGTGCTGGTGGAGACGCGAAAACCAGCGTTGGGATATGATTTCTGAATAAAAAACCCGCTGCGTAGTTTTTCCTTACATTCAGAAAGTAAGCGACTTTCCTCTTACCGACGTTGTGCGGCTGCGCTGAAATATTGATCATTGCCTAGCCAATCAAGTGGTAGATTTCACTCTAATTTGATGTTTGTTGCATGACGCACTCATCGTGCTGCAATTTTATCGACCAACCGTATAACACAATGCGTCTATCGTTCATTACAAGCTTAGCCTAGTATACTCCCGAGAGAGAGAGAGAGAGCATGTATGAGCTGATGTGGGGTGCATTGATTCTGATCATATTTAGTTGTGGTTCAATGGCTGATGTCCGGAGGATTAAAATTAAAATTAAGAATATCGAAACAGTTTCCCTCCTGCTGTCAGAAAATAAAACTTTGCAGTCCAGGGATTTTCATACTATCGAACTTAAAAAAGTTTTCCTACGAATGTTACTTTAATCTGGAAAATAAAAGTAGCAGGGAGCGTAAATGCTTGATTAACAATAATTACAGCAGTAATTTTTTGGACTCTCCGAGATGAGAAGTGGTTTACTGATTGACGCCAGACAGCGCCAAACAACGAGCTAATGAAAGCAAGTTGTGTCGAAACAAAACTAAACACTTGTCGTTCCCCATTGCCGTAATCAATTTAAAAAATAATTATTACTTTAGCTTTTAAATAGAGTATAGAAATTACGGTAATACCACCAACTTTCCAGATGTGAGTCCCGTGTCAAGCACTACGACACTTCGCTCACTATGTACTTTAAAGACACTTAATTGTAAAGCTAGATTAATTGCATTAAATTGATAAGCAAAAATACAGTAATTTTTTTAAAAAATTACGTAACTGACGTTACGATGGCCTGTATCCGTTGTAAGAGAACGTTTGAATATAGGTATCAGCTCAAGATAAATACCAGGGATTCGAAAGGTGTTATGTGTTGCTAACAAAGTGTTTCTTTACCTAAAGCGTTGTTGTTACGATAATTGTCTTCCAACCAACTTTATTTGTACCGCTCGCTTGCACCAACATTGCGCGTTGTGTTCTTCCGAGACACACGTCACATCTCGCTCTACAGGTGAAACAACACATGAGCCCAGGGTAGCGTCTTTCCTGGAACGCACGATATAGCGCACCTGCCACTGCTTTTTTTATCCCCACCACTGCGACAGGAAACCCTAAATCGCCTCCCTCTGAGGGAAAGGGCGCAGCCGGGCCGTTCTGTCCGACTGGGCAGACATCGATAGCCCGATAGGCATCCGGGATCGAGTGGCCCCGTTATTGGCAACAGGAGGACCGCGCCGCCGGGAACGCCGAAGGCAATCGAAGTGCGCGTCGGCGGCTGCGGCAGCCGCCAGAGGCGGACTGCGTGCCTGCGCCTTTGGAGCGGCGAGCAGAGAGCGGCGGCTTCCTTTGTTGCCACAGATCAATAAGCAGGTGGCGCGCGCCGGGCGCCAGGAGCGCGATGCCAGCTGCCGCCGCCGTCATCAGGCAAACACTCCCCCGTGACGGGGCTCAGCTAATGACGGCTATTGAGGACCCGCCCCTGCGCCGCGGGGCGGCGCCGCGACCGCGCCACAGAGGATGATGGACTCCCAACAGAGCTGAACACCGACACTCGCCAACCTTAGCTGCGTCCAACCGGACGACAACAAACACGGAAGCGCTCCAGGCATTATGCTAATACTGTGCAAAATCGCCCCTACAGGGTGTGTCCGGCAGAAAGTAATGTCACAATTTTTTGTGACGCGACTACAGGTCACAGAGAGATCGGACCGGTTTGGAAGGGTGGGGGTCACTCAGTTGCCTCCGTACTCTTGGAAGGTTAGGACGGATTCTGCGGTGAACCTCGAACTTACGATGGAGAAATCTTTAGAGCAACGCTATGCAATAAAGTTTCACGCGGAACTCAACAAGACGCCGCTGGAAACTTTTGGCACACTTGAAGCGTTTTGGGGAGATTGCTTTCCATATTACAGTGGCAAAAAATGTTTAGCGATGGTCGGGAAGAGATCGCCGACGACACCCGCACGCGACGCCCGTCAGCATCGCGAACGGATGACCATGTGAATCGAGTGCGCCAGTTATTGGATTCAGACTGTCGAATGAGTGTTCGCTTGATGTCGGAAATATTGGACATGGCGAAAACGATTGTTCATGGGACTGTGTCGGAAGATTTGGCTATGTGGAAGATTTGCGCAAACTTGTGTCCAGACTTTTGACTGACTTGCAAAAGCAACACAGAGTGGAAGTGTATGAAGAACTCAAGCAGCTCTGTGAAAATCATCCCAATTTCCTGGGCACTGTGGCCACTGCGGTTGAGTCATGGGTCTTTCAGTGCGACCAGGAGTCAAGGAGGCAGAATGCGGAGTGGCACACGACGTCGTCGCCGCGTCAGGGGAAGGTTCAAAATGGTTCAAATGGCTCTGAGCACTATGAGGTCATCAGTGCCCTAGAACTTAGAACTACTTAAACCTAACTAACCTAAGGACATCACACACATCCATGCCCGAGGCAGGATTCAAACCTGCGACCGTAACGTAACGGTCGCGCGGTTCCAGACTGAAGCGCCTAGAACCGCTCGGCCACACCGGCAGCGGTCAGGGGAAGGCTCGCATGAGTAAGTCCGAGGTGAAGTCCTCTTGTTTTCTTTTTATGTAAGAGTGATAGTATACCACCTCGCGTGTCCATCAGTTCTCAGTTTTCGATGGCAGAGACTGAATCACAGGGTCGCCCGCGTCCGAAAGGAGTTCCGTGCCTCGTGGAAACTGCACCGCCGGGAACAGAAATGATGTACCCGGCGATCCACACCGCCTTTGTTGTCATGGCCTACCTGCCCGTATCGGCGTGGCAACCGTGTCACAGCCGCCCTACAGTCCCGATCTGGCTCCGGCGGACTTTCTTTTTGTTTCCTCCCCTGAAATGGGACCTCAATGGTCGTCAGCATCTCGTGTCAGTGGACAACGTGCAAGCTACTTCAACGGCTTCTCTGAAGAACATCGCGATTGCGGAGTTCCAGAAAGTGATGCATGGAAATCGGATTAGTATTGATGCAGAAGGGTCTTACATCAAAGAATTTTAAGCTGTTGGAAGTATCTCAGCAAACTTTTTCTTAAAAAAAAATGCTAGGCATTACTTTCCGGACAAACCCTGTAGATCTGATAATCGCTTCAGGAGGGACAGTCCACAGTTTTCTTCAGGTATGCCGCGTACAGCTGAAGCCACTTATTGATGATTCAATCCCATATGACCCTCAAAATCCGAGAATATTGATTCCTATATTTTAGCCACTCTTCCAAATACTTGCTAATATTTTATAAGGGAATAAGATTGCCCAATTTAACTGATCATTCGAGGTGCCATAGTGTGCCTGAGTGTTGCACCAACGAGGAACATATTGCACCTAACCTACATAACTTTAACCACACAAAAGTATACTCCTTCCTGCATGGTAGCAGGAGGTCAAGTGAGTAACCACCTCACTCTGCAACAATATTATAGATATTACCTATAGCAGTCTTATCTAACTTCTTTGTTTTTACTTAATGTGACTTCTGTATAATATAACTCTTTGATGTAACATCGAAGTAAATATTTTATTCTTTATTTATGATAACTCATGTAATTGTAATTATTCCATGAATAAAATTTCAATAATAATGTGCTGTAAAAGAATGTAGAAGCTAAAAATTTAATTTTAATACTGGTTCATGCATTGGGAAAGTAGGTTTGTAATCATTTGAAACTTGGAGAAAAGTCTCTCCACAACGGAACTGGCTAGACGGGAACAGAAAAGATTTATCTGGCAATCGAACTGCAAGACTCCTGTGTGGTGTGAGTCAGTCAGTCGGTGGCTAGCTGGCAGTGGGTGTGCGTCTTGTGAAGTGAGAGAGGCGAGAAGGACTGCAAGATTATATAATATAACATCGGATGTGGCATACTTTAGTTAGTTCTGTACTATGAGAATCCGGCACTAAGAAGTGAATTTTAAGGGCCTGTCACCACCAGGAAGAGCCATGGATACTTTTGCCGCCCTTTTTTGATTAGGACAGGAGATCGACGCTGCCACCACCTTCATCTCACATTAGCAGTTGGGTTCTTCATGTGGTTCAAATGGCTCTGAGCACTACGCGACTTAACTTCTGAGGTCATCAGTCGCCTAGAACTTAGAACTAATTAAACCTAATTAACCTAAGGACATCACACACAGCCATGCCCGAGGCAGGATTCGAACCTGCGACCGGAGCGGTCGCTCGGCTCCAGACTGTAGCGCCTAGAACCGCACGGCCACTCCGGCCGGCAGTTGGGTTCTGAACAATTGCGTGGAGCAGTTATATGGTTTCGTTTTCAATACTAATTTTATGTTCTGTGAACTCTGTGTTGTACCACCGTATTTGATCCTTGGTCATGTACCTAGAAAGGGTCCCACGCCAAATACTGCTATGAATCCGAGTACCTTTTTTTTACTTAACTGAAAAGCCATTATTTTCCTTAACTAAAATTAAGTACATAATTATTCAATGAGCATAAATTTTGAAATACCCCACGTAGTTTTCATGAATGGACAGTCAAAGTACTCAGTTCAAAGATTCTTTTCATTGAAATAACAGTGCTCACAATTTCACTTGTAATGTAGTTAAACTGTTTCTCATTTGGTGTTGTGACTAAAGTGTTCAACTACGATCTGAATCTACCGATAAATTAGTTTTTGGGTCCCCCGTGCTGGTGTTGAGCCAAGTTTAAATGTCATATTACACTAACAGCAATCAGAAATAAGCAACTGGCTACAATTATTCAACTTACACCTTGGTGCCACATGTTCCATTTGAGCTAAATAATATAGGGTAGTGAAAGTTCGTTGAAAAATGCAAATAATAATCAGTAATTCAAAACTATTTCAATTGTAATAATTTCATATAATTTAACTGACAACAGAACCTGTTGTCCATGTCAATTGCGCTCCTCCATTAGTAACCATTTACCTATGATTGTCATCGTCTTCCCACTGTAATGTACAGATAGTAAGTGTTACTGAGAACCAGTTGTTGCCTAAACACATTAATACTTCTCCGGTATAAATCAAGCGATTCACTGGAACATTACTTGCTAAATTGTGTTACTATCTTATCAGAAAAACAGAAGTTTAGTGTCAAGTGAAGTCAACCCACACAGTTAACTTTCTTTATGAAACATACTAGTACTGAGTACAACTTTGTCTAATTAGGCTGGCGACCGTATCTTTTTATGTAATTACAGTTTGCTTAATTACAAATAGAACCTCGGTTCGACTCCCGTTTGTTTTTCTGTTGTTTCTCTCTATAATAATCTTTCTAGAATCGAGAAATAATCTGATATGTTTCCGTTACATGAAGTCACGGTCACAAAAATCCTTTCACACGAATAATATTACCGGTGTACTGCAAATTTAATACTAGGCGGTAATGTTAACTCCCTACCTTTTCGTTGGTGCTAATGGACGTCCTATTACATGCATACACCATGATTTTCTGTATGGTCCCACTGAGTTATAAAGCTGGATGTCTGTAACACCTCCCTACTGGCAGAGTAAAACAGTGGCCTGGGACCTTTGCTGTTAGCTGACAAGTGCTCTATCGTATGACCTATCCAAGCTCGACGGGACCCGACATCTCACTGTTACCTCCGCCATTAGATTTTCTACCTTCCAAACTTCACAGGTCTTCCGTACCATGTGGGACCAGCGCGTCTGGAAGAAAGCATATTCCAGAGGAAAGGCTTAGCCACAGCCTAGGGGTTTGGATAGCTCAGTCGGGAGGTCCAGGTTCGCGTTCCGGTGCCGCACACAGTTGTAACCTGCCAGGAAGCTTCAGACCAGAGCACACTCCACTGCAGAGTGAAAATACATTCCGGGAACAGCCTTCCAGGCTGCTGCTAAGCCATGTCTCCGCAACATTCTTTCTTCCAGGAGTACTAGTTTCGCAAGGTATACAGGAGAACAGTGAAATTTGGAAGGCAGGAGACGAGGTATTGGCAAAAGTAAAACTGTAATGACGCGTCCTGAGACCTGCTTGGATAGCTCCCTCGGTACAGTATTTGCCCTCATAAAGCAAAACTTCCAATTTCGAGCCCAAGTCTGGCACAAAGCTTTAATCTGAGTTTCAATCATCACACACAGCGCTACAGAGCGAAAATTAATTCAGGGAACTTACCTACTTGTTTGCATGAAACATGAACACAGGATGCTCTCTCACCTTCAAACAGGTAAAGAAGGGAAAACAAGTTCTTTCGTTAGGGAAGGACCTCTATCAGTGAAAGTATCAAAACAGATTTATCTTTCGAAAGGAAACATCATCTATTCTGAAGTGTGGTCACTTCCTAAAACAGTACAAAGCATTTGCCCAGTTTGTTACATTTATGCTTGGCACGAAGCAGAGAGGGCCAAATCTTGGTCCTGCCACGCGAATCTTACATAGTATTTTCGACTCCGAAAATCTCACCAAATATTAACGCGCTTTGTAACAGAACTTTATTTATCGTGATACATCGATCCTCAGCGATTTTAGTAGGGGAGAGAATTGTGCTTTGAGGATAGTGTGTATAGGAAGGAATGTTGCTTCCTGGTTGGTACTTCAGTCTAACGGCCGGTTTTTGAACACAGGAAGGAAGCGCATTACGAACCACCACAAGCAGTTCCCGCAATAGTCTACAGCTTTTGTTCTGGTGAGACGTTAGGTTGTGTTCTGTGTAGTATTTATAAGTATTCTGAGTTCTACACAGTTACGTTCTGCACAATATACATAAAAGCTGTTTGGAAGCTGTTGTCAGTTCTTCAGTTCGAGAATTTTGTGGCGAGCAAAATTCTACACAATTTTAAAACTAGTCATATAAAGTGTGGACGGTTACGTCATTCTTTGAAACGAAACAGCGCACACTCCGCTGCAGAGTGAAAATCTCATTCTGGAAGTCATTCTTTGTTGGTCGTGCACCATCCTGTACCCTGAATTGGACGGTCTTGTACCATGCAACAAATAATATTTGCAAATGAACTGAATTTCTTTAATGTCTTAATAGTTTTACCCATCTTTAAAATGTAAATTTGTTAGTTTTCAATAGCTGCTATTTCAATATGTATAGAACTTGTAACTGGTTTCTGACAATATTTCGGCTTAATTGGACTTCTCTTAGTGATTATTGGCACGAAGCAGAGCAGGATGTGTGTGATGTCCTTAGGTTGGTTAGGTTTAAGTAGTTCTAAAGTCCTAGGGGACTGATGACTTCAGATGTTAAGTCCCATAGTGCTCAGAGCCATTTGAACCATTTTTTGAAAACTACACGCCTCACCGGACAGCAGCGGCAAGGCGAGGAAACGTACAGTGCCGTCACATACACTAACCCCCAGGGTAGGTAACTGGGGCGGTAGTAGCCTCGAGGCAGGAAACATACCGCTGGCTGAACTTAACAAATAGTAACAAACTGAACACAATAAATAGTAATTACACTCCTGGAAATTGAAATAAGAACACCGTGAATTCATTGTCCCAGGAAGGGGAAACTTTATTGACACATTCCTCGGGTCAGATACATCACATGATCACACTGACAGAACCACAGGCACATAGACACAGGCAACAGAGCATGCACAATGTCGGCACTAGTACAGTGTATATCCACCTTTCGCAGCAATGCAGGCTGCTATTCTCCCATGGAGACGATCGTAGAGATGCTGGATGTAGTCCTGTGGAACGGCTTGCCATGCCATTTCCACCTGGCGCCTCAGTTGGACCAGCGTTCGTGCTGGACGTGCCGACCGCGTGAGACGACGCTTCATCCAGTCCCAAACATGCTCAATGGGGGACAGATCCGGAGATCTTGCTGGCCAGGGTAGTTGACTTACACCTTCTAGAGCACGTTGGGTGGCACGGGATACATGCGGACGTGCATTGTCCTGTTGGAACAGCAAGTTCCCTTGCCGGTCTAGGAATGCTAGAACGATGGGTTCGATGACGGTTTGGATGTACCGTGCACTATTCAGTGTCCCCTCGACGATCACCAGTGGTGTACGGCCAGTGTAGGAGATCGCTCCCCACACCATGATGCCGGGTGTTGGCCCTGTGTGCCTCGGTCGTATGCAGTCCTGATTGTGGCGCTCACCTGCACGGCGCCAAACACGCATACAACCATCATTGGCACCAAGGCAGAAGCGACTCTCATCGTTGAAGACGACACGTCTCCATTCGTCCCTCCATTCACGCCTGTCGCGACACCACTGGAGGCGGGGTGCACGATGTTGGGGCGTGAGCGGAAGACGGCCTAACGGTGTGCGGGACCATAGCCCAGCTTCATGGAGACGGTTGCGAATGGTCCTCGCCGATACCCCAGGAGCAACAGTGTCCCTAATTTGCTGGGAAGTGGCGGTGCGGTCCCCTACGGCACTGCGTAGGATCCTACGGTCTTGGCGTGCATCCGTGCGTCGCTGCGGTCCGGTCCCAGGTCGACGGGCACGTGCACCTTCCGCCGACCACTGGCGACAACATCGATGTACTGTGGAGACCTCACGCCCCACGTGTTGAGCAATTCGGCGGTACGTCCACCCGGCCTCCCGCATGCCCACTATACGCCCTCGCTCAAAGTCCGTCAACTGCACATACGGTTCACGTCCACGCTGTCGCGGCATGCTACCAGTGTTAAAGACTGCGATGGAGCTCCGTATACCACGGCAAACTGGCTGACACTGACGGCGGCGGTGCACAAATGCTGCGCAGCTAGCGCCATTCGACGGCCAACACCGCGGTTCCTGGTGTGTCCGCTGTGCCGTGCGTGTGATCATTGCTTGTACAGCCCTCTCGCAGTGTCCGGAGCAAGTATGGTGGGTCTGACACACCGGTGTCAATGTGCTCTTTTTTCCATTTCCAGGATTGTAGAAGACCAGGAAAGCTAATCAGACCACCTTTCCCAAGCACTCCACTCGCTGCTCTTAGCCTCGACAACACTACGAGCAGCAACACAAACCCAACTCATTGGAGAATCCCAAGATATCACAATGGTGGAGGTTTCTCTACTTGAATCCAAATGCACTCAACTTAAAGCTTGCAGGATCCGGTTTATGAGGAGGTCGTGCACCCTCGTGACCACAGGCCTTTGATCCAGCAGTCCATGCGCGCTGCTAGCTGTCCCGGAGTGTTCTCGTAATGCGCGGACCTGGCTCCTCCCGAGTCCCCAAGCGATATTAACACAGACACGACCTGGAAGAACAACAACGTCGCCCCAAAGACAGGGCCACAGTTACTACATATCGATAACCGCCGCTGCTGCCACTAGCGGACAGGCAACGCTTGCGAAACCAAGTGGCGCCAGTCAACTAGAGAAGAAGACAAACAAACGCAACCATGTCAGCTAAATGATACGGTCTGGCCTCCAACAGAGGCTGGAACCCTACGAACAGCACCAACGCGAGCCGCAGCACAGCTCAATGTATACTGTTCTGCTAT
The DNA here is from genome assembly GCF_023898315.1 of Schistocerca nitens. Classification (NCBI taxonomy): domain Eukaryota; kingdom Metazoa; phylum Arthropoda; class Insecta; order Orthoptera; family Acrididae; genus Schistocerca; species Schistocerca nitens. Next base: position 797,102,456 of record NC_064615.1, read on the forward strand.
TGTTTACTATTGTTAGGGAAGCTTCTGCATTTTGGGCAGAGGATCAGGAACTGTAGCCTATAAATCGCAAAATGCAAGTGTGCCAACACCTTGCAGTTAATAGAGCTCACTGCGCTAGAGAAGCAGGGTTAACTTTCAAAAAAGCGCTAATATGTCAAAATGTTTCCATTGAAATTCCTTTGAAGCTTCCAGATAAGTCTCGAAGCTTGTTCCTTTCTTTTAGATCCCTATCTCCGTCCAGAAGACATTCGCCTGTTTTTGTGCAGTGGTAGGAGCATTTTTCATTGTGGTTCCCAACTTTTACTCTACTATAATTTTAACATCAGACCTCCACAGCTTGACAGTTTATGTACTTTTTGTTAACTGAGGTGCCGACTGATTCGGTATTGGTTTTTTATTTTCTTTCGAACCACGTTGCTTATATCGTGACAATTACACGTGTTTGTCTACCTTCTTACAAAAGCTGAAGCGATTTGCACAAGTTACAAACATATAAGTGGCGCGCTTCAAAAATCTCCTATAAAACGTGTTTTTACAAGCAATTTGAAACATAAAAATAGTGCACGTAAAAAACGTCAAAAAAGGTGGTTTTTTCACTTGAAATTGCAATGAAAATCGATTTTTGAAAGTGTGTTTTCAATTTTATCTTAAGACTGCATTATTATTTATTTGAATCACTTTAAACCATTTCTGCACATTCCATTCACGTAAGAATGTATTATTCGTGCTACATTTAGTTCGAATTTATTAAAAATCAAGGAACATCCACTTAATGTCAGAAATCAGGAATTCCGACAACAGACTTAAGGCCGTATGGAACTTAGTGAAACGAGAGAGGACAATCAGCCACAGAATAAGATCGCATCATTATTGAAATGAATGGAAGGGCTATAAAGAATGAGTCACAGTTAGAAAATGTATTTAATAATCATTTCTCAAGTACAGTAGAAAGCACAGGGTCACACAATTCAAGAGATAAATCACAGCACTATGTTGAAAAAGTAACTCTCATAAAATGCAGTTATATGAACATACAAGCAAATTCTCCTTCTGAAAATATGGAAATTATTCATTCTCTCAAAAATAAAAACTCATTTGGTTTTGATGCTGCTTTCAGTAGAAGACTAAAGATTTGTTCGCATATAACAAGTCCAGTCTTATCCGAAATATGTAATGCAACTCAAAGCATTTTTCCAGAAATCCAAATATACAAGGCAATTTAAGGCATTAGCTGCCAGTGGACATTGATTTATATCAGTGGGTCACACAGAAAATTTGTGCTATACCAGCATTCGGACTCGAGTCCCTGCTTACTTGGCAGATGCGCCGACCACTACAATTACCGTAATAGTTGAGTTTGGTGTGCACCTGCAGTGCAAATATCATTGGCTGTCTTCATCTTACTTATATATTAACCATGAGATGTCGTAAACAATGAGGCTTGTGATGACCACGTCATGCGGAAGGCGTAGTAGTCAGCGCATCTGCCTACTAACAAGGGAACCTCCCCATCGCACCCCCCTCAGATTTAGTTATAAGTTGGCACAGTGGATAGGCCTTGAAAAACTGAACACAGATCAATCGAGAAAACAGGAAGAAGTTGTGTGGAACTATGAAAAAATAAGCAAAATATACAAACTGAGTACTCCACGTGCAACATATGCAACTTCAAGGGTAACGTGCAGTCAGGAGCGCCGTGGTCCTGTGGTTAGCGTGAGGAACTGTGGAGTGAGGGGTCCATGGTTCAAGTTCTCCCCCGAGTGAAAAATTTACCGTCTTTATTTTCGCAAAGTTATGATCTGTCCGTTCGTTCATTGACATCTCTGTTCACTGTAATAAGTTTAGTGTATATGTTTTGCGACCGCACCGCAAAACCGTGCGATTAGTAGACGAAAGGACGTGCCTCTCCAATGGGAACTGAAAACATTTCATCGCAAGGTCATAGGTCAACCGATTCCTCTACAGGAAAACACGTCTGATATATTCTATACGACACTGGTGACGGCATGTGCGTCACATGACAGGAATATGTTGTCGACCCACTTAACTTGTACACTCGGCGAATGGGTAAAAAGATTCTTCTGCCTTGCCCGATTTAGGTTTTCTTGTGGATGTGATAATCACTCCCAAAAAAGTGATCGCATCGGACGGACAGACGGACAGATAATAATTGTCTGAAAACAAAAAATTAAAATTTTCAGCCGCGGGAAGACTTGAACCAAGGAACTCTCACTCATCAGCTGCTCACGCTAACCACAGGACCACGGCGATCCTAACTGCACATTCCCCTTGAAGTTGCATGTGTTGCACGTGGACTACTCAGTTTGTATATTTTGTTTATTTTTTTCATAGTTCCACACAACTTCTTCCTGTTTTCTCGATTGATCTGTGTTCAGTTTTTCAAGGCCTATCCACTGTGCCAACTTATAACTAAATCTGAGGGGGGTGCGATGGGGAGGTTCCCTTGTAAGTAGTAGAATCGGGTTCGAAGCCTGGTCCAGATCAAATGTTGAACTTGCCCTATTGATATAAATCAATGCCCAGTGGCAACCTATGTCCTGAATTCCTTTGTGTCTTGATTCATAGCTGCTGCAGTATCAAAATGGTAACTGCTCTTTCAGGCATGTTTGGAAGAACATACTCCACAGATAGACTGCAATAAGCCAGTGTTAAATCCTTCTTTAAGAAAGATGATAAGAGAGATGCCAGTAACTACTAACCTGCCTCAGACAGACAGCAGAATAAAGTTTTAAAACTAGCTGAAAAAGTTTATCCTTGTCAACTCCCATTCCGCGAAGAATTTCTATCATTTAATCTGTAAAGTGTGGTGGGTAGGAACTGCTACCTCATATCTGTATACTTGCATACATTTTTTCTTTAAAAAGAAACATAGAAGTGTTCATATAATCATATGCACAAATTAATTTACGGTGTGAATGTAAAATTACTCGTTCCATATCATTACGATTTGTCGTTGAAAATGATACATGGAACATGAAACTAACTAACAAACTTACTAAGTAACTAACTAACTAATCATCGAATTTCTAGAACGGAAAAGTTTATGGGATAAAAAAATTTTGTTTGGAGTTTATCTATTTGTCTATATTAGTGCAAAGTCTGAATCAATTCGTTCAGGTTTAAAGTGTAGAAGTGACGTGCTTCAAAAACCTCCTAGAAATACGGGTGCTTTTTCCACATATTTGCGCGAAACAGCCGAACGGTACACATACAAACTGTTCCTTTAGCTTAGCACTAATTTCAGCTCAGTTGACATCTTTACGAAAGGAATTAATCCATTCACACAATTTTCCTGGGCACCAGCACCGGTTCGTCGTTCAAACTTTGCTTAATATACTGCAACATTGCTACAGTAAGACAGATGTTTGAATGGCTATACAATAGGCCGCTGGTCCTGGCTAAATCAAAAAGTTTTTGCTGCATGTCCCTAGCTCAGACAGGAACCGAGCACCAAGACACACCTCCCCTCGCCCCCTCCCCCCCACCCCCACAGATCGCGATTCTGCACGGGGCTTTCTCAAATATATTTGTTGCAGCACTTCCGCGCTGGAACGATGTCAAATTTCTGCTACAGGGCCGGCTAGAGGCGAAAGTCTGAATAGTGTACAAGTGCAACACTCTCTGCGTCCGCAGCTCGTGGGCGTGCGGTAGCGTTCTCGCTTCTCACGCCCGGGTTCCCGGGTTCGATTCCCGGCGGGGCAGGGATTTTCTCTGCCTCGTGATGACTGGGTGTTGTGTGCTGTCCTTAGGTTAGTTAGGTTTAAGTAGTTCTAAGTTCTAGGGGACTGATGACCATATATGTTAAGTCCCACAGTGCTCAGAGCCCCTTTGAACACTCTCTGCTACTATCGTCAAGAAGACATGAACACAAAGCCCTGGGGCGTCGAAAACTTCTGAGGTGACAGAAGGTGTGAAGCTGCTTACACCAAGGAAGGGAGTTACATTAGTTGCTGGAATTCTCTGCCGACGCTGAAGCTGCCTTCGGCGCTATACAACATGATATTGCACAAAAGAATATGGTAGCTTTCCTGGAGCTCTTGTAGTGATTAGCTAAAATATTTGTGCACAAGACTTTGTAGTCAGAGCAGACACAGCCTGGATAAATCACTTTGAAGATAAAACCACTTTAGCTGTAAGTATTTATAAGCACAGCCAGTTTCGCAGATTTTAGTTGCATCATCAGGTGTAATAAAATCATGTTATGATCAGAAAAGAAAAGGGGACCCAGCTTTCACAGTCAGAAATTTTTCGGTATGTAGCAGACGTCATTTGTAAAATAGCATTGAACGACGTAGAACGCTCTCGCGATACCTCCAGTTATACCATACCTGATGATTTAACAGGTCTCTATATACAGAAAAAATGGAAAAAAAACCGGCCGTCAATGGCCATCTATGGCATTATGTAAAGTTAAAACGGGATCCATTCCTCATTTACCTGAGCAAGCAAGCGCGCACTGGATGTGTAATAACAGGCGGTATTTGAAGACAGAGATCCGTGTTGACACGCCGCCTGGTACACATCCAGCGCGAGCGCTTGCGCAAGTAAATGAGGAGCTGGTCCCGCTTAAAGTTACATAATCCCATAGATCACCATGTATGGCCTGTTTTTCGTCACTTTTTCGGTACACACTAAGATGACAAATGTCACGGGATATCGATATGCACATGTTCGAATGTCGGTAGTATCGCGCACGCAAGCCATAAAAGGGCAGTGCATTGGCGGAGCTGTCATTTGTACTCAGGTGATTCATGTGAAATGGTTTCCGATGTGGTTATGGCCGTACGACGGGAATCAGTAGACTCTGAGCGTGGAATAGTAGTTAGAGTTACACGAATAGAACATTCCATTTCGGAAATCGTTAAGGAATTCAATATTCCGAGATCCGTAGTGTCAAGAGTGTGCGGAGAATACCGAATTTCAGGCATTACCTCTCACCACGAAAAATGCAGTAGCCGACGGTCTTCACTTAACGACCGAGAGCGGCGGCGTTCGCAGACGGTTGTCAGTGCTAACACACAAGAAACACTGCGAGAAATAACCGCAGAAATTAATGTGAGACGTACGACGAACGTATCCCTTAGGAAAGCGCGGTGAAATGTGGCGTTAATGGGCTATAGCAGCAGACGACCGATGCGAGTACCTTCGCTAAGGGTGGCCGAGCGGTTCTGGGCGCTACAGTCTGGAACCGCGCGACCGCTACGGTGTGTGTGATGTCCTTAGGTTAGTTAGGTTTAAGTAGTTCTAAGTTCTAGGGGACTGATGACCTCAGAAGTTAAGTCCCATAGTGCTCAGAGCTATTTGAACCTTCGCTAACAGCACGACATAATCTACAGCGCCGCTCCTGCGCTCGTGACTGTATCGGTTGGACACTAAACGACTAGAAAACCGTGACCTGACCAGAAGAGTCCCGATTCCATCTGGTAAGAGCTTATGGTAGGGTTCGAGTGTGGCGGAGACCCCACGAAGCCACGGACCCACGTTGTCGACAAGGCACTGTGCAAGCTGGTGGTGGCTCCATAATTGTGTGCGCTGTGTTTACATGGAATGGACGGGGTCCTCTGGTCATACTGAACCAATCATTGACTGTAAATCGTTATGTTCGGCTACTTGGAGACCATTTACAGCCCTTCATGGACTTTTTAATGCGCGGCCCTTCCCGCCGGAAGTTCGAGTCCTCCCTCGGGCATAGGTTTGTGTGTTGTTCTTAGCGTAAGTTAGTTTAACTAGTGTGTAGGTCTAGGGACCGATGAACTAAGCAGTTTGGTCCCTTAGAAATTCACACACATTTTGAAGGAATTTTTATGGATGACAGAGCGCCATTTCACCGTGCCACAGCTGTCCACGATAGGTGGACAGTTCGAGCGAATGATTTGGCCACTCACATCGCCCGTTATGAATCGCTTCGAACATTTACGCAACATAATCGAGAGGTCAGTTCTGGCACAAAATGCTGCACCGGCAACACTTTCGCAGTTACACTCGTCTATAGAGGCAGTCTGGCTCAATATTTCTGCAAGGGACTTCTAGCAACTTGTTAAGGCAATGCCATGTCGATTTGCTGCACTACGTTGGGCAAAAGGAGGTCCGACACAATGTTGGAAGGTATCCCATGACTTTTGTCACGTCAGTGTACGGGGACCACTAAACTCATCAGGTACTGTTACTCTGGTATCACGGGAACGTTCTATGCTGTTTTACGCTATTCTGTAACTGTCGTCCACTAAATAGCGAAAAAATGCTATGAACGCTATGTAATCTCATTCTCTTTTCTGAGTAGAACTTGGCTTGATTTTATTGCAGCTGCTCATTACTTACAAATAAAGTCTCAGATAAGTCGTTGTTTCTATCCAGCACTGCCGCGCGGGGTAGCCGTGCCGTCCAAGGGGTCTTGTCACGGTTCGTGACCCTCGTCGGAGGTTAGAGTCCTCCCTTGGGCATAGGTGTGTGTGTTGTCCTTAGCGTAAGTTAGTTTAATTAGTGTGTAAGCCTAGGGACCGATGAACTCAGTAGCTTGGTCCCTTACCACAATTTTTTTATCCAGCATTCCCTCACTGACTTCCGTCGAATGCCCTGTCGCAGAGCCCTCTCCGACAAAGGCAGAAGGTCTTGTACTTATAACCTCTATTCAGTGAGGAAAGACTGCCGTTTTGAATAGATCTTTTTCTGTAAGTATGTAGAGAGCTTTACAAATTTAATTTCTTCATCTTATGTTGCCTCCTTTTCTACGGCTCTAAGCAGAGCGCTTGTATGCTACAAAAAAGCTATACATTACTTTTCGTCTTCCCCCACTCGGGTAAAAGAACGATCACATATTTGCTGCGAAGGGGTGTTCTCGCAGAGAAACTGTGTCGTAACCTAAAGATTCAAAGGAAGTATTTCCACACCAATATTCGAAAGCTTCCAGACGCAGAACCCAATCACTAGAGGCCTTTCCAGCGAGATGTCCGCGAAGTCAGCCATGTTGGCTCTCAACGTGTTTTCGCATACACATCTCTGGCGCATAATTCGAGCTCACATTAGATCATGAAAACAGTTACAGACACACACACACGAAATATTCAATAAAAGTTTCGTCACACTTCATCTTTCTAAAATGATTACTCAGTAATTATTACCAAGGTGGAATGAGGTGGAATGCATCACCGCTTAGCTAGCTTACCAAAGTTGTCTTAACAATCCAAACGCTGCAGCGGTCTGTAGATTCTTGCAGACAAGAACTTTCAGAACTAACTGTGAGCCTATTTAACTGCAAGACGCATAACGCGAGACCCGAGAACAAAGAAGTGCGAGAGCGTTAGCTATGAGGACGCTATTAAGACTGGGTAAATAGCTTGCAGGAGAAAAGAACGATTCGGGTTGCACATATGAATGAAGCAAAATTTTGTCTTCCTAGATCGTCTCAAGGCATTAACCGCTGTAAGTTCTGGAGATCTCGAGAAGGGTAATGCTAGGGGCTGCATCTCTGGGACTGCAAAGGAGACCACGACGTGTGGGACGTAGACTCAGAAAGGGAAATGTGAAACGAGATTCTAGGCTCGGGCTCAGACACTCAGACACACAGTTTTGTATCTAGTCGTCTCTGAATTTGCGGGGAAGAAAATCAGTGAATCAGCTGGTTGGATCAGAATCGGTAGTAACATCTACAATTATTTTCATGCTTCTCGAACACAGGAAGCATAATCCCTGAAAAATATTGAGTCGACTCAATATTTTTTCCGAAGAAAAAAGTTTGACATACGCACTTTTCTTATGCTTCTCAAGTACGGTATAACAGCACATATTAGTGACGCCACCACCCCCCCCACCCCCCGCAACTATGCCACGTGTCATGACGTGCGTGTGGATGGACGCACAAGGCCATGAACAAAATATGAGTTGAGCAGAAATTAATTAGTAACAAACTAGATGACAGATTCGGGAGTTCTTCATGATGAGCAACCCGCTGGTATATTCATAGCTTGCATATCAATTTTGTTTCGAAATATCTAAAAATTCAGATGCAAATTAATCAAAGGAACTGCAGAGAGAGCGAAATCTTTTAATTCCCGACATACAGACATCATTTTGAGAGGAACTGATAATTTGTTCAAGATGGCAGCAACCGTTAAAAATAATTAATATTAAAATAATTAATTAACAATTAATAATTAAAATAATTAATATTAAAGTGTGAACGCAGCATCTCTTTGCTAGTGGGATGCACGTGAATAAAGAGAATCCCACCGTTCAACGATTTGGACGATGCCAGGACAGGGAGACTCAGGGGCAAAAAGTGGCGAGTTTCTATGGGCCAACAGGTGCAACCAATTGCTCGTCTGCCCAGCAGCTTGACACCAACATTATTTTCTGAGGCTCTAGGTATACTACTGTGAGACGTCACTCAGTCTTCAAAAGGTCTGCCTGCAGCCACTTCTGCCCATTCTTTGCTTGGTTGACTTTGCGGTGGGGACCAAACAGTGAGGTCGCTGGTCCCTCGGATTAGTGAAGGACGGAGAAACAAGTCAGCTGTGCGCTTTCAAATAAAAACATCCAGGAATCTACCTGATGCGATTTATGGAAATTACGGGAAAGCTAAATCAGGATGACCGGACGCGTGTTTGAAACATCATCCTCCCGAATGCGAGTCCAGTGTGCTAACCACTGCGCCACCTCGCTCAGTGCACTTTCTTTGAGAACTTCTAAGAGCGACTTGTAGTTGACTACACTACTGGCCATTAAAATTGCTACACCACGTAGAAATGCAGATGATAAACGGGTATTCATTGGACAAATATATTATACTAGAACTGACAGGTGATTACATTTTCATGCAATTTGGGTGCATAGATCCTGAGAAATCAGTATCCAGAACAACCACCTCTGGCCGAAATAACGGCCGTGATACGCCTGGGCATTGAGTCAAACAGAGCTTGGATCGCGTGTACAGGTACAGCTGCCCATGCAGCTTCAACACGATGCTGCAGTTCATCAAGAGTAGTGACTAGCGTATTGTACCGAGCCAGTTGCTCGACCACCATTAACCAGACGTTTTCAATTGCTGAGAGATCTGGAGAATCTGCTGGCCAGGGCAGCAGTCGAACATTTTCTGCATCCAGAAAGACCCGTACCGGACCTGCAACATGCGGTCGTGCATTATCTTGCTGAAATGTAGGGTTTCGCAGGGATCGAATGAAGGGTAGAGCCACGGGTCGTAACACATCTGAAATGTAACGTCCTCTGTTCAAAGTGCCCTCAATGCGTGCAAGAGGTGACCGAGACTGTAACCAATGGCACCCGCTACCATCGCGCCGGGTGATACGCCAGTATGGCGATGACGATGACACGCTTGCAATGTGCGTTCACCATGATGTCGCCAAACACGGATGCGACCGACATGATGCTGTAAATAGAACCTGATTTCATCCGAAAAAGTGACGTTTTGCCATTTGTGCACCCACATTCGTCGTTGAGTACACCATCGCAGACGCTCCTGTCTGTGATGCAGCTCAAGGGTAACCGCAGCCATGGTCTCCAAGCTGACAGTCCATTCTGCTGCAAACGTCGTCGAACTGTTCGTGCAGATGGTTGTTGTCTTGCAAACGTCCCCATCTGTTGACTCAGGGATCGAGACGTGGCTGCACGATCCGTTACAGCCATGCGGATAAGATGCCTGTCATCTCGACTGGCATTAATACGAGGCCGTTGGGATCCAGCACGGCGTTCCGTATTACCTTCCTGAACCCACCGATTCCATATTCCGCTAACAGTCATTGGATCTCGACCAACGCGAGCAGCAATGTCGCGATACGGTAAACCGTAATAGCGATAGGCTACAATCCGACCTTTATCAGAGTCGGAAACGTGATGGTACGCATTTATCCTCATTACACGAGGCATCACAACAACGTTTCACCAGGCAACTGCTGTTTGTGTATGAGAAATCGGTTGGAAACTTTCCTCATGTTAGCACGTTGTACGTGCCGCCACCGGCGCCAACCTTGTGTGAATGCTCTGAAAAGCTAATTATTTGCTTATCACAGCATCTTCCACCTGTCGGTTAAATTTCGCGTCTGTAGCACGCCATCTACGTGGTATAGCAATTTTAATGGCCAGTAGTGTATATCCACACCCATGCTGCGGTAAAGTCTAACTGTTCCCTTTTTGAACGGAGTTTAATAATGTCAATAGATTCTGATGGCCGATTTGTTCGACTGGCGATCACGAGTACTTCGCGATACAACGGCAGAGTTGCAGCGCCAGCCATGTGGTTAGGTTCATCGAAGTCTTCCTCCTCCCTCCCTCCCAGCACCCCGCCCCGTCCCCACTTTCTGATGCCACCCGTCTTCGAAGTGTTCTCGATTATGTGTGTAGCTATAGATCAGTACTCATTCTCTGTATTTTCTGTGATGTACGACTCACAGTATAGACTGTCCTCAGTTAAACAGTACAGTGTTCTGTTCTGATTTCGTAATACACGTCAATTTTTGTATTTACTAAATCTCTCATTATAAGTCTTATGACCCCTATCACCTTCCCCTAGTACCCTAATAAATCAGAAGCCCCCTAACAAAAGAGACTTAGTCGATACCTTGCACAGTCTGATACTGGATCGGAAATAAGTCTGCATTCCGGTGCCCTATTAATATTTCTTACGTAAATTTAAGAAGGAGTTGGGGGGGGGGGGGGCGGGGAGGAGGCAGAAAGGAAAGGAAAAGGATTACTGAAGTCAGCTTCATCGAGGCATTATGCAGAATCAGTGGCGATGAGTGAACATCTGTTCCAGACGGGGATTCAAACTGGGATCCCTGCTTACTAGGCACACGCGTTAATTACTATGCCATCTGGGACACAGTGTTATCGCAACTACGCGAATTATCTAGGCACGTCTCATGGCCGACCCATATTCCCTCCAATTGCCATGTATCCGCATTTCCTATCAGTAGTATATTCTTGCCAATTCTGGCGCAAAGAGCGTTTCCAAGTAAAAATTCCAGGATGCAAATCAAGAATCTAATTTCGCAATATTTCCAAACTAAATTCAACGTAAATACAAAGAAAATAAAATGGCCAATGAAGTCAAGTTCTTTAAAATTATAGTGGAAGAAATTTTAATTTAATTAAAAGAAAAATACAAAATTTTTATAATTTATTCAAATTCAGTAATATGCATTGGATGATCTTTATTTGTTTCTTTTTACTTTGATAAATAAAACGTAAGTTAACAATTTTATCTAATTTATTATAGTCATTTGTAAAGATTTTAGTATTTCGATCTGGGAAAGTAATTCTCAATTTATCACCTAAAAGTACTAATATTTTGTCATCAAATTTAGTTGGAAAAATTTTAGACTTCTGATAATTTAGTAAAGACCTCTGAACAACTATTAGTAAAATTGTGAAGTTCAGTTAATAGTTTACAATGCTACCATTCGTGTTTACTTTTAGTTGTATAGAAAAAATTTAAGGAATCAGAAATTAAGACATTTAAATTTTTGAGAAACTTAAGTTTTTGGTTTTTGTATTCTATAGTTTTCTGCAAATATCAGAAGGAAATGAATATATAAAGTTAAAAGTTTTCTATTTTTTCAAATGTTTTTTCATTATGTAATTAGAAAATTCCAGTTACCATTCTGTGTTGTGAATCATAATTTAAATACTTTTTTCCACACATAACATATGCAGTTGTACCATTTCATATATTTTCATTAAGGAATGCGCATAATTTCATTGTGTTTTGAGTAGTTAAAGCATTCACTCTTCTAGGCATATTAATTATACAAAAAGGATAATTTTGAATAAAACTGAATGAACTTACATTTACATCATTATTAAATTTGGTTATTCACTTAAAATCTCCAAAAAAATCATGAGCTTTTAAGAAGTTATTTGGTGGCTCTAGATTCCATCATTCCTGAAGGAAAACTTCATTCCTTCCATTTTTAACATAGATATTTTGTAATTTAACATGATCGAATAAACAAGAATCAAGTAATTGATTATTCTTCGAATAGTTTGGAAAACAATGAACATAAAGTAAGGGATATCAAATTCTGTAGAATTATAATAATTGGGAATATTTAGCTCAAAATTTATTTTTTCCCTATAAACCTGCAAGTTCAACTGTTTGGAATCCACAGAAACCAATTGGAAATTTTGGATTTTTAAGTCTTTCTTTTTCTAATTCAAGTGAATATTCTGGTTCATATTTACTAGGAAAACGAATTTCCACGTGTTTTACAACAATATTACCTTATTTTGAAAGTGCAGAATTATCATTTTCTGTAGTCAAATGAACAATTGAACCTTCTTGATCTTTTCTCGAACTCCAGGTAAAAATAACTCTTAAATCACCTTCAAATTTAATTCTTCTAAAATCCTTATAAAAACCACCAAATTACTCTAATGGATAAAGAACTTCTTCTGTGTAGTCTTACTTTTTCAATTGTTAAGTATATGTCTTTCCACGTTTAATTCATTTGAAAGAGAAAAAGGTAAATGAATAAAATTGGAAGAAGAAATAAAAGGATGTTTGATTCTAGATGAAATATTATTTCCTTTTTTCACTGTAAGAACATCAAACAATTTTAAAACATAATTATCAATTAGTTTAATATTTGATTTACCATCATATGCAGAAAACCCAGTTCCATTTGACTGAATAACATCAAAAGTCATTTATTATATATTGGGGTGAATCCAACCATCACCAATAACTTAATTAATTTCTGTTTCCTTGTTAGGAAGATTTAAATTTTTTTGTTTTCTCATTATCAGCACATGAGTAAATTTGATAAATTCCATTTGGTTCATGATTCCTTAAGGGAAAAATTCAGTACATTTCCAAAACAACTCTTACATAAGAACTACTGAAGTCAATTAAATTATCATTTTCATCAGTTATAGTTATTCCTAAATTCTGAATAGTATTAAAAATTGAAATATTTGCAGTATGATTTGGTTCATAAATCATTAAATCACAAAAATTAAGAATTAGGTGTAAATGAAACAATACTATTAGTTTCATCATGAAAATAATCTTTATGTTTAACAAGCATTCCATCAACTAAATTAAAATATACGTTAATTATTCAAATAGAATGATTTTAGGAGCACCTTTAGAAACAGTTTTTTATTTTCTTCAGTAATTTGATTATTAAATCCTAAAATTTTACCAACACAATCTTCTTTACCTATGTACAAAATATTATATCACTTTTGACAACAAAAATAGTTAAAATTTTGTCTACTTGATATGAATATTTGGATTTTTCGAATGAATTTCAATCTATATTGACAACCAGGAATTTCTATTCTTTCTCCATCACAATAATGTTTATTATATTGACAGTTTAAAAATTTGGATAAAATACAACTAGTGAAACACTTTTATAAATTTCTCTTATTGTTGCAACTGACTTTTTTCAGAACAGAAGAATTAGCACTTAACTGAAATTATCTACCCATTCATATTAAGAAAAATTATGTAAATAAATGATGGATTTGGAACCAAAAAAGAATTCCAGAAAAAGAATGTAAAAAAACAACCATGGTTAACTTAACAAATTCTATTCCATGTGCAACTATAAGACCAAGTGGGTGTGGAAAAACAACACTGATGATTGATAATGGGCGACAAAACTGGAAAAATTAATCATTTGTATGTTGATTTTAAAAGTTAAAATCAATCGAAATTTCAAGAAGTTGTAATAAGATGTGAAAGTTGTGGATGATACTTTTATTAAAAATAATGATGAAATTATTCTATTAGATGAACGTGAAGATAATCCAGTTGTAATTTTTTATTATTTCTTTTTTTTAAATCAAAATATAGCTAGAAAATATTTTACTAGATGCAGACATAAAGGAATAGATTGTTTTTATTTAAGTCAACATATTCAAAATACCAAGAAGATCAGTTAGGGATAATTTAAATTTTTTAAGTATTTTTAGACAAGATGATAAAAATTTCATTTGTATTTATCACAAAGTTGTTGCTGATGATTTAACGTTTAATGACTTTGAAGAAATATATAGTATATGTCGGAATTAAGGTTAATTTGGTTTTATAACAATAGATTTGTCAAGAAAAATTAATGAAGGTGAAACGTCCCCTTATGAAAAATATTACAAGACTGTGCTTAAACTGACACACAATATTTTTTAGCGCAACGCAATCTGACTTTCAATAATCCCAACAAAAGAATGGACCTGACTAACATTAACCTATACCTTTCACAAATCACTTACCTCACAAAAATCTTCGTTACTCGAACTACTGCAATACAGCGAGCGCCACTACTGCCAGCTAAATAGAAGATGCAAACTACAGAAGGCACTAACTACTGATAGGCGTAGTTAGCAAATGAAAGATTTTGATAGAGAACAAACAATGTATTTACCTTAATATTGTTGAAAAATCATAATATACATAACAGTTCATGACATCCAGTCTTACAAATTTGAAAACTCCGCCATTTCTCTCCCCACATCCACCACTGCTGGCAGCTCACCTCCAACTGTGCAACGCTACGCGCTGTTAACAGCCAACAGCCCAAAACTACAATGCCAGACAACAATGCAAACTAGCCACAGACTGCACACAGCACAGCCAGTGATTTTTCATACAGAGCACTACGTGGCGTTACCAATAAGAAAACCTAAACAGCCTACTTACAAAGGTTAAATATAGAAAAAAGATAAAGAATTGAAAAAATTTAAACATTAACATTGCATGTAAATCTTAAACATGAATGTTGAACATAAATGCTAAATATAAAATAAAAAATGATTAAAATATTTTTATCCTTAATTAATGTTTGCAAAATACAGTCCAGAAATGGTTAAAGCCAAACAAAATAGAAAAGTAAAAGAACAGTTAAAAGAAGATTTAAAGATATGGAAAGAATTAGAAAAAACAGAAAATGAAAACTTCAAAAAATCAGCCAGTTATTAATAAACTGAAGATGCTAAACAAGGAATCAAAGGATTAGCAGAAAAGTTTTAAAAGTGATTGAGGAAAATAGAAGAGTTGAAAACCAAATGGTTCCTTCTCATCAACATTATTTAGAAGAATTTGGCGATATTCCAACAAATCATATTATGACAGTGATAAAAGAGATTATACATTAAGAGAATCCGAAATAAATACTATGTATGGTAGCTCAGATGGTAGAGCACTTGCCCGCGAAAGGCAAAGGTCCCGAGTTCGAGTCTCGGTCAGGCACACAGTTTTAATCTGCCAGAAAGTTTCATATCAGCGCACACTCCGCTGCAGAGTGAAAATCTCATTCTGGAAACATCCCCCGGGCTGTGGCTAAGCCATGTCTCCGCAGTATCCTTTCTTTCAGGAGTGCTAGTTCCGCAAGGTTTGCAGGAGAGCTTCTGTAAAATTTGGAAGGTAGGAGATGAGATACTGGCAGAAGTAAAGCTGTGAGGACCGGACGTGAGTCGCGCTTTGGTAGCTCAGATGGTAGAGCACTTGCCCGCGAAAGGCAAAGGTCCCGAGTTCGAGTCTCAGTCGGGCACACAGTTTTAATCTGCCAGGAAGTTTCATTATTTATAAATTTAACATAATCAGTATTCAACTTTTTATGAATTAAAAGCAACTGTTGTTGAATGAATTAATAAACATTGGAAAAAAAGATATGGATGAAAATTGCCCTTCAAGGAAATTGCAAACGTAGTCTCTAAATTAATTGAGAATATAATAACGAAAACAATCAACAATAAAAATGAAGATGTAAATAAAGAAACCCGTAAGTATCTTATTGAAAACTGTATACACAGCAAATTTGTTAGATTTCGGACCTAATTATATAATTGGTGATAAAGTAAGACAAGTACATTGAAAAAAATATTGAAAAAGGATATACAGCAAATTGGTCAACAGAAATTTTTCAAATTGAAGATGTATTCATTCGAATCCAGTCACATGTAAATTGAAAAATTTAAATGGTGAACAAATATAAGACAATTTTTATGAACAGGAAATATTGAAAATGAATATTCCACATTTTTATCTGGTTGGAAATATTTTAAATTTGAAAGGTAATAAAGTTTATGTTAAACTGTTAGGTTTTGAAAATTCACCATTACTTGTCCACATAAAAAATATAATTTTTTAAAATGTTAATGAAAAAATTTATGTATAAATAGGGTTGTTTGGAATTGAATACTGTCTTCATTATGCATATTATTTCATTCAATAAGATAGTTTATTTTGATATTCAAATAAAGGTTAACGATATCGTCGTAAATTCAAAATCGTTTTAGGATTCTAAATTTTTTGTTGATGGAATGATATGGTAGTAATGCATTTTGTTTTATTAGATGCAGATAAAATTTTTATGAATGTTATTATTATGAAAGAAGTACTTGGAAATTTAGTTTTATATTCTAAGAAACGTGTACTAGTTTACTTATAACTTCACACAATTGTTCTGGTGAATACTGAACCAAAGTATTGAAATAATTTTTGTAGCAAATACTTCTTAAATTTTCTATCACTCTTTGATATAAACATATACGATTTACAAGATAATTAACTCCTAAAAATTCTTCACAATTTTTATGTCTATATCTGAAATCTATTTGATTTTGTGTATCTTTTAATTGTGTCTGAATAGCATATTATTCATAATTAAAATCAAGGAATTTTAGAACAACAAAAGTTGTTCTCAAATTTTGATCAAATAATTGAGGAACACATGAGGTAGTAATGTCTTTATTTTTTCATATTCTACATAAATTAAATTTTCCAAGTGAGTGAGTTTCCTCTTTCCTTTTCTAGTCACATGCTCTCTACCGGACGAGAAACTGTTCATAAAACCATTCTTGAAAATTTTAAAATAGCACTGAATTATCGGTATTGAAATTTCATGTTTTAAGATATTTATCTTTAACATGATGTTTTTAGCGTCCAGAGATGAAATGTCACCAACATGATTTGTATAAAACCAAAGGGAATTTTTTCTTCAATGATTATTAAAATTTGCTTGTAACACAATTGCATTAATTATTTTACAGATCCACAAGCGACTTCACTTATATCTTAAAAAATTTAACAAAATAATTTTTTTTCAATAAATATATTTCCTTATAAATCAAAAGTGATAATAAAATTTGTCAATTATCAATCAAGAGAAAGAACTTCATAAAGAAATTATAATAAAAAGACAGAAGTTTGCTTCAATAGCAGTTTGTAAAGAATGTAAAAGAAAGAAGCAAAAAGAACTTGTCCATAATTGGCATATTATAACATATATTTGAGAAAAATGTCGAAAGGAAAATTAAAAAAACTTCTAAATATATTAATAACAGTAACCATTCAAAATATGAGAAATTTGCTGTTAAATAGCAAAAAATAGAGAGAGATTATCAAAAAGTTTAATGTTTTTCCAGAAAATTTGTTTGTATATTTTATTTATGAGGATATCAAAAATTACAGTATCATGAAAGAATATTACGTAACAAATTAATTTTTTTTATTTAATCTTCTGTACAACAGTTTAATTCTTCTAAGATATTATTTTTATCATCTTTTTTTATCTGAATTTAATTTAAAACAACTTTATACTAATGTATTGATTCCAATTTGTATGCAATACTTTTATCATCATTAGAACATTAAAAAAATTATTACATTCATCTATATATAATTCATGTTTGAATGATTTAATGAAATTTATTTTTCTATATTGTTTTATTTTCTCAGATAAACATTTTTTATAATCATCGAAATTAATCCATTTTTCACAAAAGATTTCTTAACTCCTACAAAAAAATAAAATGTTCTAATAATTTTTTTCTTCCTCCTTAATTTTTCTTAAACTTCCTTATTTCACTGTGGAAGTTCATAAGCATTATCTTTTGGATAATCTCTTGTATCAAATTCGTTTATCACCGATTTCAGATTGATATAAAAATTTTCAATTCTTCTATTGTAAATGAAAGAATTAGTATCCATTTCACATGAGTCAATATTTTAGCCATATTTTAATTTCATAACATTGTAACGAAAATAAGAAATTTTTATTTTCAAAATATCATTCCAATATAAATTGGTTTATTAACCATTGTTTTAAATTTTTTCTTATGAACTGGTACTAAATTGACTGAAAATGCAGTAATATGCTTTTATTTGGTTTTGAAATATTATTATCAATTTAACAAATTGTCCTTTTCTAATATTTTCCATAGTTTTCCCAAATAATGAATTATTAATTAAATTTTCTAAATCGTTAGCTACCTTCTACTCTCATTTCTGTAGTAAAACCAATATATTTCATTAGCCAATCTCATCGTTTGTATGATAAGATTCTGAGAAATTATTTAATTTCATTCCAAGACTTAATCATTCTTTAAGATTTGTATAATGTAAAATACATTTTTCTTTATTATTTAAAGTTGTTAATAATTTATTTACTCCTTCAGTTTTAATGGTAAATCTTTATGTAAATAATGTCATATTTTGAATGTTCTAAAACAAATGCTAAAATAAAATCATATTTATAAATATCTGACATTTTAGGTATTCGTTTGAAAACTTTCTGGTTCTACCCAACTATAATTTTTAAATGGTAAAAATTAAGACATAGACCAACCATGTACATTATTTGTATCTAAATATGCAATATAATTTGATTATTTTGTTGGGTTCAAATATTTCATATATTTATTGTGTGAGTTAGCATATCTTTTAATACTTTGAGAAATTCCGCTTTGAGTTCCTTTTTCATCATTTAGAATCATATCATAATCATTTAGTAAGTGTCATTCAATTTATGTTATTTTTAACATAGAATCCAAAGATTATCCACATACAGTAATATACAAAAAAGGATAAAGGTTATAAGATTTAATTTATTGTAACATCCTCAAAAAAATATTTAGCTACAGTGCAATGAGAGGAATTGTAACATCCTCAAAAAAATATTTAGCTACAGTGCAATGAGAGGAAATTATGCCTCTAACTGTTATAAACATTATCTATTCGACATATAAAAAACAGTGAAAACGATGATCAATATTAATTATTTATATAATATTTTATGATGTCATTGGACATATCGATGTGTACCATACAAAAACAATGATAATTGTAAGTTCCTTTTATGATCTGCATTTGTCTTCCTCTGTTTTTACCTTTTGTAGGTTGCGGACGCATATCAAACTGAGGTCTGTTAAGAAATTGTAATTATTTGTAAATTGATACTTGAGAATAGAGTTCATTATTATTATAAATATGAGTGAATAATTTTTTGTAACTTTAATTCCTCACCAATAAACCCCGTGTTAATTATTTCTTTCCGTTGCAAGGAGCGCAGCCATTGATGATAGCGATTTTGTATCGCGTTTTTTGTCTATGTTTTTCTTAGAAAAAAATTAAATGTCTGCTTGATGAAGTCTAAATAGTGCACAATACGAAACTAAAGTTTAATAAGCATTTCAAATACTTATCTCCATCAATTGTCTGACGCCATCTTAACAATTATCTCAGCAGCAAATTCAAATTATGCAACTTCGCAGATATAAATGCCGATCATAATACAAATGTGTAACAATAAATGTGCACCAGTGGTCCCAAACACATTTTAACGAAAATAATTCTTTAAAAACAATGCTCAAAGCACGATCCTTATAACAAACTTTTGTAGCTGATGTATGGAGCCGAAATTAATTAAGCCCAAGTTGCAAAAAATATTGTTTCAGGTAACATACGTCAGTGTTGTGCGCGGCCGGTATTTGGTGGTTTTAATGATCATTTTGCTGAAGATAACTGCTTCCATCATAATCAATAGTTGTATAGAATCTGTTGTATGAACTGTGATTTAGTGACACTTACACAACTTACAGACAACACTTTAACACAACATTAACATGGGGTTCTTCAGCAACTTGACCAAATCATTAGCTGGGAGAAAAATGATTTAGTAATTACTCAATGTAATAAAATAAGATTATCATTTTCATTTACAAATTACTTAAATACCAAACCAATGAATAACACAGCGAACGCCACACTGGCGCCCAACGTGGGGCCACCAGTGCACATTTAATCATTTTAATAATTGAAATTGTGATCTATTGCAGGTGCTGGATACCAAAATCAAACTATTAATCATTGTATACTTACTTGCTTCATGAGCATTGACATCTTCCTACTAAATTGCTGCATGGATGTCTATCTGCACTGGTGCGACAGTAACTTCATATAAGCAGTGCAGTCCACCACTCTCAATCAACACAGGTAGGAACAGATGTTCATGTTCAGTAATTAAACAGCATCACAAGATCAACAATCGCTGTGTGTGCAATTTTAAATTAAAATCAGTACCTGCAGCCATAAGTAGTAATAATTGAATCTTCTGGCTGCGAGAATAATATTTTTAAGTGTTATTTGTGTATATGTGTTAGTTATAAGATCATTTTGTGTCAATTGCTGCTTGTCAGTGATTTATATATTTGTTGTGCTATATTGGTGATAGAATAGTTAAACAAAAGAAACAAAATAAACCAAATGATCATACTGATGCAGAGATGACATTAAAGTCTCAGGTAGAACAATCTACCCATATTTCTGTCGAATTATTAGAAAATTTAATTATGAATGATAATTTAGTAACTGATGTACCGAGTGATAGTAAAACTGAGGAGTTGCCAAAACAAACTGACACTCCTGCGTTCATACAGTTAGGAATTAGTGACAATATTTCTTCTCGGCAAGGGGCAGAAGTTAGCAATGCTCAAGCTATGTCGATACAGGATATGCTAACAGCATTTTCTGAAAAGTTTACTATGAAAGAGTAGGAGTGTAAAAGACAACGTCAGCAGGAAAAGTAAAAACGTAGACAGGAAAAGCTTATAGAAAAACAGCAACAGGAGCTCAGGGACCAAGAAAAGGAAAAGAAATTTATGGAAAATATAAACAATATTTTTCTGGAAAGAGATAGAGAAATTGTCTGTAGGATAAATCAAGTTTTGGTCGATCGTGATAATGCTATTACTACCCATTTTAAGTAGGAGATCGATGCAGTAAAAACCACTATTGAGCCGTTAACAAACATTCCACTTCAGGTCAATAGTCTCCAAAGTGAAGTAGATACTCTAGTGAACGAATTCAAAACCTTGGCTACCGCTGTGGAAACAATGCAGGAGGACATTCCCTCAGAAATCCGAAAGCAAGTCCAAACTGAAGTAGCCAGGGTGCTGAGCTCTGAAAATCAAAACTGAAAATCTGACAGTAAGCAGTAAGGACAACACTGGTACTGACAGGCAGAAGATCGCAGATAATCTAACGGCGAATTTTAATGCACCACAAGGAAGACCAAATTTTGGTAATCAACCGATATTACCAGAGCAATATGTGACACCAAGGAACAATAATAGTGGATTAGAATGTACTTGTAATAAAGTAACCACACCACCTGCGAATTATAGCAATTCCATGCACTTAACTACTTTGATGCATGAAGAAAGCCTGATTAAGCATAGACAGTTTCAAATATTTAACGAAGAAAGCAAGAAAAACATACATCTAGTAGTTTTCATTCGAAACTTCAAAAGGGTTCTTCCAAAATCATGGTCAGAAGAACAGAAAATTCAGTTTGTGGTTTCACATATTTCTGGTGATGTGTCACTCTGGGCATTAAATGCAACAGAAACTTGCAAGACTTTCCACGACTTTGAGAAGGTGTTCCTTGATCAGTTCTGGTCAGTGTCTACTCAAGAGCGACTCCGTAAAGTTGTTTACAATGCAGAAATGTACAATCCGAAGTCAGGTTCCTTAAAGAAGTTTATTGAAAAATATATTAACATGACCCAGTACTGGGAGGAGCCAGTAACCACCAGAGACTTATTGCGAGTGTTAAAAGCTATTAGAGAAAAATGATTTAATGTTACAGACACCAATTTGAAAGAATTTCTGTCTGTAATTGATTCTCTGGATCTAATGTAAGAAGACGCCAGAAAAAATTCTGATGTTATCAGCAATACCAATAGTCCTAATAGAAAAAATTCATGGAATGAAAATAATGGAAGTAGAGGCGAAGGTAGTCCAAAGAAAAATAAAAGTAAAGCATATAGTAACGGAAAATACAATAATAATAATAGTAGTAGGAATCCATACAACCAAAATTTTGGTTATCCTAATAATAATAACAGTAATTATCAAAAGGCAGAAGAACACCAACAACCGAATGGTAATCAGAGGCAGTACCACAATGAAAACCCAAACAATAACAATAGCAACCAAAAGAGACGAAATGACAACAGGTCAGACAGTCCATACAAAGACAAGCCTAAAAATATGCGGGGTGACAGTGAATATTGGCGACAGCCAGGACCAAGTCATTGGAGCCACAGCAAAATTCTATCAATTCAGGTCAGCCAATAAATTATGTACAGGCTACACCTATACCAAGCAATCAATATCCACTGTGGTGAGATCCAAGCAGGCCACCACTGACTGAAACCTCACAAAATGTTAGAATAGTGGAGGTACCTTCGGAAGCAAAACAAAACACTCAGAAGCCAACAAAGTAATTTCGGTCCCTGTAGGCCTTCGACAGGTGACCGAGGGCAACAATGAAGGCAATAGGTAGACGGAACAAAAAATAAACATGATTCGGTATCAAGAACGTGCTGTCTCTGATAAGCCACAAAGGGAAAATATGTAAGCAAGTGTTACTGGAGCTGTAAATGGTGTAACAACTACTATTCTGCTTGACACAGGTGCGAATGTATCAGTTATGAACACGCAGTGTTTCAAGAAGGTATCGGAGATAAGAAGATTGCCGATTTTGCCAGTTGCAAATAGTAAGGTTATAGGGCCATTGGGAAAAAAGGCACAGAGTATAAAATACCAGACATAGGTGGAAGTTTCCTTGGGAAATGATCGCTTATTATGCACGTTCCTATTAATGGGTAACTTGTCAGTACCGGTGCTTCTGGGTCTTGAGTTCCTTTGGGAAAGGGAAGCTGTAATTGATCTCACCCGTGGGACATGTGCACTTAAGTACCAACAGCGACCCATAACATTAAAGCTGAATCAGGAGTTCGGTGCGAACCTTCTGCTGATGAGAAAAATGAATCTTTCTCTCAGCAAACAGAAGTTGTTAGTGTTGGATCATAAGCACCCACAGATGTGTCACAAAAATCGAAATAACGATGCACGCAGCAACGTGAGTGACATCGTCACAACAATAGAAGAGAAAGTACAGGAGGCAACTTGCATTAATGCTTCAGAGACTAGAAAATTAACAGAATTATTATCCAGATACCTCAAAGTATTCACTGAATGCCCTGGATTCATAAAAGATTACCAGTATAATATGAAAGTATATCCGCACAAGACCTATTGCAGAGCATCTTACTCACTCCCCTGGACTAAGAAAAACGAAGTGAATATACAAAGGACCAATCAGAAGTGCAAGTGCACTACCCCCAACTGTAAATATAACGTTTATGGTAAAATAATTAGCAGTAATAATTTGATAATACTATGTAAGTATTAGTTTATAAGCTTTTATGTCAAGTATTACACTGTAATGGTCTTGAATTATTTGAACAAGGAGTAGGGAACCCAAATAAATGTATTCTTACTCTAAAATGGATAAATAACACAGTTGAGTGTTCTTGCATTAAAGGTGAGGAATTTTACCTTTCTATAAGTAGCATAGCCTGACTGTTAAAAGTAGGGGTCTGTATTTTCTTGAAGCCCTTTCGACGGTTTTATTCCTGGTTTTCCGACTCCAGTGAACCCAAATGGAGGGGGGATAAGTTAATCCGGGAAGTATCCACAGCAATTTCCGAGATAATACAGTCACTGAAGTCATTTAAAGTACTTGATTCAACTATAATTTTATCATGTCTAAAACAACATTGAAACTAAACATTTGATTCTTGAGAGTAACAAATCTACGTGGATTACGTGGACTGATAAAAAAAATACAATAGATAAACTAATTTTTTTCTCTCAGCCCAAGGGGCATTGTAACATCCACAAGACAAATTTTAGCTACAGTGCGACAATAGGAAATTATGCCTCTAACTGTTATAAACATTATCTATTTGACATATAAAAAACAGTGAAAACGATGATAAATATTAATTATTTATATAATATTTTATGATGTCATTGGACATATCGATGTGTACCATACAAAAACAATGATAATTGTAAGTTCCTTTTATGATCTGCATTTGTTTTCCTTTTTTTTTACCTTTTGTAGGTTGTGGACGCATATCAAACTGAGGTCTGTTAAGAAATTGTAATTATTTGTAAATTAATACTTGAGAATAGAGTTCATTATTATTATAAATATGAGTGAATAATTATTTGTAACTCACCAATAAGCATTATCCGTGTTAATTATTTCTTTCCATTGCAAGGAGCGCAGCCATTGATGATAGCGATTTGTATCGCGTTTTTTGTCTATGTTTTCCTTAGAAAAAATTAAATGTTTGCTTGATGAAGTCTAAATAGTGCACAATACGAAACTAAAGAGTTTAATAAGCATTTCAAATACTTTTCTCCATCAATTGTCTGACGCCATCTTAACATTTATCTCAGCAGCAAATTCAAATTATGCGACTCTGCAGACATAAATGCCGAACGTAATACGAATGTGTAAAAGTAAATGTGCACCAGTGGTCCCAAACAAATTTTAATGAAAATAATTCTATAAAAACAATGCTCATAGCACGATCCTTATAACAAACTTTTCTAGCTGATGTATGGAGCCGAAATTAATTAAGCACGAGTTGCAAAAAATATTGTTTCAGGTAACATACGTCACTGTTGTGTGCAGCTGATATTCGGTGGTTTTAATGATCATTTTGCTGAAGATAACTGCTTCTATCATAATCAATAGTTGTATAGAATCTGTTGTATGAACTGTGATTTAGTGACACTTACACAACTTACAGACAACACTTTAACATGACGTTAACATGGGGTTCTTTAGCAACTTGACCAAATCTTTAGCCGGGAGAAAAATTATTTAGTAATTACTCATTGTAATGAAATAAGATTATCATTTTCATTTACACATTAGTTAAATACCGAACCATTGAATAACACAGGGAACGCCAAAACATGTATCTCCAAAATTTTCGAAAATATTTACTAAAATCAGAACATCAGATTTAATATATAATTTTGTATATTGATTTAATTTTTAATATTGAAATTGGTCCAAACTATTTTTTCTCTTTTATAATCTTTATCAGAAATATTATTATCATTAAATTTCGAACAAAACACTCTGTTTTAGCGAATTAGTTTCTAGTAATTTTTCTTCAGAAACCATTTATTTGTAAGTATAAACTCCTTTTTTAATTATTAAATCTAATTTTCATCTTCAAAATATTTTGCTGTTTCTCTGAATTGTTCTTTTGTAACATTGGAAGAAAATTTATCAATATTTGAAGGGATAAATTTAATTGTAAGTTTTGAAAGTTAATCCAGCTTCAACATGTTTATCAAAAGAAATGTATTTTTGTTCATTATTTGGAATTATATCAATATCTTTATTATCCATGGCAATTTTTTTGATAAACAAAAGAACATCACCATTTGTTAAATTATGAGTAATAAGTGGAACAAATTTAGGAATTAGGTAAATAAGTTTGCAATCTTCATTGACAATTCCTCGATATTTTCCTGTTAAATCGCAATGATCTTTAACTTCCTTTTCACCTAAAGTAAATGCTTTTCACAAATATGACAACATTTTTTTAATTTCTAAAATTCATTACATGTTCTTAAGTCATTTTCATTGTAATATTTCGACTATATTTTTAGCAGATACTGTAGGTTCTTCTATTAACATTTCAACGTAACTTTCTGCTGAATCTTTACAGGCATTACTTACTGGATTTTTACAATCATTATTAGAATATTTAACATTGTAACTGAATCAATTTGGTAAGTGTTTTTGATATTTGTTAATATAAGATTTTTCAGGATTTGTTTGGGAAGGGCTAATATTTTTAATAAACATTTCAAATCTGCATCATTATAAAAGGAACCCTCAATGAATAGTTATAATTTTTAAATTAAATTTTTTGGCCTTTTACAGGCATATCTACTTTTACTTCTTTACATTATTTACAATAGTTTTCATGAATATTTTATTTTTCTAGTGAATGAAAATGTGTGAAACATTGACCACAAATATAAATGTGATGTCCATTTTTAGTTGGTTGTGAACCAATTAAACACATTTCCGAAAGAACAGATACCATCTTAGTATATATACAGTTAAGGCTCACCGGCCACTTGACATCTTCTTCTTCTGTGCGAATGCACAAGCAGTGACTGAACTCTTACGGGAATCGGCAACGCGCCTCAAGTAATGAGTATAATGGGCAGGGGCACTACGAATGTAGTGCGGGACAATACATTGAGAATGTGGGTTTTGCGGGAGGCATACCAGAGATAAATCACTGCAGTCTTGCTATCATCTGTGTCCTCGGTGGCTCAGATGGATAGAGCGTCTGCCATGTAAGCAGGAGATCCTGGGTTCGAGTCCCAGTTGGGGCACACATTTTTCATCTGTCCCTGTTGATGTATGTCAACGCCTGTAAGCAGCTAGGGTGTTCATTTCATTGTAATTTCAAGAATATTAATTTTCTCTCTTTCAAAAACTTCATCCAATTCTAACACAATATATTCATATTTACTAACACTGTCTGCATCACGTTCTACAGTATACAATGGTGGTTTTTTGAAAAATGAAAACTCTTCGATCTTTGTTTTTAACATTGATTACAAACTTTTTATCTTTAATTATTTTTGGTAAATTAATATAAGAAAGATCAAAAATTGGCCTGGGTTTGTTAACGTTTGATTCTAAACTATCTATATAAAATAAAGACAAATGAAATTTTTTCCTTTACATCAATTCCATTTCGGTTAATAGTTTATTTGTTGATTTTTCATAACAATCTTCTACTTCAGTTCTAAATAAAACTTGATGGATTGTTTTAAAATTGAACTCCTGAATTCCTTATTGTCTTTTAAATTACAATAAAATTTCTTACTAGTTTTTATTCTCTGAATTAATACATTCTGTAGCTTGGTTATTATTTCTTCTCTAATTTGATTATAAAATTCTTGTATTTCAAAATATTGTCATTGTTATCAATTCCGTCAGTTATTGTTCTCGATTTTACAGCAGCAACTTTTCTATAAATTCGTTTGTGTGATGATTTTGTTGTTTAATTTCTTGATATTTATTAACAGGAAATTTTTGAAAATATTTCTCATTACCATTATTAATATTTTTCTTATGATTATTAATATTTTTCTCAGATCTATTGATAAGATTGATTGCTTATTAAGATTAGAATATTTTTTGTTTTGCACACTTTATGAAGATAATTTAAAGATTTTCTTATTTGAGTCATTATCATTATTAGTTTTACATTCATATTTTTTAATATCAATTAACTGTGTTTTTCTATGTTTAGAATATATTTATTTTTGTCGTTTTACAGATCTGATGAACTTATTTTAAACAGTTTTAATTCAACTCATTACTGTTATCATTATTGTTACTATTGTCAAGAGGTTTTACAATAACATCGATTAATTTTATTTTATGAAGTCTGGAATAACCTTTAAATTTTCGGTTTTAGCAACTGACAAAGTTCTTTCATATTTCTATAATTTTAGATCTCACTTCATTTCTTTATTCAATTCCTTCCTATTAAAATAATCACTAAAATCCAACAGATCTGTTCTAGTTTCCTGTGAATAACCATTTTCTTTTCAGTAATTTTCAAAATGTTTATAACTTAATCCATACCTTCCTTTACTATAATCTTTTAATTTTTTAAATAACTCAGCTGTGTTGCCCATTTTTTTGTTGTATTTATATAGAATGAAATTTGAATTTTATTTTATTAAATCGTTTTCACTCAAAATGTACCTTTGAGTTTTTGGGTTTGATTGTTCTTATTTATAAAGAATAAAATTTATTAGATCTGATAATTTTTAAATGAGAAAATGAGAACTTGGTCTTTTGGAATAGGCCATGAGATTTTTTGGTTGGGAAATATTGTGAAATTAGATTCTTAGTTTGCATCCCAGAATTTTTACTCAAAAATGCTCTTTGCATCATAATCGACAAAATATACTACTCCTGTCAATTTTCCCCATGCTCACTGCTCTGAGATTCCCACAGAAGGTCGGACTATTAATAAGCTCTGAGCGTGACCTAACTAGCAGTATGTCAGCAAGAAGTTGCAATGCATCTCACCATCATTGCCTTGTGGTACAGCTGCAAAGCATATATCCATCGCCCCACATCTCCAACATGTTCAGACTGTAGCTCGCTCTGTCTTCAGGTGCTCCTGAACATCACACACTTTTTGGTGCATATTCCAACCAATCACGGACTTGGCTTCTGGGCACAACATAACTACCCAATCAGCTCGCTTAAAAAGCACCCCCTACAGATCCCTTGTTCATGCATTTCAACTGATAGATTTTCTACCGATAACTTGATGCTTCTACCACGAACTACCAGCAACAAATGGAAACACTCGCCCAAATCACACACACCAAGATAGAGAGGGATAGGGTCTTCTCCCAGTATATCTCTCCTTGTTGTTCGATTCCCCCCCATGTCCATTCCAACAGTTCAGCCCTCCGGAGAGAGAAGAGAATTCCCAGCTGGGTAGGAATTTTCTCTGCTATAGGAACAGGTGTTGTGTTGTCCTCACCATCGTTTCATCATCATCGATGCACATAAAATAAAAAGACAATCACTTGGCGGCTGAACAACCCAAAGTAGAATCTCCTAACCACTAATGCCGTACAATCAATTCATATCTTCACACAGCGCCGGAACCTGGTGTGATGGTATGGGTTGCCATTGGCTACACAGCACGTTCTTTCTGACTGAAATTGTCTGTAATTTTTACAGCCAACGTTACAGTTCTCACATGTCAGGGTCAGAGGATGTGCCTTACCTCCGAAGCCTCCATCATCACTCGTCAAGACAATGCAAGACCATATGTTTTTTTCGCTCTCTTGACATACCTCGATTCAGTGGGTGATCGACAATTGCAGCAAGTTTTCCATATCTCTCGCCCATTGAAAACATCTGCTCCTGGGAAAAGAGAGACTGAAACGTAATCACAAACGTGTCATAAAGACGAAAGCAACATGGAGTAATATACCATTCAGGCTCAGTTAGACTCTTATGCTGAGTTACACTCGACACCCCACCTGTTTAGAGCAATTGTTGTTGCCAGATGTGCCAGCCAGCTCTACATGCTAAATTCCACACCGTTTGTACTCCAGAGCACTTACAAATTTAATAACGTATTCTTCCTACTGCATATTATATGCACAGTAATTAAAATTGCGTTATTGTCAACATTTCTGGTGATGTAATTTTATGGCCAGCAGCATACATTTCTCGTTCTTGTTGTGGTCTTCAGGGCGAAGAGTGGTTCAGTACAGCTGTCTGTGCTAATCTATCCCGTGTAAGCCTCTTCATCTCCGAATAATTACTGCAACCTACATTCTTCTGAATCTGCTTACTGTATTCATCTCGTGGTCTTCCTCTAAGATTTTTACCCGTGCCCTCCCAAACAACCCTCCAATACTAAATTGGTAGTCCCCTGAAGTCTCATATGTCCTATGAACCGATCCCTCTTTAAGTTGGGCCACAAATTTCTTGTCTCCGCAGTTGTATTGAGTATCTTCTTATTAGTTACATCATCTACCCTCACCCCCTAATTTTTATTATTCTTTTGTAGCACCACATTCTAATAGCCTCTATTCTCTTCTTGTCTAAATTGTTTATCTTCCATGTTTCACTTACATATATGACTACACTCAAGACAAATATCTTCAGAAAAGACTTACTGATACTTAAATCTATACGTGATGTTAAAAGATTTATCTTCTGCAGAAAAGCTTTCTTTGCCATTCCTCGCCTAAACTTTATATCCTCTCCAATTTTGGCTATCATTAGCTTTTTTTGATGCCCAAATAACAAAGCTCATCTACTACTTTCAGTGTCTCACTTCCTAATCTAATTCCCTCACCATCTCCTGATTTAATTCGACTACATTCCGTTACCTACGGTTTGCTCTTTTGTTAATGTTCATCTTATCTCCTCCTTTCAAGATACGGTGCATTCCATTCAGTTGCTATTGCAAGTCCCTAGTTGCGCCTGAAAGAATTACAATGTCATCAGCAAACTTCATACTTCTTATTTCTTCTTCCTGAACTTTAACTGACTTTCCAAATTTGTCTTACATCTCGCGAAAATACCATCAAGGCAAAAGTAGATAGATGCGAGCTCATATGAAGGCTTACCAACACTAGTTCTACCCAAGCATTTCGTCAGATCTGTTAGAAGAGCTAGGGGTATATTCACATCACAGAAAATATGAAGATAAAAAGTGAAATAAAAACCTGAATGTGTATTAGTGAATTTCTTCAGATACTTAGACAATATACTTGAATAAAAATAGTAACACGTATAAATAAGCACCAGTTAAACAGATATAAACAAATTATGGCCCAAATTTTTTAAGATAAATGTCCTTTGCACAAAAACGCATCATATTCTGTGGAAAACGTATAGCATTATCTCTATTAACTACAGCTAAAAACATTTTTGGAAATGTTTCTGTAGGTGAGTTTGTTATTCTCGGTACATTGTGTGTGGTGTATAACGTGTGTGACTCTCTTTACAAAAGGGCCATGACAAAACTATAAGTACAAGTCTTAAAATACAGCAATTAACTAATTTTAAAGGTCAATAATCAAGTAGGAACTGCACACTTTTTATATATTGCAGAAACGTAAACAGAACAAAGCGGAAATTCTCACATCAAAACCTTAACAAAAAATGGTACAGTACACAGAGGAAGACACACTTGAAAAAGGGAATCATTTCCCAAAAGGCATTGCTTAAAATATAAATATCCAGAGATATAAAAGACAGTTAACGCAAGATCTAGCACACAGTCAGCTTAATGCACTATTGGCCATTAAAATTGCTACACCCAGAAGAAATACAGATGAGAAACGGGTATTCATTGAACATATATATTATACTAGAACTGACATGTGCTTACATTTTCACGCAATTTGGGAGCATAAAAATGGCTCTGAGCACTATGGGACTTAACATCTGGGGTCATCAGTCCCCTAAAACTTAGAACTACTTAAACCTAACTAACCTAAGGACATCACACACATCCATGCCCGAGGCAGGATTCGAACCTGCGACTGTAACAGTCACGCGGTTCCGGACTGAGCGCCTAAATTGGGAGCATAGATCCTGGGAAATCAGTACCCAGAACAACCACCTCTGGCCGTAATAACGGCCTTGGTACGCCTGAGCATTGAGGCAAACAAAGCTTGGATGGCGTGAACAGGTACAGCTGCCCATGCAGCTTCAACACGATGCCACAGTTCACCAAGAGTAGTGACGCGTTCTGTGACGAGCCAGTTCCTCAGCCACCATTGACCAGACGTTTTCAATTGGTGAGAGATCAGGAGAATCTGCTGGCCGGGGAAGCAGTCGAATATTTTCTGTTTCCAGAAAGACCCGTACAGGACCTGCAACATGCGGTCGTGCATTATCCTGATGAAATGTAGGGTTTCGCAGGGATCGAATGAAGGGTACAGCCACGGGCCATGAAACATCTGAAATGTAACTTCCACTGTTCAAAGTACCGTCAATGTGAACAAGAGGTGACGAAGACGTGTAACCAGAGGCACCACATACCATCACGCTGGGTGATACGCCAGTATGACGATGACGAATACACGCTTCCAATACGCGTTCACCGCGATGTCGCCAAGCACGGATGCGACCATCATGATGCTGTAAACAGAACCTGGATTCATCCGAAAAAATGACGTTTTGCCATTCGTGCACCCAGGTTCGTCATTGAGTACACCATCGCAGACGCTCGTGTGTGTGATGCAGCGTCAAGGGTAACCGCAGCCATAGTCTCCGAGCTGATAGTCCATGCTGCTACAAACGTCGTCCAACTGCCCGTGCAGATGGTTGTTGTCTTGCAAACGTTCCCATCTGTTGACTCAGGGATCGAGACGTGGCTGCACGATCCGTTACAGCCATGCGGATAAGATGCCTGTCATCTCGACTGCTAGTGATATGAGGCCTTTGGGATCCAGCTCGGCGTTCCGTATTACCCTCCAGAACCCACCGATTCTGTATTCTGCTAACAGTCATTGGATCTCGACCAACGCGAGCAGCAATGTCGCGATACGATGAACCGCAATCGCGATAGGCTACAATCCGACCATTATCAAAGTCGGAAACGTGATGGTACACATTTCTCCTCCTTACACGAGGCATCACAACAACGTTTCACCAGGCAACGCCGGTCAACTGCTGTTTGTGTATGAGAAATCGGTTCGAAACTTCCCTCATGTCAGCATGTTGTAGGTGTCGCCACCGGCGCCAACCTTGTGTGAATGCTCTGAAAAGCTAATCAGTTGCATATCACAGCATGTTCTTCCTGTCGGTTAAATTTCGCGTCTGTGGAACTTCATCTTCGTGGTGTAGCAATTTTAATGGCCAGTAGCGTAGCTCAAAGACCCAAGTTGTTGATAAAAGTAATATACAGCAAAAGGGAAAGAAAACTGATGACCTATCAGATGGCAATTAGTTTGGGTTTAGGAAAGCAAAGGAGCGAAAGAGGCAGTTCTGACGTTGCGATTGATAATGGAAGCAACACTTAAGAAAAACCAACACTCAGCATAGGATTTGTTCACCTAGAAAATAATTCAAATAGATGAAACGACACAAGTTGTTCCAAATTCTCATAAAAATAGGTGTAGGCTAAAGGGAAAGATGGATGATACGCAATACTTACAAAAATGAAGAGGGAATAAGATCGGAAGAGGTGAAAGCTGGGATTAGAAAATACAGCAAGGCGAGCATGCAATCTTTCTACAATACTGTTCAATTTATAAATCTAAGAAACAATAACGTGTATAAAAAGGCGGGAATAAAATTCACGATGGAGGGAAATCAATAGTAAGTTTCACATTGCTGTCGTCAGGGAATGTGAAGAAGAGTTGCAGAACCTGTTGAACGAAAAAACGATCGACTGAGCATAGAATATGGATAGAGAGCAAACGAACGAATGACGTAAGTACTGAAGAGTAGCTGAAACAAGATTATCTACAAATTTAATATCAAAATTGCTAGCCATGAAGTAGACGAAGTGAAGGAAGTCTGCTACTTTGCAAACATGGCGGGCGAAGCAAGTCGGATACAAGGAGCAGACCAGCAGAGGCACATGAGTGTCTGTACTTCGCTTGTACCTCTGTCAGATCCCCCTTCCCCTCATCTATTCGCGAATTCCGCCTGGGAAGAATTATTGCCAGTAAATCTCCGTATTATCTCTATTTTCTCGAATGTAGTCATTTCGCGAGATGTATGTGGGAGGAAGTAATAAGTTCCCATGTCTTCCCAGAACGCACTCTGAATTTCAACTATGCACATCAAAAAAAGTTTTGCATCACCTCGGGTCCGAGAGTTCCGGAACCTGTAAAGAAACTTGGAGTAGAGATCAACATAAACGTCATTTTCGCCCTTTTTATTGTTCATGAAAACCACACATTGCATGTTATACCACCATACAGAGATTCCTTCGGAGGTGGTGGTCCAGATTGCTATACACACTAGTACCTCTAATACACAGTAGCACGTCCTCTTGCGCTGATTCATACCTATATTCGTCGTGGCATACTATCCACAAGTAAATCAAGACACTGTTGGTCCATATTGTCCCACTCCTCAACGGCGATTCGGCGCAAATCCCACAGAGTGGTTGGTGATCACGTTGTCCATAAACAGCTCTTTTCAGTTTATCCCAAGCATGTTCGATAGGGTTCATGTCTGGAGAAAATACTAGCCATATTCAAGCGACATCGTTATCCTGAAGGACATCATTCACAAGATGTGCACGATGGGGGCGCGAATTGTCGTCCATGTTGACGAATGCATCCCCAATATGCTGCCGATATGGCTGCACTGTCGGTCGGAGGATGTCATCCACGTATCGCACAGCCGTTACGGCGCCTTCCATGACCGCTAGCGGCGTACGTCGGCCACAAATAATGCCACCCCAAAACAGCAGGGAACCTCCACCTCGCTGCACCCGCTGGACCGTGTGTCTAAGGGGTTCAGTCTGACCGGGTTGCCTCGTCTCCGACGATTGTCTGGTTGAAGGCATATGCGACACTCAGCAGCCTATTGCGCAGTTTGAGTCGTACCACGACGTCCTGTGGCTGCACGAAAAGCATTATTCAACATGGTGGCGTTGCTGTCAGAGTTCCTCCGAGTCACAATCCGTAGGTAGCGGTCATCCACTCCAGTAGTAGCCCTTGGGCGGCGTGAGCGAGGCATGTCATCGACAGTTCCTGTCTCTCTGCATCTCCTTCATGTCCGAACAACATCG
The DNA here is from genome assembly GCF_023898315.1 of Schistocerca nitens. NCBI lineage: Eukaryota > Metazoa > Arthropoda > Insecta > Orthoptera > Acrididae > Schistocerca > Schistocerca nitens. The sequence goes on from NC_064615.1 coordinate 797,136,932, forward strand.
CTTGGTTCACTCCGGGACGCCTGGACACTTCCCTTTTTAAGAGCCCTTCCTGGCACAAAGTAACAATGCGGAAGCGATCGAACAGCGGTATTGACCGTCTAGGCATGGTTGAACTACAGGCAACATGAGCCGTGTATCTCCTTCCTGGTGTAATGACTGGAACTGATCGTCTGTCGGAACCCCTCTTGTCTAATAGGCGCTGCCCATGCTTGGTTGTTTACATCTTTGGGTGGGTTTAGTGACGTCTGTGAACAGTCAAAGGGACTGTGTCTGTGAGACAATATCCACAGTCAACGTCTATCTTCAGGAGTTCTGTAAACTGGGGTGATGCAAATTTTTTTTTATGTGTGTATAAACCACTTCGTGATGCACACCGTCTCTCCTAGCGTCTGCCACTAGTGTTCACAGCCATCTCTCTAAAGCTCCCATCGTCTAAAGTAAGGCCACTGGCATCAAATACAGGCTGTAATTTAAGGAATAAGTTGTGATAATTTACGTTTCTGGTAGTGTCTTTACAGAAGGGTGCAGAAAATTAAGAGGGGTGATAATACCAGAAACGATGGAGTTTTCCGTAGGGGCAGCGAAGAAAGGAATATGCTGAGTAGTAGAAGTGACAGGATGATGGGACATGAGTAAAGAAATCAGGGAGTAACTATTATGGATCAATAATCGAAAACTGCTGGCATGAGATGGCGAAAACGTCTTGTAAGGCCGTGTCAAACCAGTCTGAAGACCGATGACAGAAGGAAGACTAAGGCACCGATATTCTGCATGTATATTCCGCCAGACACGTTTCTGACTTTGGGGGAGAGTATTTCGTGTACCACTATCCCTTCCCCGTCTTTACTGTTCCAGTCAAGAAGTGCGCGTTTGTAACTAATGTTGGTAAACCTCCGTGTAAGCTCGCATCTGCCTTCATTCCAAGCATATGTGTCCATTTGTACCTCTCTATCTACATTATTACGTGGTTTATTCAGTTTTCAAATTTATACTGACTTTTGATCACCCGGTATATGGCTTGTAATGAGCAAGGGTTTTCAGAGTGTAATCATACAATTATATAGATATATAACAACCTTCCATTTTCTTATTCCTGACAGACAGTATCAACATACCTCAGCATGCAGACAAGAGTAACAACTGCGTAAATTTCTGTTAGCAGGACATCCACAAATGTTATGTAAATTGTCCATAATTGAAACTTCCACTACAGCTGTTCAAAATTATTATTGAAGTCTTACACAAACAGATTTCAAGATCTCAGCCCCATCTTTAGGTGCAACTGTAAATTAAAAATGGAGTGTAAATTAAAAAATAAAACATCGACAAATTCGTCATCGATAAATTATGCAGTATTATACTCGTATATACTTTTGTCGATGATTACATTTGTGCCGCGCGGGATTAGCCGAGCGGTCTTAGGCGCTGCAGTCATGGACTGTGCGGCTGGTCCCGGCGGTGTTTCGAGTCCTCCCTCGGGCATGGGTGTGTGTGTTTGTCCTTTAATTTAGGTTATGTAGTGTGTAAGCTTAGGGGCTGATGACCTTAGCAGTTAAGTCCCGTAAGAATTCACACATTTTGATTACATTTGTAATGCTTCTACCTTGTGTTTTTACTATCACAATTGCATCTGTGCTGTTATTATAGTAGTTATTTATTTGATCTGCATATGTGTTTTGCATGTGCACTGGTTTGGCATTTCCGTGTAAGATTTTGTGTTCGTTGATTTTATTGGTTTTACATCAGGTTTTTTTACATTTTTCTACTTACGTCGTACATCTCTCTTACATGTGCCGTTACCTTCAGCTACTTATTAATTTTTTCGTCTCTTTGATCTTTATCTTAATTCCTCTTTTGGTCCACGAGGCGCTCCAAACGCCGCGTTTAGATTAGCGCAGCTTGTAGTGACCGTCCTCGTTCAGCTGGTTGACGAGACAAATTGCCGCGCTCTGCGAGTAATATCTGCGTGGTAGACGTTGCGGTCGGCTCATTTTTCAGACGTTTAGTTGCTTACTAACGGATACTTGTTAGGGTTTTCGTTTGTTAAATTAATCTCAATTTGCGTGTTGCATATCAATGGCAGAGCTGTGCAAACTTGGCACCAGGTGGCCTTCCGTAGGTGTAGCTATTTATGGCTGATTCTGAGCCTTAATTTGTAGCTCCTGGCCTTTCGTAAGTATTTAATTCGTCTCTGTTTGATTTATTCAGACTCTAGGGCATCGCTAGCGCTTGCAATATATAATTGGCTTACGACGGGCACATTTGAAAGTTGGTTTTAGTGTGCTCACTTTTCCATGATCCCTCTGATGAACCAAGCGCGGCTGATGTGCTGCCTGTTCATTTATACTGATGTTCTGGTTTTATGTATGTTCGCTACAGTCTATATAGTTTCTCACATTATTTGCTTTTGTACAACTGGTAGTCATTTGCTTACTGTTGAGACTTACGGTTTCATTTTTAATTTACAGTTGCCCCCGAACATGGGGCTGAGATCCCGAAACCGGGTTGTGTAAGACTTCAGTAATAAAAATTTACTACAGCTGTAGCGGAAGCTTCAGTAATGTAAGTATTTTGTTTGCAGCCCCCTGTCACACTGACTGCCGTTCATCTCGGGGCTCTTTCATCAATGGAGGGCTCCGTTTAGCCCTGACCGTACCTTCGCCCAGCCGGCCCTCCATCAGCGGCGGCGCGGCCCGCAGCCACGGTCCGCGAGATCGATGACGAGGTTTTACGGGTCGGCGACGCCAGATCTACACGGCTGCCTCCGCCCACGGTGAGCCGGCCCGGAGCGCCCGCCTCGCTTTTCCTCTGTAGTCACGGTTTCTAGTTCGACGAGCGAAAAAAATGTGACCTTTCAAATTTTTTGATGTTGCTTCCGTATATCATAATTGATCTGAGAATGTTATTGATTTAGAGGAATAAAATTGCACCTGCAAAAAGAGTTTTCTGTCATCCGGCACAAACGACCGCGCTGTATGCCATCTGTTGGTGTTTTGCTTCTTTATTTATTTAGATTAATATCAACATCGTGGTCTACGTGGAACCAGAGGCACGATCAGTGCACAGTCCACTTTAAGGTATCTGTTAGGTCGCGCATTTCTACATCTACATACATTCTCTGCAGATCACTGCGAAGCGCGTGGTAGAGGGTGTCTCCCATTCCACTTTGTCCCTTGGCATTTCAGTTTGTAGCACGAAAATAACTACTCTAATCTCGTCTTCGCGGTCCCTACGGCACTGGTCATTACAATTGCTATACCACGAAGATGACGTGTTACAGACGCAAAATTTAAAAAAATGGTTCAAATGGCTCTGAGCACTATGCGACTTAACTACTGAGGTCATCAGTCGCCTAGAACTGAGAACTAATTAAACCTAACTAACCTAAGGACATCACACACATCCATGCCCGAGGCAGGATTCGAACCTGCGACCGTAGCGGTCACTCGGTTCCAGACTGCAGCGCCTAGAACCGGCAAAATTTAAACGACAGGAAGAAGATGCTGTGATATGCAAATGATTAGCTTTTCAGAGCAATAACACAAAGTTGGCGCCGGTGGCGACACCTACAACATGCTGACATGAGGGAAGTTTCCAACCGATTTCTCATACACAAACAGCAGTTGACCGGCGTTGCCTGATGAAACGTTGTTGTGATGCCTCGTGTAAGGAGCAGAAATGCGTACCATAACGTTTCCGACTCTGATAAAGGTTATCGTATCGCGACATTGCTGCTCGCGTTGGTCGAGATCCAATGACTGTTAGCACAATATGGAATCGGTGGGTTCAGGAGTGTAATACGGAACGCCGTGCTGGATCCCAACGGCCTCGTATCACTAGCAGTCGAGATGACAGGCATCTTATCCGCATGGCTGTAACGGATCGTGCAGCCACGTCTCGATCCCTAAGTCAACAGATGGGGACGTTTTCAAGACAACAACCATCTGCACGAACAGTTCGACGACGTTTGCAGCAGCTCGGAGACCAGGGCTGCGGTTATCCTTGACGCTGCATCAAAGACAGGAGCGCCTGCGATGGTGTACTCAACGACGAACCTAGGTGCACAAATGGCAAAACGTCATTTTTTCGGATGAATCCAGGTTCTGTTTACAGCATCATGATGGTCGCATCCGTGTTTGACGACATCGCGGTGAACGCACATTGGAAGCGTGTATTCGTCATCGCCATACTGACGTATCACCCGGCGTGATGGTATGCGATGCCATTGGTTACACGTCTCGGTCACCTCTTCTTCGCATAGACGGCACTTTGAACAGTGGACGTTACATTTCAGATGTGTTACGACCCGTGGCTCTACCCTTCATTCGATCCCTGCGAAACCATACATTTCAGCAGGATAATGCACGCCCGCATGTTTCAGGTCCTGTACGGGCCTTTCTGGATACAGAAAATGTTCGACTGCTGCCCTGGTCAACACATTCTCCAGATCTCTCACCAATTGAAAACGTCTGGTCAATGGTGGCCGAGCAACTGGCTCGTCACAATACGCCAGTCACTACTCTTGATGAACTGTGCTATCGTGTTGAAACTGCATGGGCAGCTGTACCTGTTCACGCCATCCAGGGTCTGTTTGACTCAATGCCTAGGCGTATCAAGGCCGTTATTACGGCCAGAGTGGTTGTTCTGGGTACTGATTTCTCAAGATCTATGCACCCAAATTGCATGAAAATGTAATCACATGTCAGTTATAGTATAATATATTTGTTCAATGGATAACCGTTTATCATCTGCATTTCTTCTTGGTGTAGCAATTTTAATGGCCAGCAGTGTATAAGTTTTCGTATGAGGGCGTTGCCGTAGCGTACACGGAAACCAGAGCGACTCCGATGGGGGTATATAATCACCGACGTCAAGCATTCATGTCTTTCCGCCATGCGTGCGGCAAATGCGGTAATGTGAACTATAGTAATATTTTAACGAAATGTGTCCAAACAGGACCAACGTGCTGTTATTATTTTCTTGGCTGCGTAAGGGAAAAACGCCGGTAGACATCCATCGGAGAATGAGGAATATGTAGGGAGCAGTATGTCAGTCGAGAACTACCGTTGTGGAATGACAACGGATGCCGCTGCTTCGTGACAACGCACGCCCCCATATCGCAAATGTAAGGCAGAAGTTCTGCCAACTCAAGTGGGAGTTACTCGAGCACCTGTGCTACAATCCTGATTTTCCCCAGCGATTATCATACGTTCTGTCCTTCCAAAAAGATCTTGAAGGGTCGACGATACCTGTGGGACGATAATATGCAGCAGGCAGTTACGGACTTCTGCAAGCAGCGGGACACGGTGTGTTACCAAACTGGTATCAGGTTGGTGCGTTGGAGATATGATTGCTTCAATATTCTCGGCGATTTTGCCTGATTGGCATCCCGATTCTGGACTGTGCGGCCTTCGGACGGATACTTTTTGAACACCCCCATATTATGCGCTCCAGTCTCTTGAGCAGTGTACTGAGACGCACGATTTTTAATGAGGAATCTCCACGGTGGATTGAATTTTCCCAGTATCTTAACAATGATCCGAGGTCCAACATCTGCTTTAAGTACTAGTGAAGCTATGAGGTCATTCTGTTAAATGTGCCCACAAATCGTAGGCAGTATGCTCCATAGTTTTCGTTCTCCGTCATACTAGTACTCAAGTAACTGCTAATAACCATAGTCTGAGATTTGATAAACACTGCAAATTTATTCTAGTCGGTGTTACACAGTGCTAGTTGCGCTGTACGCACTCTTTGAATATTATTACCCTCTATAGTTTCAATTCATGCCATGACAGGGAAAAAGGATACCGCTCTAATGGTTGCTTGCTGTTTTTGCGCACCGATGTAACGTGAAATCAGGACTTCTTTACTCTCGCTTTTGTTCCGACGTTCTGTTACCAAACGTTTCCATCCCTGTGAACGAATTGAAAATAAGATTAACGAATATCGAAGGTGAATTCTGATACCACGACTTTCGCCTCATTAAGTGGAATGCACGTGGAGGGATGCGCAGCCTTTCTCTCTCGCAAATTAGTGCCTGAACTACTTTATCCCCCGAGCTATACTCGGCTTTGCACGCCGAAAGAATACCTCTGTGCAAAGGTAATTTCTTCCCGTCTGCTTAAAGTCCGATTAACGTGTTTTGTGACCTCCTGCCTGTTCGTGAAATGAGGACACACTTTCTCCGCTTGGCTTATTATAGTCATTTGATTACTAACGTACTTGAACAAAGGCATCAGTGATTTGTGTCCATCCCTTCACTGTGTAATACAGCCTTGTCTATCGACCCATCCGATGCTGCTCCAAGTCGTAAGCATCTAAGAAAATTTAGTGTGTGTTATTTCGTTTTGTATTAATGAACTATGTGGATTAATAGTTCGCACTAGTATTAACCGTTTAGGTGGTCGTGAGTTCTTTTGTAGTGTTAACAAGACTCTTAAATTTCAATATCCATTGCAAGATCGTTATAAGAAAACAATTATTAAAAGGTTAAGAGGTTCAGAAGCCCCCCTTTTACCCTGCGTCTCCACACCATATCCTGTTCCATGCCACACGGTTCACACCCGCTTATCAATAACTGTTGCTCAGGGAGAGTTTGGCTTTGAGAACGGAATGTCAATTCGAAGAAAGCCTTGTGCATAACCACGTGTCCATATGTATAACATCACGTTCCAGCTTCGTGTTTGTGATACTTTGAGATCTGTTATGTAAAACAGACACACACACACACACACACACACACACACACACACACACACACACAAAATAATTCTCTGAATAAATAAAAATTATTATAGCCTGAAGTACTCTATTTCTTATTGTAAGCCAGAGCTGTGATAATAAATCAAATGTTGTATTGTGTAAGCAAAGCTGCACTGTAATATTAATTAATTGTCATGAAACGAGAAGTGTTTCATACTGTAGAAGTTAGCACTCTGACTGCAAGAATTTTCAACAGTATAAACTACCTGAATAATTATCTTGTACATGAAACCTAGAGTCATTGGCTTTGCAAAATTTGATCACAAAAACTGTCTCTGAATAACATATGTTGCCCCTGATTAAATAAAACAATCAATAGATTTTCTCCTTACCTCTAATCTGCGAAAATCTGGATAACGCGTTGCAGTACTGCCCTGTCTTGCTCGCCGCTATGCTAAAGCTGCAAATTACTGTACCTGCACAGAGACACTCGAGAGGTGGAATGAGTTCTCTGTTAACTACAAATCGAACATACTTGGTTGCATCATCCATTAAAAAGAATTGTAAGAGAAAGGTTAGTAAGAAAATGAAATATGCGCGTAAATGACAACACTGTTTTCTTCGTATATTGAGAAAGTGCTCAAGGCAGATTTTAAATTTAATGAAGTTCTCAACATCCAAACAGCACACTTTCCTATCTCTCAAATCTAACAACTTTCAGTACAATAACCAAGTTCATTGCCGGCCGAAGTGGCCGTGCGGTTAAAGGCGCTTCAGTCTGGAACCGCGAGACCGCTACGGTCGCAGGTTCGAATCCTGCCTCGGGCATGGATGTGTGTGATGTCCTTAGGTTAGTTAGGTTTAACTAGTTCTAAGTTCTAGGGGACTAATGACCTCAGCAGTTGAGTCCCATAGTGCTCAGAGCCATTTGAACCATTTTTGAACCAAGTTCATTCGATGGCACAACAACAGTAAAAAAAATAACATCATTATTGTGTTTACCTGGTATTCCATTGGATTTCGTCCTTCACAAATCAATTTCGTAATCATGTTGATTGCACAAAAATATGGATTTTAATTTGAATCATAATTTTGCCATAGCTTCCTCACTAACACTGCTTAGAGTTATCAGCTTAACTCCACCACAGTTGAACTTAGACTCCACTCGCTACCAGAGCTAAACACTGTTAGCATTACTCAAACACAGCTAAACTACGACTGCTCACTGCGCCCTCGCGCAGCTCAAAGATGTTAGCTTAACTTCAGCGATACAGCTTACCACATCGCTGCTCGCTTACAATCGATTCAGATGCCAAAAATTCACATACCAAAATTATACATGACACATATCAATATATATATTTGCCAACCATAATCAAATTCCCTTAGCGACAACAAATATGACAGTTTATTGGAAGTCAAGTGCACAAGACGTGACAGAATAGCAAACACGAACAAGAAAGTACCTTTGACCATAATTAAGGACGGTCCGAAAGAGAATTTCCTTAATAGTAATTTTGGAACAAAGATATACAGGGTTCTTGATTTCCTTTATCATCATAAAAATATAGCTGTTCTTGATACAATGAGGCCGGAATTTGATTACTCTCCCGCGACAGCATCTTTTCTAAGTTCATTCCAACGTTCCAACGTCCCGACGTCCCGTTAAGCCCCAGCCTGAACTTGTAAGCTCCTATAAGACTCGATAATGGGATACTAGACAAAAGTTTTGTCCGTAATGGGCGAGAGTTTGGCAGAAGTTCGGAGTACAGGGGGATCGCTGCAGCAACACGCTGCGCCGCGTGTTCTGCTCCGCTCGGGAACCTGTTAGGCGTGTCGGAGATACTTGTGAAAAGCTGAGCGCCTACAGAAGGCTTCAGTCCATAAGCGCGTCCCAACTACGGGAGTTACCTACCGTCTCTTATGGCTCCTCGGTAGTAGGCTATCTTTACCGTGTCTGCGACTCGCGTTATGTGATTTTCATAATGGTACATTGACAGGATGGTACATGGCAATTATTACAGCAGATATGAGAATGAATTAATGATGCTTGTGGAATGGCTGCTGGTTGAGGTCAGTTCTGATTACATCTACACAGACACTCCACAAACGGAGGGTATTTTGCGTACCACTGTCAATCACCTCCTCTCCTGTTCCACAATAGTTAACAAATTAGGGGGTCAAGACAATATTAATTTACTTTGCGAGTTACAGGGCCGACCCGGCGACTGGCTAAATTATTTGCGAATGACTTGGAGTCGTACAAATATGTATTGGCGCTTGTTAACTCCTCACATTTTTCAGGAACATACATTTTCAATAACTTAACAGCAGCTATAAAAAGTATAACTACCAACAGAGTTCAAATTGAGAAGAACCTAAAGCATTTATTGATTCCCTACTCCTTCTACTCCATTCATGGATTCTTAGTAGGACCATCTCGTGTGTGTGTGATGTGTGATATGTGTGTGTGTGTGTGTGTGTGTGTGTGTGTATTAGTAATAATATCAAACAATACGAGTATTAGTACATTCCAACTTCTGTAAAAATTCAGTGCAGTAATACTATCATTGTAAATTAGTGTTGTAAAATGATTTTCTATTTAGCCTTTGTCACCTCATAAATGAAAAAATGTTTAAATATTTTTCATTCATTTAACATCTGTGACCATCATTCCACTTAGGTTTTTCATTGTAAATATTTATTGTGTACTAACCATTCCCAGCCCCATGTAGCTGTGGCTCAGTGTGATTAAATGGAAAAGAAATAAAAGAAAAAGCACATGTTTTAATATGTGTGGGAATTGGATACACGTCCTAATCTCCTTCTTCGCCCTGTTTCTGTTCAGCTACTCCCCCCCCCCTCTTCGTCTATCTCTTCCTCCTTCCCTTTTCTGTCTATCACCTCCTTCCCCTACCTGTCCATTTGCTCCTTCCACTCTACGTCCTCCTTACCCCCTCTTCCTGTTCACCACCTCATCACCCCTCTCTCTGACCTTCTTCTCCTGCCCCCCCTCTCTCTCCCTTCCACCTGCACATCTCTTTCTCCCCCTCTCTGTGTGTATCACCTCGCCCCCCCCCTTACTCTGTCCATCTTCTCCTTTCCCCTCTACCTCCATTTCCTCCTGCTCCCCGTCTCTCACACTCTTTGTCTTTCACCTCCTTCTCCCTTTCTGTGTCCATCATCTCCTCCTCTACCCTTCTACTGCTGCTCACTCTCTCTGTCGATCTCCTCCTTTCCACATTCTATGCATATTTCCATCCACTCCTCTGTTCATCTCCTCTTCCTCTTCTGTCTGTTGTTGTTGCAAATCCAGGTTCTCTAGCAGTATTTGTAAGTAGCCTGTTTATATGTTTTTATGTTGGCAGCGCTAAACATTGTAATCAACATCGCTGACAGCGCTCTGCGCCCTCGGTAAGAGACTTTGTGGTTGGACAGACTAGTAGTTAGTGGTTAGCAGTTAGTGAGCGGACGGCTTAGATATGTGTCCTTCGTTGAGACTCAGTGTTGGTAGGACATGCATTGTAAAATGATGATGGATGTAGTTTGTAAAGTTTGGGTAGTGGAATTATTAACGACTCTATAATTTTTGGAACTGGATGTCACATGAATAAGGTAAAATCTGCTAAATACATTGTTTCCTCTTTAACAAAATCTTTCTTTTGCTAACCATATTCCTCCTAATAGTTAGAGCCTACAGTATTTAGTATCCTTTTATTTAGCTGGCTGTAGTTGCTGATTGCTGTAATTGCTGTAGTTCGTGTTATGAAGATTGTCTGTGAGGTAAGTGCATTTTGAAAAAGTATGGGTTAGTGTTAGGATTTCTCCCAATTCAGGGCAATTCTTTTGAGGTAATTATTTCATGTCATGTTGTCATTGTAGAGCAAGCAGATGGCGTTGGGCTTGTATTTTGTGGATAATAAATGTATAGGTAAAGTCTGTGTTGTCTTTGTCAGGGAAAATTCCTTAGGTCAGTGTAGAAATGGTAAAAATAAGTAACGAGACAGTAGCAGCAGTTTCACTCAGCAGTTTAAGTAAATGCTAATAAGTTTCACTTACTCAGTTATTTCAGTAGATTCACACAAAGAAGTTTCACCTTCCAACCCTTAGCTGGAGATACTTCACTGGAATCTTCTGATTTTGTTGTAGTTTGAATATTTAGGGTATGATTAGAAATTAGTTATTGTTTACTGCTAGCACGTAATTGTATGTGTGGAATTTCCATTGTAGTTGTAGTTTCTTATTGTTGTTCTGTATTGTCATCAGCAAAGTAGTTTTGGCATACATAAGGATTTGCACTAAGAACTTCGCAGTCGCTTTAGCAAGTAATTAGATATTGCTTATTTTCAGTGCTATTTTAGCGTGTCTTCCTATTTTTGCTTTTCAAATTGTTTTTTGTGTGTTATTGTGTGAAATAGTGTGATAATCATGGCGAGTAAAAAGAGTAAAGCTAGGCAGCAAAGCGAAGTGAGAAATGACAGTGACGACGAGCGTAACTTGTTAGCACCACCTAGTAATGAACAGACAAATGTTCAAGACAGTAATTTGGTAATAGTGCATAGAGACATGGACCAGACAGTAAATAACGGGCTGGAAATTGAAATAATCAGTCAACAGGGAACTATTGTCGATCGGTCGGTAACAGTTCGCCTGAGGAATGCGAAATAACAGAACAAAATCTTGCAAATACCGTAGATTCAGGTTTTGCATCAATACACTTTTCTCAGTTAAGTCAAGACACACTCTCTGCTTTTCAAAATACGAATATTGCCGGTGCAAACGCACTGACGAAAAGCACAAATGAACATGTTTCAGTCACTAATGCATTGTTATTGCAATTAATTCAAAAATTTGGTCAAACAGAGAAACAAAAGCAGCAACGGCTTCAAAAGTTAGACGCAATTGAACAAACACTTGAACAAACACGTAAAGATTTAACCGCTGAGATACAAAAAATCGAATCGCAGTATCAAAACATTTCTGAAGACGTAAAAACAAAGATTCGTGATCATTTTCGACCTATTTATTGCGACGTGAAAACACGCTACAGGACCGTAAAGCAGCCATAAAATAACTGCAGACCATTGTACACTAAAATCACGACACTTTGCAGGCTAAAATTGACTCTGTTACATCTACCGATAAGGTCGCGCAACTTGTAAAAAATCAGGAAAACCTTAAGGAAACAGTAGATACGTTTACGACACAAATAGACACTCTAAAACTTGGTTCAGAAAAACACACGGAGGAAATCAGTACATTATCGTAGTAACAGTAGCCCTACTTTCTGATCAGTTAACTAATTTATCTACGAAGGTAGATGATGATTTGAATTATATAAGACCCGTAGCCTTTACTGACACAGAGGAGTACGAGGAAATTAGGAAATTCAGACAGTCAGAAACAAATCAATACGCAACACAAAACAAAAATGCGGGAAGTACAAGATCAGTTGGTACAGGTGATACAAGAATTACGTATTTCAGAGGATACTCGCGCTCCGACACAGGAGGAGGGATTTAGAAATATGGAAAAGTCACAAGGTAATAACACATGGTATTTCGGAGATTTTGAAAGGAATCGGCAGGGTGCACCGAGCCTTGAGATGGAACCGCCGACACGACGTAAGAATGACTGATTTGCGACTCGGGACACGATGACTTTAACTATAAGCTCTTCATTACAACGCGTAAATTTAAAACATTCAAGAATTCTAGTAATGCCATACATCCACAAGCTTGGCTTCATCAATGTTCTCATTCTTTTCCTCCTAATTGGTTATTAGAGCATATATTAGAATTTATGTGTGGCTATTTAGAAAATCAACCAGCTGTAAGAATGCGCTCGCTACTTCGCGACTGTCGCAGTGAAGGAGACTTTTGTCGTGCCTTCCTTTCTGCATATTGGTCTCAGGCTACTCAAGATCGAGTAAAACATAGTATTATAATGGTGAAGCATTTCGAACAGTCTGAATTTTCCAGCCCAGTAAAATATTTTGAAGATATGTTACACAAGAATCAGCATTTGTCAGACACGTACAGCCCCTCGGAACTTATTCGCATTTGCTTAATTAAATTGCCTGAACACTTAAGACACATTATTTTGGATGGACGTTGTAAAGATGATATCGAAGGTTTTCAGAGACTTTTGCAAGAATTGGAAATCGACACGGACAATCGCATGATGCAAAAACAGGAAAGCAACAACAATTACAAGTCACATCCATAACAATTTCGTGACGATAGAAATAACAACCGTACACGACTATGCTGTCCGCCCCCGGTAGCTGAGTGGTCAGCGCGACAGAATGTCAATCCTAAGGGCCCGGGTTCGATTTCTGGCTGGGTCGGAGATTTTCTCCACTCAGGGACTGGGCGTTGTGTTAGCCTAATCATCATCATTTCATTCCCATCGACGCCCAAGCCGCCGAAGCGGCGTCATATCGAAAGATTTGCGCCCGGCGAACGGTCTACCCAACGGGAGGCCCTAGGCATATGACATTTACTTCTTACGACCAGGCTACTATTATAACGCAAATCGTGACGAAAACAGGCACCACCTGTATGACAACCATTCGCAGAATAACAACAGTTACAGAGAAAGGTCACATTTCCGTGGTAATGACTATGACAGAGATTACTGTAGAAATAGACAATATGGGAACAAGAATAATTATTATAAAGGGAGACAAAATAACGTCAGACGCAACAGCCCACCTCATAATTACGATTCTGGGAGAAATTCCCCATCACTTAATCGACAAGAAAGAAATTACAGAAATTAACGACAAGACGACAGACGCTATAGTCATGACAACAGACCTGAATGTAATCAGAACTGTCGTGATTCAAATGGGGCAGGGCCTTCTCGACAAGCTGATATTGTAGAAATTAGACCTCCAAATTCCAGTAACGATGTGCGACAGCAAAGAGATAATTGACAATGACTCGCACCGCACGCAGCCACAAAACGTAGCTGCCATGACTATCAATTATGTGAAAACGAAAGACATTAGTGACATTTTACTCCAGGAACATGACGTGATACAGAACAACACTGTGTATCCTGTAATTCACATCACAACAAATGACAAAAAATTTATGGCAGTACTTGACTCCAGCAGGCCTATTTCGATAATTAGTGAAACAACTTTCAGTAAATGCAACAAATTCGAACAATTGCTCCACACTTCACGGAACTTGACACTGATAATCACTTTGCAAGTACTGACAGCGACGATATTGATGACGTATTAGATACTAACGGTTTTAATTTTTAAAAAATTCAAACAATTGAGAACTGTAATAACACTAATAGGCAGGACCTTTTTGACATCTTACAAGCACATTCCACAGTTTTACTCAAAAAACAAGAACAATTAAAGGATTTCAATACAAATTACGTGTTCGTGATATACTAAATTTTGCGTAATACAATACGAAATTCCGGTACATTAGGGACCCTGTTAGAACGGAAATGCAATCTATGCTTGACGAGGGCATTATTGAATTAGCGATAAGCTCATACAGTAATCCATTACATGTTGTTGAGAAGAAAAACGGATCGATTAGGCTTGTCTTAGATGCCAGACAAATAAGTATCACAAACATTCCTGAAACAGACAGGTCGCCAACGTTGGAAGAAGAACTTATTCAAAATTTCAATGGCCTAAAAGTGTTGCCCTCTATTGATCTCAGACCCAGCTTTTATCAAACTGAACTTCATCCAGAATGTAAAAAATATACTGCTCTTCTCTGTTTCGGCGTTTGTTATCAATTTCGAAAACTTATTTTTGGTTTGAACATTTCTTCAGCAGCATTCATTCGTCGGCTAAATTCCATATTACCTGAGTTCTTAAAAAACACATCATGTCATACGTGGACGATATTTTAACAGCAGAAGCCTCTTGGGAACAACATCACCGTATCCTCAACAGTTTGTTACGTATTTTTGCTGGATCTGGAATTACAGTTAACATGAAAAAATCTGAATTCGTTAGGACGAACGTGAAGTTTTTGGGTCACGTTATTTCTTCTGAGGGCATTCAGCCTGATCCTAAAAAGTTGGAAGCAATCAGAGTCATCATTGTTCCATCCACAAAAAGACAAGTTCGTAGTTTTCTAAGTTCAAAATGGCTCTGAGCACTATGGGACTCAACATCTGTGGTCATCAGTCCCCTAGAACTTAAGAACTACTTAAACCTAACTCACCTACGGACATCACACACATCCATGCCAGAAGCAGGAGTCGAACCTGCGACGATAGCGGTCACGCGGTTCCAGACTGAAGGTAGTTTTCTCATGAATTTCTACCGTCGTTTCCTGAATATGTAAAGTCTAGTAACTCATTGGCAAAAACACTGTTTGGAACTGGGACAAGCAGGCACAGTTGGAATTGGATTCTCAGGAAGAAGCGCTACTTAACGCGCCAATCTTAGCTCACCCCGATCTGTCACAAGATTTCTGCCTTTGCACAGATTCTTCTAAAGTTGGTCTTGCTGCCCATTTATTTCAAGAAGCTATAGAAAATGACATTACTGCTGAGAAAACTATCGCTTTTTCTTGCTACGTGCTAACTAAATCTGAGAAAAATTATTCTGTCACTGATTTGGAAGCTTTAGCTGTCGTTTGGGCATTTGACAAGTTTCGTTTCTTTCTTTCTGGCAAACATGTAAAAGTTTATAGTGATCATCGAGCATTACAATTTCTGGTCTTCAAAATTAAATCATGACAGGTTGAAACGTTGGGCATTGTTTCTGCAATAATTACGCTTCACAATAATCTATATTCCTGGGACGGAAAACATTGTTGCAGATGCACTGTCACGTGCACCGGCTGACCTTGAGAAAAGCAACACAGAAGTTAACCTTGAGAAAAATTTCAGTATTCTTTACATTCGAAAAGTAGCCTTTGAAAATTCATCGCTGAATCTTTAAAGGACATTATTGCTCATGAGCAAGTCAAGGACCCGATTTGGAAAGATATTAAAAGTAAATGGCATGAAAAGACACACGCGCAGATTCGTCATCATTATCTGGTTAGAAACAACATACTCTTCAAACGTTGCACTGTTGATGACAAACTGTGGGTACTTTGTATTCCTCGAGATTTTGTTAATAAGCTCATCTAGTACATTCATTTCAGCTACGCACATTTTGGTCCACGGAAATCTTATCATATTCTTCGGAAGACTCGTTATTTTAACAACATGGAAAAGAGTATTACGAGAGTCTTGTCTGTTTGTAGACTTTGTCAAAAAGCTACACCATCTACCATCTCACATCATGGTCCATTGTTTCCTATCATTCCTACTAGATTAAAAGAATTAGCTGCTGTTGATCTTGTGGAACCCCTTGTGATAACATTCAATGGATTTTCGTACGCTCTCGTCGCTGTTGAACTTGCTTCAAAATTTGTTTCTTTCACACCGTTACGCAAAGTCACCGGGCGATCTGTATCCAACGCCTTTCTTTAAAAAAAATTACGTGCGGTTGGACACGTTGCCAAGGTCATTTCAGATAACAGACCACAATTCAGATCTACTGTTTGGTCACGCATGCTTCGGAATCGAAAAATGAAGCCTGTTTTTATTTCATTGTACTCTCCACACTGCAACCCGTCTGAACGGATTATGAAAGAAGTCAATAAGCTTTGCAGACTTTATTGTCACAGGAAGCATCAGTATTGGGACACTTATTTCAAAACGTACTGAATGAAATGCCTAATGACTCCACTGCTTTACCACCTATCCTTGTACTGAAGAATGAGGAACCACCGAACAGAATCTGAGAGCTTGTATCTTTTCCGAGTACACGTAAACTTTGACATACAGACATAATTGATTTGGCTATTAAACATATAAATTCTGTTGCAGACAAAAGGAGAAAATTACACGGTAAGACAAATGCAAAGTAACTACACACTGGTCAAAAAGTTCTCATCAAAGACGATTCATTGCCACGTAAGAAGAAACATTTGATTCACAAATTCTTTCTAATTTATAATGGACCTTACAGGATCCGACGTATATCGCATGAAAACTGCGTTGAAGTTGAAACTCTGTGCACTAAGAAAAGTACAGGATTACACCACATTTCTCATGTACAACCATTTATTGAGAAATAATTTGCTTTCTGACTTAGTCTTTGCTATTAAATTTTTCACTTCAAGTTACTATTACGCTTTGTCACATTTAGCATGCAGCGATGTTTTCAAGTTAACTATCTAGTCAAGAACCTATGGAACATATTAAGACAGTAATTTTACGAGTTCACTTTTATAGGGATCAGTCGACACAGTCTTATTGCGTGTACATTTTTGCCTGTTAGTTGTACGATTACTCACGACTATAAGGCTCCCATTCTTGGAACATATACTGATAATGAGGTTTTACTGCAACATTTTGGTTTACTTGATAAAGCATTTTTTATTTAAAGCACCTTCTGAGAGGTCACAGATAACAGTATTTGGTTTGTTCGACAGCTACACGATTATATTACGATGCTACTAACGAGTGACACCATTTTCATTATTGCTTTTACGCTGTATCTGTTTTTATGTCTGCACAGTCTCACATCACTACGTTACAGTACAGTACTTTCAAGGTCATGCCAATGAAGATAATGACTACGGCATACGCATAGCACTTTACTTTTGTATATGACAAGGTAAGTCCATTGATTTTTGAAGAAATTTGCTTATGAGCGACGATAACTACGACACTTGGCACATTTTACTGCTAAGCAATGACAAATTTTCTTACAGCAAGAAGTATAGTTAAGCGTTACATGACACATCTTTGAGTGATTAAGTTTTGTACTTGAAACATTATTAGAAATATTTTTGAATTAGGATGATACAGAGAAGGCTTTCGGTGACACATTTCATTCCACAGTGTTAATCTGTAACATCTGAGGTGTAATTACATTATCCCTCATAGGGGTAAGCCTACTTTGTGTACCATGCGTGTGGCAAGCGCAAGGAGCCCTCGAATATGGTACTTGCTTATACAGTTTTATACATCGGTACCACATTTCTTTCACACAGAATTACGCAACTATCTGGTCATTTAACAGAGAGAAATAAACATTTTACTATGTCTCTGAGACATGTCTAGGTAATTACACAGTTGGATTACTTCACATTTGCTTGTCTGCATTTTGTGAACTGTTCACGTTTACTTTAGGAACCACTGTGAGAGCTTTGGGTGATGTATATTGTATGTGACATTGACGTAATGCTCTGCAGCGTTGGGCTGCGCACTGGCCAGCAGGAAATACCCATTGTAGTGTCGCCTGTCAATTTTAATGGTGTCGCTTCAGCCGCTTTCAAGCTCACTGCACTCTTGCATGCACTTTCATAGCTGTAGAAAAGAGAGGCTGTTGACCTCACTACTAACATTTCTTTGCAGAACACACCACAAACACGACATACACTATTACTTGTAAACACAAGATTACACTTTGAAGTTTGTACTTTGTGCTTACTGAAATTCATATGTATTGATGGGAAATATTCTTACATTTACACACCTGATTATGACAAGTGTCTCTCTACGAGATTTGGAAGAATTTCTACTGACCTATGAAATGCCACATGGCTGTTGAATGATGTTTTTATGTTTTTCTTTGTACATATTTGCTTATTTTATTTGATATCTGGTTTCTAGCTGCGCTGCAGCATTGGTTTTATAAAATAAAATTCAATGAATATGCTAATGTGAACACTTTCTGTCAACAGATCCAGTAAATAATAATTTTATGATCCACATTCTTAAAAAAGAGCAGTTAGAACGCAAAGAACAATAAGAAGGCAAAAGGGCTAGTAACTGGAACTGCACACATAATTTTCTTGTGAAGGACTTGCTAATTTTTTGGTAAAAGAAGTTCTTGTGGTGCACCACTTTAGTGTTAAGATGTCATTTAATTATACATGGGAGATAGTATAGATCTTGTTCCATATGCTGGCGCTTTGCATACTTTTGACGATCACAGATGCACACATGCTATTGTAAACTTACACGTATATTTCCCTTATCTGCATTGCTGCCTTTACTGTAATATTTTTTCTGCTTGTGCTTTCTGATGTTTAGGTATAAGTTATTGCACTTGCCGCTGCTATTTGCCAGGCAATGTCCTACTGAATTTTATTTTGTATTACTGTGATAAGCCAGTTTTACCACGGATTTATTTTTCTTGTTTGCTGCATATTGCCTTCTTTTACTTGTAATGTTGCATTTGCTTTGCTAAGTTAGATATGCTGCTGCTTTGCTCGTTCTCTAGTTTATGTATCTGAGCTCAGTAGATTGAAGTTAGCTTATGAGGGGGTATGCTATATAAGAAAATGAGTTATGATGAGTTGGGAAGAAATGCACTGAGAAGCTATAAGAAAAAGGTCTGGCCAAAAAGTATTGTATAACGAGGAAAAATTATTTTCAAAGAGGGGATGAAGTAGTTTTGGTTAAATACAGATAAATAGGATTTCTTTGTGGAAACAAATGTTGAAGTAAGAGAGGTCTGCAAGAATTAAATTAAGTTTTAGTAGGAAATGAAGTAGTTTTGGTTGACAGTAAAACAGGTAAGAGCATAAAGTAGGTTTAAAATGCTCACCACCAGTACTGCAGTATCAGATGTTACACTTTGTGACATTTGCACTTGACTACAGACCCTGTCCTTTCCTTTTGTGTTATTCCGTTATGTATATGTGTTCCCTTATGTGTCTGTGTTCTTCCTATCACTGAGTGTTTACCTGATAAGATAAATTTGGTAGAGTTTGTTTTCCATCTAATACTAAGCTGATTCAACTATGATGAGGAATACTGTTCTGCTCAACTTTTGTGCATAAAACTGGTGTAGACTCCTCTTCTGCTGAATTAGAACTGTCTTTAGGGGCTTTGAGGAGAATTTTTACTTTATTGACAAACAGCATATTGTGACTCTTCAGGGTTTCCCGGCGGTTATCTTGTAAATAGTCTTCACGGGTGTGCAGCCGGATGACGTTGTTTAAATCCCACAATATTTCTTCGGAGCAACTGTCCGACATCATCAGGTGGTTGAACCTCGCTGGTGGCTAGGTACGAGTCCCAAGATCCGCATGTTTACGCTGCTGTATATAGAGCACACGCGTGAAGATTGCGCAGGCGCGGAAACCACGCATGCGCAAAAATTTTGCCTATAGATGGCGCCAGACTCAAACGCCCTCTGCCTGGAGACGCAGAGCGGCCGTTCTGCGCGTACGCTGACGCTGTGTTTACTAACATGCTGCCAAAGTTATGACGGGTCTATTATCGAAAGCTCTTTGCTTTCTCGTCGTGATTTAACAGCAGCCAATGCAGGACTTTGAAGATAAAGCACTACAGTCAGCCACTCTCAAACCCTCTTGTTTTCTGCGGTATGTTGACGATACGTTTGTGGTGTGGCCATATGGACTGGATACTCTACTTACGTTTCTTCAACATTTAAACTCGCTCCATCCGAATATTATCTTCACTATGGAAGTGGGAAAAGATGGCACTCTACCTTTTCTTGATGTTTTGGTACGAAGGAAAGCAGATGGAACCTTGGGACACAGCGTATACCGCAAGCCAACGCATACAGATCTATATTTGCAGGCCACAAGCTGCCATCATCCAGCACAATGCGGTAGTGCATTACGTACGCTAGTTCATAGAGCGCGTGTGGTATCTGACTCTGAAAGCCTGCCGAGTGAGATGCAACATTTGAAGACAGTTTTCCGTCTAAACGGTTATCCTGAGAGACAAATACGTAATGCATTGAGGCCCAAGCGAGTTCAGTCTATGGAGCAGAATGAAGATACGAAGACACCCACCACCTTGGCCTTCTTGCCGTACTTTGGTGCCATGTCGTCAAGAATCGGAAGAGTCCTCGAAAGATATGACATCAAGTGTGTTTTCCGACCATCTGCAAAACTGAGGAACCTGTTAGGTTCGGTTAAGAATGATCTCGGTCTGAGGAAACGTGGTGTGTACAAGATTCCTTGTCAGTGTGGGGCGGCATATAGAGGTCAGACATGTCGCACAGTACAAGAACGTTGCGAAGCACATCAGCGTCATACACGCCTGCGCCAACCGGAGAAGTCGGCAATTGCAGAACACTGTCTGAACACAGGACATCACATGATTTATGAAGAGACGGAAGTTTTATCCCCAGCATCCTCTTTCTGGGATTGCGTCATTAAGGAGGCAATACATATCCGTACAGCTGATAGCCTTATCAACAAGTCAATTAAGTACAGCCTGGAACCCTGCATTGGCTGCTGTTAAATCACGACGAGAAAGCAAAGAGCTTTCGATAATAGACCCGTCATAACTTTGGCAGCATGTTAGTAAACACAGCGTCAGCGTACGCGCAGAACGGCCGCTCTGCGTCTCCAGGCAGAGGGCGTTTGAGTCTGGCGCCATCTATAGGCAAAATTTTTGCGCATGCGTGGTTTCCGCGTCTGCGCAATCTTCACGCGTGTGCTCTATATACAGCAGCGTAAACATGCGGATCTTGGGACTCGTACCTAGCCACCAGCGAGGTTCAACCACCTGATGATGTCGGACAGTTGCTCCGAAGAAATATTGTGGGATTTAAACAACGTCATCCGGCTGCACACCCGTGAAGACTATTTTCAACAGCATATTACTTAACCTCTGTGTGCATCTGATCTATTTGATATTGTCAATTGAAAAAAATTTAACAACTTAGTCTTGGCCACTACCCAAATAACGATGTAAAATTTTTTGATGGGAGTAGGGGCCTATGTAAGCAGCACGTTTATATGTTTGTATGTTGGCAGCGCTATAAACTGTAATTAATATCACTGACAGCGCTCTGCGCGCTCGGTAAGAGACTCTGTGGTTGGACAGACTAGCAATTAGCGAGTGGACAGCTTGGACATGTGACCTTCGTTGAAACTCTGTGTTTGTAGGACATGCATTGTAAAATGGTTATGGATGTAGTTGGTAAAGTTTGAGTAGTGGAATTATTGACGGCTATATAATTTTTGGATCTGGATGTTACATTAATAAAGTAAAATCTGCTAAATACATTGTTTGCTCTTCAACAAAATCTTTCTTTTGCGTACCATATTCCTCCTAGTAGTCAGAGCCTACAGTATTTAGAATCATTTTATTTAGCTGGCTGTAGTTGCTGATTGCTGTAATTGCTGTAGTTCGTGTTATGTAGATTGTCTGTGAGGTAAGTGACTTATGAAAAAGTATGGGTTATTGTTAGGATTTCTTCCAATTCAGGGCAATTCTTTTGAGTTAATTATTTGAGATCATGTTGTCATTGCAGAGCAGTCAGATTGCGTTGGGCTTGTATATTGTTGATAATAAATGTATAGGTTAATTTTGTGATGTCTTTGTCAGGGAAAATTCCGTAGGTCAGTGTTGAAATGATAAAAAAAAAAGAAGTAACGAGACAGTAGCAGCAGTTTCACTCAGCAGGTTAAATAGACGCTAAGAAGTTTCACCTACTCAGTTATTTAAGTGGACAGATCCAAAGAAGTTTCATATTCTAATCATAATCCGACAAGCCATTAATACAGCTTTCCTGTTCGCTAACAGCATTTCAGAAGTGCACTCTAGTAGGTATATAAAAACAAGCGCATATTCGATTTCGACATTGTGTCAAAATTTCGAAGGAGTCGGTGGAAAACTTTCTGGTATACACGATTTTGAAAAACGAACATTACATTTTTATTTATATAGGTTCATGTTTCTCTGACATGTTCTGCATCCTGAAAGACTTCCTCAAAATGGATCAATTGGGACAAAAAGTATATCTAATTTAATCCCGCACGCCACCTCTGACACCGCCTCTCGAATTCCGTTCTTAGTGGCGTTCCTGCTGAACCTCGTTATTTCCTGGTCACCCAGAAAACACAGGACGTCAAAATACTACAAATGTGGGTTATGTATTTGGTCATCCGAGGTGCCACATCAACAGATTTTGCTACTTGGCTTAACTCTTTGTAGTAAACAGTCTGTAGTGAATTTTTTTTATTGCCATTTCCCTGTCTGCCCTATGGTCAACTTCTCTTATTTTCTCTATTTAAGAATTATTAGTAGCTGCCTTCTTATATCGATTGCTGTATTTTTCACTCTTAACTTTCCAGAAACAAGTGAGATTCATATAATAAATTCTTCAATAAGCCCTCTGGATGGCTGACGTTTATCGGCGATTTTACAATTCAATGTGCAAGCACAAACCGAGAAGCACTAGACTGAACAAGCTGTTGACTCAAAACACGCCAGATTGTCGGCGATTCCCAGGTCACATACCAAGAGACGTGGGGGAATGGTTAGCACACTGGACTCGCATTCGGAAGAACGCCGGTTCAAATCTGCCTGCAGTCATCCAAGATTAGATTTTCAGATATTTTTCCAAATAGCTCCAGCCAATGTTGAGATGTTTCTTTCAAAGCGCAGGTCCGATTTCCTTCTCCATCTTTAACAAAACAATCCGTGCTTGTGCTCCGTCTCTGATGGTCACATTGTTGATCAGCGTTTGAGCCGATCTTTCTTTCTATTTTCCTTCCATCCACACGCTGGTCTGTGCAGTGTGATGTGTGCAGACATTTGCGCAGGGAGAACTTTGGATATGTACCGGCCTTAAGAAGTATCGACATTTTTTTTCTTCAGCATCAGATCTGTTGCAGTAGAAATAAAAATACGAGACTTGACATTAGCTATTTATGTAGTCTTCCACTAAAATGAAATAAAATACCATATTTAAAATGTGTCAGTCATTTGTGAAAATATACACTGATGTGCAAACCTTAAGGCAGGGAATGCCGTAGTGGTCGTGCGGTTCTAGGCGCTGCAGTCCAGAACCGCGGGACTGCTACGGTCGCAGGTTCGAATCCTGCCTCGGGCATGGATGTATTGTAAGTAGGCTGTTTATGTTTTCTTATTGGCAACGTTACGTAGCGCTCTGTATGAAAATCACTGGCTGTGCTGTGTGCAGTCTGTGGCTAGTTTGCATTGTTGTCTGCCATTGTAGTGTTGGGCAGCTGGATGTGAACAGCGCGTAGCGTTGCGCAGTTGGAGGTGAGCCGCCAGCAGTGGTGGATGTGGGGAGAGAGATGGCGGAGTTGTGAAATTTGTAAGACTGGATGTCATGAACTGCTATATATATTATGATTTTTCAACACTATTAAGGTAAATACCTTGTTTGTTCTCTATTAAAACCTTTCATTTGCTAACTATGCCTATCAGTAGTTAGTGCCTTCCTTAGTTTGAATCTTTTATTTAGCTGGCAGTAGTGGCGCTCGCTGTATTGCAGTAGTTCGAGTAACGAAGATTTTTGTGAGGTAAGTGATTTGTGAAAGGTATAGGTTAATGTTAGTCAGGGCCATTCTTTTGTAGGGATTTTTGAAAGTCAGATTGCGTTGCGCTAAAAATATTGTGTGTCAGTTTAAGCACAGTCTTAATTAATTTTTCTAAGGGGACGTTTCAGTGTGTGATGTCCTTAGGTTAGTTAGGTTTAAGTAGTTCTAAGTTCTAGGGGACTGATGACCTAAGATGTTAAGTCCCATAGTGCTCAGAGCCATTTTGAACCTTAAGGCAGGAAATAACTTTCTCCTGATGGGGCACTGCCAAGTAACACAGCACGATTAAAGAACTGCTACAGTGTAGTAGGAAAGGTAACTGAAAGAAATGTGGAATGAGACGAACGGAAATGACACTCTTATTCAAAGACAATAATTAAACTGAAGTTACTGCAATTTACGATGGTCCCCTGGACACTAAAAAAAGCGGTACGTCCTTCTTGTTAGAGTGTGTGATCACTAGGGATAGCAGTGCATGCTCCGGAACGTGGTCTCATGCTGAGTACAAGGTTGGTAAGAAATTCTTATGGTCAGCGTGGTTGACAACTGCTGGATGGTGATTGGTGAATGTGGACGTGGTCCAGAAGGTCCCCCCCCCCCCAACGCAGGATTTAAGTCGGGGGGGGGGGGAGGGGGGAACAGGCACAACCAGTCCATTCACCGAATACCCCGTAGTTCCAAGGGCTCTGGTGAGTGCACCTTGTTTCTAAGATTTGGAACTCAGTGGGCTCAGGCGACATTATGGCTCCCTACATCATAACACCTGGATCACCGAAACGATTGTGTGCGATAACGTTCATGGGTGCACTATGTGTTTCCACCGCTCGCCATATGAAGGAACGTCCACAATCACCACGCAGACTGAATCTGCTTCATCCGAGAAGAGCACGTTATCGCACTCCTCAATGGCCCAGTCTTTACGCTCTCGGCACCATCCAAAGTCTTTGCACACTATACAGTCACCGTTATTGTGACACTGTACTGCATCGCCAGTTTCGTCTTTTCAATAATGCATTCGGCTCCTATTTCACTTTTATGAATGAAAATGGGCGATCGCATCGAACAGCGCTGGTGGAGGCCTCTTCGGACGAGAGCATATTCAGCGAATAGACTGGCCCGCCTGTTCGTTGACATAAATCCTCTCGAGCACGTGCGGCTTGTATTGGAGAGACGCATTGCAGCACGCACATCTATATGCACCATCGACCATCCAACAATTGCCAACCGCGCTGCTGGAAGAATGGAGCAGGTTGCAGAGCATGCTGTTAAGAAACGGGGAAAAAAGGATAAAAGCATCACATATTATAAGGGCGTCCCTATTTGGCCTCCTCCTGGTAGCGTGTAGCAAAAGCTTCTCTTTTCACCACTCAGCAATACTTACTTAGTACAGTACCTTTCATTTTCCTCTTTGTAACTAGGCTATAGATTAAAACTGAAGTTATTGCAGAAATGTTGAAAATTCGGGTAATGGACCCTGTACAAGTTGAAGGAACCAGAAACAGTACAGATTTTCGTAGGGAGCATTAGGCAACGATTGACTGAAACAGGAGAAAGGAATACAATTGAAGACGAATGAGTTGCTTTGAGAGATGAAACATTGATAGCAGCAGAGGATCACATAGGTAAAAAGACAAGGCTTAGAGGAAATCATTAGATATCGCACAAGATACTGAATTTAATTGATGAAAGGAGAAAATTTAGGAATACAGCAAAAGTAAACGGAAACCAAGCGCCTAAAAACTGAGATTGACTGGAAGTACAATATGGCTAAGCAGGAGCCACTAGAGGATTTGTGTAAGAATATACAGACATATTTCACTAGGGGAAAGATGGATACTGCTTAAAGGAAAATTAAAGGAGCCTTGGAGAAAACAGAAGCAGGTCTATGCATATCAAGAACTCAGATGGAAAACCATTACTAAGCAAACAGGTCTATGCATATCAAAAACTCAGATGGAAAACCATTACTAAGCAAACAAGGGAGAACTGAAATGTGGTACGCTACAAAAGGAACATGGACGTGAAGGCCTTACTGTAGAAAGAAAAGAGAACGTAGATGAAGATGAGATGGGGACATATGACTCTGTGAGAAGAATTTGACAGAGCACTCAAAGACTTTAGTAGAAACAAGATCCCTGTAGTAGACGACATTCCGTCAGAATTATTGCTTCTCTTGAGAGAGACAGCCAAGACAAAACTATTCCAACTGGTGTGAAAGATATATAACAGAGGCGAAATACCCTCAGACTTCAAGAAGAATGTAATAGTTCCAGTTCCATAGCAAGCATGTGTTGACAAATGTGAATATTTCCGAAATCACAGCTTCATATGTCAAGGTTGCAAAATATTGATGAACTGTTCACAGAAGAATGTATAAACTTCTAGAAGAAGATGCCGAGGAAGATCAGTCTGGTTGGAAGATCAGGCTGGTTGGAACACACGACGCAATACTGACATTACGACATATCTTAGAAGATACGTTTAAGGAAAGGAAAATCTATGTTTATAGCATTTGTAAACTTAGAGAAAAATTTTGACAGTGTTGACTGGAATACACTCTTTGAAATTCTGAAGGTAGCAGGGGTAAAATATAGGAAGTGAAAGGTTATTTACAAATTGTACAAGTACCAGACCGCAGTTATAAGAGTCGAGAGGCAGTGAGTTAGAAGGGAGAGAGACAGGGCTACAGCCTATCCCCTGTATTATTCAATCTGTACACTGAACAAAAAGTCAAGCAGGCGAAGGAACTATAGTTCGTGGAGAAGAAGTAAAAACTTGGAAGTTTGTCGATGACATTGTAATTCAGTCAAAGACAGCATTAGACTTGGAAGAGCAGTTCAACGAATGGACAGTGTCTTGAAAAGAGGATGTAAGATAAAAATTAACTAAAGCAAAACAAGGGTAATGGAATGTAGTAGAATTAAATCAGATGACGCTGAAGGAATTAGATTAGAAAATGAGACACTAAAAGTAGTACATGAGTTTTGTTATTTGGTCGGTAAAATAACTGATCATATACGAAGTAGAGATGGTATAAAACGTAGACTGGCAATGGCAAGAAAAGCGTTTCTGAAGAGAAGGTATTTGTTAACATCCAATATTTAAGTGTTGGGAAATCTTTTCTGGCCGTATTTGTCT
Organism: Schistocerca nitens; assembly: GCF_023898315.1. NCBI lineage: Eukaryota > Metazoa > Arthropoda > Insecta > Orthoptera > Acrididae > Schistocerca > Schistocerca nitens. The sequence continues at coordinate 797,164,108 of NC_064615.1, forward strand.
GGATTTTAGTCTTGTATGGAAGTGAAACAGTGACGATAAACAGTTCAGACTAGAAGAGAACAGAAGCTTTTAAAATGTGGTGCTATTGAAGAATGCTGAACATTAGATCATGTAAGTAATAATGAAGTATGAATAGAACTGGGGAGAAAAGACATTTGGGGCACAACGATGATGCAAAGAAACGATCGGTTGACAGAACACACTGAGCACATCAGGGGGCCACCAATTTACTAATGGAGGGAAGTGTGTGTAGAAGGGGGGGGGGGTTAAAAGGAGGGACCAAGAGATGAATACAGTAAGCAGGTTCAAATAGATACAGATAGAAATAGTTATTCGGAGATAAAGAGGCTTGCACGGGATAGAGTAATATAAAGAGCTGCTGCAACAAATCACACTTTGGACTATAGACCACAACAACAACAGCCTAGGCTCTGTCAGTGAAATATCTTGCTGAAGGGCTCGCCATGTTTATCACTCGTATTAACACGAACTGGTGAAAAGAAATCCCGATGTGTTTGCAAAATGTGAATTTTTAATGACACGCTTCATTGTAGCAGTTCATACAGTATCATCAGATCGTCTACAAATCTTCTGATTATTTTTACTCTTTTAAGCTTCCCAAATAGTCTTACAATATTGCCATGTTGATTTCTTCACGTCCTGTAGCACTTATTCAAGTTGAGTGGCTTTAAAAAGTTTTCTGGTCTGATAATCGATAAATATACCTGCTTTCACTTGTTCGAAACTTTCGGCCCGGCACATTCGAACAGGGCTGACGTGCCTCCCCTCCCCATCGTGGCAGTGGGCACTCTAAAGCGCACTACTATCTGGGTGGTTTTATGGTAATAATTTTAAACTTACCAATGTGGGATGCCACATAGTCAATCAAGATGTTTTTCATATTTAGGTATGTTTCTTTGGCAAGCACTTCGGGAAGTGCCAAAATATGACTCTCTGTCACTACAAATTTAAACAATCGAGTATCATTATCGAAAAGCAACGCTAATCATCATGTGACGAACACGCGCACAGTATGTTCCTGATTACGTAATGTTATTACGCTTTGAGAATTACGACACGCTCAGGCAATGCTGCCAACTGCTTATTGCCTACACGGGGCCTCATACGTAGTTAAAAATACTTAATTACAGATAATGACTACCATTCGAAAACTAGGGGTAGTATAACAGTTTCGACGTCAGTTTCTTGTTCAGTGGCACCAAATTAGCAATGATTAATTCCTTTAGTTTGCGAAAGTGTGTACTTAACATGTTATACACACATGATACATTTAACGTATAGCGGTTTATTGTAAGAGACATGCAGTATTGTGAATGAATTTCTATAATGGCAGTCTGAAATTTAAACTGATGGAGTGAATCAGAGCAATATTTTTAATACATGAATGTTGTCCCTCTGGCGTCGCTTATGTGATATTATAACACGTAAAACTGGAGCTATTGCAAAAAGTATGCCAGATGTTCGTCACGAAGTAGGGGGAAAGGGGGGGAGGTGAGCACATAATTATAACGGTAAAAATCTTAAATTCAAACTGAAGACTTGCATCCAAGTTTAACCACAACTTCAGGAAGGTAGGAAAGACTATTAACATGTAACGTCCAGAGGAGGATGAGGAGAGCAAAGGCGAGACACGAACTCAGGAATCCTATCAGCATTTACATTTAAGTGATTTAGAGAACTCACTGAAAACATATATTTAGATGGCTGGATGGGGATTTGAACCACCTTGCTCCGGAAGTTCAGTATCTTGTCACTGGTGCACCTAAATCCGCGCAGCTTTCGGAAACGACTCACACACTAATTGTGTGCAGTCAGAAAGAGCTGGTACCTGCTTCATGAAATATGACTATCGCTAAACAACATTAAAACTATTGATTTTTTTACGTAATTCTGTTAAATACGTGATGCAAAACAGGAGGAGTTATAAACTTTCAACTTCTTTGAGGGAACTTGCCATTTTGACTATATCAGTTTAGCCAGAACTTGACACTTAATTTGCAACTATATTCTAATCTGAGTAAGAGATTACGTATCAAAGAAATCCCTGAAGACTGAAATTCGTAGCGTTACCCTTCGCCCAGGCTTCGGGTACTCTACAATAACTATCTCAGCGTTCGACGTCGTTTTATACACTGCCTGTTAAAAAGGTGAAGCTCCCAGAAGTGGAGGAGGAAACGAAATGAAACTTCACGGGTTAAGAGGGTACGTGAGGTTATTGCAGCGATTAGAAAAGTGAGGCAAATTTATAGAGACTTGGGTAGTGTGAGCCCAGTTATCAGTACTACGTTGCACACGCTTTGGCCTATATGCATGCAGTGGTCGATTGGGAAGGGTGTCATAAAACCGTTGTATCCTCTTCTGAGGCAAGTTGGCCCATAGCTGTGGTAACTAACCCTTGATGAGGACAGATGGGGGATCTTGTTGACCACGGAAGTACCACACCATTAGAGTTCGTAGAGTCATGTACCATATGTGGACGAGCACTGTCCTGATGAATAATGGCACCACAATACCGTCTTATGGAAGACGACACATCAGGACGCAGGATGTCGGTGATGTACCGCTGTGACTTCAGAGTTCCCTCAGTCACTACCATCCGTCACCTTAAGTCACACTCGATGGGTTCCCACATCATTACATCAGGAGTAACACTGCTGTGCCAATCGAAAACACTGGAAGAATGGGACCCCTCCCCAGATCGCCGCCATATTGGCCGACGATGAACATAAGGCATAGTGCAGAACCGCTATTCAAATGTGTGCGCATTCCTAAGGGACCAAACTGCTGAGTTCATCGGTCCCTAGACTTACTCACTATTTAAGCTAACTTAAAGTAACTTATCCTAAGAACAAAACACACACACCCATGCCTGAGGGAGGACTCGAACCTCCGACGGGAGGGCCGCGCAATCCGTGACATGGCGCCTCAAACCACGCGACCACTCCGCGCGGCCCGCTATTCATCGCTGAACACAATGGGACTGGTCTTCATCAGTAGTCCATACTTGCCGGTCAAGACCCCATTGGAAATGCATCCGTTAGTGTTGCTTAATGGCAGCCTAAGCATGGGAAATCATTGAATGTCACTCTTCAGCTGTGGGTGCAAGATGACACGGAAGGGAGTCCATTACTTTTTCACGGATGGCAAGCGCTTTTTGCACAGTACAACGACCCTTCCAGATGTGGTCGACCAGAACCTTGACGACACGTATGCCAGCCCTCAAGTTTCCGTGCAGTCCAACATTGGGCTACTGCCACATCCGAACGTCCCATACACTAGGATACTGCATGATTCAACCTGCCAGCTAAATTGGAGACTCAGAAAGAGGACCCTGTCAAACTCTGTCAGCTGTCTCACATGAGTATGCGGCACCTCTGTATCAGTTATCGTTCGACATATGACGCTGTTCACGCCCGTTTTATACACTGCCGGCCCTGTTAACAAAAAAAAATCTCAACAACACTAATGCATTTTGGTGTACATGCATGAAGTTACCCTGGCATTCGACGCTGTGTTCTGGGTGCTTCACTTTCTTTGTCAGGCAGTGTACTATCCGTTGGTGATGCACATTCCGTGTAACTCAGTAATAATAGAAATACCAGGCAATAAATCTTAATTCTAGGCGACCATTGCACTGTCGAAAACTATGCCTTAGATCTGTATGAAATTGTCGAAGTTCTTCGGCAAATCTTTTATAAAAATTAGGACCAAGCTTAACATTTATAACACATACGATAAAAACCCTCGAATACGCCGTAAAGGACTTTATAAAACGTGTTTTATAATAGATACTTGACAAAGAAATTTTAAGAGCAATATGGGTCTTGCAGAAAGCAAGAATTCAAGGATCTTACAATCTTGTGCCTCTGTCGTATCTGTATCTCTGGATTTTGTTTTCCTTCTTCTGTTTAATTAGTGCACGGTAAACATAAGTGTGGTGAAGTTTGGCACGCACGTTCATTCTACGAAAAAATGGCAGAGATATTGGCACTCAAAACGCTGAGCAACCGACTGATGAAGGTAAGTCCACTTGTAATTACTTTTTAACATTGTTTTAAAATCAAGAACAAATTCGTTTTAGAAACATACCCGAAAAATGAGAAATAACTGAAAGTGGAAACAACATTCACTTAGAAAGGTGGCTCTTCAAATATCCCTCACTCTAGATTTCAGAGCCACAGTATTCTTATTAGATTCTGTCGGTACTCGAAGCATACGGTATGTCTTACCGTTGTTTATGGATAGATTCAGCTGACATTAACGCATCAGCAGATAGTTGTGTCCTATTTTAAAATCTATTCGTTTCATTAGGGGGTTGTAAGTTTTATTTTAGCTTTCTGATTGTTCCCTAAGAAAGTGATACGGAAACTTCACTGGACGCTGAGCTTCGTGGTACTGCACATTAAATAGCAAAATGGAGGTTTCTTTGGATTGTTACCATCATTACTGTGCTTACAAGAACAATTCTTTAACATGCTTCTGTTCATGACATTGCAGGAACACGAAGCTATTACTAGAAACGAGTGAAATTAACCCAAGTGTAATCCATAATTATACAGTTAAACTCTTAAATATGTGAAGCAAGGAAACAATTTAATACGACGTAGTCAAATGATACACGCTATTAACATGTCGCACGTGCTTCCTTGATGTGTTGAAAATTGAGCATTAGTCGGGACGGAACGAAATTTGGCAAGGATAAACAAGGGCTATAGTAGCGCTTCTGCCTGAATTTTCTGCAAATTAGTTTCAAAGCCTAGTCGATGTAGCCCACCTATCGGAAAATATGTAAACTAAATGCTATTTTTTGGATATTATTTCGCAAGGAAGTGTAATAACTTTGATTTTCAGTGAGAGGTTGTTATGTGGTGTATGTCGTAGGACTTATTTTCAGAATCTGTAGCGATTTTCGGAATGGTTGTTAGGTCGGAACCTCGTTCCACACGTTTGGCGCTTTTTCCGGAATATAGTGCAATTTTCGAGATGGAACCTAAGAGCAGAACTTAAATATAGTTTCACGTTCCGCTCTGTATCACCTCGTACGTATTTATATTTCATTGTGCAGCCGTTTATCTTCCTTCAAATAACGTCACAATGATCGAACGAAATTCTGTCATTGTTTCCGAAATATTATGAAATCAGTTAGCACCTCTTGTTGCCAACTGCTATCTCATACTTAACATATTTTTCTTAAAATATCATTTCCAGGGTACGGCATGGGATGTTTTACGAATTGTAGTAATACGTACATATCTTCTTGTCTACACTTGTATCATATATGTGTATGTAATATATATACATGGTTTTTAATCTTTCCCGATGTCTGCTAAACTTTTAATCACCTTTTGACCTTTTGGCCCGATGCTAACATCGAAATTGGTATTTGTTCTAAGTCACAGAGAAATGATATCACACAATAGCCCTTTCTGATTCTATCGGTGATTCTAGACAGCGTTAGTAGGCAAAATGCATTTAGCATTAAATTTTTGTTGCAAGCATGAAGTAGATGGCAATGCAGCTATAATGTAATCCTTCCCTCCGGGAGAATGAGAAGTTGTTTCCCGATCGTGCTTTTTCCTCTGATTTCACTATATTTTAAAAAAATAGCAGTGATCATTATTGCACATTCATTTGTAGTCAGGACTCAGGACGGTGCAAACGGTAAGTGTCGTCACATGTCTGTTGCTTTCTTGATATGCTACTTCATTATGCTTCCCACCAATGAATTTATCTTAATTGCAACAATCTTTTTATATTTTAATGAAGAATCAAGCATGATGATGAGCGTTTCTCTGACTGAGAACGCTTCCGCTCCACTATGTATATTTTCCGAAATCAGTCACCATCTAAATCCGACGTGACTCTTACCTTTATTTCACGCCGGGAAATCCTTCTGCTTAAAGGCAGACATTATCAGTGAATGACTAACAAAGTGTGAGGAAGGATTGTCGGTAGCCTCCGGCTTGAGAGTGGCAAATGCATAATTACAACTTTTTTGTATAATTTTCGGTCTTTATATTTCTCTTATAAATCAACTGTAAAAAACAGGACTCATATTCCTGTAAAGACATTTCAATAATGTTGCTAAACTCAACAGTTGGAGCGCTGAGTCCCACTGAACAATGACACAAATTCCCAGTTGCGTATTTTTTATGGAGAATAAATAATTCCCTCTTCTCTTGAAGCTCACTGCTACAAGTAAGTGTTTCCTTATATTTCAAACAACCATACCTTTCGATGCATATGTGTGCTAAGTAGCCAGCAAAATATGCTACTGAACACTGTTCAGAGGAAAGGTCTTGCTGTGAGGAAGACAAATACTCGTCGGTCTCGATGGTACTCCCTTCTTCATCCGTAGAGGAACCAGGGGTGTTCGGAATTCCGACCTTTCCAGAGCTCTCCAACAGCTGAGATTCATCACCTTTTTGCAACACACAGTTGTTCAGTAACAGCATCTTGTCAGTGTCATTCTCACAATTTGAAGCGTCAGAAGACTTCATTAGTGAGTTAATAGTGCTTGTTCGGAACAAGCACCTTAGTGTTCTAACTGTTGGATTACGGTTGTAGCCTCCTTTCTGACGGTACACAGAAAATAAATTCTCAAGAGCATCTTGATTCAATCTGCTGGTCAGTAAAAATTTAATGCCGACAGTTTGTTCCTCAAGGAAAAACTGAGCAATAGCATTCACAGTCTGGATTAAACCCGTAATGCATGGTGGTGTCGTTATTTTACCTGTCTTTTCTTCAATTTTATTTATGGTACTTAAGATATCCTTTGCATTCTGTAGCGTTTCCATTGCTACTGGACATTGTTCTGATAATGCACACCTATATGGATTAGAAGAAAATGCTGTCCTGCTGTTCAAAACATCAAACAAGTTGTTCATAAATTCTATAAAGGTAGCTGTGCTCTCTGCTGTATCACTCTGCAATTCTTTAGTCGCTACACAAGTTCTGATAGCTGCAGCAACAGAGTGGCTGAGGACCTGGACTGCCATTTTTACATTCATTTTCTGGAATGAATCTGGTTGCAAATGACTATCAGTGAGTTTTACCAACATTCTGCTTTTTTTGTTCTTCTTATCAATGTCATATGTTTTCCTGACATCTTTGAATGAAACAACAGCATTGTTGAAAATGAAGTCGCCACTAAGCAGATTGTTTCGTATGCTTTTGAATAAATGTGGGACATCATAAATGTAAAACAATTTCTGTCCATCTACAATAAAATAAGGTTTTTCAGGCGTAACATGTAAATGCTTCACAACACTTCGATTACTAGCTCCCTGATCACAAACGACTAATTTTGGCTCTAGGTTTGCATTTTGCAATAAAATAATTAGTTCCTGTAAGAGCCCCAATAAATCCACATGTTTTACTCCTGAATTAGACAAAAAATATGAAACAGGCAATTTCCAGTTACTGTAGATGCCTCTAATCATAAAAACAAGTGCATAATTTGCAGGAAGTGGTTTCCTTCCCCTATCACCCAAATCTTCTAGACCTTCTACTAAATCAAGATCTTTTGCATATTCCAGATGACGCATTATCGACATCTCATCAAAAGATACTACACATGCCTTTTCTAAATAAGTTTGTGCCTCAAATTTCTTGCTTAGTTGACTAAAAAGGTTTTTATTAAACCATGGTAGAAATTTTGTGACGCCAATCCATCGTCTAATTGTGGACAGTCCAGGTAATACGATACCCAATTTTCGCAAAAATTTATATGCTGCAGGAGATTTGTAAAACAACATCAGAGAGAGATTTTTCTCGATAGAAGACCACGGGCGTTTTTTGCTCTTGCACTGCATTGCAGCCAGTGCCCTGGAGTAATCAGATGGGAAGCAGAAACTTCTTAACATATGGGCAATACTATTTGAGCTCCTATAATGCAATAATCTACTCTTAACTTTTGACAAGTAGGAAGTTTTGTTTTTCAGTGATCTGTTCATGTTATGTATTTTCTGTTTCAGTTTTTGCTTTCTAGGTGTATCCTCATCATCACGACGTAGCATACCGAGTTTTCTTTTAACTTGTCTCGCAGGCATTTCTATTTCTTTCAGGTCTGGAAATGGTTCACACTTTTGTGGTGTTGCGTTTGTTTCTACCAGAAGGTGACTAGCTGCACTGTATGTTCTCCTTGGAATGTTCACTTTCAGTTCAGGTGATGACAAACTATTTTTATCACTAGTTCCCTCACATACTGCTGAAGAACCAGTGTCAGATGTAAATTTTGCAGGAACTGCTGTGTGCATAAGCCGTTGTCTCGTACTGTTCATGAATGACTTTTCATCAAAATGGACATCACACAGGAGTCTATTGTGCAGTTTTCCTGGGTCCATATCCAGCAGTTCGACATTTCCTGTAACAATAACTATCTATCAGAAAAATACGATATATGTATATACCATTAACACATTTAGTAGCTCAGTCTACATTAGCATGATAGAAAGGAATCTTGCATTAAATATTTGCTAAGAGGGATCTTTGTGTGCAACCTTTTTTGGACTTTAAATATTATGATTAATTCTGGGAATGTGGTCCTATGGCGTTTTAAGCCTGGTCAACACTGAGCGAACTAAAACAGGAAAAACAGCATTCTCATATGTGTAGACGAATTTGAGCAAACGTCATTCAGTCGTGTTTGGTTCGTAAACTTTACTCGGTGCCCACAGTGCCTCTGAAGTTCCTGCAACAGTTAAGAAACACTTGATTTCTAACCTCTTCTGCGTGACATTACTTGCTTCGTAATTAAAAAAACATTGCCTATAATGTTGTTTCCCCATTTAGTGCTTAGCTTTTCACAGTGAGAAACAATTAAGTAGCGAAAGCATAACATCAATGTTTGCAAGTGTTTGCGTGATGAAATGCTGATTCTGTAGTGTTCAATTCCATTCACCACTGCGAGACAATAACATTCAGTCTTTTTCGGTACGCATTCGGTAGTGTTCGTTAGTGTTCAGCTGGCTGTCAGTTTTTGAGCAAAGCATCAAAAGAAGTTTGCCTCGTGTCCCCTTTGGCGTTACCAGCACGGAGAGTACTCGTCTTCTTGCGACCTGCTGTATGTTGCTGCTAGTAAATTTCCTCGTCAGGTGTAATGAGGAGCCAGCGAAAGGCGTCAACCGACATATGTGCAAAATTCTGGAATAAATCTAAAGAAGGCTGGAGCTGCAATTCAGTGTTAAGTGCACTGGCACTACTTCCAAGCGTTTCACATCTATGTAACAGATTAAGCCACCAAAATATTTATTTTCCTACGCCACTTTGTTTGCTTTGACAAAACCTTCGGGCAAAATAATCTTACCTCAATATCAAATATTTACATCGCAGCTGTAACTAGAAGTTTGCGCGGATAGGAATAATGCCGCCGTCCGTCTGTGCACCGCATCCACAAGATCATTATCCACATCTGCCAAGTTGCGTATCCGCATTCTCAGATATTAACGTTTTGTAAAGCTGTTTAACCCACCACTGCTCTGAAAAGAGACTTGTGCCTGGCCTGAAGTTTTGTCTGCTGATGCCCGCACTCAGTTACGATGCGAATTAAGGCTGGACGTATTTCAGTGACAATCATTTCAAATTTAAATTCGTTTACTTTGCCTGTAACTTATCGTAAATGATATAAGAGTGGCACAAAACGATTAATTTTGGATTGTTGTTGAAAGGGGGCTGCAAACGCAGTAATATATAAGTGAAAGTGTGTTTTTCGAGCATATTTTGGCGGTGTCAACTTTGAAGAGCCACAGACGGCAAACCATAATTAAGTTAAAAATTTACTTTGTACAGTTTAAAGACAACCCGCAAATATTCGCAACAGACGTACGCTTTTATCTGCAACACAGTAATTACTAGGGATATCCGCACTCGCGCAGACCTGTAACTATAAGTAGTGTTGTTTTCAAGTGAAAGCTGTGTGAGGATTATTAGCGCCCAGATAAAAAAAAATGCTATGCTCGTTCTCTTCTATTCTCCTCCCTTCATTCCAGTATAAACGCTTGTTCACACGTATAAACGAATGGCAGTGAACATTGGCGAATTATCTATGAATACTCATTGGCAGCAGTGTAAACGAGGTTTTACACTCCTTCATTTCGTTCGCTCTAGTATATACCAGGATTTAGAGGGACCAATGACCTAGCAGTTAGATGACGGCTATTATTCATTTATTTCACTGTTGCGATTTCAGCTCTAGAGCCATTTTCAAGTACCAAGGCAAAGGTCTTGTAAGGTAATGCTTCTTAAATTGTTTACCAAATGTTACCACACTATGCTTTGCATTTTGTTATCCATATCTTATATTGGTTTCAGTTTTCATATTGCACACAAAAATGCCTCTACACCCAAAATTACGATAGTGAAGTGAATAAACAGTTTAAAAAAGTCCAATCGCAGCAAAGATTTCATTTAAAAATTATATGATATGGTTCTTGTACAGGAAGGGCTGCCACATTATATCAGAATATAAGATCGACAAAATTTAGATAGAATCGAATGCTTAGGGCTCTTTATTAGTTCTTACTCGTAACTAATTTATTGATTTACCTGAATTTAAAATCCACTCGCGTAACCTTTCTTTATCTTTGACGGGAAATCTGAACAATTTCAATTCAGGATTTGTTCGTCTACTCCTTCCACAGTTGATATAATCGCAGGCCCTCGGTATGACGACTCGATCCACTGCCACTGGTATGTCAGAAACAGCTGTACTTCACAGACGCCAAATAGTGGAAAGCTGCACGCGTTCGGCCGATGTTGCCACATTTTTCACAGAACGGAGTGCCATCTAGTGGTTGATTCCACAAGTAAGGGTGTGACGCTGTTGCCGCCTGGTGGCCGTTCCCTGATAAGGGTTGCCTCCTAGACCAAGCGATGGGGCAATCTGTTTCTTACGTGATCTGGGGTTTCACTTCCCATCTGCGACGGAATGGGTCTTTTCGGCATATATGTAACCGAAACCGCAGTACAGAAAGTCGCTTGCCAGCTATAGAACAGGTACAGTCCCATAACATAAAAAGTGACTGAAGACTTATTACACGAGATATTACTGGTGTAGGACTATGGGGAGCCGCCGTCACAAGTTGGGTGTCAAAAAAATATATTTCTGCAGTGCAGTAACACCCTTTTTGGTCAATCCTGTTATTTTTTTAACATGCAGTCGAACTGATTTCCAAGAGGATAAACTAAGCAAGTTACAGGAAAAAATTATTACGTAACGAAATTTACACACGGCGACCAGAAGCAGTCTGAAAAGGTTGTAACGATGTAGCAGGGTAGGTTGTGTTGAAAAATAATTTTTAAGAAAAAATTTCAATGCTTTCCGTCATTTACGAGTTAATTAGCACTGAAATTATCCAATCAGGCTGTTGCGTGCACAAATTCAAGCGGCCCGCCAGGAACAATTATTGCCAATTTTTCTCGTAGCGTAGATGATAACACACGAGACTTCTCAGCTTTTGGCTCAGATTCGATCCATAACTACCGTTCCAAGTCCATTTATTGTATCGCTCTCTTTTTCGGTTTTAGGAAACCAAGGGAAGAACACATTTCGTGGTATCATCTCTGGCTGGCCGCCTGAAGTGCGCGCAACGGGCTGATTAGTAAACTTCAATAATAGTTAACTCGGAAACGGCGCAACGTATCGAATTTTTTCTTAACAATTATTTCTCAATGCAAGCTACCTTGCAACACTCTTACAGGATTTCCAGACTGTTTCTGAACTGCTGCATATACCAGTAAACCCCCCCCCCCACACACACACACACACTTTAAAGAAAGGGGCTCCCATGTAAAACAGCTTCAAACGTTTGATTACTTTACAAATTAGTTAATGGGTTAAATATGTTACGTTAAGCATGTAAGCGAGAGTAAGTTCATGAACCAATAGATGAACACTGACGAGCTAACTTGCACACCATTTTAAGCGAAAGTTAGTTTTTCACGCACCTCAAGGTGTATGACGTCCTATCTCGTGAACTATGAGTCGTACAATAATAAAATTTCGCAGATATATTCAGTGGAATATGTAGATACCGTCTGCAAAGTGTGTTGCGCATAGAGTTAGTCGTAAAGAAGTAATAAATTAAAATGTTATACATGATGCTGAAGTTTTAAGGTAAGAACGGCGAAAATGTAGTAAGCGGTAAACTTTTTTCCTTTAATCATTTTGTGGGGGATGCCAGTAAGAAAAAGTTTCATTTAGGTTTGAAAAAATCCTTAAAGTTTGTTGGAACTCGCTAAATGTTCTTATTCTCAAACACTGGATGAATAAGTTTGGGTAATTTGCTCGCCTGGAGTTACAGCCCGCGTCACGTATGACGGCGCTTTCGTGCTTAGAGGCGGAGCGATAGGAAAGTGTGGAGGGGATGAGGTTTGCGCATGCATGGCGGCAGAGCTGGCAAACGAAGTCCGTGTTGCCGAACTGTGTTGCTACGGAGAACAATCAGGTTCATTTGCCTTCTGTACATCGCGATTATATGTTCAAATTTACGAGGGAATAATACAGTTTAAAACCAATTTCGATCAGTCGTCACAGGAGAGAAATCTTACTTCACGTCTTGAGGTTGTGTCCACTGCTCCACGGCAATCGTCTGAGTGACGTCGGAACAGCTGACGCAACTATGTGAAGACGTCAAGTACAATTTTTCTCAAGACAAGGATTATCTAACGACAAGATCATCAAAAATGGTTGCAATAATTGCCATTTATTGCGATTTTGGCTATATTATAAGTAAAAATCTAATAATTTGTTTGACAACTGCTTCTACTCCATATAATTTTTTTAAATGTGTATAATACGCGTATGTGGATGTGTTTCGCTGCAGTTCAACATAAATCATTATGGGTAAAAATAATTACTGGTAGCAAAGACTAGTGCAAAAAACTATCGTAAAATTATCAATGTGTTATCATATTTTTCGGTGTCAACAGGCATTATGAGTTTAATCGTTCAACATCACAGTGGGCGAACACATTTGTGAGCCACTGAACAAGCAACAATTAACCATCTTCTGTGAGTAACTCGACGGAATGCTGACCGATAACGTCGAAAACCATCGATATCTCGGCAGGTAACCCTCCGTTTCATTTCAAGACATTTTCCAGTTCGTGCCTTGAAAATGACAGGGTTTACTTATCGAAATATTGGAGTTTTTGACGAATTATTTCGGCCACATTCATCATCATCATCGTTTTCCAATTACAATTTCCTGGGTGTGGTTTACAACCGCTCGCCATCTTCTGTCTTCATCCATATTCTGTTCCAGGACAACTTCCCATTTGTGGCCGTTTTCCTCCACATCTGATCTTTTGGTCTTCCCCTTGGTCTTCTTCCTACGAGGTTCAGGTTGAAATTCCTTTTGAAAGATCTTTCGCTGTTCATTCTCATTATGTGCCCATGCCACTGAAGCTTTCGTTTCTTCACGATAGTGGTGACAGGAACCTCAAAACCAGTTTTTTCTATTCACCTCATTCCTGATTTTATCCTTTCTAGTTGTGTGGTTCATAGTTCTAACGAATCTCATTTCTGTTACATGAATTCTGCTGAGCTCTTTGTTTAGTAGGTTTCATGTTTCTAAACCATATTTTAGGACTGGTATGAAATAGATGTGGTACATAGTCGGGTTTGCTTTTCATGGTGTTTTATCGTCCCAAAGAAGAGTTCCGATTTGACTATCAAAGTTAGATGCTTTCTAGGTCCTGCTTAGTATTTCCTGCTTAATGGTGTTGTCTTTCGAGACCATGCTTCTTAGATATTTGAATGGGAAACAGATTCTACTTTGACTTCTAGAAATTTGTTTCAGGTTTTTCCTTGCTGTTGATAGTAATTTCTACTGGCTTTGTTTTGAAACTTCCTGGCAGATTAGAAGTGTGTGCCGGACCGAGATTCGAACTCGGGACCTTTGCCTTTCGCGGTCAAGTGCTCTACCAACTGAGTTACCCAAGCACGACTCACGCCCCGTCCTCACAGCTTTACTTCTGCCAGTATCCCAGGGCTGTGAAGACGGGCCGTGAGTCGTGCTTGGATAGATAGCCGGCACGGTAGCTCAGCGTGTTCGGCTAGAGAGCCGGTTGGCCTCTGTAACAAAAAACTGAGTGGAAGAATCAACAAACGAACTTGAACGGATGTCATGTGACGTCCGCAACGACCAAACATCAACGATCAACAACGAACAAAATGAAAAAAAAAAAAAAAAATAGCTCAGTTGGTAGAGCACTTGCCCGCGAAAGGCAGAGGTCCCGAGTTCGAGTCTCGGTCCGGCACACAGTTTTAATCTACCAGGAAGTTTCATATCAGCGCACACTCCGCTGCAGAGTGAAAATCTCATTCTGTCTTTGTTTTACTTATCTTTAGTCCGAAATTTTTGAATATGTTGTTCCAATCATTAACTTTCTTCTGTTCTTCAGCTTCTGACTCTCCCCATACTATCAAATCATCTGCAAAAACCAGGGCATTTGGTTCGCTGTCTATTTTCTTGATCGATTTTATAATCTTTGCATTAGTATAACAAACAGGAGTGGTAATAGAGCACTTCCCTGTTGGCGACACCTCTTTGTTTCAGTCATTCTGATCGTCCGTTCCCTATCTGGACGCAGCTGTAGTACTTTTGGAGTTAGCATCTTGACTTTATCAATAAGGTAATTTGGCACCTTTAGGTCTTCCAAACATTCCTATATCTTGTTTCGTTTGTTTCTAACATGTTCTGAGGTATCAAAGGATCACCAATTTAGTATTGGAGGGGAGCGTGGAGGGTAAAAATCGTAGAGGGAGAGCAAGAGATGAATACACTAAGCAGATTCAGAAAGAAGTAGGTTGCAGTAGGTACTGGGAGATGAAGAAGCTTGCACAGGAAAAATTTTAGCATGGAGAGCTGCATAAAACGCGTCTCTGGACTGAAGATCACAACAACAACAGCAACAAGTATTTAGATGAATTTAAAGCCTTTAGATCTGTATGTTTTATCTTGTAAACCGAAATTTAGCGGATTCCTTTTAGTACTCACGTCGATGACTTCAGACTTTTCATTATTTAAAGTCAATTGCAACTTTTCTCTTCGTACAGATATCTTGTCTAAATCGATTTGTAATTTGTTTTAATCATCTGATGACTTTATAAGACGGTAAATCACACCATCATCTGCAAACAGTCTCCGAGGGCTGCTCAGATTGTCTCCCAAATCGTTTATTAGATCAGGAACAGCAGAAGGCCCACAACGCTTACTTGAAAACGCCAGATACGACTTCTGTTTTACTCGATGATTTTCCGTCGATTACTATATACTGTGACCTTTCTGACAGGAAATCACGAACTCAGCGGCACAAGTAACACGATACTCCATAGGCACGTAATTTAATTAAAGTTCCTTCTGAGGAACATCACGTTTATTGCCGTCACCTAACACATTCATTTGGAAATTACATTAAAACGTTTACAGATACATATTCACAGTTATACTGCTACAAGAAAGTAACATCGACATCTGCGTGGATAATGCGATCGCTGTGCAAATGAAACTGCATTGACACCAAGTACGGCGACAGCTCAGCATGCGTGAGAGAGATTTTCGCAGTCTAGCTTGTAACTCGCGGCTAGCCGATCGGAGAGAGAATGAATCTTATTGGCTGCTAGTAGTTAATGGTGAGGGACGTGCAGAACGGCTGAAAACAGGGCTACCTCCCTACATGATGCCAACTTTAACACTGCCTAAAGACATGGACACAGTTTATAATTGTAACATTTTTGTACTATTTTCAACTTTTAACATACGAGGGGCGTTCAGAAAGTAAGCTCCGATCGGTCGCGAAATGGAAACGACTATGAAAATCCGATAAAGCTTTGCACAGATGTGTTGGGTAGTGTCTCTAGTATAACCCCAGTTAGCATCACGTCGCTCTTCTCATTTCTGAGCTCGCAGTGAGTGCGTAAAGATGTCTAGAAAATAGTGTCTGCCGCCAAGTACGAGGGCCTGGTGAGAAATTTCGCCTGAAGCTATGCAGCTAACATTACATAACTGTCGTGCTGTTTCTTCTTCAATACAATTCTCAGCCGCATTCTGCAGGGGCAATGAAGATGCCCCTGCATCGTTTTCAAATGGAAATGTGAGATTACCCACAATACAGTCCGCAATTGTCTCCCCCTGAGTTTCATCTCTGGTCACATGAACCGCTGTCTTTGAAGACAACATTTTGACACAGACAACGAGGTGTAGGCCAGCGTGGAGAATTGGCGGAAAGCACTGGCGGCTGCCTTCTATGATGAGGCTATTGAAAAGTTGGTACAACGCTATGACAAAAGTCTAAGTCAGAACGGCGACTACGTAGAGAAATAGCTGAAAGGTGTAGCTAATAGTTACAAGTAAAACATTTCTGATGTTCACTGTGGTTTCAATTTGGCAATCAATCGGAGTTTACTTTCTGAACAGGCCTCGTATGTTCTTACTTCTCACTTCTTAAAATTCTAAATTCGGACAGTAATTATGTGAAATATTGAAAAAAAACTTTTTGTTGGTTCTGGAAGCCGTTAGGTAGGCAACTTTCAACTAGGTCTGTGATCCTTGTACCGTGAACCAGGTTAGACGGTTAGCGATATAGATGCAAATTTTGACCCCACAAAGCAATACCAAATTATCTGACATAACATGCTTAAAACTTTCACGGGCAATGACGCACACCATACTTTATATACCTGTACAGAGGATGTTTTCTAAGAGTCGTCTGAACCATTTTCTCTAGTGTTTCGACAAATACACTACTGGCCATTAAAATTGCTACACCAAGAAGAAATGCAGATGATAAACGGGTATTCATTGGACAAGTATATTATACTAGAACTGACATGTGATTACATTTTCACGCAATTTGGGTGCATAGATCCTGAGAAATCAGTACCCAGAACAACCACCGCTGGCCGTAATAACGGCCTTGATACGCCTGAGCCTTGAGTCAAACAGAGCTTGGATGGCGTGTACAGCTGCCCATGCAGCTTCAACACGATACCACAGTTCATCAAGAGTAGTGATTGGCGTATTGTGACGAGCCAGTTGCTCGGCCATCATTGACCAGATGTTTTCAATTGGTGAGAGATCTGGAGAATGTGCTGACCAGGGCAGCAGTCGAACATTTTCTGTATCCAGAAAGGCCCGTACAGGACCTGCAACATGCGGTCGTGCATTATCCTGCTGAAATGTATGGTTTCGCAGGGATCGAATGAAGGGTAGAGCCACGGGTCGTAACACACCTGAAATGTAACGTCCACTGTTCAAAGTGCCGTCAATGCGAACAAGAGGTGACCGAGACGTGTAACCAATGACACCCCATAACATCACGCCGGGTGATACGTCAGTATGGCGATGACGACGAATACACGCTTCCAATGTGCGTTCACCGCGATGTCGCCAAACACGGATACGACCATCAAGATACTGTAAACAGAACCTGGATTCATCCGAAAAAATGACGTTTTGCCATTCGTGCACCCAGGTTCGTCGTTGAGTACACCATCGCAGGCGCTCCTGTCTGTGATGCAGCGTCAAGGGTAACCGCAGCCGTGGACTCCGAGCTGACAGTCCATGCTATTGCAAACGTCGTCGAACTGTTCGTGCAGATGGTTGTTGTCTTGGAAACGTCCCCATCTGTTGACTCAGGGATCGAGACGTGGCTGCACGATCCGTTACAGCCATGTGGATAAGATGCCTGTCATCTCGACTGCTAGTGATACGAGGCCGTTGGGATCCAGCACGGCGTTCCGTATTACCCTCCTGAACCCACCGATTCCATATTCTGCTAACAGTCATTGGATCTCGACCAACGCGAGCAGCAACGTCGCGATACGATAGACCGTAATAGCGATAGGCTACAATCCGACCTTTATCAAAGTCGGAAACGTGATGGTACGCCTATCTCCTCCTTACACGAGGCATCACAACAACGTTTCACCAGGCAACGCCGGTCAACTGCTGTTTGTGTATGAGAAATCGGTTGGAAACTTTCCTCATGTCAGCACGTTGTAGGTGTTGTCTCCGGCGCCAACCTTGTGTGAATGCTCTGAAAAGCTAATCATTTGCATATCACAGCATCTTCCTCCTGTCGGTTAAATTTCCCGTCTGTTGCACGTCATCTTCGTGGTGTAGCAATTTTAATGGCCAGTACTGTATTTGCAATTTAGCTTTTTGCCTTGCATATCTATAGTCAGTCCAAATAAATACCGCTCGTCACGTCTTTCATGTGGCTCTCAGTGTTGATGGAAAGCGTCAGTTTGTTTCCTGTTAACGAACAAAATGTTTTGTAAAGCAGAATTTTTCGTGCCCATTCGATAGAGCGACCCGAAGTTAGTCTAGTGCGATATCTGTTTGTTGCGATATCTATTAACAGGGACAGTAAAACACGAAAAATAACCAGTTCTTCAGCAGCGACTGAGCAGCGCACTGCTATGGCGGTAGCAGTCAGCGCAGGCCACAGTAACGCGCTGTCGCTGCTAGAGTACTGGTTGGTTATGCCTTGTTTTACTGTCTCTGTTAATACATATTGATAAAACGAATATCATACTAAACTAATTTGGGATTACTCTATCAAATTCCCCTTTAAAAATCATTTTGTTCGTAAAGGGAAACAGACGCTTTCCGTCGACACTGAGAGTCGCATGAAAGACATGATGAGCAGTATTTGTTTGGACTGACTCCAGCTCCACATTACAAAAAGGAAATTGCAAATACCTGGCGAAAAACCAGAGAAAATACGCCTGACGACTCTTAGGAAAGACAAGCATGCTAGTCATAACACCGCGTATCCAAGCAATGATGCCAAATTCACCTTGTAGTGGTACTAGTTTCAAGAAGTAGAACTGACACCAGTAATGAAACAGGATATATTCACTCACGTGTTCGTATTGCACAGTTACTGGTCATTCGAAATCGGTGCATAAAAGAATTAGAAAACATAACGAACATAATATCAGGTATTTTAATAATGAACAGTACAACGGCACACTTACAGTATCTGTCTAACGGGAACCTCAGTGCAAAGCAGCACAAAATCATTTTAACAATTTTATAACATTTACTAATGTGTCTAATATGCTTTTGTAACAGATCTTAATGATAAAACTATTCGTCAGGACAGAGGAACTGTCTGTTGTAAGCCGGCTGGGTGCCCCAGCGGTTCTAGGCGCTACAGTCTGGAACCGCGCGACCGCCTCGGGCATAGATGTGTGTGATGTCCTTAGGTTAGTTAGGTTTAAGTAGTTCTACGTTCTAGGGGACTGATGACCTCAGAAGTTAAGACCCATAGTGCTCAGAGCCACTAGAGCCTTTTTTTTTTTTTTTTTTTTTTGTAATGGATAAATGACGTTACTAGAATACTATGTAGACACACACACAGGAAAAAAATTAGTACATCATTTGAGAGGTTTCCAATCAATAGTACAAGCGGTTCGGAGGTATCAGGTATCGATCCATGCTGAAACACCCACGCTAAACGTGGTGTAGCCTCCAAGGCGACAGTGCAGGCGCTGACTCTGGCATCCAGCCGATCGTACTGATGGTGAATACTGTCCTGGGATACTTTGTCACGCCTGTGCTGCTTGTTCACGTAGTTCCGTATGGGTTGTTGGTTAACGAGTCACTTGTCGTCCCATCATATCCCACATGCGCTCTATTGGAGACCAGTCCAGAGGCCGGCCGGTGTGGCCGAGCGGTTCTAGGCGCAGGTTCGAGTCCTGCCTCGGTCATGGATGTGTGTGATGTCCTTATGTTAGTTAGATTTAAGTAGTTCTAAGTTCTAGGGGACTGATGACCTCAGATGTTAAGTCCCATAGTGCTCAGAGCCATTTTTGAACCAGTCCAGAAATCGTGCTTGCCAAGGAAACTACTACACGTCTTGCAGAGCACGTTGAGTTTTATGCAGTGTGTGGGCGATCATTACCCCGTTGGAACGACACATCACCTTCATGTTGCAAGAACGGTAAAAAAAACGGGTCTAACAACATTCTGCACGTACCGAGCGCTGGTTAGCATCCCCGCCAGCAACACCAAAGGTGTGCGAGAGTTGTAGCTTATCGCACCCCGGACCATAAGTCCTGGGATGGGGCCAGTGTGTCTTGGACGACAGCACTCTACGAGGCAGCGCCCACCAGGTCTACGTCGTACGCACAAACGACTATCACTTGCGTGAAGGCAGATTCTGCTTTCGTCTCTGAAGACCACGGCGCTGCATTCCACCTTCCAAGCAGTGTGCGATTTGCAGGGGGGGATGGGGAGGATTCCCCCCCCCCCCCCTCTGCATCAGACCATCCCCTCCTCTGGTTTTATTTTATGCATCCCAACCTGGGATGTTTATTTCCCACGAACTGGAGTAAAACTTTACATATAATTTAAATTTGTGGAGCCCTACACTGAAAGTTTTTAATAAGTCTTAGTATTAATACTATTAATATGTTTCAGTTTTCTATCATTAGAATAAGTACAACTATTCACAAATGTGCCTCTACTTTTTGAATTCCCCTCGTATATCTGTACCCGTAAGTAGATGATTTTGTAAATAAGCTTTACCTATAATGTACTTTTAAAGATATAACAAGAGATGGCTTTTCTGATAGTGCATACGCGTCAATAGTGAGTTTCGGCATTAACATCTATTTATAAATAGCTGTTTAACCATGCGTAACGCCACGGTCCAAGCTAGTAACATATATAATTCTACTAACCCCCTAAGACATCCCTCCCACTGGTAAAAGCACAAATCGCACCCTGCTTCCAAGTAATCCTCTGACGCCACTCCTCGAGCCGTGGACGTCGAAGCTATGGCATGAGTGGAAGACGGGCTAGAGTTGTCCCATTGCTAATAATCGGTGCACAACAGTTCGTGTTGACAAGTGTGGGCTCACAAGCCCTTTTATCTGTGCTGTTGTAGCTGTACGATGTGCCACTGCTGCCCTTACAATACGTCGAATCTGGTGGACGCCTGTGCAGCGTTGACGTCCAGAAGCTCGTCTACAAGTGTGAGAATGTTCACGTGACCACTGATACCAGCATTGCTACGAACTGACGTAGTACGTCCAACTCCGAAAGCACCATCCCACCACTCGGAACGCCACAATTTGACTCTTTTCATACTCGCTCAGTTGACTGTAGGAAGCACGAGTGCTTCTCCGTAGCATGGTTCCCTACTTGCTTCTCATGTTCGCACCACAATGAGTCTTCTAACTTGAGCATTCCCTTTTAAAGGATAGACGCAGATGGTGCTCTGGTAGCTATGCCACTACGCTATCTGTTGGTGGACAACGCTGAAATCATTATCAGCATGTCTACTTTCCCCCAGAATGCGTAAGCCGTTATCGGATCAAAATCGATGGTGTCTTTCCAGTTGTACAATTTTTTTGTGGCCCAAGATATTGTTTAACGTAGTTACCAAAATTCTCGAAAAGTTCTTGACCAGTCTACTTCATATTTTTATACTAGACACTAACATGTGTTTAGATGGACACAGGCCACATAATTTTTAATCGGGAGCTCTAATGTTAGGCATCTTAAGGAGCCCCTTAGGGAAATAGTGTCCAGGGCCAGTGTGCACTCGGTATGTCTGTCGGGATGGACTCGTACGGGGAGGGGGGTGAGGGAGGGGGAGGGAGAGGGAGCTCATCCGAAATGTCGAGGAAGCACTGCCTGTGGCTATCGAGCGAGCAATGTGCAGTCGTCTGTAGGTTGTGGCTCGTGTCGGCACCAATAACGTCTGTCGCTTGGGTTCTGAGGCCAACCTCAGTTCGTACGAATGGCTGGCGGAAGTGGTTAAGACTGATGTCACTCGCTTATACGGTAGAAGCAGAGCTCTCAGTTTGCAGTTTCGTTCCCAGAACTGATCGGAGTGCTTTGGTTTGGAGCCGAGAGGAGAGGCTCAACCAAAGGCACAGTCGATTCTGTGACGGTACCGTCGATTCTATGATGGTACTGGCTGCAAATTTATGGACCTGAATTATGAGGTGTAAAATTATAGGACTCTCCTGATAGCTCAGAGGATCACTACACAAAGGGTATACCCCGGTATAAGAGTACTGTGGAATGCACATGGGATTTTTTACGCTAGGCAGTAGATGCAGGTCCTTCGATTAACAGTCGGCGTACAAATAAAAACACTTCAACTATTTTTAACAGTAAATTTTCAGAGTATTCCAAGCAATGTTCCTGAATTTACTGCCTTTCAGGAAAACTGTCGCGTTCAAATTATTTTTGGATCCGAGAGCTGACAGAAAGCCGAAGCAGAAAGTTCTGAAACATTTAGCGAGGCATGGATGGCTTATCGAAAAGACGCGTTAGATGCCATAGCGTGTGGAGCTTTCATTCCAGTCCACTAAAATATTGTGTCTGTTGAGGTGGAAACTGAATCTGTGTAGTTACCTGAACCCGTGTAACAGGTCTAGGTGAATTCAAGTTAATTATCTGATTTTTTAGCGGCCACTCTATTTCGCTGTGTTGGTTTTAGAATAATTCAAAGAAAATATACACTCAGTAACTTGAAAATACTCAGATCAGGCAACAGTAGTTGGAAGCGGCTAGACGGGGAAGACTATGGACTCACTGTAGATGGTATGGACAAGCAATCTTGTGAGGTACTTTTGAACCCGTTTTCCAAAAACTGTTTTGAGCAGTTGGTTCGACAGCCCACACGCAATGAAAATATGTTAGCCGAGAACCCGAGAAAATTCTGGTCCAATGTAAAATCGCTAAGCGAGTCCTCTGTCATTTCGCTCGTAGAGTCTAGTGTGCCAATAGAAGACAGCAAAAGGAAAACTGAAATACATTTCACATTTAACAAAACATTCACCCAAGACAGTCGCACAGTCTCCCGCATGGAGGACAAAGTAATAGGCATAAATGGCGTAGTGAGGCAACTGAAGGAGTTGGAAACAACTAAGTCGTCATGTCCGGATGGAATCCCAATTGCGTTTTACACAGAGTATTCTACGGCATTGACCCCTTACTTAGCTTGCATTATCGTGAATCTCTCGCCCAGCGCAAAGTCCCAAGAGACTGGATAAAAACATAGGTTACTCCTGTGTATAAGAAATGTAATAGAACAGACCCACAAAATTACAGACCAATATCGTCAACATGGGTTTGCTTCAGAATTCTTCAATATATTCTCAGTTAGAATATATTAAATTTCCTTGAGACGTAAAAGTTTTTGTACACACATCAGTACGGGTTTTGAAAGCATCGCCCGCGCGAAACTCAGCTTGCCTTTTTCTCAGATGATATCCTTCGAACCATGGATGAAGGGCAATAGGCAGATTCCATTTTCCTAGATATTCGGAAAGTGTTTCACCCGGTGCTTCACTGCAGACTATTAAGTAAGGTACGAGCAAACGAACTGGGTTCTCAGACATGTAAATGCCTCGAAGATTTGTTAAGTAATAGAGCCCAGTATTGATTGGCGACTCCATGTTGTCTTGTGCACTACGATCAGATAACAGGTATACTTGAAAAAAGAGACAGCATTGGTCGTATATTTTTTACTATTGCAAAATCGATTTTCTGTCACTGAGTGACCATCTTCAGTGCTAGAAGTTAATTTTTTTTTAACTTCTAGCACTGAAGATGGTCACTCAGTGACAGAAAATCGATTTTGCAATAGTAAAAAATATACGACCAATGCTGTCTCTTTTTTCAAGAGCCCAGTATGTTGTCCTCGACGGCGCGTCTTCATCAGAGACGTATCATGAAGTGTGCCCCAGGGACGTGTGATAGGACCGATATTATTCTCTATATACATAAACGATCTGACGGACAGATGAGCAGCAATCTGATGCTGTTTCACGATGATGCTGTGGTGTACGGAAAGGTGTCATCGTTGAGTAACGGTAGGATACAAGATAACAAAATTTCTAGTTGGTGAGATGAATGGCAGCTTGCTCTAAATTTAGAAAAATGTAAGTTAATGCAGATGAGTAGGAAAAACAATCCCGCAATGGTCGAATACAGCTTTAGTAGCAATTTGCTTAACACAGCCACATCGATTAAATATCTAGGAGTTAAGTTGTAAAGCGATAGGAAATAGAACGAGCACTTAAGGACGGCAGTAGCGAAGGTAAATGATCTATCTGGGTATAACGGGTGAATTTAGGAAAGTGTGGTTCATCTGAGAAGGAGACCGTGTATATAAAGTAGCGCGATCTATTCTTGAGTACGCACGAGGTCGAATTAGAGGAAGACATCGAAACAATTCAGAAGCTGGCTGCTAGATTTGTTACTAGTATATTCGATCATCACGCAAGTGTTACAGAGATGCTTCGTGAACTCAAGTGGAAGACGGCGTTCTTTTCGAGAAACACTAATCAGAAAATTTAGAGAACTGGTGTTTGAAGCTGACTGCAGAACGTTCCTACTGCCCCCAAAATACATTCTTCGTAAGGATCACGAAGACAAGGAAAAAGAAATTAAGTTTCGTACGGAGGCATATATATAGAGTTGTTTCTCCCTTGCTCTGCTTGTGAGTGGAACAGGAAAGGAAATGACTAGTAGGGGCCAAGGTACCCTGCCATGCACCACACAGTATGTATGTAGATGTGGATGGAGATAATAAATTACAGAGATATACATGCACTGGTACAAAACAATCATTTTTGTTTTATATTTTATGTATATTTGTTATAAAAATCTTAATTTATATAAATTAATTTTATGAAAGGAAATACGTTTTAGAATATTTTGTTTCCACCGTTTGATTAAAATTTATTCCATCGATAATTTGGATGTGTAAGAAACACACGCACACACAATCG
Source organism: Schistocerca nitens (assembly GCF_023898315.1). Lineage (NCBI taxonomy): Eukaryota > Metazoa > Arthropoda > Insecta > Orthoptera > Acrididae > Schistocerca > Schistocerca nitens. The sequence goes on from NC_064615.1 coordinate 797,188,898, forward strand.
TTATTTGTACACTGTTACTTCAGAAGGGAATCGATAATTATTTAACTGAACTCTGTGTACGAAAATGACCAAATGAACTGATCAGTACTACTGCTGACAAATGAAGAGACTGATACCGATGAAATGAGCAACGTGTCCATGTACCTCAGTGAGGAAGCGGTCTGGTTTTCGTGCTGCCACAGTAGTCTTATGTCTTATGTCTTGAGTGGCAGTCTGGGTAACATAGGAAGTGCGCACGCATCACTGTCGCACTTGAGCAACCACACCCCTGTCGTTCTAGAAACGGTAGTAGTATGAGCTGGACAAATTTAGCCCGGCTTTGTGTTCTCTCAACAAATACCAGAGGTTTTCAGTTATTGAAGGCTTGGGCTGTGTGTCGGTCTTTGTCATATTGTAGCAGTTCCCGTTTTCTTGACCAACACTGCGCTTAAGACGCCAAAGCCAACTTTGGACCAATCTCTAAACACAATATCACAAATCAAACGCTTCCTTGCTATCATGGCCAATACATCGAACCCTATAGTGATCCTAGCTTGTGTCTTTCGGGATCTGTGCAAAACTCGATCGTGTCGCACTTGATGTGGTACGACGGTACCTAACGGTTATTGCTCGGTAGAGGCTCATCCTAAAGAGCACCCATACGAGCAAACCAGCAGCGTCTTCATCTGTCTTTACTCGTACTGTAGGTACCTGAGCTATGCACGGCTCTGTTTAAAAGAACATCTCGACGTAGTCATAGGGCTAACTCGCTGCAAATAATAATCTGTAGCTATGATCCTGCAGTCAAGTTGTCCATGGATTGGCTAGAATTACGAATTAATAAAATACGCAGAAATATATAATAAAGGATTTTTAACGAACTGTTTTTCGATCTTAAAGCAAATCAAAATGTAAATAACTTAATTACAGATCACTGATGATGCTTTTCCTCAACAAAGCGAAACGCGTCTGATGAAAAAATCACGCATTTTTGTAGTTGCAACGACGGAACAAAAATACCCTCAAGAATTGTAAAACAGCTACGGACAATATGGCCACACAAATGAAGAAGAAAATGGATAATTTAATAAAAAGCGTTCTATTCTAACGTCTGTAACTCATGTAAACCGAAGAGGATTATGTTGAATAATGTTTATTCAAGAAAGGACATCTCAAATGGGAAGTTGTGATACGATTTTCAATTAAAATATAGGCAGAAATACCCTTATCAAATACAGTAAAGTACGTTGACAGCGTTACGAGAATGGTAGCAAATTCCCCAGACTAAATAATCATCAAAGATACGCGAAAACCAAGTCCATTTCGTGATCACGATACAGGAAAAATTCAACAGCTCAAAACAGTTCAGAGTTCAACATAATGATTTACAAATTAACACACGCGATACAGAGAATAGTAACTCACACTCCGTCTGTCCTAAGATCCGTCAATCAAGCGGCAAAAATCCTACTCTTGATCGCATTCAAACCACTCGAAATGTAAATCTGCCCAGAATTTAGAGTATGGTAGCGGCCGTTCACGCCCAGAATCAAATACCTCCACGACCGAATCAAGCACGCTACCGCAAGCGTGTCTGTCTTCTTCAAGAACTCGTCATAAAGCGTCTAGAATTGGTCCCATGAGCTCTTCACTCGAGAAGTCTCAGTCCCCACTTGGCTCCCGTAGTGTTCCGTTTCTATCTGTTTTTCCGCTGGGTGAAGACCATCCCCACCAAAATTCGTCGTCCTTAATCTCTATACACATGAACTGACTCAAATTAGCCACTTTCCAAGGCTAAACTAACGTATTACTTCAATATATAAATAAAAGTAACGTTGTAAACATTCAGTTATACCAGGATCATTTACAAAACATATACACTATGTGATCAAAAGTATCCGGACACCCCCCAAAAAATACGTTTTTCGTATTAGGTGCATTGTGATGCCACCTACTGCCAGATACTCCATATCAACGACCTCAGTAGTCATTATACATCGTGAGAGGGCAGAATGGGGCGCTCCGCGGAACTTCTGGACTCGTGGTCAGGTGATTGAGTGTCACTTGCGTCATCCGTCTGTATGCGAGATTTCCACACTCCTAAACATCCTTAGGCCCATTGTTTCCGATGTGATAAGTGAAGCGGAAACGTGAGGGGACACGTACAGCACAAAAGCATACAGGCCGACCTTGTCTGTTGACTGACACAGACCGCTGACACTTGAAGAGGGTCATAAAGTGTAATAGGCAGGCATCTATCCAGACTAAAACACAGGAATTCCAAACTGCATCAGGATCCACCGCAAGTGCTATGACAGTTAGGCGGGACGTGAGAAAACTTGGATTTCATGGTCGAGTGGCTGCTCATAAGCCACACATCACGCCGGTAAATGACAAACGACGCTTCGCTTGGTGAAATGAGCGTAAACTTTGAACGATTGAACAGTGGAAGACCGTTGTGTGGAGTAACGAATCAGAGTACACAATGTGGCGATTCGATGGCAGGGTGTGGGTATGGCGAATGCCCGGTGAACGTCATCTGCCAGCGGATGTAGTGCCAACAGTAAAATTCAGAGGCGGTGGTTTTATGGTGTGGTCGCGTTTTTCATGGAGGGGCTTGCACCCCTTGTTGTTTTTATGGTACTATCACAGTACAGGCCTACATTGATGTACGCTTCCCACTGTTGAAGAGCAATTCGGGGATGGCGATTGCATCTTTCAACACGATCGAGCACCTGTTCATAATGCACGGCCTGTGCCGGAATGGTTACACGACAGTAACATCCCTGTAATGGATTGACCTGCTCGGAGTCCTAACCTGAATCCTATATAACACCTTTGGGAGGATGTTTTGAAACGCCAACTTCTTGCCAGGCCTCACCGACCGATGTCATTACCTCTCCTCAGTGCAGCACTCCGTGAAGAATGGGCTTCCATTCCCCAAGAAACCTTCCAGCACCAGATTGAACGTAAGCCGGCGAGAATGGAAGCTGTCATCAATGCTAAGGGTGGGCCAACACCATATTGAATTGCAGCATTACTGATGGAGGGCGCCTCGAACTTGTAAGTCATTTTCAGCCAGGTGTCCGGATACTTTTGATCACACAGTGTAAATAATAGGTGGTTCATGAATAAACAAGCTGGCATTCTTGCTCAAGTGGGCTCATGATAAATGACAACAGATTGTCGTTAAACATCTTTTAAGCAATTATTTATACCTTCTTGACAGAAGCATCTTATTTGTTGAAACCAAATAAGTCATTTTTTTACACTTTTCAGGAGAAAGAAAACTGAATACTGCCATATGTATTATTGCCACATTACTGGAATTTTTCACAACTGAAAGTGACTTCATTCTGCTTTTACTGAGAGAGAAATAACTAACTTAGAATATATCATTCCGATATTTAATGGTTACAAAGTTTTTTGACTTATTTGGTTTCAACTATTTATAAACACATTTTTTGCTTTTTTAGAATTTAATTACATGAACACTTCATAACGCAATAGCATGATCTGACAAAACAGAACAAACTGAATTATTTTAACAGCAATAATGATTAACTGTACATTAGCTACAACTTTAGTCAATCTCTGGCCAAGAAAGCACTTCTTCATAGAATTATCTCTTTACAGCAGGGACATATTCAATTACTTTCTTCACATCTTCCATTTTCATTCTGGATAAAGGTACTTGGTGTGTTGGGTAGGCCATTGGAATGCTGTCCATTAATCCTGGAATGATGGGCTCATGTCTTTTCCTTAAGCGAAAATTATGTCTTACTAATCCATCGGTATACGGAAGGCCAACCACCTCTCCTCTCTTATGGTACTGAATTTCTTTTAAGCTAATCGGAACGAAGATTTTTTTTTATTTTGTTGTTCTGTCACTATCTCACTCGAAACAATACTTTTTCTAAAATATTTTGCCCACCAGTTGTCGAAATCTAGTACTTCCTCTCCATTATCTACTTTTACTATCACATACCTTATACTGCTTACTATCAGTTCCATGTATCCATAAGGGGTGTAAATGCGGTCATGAGTTTTTATTTTCCTCATATATTGTCTAAAGTCGCGATCACACGGGAAGAATTTGAGTATTATGCTCTTGAGTATTCCTGCTTGAACCATTCCCATACACATGCGTTTAAAGGTGTGATTTTTGTTCTGACCGAAACAGCCATCAGAAAAAGAAATAAGATCAGTCACATTTTTACTAAGATCGTTTTTTATGTAATCGGAAACGAAAGAAGCTACTTCGTTTGCTTCTTTCTTTCCTAAGCCTTCATGGTACAAGTACACAGTGGAGTGTTCAGTTTTCAAATCGCGTCTGCTGAAACAGTACACCCACAGTTGGCGCAGATAGAATACCTGTTGGACCGGAATATGTGGAAGCGGCAAGATTTGCATGTAATCAGAAACCATGTCTTACACAGTATCAATAAATTGGGCTCTTCTCTTGGCACCCCGAAGTGAGTTGTAAAATTTAGAACTACCGCGCTTATGAACATTTAATTCCGCTCTGGTGACAAGCTCGGCTCTTTCACGTAAATGTGGGCTTTTCAGTTTAAGTTCAATCTCTTCGCATTTACAACAGACATCCACTTTGAGTCTGCCAAAGGAATAATTAAAATCGTCCCGATAATATTTACGACAAACATCATACACTCCTGGAAATGGAAAAAAGAACACATTGACACCGGTGTGTCAGACCCACCATACTTGCTCCGGACACTGCGAGAGGGCTGTACAAGCAATGATCACACGCACGGCACAGCGGACACACCAGGAACCGCGGTGTTGGCCGTCGAATGGCGCTAGCTGCGCAGCATTTGTGCACCGCCGCCGTCAGTGTCAGCCAGTTTGCCGTGGCATACGGAGCTCCATCGCAGTCTTTAACACTGGTAGCATGCCGCGACAGCGTGGACGTGAACCGTATGTGCAGTTGACGGACTTTGAGCGAGGGCGTATAGTGGGCATGCGGGAGGCCGGGTGGACGTACCGCCGAATTGCTCAACACGTGGGGCGTGAGGTCTCCACAGTACATCGATGTTGTCGCCAGTGGTCGGCGGAAGGTGCACGTGCCCGTCGACCTGGGACCGGACCGCAGCGACGCACGGATGCACGCCAAGACCGTAGGATCCTACGCAGTGCCGTAGGGGACCGCACCGCCACTTCCCAGCAAATTAGGGACACTGTTGCTCCTGGGGTATCGGCGAGGACCATTCGCAACCGTCTCCATGAAGCTGGGCTACGGTCCCGCACACCGTTAGGCCGTCTTCCGCTCATGCCCCAACGTCGTGCAGCCCGCCTCCAGTGGTGTCGCGACAGGCGTGAATGGAGGGACGAATGGAGACGTGTCGTCTTCAGCGATGAGAGTCGCTTCTGCCTTGGTGCCAATGATGGTCGTATGCGTGTTTGGCGCCGTGCAGGTGAGCGCCACAATCAGGACTGCATACGACCGAGGCACACAGGGCCAACACCCGGCATCATGGTGTAGGGAGCGATCTCCTACACTGGCCGTACACCACTGGTGATCGTCGAGGGGACACTGAATAGTGCACGGTACATCCAAACCGTCATCGAACCCATCGTTCTACCATTCCTAGACCGGCAAGGGAACTTGCTGTTCCAACAGGACAATGCACGTCCGCATGTATCCCGTGCCACCCAATGTGCTCTAGAAGGTGTAAGTCAACTACCCTGGCCAGCAAGATCTCCGGATCTGTCCCCCATTGAGCATGTTTGGGACTGGATGAAGCGTCGTCTCACGCGGTCTGCACGTCCAGCACGAACGCTGGTCTAACTGAGGCGCCAGGTGGAAATGGCATGGCAAGCCGTTCCACAGGACTACATCCAGCATCTCTACGATCGTCTCCATGGGAGAATAGCAGCCTGCATTGCTGCGAAAGGTGGATATACACTGTACTAGTGCCGACATTGTGCATGCTCTGTTGCCTGTGTCGATGTGCCTGTGGTTCTGTCAGTGTGATCATGTGATGTATCTGACCCCAAGAATGTGTCAATAAAGTTTCCCCTTCCTGGGACAATGAATTCACGGTGTTCTTATTTCAATTTCCAGGAGTGTATTTTTCTTTACAATCTGCATATTTGTCACTGAACGTACTGTGCATAATCCACGTATTTATTTCAGAGTTTAAATATGTTACTTTTTTGTGAATAATGTGAGGTTTTTGTGGGGAGAGACTTTATATGCTCATGAATGAGTGCAAGAGTATTGTCTGGTGTCTTCTTGGTTTCGGGTTTTTGCCGCGTTTGTCAACTAGTGTGATTCCTCAAGCAACAATTTACAGATTCAAAACACGCAGGAATTCGTCATTGCATGTACATTCAGGAAAGCTTTCTTACAAACCAGTTTCCTTTCACTTCCAAGTATTATACGCTAATGAAACGTTGCATCCCTACCGTTTTCACAACATTCTGGATGCGATTTCCGAGGACGCTGTGCTTTACTTCCTTTGTTTCAATAAGGCGTTGCAAATTTAAGTCCTGGGCATCTTCGATAGGAAGATCAAGAAATTTTGCCAAAATATTATTACGCTGAATTACGTAAGTGGAATCATAACATTACATTCTGCAGCTGAAAGGAAATCAATAATATAAGATTAGTATTGCTAGTAATATTAATATTGATTTCCTACGATTGTTCCATGAAAGATTAATATTTACCTGCAAGATTCTCTAACTGCTTTTCCTGGAACATAATCTCCTCTGTAATTTCCATAAGGCAGTCCTTTGATACGAGCTGTCTTTACCTTATTTCTATCATAATCTGCACTACTATTCTTCCTTTCTTCCTTTTTGCAGCCATAGTAATACAACCAACTGTCGCTCAATGAACATTAACAGTGACTGTTAGTGTCACAGCAAAGGAAGTGGATAATTTTATCAACAGTGTGTAGTATTGGAGGACACTAGATACTGTGCGGGAACGAGCAGCATCTGTTGAAACGAAATAAGTCAGTGACTTATTTGGTTTCAACAACAAACAGCGGAGAGAGCACCACCTTTTCTACCATTTGTAGGAGCATGACGTGTTTCATTTCAACACCAATTGATAGGCTATACTCTTAAATGTACTATTCAGTTAAAAAACGAAAATTGAAAATTTTGTCTTATTTGGTTTCAATAATTTGCGATTCAGTTGTAGTGTCCGCTAACACATGCGATTGACCACTTTTAAATTAGGACATTTTTAATAGCACTTGGAATCAACATTTAAATAAAGTTACTGGCAAAATAGTAAACAGTTCATTAAATAAAAACACAAATATATAAAACATGCGATGCTGATGCCGTGTTCATTTGCTGTGTAAATGTGGAGAAAACGATTTTCTGACAAATATTTACGTAATAAAAAGACATAAAAACGTAATAAATCAAGAAATAAAATAAATACAGATACGTAGCTTTCAGAGATGATAGCTATAGTGCAATTACATCAGCGGAGATACCGTTGGTTGAAATCGCATTAAGCTATTAAATTTTGTTAATTCCGAGGTTCGTTGTGAAAATGTTTATTCGCTGTAAGATATCAGCTTCTGTAGTTTTAAAGATATTGAGATATTGCTGTGTCATTGGATGCGCCTCATTTTTCTGAGATCGCAAATGTATTCAGATTTGCATTAATATTTGATGTGAATTACTGTCGAAGTTTTTGTTAATCATGTCTTTTGCATTCTTGTGCAGGTATTTCCATAGCAAGTTTCATCCCCTAACAAATATTTCTTTATCCAAACCGAGAAGTGAAATACCAATTTTCATAAATTTAGCTTTAAAATTTTTTTAATGTAACGAAATAATTTCTTAAAAATTTTCATCTCATATTGCACTCCCTTAGAGGTTGAATTTCCAGAAACACTGAAACATGTACTTTTTTTTAATTTCTAACCGGTAAGTCAAATACCAGTTGTCACAGATGTAGCCTTAAAAATCCTTTAGTAATTCTTTAGTAATTATTTATTTTTTAAAAAAAATTACCAACTATTTTATCCCCTTATTTGCTGAATTTCCAAAAACGCTGAAATACGCACTTTTTATTTTCTGGCTCAGCAAGCAAATACCAGGTTTCGTAGTTCTACGTTCAAAATTTCCTTAATAGCGACATACTTTCAAAAAGGCCCTATTTCACATCCTTAGGACTGGAATTTCGGACCATCCTTTCTTGAACGATGCCTGCAGTATAAGATCCACACATTCTCCAAACTTCAAGTTCCTATCCTTAGCAGTTGTGGCTGAGCGATGATTAGTCGGTGAATCCGTCTGACCATATTTCACCGTCTGTAACTTAGACATCTTTAAGATTGTCTTACACTCCGCCATTTCTTGAAACACCTCCTGCACGAAGGGCATACGACTAACAGCCGTCAAAATTCCCAGCTTCGGGATTTTCCCCTTTTCCAGCGACGCAGCTAGTCTTTATACCTGGACTCGCTCGTACCGGTCACCTAACTGGAAGCCGGAACTGCCGCGGCTCTGAGACCAGGGTCCGATAGACTTCAACTGTACAACAAATCTTATCTCTTATCAATATTGGGTGGCCGATTAGTTTGCCTAAATATGGGTAACGTTACAGTGGGGAAATACCACTGCTAACCCTGGCTTCGTGCGACTAACGCTGTGGGCACTGAGGATATTTACAATTACAGAAATTTCAGATTTAGTAAAAAGTACAGAGGAAATGGCACTCCTGCATATGTTTATAATTTAATTTGTAATGAAAGTGTGTACTGCTCTGCAAAACTTAAGGACGAGACAGATAAAGTATCACAACGTATTGACTACTGGGTGGAAAGAAATGAAAGTGCGGGAGCATGTTGCCAGAGGTCTCCCAGTCGTGCGCCTGACGTCACATGACTATAACGGGACACAAGGCAGTTTAAGGAAAGGGAAAAGACAGTGTTTGTCGATCAGTGAGCAGTTCCGGTGCACTGTGGTGGTGTTCCTCATTACGAAACGACTCAGAGACAACATCTGGATAACTTCACACCACAAGGAATAATCAGGACGAAGTTTGACGAATGTAGCCCAAGAGTTTGGTATTACTTTCAGCATTGTTCCACGTGCAATAGGAAGCGTTCCAAACCACAGGCAATGCTGCCCCAAGGAGAGGAGGTGGTCGATCATGGTCAGCTACAGCAGCAGTCGTCCACTACATTGTGCAACTTGCAAGAAGGGACTCGCGTCAAACATGGGATGCAACTGTAACCACATTTAAGAGGACTGCAAGGCACGCAGTTTCACGCTCCACAGCGACACGGTGACTGCATAGGAGTCGTATCCTTGCCTAACGATCAGTACGTTGTATTCCGTTGACACCCGCAGATCGGTGGCACCGTTTACGATGGTGCCAAGACCAACGAGAAGTGAGGTCGCGTGCTGTTCTCGGGTGAGAACAGATTCCTTCTGAGTTGTAATTCTAGATGTACACTCATATAGCGAGAAGTGGGAGCACGTAATGCACCCAGAAACATCATCGATCATGATCGGTTTTGTGATCAATGTGTTGTGGTGTGGGGTAGCATAATGTTGCATTAGCGTACAGACCTCCGAATCTTTGAACACGCACATTCACTAGCGTACAGACCTCCGAATCTTTGAACACGCACATTCACTGGCCAACGACAATGTCACACTGTACTCCTTACCCATTTGCATCTTTTGAGCGGTGCATTTGGCTGTGACTTCATTTTCATGGATGACAATGCACAGCTGCATCAGACAGTGCAGACGGAGGAGCCTTTGGAACAAATGGGCTTCCCATTCCCTTTACTTAAATCCAGTGGGGCATGGGGAGAAGTACTGCACCACGTCCACAAGCACTAAAGACCATCCAGCAGTTATCAGCCGCTCTGGCGGAGAAATGAAACCCCTAACATAGCAGATCCTTACCATCCATGTGGCCAGCATGGTACCACGTTACAGACAGTGCACTGCCATCCGTGGTGATCACCCAACCTATTAGGATCCGTGTCCCACGTTTTGTATTGTTCTGGAGACCATCAAAATTGCAGTAACTTATGTGTAATTATTGCCTTTGAATGTTCGCCAGCTTAGCTGAGTGGTAACGTGTTTGCCTACCATATAACGGGCTCAGGTTCGATTCCCGACCGGGCTGGGGAATTTCTCCGCTCGTGCCTCGTGCCCTCAACGTCAACACTCAAGTCACCCAATGTGGCGTCACCTGAACTGGCACTCGGCGATCGAACTCCCCTGGAAAGAGCTTCCTGGCCAACAATGTCACAAGATCAAATCATTTCATTTTGTCTGTGAATAAAAGTGTGATTTCTGTTCGTCTGACTACGTGTTTCTTTCAGTTTCCTCCTGTACTAGCCTACAGTTATTCCTACGTATGGTCCAAGTTTCAACGAGCTACGTTTCTTGGTAGTGACATATCATGTGGATGTTGCTTTCGTCGTTAAGTTTTGCACACCAATGTACATGCCTCCATTCGCTGAGGGTGTCTCTCTTGCCTGATCTGTAAGTTTCCTTGATTGCGTCTTGAAAGTTCGTTAACCAAACGAATTTATCGTATGTAACACAAATTTACACGAAGTCTTGAGCGCAATGGAGCAGATGAAACGTATCCGTGCTGAGAAATTCCTCATCTGCAAATGTGTTCAACAAATGCGTCCAGCAAACAAATGTGTCAAGGTCTTCCATGTCTCCCGCTCCACGTGGAAAGGCTATCGAAGAACGTCATTTTGCAGGGTACCAGGGCACAAGGCAGTTCAGGTAAATGAATTAGCGGATCTGGCAGCCAAGGAAGCATGTAATCTTTATCAGGCGGGACAGTGTCCCTCTGCGTGATATATCATCAGTGTTGAGACATTGGGTAACTTATCGGTGGGAAGAAGAACGGCTGAAAGTGACAGGCAGTACTCTACGCTTGGTGTAACGAACTACTCGTCCGAGATATACCTCCTTTCGGCTGCTGAGGTGAGATGAAATACTACTTCGGATAGAACAGAGTCCGGCTTCCCGCTCCTGTGAGAGGACCATCCAGTGAGCAGCGATTTTGTTGTACAGATTCCAGCACCTATCATTTTAAAAGAATGTATTTTGTATTTGGATATGAAGTCATAGGATAGTTTACTAGCACATCTGTCCACTATTTTAGCTGACGATGAAGCGAATGTTTTCCTAATTTTAAGGTGTTATGAAGTGTCTGACGTGCTCCCTAAACTTTCAGAGAAAAGGGTTTAATCTATTGGTTCACTCTGTGTCTTTCATAAGTGACCAGCCAACCATACTTTCCTGAGTTTTTTTAGCCTGTGCTCTGTTGTTCGGTTAGGCTTTTAACAGCACGTTTTTTAACATTGAAAAAGTTGACAATTTTACATTCTATGTGATTGAGTATGACTGGGTGCATAACGTTGCTGAAAAAATGTGAGAATGATTTTAATTTTGAATGATAATGTATGTTAAGCATTTTTAGTTTAAAATCCTTTAACCACATTCATGTCAAACTATTTTGGCAACGGCACTAATGACGTCGCTTTTGAGCCCCTACATTCAAACACGCAGACACACTATCACTCACTCACTCACTCACTCACACACACACAATAACTTTGTGCTTTTTTCGTTTGCGATTAGTTAACACAATCCCAGTATGAACGTAACTGCCGTTGACTGCCAGGCCCATGATCACATCCATGTAAGCATTCGTTGGATCACCACCATCAACACTGATAAAAAATGGTTCAAATGGCTCTGAGCACTATGGGACTCAACTGCTGAGGTCATTAGTCCCCTAGAACTTAGAACTAGTTAAACCTAACTAACCTAAGGACATCACAAACATCCATGCCCGAGGCAGGATTCGAACCTGCGACCGTAGCGGTCCTGCGGTTCCAGACTGCAGCGCCTTTAACCGCACGGCCACTTCGGCCGGCCAACACTGATAGTCAGTCGACAACTCATGAGCAGTTTGTTGCGTATTTCTCCAGGTGGACCAGCTAGCCCCCATCGAGTCCGCAATACGAGCTCGCTGAATATGAGTAAATTGCACACGTTGTGCTCTTCGCGACCGTGATGGCCTATCTGTAATGTTTATAGCGTTAGAGACCGTCGTTACAGGTTCGATGTTAATAATGCTCACTAACTGCTTGCTACTTCATCTATAGCACATTAGTAAACTCACTGCCATTGCTACCATCTACGAGGGCGTTCTGAAAAGCAATGGCTCTGATTTTATATGTGAAAATCCTTAAAGCTTTTTCAATAAGACGAAGGTTATTAACATTCTACATCTCTATTTTCTCCCAAAGAGAGACCGGTTTGTTGATACCGTCATTATAGAATGTTATGATTTCGCTGCCGGTGCCACGTCCTCGCCTTTGCTTGCACCGCTCTATCACTATCAAAGGATGTCCTCGAAGGTGTTCTTTAAGTTTTCGAAACAGGTGCAAACAGTCGGGACTGTGTGGAGGACGATCGACGGCAGTAAACCCAAGGCGTCGTATTGCTGCAGATGTCGCAGCGCTCGTGTGTCATTATAGAATGTTATGATTTCGTTGGCGGTGCCACATCCTCGCCTTTGCTTGCACCGCTCTATCACTATCAAAGTGAAGTCCTCGGAGGTGTTCTTTAAGTTTTCGAAACAGGTGCAAACAGTCGGGACTGTGTGGAGGATGATCGACGACAGTAAACCCAAGGCGTCGTATTGCTGCAGATGTCGCAGCGCTCGTGTGTGTTCTGGCATTGTCATGCTGAAGGAGAGGCTGCTCCGTGTGGGCGAACTCTCCTGTCTTCAGTTGAAACTTCCGGGCTGAGAGGCCGTGGTCGATGTATAAAATTTCTACCTGACGTTTCATCTCCATATGCGGGAGACATCTTCTGAGGTCGTCCGGCTACTGCCACTGAGGCTCCAGGTACTCTCGCATTTATAGAGCGCATAGAGGGCACCACCATTCGTCGCGTGATGCCGACGGTATGCCTATCTTTGGAAGGCGTCATCATTCTCGATTAAGAGTAATCGATATTCATTCTGCTGGCGCAACGTCGACATCCATATTTTGTCCAACTTTAAAACTTCCTCTTTTCTATTAAAATTGTTATGGTGTTTGTGAATTTCTATTGCTTCTCTACACATGCGCGCATGATAATGGGATGTTCGTGTTAGAACGCTTGTCTCATTAAATTTAATTTCGTGATTTCCATCTCGAAAAACATGCTCAGCTACGGCCGATTTTTCGATGTGTCCTAAGCGACAGTTTCTTTTATGTTCGGCTTTTCGTTGTTCCAATATATACTTGTCCACAACAACATGCAATTTTGTATACCCCAGGTGTTGCTAGGGGATGTCGGGCGTCTTTTGCAGTTCTTAAATATTCCTTAATCTTCTTGACGGGTCTGAAGATTGTTTCGATCCCATACTTGGCCAGAACTTTCCCGATACGGTCCGTGACCTTATTAATGAAAGGTAGGAAAACTTTTGCAGTAGGTGACTGTTGTTGCTCTGGACTTCTGGCTTCTTTTCTTCTTTGGTGGAGGGCTAGATCAATTCCCTTGCTGGTATATCCGTTTTTCATAAAGGCTGACCGTAGGTGATCCAGTTCATCTTGTAAGTGAGCCGGCTCGCAGATTTTGTTGGCTCTGTCCACCAAGGTTTTCATGACACCTCTCTTTTGCCTAAGATGATGGTTAGATTCCTTGTGAAGGTATCGATCCGTGTGAGTGTTCTTTCTATATACCTTGTGGCCCAGCGTCCCATCCACCCGTTTAATTACCGACACATCCAGGAAATTGAGTTGACCGTTGCTCTCTTTCCCCATCGTAAACTGTATCTTCGGGTTAATGCTGTTCAGATGCACAAAGAAGACATCCAACTCTTCTTCACCATGAGTCCACAATACAAATGTGTCATCAACATAGCGATACCATTTAGCAGGCTTTTTACTGGCAGTCTGCAGCGCTCGCTGTTCGAAGATCTCCGTAAACAAATTGGCAACAGCTGGGCTGAGAGGGCTTCCCATCGCCACCCCGTCGATCTGTTCATAAAACTCGTTGTTATACTGGAAATAAGTTGTCGTCAGGCATATGGATGTCGACGTTGCGCCAGCAGAATGACAATCGATTACTCTTAATCGAGAATGATGACGCCTCCCAAAGATAGGCATACCGTCGGCATCACGTGACGAATGGTGGTGCCCTCTATGCGGTCTATAAATGCGAGAGTACCTGGAGCCTTAGTGGCAGTAGCCGGATGACCTCAGAAGATGTCTCCCGCAATGGAGACGAAACGTCAGGTAGAAATTTCATACATCGACCACGGCCTCTCAGCCCGGAAGTTTCAACTGAAGACAACACCGGCCGTGAAAGCCTACGTTGTATGATTGAACTCTACTGTGCTTAGAAATTCGATTACAGCACGCTCTCTCGCGTGCCAACATAGTTGCGTGACGCGCGCCATGTTACACGCTACAATTCGGAGAGCTCTGGCGGTAGATGGTTGCAGTTTGCTTCAGCGAAGCGGGAAAGTCGACGCAGTGAGCCTGCGCGGCCCGCCCGGGCCGTAGCGACGACGGCCGGGCGAGCCTCGACTCGCGCTGCCCGGTCAGCCGGTAGGGCGACAGCTAGGTCCGTCACATCCTAAGGCTAATTAAAGCTAGGGATGAAGGATTTGCTTTTCAGCATTGCCTTCAGCGTCAGAGGGTGGTAAGAATTTGTGTTCTTCTTTATTGATGCGTGGAACGAGATAACTTGCCTGGTTAGTTCTGGATAGCTGTCAGGGAAGACGTCTTAAAGATGGGAGGCCGCTGCGTTATGTATCAAACAACGCGATGGGCCGCCGATGGCGCTCTCGTGGTTCCTGTGGTGCCCCTAGAGTCCATATAAGGGGACTCGTCGACAGATGCATCTTCTTATGCCTCTGGAGCACCTCTAATACTTCTGCCGCGTCATGGAGGTAGCGGTGAGGAAATTCTGGATGTACATGGAACACCCGGAGCAACATCTTATTGGTTCAAAAAATAGTTCAAATGGCTCTGAGCATCTATGGTCATCAGTCCCCTAGAACTTAGAACTACTTAAACCTAACTACCCTAAGCACATCACACAACACCCAGTCATCACGAGGCAGAGAAAATCCCTGACCCCGCCGGGAATCGAACCCGGGAACCCGGGTGCGGGAAGCGAGAACGCTACCGCACGACCACGAGCTGCGGACGTAACATCTTATTCTGTAAGAACTGCAGGCGTTGGATGTGAGTCGCTGCAGCGCCACCCAACACTTCACAGGCGTGGTCGAAGACAGGGCGGAAGTACAACCGGTAAATAAGAGGACCATTCGCAATGGATAAGTCGGAGCGTTCATTGATGAGGGAGTACAGCGCCCCCAGCCGCTGCTGAATCTTCTTGCGGAGGTCTTCGTCATGGCGTCACCAGGTGAGCCGCTTGTCCATGACGACGCCCAGGTAGCGGACGGAGAGTTGCCACTCGAGTTCTGTGCCGTAAAACCGGAGTTGGCGGCAGGGCATACTATGCTTCCAGGTGAAGATAATAGACTGCATCTTCCCCGGGTTGAAACTAATCCTCCGTTGGGCAGCCCAGTCTTCCAGCGCATTGCAGGCACTCTGAAGTCGCGGAACAAGGACTTCCCACCATCGGTTAAGAGAAAAGAGCATTGTGTCGTCGGCATATATGGCTCGTTCGACCATTGGCACTGCAGGCAAGTCCGACGTGTAGACGGTATAAAGGAGCCGGCCGGTGTGGCCGTGCGGTTCTAGGCGCTTCAGTTTGGAACCGCGTGACCGCTATGGTCGCAGGTTCGAATCCTCCCTCGGGCATGGATGTGTGTGATGTCCTTAGGTTAGTTAGGTTTAAGTAGGTCTAAGTTCTAGGGGACTGATGACCACAGTTGTTATGTCCCATAGTGCTCAGAGCCATTTGAACTATTTTTTGGTATTAAGGACCAGTCCAAGGACCGATCTCTGTGGAACTCCTGCTTTGATCTGACGGGCCGTGGAGGTGGCATCGGCGATCCGGATCGCGAGCGTTCGCTGCTGCAGATAGGAAGCAACGAGCTTCACATACGCCTTCGGGAAGTCTAAATTGTGCAGCTTCCAGATAAACCCACAGTGCCACAAGCAGTCAAATGTTTTGGTTGGTTGGTTGGTTTTGGGGAAGGAGACCAGACAGCGTGGTCATCGGTCTCATCGGATTAGGGAAGGATGGGAAAGGAAGTCGGCCGTGCCCTTTCAGAGGAACCATCCCGGCATTTGCCTGGAGTGATTTAGGGAAATCACGGAAAACCTAAATCAGGATGGCCGGACGCGGGATTGAACCGTCGTCCTCCCGAATGCGAGTCCAGTGTCTTACCACTGCGCCACCTCGCTCGGTGTCAAATGTTTTGGTAACACCCAGCAGCACTGCACTACAGAACTCACGGCGGTTGAAAGTGGCAGTGATGTATTCGACCACCTGCAGGATTTGTTGCGTGGTGGAGTGACCACTCCTAAAACCAAACTGCTCCACTGGTAAGATGTTCCGCTGGTCGAGAATGGTATGGAGGCGACGGATTTGAAGGTGCTGAAACAGCTTACTAACATGGGGAAGCAGACTGGTGGAGCGACAACTCGACTGGTGCCTGCGATTCTTGCCAGGCTTAGGAAAGGCCGTCACGAGGGAGTGCTTCCAGGAGGAGGGGTAGATGGCCAAGCAGAAGATCCAGTTGAAGATGGCGGTGAGGTGGACGATGGCCGACCAGGGCAGATGCTTGAGGACCTTCCCAGCGACATCATCAGCCTCTGGGGCATTATGGGGTTGGCCTCAGCCTCATCATCCTGAAGGAGCGTTGTGACGTCTCGTTCGATGGTGGCGACACACTGGAGGTCCAGGCGATCATGAAGGGGCTGGAAATTTTGTTCAAACGTGTCTGCCAGCATGTTAGAATGGTCTTCAGGGCTGTAAGCTGTCCGGTCGTCCGAAGTTAAAGGCAGGATCCTCGTCCTTCTGTTGGTAAAGAAGCGGACTGCCTGCCAGCCGAGTGGGTCCGGTGTGAAAGAATGCAACTTGTTGGCCCACAGCCCATTCTTGTAAGCGACGATGCCAGCCTTGATATCACAGCGGAGCTGGTTGATGTGGCGCTTGAGGGCTCCATCCTGAGTGATATGCCACTCTCTGCACAGCCGATTCCACGTCCTAATGGCAGCAAGGATGTCCTGTGGCAGGCCAGGTGGGGGAGTGGCAAAGTGGAGGGCATCGATTATGGCCTCGGAAAGACAGTCCATAGAGTCAGCGTCGAGTTCTGCAGCAGCAGTGACGGCGTCAACAGAGAAATCGATATGATCTCAAAAGGCATCGGAGTTCGTACATCGAAGATTGAGATGGCCAGGAAGATGCACTGGGGCGACATTCAGCCGGAAGAGGACAGGCAGGTGGTTAGAGTTAAGACTGTGGATGACCTCCGCATCCATGAAGTGCGGTATCCCCTTCGTGATGGCGATATTAAGGACATGCGCCGCGCCAGGGGAGGGGTAGCACCTTGGTACCTCTGGGCCACAAGCATGGGCGTTGGCCTCTTCCACTGCTTGCAGGAGGCAGCGTCCACTCGCGTTGATGACGAGCGAGTTCTAGGTGGCATGATTGGAACTGAGGTCGCCGGCCAGGAAAGTTTCCCAGGATGGCGGAAAGCGTCTGGGCGTCGTCAAGGTTCAACAGCCGCCGAGGGCTGCGGAAGACGGTGATGAATGTGATGGGCCGCGTCTGGGTGTCCACTAGGACCGCCGTCGCTTCAATGGACTGAGTAGCAGGCGGCTGGACTTCGTGATAGCGAAAAGAGTTGCGAGTAAAGAGGGCAGTGCCCCCACCATGCGTCGGCCGATCTGTCCTGTAGCAGCGGTAATTCGGGACGTTGCTGCGAATCCTGGGATTCAGGAACGTTTCGTTCACCATGCAGATGTCCACGTTACAGTCGACGAGGAACTGGTGTAATATCGGAAGATCGCGAGTAAGGCTGTCGGCATTATAGGCGACAATACTTATATCATCAAGTCTGGGCGCCCTAGCCATGATGAGGAGCTGTAGATACAACTTTAGACGCCATGACGGCTCTGCTGACCGCCGATTCGTTGGTGGCGGCAATAATGGCGGGGAGTTGCGCCAGTTGCCGGCTGACATCGGCAATGGATGACGCAATTTGAGCAAGACAGAGAGTGAAAGTGGCATTTCGAACTAGCATCTCCCTTAGACACACACAAATACATAAGAAGAATGTTCATAACGACAAACATAGTATTCACGAGTATAAAAAATATAGCGCCAAAACTGTCAGGGCAAGTGCATTGGCCAGATTGGAAGAGCGTTTAAAACACGTTATAAGGAACATTGTAATTTAATTTCAAATCGTGTAGCATTGGGTGAACATCCGAGAACAACTTAACATACAATAGGTGATATACAAGACAATAAGAAAATTATCCGCACGGTGGATGAAGGTCCACTGTTAAATGTTTTAGAAGAATTGGAAATTATTCGTAGAGAAAAAGAAAAACCCGCAAAATTTATTAAACGAATGTAATCTACATGGGTTCTTCCCGTTATTTGATGAACTGCTGTAGATAAGCAACCAAAATATAATACCTGCCGTATCATCCTAAAAGAAATATTTTGTAAACACGATAGTTTTTACAGATGTACTCGTTTTTTTTTTTTTTTTTTTTTTTTTTTTTTTTTTTTTTTTTTTTTTTTTTTAAAATAGGCAGATATGTATAGAACTGAGATGTCTACACGCACGCCCATAAATGAGGCGATTAATGAAACTTTCGTTTTCTGTAGTTGTAGGTTAGCTTTGGATAGACTATACCATGGACGTTACAAGTAATGTTGTAGAGTCAATTTCATCTTTGGCGCTGCCAGTGCCAATGTCATCATTTACTACTGGGTCGCCCCTGTAGCTGAGTGGTCAGCGCGACAGGCTGTCAATCCTAAGGACCCGGGTTCGATTCCCGGCTGGGTGGGAGATTTTCTCCGCTCAGGGACTGGGTGTTGTGTTGTCCTAATCATCATCATTTCATCCCCACCGACGCGCAAGTCGCCAAAGTGAAGTCAGATCGAAAGACTTGCACCAGGCGAGCGGTCTACCCGACGGGAGGCCCCTCGTCACACGCCATTTCATTTCATTTCATTTACTACTGTACTTTAAACGTAAGTTTAAGTACTATAGTACAGCCAAAGTAATCTCTAGAGCTATCAGTCAACTTTAAAGGTGATCTTTAATGCTGGCCAACTTTAAACTTAAGTCACCGCACTGGAGGCAGAATAAGTACTTTACGAATGTCAATGTAAATTTTCCATACTGTCGCAATTTTTATCTTTTACAGTGTATATTGTGATGATATTCCTGTTCACTTGAAGAGCGAAACCGGTCATAATAAAAAATACAAAGTGCGATTTGAGACTGTTTTCGAAAACTTAGTTTTAACAGTCGCTCCACCTGCAGACAATGCCTGCTCTTGGTGACTGACTTTTGTTGAAAAACAACAGTTTAAATTTATGACTTCAGGGACCAAACTCAAAACTGTGTAATATGCAAGACCGTTTTGAATCGTTCATTAAAAGCCTTACAATTTGGGAAATCTATCTAAATTCCAATCAAATTGAGTGCTTTGATACCCTTTACGATTTCCTAGTAAAAATTCATCTTACTTCAAACGAAGACGTCAGGAAGAAATTTGGAAGAATTTCAAAGAATATCTCGCTGCTCTATCTAGTAATAACAACTGGATTCACAATCGCTTTGAAAACAAAAATTTAAAAAAAAACAATAAATTTAGAAAAGTGTAAATTAAAACGAGCAGCTACTCGAAACTTCCAGTCACTAAGTTACAGAAAGTAAATCTTTGTCACCGGTGAATTCCTGTTTAAAATCATACAATGTAAGGTTTCACGGCTGGTACTGATATCACTTAAAACTTGCGGGTTAATTAACCACCCTTATGTATACCTACATTTTACCGTAAGTATTTTTTTGTGTGTTACATCCATTATTTTACATTACGACTATCTGTCTTTGCAAAGGATCATGAACGCGCTGTTCCTAGCACAAAAATCCCTCACGGTTCTCATAGGATTGTAGACGACTGAGACTGCAAATCCGCTCGTGCTCGGGCAATAACTCCTGCCTTCCCAGCGCTGTCGGTTTCCCTGCTGCACCGGATGCACGAACGATCCGCGGGCCTCAACGGCGCATTGCGCCTCGCGTACTTCTTCGCCGGTACCAGCAGAACGGAGCGGTCGGCCGCAGCCGGGCTGGGGTGGATAAAGGTGGTGTGATGTTCGGCTCTGCATGACATGTAATACCTCAACCGATATTGAGAACAGAATAAAAAAATTATAGGTATTACTTTTCAGCATGCCCTCGTACTTGTGCCTCCTGTAAGTATGGTGTTTTCGCAGCAAGTTATTGACGAAGTTTTCCGTTTCCATTCATAAAATAATTTTTTTAGCTTCTTCGTTCGCCTTCTTTCTTTTTCCTTCGCATAGAGAGAAAAAAATTTTGCCGCGTCCTTTAGTGGACAATGGTTTCATAATGCACCGTTTCCCTTTCCTTTTTTTTTTTTTTTTTTTTTTTTACTCAAGCGACTACCTTACCATGTTTGTAAGCGACAGTATTATCAACTGACACTCTGTGTTGCAAGTAAAATCATGCTTACAGACGTTGTCGACGGATTTCGACTTCCTCCTATTGACCATCGTGCAAGAGGGCTACGAGAAGGCGGAGGAGATGGATGTGTGGACGGAGGCAGAGGTGGAACGTGAGCGGCGCGAGATTATGGAGGAGGTCATGAAGAAGATGACCGTCTACTGGAACCGCCGACAAACCACCTTCCAGGAGGTGTAAGAATTATTGTACACTGCAAAGCGTTATAACTGCAACATCGGGAATGACTACAAATAACGAAATATTACTTGCCGCGCACGTACAGTACAGTATATGATTTGAGGATATACAAAGTACGAAATTTAGTAGGCAGATACACCACCTCAGCCCATGAACAGATGTTTTCCAGTGGCTGAGAGACATGGAGAACTCACCAGTCAGGCCAACAGTCGAACACATTGTGTTTCGAGAAGGGTCAGGACAGCACAGGCAACACACGGTCTTACGTTACCTTTTTGAGAGACACCGTCTCGAAGACACCGAAGAAAGGCCACGACTGCCAACGTTAAAATACAGAAGTGTATCATGTGCTGCCCAGTTACTGCTTGCGCGAAACAATGATGACCGTGTCGGACACTTAATGGTAAATGATGGATCCACGTTACGAAGACGAATCTGGCAAGGTTCGTTCTCGGAGACTCTCCACACAGGGCCATTGTGTTCTTGCATAACGCTGAGTACTGTCCTTCTCGATCCATCGATTCCATGCCTGCATGACTGTCGTGGTATCCAGATCAACACAAGCAGCGATAACGCGGAACGATAGACAACTGTCGAACTTCGACAACTGCTGGTAGCCATTTTTGCTTCTTCCTCGAGGCAAACACGATCTTTCTACAAACAAATAAAATTAGTTGCCTTTTCTCAATGAGAAATCCGCTGCCTAAGCTTTCCTTATATAGGGTGCTCAAAAATTCAGTGGCCAAACGAACAGCGATCATATATGAGAAAAACAACCACATTTCGTAAACCAACCATATCTCGGAAACTCATACTGCATGAGCACTCAGCATGTGTAGGCAATACACGAGTGGAGCAGATAAAAGTCGTGTCACAATTTGCATGTATGGTCGGATGAAAACTCTGTATTACAGTTGCATGAGATCATAAGAGAGGTATTGCAGTAAACATATGGGCTGGTATTGTGGGCGACTACTAACTTGGACCTTACATGTTGCCTGTTCGACTCAGATGGTCAATGTACAGAATACTGTTGGCATTTCACCTACCGACGTTATTGGAGGATGTGCCCCTAGATATTAGAAGGAGGATGTAGTTTCAGCATGATGGAGCTCCAGGGCACTTCACAGAACCAGTGCGAGCAGTAAAGACCAGTACTTTTGGCAGTCAGTGGATCGGCCAGGGAGGACCTGTACATTGGTCTACAAGATCCCCGGACCTCACCCCATTAGACTTCTTTCTCTGGGGCTCCATCAAAGCCGAGGAGTATTGTGCCCCTGTTGGCTCGGAGGCGGAATAGGTTGCAAGAATTCTTGCACCAGCCACACAAATGTAGAACACACCACACATTACCCAGCGAACACGGCACTCGTGCTATGTCGATATCGACTCTGCGCTGAGGTTTGTGGTGCTCATTTTTAACATTCATTGCAATGTAACAGCGATCAGAACAATAAAGGAATGAAACACATTTAACATCATTTTATTCTCAATCACGCATAATAACATCCTGTATAATCAGTACTCCAACAATATGTGTTACCGATACATGGTTGCTATACGTAATACATTTTTTTTTGCCTCCACCATCATCCCTGTTAGTTTGGGCACTGAATTTTTGAACACTCTGTATACAGAATGTAGGCTACGCGGTTAAGCGGAAATGCTATTCGTGTCTGTTATCAGTTTGCATCCCAGTTTTGACGTGTGTAGCATTCCGCCTTCACGGTGCTTTAATATTAATGGCCAATAGCGTATTTGGGCTTGTATTTATTTAAGATTTAGTTAACCTAATCAGATTACGTCCATCATCGATTTCTGTTATCAGAGGCATCTGACGTGACAATAGCATTCAAACATGCAATACGAAATAAACATCGCAAACGCGTATTTATACCGTTTCTTGTATCCTGTACCTGTAGTTTCAGTTAGGGCCAAAAAATCTTCCGACAAATCTGGACTCATCGAAAGTCTACTAATTGGAATTTTCAGAAGAAGAAACTTACTGGATCATACTGACACGCTCTACAAACAATATGTTATGACACAAGGTCGAATAGTCTTTGCCTTAGCATCCGTGGCTTTACTTCTGTATCGATACACACTATCCAGCGCGGGATAGACGACATAAAATAAGTTTTTCGATTTCGGTTGCCACAGGCACCAGTTTATTAAACGGAAAGTCTATTTTCCCCATTGGCTGTTATTAAAGAAGTTTTACTTACTCCACTATCAGCTGTTTTCGGCTGTAAGCTACACTACTGGCCATTAAAATTGCTACACCACGAAGATGACGTGCTACAGACGCGAAATTTAACCGACTGGAAGAAGATGCTGTGATATGCAAATGATTAGCTTTTCGGAGCATTCACACAAGGTTAGCGCCGGTGGCGACACCTACAACGTGCTGACATGAGGAAAGTTTCCAACCGATTTCTCATACACAAACAGCAGTTGACCGGCGTTGCCTAGTGAAACGTTGTTGTGATGCTTAGTGTAAGGAGGAGAAATGCGTACCATCACATTTCCGACTTTGATAAAGGTCGGATTGTAGCCTATCGCTATTACGGTTTATCGTATCGCGACGTTGCTGCTCGCGTTGGTCGAGATCCAATGACTGTTAGCAGAATATGGAATCGGTGGGTTCTGGAGGGTAATACGGAACGCCGTGCTGGATCCCAACGGCCTCATATCACTAGCAGTCGAGATGACAGGCATCTTAGCCACATGGCTGTAACGGATCGTGCAGCCACGTCTCGATCCCTGAGTCAACAGATGGGGACATTTGCAAGACAACAACCATCTGCACGAACAGTTCGACGACGTTTGCAGCAGCATGGATTATCAGCTCGGAGACCATGGCTGCGGTTACCCTTGACGCTGCATCACAGACAGGAGCGCCTGCGACGGTGTACTCAACGACGAACCTGGGTGCACGAATGGCAAAACGTCATTTTTTCGGATGAATCCAGGTTCTGTTTACAGCATCATGATGGTCACATCCGTGTTTGGCGACATCGCGGTGAACGCACATTGGAAGCGTGCATTCGTCATCGCCATACTGGCGTATAACCCGCCGGCTTTGGTGGCCGAGCGGTTCTAGGCGCTTCAGTCCGGAACCGCGCGACTACTACGGTCGCAGGTTCGAATCCTGCCTCGGGCATGGATGTGTGTGATGTCCTTAGGTTAGTTAGGTTTAAGTAGTTCTAAGTTCTAGGGGACTGATGACCACAGCAGTTAAGTCCCATAGTGCTCAGAGCCATTTGAACCATTTTGGCGTATAACCCGGCGTGATGGTATGGGTTGCCATTGGTTACACGTCTCGGTCACCTCTTGTTCGTATTGACGGCACTTTGAACAGTGGACATTACATTTCAGATGTGTTACGACCCGTGGCTCTACCCTTCATTCGATCCTTGCGAAACCCTACATTTCAGCAGGATAATGCACGACCGTATGTTCAGGTCCTGTACGGGCCTTTCTGGTTACAGAAAATGTTCGACTGCTGCCCTGGCCAGCACATTCTCTAGATCTCTCGCCAATTGAAAACGTCTCGTCAATGGTGGCCGAGCAAATGGCTCGTCACAATACGCCAGTGTTGATGAACTGTGGTATCGTGTTGAAGCTGCATGGGCAGCTATACCTGTACACGCCATCCAAGCTCTGTTTGGCTCAATGCCCAGACGTATCAAGGCCGTTATTACGGCCACGGGTGGTTGTTCTGGGTACTGATTCCTCAGGATCTATGCATCCAAATTGTGTGAAAATGTAATCACATGTCAGTTCTAGTATAATATATTTGTCCTATGAATATCCGTTTATCATCTGCATTTCTTCTTGATGTAGCAATTTTAATGGCCAGTAGCGTATTTTGAAGTTTGTCCTCCTTTATTCTTAAAACCACAGCCGAGAACAACTTCCTGCACTAGGCAACGCATTGAAATAACTGCTGCCGTAGAAGTATATGTACATATACGTAAAATTCACCTCACTGCTCGAACAGAACGTTACACTCCCCGGACTGATTCAACCGCCTGACATAGAGGTTAGATATATTTCCCCATTTGAGCACTGAATACTGTTTAAAAACTCAATTTTTCCAAAAGTATTAATCCTCATCTATACTCTGAGGCGACATGGGATACCTCCTAATATCGTGTCGGACCTCCTTTTGCCCTGCTTAGTGTAGCATCTCGACGCGGCATAGACTCAACAAGTCGTTGGAAGACCCCTGCAGAAATGCTGAGCCATGCTGCACCTACAGCCGTCCTTAATTGCGAAAGTGTTGCCGATGCAGGACTTTGTGCACGAACTGTCCACTCTATTATGTCCCATAAATATTCGATGGAATTCATACCGGGCGGTCTGGGTGGCCAAATCATTCGCCCGAATGGCTCAAAATGTTCTTCAAACTAATCACGAGTAATTGTGGCTCAGCGACATGGTGCACAGTCATCCATAAAAATGCAATCGTCGTTTAAGAACATGAAGTCCATGAATGGCTGCAAACGATCCCCAAGTAGCCAAGCATAACCATTTCCAGTCAATGTCCATTCATTTGGACCAGAGACCCAGTCCATTCCATGTAGACACACCTCGCACCATTATGGAGCTACCACCAGCTTGCACAGTGCTTTGTTGACAACCTGGGTCCATGGCTTCGTGGGCTCTGCTCCACAGTCGAACCCTGCCATCAACTCTTACCAACTGAAATCGGATTAATTTGACCAGGCCATGGTTTTCCACTCATCTAGGGTCCAACCGATATGGTCACAAGTCCAGGAGAGGCGCTGCAGGCGATGTCTGGCTGTTAGTAAAGGTACTCGTGTCAGTCCCCTGCTGCCATAGCCCATTATCACCAAATTTCGCCGCAGTGTCCTAACCGATATGGTCGTGTACGTCCCACATTGATTTCTGTACTTATTTCACGCAGTGTTGCTTGTGTCTTAGCACTGATACCTCTACGCAAACGCCGCTGCTCTCGGTCATTTATTTGAGGCAGTCGGCGACTGCGTTGCCGTGGTGAGATGTAATGTCTAAAATTTGCTATTCTCGGCCTACCATTTCCGAAATCGAAAGCCCCATGCTTCTAGCTCCAACTACCACTCCGCGTTCAGAGTCTATTAAACCCCACCGTGCAGCCAAATTACGTAGAAAACCACATTCCTGAGAACAAATGATAGCTCCGCCAATGCACTGCCCTTTTATACCTTGCATACGCTATTTGTACATGCGCATATCACTATTCCATGTCTTTTGTCACCTCAGTGTAAGTGAATGATATTCATAAACACTATGAAATGGAAACTCAAGAAACAAGGTAACATAATATCAGTACGATTCTAGTGGCCTTCATTCGCTGTCGAGACTTCGACATCTCATCGCCACGACGATAATGATTGTCTCTTGTGTCTGGTAATCGCTTTCAATTCCGCGAATATGTAGCGTGTGGGAAACAAAATGGACGGTAAGTATATCGCCGCGAATGCTATAAAGACCGAATTTGACGACTGTGTTGAACATGAACCAAAACCAATAACAGCAGCTGCGCGGGTTTAGCCGAGCGGTCTGTGGCGCTGCAGTCATGGACTGTGCTGCTGGTCCCGGCGGAGGTTCGAGTCCTCCCTCGGGCATGGGTGTGTGTGTTTGTCCTTAGGATAATTTAGGTTAAGTAGTGTGTAAGCTTAGGGACTGATGACCTTAGCAGTTAAGTCCCATAAGATTTCACACACTTCACAAACACAATAACAACAAACAAAGCGAGATTCATCGTACACAAAAACATATAACAGATATGAACTGATGAGCGCTTTTTTTTTATTGCTAACTTCATTCTTTCACTCGTCCCCTCTTCAAAAGTTCAGTTAAAATACTGAAATAATAGGACTGAAAGCCAAAAATAACATTATTTGCTGATTTACACAGACTGCGATGGCGTGACTGGTGCTAAGGTGATGTTCTTTATGAGATGATGATGATGACTATGTTCTTTCTCATCGCTTTAGACAAGAATGCTTTTATGGGTCGGCGACCATGTTTGGCACTACTGAATTACACTGATATTCTAAAACGTTGTGACCACTGGCCACCGCGACGTTGGATGCCGTCTGCCCGCATCTCGTGGTCGTGCGGTAGCGTTCTCGCTTCCCACGCCCGGGTTCCCGGGTTCGATTCCCGGCGGGGTCAGGGATTTTCTCTGCCTCGTGATGGCTGGGTGTTGTGTGCTGTCCTTAGGTTATTTAGGTTTAAGTAGTTCTAAGTTCTAGGGGACTTATGACCACAGCAGTTGAGTCCCATAGTGCTCAGAGCCATTTGAACCATTATTTGATGCCGTCTGGTAGCGCTGAGGGCGCGTGACGCTGCAACAGAAGTACACTATGTAACCAAAAGTATCCGGACACCCCCAAAAACATACGTTTTTCGTATTAGGTGCATTGTGCTGTCACCTACTCCCAGCTACTCCGTATCAGCGATCTCAGTAGTCATTAGACATCGTGAGAGAGCGGAATGGGGCGCTCCGCGGAACTTCCGGACTACGAACGTGGTCAGGTGATTGAGTGTCACTTGCGTCTTACGTCTGTACGCGAGATTTCCACACTCCTAAACATCCCTAGGTCCACTGTTCCCGATGTGATAGTGAAGTGGAAACGTGAAGGGACACGTACAGCTCAAAAACGTACATGCCGACCTCGTCTGTTGACTGACAGAGACCGCCGACAGTTGAAGAGGGTCGTAATGTGTAAAAGTCAGACATCTATCCGGACCATCACACAGAAATTCCAAACTGCATCAGGATCCACTGCAAGTACTATGACAGTTAGGCCGGAGGTGAGGAAACTTGGATTTCATGGTCGAGCGGCTGCTCATAAATCACACATCACGCCGGTAAATGCCAAACGACACCTCGCTTGGTATAAGGAGCGTAATCATTGGACGATTGAACAGTGAAAAAACGTTGTGTGACGAATCATGGTATACAATGTGGCGATCCGGTGGCGGGGTGTGGGCATGGCGAATGCGCGGTGAACGTCATCTACCAGCGTGTGTAGTGCCAACAGTAAAATTCGGAGGCTGTGGTGTTATGGTGTGGTCGTGTTTTACATGGAGGGGGCTTGCACCCTTTGTTGTTTTGCGTGTCACTATCACAGCACAGGCCTACATTGATGTTTTAAGCACCTTCTTGCTTCCCACTGTTGAACTGCAATTCGGAGATGGTGACTGCATCTTTCAACACAACCTGTTCACAACGCACGGCCTGTGGCGGAATAGTTACACGACAATAACATCCCTATTACGGACTGGCCTGCACAGAGTCCTGACCTGAATCCTATAGAACACCTTTGGAATGTTTTGGAACGCCGACTTAGTGCCAGGCACCAACGACCGATATCGACACCGCTCCTCAGTGCAGCACTCAGTGAAGAATGGGCTGCCATTCCCCAAGAAATATTCCAGCACCTGATTGAACGTATATCTGCCAGAGTGGAAGCTGTCATCAAGGCTAAGGGTGGGCCAACACCACATTGAATTGCAGCATTACCGATGGAGGGCGCCCCGTTTTTGTAAGTCATTTTCAGCCAGGTGTCGGGATACTTTTGATCACATAGTGTATGTACGCGGAGCAGACGCCGACGGCAGGTCACCCTAGCGAAGATAAGGGCTACAAACGCGGAAATCCATTGAGATAAGCGATTTTGACAATGGGCGGATTATTATTACGCAGAGCCTGTGAACGAGTATCTCGAAAACGGCGAAACCGGTCGAATGTTCGCGTGCTACTGTTGTAAGCATCTACGGAAAGAGTTAGAAGGAGTAGGTGCAGAATGGCTGCACTCCACAGCTCTTTACAGAACTGTGGGTTCGGTGGCTTGTCTGCTCAGTAAACCAGGATAGATGGTGATCTGTGGCACAGTACAGTGCTGGTGTATGCACAAGTGTTTCGCAGCACCCCGTTCATCGTACACTGTCGTACACAGAGCTCCGCAGCAGACCACCCCTACGTGTTCACATTGTGACCCAACGACATCGTCCATTACGATTGCAGTGGGCACATGGCAATCGGGATTCGACCATCAATCAATGGAAACGTGTCGGTTCTTCGGGAGAATCACATTTATGCTACACCAGGTCTATCGTTGTCGCCACAAACACCGTCATCGAGTTGAACGGCGGCTCGCAGCGTTCAGCGCGCCAGAGACGCAGGCTGGTGGGAGCAGTATTATGTTATGGGAGACATTCTTCTGGGCTTGCATGGGACCTGTGGTAGTAATCGAAGACAAGCTGACAATTTCGAACCACGTGCATCGCTTCGTGCTTGATGGCTTCTCCGACGGTGACGTCATCTTTCACCAATATAATTATCCGTATCTCGGAGCCAGAACCGTGCTACTGTGGTTTGAGAAGCAATATGGTGAACTTACGTTGATGTCTCGGTGACCAAATTCGCCTGATGGAATTCCTCTGCAACCCATCAGGGTCGCTATCGGGCGCCATCAACGCGTACGCAAATCAGTGTCCCGCTATTTAAGCAAATTAAATGGCATGTGCTTAAACATCTAATGCCACATACCTGCCAGTAAATTGTCGGATCTCTGATATGCGTAATCAGTGATGTATTTAGTTCCATAGAGGACAAACAAACTATTAATCAGGTGGTCATAATGTTTTGGGTGATCAGTGTACATTTTCCTTTGTTTTTCACTTCGCGTGACGCGTTTCGGTACCACCATCGTCATATCTTACATCGATATACAAAATCTTGGCATTATAAGCATCCCGTCATTACATTAATGCCCATATTCGTAAGATTGTAAAATGCTGTACTGCATGAGCCAGTTTGGGCGCTGATTTTGTGAAGAAATGCTAATAACGATCTGATACTATGTACTGATGTAGAATCTGATGATAGTGTTACCGAAGAACGTCATGAGAACTGAAAAATAAAAGAAGCTTCTTGGCGACTAGGACAAGTGTAATTCATTGATGCTGCTTCTGGTCCCCAAAGGTGAGCTCCCATAAATGCTGTGCGAATGGGAAGGGAGGAAGGATGGAGGGACAAGCGGCAATATAACACTTCAGATAGATGAGTCGTATATCTGAGAATGGGGGCATGATGTTGGACTGGGAAGAGGAATTTGTTAGTGGAGGCCAGCGTAGTTAGGAGCGAGGATGGTTTGGAAGGCTGGGAAATGTATTGGAGCTTTGATCTAAGGAATGGACATGGATCTAGGACTACATCTGGTAAAATACGTAGATGTCATGTCGGTTTTATGGGTGATGAGGATGGAACCTCTTTAAGTTTACTTGGGCTAAGATGTGAAGTGTGTGGATGACGAGAGAGTGAAACGTGTGAGGCGTGTTGATAAAAGTGGGGCACCAGATCGGGACTGGAGAGGACTGGTGACACAGTGGAGGCTCGATCTTGCAGTTTACAGAATGTACTGGATTTTCAAAGATGTTCAAGGAATTTAAAGAGTGTAGAAGGGGAAGAGGAAATTTCATCAAACAGTAGAGGATGAATGTAAGAGATGGAATACGTATGCAGAAGGTGAGGCAAAGTGCACGGCATTCTAGGACTTCCTAGGAAATGTGAGAATTTGGGGGTGTGTAGCTCCAGGCTACATTGGATAAGGTGAGTACGGTTTGGGTAAGGCTTTTGTAGATATACAGGATGGTAGAAGAATGAAGTTCTCATGTATTTCTTGTTAGTATTTCTAACAATTTTAGAGTACTGCATGCTTTTTATTGGATGCTTACTAGATGGTAGGGCCAATTTAGTTTGTAGACGACAGTTAATCTATGATATTTAAGCGTGTTAGTAAGGCGGATGGTGTGTTTATGGATGGTGACGTAGAAGTCAGGAGGACAGAAGTGACGAGTAGTATGGCCTATGTTTATTACCTCAGTTTAGAGGGGACTGATTTTGAGCTACCAGAGGCTACATCAAGAAGTAAACTCAATGAGATGGATCAGAAGGGACAGTTAAAAAGCTTTGATGGTTGGGTGGAGTGTAAGGAGGACACTGTCATCGGCATACTGAAGCAGATGGATGGGGGCGGGTGGCTGGGGCATATCAACTATGTAGATGAATTAAAGAAGGGGGAGACGGACTGACCCTTGGGGCACTCCCCCAGCCGGTTGGAAGATATGGGACTGTGTATGGTCGAAGGTGACAAAAGAGGGGCGGCGAGTCAGAAGGGAAGCTATAAGAAGGACAAAATTGATTAGAAGTGTGTATGTTTGTAGTTGAAAAAGATAGCAGAATGCCTTATCCATCAAAGACTCCTTCGAGGTCGAAGGAGACAAAGATAGCACAGCGGTGTTTGTTGAGCTGTAGGCAAATAAAATGGCTGAACGAGCTGATCGTTTGTGAGTATTTCGAACAGAGGCCACAACGGGTGCGGTTCTAAATATTTGTGTGTGGACTGGATTAAAAGTGATTCAAGTACCTTGCTGAAGACGGAATAAGGCTATTGCGTCGATCGGAGAGATTGCTTTATGTTAACATTGATACTGAATTCGAATTTCTTTTCTTTCACCTCCAGTATGGCGACTATTCTGGTTTACTTGTGTGGTTAGTTTAGATTAGATGCACTTTTTTTCCATACAGCCAAAGTGATGAGATCGTCAAATATGTAGAAAAAATGGTTCAAATGGCTCTGAGGACTATGGGACTTAACTTCTGTGGTCATTAGTCCCCTAGAACTTAGAACTACTTAAACCTAACTAACCTAAGGACATCACACACATCCATGCCCGAGACAGGATTCGAACCTGCGACCGTAGCGGTCACGCGGTTCCAGACTGTAGCGCCTAGAACCGCTCGGCCACCACGGCCGGCTCAAATATGTAGAACATATCACAAATAAAGAATACACAATACATATTAGTAGTAGGGAGATGGCGGCATTTGGTGCAAGTTTGATGCAAATTAATTAAATTCATCAATTAATCACCCCCACCCCCGCCTCCGACCACGTCCCCCCCCACCCCCCCCGCGGATGATGTTACGTGTTTTTCTCAGCCTGCACGTAGAGCCCAGCTCCCTCTCCCTCAACCTACCCTATTGGCGGAAATCTCGAATTTTGGGAGGAATTTCGAATTTTGGCGGGAATTTTCTTTGGCGCAGTTCTGTGCTGACATCCCACCCCACCCAGGAATTGGGGGAAATTAAAATTGGTGGTACCCTTCTGGGATCGAACCCTGGTCCTCTTGGGCAGAAAGCCCAATTGTACCCCCTAACACAAAAACCACCAGAGGTGCTTGGAATTGACGGGAAATTAAAATTGGCAGTACCCTTTCTCGACTTAAACCCTGGTCCTCCAGGACCAATTGCCAATTTGCACCCCCCTAACACAATTATACCACCAGAGGTGCTTGGGATTAATAGGAAATTAAAAATGGCATTGCCCTTTCTGGGACTCGAACCCTAATTCTACTGTATAGAAAGACCAAGTGCATCCTCTCAACACACCGAGACTGCCTAGATGTGGGAGAGGAAGGTTAGCTTGGTGTACTTTATTTATTTTTGTCGAGAAACTGACGCAAAGATCGATCCTAATTACGTAATTAATCACAAAGATCGGGAGTAATTACACAACTTTATGTATAGCGCTACACAAGGACGGCTTAAAATCGCAATACAACAAATTGATAATGACATACAACTGATGTTATCCTGCTGGGAAAAAAATTGCGCAATACCACTCGAAAATAGCGACAGATACACTCAAACTCTACCCTACACCTACAAGCTGGCAGGAAAAAGGCAGGGGTGTAAGGTACTATCTTTATTCTTTTTGGTGGGAAATACATTGATCTAACGAGATGCTAGCGTTGGATAGAGAGGAATTTAAAAAGTGTTTTACCTGCAAGCATACAGTATCTATCGCTGTTTGACATCAGAGATCGCTCAAAAACCATCCTACAGCCCAAGTAATAGAAACAAATATACGCTACCACAACTGATGGAAAAAAAATGCGTCACAGTTCTAATAACACTTCGAAATTGTCATTAAAAACCAGCACTTGTAATGAACGGGTCACAATGCAACACGTGTACTGGGGAAAATCGTTATCGTAAAAGACTGCTAATGAGGCTGTAGTTGAACGTGCGTTCTCCTCGTTAGGCGTCCACAAACTGCCGAAAATAGAGGCCCTTTTCCTCTCTCCCTCCATCCCCTTTCCCTCCATCCACCTATGGGGGGACACAGGCTTCTTGAAACGGCCAGATGCTCCACAAAGCATCTCTGAGGCCGCTGGCCGCACCAGGCGTTCCGCTACCCTCCACAGTCACTTGTGACACATGGCTTGCCTTCAGGCGTTGCCCCTTAACACAAAAGGGAAATTTACTGGCATAACCCTGCCCATCCGGAGAACGGTCCAGATGGTCGGCAGCATTCAGATTTACATCATCTGCCGCCGCCTTAGGACGACGCTCCTATGCCAACACAATAGTATGTACAGTCAACTAAACAATAGGAGATAAAAAGGTTGGCCACCTCATGTGCAACTTATTCGTCTAAATTATAGTGACACAGCTGCCCCCTATGGTTAGGGAGCGCACCTGCTGCGGCGACCTGACACAGACTAGGCAGACCCCCAACACCTCCTATACGCCTCTCCTACTGTGAGGGAAAACACTTTTACCTCAACTATTTTGATGCGAAAATTACCGATCACTGCAGAAACCGTCATAGGAGAAAAAGAAAAAGCTAGAATATAAACTCAAAAGAAAAACGTCTATATTAAGCAATTTAATTTAGCTTGTTGAACAAATCACACGACATGAGAGCGTCTCCCGTGTTCAATGTCTGTAATTCAATTGACCATGAGAGTCAGTTTTTATGGCGAATATATATATATATATATATATATATATATATATATATATATATATATATATATATATATATATTCAGTAATTGGATTACACTCACCAGGCAGGTCAAATGGGAATCCGTGGAGGAAAGACGATGTTCCTTTCGAAGAACACTATTGAGAAACGACATCTGAAGCTGACCACAGAGGGATCTACAGGCCACGCCATACATTTCGCGTAAGACCTGCGCTACTAAAAACACGATCGTAGCGATTATGTTACTTTCACCCTGCACAAAAAGCAGTCTAGAGCCTACAGACACACATACGAGTCACTTATAGTGTTATGCTTTTGGGTAGAAATGCTGTCTGCGATTTGGAATCAAGTCTATTCATTCTACCACGTACTTGCGTTGTATCTTGTAGAGACATCTTTTAATTATTACAGCCACTGGTGAATCATATTCATTCCACTCTCATATCTCGAAACGAGTCACCTTTCTCGAACCTGTCTACTAAGGATCCAATACAGCAAAAAATCCAACGCTATTTTTAGACAGTCCCTCTGCATATTGGTCGTGATCAAACTCGCTTCCAAAGACCGGTGTAAAGTTTGATCACCTGTACTGCAGGATGACCATATCCAATAGACTATCAATCACATGATAGGGTTCCTGTAATGTCCCTGTATAAGCAGTTTGATACGTTGTTTTTTCGATTGTAACACACCCAATCAGTGTACAACACCATACACTCTGTTTTTTCTGTCATGACTTAGAGATCCGTGTCAGCCGCCGCTAAACTGACATTAACACGTTTCGATCTTCTGACTCTCTCAGAAAGCTGAACATTGAATGGCATAAACTTTACCGCTACCACAACACAGGCTGGTAGAAATAAAACACAGAGGCAATGTTTCTCATTGACAAAAATGTGGAAGACATCGCAACATTTGGAAACTGGAAAAGTTAGTGGTATAGTAGAGCGCTTCCAACAATTATTCGAAGGTGATGACCTGTATAATTAATCTCATCTTTCCGATCGACAGGGTGGCAAATGTCTCGGTGTTCCGTATGAAAAGCATTGTTCCTTCAGTTTTACAGTCATGCACATGATTACTGTTCTGGTGTTGACCATCGCCAGAAGGTGCTGTTCACAACACGTGTGGGGTAGTACAAATAAGGAGGTACTGTCACCTCAATGGAGAAAAAAAAATAAAAACTTGTGGGGGGCATCACAGCATGTGGAAGTGGGAAAGGTCCGTAGCATTGAGGAAGGCTACCAAACAACTGTATGGAGGTGATGACCTCTATAAGTAATCCCATGCTCCACAACGACAAGTAGCAGACATCCGGTGTTCCGCCAAGGTTCCCTCGAGTGGTGTCAGTCAACCATTATGCGGTAATCATCAGCGAACCCAGTGGACAGTCAGGGTGAGAAAAACACCGTTTATATAGAACAATGTACTGTACTACACACTGCAGTTGATAGCGAGATCAATTTTACACGGAAGTCGGAGATAGCTATATCTCCCACCTTCTGCAAACTGTGTAGAAACAGAGTGAGCTGATTTAATGCTATAGGACCGTGTTTTTACCACTTGATGGAAATGGGAAAATGTTGTCGTAGCTCCGCCACCTGTTTATGATGTGCAACGTCAGCGCCAAACGAAACCTGCTCCTGCAACATGACGTAGTATAAAAGACTGTACGAACAGTTACGGTGGTGTTTCTTATCAGGAAAGTTAGGAAGACTCGGCATCATACAGGTACTGCAGCCCGAATCAGATCCGCGTACATCAGGGTCCATTCGTTTCTATCACCCAAACATTGTATCATCGTTATTTTGAACCATCCAACAGAGAAATATTACGAACTATAATAGCTCCGCTAACTTCATCCGATAGATTTTTACCGCATCTCTCTTCCGATATATCGAAAATAAATACTATCTATGTGCTGGCATCGAGCATATGCCGCGATCGTATTAAATATACAGGTATTTATCCATTGGAGCAGGAGGCCAGTGATTGAAGTTGCTTGCACAGACTGGTGTAAAGTATCATCGCCTGTACTTCACGAGAACCATCTCCCATAGGTTAGCTGTCGCAGGAGAGGGTCCCTGTTCCATTGTTTGATATACCGCTTTTTCTGCCATTCATTTTGTTTTGTTTGTTTCCGCCACAACTTCGACGTCTGTGTCGGATTCTAAATTGACATTAACACGTTTTGGTCCATTGGCTCCCCAAAAAACTACGCATCACACAGTGTAAATCATGTTGGTGCTGCTGATCCCACAACGTACCCGCACGCTGAGTGACAAATAAAAGACAGTCACAACATAAGGAAACTGGAAGAGGTTTGAGGCAGTGTGGAGCGTTTCCAAACTGCTGTCCGAAGGTGATTGACGACCTCTACCTTTAAACTCATCATTCACAGTGACGGGAAAGCTGATGGCGATGTGTTCCGTTTGATTGTGTCCTCATATTGCTGCCATGCATATGATCACTGTTTCGATGTTAACCATCCCCAGAAGGTATTGCCTCCTCCACCAAAACTCTTTCTCCATCACAAACAGGTGATGTCAGTCAATCATTATGTGGTAATCAACAGCGTACCAGTGGACTGTAGGGTTGGAAAACACACCTTCGATGAACTGTAGTAATAAGACTCATAGTTGGTTGTGGGATCAATTTTAGCAATTTTAAAAGTAATTTCAACACTGACGATGAGTTGGCAGCATGCGTACCAATTTCTGTATCATTGCTAAACAGCCCCTCCACTACTTTGCGAGAACCATCGTGAATATACTCGTCTCTAGAAGAGCTTAGTGTTCCAAAAGATTGGAAAAGGGCACAGGTCATCCCCGTTTTCAAGAAGGGACGTCGAACAGATGTGCAGAACTATAGACATATATCTCTAACATCGATTAGTTGCAGAATTTTGGAACACGTATTATGTTCGAGAATAATGACTTTTCTGGAGACTAGAAATCTACTCTGTAGGAATCAGCAGGGGTTTCGAAAAAGACGATCGTGTGAAACCCAGCTCGCGCTATTGGTCCACGAGACTCAGAGGGCCATAGACACGGGTTCACAGGTAGATGCCGTGTTTCTTGACTTCCACAAGGCGTTCGATACAGTTCCCCACAGTCGTTTAATGAACAAAGTAAGAGCATATGGACTATCAGACCAATTTTGTGATGGGATTGAAGAGTTCCTAGATAACAGAAAGCAACACGTCATTCATTTGATGGAGAGAAGTCTTCCGAAGTAAGAGTGATTTCAGGTGTGCCGCAGGGGAGTGTCATAGGACCGTTGCTATTCACAATATACATAAATGACCTTGTGGATGACATCGGAAGTTCACTGAGGCTTTTTGCAGATGATGCTGTGGTGTATCGAGAGGTTGTAAGAATGGAAAATTGTACTGAAATGCAGCAGGATCTTCAGCGAATTGACGCATGGTGCAGGGAATGGCAATTGAGTCTCAATGTAGACAAGTGTAATTTGCTGCGAATACATAGAAAGATAGATCCCTTATCATTTAGCTACAAAATAGCAGGTCAGCAACTGGAAGCAGTTAATTCCATAAATTATCTGGGAGTACGCATTAGGAGTGATTTAAAATGGAATGATCATATAAAGTTGATCGTCGATAAAGCAGATGCCAGACTGAGATTCATTGGAAGAATCCCAAGGAAATGCAATCCGATAACAAAGGAAGTAGGTTACAGTACGCTTGTTCGCCAACTGCTTGAATATTGCTCACCAGTGTGGGATCCGTACCAGATAGGGTTGATAGAAGAGATAGAGAAGATCCAACGGAGAGCAGCGCGCTTCGTTACAGGATCATTTAGTAATCGCGAAAGCGTTACGGAGATGATAGATAAACTCCAGTGGAAGACTCTACAGGAGAGACGCTCAGTAGCTCGGTACGGGCTTTTGTTGAAGTTTCGAGAACATACCTTCACCTAGGAGTCAAGCAGTATATTGCTCCCTCCTATGTATATCTCGCGAAGAGACCATGAGGATAAAATCAGAGAGATTTGAGCCCACACAGAGGCATATCGACAATCCTTCTTTCCACGAACAATACGAGACTGGAATAGAAGGGAGAACCGATAGAGGTACTCAAGGTACCCTCCGCCACACACCGTCAGGTGGCTTGCGGGGTATGGATGTAGATGTAGATGTAGATGTACATAGATGACTGTGCGGTATGTTCAGTCATTGTCAATTCTCGAACATACACACCAAATTATACCATACAGCGACCTACATCTCTAGCACTTCCATCATAGTGCATAATTCACGATCTTTCTCTGTGTGGGTGGGAGTCACAGGGCATTCCCGGATTCTTAGGATAAAGTTAGAGACCGAAAGACATCCTCGCATTGTCTTTGACCAACTTTCCATGCAGCACTGGCACCTATTTAATCTGCAGCTGACCAGAAGTAGACGACAACATTCCACGTTTCGTGTAGGACCAGTGCAAACCGAGGCTGTAACTGCTGGCCTGCACCCATCCAAGACACAAGATTTCTGCAAGTGCGCGAATGTCCAGGAGGTTAGCACACCTTATCAGTGTATAGCTGATATGAAACTGTTGTGATGATATAACAGACGGTTAAGAAGAAGAAACGGGTGGTTTTTATGCCTAATGTTGCTCCAGACAGAAAGTGTTTGCTGCATTTTACTTAAGTCAACTGCACTATCAATTCTAAAGTATTGTTCTAGAGTCTGGGGTCATTACCAAGAATGTCTTGGTAAGAGAGAAAATAAACACATGCACTCCTAAAGCTACAAGGCTCTGCTCATAAAACATGATATAATGTTAGATCATTGCGGTTTCGACCTATTGGTCATATGGAATGCAATGATGTTACTATCTCAGTGTAAGAAATATATTTCCAGCGCATGACATACATTCTCCTTGCAGGTTTCTCTACGATAAACTATGGTGATAAACTGTAAACTGAAAAACTACTTCCTTAAAACATCGATTCCTCGTGATACATGTACAACATAGCTTTCCTGAGGTTTATAGCCCCCAATATTCACATCCGATCACAGTTCAGAAATTATACTATGCTCGCATCATTCTTATATAAAATGGTCGTTAGTACAGGAGAATGCCTCTTACAAAGAAAGAGAAACGCATAGTAGCGGTGTTTGACATGTGAAATTATACGTCATGCCGCCACTAACTCTGTAAACAGGACATCTGTCAAGCAGATGTATACACGAGGATCGTAGTACCTCACAAACACCTGTCGCTAACTTAGAATCACTGCAGTTATGAAACTGAAGACTGGAATTTATCCCTAAGATGCGGCATGGGGATGGAGTACGTCACATAAATCTTCGTTCGTCTAGAGGAATGTGTCGAAACAGGATGGAAGTCCTCTGATGACCAAGAGGTTTGCTGTTAACGATCGTAAGTAAACAGTGCTCTAAGTCACACACAGAATAGGCAGTTGTATGCGAGTCGACCGCAGGTTATGTCACACAACTGATGCATCCCGACAGAACAACGGAAAAAAATGGTCAAATGACCTACAGCGACATGTCCCTCTCTCTCTTGAATGCATCATCAGTCTACCATTAAATCCTACCCCGTTACAACTGCATCTCAACCGATCACTCCATCCACGCTCTGTCATCGATTATTGCATATGCAAGTACGTTGAGAGGCAGATGGTTCTCTTCTTTCCAGGAAAGCATTAAAGACAGCAGTCAACTCGCGCATGTCACTATTACCTCAATAGATATACAGTAGAATGTTACCTCAACGAAAAACAAAAGATTGTTTTCCCAGTTCATGGTGCTTCCATCTCGCCATTTTCCTGTATTCCTCTAGCTGTCGTATACTCAATCCCATGTACGTGAACTGTTCTCCACCAATCAGAAGACATGCAAGTACTCCCTCAATTTCCCCGCATCTGGCGTATTTTCCCTCAATTTATACATATTTTCCGTCTTTTTTTCGATTTTATGTCGCTTCTATCCATGCAATCACGACATCACTTCTCATTCTGGGTTTCAAAATTGCTTGTAAATGTAGAACAGCTGCCAACACCTAGTGCAAATGCACTATTTTTCTGGTCGGGCGGTATAGCTTTGTTCATTCTGACATTGTGGATCCGCACCCCATCATCACTCCAGATATAATGCTCGGTGGATCCACAGTCGCACACTAACTTGGGTCTACTGTGGGACCTGGGAGCCACCCACGACACAAGCACAATAGATGGTAGAAATCGAAAAAAAAAAAAAAAACAATTCAGAGAAAGGGAAATCGGTGAATTATGCTCTGAGAAGGACATAATTTGCATTTTGTAGGACAAGGACACTCTTGTTTAACTTCCGATCGATTCATTGCTTCATATAATGGAAGCACCATGATCTGGGGAAACAATCCTTCACTTTACATCCAGGTAACATTCTACAGTATGTCCATTGAGGTATAGTGATACAGGCGAGTTAACTGCTGACTTAGATGCTTTCCTGGGCTGCCTCTCAACTTACTTCCATATACAATAAAGGATGACATAGAGCCGATGGAGTGATCAGTTGAGATGCAGTTGTAACGAGGTACGATTTAATGGTAGACTGATAACGCATTCAAGAGAGTGAGGGACATGCCGCTGTAGGTCATTTGACCATTTTATCCGTTATTCTGTCGGGACCTTCTTGGTAATGACCCCAGACACTGGAACAATGCTTTAAAATTGATAGCACATGAAACTTCCTGGCAGATTAAAACTGTGTGCCGGACCAAGACTCGAATTCGGGACCTTTGCCTTTCGCGGGAAAGTGCAGAAGTAAAGCTGTGAGGACGGGGCGTGAGTCGTGCTTGGGTAGCTCAGTTGGTAGATATCGAAATAGACGACAGAGGGATAGAGAAACAATTAAAATCGTTCAAAAGAGGAAAGGCCGCTGGACCTGATGGGATACCAGTTCGATTTTACACAGAGTACGCGAAGGAACTTGCCCCCCTTCTTGCAGCGGTGTACCGTAGGTCTCTAGAATAGCGTAGCTTCCCAAAGGATTGGAAAAGGGCACAGGTCATCCCCGTTTTCAAGAAGGGACGTCGAACAGATGTGCAGAACTATAGACCTATATCTCTAACGTCGATCAGTTGTAGAATTTTGGAACACGTATTATGTTCGAGTATAATGACTTTTCTGGAGACTAGAAATCTACTCTGTAGGAATCAGCATGGGTTTCGAAAAAGACGGTCGTGTGAAACCCAGCACGCGCTATTCGTCCACGAGACTCAGAGGGCCATAGACACGGGTTCACAGGTAGATGCCGTGTTTCTTGACTTCCGCAAGGCGTTCGATACAGTTCCCCACAGTCGTTTAATGAACAAAGTAAGAGCATATGGACCATCAGACTAATTGTGTGATTGGATTGAGGAGTTCCTAGATAACAGAACGCAGCATGTCATTCTCAATGGAGAGAAGTCTTCCGAAGTAAGACTGTTTTCAGGTGTGCCGCAGGGGAGTGTCATAGGACCGTTGCTATTCACAACATACATAAATGACCTGGTGGATGACATCGGAAGTTCACTGAGGCTTTTTGCGGATGATGCTGTGGTGTATCGAGAGGTTGTAAGAATGGAAAATTGTACTGAAATGCAGCAGGATCTGCAGCGAATTGACGCATGGTGCAGGGAATGGCAATTGAGTCTCAATGTAGACAAGTGTAATGTGCTGCGAATACATAGAAAGATAGATCCCTTATCATTTAGCTACAAAATAGCAGGTCAGCAACTGGAAGCAGTTAATTCCATAATTATCTGGGAGTACGCATTAGGAGTGATTTAAAATGGAATGATCATATAAAGTTGATCGTCGGTAAAGCAGATGCCAGACTGAGATTCATTGGAAGAATCCTAGGGAAATGCAATCCGAAAACAAAGGAAGTAGGTCACAGTACGCTTGTTCGCCAACTGCTTGAATACTGTTCAGCAGTGTGGGATCCGTACCAGATAGGGTTGATAGAAGAGATAGAGAAGATCCAACGGAGAGCAGCGCGCTTCGTTACAGGATCATTTAGTAATCGCGAAAGCGTTACGGAGATGATAGATAAACTCCAGTGGAAGACTCTACAGGAGAGACGCTCAGTAGCTCGGTACGGGCTTTTGTTAAAGTTACGAGAACATACCTTCACCTAGTAGTCAAGCAGTATATTGCTCCCTCCTACGTATATCTCGCGAAGAGACCATGAGGATAAAATCAGAGAGATTTGAGCCCACACAGAGGCATACCGACAATCCTTCTTTCCACGAACAATACGAGACTGGAATAGAAGGGAGAACCGATAGAGGTACTCAAGGTACCCTCCGCCACACACCGTCAGGTGGCTTGCGGAGTATGGATGTAGATGTAGATGTAGATGTAGATGTCCCGAATACGCG
The DNA here is from genome assembly GCF_023898315.1 of Schistocerca nitens. Lineage (NCBI taxonomy): Eukaryota > Metazoa > Arthropoda > Insecta > Orthoptera > Acrididae > Schistocerca > Schistocerca nitens. The sequence continues at coordinate 797,230,991 of NC_064615.1, forward strand.
TCTCGGTCCGGCACACAGTTTTAATCTGCCAGGAAGTTTTATATCGGCGCACACTCCGATGCAGAGTGAAAATCTCATTCTTGATAGCACAGTTGATTTACGTAAAATGCAGCATACTCCATCCGTCTGGAGCTCCAACATGCATAAAAAACACCCGTTTCTTATTCTTAACCGTCTGTTACATCTTCACACAGATTCATATCTACTATTCACTGATAAGGGGTGCTAACCTTTTCGAAATTTGCTTCTCTGGAGAAATCTTGTGTCTTGGATGGGTGCAGGACAGTAGTTACAGCCTCGGTTTGCACTGTTCCTACACGAAACGTGGAATGTAGTCGTCTACTACTGGTCAGCTGCAGATTAAATCGGTGCCAGTGCTGCTTGGAACGTTGGTCAAAGACAATGCAAGAAGATCTTTCGGTCTCTAACTTTATCCAAAGAATGCGAGAATACCTTGTGACTCCCATCCAAGTAGAGAAAGATCGTGAATTATGCACTATGATGGAAGTTCTAGAGATATGTAGGTCGCTGTCTGGTATACTTTGGTGTGTATGTTCGAGAATTAACAATGACTGAACATACCGCACAGTCATCTATGTACATCTACATCCATACCCCGCAAGGCACCTGACGGTGTGTGGCGGAGGGTACCTTGAGTACCTCTATCGGTTCTCCCTTCTATTCCAGTCTCGTATTGTTCGTGGAAAGAAGGATTGTCGGTATGCCTCTGTGTGGGCTCAAATCTCTCTGATTTTATCCTCATGGTCTCTTCGCGAGATATACATAGGAGGGAGCAATATACTGCTTGACTCCTAGGTGAAGGTATGTTCTCGAAACTTCAACAAAAGCCCGTACCGAGCTACTGAGCGTCTCTCCTGCAGAGTCTTGCACTGGAGTTTATCTATCATCTCCGTAACGCTTTCGCGATTACTAAATGATCCTGTAACGAAGCGCGCTGCTCTCCGTTGGATCTTCTCTATCTCTTCTATCAACCCTATCTGGTACGGATCCCACACTGGTGAGCAATATTCAAGCAGTTGGAGAACAAGCGTACTATAACCTACTTCCTTTGTTTTCGGATTGCATTTCCTTGGGATTCTTCCAATGAATCTCAGTCTGGCATCTGCTTTATCGACGATCAACTTTATATGATCATTCCATTTTAAATCACTCCTAATGCGTACTCCCAGATAATTTATGGAATTAACTGCTTCCAGTTGCTGACCTGCTATATTGTAGCTTTATGATGAGGGATCTTTCTTTCTATGTATTCGCAGCATATTACACTTGTCTACATGGAGATTTAATTGCCATTCCCTGCACCATGCGTCAATTCGTTGCAGATCCTCCTGCATTTCAGTACAATTTTCCATTCTTACAACCTCTCGATATACCACAGCATCATCCGCAAAAAGCCCCAGTGAACTTCCGATGTCATCCACAAGGTCATTTATGTATATTGTGAATAGCAACGGTCCTACGACACTCCCCTGCGGCACACCTGAAAACAGTCTTACTTCGAAAGACTTCTCTCCATCAAATGAATGACGTGTTGCTTTCTGTTATCTAGGAACTCTTCAATCCAATCACAAAATTGGTCTGATAGTCCATATGCTCTTACTTTGTTCATTAAACGACTGTGGGGAACTGTATCGAACGCCTTGTGGAAGTCAAGAAACACGGCATCTACCTGGGAACCCGTGTCTATGGCCCTCTGAGTCTCGTGGACGAATAGCGCGAGCTGGGTTTCACACGATCGTCTTTTTCGAAACCCCTGCTGATTCCTACAGAGTAGATTTCTAGTCTCCAGAAAAGTCATTATTCTCGAACGTAATACGTGTTCCAAAATTCTACAACTAATCGACGTTAGAGATATATGTCTATAGTTCTGCACATCTGTTCGACGTCCCTTCTTGAAAACGGGGATGACCTGTGCCCTTTTCCAATCTTTTGGAACACTACGCTCTTCTAGAGACGAGTATATTCACGATGTTTCTCGCAAAGTAGTGGAGGGGCTGTTTAGCAATGATACAGAAATTGGTACGCATGCTGCCAACTCATCGTCAGTGTTGAAATTATTATAAAATTTCTAAAATTGATCACACAACCAACTATGATTCTTATTACTACAGTTCATCGAAGGTGTGTTTTCGAACTCTACAGTCCACTGGTACGCTGTTGATTACCACATAATGATTGACTGACATCACCTGTTTGTGATGGAGAAAGAGTTTTGGTGGAGGAGGCAATACCTTCTGGGGATGGTTATCATCGAAACAGTGATCATATGCATGGCAGCAATATGAGGACACAATCAAACGGAACACAGCGCCATCAGCTTCCCCGTCACTGTGAATGATGAGTTTAAAGGTAGAGGTCGTCAATCACCTTCGGACAGCAGTTTGGAAACGCTCCACACTGCCTCAAACCTCTTCCAGTTTCCTTATGTTGTGGCTGTGTGGTGTATTGTGGGATCAGCAGCACCAACATGATCTACACTGTGCGATGTTTAGTTATCTGGGAGAGCCAATGGACTAAAACGCGTTAATGTCACTTTAGAACCTGACACAGAATTCGAAGTCGTGGTGGAAAAACAAAAAACAAAATATATGGCAGCGTACAGAGCGTGTTACAGCAGAAAAAGTGGTGTAAAAGCAACGAAACAGGGTCCCTCTCCTGCGACTGATAACCTGTGGGAGATGGTTCTCATAAAGTACAGGCAATGATACTTTACTCCAGTCTGTGCAAACGACGTCGATCACTGGCCTCATGCTCCAATGGATAAATACCTGTATATTTAATAGGATCGCTACATATGCTCGATAACAGCACATAGACGCTACTCGTTTTCGACACATCGGAAGGGAGAGATGCGGTAAAAATCTATCGGATGAAGTTAGCGGAGCTATTATAGTTCGTAATATTTCTCTGTTGGATGGTACAAAATAACGATGATACACTGTGTGGGTGATAGACGTGAACGGATCCCGAGGGACGTGGATCTACTTCGGGCTGCAGTACCTGTATGATGCTGAGTCTTCATAACTTTCCTGATAAGAAACATCACCGTAACTCTTCATACTGGCCTTTGTACTACGTCATGTTGCAGGAGCAGGTTTCGGTTGGCGCTGACGTTACACATCATACACAGGTGGCGGACCAACGACAACATGTTCCCATTTCCACTGAGTGGTCAAAACACGGTCCTATAGCAATAACTCAGGTCACTCTGTTTCTACACAGGTTGCAGAAGGTGGGAGATATAGCTCTCTCAGTCCGTCTGCTTATCTGGGTGGTAACGTGCTCGCCTCCCTCGCAAGTGGGCCTGGGTTTGTTTCCCGGCTTTCTTGCAGATTTTCTCCACTTGTGGATTGGGTGTTGTGTTGCCTTTATCATCATTTCACCCTCATCACCAACACCCAAGTCGCCCAATGTGGCGTGGAGTGTAATAAGACTTGCACTTGGCGGCCGAACTTCCCCGGATGGGCACTCGCAGCCATCTATGCCATACGCTCATTTCCATTTTTTTTTATAGCGCTCTCCGATTTCTCGGTAAAGTTGCACTCGCTATCAACTGCGGTGTGTATTACAGTACATCGTTCCATATCTATGGTGTTTTTCTCATACTGACCATCCACTGTGTACGCTGATGATTACCGCATAATGATTGACTCACACACTCGGCTGAGATGGAGGGAGCCCTGGCAGAACACTGGATATCTGCTACTTGTCGCTGTGGTGCATGGGATTAAATGTAGAGCTCACACGTCCATACAGTTGCTTGGTAGCCTTCCTCAATGTTACAGACTGGTCCCACTTCCATATGCTGTGATGCCATCCACTTTTTTTTTTTTCACCAATGAAGTGACAGTACCTGCTTATTTGTACTGCCCCACACGTGTTGTGAACAGCACCTTACATTGATGGTCAACACCGGAACAGTAATCATGTACATGACTGCAAAATTGAAGGAACAATGCTTTTCAAAACGGAAAACCGAGACATCCGCTACCCTGTCAATGGGGAAGATAAGATGAACTGTACAGGTTATCACCTTCGAATAGCTGTTGGAAGTGCTCTACAATCCCGCAAACTCTTCCAGTTTCCAAATGTTGCGATGTCTTCCACATTTTTCTTAATGAGAAACATCGCCTCTATGTTTTATTTCTACCAGCCTGTGTTGTGGTAGCTGTAAAGTTATTGCATTCAATGTTCAGCTTTCTGTGAGAGCCGGAAGATCGAAAGGTGTTAATGTCGGCTTAGCAGCACTGACACGGATCTCTAAGTCATGACAGAAAAAATAAACTTTACGGTGGTGTACACTGATTCGGTGTGTTACAGTCGAAAAAACAACGTATTAAACTGCTTATGCAGGGACATTACAGGAACCCTATCATGTGATTGATAGTCTGTTGGATATGGTCATCCTGCAGTACAGGTGATCAAACTTCACACCGGTCTGTGGAAGCAAGTTTGATCACGACCAAGATGCAGAGGGACTGCCTAAAAAATAGCGCTGGAGTTTTTGCCGTATGGAATCCTTAGCAGATTGGTTCGAAAAAGGTGACTCGTTTCGAGACATGAGATTGACATGAATATGGTTCACCAGTGGCTGTAATCATTAAAAGACGTCTCTACAAGATACAACGCAAGTACGTGGTAGAATGGATAGACTTGGTTCCAAATCGCAGACAGCATTTCTACCCGAAAGCATTACACTATCAGCGACTCACGCGTGTGCCTGTAGGCTCGAGACTGCTTTTTAGGCAGGGTGACAGTAACGTAGTGGCTACGATCGTGTTTTTAATAGCACACTTCTTACGCGAAATGTATGGCGTGGGCTGTAGAATCCCTCTGTGGTCAGCTTCAGATGTCGTTTCTCAATAGCGTTCCTCGAAAGGAACATTGTCTTCCATCCACGGATTCCCATTTTACCTACCTGGTGAGTGTAATCCGACTACAGCAAAGAAAAAGGAAATTACTCTCCATGCAAACTGACTCTCATGATCAATTTAATTCTCAGCCTCTCAAACTGATATCAATGACGTGCCGCCTGATGTGTGGAGGAGATGGCTAGGGCACCATGGAATGATTCTTGACAGGAATTTTTTTTTCTTTTTTCGTTGCGGATGATTCTTGACAGGAATTTTTTTTTCTTTTTTCGTTGCGGCGAAATCTTTTAACGAAATTTCAATCTCCCACCTACACAGTGCGATGCAGAATCTCACAGTTTGTTTCGTAAATGCTAGTATGATATAGCATCGCACGGGTAAAAGAGAACCTGTCACAGTGTACAAAACAGCTACGTTCCTTTGAATTATAGCTTATTGTTGTCAAATGTAAAATGAATGTGTTTTTTTTTTTTCAGACATGTGAGCCAATGGCGTGAAAGATTGTCTGAAATGTTTGGAATACATACGTGCATGACAGTTTATTTACAGATACTGAACGCAGAGACGCTCTCAGATCGTGTAATTTGTTCAACAAGTTAAAAGAAATTTCTTAATATAGATTTTTTTCTTTGGAGTTTATACTCTCGCTTTTTCTTTACTCCGATGATGGTTTCATGATAACAAAAACATTCTGCGGTGATCGGTTATTTTCTCAGCAAAACAGTTGAAGTTTTTTTCCTGATTTTACACGTGGTAGACATGTCTCTGCTGATCATTTGTCATTGGTAGCGGTGTACTTCGTTCGACGGCACAAAATAATGAGATGCGAATTGTATACTGCAGTCGAACGTAAAAACTATACCGATTTTGCTTATAAAATTAAAAGAAAATGGACTTTGCCTATTTTCGTGGAAAGAGAACATTTATTATGGTTGCAAATGTGTTTTCCTTTCTTTAATACATGCTTGATTATAGATGCACTGGCGTCAAATAAAAGTGGTTTCCGTCGCAGAACGAGAGAACTATTGAAGCAGTTGGGGGCCTGCCTAGTCTCTGCACAGGCCTGCGCCAAAATTCGAAATTTCCCGCCAAAATTCGAAATTCCCGCCAATAGGGTAGGTTGGTGGAAGGGGTAGGTGGACAGGGAGAGAGGGCTGGGGCACACGTGCAGACTGAGAAGAACACGTGACGCCATCTGGGGGTGGGGTGGGCGTGGTCAAGGGGCGCGGATGGGTGTGATCAGGGCCAGTGGTGGGCGGGGGTAGGGGTGATTAATTGATCAATTTAATTAATTTGCATATTGATTTGATATTTAAAGTGTCCTCGTAACTCCAGCTCCCTTCTACTCATATTTACAAAAAAAAAAAAAAAGAACGTTCCATAGATCCTAAGTGAACTGGTCCTCACGGTACAAAGCAAAGAGGTGCATATGATAATTCTTAGAGGCTATTGTAGACACACATCATCGAACAGAAATACATATTTACATAAATCACATTACTGCACCCAAGATGTCCAGAGGTAAGTGTTTATGTAACGCCCCCATTTTATATATTATTAATAATATTTATATCAGCTGGTCCTTCTAATAATTTCGTCACTGGAGTATACATGAACATGTAAATTTACGAGGAATTATACATGAGCAAAAAGAGCCTCACTTTAAAAATTCTACTTGAGTTCTTCTCGCTCCTCAGCTGTCGTAGTCGGCTGCTGTGACCGGGCGGTTCTAGGCTGTTCAGTCCGAACAGTGCTTCTGCTACGATCGCAGGTTCGAATCCTGCCTCGAACATGGATGTGTGTGGTGTCCCTAGGTTAGTTAGATTTAAGTAGTTCTAAGTCTAGGGGACTGATGACCTCAAATGTTAAGTCCCATAGTGCTTGGAGCCATTTGAACCATTCAGCTGTTGCGTAGTAGTTGAGAAAACTAAAGTCATAATTCAAACTGTAGCGTCAGAAGTTTCTAGGCTGTTCAACTGACATTTTTTTTATAATTTAGGGCTTCTTGTTAAAGATTAATAGGGAGGTAAACCAAACATCTGTCTAGAAAGCATACTTTTTCTTTTATTTTAGATTCAGTTTTATCAAACTTGTCTTGGACAACGAACTGTTTCGTCCACCCAATATAGCTACACACATCAAAAAAGGTTTTGCATCACCCCTGTTCCCAGAACTCCTGAAGATAGACGTTGACTGTGGATATTGTATCACGGAGACAGTCCCTTTGCCTGTTCAGAGATGTCACTAAACCCGCCCAAAGATGTAAACAACCATGCATGAGCAGCGCCTATTAGACACAGGGGGTCCGACAGCCGATCAGTTCCAATCATTCCACCAGGAAGGAGGTACGCAGCTCGTGTCGGTTCAAATGGTTAAAATGGTTCTGAGCACTATGGGACTTAACATCTGTGGTCATCAGTCCCCTAGAACTTAGAACTACTTAAACCTAACTAACCTAAGGACATCACACACATCCGTGCCCGAGGCAGGATTCGAACCTGCGACCGTAGCAGTTGCGCGGTTCCGGACTGCGCGCCTAGAACCGCTAGACCACCGCGGCCGGCAGCTCGTGTTGTCTGTAGTTCAACCATGCCTTGACGGTCAATACTGCGGTTCGATAACATCCGCATTGTTACTTTGTGCCAGGAAGGGCTCCCAACAAGGGAAGTGTCCAGGTGTCTCGGAGGGAACCAAAGCGATGTTGTTCGGACATGGAGGAGATACAGAGATACAGGAACTGTCGATGACATGCCTCGCTCAGGCCGCCCAAGGGTTACTACGACTGCAGTGAATGACCACTACCTGCCGATTGTGGCTCGGAAGAACTCTGACAGCAACGCCACCATGTTAAATAATGCTTTTTTTGGGCAGCCACAGGAAGTCGTGTTACGACTCAAACTGTGCGCAATAGGCTGCCTGATACGCAACTTCGCTCCAGACGTCTATGGCGAGGTCCATCTTTGAAACCACGACACCATGCAGAGCGGTACAGATGGTCCCAACAACATGCCGAATGGACCACTCAGGATTGGCATCATGTTCTCTTCACCGATGAGTGTCGCATATGCCTTCAACCAGACAATCGTCGGAGACGAGTTTGGAGGCAACCCGGTCAGGCTGAAGGCCTTAGACACACTGTCCAGCGAGTGCAGGAAGGTGGAGGTTCCCTGCTGTTTTGTGGTGGCATTATGCGGGGCCGACGTACGCCCTTGTGGTCATGGAAGGCGCCGTAACGGCTGTACGATAAGTGCACGCAATCCTCCAGCCGATAGTGCGATCATATCTGAAGCATAACGGCGAGCATTCGTCTTCATAGACGACAGTTCGTGCCCCCATCGTGCACAACTTGTGAATGACTTCCTTCAGGATAACGACATCGCGCGACTAGAGTTGCCAGCATGTTCTCCAGACATGAAACCTATCGAACATGCCTGGAATAGATTTAAAAGGGCTGTGTATGAACGATGTGCCCCACCAACCACTCTGAAGGATCTACGCCGAATCGCCGTTGAGGAGTGGGACAATCTGTCTTGATGAACTTGTGGATAGTATCCCACGACAAATACAGGCATACACCAATGCAAGAGGACGTGCTACTGGGTATTAGAGGTACCTGTGTGTACATCAGTCTCGACCACCAGCTCTGAACGTCTAGCTGTAAGGTGGTACAACATGCAATGTGTGGTATCCATGAGCAATAAAAAGGGCGGAAATGATGTTTATGTTGATCTCTATTCCAGTTTTCTGTACAGGTTCCGTGTACAAGGACAATGAAATGTTGTCAAACCAGGTGGTGCTATATGTGCAGTAAAATAACAGATGATGATCAAAGTAGAGAGGGTGAAATGCAGATTGGCAACAGCAAGACAGGCGTTTCTGAAGAAGAGAAATTTCTTAACAACAAAAATAAATTTAAATGTCAGGAAATATTTTCTGAAAGTATTTTTCTAGAGTGTAGACTTGTACAAAAATGAAACATGGACAACAAACAATATAGACATGAAGAGAATGGAAGCTTTTGAAATACGATACTCCAGAAGAATGATAAAGATTAGAGTGCTAGATTGAATAACTAATGGAGGAGTACTGAAGAGAAATGGGGAAGAAAAGAAATTAATGGCACATCATGACTAAAAGAAAGGAACTGGTCATAAAACACATTCTGAGGCATCAAGGAATCATGAAATTGGTAATGGTGGGGGAAGCGGGGGGGGGGGGGAGGGGAGGGGAGAGGAGATAAATATTGTAGAGAAAGGTCAAGGCTCAAACACAAAATGAAGACTGATATGTATTTAGGTTGCAGTAGTTACGCAGAGGTGAACAGACTTTGATGCAATAAATCATCGTTAAGAGCTGCACCAAACCAGTATTAGGACTCAATACCACAACAACAGCGACATGCAAGAGCTTATAACCTTTTTTTTATTTCCTTTTTGTTGCTGTTGCTCTAATTTTACAACGTAAGTGTATATCTAGAAATTAAACTGAGTTTAATTTTTTGTTCGTGTAAAATCATTATTTAACAGTTTCATGATTTACAACTTAATTCAATTTCCAACATTCACCTTCCTTTCACGGTTCTGGCTCAGACGTGAGCGGAACAGTCACATTTTCCTATTTTACAATGCAATTGTGCAGCTATAAATTGAACTGACGTTAACGTAAAGTCAACAATTCCATGATTTACAGCTCCATTCAATTTTCAGCTTTCACCTTTCTTTCAAGAGTCTGACAAAGACGTGAACACAACAGCTAAGTCTTCCAATTTTACATTGTAAATGTGTATCTAGAAATTAATCTGACGTTAATTTTTTGTTCATGCGAAGTTATTATTTAACAGTGTCATGATTTACAATTTCATTCAATTCGTAACATTAACTTTTCTTTCAAGGCTCTGGCAGAGACAAGAGCAGAACAGTTACTATAGTTAACTGCTAAGGCATCCTATATTCCACGGCTTTTCCAACCTGAAGACGTGTCGATGCAACCACGAGTAGCGAAATTTGATTAATATCAGTTTTAAATTAAATTTTTCTCAACTACTTCCAGTTTGTTATTGGAATCTGTCAGCTGCCTCAAGCTGGAGTGCTCAGTCAGCCGGATGCTAGAATTCCATGTGATAATACGAACTTCCATACAAGACAGCATCGGTTTAGTTATCAAAGTAGATAAACCCTGTTCCAAATGTTGTAATTACTCCGATACTACTTATCCGTTTTCGAAGAGTGGAGCACGGTTGAATTCGTCTCGTTGAGTTTGAGAATAACAGCAGCAGACGTTATCGTAGTTCCATTTCAAAAAGCGAAGTTGATATCGGTATTACTGCAGTTGATATACACTAACATGACAAAAGTCATGGGACAGCGATATGTACAGTCGTGCTCAAAAGGAAATTGCATTTCGCCTGATTCGCATGCAACGTGCATAACGCAGCTGTCTAGCAGGTCCTCTAATCGCTCCTCAGTAGAGTCGTTTGACTATTGAAAATGGTTCCAACATGTCACCACTAGAAAACACTGCTCTGTATCGCAATAACTCAAGATGTAAAGTAATACCACAATACTACAAATATCAGGGAACACCTTATCACAGATAAGACTGTCCTTAAGGCTTGTAAGCTCACATTTATTACAATAAGTGACATACCTGAAATGTTGCCACTCACATTATTACGTCAGATAGGTAATGCAAGTAGTAAGTTCATCGTATTTATGATTTCCTCTTCAAAGTATCATACCGTACTTATTATTTAACACAAAATTACATTAAAAATTTAAGTTATTCATGACCAGCTAGTTGAGAATATGTATAAACTTCAAATGACACGACGAACCGTCTCGTTCTGCATATGGATTCAAACCCAGGTCATGCAGACTAAGCAAAGATTTCGTGACTGACGGAAACTAACAGTCATTCCTGACTAGGCATACAGAGAGTGATATACCTCGATTTTATACAGTATCAGTTAGCAAATATCAACTTTAAATTACATAACGTAAACATTTTTAACGTACGCGAATTCCTACCCAGCAACTATTGTCCCTGTTAACAAAGTAAGAGAGATGTTAAATATTGCTTCTTCACAAGTAACGTACTTGAAATGCCGTGAGGTAAAGCTTTGTGTTGATCAGGGATTCGAACCCAGAACCTAATCGGATTGTTATCGAAGCACAATCAACTGCGACATATTGGATTTTCTCGGCAGTAGCAAGATGTTTTAACTGAAATGACGAGACGAAACATTAATTTTTTCCTTCTCAGGACTGCAACCCGGCACCTATCGCTGCTATATTCTAGAGAAAACGAACGTTAAATATGGGTGTGTTACGCCAGCAGCGAATGTGAGCATATTTGAACTAGAAATAATATGACGAATAGTTCAGTGCTGACTGGTAATGGAACCCCACACATATCGTTGTTGACTACACACAAAGAGACGTCAGCTACCCAATTATTCTCCACCAGCAGCTCGGAATAACATCCTTGAACTTACAGTGATCTCACAAATATTTCTGTGTCTCACTGGGAGTATAAAACGTCGGATATCGTTAGTGTTGAAAACGAATGAAAATACATTAAAAATCAAAATTATTATCCACCAGCAGATAGGCGTTCTCATGCTAGAGCTTGATAATACACAATGAAAACTTTATTGCTGGGCCAGGATGTTGAGGAATCTGCAGTTTTGAACAAACAACAAGTTGTAGTCGAGCTGCATTGTCACGAAGGGATCAAATGCCGCGTTAAGGGCGGCCTGAGTTGCATTCCCAGTTCAGAACCAATTTTATCGACATACAGAAGCTCAAATAAAAGATGAAATAAGTGTCCTGTGACCCCACATAGCGTTTGTTTCGTCACTAGAAATAAACAACTAGTATAAGAAAGGTTACTGGTGACAGAGTTTCATGTTTAATGTGAATTTCAGACCACAGTGCCATTATACCTTCTTCACTTGGCGTAGCCAGGAGAGAATAGAATCTGTCTCTCCTTGTCAAAAATCATTGGCAGTTGTTGGAATCGAATCCATACCGCTAGTGGATGAACCTAACATGAACCCAACAAACCACAAAATCCTCTTTTCTGTGACTCATTTTTCTATCGTAACTCCGTTGCGCCACACTGGATGACGATTCTGACACACAGACTCTCTGTAGTGGTTTTCAGCATGTTCAGTACATTCATTTACTTGGTAAACCGAATCGCCATGAACTAGCTGCCTCGGCTACCCAGTGCATACATTCGCCTCAATTTTGTAATCACCGAAATAAAATCACGTAATTGCCACCTACACATAACTGCCAACAGTGTAGGGCGCAGAAATTTAAATAGAAAGTGTTCCTTTCTACTGGAGCTAATCTATTGCGCTATCTGTTTGTTGAAAACGTCGTACAGTGCAAAAGAAAAGCTGTAACTGTCTGTCTCTCAGAAGTCTAGATCCGGCCATATGCATTATCTCACAGCACTGTGGAATGCGAAAGTTCTGGAGGAATTGTTGTTGACTTCTGGAGCTGCAGCAGCTACATGTCAGATGGTAGTATAACGGTAAGTGTTGTGCACTATAGATGAGACATCGCGAGTTCGAGTACATTCACTGCTACATTTTTTTAATCGCAATTCTACTGTCTGCTGGAGTTATCAGTCTAATTGAACTTTGAACATAATTCCCTTCACTTCTCAACCCAAAATAGTCTCATGTGAAAAAGGGCTAACTTCTGCGACATTTTGTTCTTTTCATGTTTAATAGACGGCCAGGCAGCAGATGCATCTCGAAACTTTTGTATTACGTACGGGGAGAGCCCATCGTGCCAAAATATGTCAGAAAAGTATTTTCTACATTAGCTGTCGCGTGGTAATGGCATTTTATTCTTCTTCAAATCTTATTTGACAGCTTTAACTCAGAACAAGTTTTCTACATGCATGTAATCAATTAACTGCACGTGCATTGTCAGACTGTTAGAGATAACATTAGAGAATTCGCACATACCGTTGATGATTAATTTCACTCTCGTGTTTACTATTGTTTTAACAACACTAAAAGAAACCTTACGAAAATTGTGCACTGCATTATAAGAAATTAAATAAAACTACCCACGATAACCTTACGACGAAAGTCTGTTTTAATAAAACTGAGTGTCTGTACACAAGCGTTCCTCTGTCGGCACGAATTAGTAAAATGCTACTCACTTAGATTTAGATTGGGTCTGTGTTTAATTGGTATGCTGTGTCATACTCAAGACGTATGCAAATGTGGCATTTCATAAATAAAGTTATGTATTCCTAGAAGTCCAAAATTTGCTTTTCAGCAGCGGAAAGGGTTGTACAGCGTTGTAAGTTTTTCACCATTGCACTATGAGCCAAAAGTATTTTCATGTGATTTCCTTATCGATGTTTGATCTGACTGCTTGTAGCTCTTTCACAGGAGGGATAAAAATGTAACAATCAGTGACACTGGAACCACCAACCATAACAGACACTTTTTCACAAGACAGCACTTTACCACAGAGCTAGCGAAAATGCATGTGTCTGTGTTTCCTCTTACGAGGACATAAGTGGCTAGAGCTCGTAGACCGCTATTTAAAGGACGAGATTAGTTGCGATTTCCAGGTGCAACGACTTTCCTGGGCTGAAAACTGTAAATTTACAATCTTTTGTTACAATTCAAGCGATAATAACTCAGATTATTCAATGGAAATGAAAGGGAAAATCAAGTGAACGTTGAGGCTTAATTCCGTGCACACCAGGAAGTAACTCGTCGATCACTCAGTTGCCAAACATACCTTGCCTTGTTGCCAAATCTCAGTAGCAGTACCAGCAGGAAGAAGACGAACCGATGTATTCCTACAGCGGGCTGGGAAGTGACCATAGCTGGCATCTCAAAGACGCGGCTGCCACGACCAATGCGTCTGATTCGCATTTCTGTAACTAGGTTTAGGGACTGGAGCGTAGTTACTAATAATACTCAGAACTGACTGCAAACTAAGCATCATAAATCAGTTACTCTCTTAGTTGTTTTTATATTTCTTTAGTAAGTGTACTCATAACTAAGAAACTCATTCGCGGACGTTTTCGTGCCTGGCCGATAGTCGAGCACAACAAACAAATAAAAATGAAAAAGAATTGTGTGTGTGTGTGTGTGTGTGTGTGTGTGTGTGTGTGTGTGAAGAGAGAGAGATAAATATAAAAAAGAATGAGAGAGAGAGAGAGTAAAAAATTGTTGTAAAGAAATTGAATCATTATATGTGAAGAAATCTTTCATTAAAAAGACAAGTTCTACACCATTACGAAATGTCGTATTCATGATCTATGGAACAAGTATTAATCTAATCTAATCATATTGCTGACTAGCCATGAAGAGTCGTGAATTACCGAAATTTTCGCCAATATCAGTAACCAAATCTAAACTTGAAAATAAAAGACGACAGTTTTTGTAATAAACCGGGACTCCTATCAAAACCCTTTCGTCCCTGTTAACTAATCACGAAAGACGTCTGATATACCTCCATTCAGAGCAGTGGCTAGCACACTGGACTCGCATTCGGAAGGACGATGGTTCAATCCCGCGTCGAGCCATCCTGATTTAGGTTTTCCGTGATTTCCCTAAATCGCTCCAGGCAAATGCTGGGATGGTTCCTTTGAAAGGGCACGGCCGACTTCCTTCCCCGTCCTTCCCAAATCCGATGAGACCGATGACCTCACTGTCTGGTCTCCTTCCCCAAACAACCCAACCCCTCCATTCAGAAGTAACAGAGGGTGTATGCATTTAAAGATGAAGTGCATGATGTGAAGTTCTGTGACGGAGATACGAAACCAACACGTAATCGGATTGTTAACTAAGTAAAATCAAATGTTACGTATCGGTTTTTCTTACCACCTACTAGGTGTTTGAATCTAATATAAGGATACAAATTTTTGTGCCTGAGCGACAATCGAACCGCACACCTGCCGTACTTCTTTATCATCCACGAATATAGCTTAAGTATCAATTGCTTACTCACCAGCAGTAAGATGTGTGCATATTTAACCAACGACACCTATTGCGATTGTTGGCAACACATGAACAGACATTAAGAATGCACGCTAATTTTCACTAGCAAGCCGGTGTGCACGTGATAGGGCTTGAAATGGAATTATGAATATTTTTGTACTGGATCAGGATTCGAACCACATACTTACCTTTGGAGGAGACCTAGAGAAGATTGCAGTCTTGGGAAAAGGAACGAAATGATTGAACTATACTGTTCCGAGAGATTCAGATCCTCGGAAGAGGAGATACGAATTCGAATCACAGTCCAACACCAAATTATTTCAACGTCTCTAGTTCAATCAAGTACAAGTAAAATAAGAGCCCTGTTCCTTTAAATGGCTAGCGGTTCATCAAATAAAATAAAATTTTCTAATGTAAGTAAGTTTACTGGCGACAGTATTTCTGTTTACCATGACTCCCGCTTATGTCATTTCCCTATGTAAACAGGCTCTGCCCAGTTTGTAATGAAGGAACGTGATGTTTAATGAGGATTCTGAATTATAATGTCTTGAGGTTACCAGAGGTAAAGTAAATCTTTTTGGCCCTCTTAAAAGTAAATGCCTGAACCCACGCATTGCACCTGTGGCAGTTAGTTCCACATTGTGGCCACATTTCCCAGCCCCAGGAGTGTGCTGTAACGGATGATGTGCTTAGCTTACAAAATTAGTCACGGTGTAAAAATGCTAGTCTATTAAATGATAAAGTAGAAGCAAGCTTACGCTATTCTCATATCAGCAGCATGTAAAGACTCTTCTAGGCATCATAGCCTTGATGTGAAGCCATTTTGAAATTGTCACTAATTCATCAAATTTCTTAGTTCGAGAAAATCCTCTGTGAAGTGTAAAATACCGGATAATTCGATTTTTACCGTCATTACTACTATCACTTTCTTCATACCGCTGTTGGAAGACATGTGCTGGAAGATCATTTAATGCCTTTTGGTCACTATAGAAGTAGTTGCCCAAGAACAGGTTCTTTCCCTGTCTATGGAATCCTTTCCGTGTTAATAAATGGTTCAAATGGCTCTGAGCACTATGGGACTCAACTGCTGAGGTTATTAGTCCCCTAGAACTTAGAACTAGTTAAACCTAACTAACCTAAGGACTTCACAAACATCCATGCCCGAGGCAGGATTCGAACCTGCGACCGTAGCGGTCTTGCGGTTCCAGACTGCAGCGCCTTTAACCGCACGGCCACTTCGGCCGGCTTTCCGTGTTAATACCAAACATCAGCAATTATTCGTAGATTATATTAAAACCAAAGTAATTGATGAAGACGTTACTTGATAACAAAAACGCAGTGCCTATCTTCATTTTCAGTCATAATTCATGATTTAGATAAGATATCTGTATGGTGCGAAAAGTGGCAACTGACCCTGAATAAAGAACAGTGCGAAGTTATTCACATGAATACTAAAAGAAATCAGCTAAATTTCGATTACGCGATAAATCACACAAATCCGAGGGCTGTAAATTCAACTAAATACTTAGGGATTACAATTACAAATAACCTATTGGCTTCTGTCTCGGGTTCTTCGGCCGACGTTCATCTAATGATTTTTCTGATGTTTCGCCAGCACGAGTGGCTGGCATTGTCAAAGCTTCACCCTCCATTGCCGGTGGTGAATTGGAGCCGTGCTCGCGGGCGCAGACTATATGTACCTGGCGCGCCAACGTCCGAGGGCTTCTCCGCGGTCATTTCCGGTGCGGTTCTCCACCGGCAATGGAGGGTGAAGCTTTGACAATGCCAGCCACTCGTGCTGGCGAAACATCAGAAAAATCATTAGATGAACGTCGGCCGAAGAACCCGAGACAGAAGCCAATAGGCAGTTTGTCAACAAGTGGCCACGAAAGCCTTAACAATTTTTAATTACAAATAACCTAAATTGGAACGATCACATAGATAATATTGAGGCTAGAGCAAACCAAAGACTGCGATTCATTGGCAGAACACTTTGAAGGTGCAACAGGTCTACCTAAGAGACTGCTTACACTACGCTTGTCTGCCCTATTCTGGAGTACTGCTGTGTGGTGTGGGATCCGCATCAGGTGGTACTGATGGATGACATCGAAAAAGTACAAAGAAGGGCAGCTCGTTTCGTATTATTGTGAAATAGGGGAGATAGTGTCACAGACATGATATGCGAATTGGAGTGGCAATCATTAAAACAAAGGCGCTTTTGGTTGCGACGGGATCTTCTCATGAAATTTCAATCACCAGTTTTCTCCTCCGATTGCGAAAACATTCTGTTGGTACCCACCTACATAGGGAGAAATGATCATCACGATAAAATAAGAGAAATCAGGGCTCGCTCGGAAAAATTTAAGTGCTCGTTTTTCCCGCATGCCTTTTGAGAGTGGAACGGTAGAGAGACAGCATGAAGGTGGTTCATTGAACCCTCTGCCAGACACTTTATTGTGAATAGCAGAGTAATCACGTAGATGTAGATGTAGATTTACTTGCGCCTAGAAATGGCTGTCGAATACTGTCAAACCAACAGCCAAGGGACCTTACTGCCTTCCGATATATGTCGCTGTCAGTTCTTCCATATGATTTGGTCGACGTGACCTGTTTCAAGTTGTCTATGACAGAGAATGTTTTAGAAGATCAATTATTTTCCTTTGGAATAAACAGAAAGATTTTCATTCTAAGCTATCCAAGTTCAAAATTTTCGCAATATTAGTTCAAATTTTGTATTCGCTTCTATAATGTAGGAAAGTATTTCACAGTTGCAAAACCCGCATCCGACTCATTGACCTTACACTTAGTCGCTGACCATAAATTCTAGCTCAGAGTGACACCAGTATAAGTAACCTAATGTAGCGAAGACCGTTTGCCAGTGCTCTTTCTCACCGGAAAATACGCAATTCACTCATTGGTTTCTGTAACAGTAATTTCTATGTGTGTGCAATGCATACAGATTGTAGAATTTAGATCTCCACTCTCTTCCACTTCTGTATACAATATGCCTGACCTAAATGGGCCCTTTATCATTACAGGCCCTGGGCAGTGCAACATCATGCTGACAACAGTAATGTGCTTATACTGACAACTTCACTGTTCGTATTGCCTGATTTTGTAATTTTTAAATAAAACAGCATGACCTTCCAGTGAGAAACATTTCGTCCCCCTTTTTCTTCTCTGAAATTGTCAGTAAGCTTTTTGCCTTCCAACCAGCGAAATGCGGCAGAGTACGGCCCTGTAAATGATTCACAAACCACGATTTAGTCCTTTAAAGACGATTTCTTTAAACATTGTCATAGCTGAAAGAATTTAGTTTCTTCTTAAATCGTCTTATGCAGCAACGTCCACACATTTCTCAAATAGGAAAAGCTCTTTATCCAATAATGAAGGTTGTAAAACAAACTTCCCACAGTTTGTGTCAGGCTGATCTTTTCGTCTGACAGCACAGCGTAAGTATTTTGTCTAAGGGGTATGAGAAGTGGTGTTCCTGTAGCTGTGGGAATCATTAGTTGAAAACGAGTTTAATACCAATGGGTACAGTGCTGCTAAATATTCAAAATGATTATCAACCTAAATCTGAGTTCATCTACGAACTGTGGCGTATTTATAATATTGAAGGTGGACTGGGTATCCTTCTCTTCCTTGAGTGGGCATTGGAAGGTGTCTACACACACGTATACATTACTATGAATACTTCGAACGCTATAGTTAACATTGCTCTCATAAACTTCATTTTTCAAGTCTTCTGGGTCTTCAGCGTGCAATATGTGTTAGACAAAAAAATTGACTGCCGAGTCATTCACGTAAGGTGGACAATACAGTCGTGCGCCCCTGAGAACTTTATGTCAGGCAATATGCTCGATCTGGCAACATTGTAGACTGCGGCACTTCCCGGAGGAAGTCTTGACTGCAGGCTGAGTACATCACTCTTGACTACGACCGTAGTCTTGAAGTAAAACGCGAGACTAGCTAATACGACGTCTGGCAACCAAAAGCATACGTCGACAAAACTTTTATCGCCACTTTCCTCTCGGTGCTGAAGCTATGAGTGTAATTCAAGCGAATCTACAATATATTTCGCTTTCTGTCACATTGGTAATAACAGTTGGGTGCAACAGTATTTTAGCGAGAGATTTCTTGGCCGACCATCTGCTCTGAACACCGCATGCGTCTGAGTCCTCTGGGACCGGTTTGCTGCCTACCAGCAGGGGCTGAGGCACTGCACGGCCTCGCCTTCTGCTGACAACATCTGCTCCACTCCTCACTCTTGACAGTGTAAAATGCTTTAATGTTGTTGAGTAGTGACACATAAAATCTGTCTACAATTTGTGTTTCACACTCGTTAGCAACAGAGGCACAAAACCTTAGCAACAGAGGCACAAAACCGTTTTTATTTGATGAGTATTTTATTTCACTAGTATGCAATACATCAATATGACACAGAAATAATTTCACTATTTCTGACCCAGTGCACTATAACTGAAGCTTCACATCCGGTTCTTTTTCCTTTCACAGGATATTCCTCAAATAATTTATGTTTGTCATGGATTCATTTGTGTTACTCAAGGCACAGAGAGTAAATGCAATGTAATGTGTTTGGTTTCTTTCTTTGATTCCCTATGGTAAATGGATGCAAAACATTGTGTCAATACCTTTCAGAACCTGCTCTATAGCTACTCAACCAAATTGCTTGTGTTGAGGTCCATACATTATTTAATGGAGAAGTGAATGCTGTTCAAAAGTGATATTTAAAATATATAATTGGATTTAAGGAGACAAAATTGCCCATATTTGAAGCTATCCAGAGAAAACGTAAGTTGCTAGAGCTGCTGTTAGCAAATGTCTGCAAAGAGTTCCTAATTGCTACTGTGGAAATTTAGCATATAGGCCCTATAGTAATCAAGAGGTTCATTTCCTCATACTTATCGCCCTGGCATGTGAGTCTTAAGTGAAGAACAATATTGAAATTCGTATCACTGATGGTCAATTCGAATTTCTTCAGAGACGCTTGTATTGTGAAGCAGCTTGGCAGTCACAAAACCGAGATCTATGACCATTAACACAACTTACTGAGTCGAGCTACCAAGAGGACTTGATGTGTAAAGGTTTTCTTGCGATTTCGTTACAGAATTTTTTCTGCAAATCCGCAGCTCCTTAAAATAAATCATAAAATAAAGCTCGCACATGCTGGCCCCTACCACGGTTCGAACTGACGACTCATTGAGCCATTGCGACACGGGCGGTACCACGGGGCTACGGACACGCTGCTACCAGCAGGCCATTCTCATCATGGTATTGGTCGCTCAGCCTCATAATGCATCGTGAACGATAATAAAGCTTGTCACTTATGTGAAGAATAGCATTTCTATAGCCAAAAAAATTAATTTTCTGTCTCAGTGTCTTAGTTTACATGAGGATTATGTAGCACTAGTCATTCAAATGGAAAGGGAATATCAAGTGAATTTAGCGAGTAAATCCAGTACCATACGCAGAAGTGATTCCACTGTCACAGTGTTGCCAAATGTTTGTGACAATGTTGCCAATTCTCAGCTGTGCTAGGAACAGCTCTGTAGTGGTATGCGAGGAGAATCCCGTGCTCGTGTCATAGGAGGATACGAAGAGGAGGCGTGGGGTTTGGTTAATATACAGCGTTTCCTCCTACCAGTTGTGTCAAACATTCAGGTGATAATCTTCCATCACGATTACAGTTTCCCACAAAATATATATGAATAAAACACTTACCTTGTTACTTTGTGACAAAAGATTATTTCAGTACAATGAAAAGTCTTTGTAAATCAAAATTAAGATAACAAACACTTTGCACCTCGAAATCGATTGCATCTATGTGCAGTAATGTGATCATACAAGCAGAATTTCATGAATTGCACGAGAACGTAGAAAAATGTTGGTGCGAATGGAAGCTATAAGAAACACAGTTAACTGATTATTCTGTGCCACGTAATAATCAATTCATTTGAAAATTCAGAAGCGAAGAAATTAAAAATTATGCCCATTAAGACAGAAAATAAAGTGCAGATGCGGACACTGTACAGATCTGCGCTTTTTCGTCTTAAGATCTAAACAAATAATGTATACTAACCAGTGTATTCATTGCTTTCGTAATGTTTTCCTCTTGTTTAGTCTTCTAATGATGAACTGGATCCACACCCATGAGTCTGATAGTTTCTTTGTATCTTTCCATCTACTATCTTTGTGTGTTATTGCTCGTCCAAAAAGCAAAATATTATACCTGTTCCCACGAGGTATTAGAACGAGATCGCAAGAAGGCTAACGAATTATAATCAAAATACACTGAGACGCCAATTTGTCTGTCGTCATAGTGTCAAGTCGATAGGACGAAACATCCCACATTCCATTCATCCTGATCCATTCGTTATTTGTATCGACAGCAATGAGTGATAGGAAAGCTGTTGTGAGGTGACGAATAACAACAACAATGGTAGTAATAACAAATCAGTAATCAAGGATGTTTACTGCATTGCAGACACTTGTTAACGATGAACAAAATAATCAAGAAAGGCTGAGTAATTGGAGCACTGCATAGGTGCTCTTACCACTTTGTTACTGAATTCGGTTCTGGTTGTTTGCAGAGAGAAAAGAAAGAACCCTGTAGCCATACATATCTCTAGTACAACGAGCTATTACCTATCAACTATCCTTGCTTTACATCACGAGACGAATACAGCGTCACCGAGCTGATATTTGAAATACATTTCTTTCTCTCTCTCTCTCTCTCTCTCTCTCTCTCTCTCTCTCTCTTTATTTTTATTTTTTGAGGAAAGCATCGAGAAGTGCGAGTAATAAGCAAGTAGGCATGTAATCTATTTACAGTTATTTTAATCGGGATACATAATGCAAAAATACACCTTTTTAGTGTATTATTGCGTAATTCCAATTATTGACAGTCTATTCGTGAGCTTGCTCGCATTCAGTGAGGTGAAACCTATCACAGAAACAAGCAAAACACAAATATTTCTTGCACCAATTGCAACACACAAACGAAATCTCACTGCACTGACGTGCTGTCCGATATATTGCTCGGAAAACATATCTGATTCATGTTGCTTAATACAGCTCTATCAGATATAAATTTGAATGGGTACCAAGTGTATAAAAGTATATCTTGAATACACATAGAAGTATTCCACTGAAACATAGCCATGACAAAGATTGTAAGTGGGGTCGACAGCATCGTCGCCTACCACCTTGACAACTCATACGGTGACAGTGCTCGGCCGTTTAATTACGGTTACTGATATCAAAGCCACAGTATGAAAACACAAAAATGTTAATAACCCGAAGATCATTAACTTTGGAACCCATAGGAAAGTAAAGCAGTCATCAGTTGGAAGATTGGTTTGAACACCACAGTGCTTTAATAGGCGCGGTCCTGTTGGAGGTGGTATGCCGTTACTTTCCTCCGACCTTTGAGTTCACTTACCTAGCCAGTTAATTAGGGGAAACTACAGTTTAACGTGGCTTTCGGACCACAGTGCAACTTTACTTTCCTATGAGTTCCAATGTTAATGAGTTAAGGATGTAAAAGAAGGGAACTAGATTTTCGACTTATCTGGCAGTTTCAAAGACGTTTAAATCAAAACATCTTGCTAACTTAACGGTTTTTTACTTGTTAATGTTAGTCCCAGCTCATGTAATATGTTACATAGTGTCAAATAATGTGATGAATAAATAACATTAACTAATGCAAATAGCCAGAAATTGGAAGATTAACAATATTTTTCATAGCAAGCTTCTAAGAGCAGATGTATTTTATTTCGGCATAAGCCTATAGTACCTTATAGCTTGCCATTTATATTTTTAGAATATACACTGACGGCAAAAAAATCGCAGCAACAAGAAGGAGTTGTGCAACAT
Source organism: Schistocerca nitens (assembly GCF_023898315.1). Classification (NCBI taxonomy): domain Eukaryota; kingdom Metazoa; phylum Arthropoda; class Insecta; order Orthoptera; family Acrididae; genus Schistocerca; species Schistocerca nitens. Next base: position 797,253,767 of record NC_064615.1, read on the forward strand.
AAACGAAAGTTGGTAGGCGTATTTCTACATCTCAAAGAAGATGTCTATTCAAATTTCGCGCCAGTCGTATAAGAGTGGCCGCTATGAGGATGTCAAATGGCTCTGAGCACTATGAGACTCAACATCTGTGGTCAGCAGTCCCCTAGAACTTAGAACTACTTAAACCTAACTAACCTAAGGACATCACACACATCCATGCCCGAGGCAGGATTCGAACCTGCGTCCGTAGCAGTCGCGCGGTTCCGGACTGAGCGCCTAGAACCGCGAGACCACCGCGGCCGGCTATGAGGATGTCAATCAGGTTTGCTTTAAATACACGCTATAAATACCTTCGGCGTTAGTTACCTCTGAGGTAAAACGTTGTGACTTTATGTTAGTCAAGAATGCCCTTAAAGCGACAAAGACACAACTATCAGCACCTCACTGAGTTTCAACAAGGTCGTGTAATAGGGCTATGAGAAGCTCAATGTTCCTTCTGCGATACCGCAGAAAGAGTTGGCGAAAATGTAAAAGACTATTGCTAGCGGTTGTCACAAGAATATACAATCGCAAGAAGACCGGACTCCGGAAGGCGACGTGGCACTACCAAGAGGGAAGACCATCGTGTTCGGCGTATGGCTTTGGCGCATCGTACTGCATCTGCAGCAGTAGTTGACACCACAGTGACACAACGAACTGTTACAAATTGGTTATTTCAAGTACAGCTCCGAATTAGACGCCCTGTAGCGTGCATTTCACTGACCCCAAACCATTTGTGTCTTTATTGGAGGGCAGGATGTAGGTCTGTTGTGCTTTCTGATAAAGCTGGTTCTGCCTCGGTGCCAGTAATGGCCGTGTGTTGGTTAGAAGGAGGCCAGCTGAGGTCTTGCAACCAATTTGTGTGCGTGCTAGACGCACTGAATCTGCATCTGGAGCTATGGCCTGGGTGGGATTTCGTATGACAACAGGAGCATTCTCGTAACTATCCCACGCACTCTGTCTGCAAATCTGTATGCCAATCTGCTGGTTCAGCATATTATACTGCCATTCATGATCAGCATTCCAGGTGTTTTTCTCCAACAGGATAACACTCGCCCACATATCACTGTTGTAACCCAACATGCTGTACAGAGCATTGGCATGTTGCCTTGGCCTACTCGATCACCAGATCTGTCTCCAATCGAGCACTTATGGGACATCGTCAGATGACAATTCTAGCATCATCCTCAAACAGCATTAACCGTCCATTTATTGACTGACCGAGTGCGACAGGCATGGAACTCCATCCCACACACTGACATACGGCACTTGTGCAACAAAATGCGTGCAAGTTTGCAAGTTAATTAAAGAATGTGATTCTTAGTTAAGTAACATATTAAGCTATCAGTGTAACCAGTTGTTTATCAATGGAATATTTCCTGAATGGTTGAAATATGCAGAAGTTAAGCCACTGTTTAAGAAGGGAGATAAAGAAACAGCATCAAAATTCCGCCAGCATTCTCAAAAATTTTAGAAAAAGTAATGTACAATCGGCTTTATAACCATCTTCTCTCAAATAACATACTGTCAAAGTCACAGTTCGGATTTCTAAAGGGTTCTGATATTGAGAAGGCTATCTACACTTACAGTGAAAATGTGCTTAATTCATTAGACAAAAAATTGCAGGCAACTGTTATATTTTGTGATCTGTCAAAGGCATTTGACTGCGTAAAACACAATATCCTTTTAAGTAAATTAGAATAGTATAGTGTAACAGGAAATGCTGCAAAATGGTTCAAATCTTATATCTCTGGCAGGAAACAAAGGGTGTTATTAGGAAAGAGACATGTATTAAGCTATCAGGCATGATCCAACTGGGAACTAATTACATGTGTGGTCCTACAAGGTTCCATTTTAGGGCCCTTACATTTTCTTGTGTATATTAATGACCTTTCATCAGTAACATTACCAGATGCCAAGTTCGTTTTATTTGCCAATGATACAAAGATTGCAATAAATAGAAAATCAAGTGTGGTCTTAGAAAGATGGGCTAATAAAATATTTGTGGACATTAATCACTGGTTCCTAGCCAATTCTTTGTCACTAAATTTTGAAAAAATACACTATATGCAGTTCAGAACTTGTAAGGGGGGTCCCACGAGTATATGCCTAACATATGATGACAAGCAGATAGAAGAAGCGGACAGTGTTAAATTCTTGGGATTACAGCTTGATAATAAATTCAAGTGTGAGGAGCACACCACAGAACTGCTGAAGCGTCTTAACAAATCTCGATTTGCAATGCGAATTGTGTCAGACATAGGGGATATAAAAATGAAAAAGCTGGCATACTATGCTTACTTTTATTCCAGAATGTCATATGGGATTATTTTCTGAGGTAAGTCATCAAGCCAAGCTAAAGTTTTCAAGGGCACAAAAATGTGCAGTAAGAGTTATATGTGGTGTGAACTCAAGAACATCCTGCAGAAGCCTGCTTAGGGAACTAGGGATACTAGGTACTGCTTCCCAATATATTTATTCCTTAATGAAATTTGTCATTAAAAATATATCACTTTTTCAAACCAACAGCCCAGTTCATGGAATCAATACCAGAAATAAGAATAATCTTCACAAGGATTTAAAGTTACTTACTCTTGTACAAAAAGGTGTCCATTATTCAGGAACACACATTTTCAATAACTTGTCAGCAGCCATAAAAAGCATAACAACCAATGAAATTCAGTTTAAAAGAAGTGTAAAGGATTTATTGGCAGCCAACTCCTTCTACTCCATTGACTAATTTCTCAGCAGAACCAATTGATTTGTGTGTGAGTGTGTACATATATGTATAGGTACAATATAACTTCTGCACAATTTCAGTGCAGTCATGAGTTCATTGTAAATAAGCGTGTGTGTGTGTGTGAGAGAGAGAGAGAGAGAGAGAGAGAGTACAATCTAACTTCTGCACCATTTCAGTGCAGTAATGTGTTCATTGTAAATAAGTATTATAGTAGTTCTATTGCATGTTTATTACCTTATAAATAAATAAACTTTTTATTTTAAATTCATGCATCAGTGTTTGTAAAATGATTCTTTAATATAGTGTTAATTAAAAAAATGACGGTCATTCCACTTGGGACCTGTGGAATGGTACATTAGCTTATTTGTTTGAGTTGTAAATATTTGTCATGTATTATTGTTTTACTGACATGTTCTACATCCTGGAGGACCTCCTCACTACGGATCAATTGGAAGGAAAGTAAATCTAATCTAACCCAATCTTGCATTCAACATTTTGGTGGCTACACCGGTTATCAATGTACCAGCATTTCACATTACTATGGCGTATCTCGCGCTTACACTATCATTTGATTCTGCAGTGTTAATCACTTAAATATGTTACCTAGAAACATGTATTTCCGAAATTTCATTACTGTACTTTCTTCCGTAACATGTATTCCCGTAATTTCATTACTGTACTTTTTTCCATCAGTGTATTTGAATTCAGAGACGACGCATTTCCCTCGGGTCTGCACCGGAACGTGCTAGAACCCAAATAAAGAGCGTACCAAATACACAGTATTCTTGTACTCTTCAACTTCTGCTCCCAGTTTCTGCGACTGGCGTACTTTCTTCTCCATTTAGTTGCTTTCAGTATGTACACAAATATTCTAACGCAAACATGAAGTGACAAATGAATGACTCATCTTTCACAGTCAGGCGCTGAGAAGACGCTGCGACGTGCGCTTCAAGATAATGGAGGCCCAGAGACGAATGACCGAAAATTTAGTAGACGAAGTTCGGATTGCTGCTGGACGCATAGTCAATAATACTGCAGTGTACGAGCCCTTTCTGTTCAACCTCATCATGCAAGGAATGCTCCAGGTACTTTATCTAACATTCAAAAGCAGATCAATAATCAAATTATCAAGGGATCCGTTACCTCTCAAATTTATACCATTAAGTATCATCCCCTTTTCTTCTTCTGTGCAGCTCACCGAACCAGTGATGTGCTTGAAAGTCAGGCGTCAAGACTTAAGAATGGTAGAGCACATGCTGCCCCAGCTGTATAAGGAGTATAAGGAAAGAGTGGGCCAGGAAGTGCAGATCAAACTGATGTCGTCAGAGTTCCTGCGACCAAACATCCTGGGTGGGGTCGTCCTGACGAACGACCGACGACATATCCTCATTGAAAACACACTCAACACCCGAGTCCAACTTGTCTGCTACAAACTCATGCCCAAAATTCGTGATTATTTGTTCGGCAGGAACGTCAACAGACAGCACGATGATTGAATCCACGAATATCTATTTACAATACAAATAAAATGCGAAACAGTAGTCTTTAAATCGCTTTATTCGCACCCATGATAGCAGTTTTCTTTCAGTCGGTACCAGGAAGACTGGGCAGCTGCCACTATCTGCGAGTCCCTGTCAAGACATACTAGAGAGAAACGTTGGCCACTTACGAATAAACAACATATGACATGATTATACGAGCAAACAAATATTCAGTCTTGAAATTGTACATTTTACATGTAAGAGAACATACATTGCTCTACTAACCCGCGATAAAGAACATTCAAAAAATGAAAAACTGTTGAAGTTATAGATTGTAATAAAAGAAGAGGACGTGCTACCTAATTTCGTTACAGGGTACCTAAATCAGTGACACTGCGCTTAACTTCATAAAAATGTGTTTAATTCTGTGATAATTTTCTTTTGCGCTGTTAAAGTTCACTGAAAGCAGTTTTCATTCATTTTCAGCATCGAGTCATTAACATTTGCACAGATATTACACATCAATGCCATAGCATTTGGTGAATCGATGGGCTGATAACTTTCAGGAAACCACAGCAGACAAAAACACCACTGAATCCAAGAATTTTTATCCTTTCCAGAGTTGAAGCTCCACAAGTGGATCAGATGTCATCATCTCTTTTGTTCTTTGACTTCGGTTTTCCCTCAGACGCTGATTTCACTGCACTGCAATGGTCAGTAGATTATTCGCTTAATGTGGAGGCCGAACCCTATTTCCTGCAGTTGTATTAGTAAATTAACTAACTTAATTTCCAATTCACTCGTAAGGGCAAATGGTCTACTCAGTTTATAAATTGTCACATTGTCTTTGTCTCCATTACTGCGGTCTGCGTAGTCTTCTAAAGTACTCCAGGAAATGGAGAAATGTTTAACAGCTATGTATGTCGACCACTTTTCTTCGAAAGCCTTCTGAAGTGCTACACGAAAGTCATCAGTTGAGTAGTATTGTCTTCTCTCGTCCACATAAATCCTATTTGGCTTGTCCTTCTACGCACATTTGCTCTAGCCGGCCGCGGTGGTCTTGCGGTTCTAGGCGCTCAGTCCGGAACCGCGCGACTGCTACGGTCGCAGGTTCGAATCCTGCCTCGAGCATGGATGTGTGTGATGTCCTTAGGTTAGTTAGGTTTAAGTAGTTCTAAGTTCTAGGGGACTGATGACCACAGATGTTAAGTCCCTTAGTGCTAAGAGCCATTTTTAGCCACATTTGCTCAGAAACGGGGCCATTGTTTCTGAAATGAACACAAAACTTGAGAGTTGCTGTCGTTTTCCTAAGCGAATGAGTCAGCAATCAGGCATTCAAATTCAACAATGAGGGCTAAGATTACTAGTGTGTTCCATTGCTAATACGAAGGTTGAATGAAAAGTAATGCCTCCAACTTCGTTAATTGGATTTGGATGGGAATATTTTTATAAATCAAAAGCAAGAATAATCCTTAGAATGCGATCTTTAATTACCAATATTCACTTTTCCGCATAATCACCAGCCATTTGGATACATTTCTGCCAACGATGAACAAGTTTTCTGAAGCCGTCACTTTATAAGTCGACATTCTGTTTCCGCAACAACAGTCTCAAAGTTCTCTCAGCGTCTTCATCAGAAGCATAATGATGTCTCCGCAGATCGTCTTTCATTATCGGGAACAGATGGAAGTCAGACGGTGATAAATATAGACTGGACGGAGGATGCCATATGATAGTGAGATTCAGTCTCTGAAGTTCTGCTGTGGTGGCACGTGAAGTGTGTGGTTTGGCATGGTCATGCTGCAGGAAAACATTTTGTTGTTTTTGTTGGGTTGTTTTTTTTTTTTTTTTTGGGAAGGAGACCAGACAGCGAGGTCATCGGTCTCATTGGATTAGGGAAGGACGGGGATGGAAATCGGCCGTGCCCTTTCAAAGGAACCATCCCGGCATTTGCCTGGAGCGATTTAGGGAAATCACGGAAAACCTAAATCAGGATGGCCGGACGCGGGATTGAACCGTCGTCCTCCCGAATGCGAGTCCAGCGTCTAACCACTGCGCCACCTCGCTCGGTCAAAACATTTTCCTTTTCCTTTCGGACCCTTGTTAGCCGCCATTTCAGAGTTCGCGGCGTTGTGATGTAACGCTCTGAATTTATTGTAGTTCCACGATCAAGGAAATCAACATGGATAACACCATCTGCGTCCCAGAACACTGTGGCCATGATTTTTCCAGCTGAGGGCTGCGTCTTGAGTTTCTTTTTCTGGCGCGAGTCTTTGTGGTGATATTCCATAGACCGAAGTTTCGTCTCCGGGTCGTAATGGTGTACCCACGTTTCGTCTCCTGTCACAATTGAATGGAGCGTCACCTTCATTCTACAGTTCCTAGAAAATTTCATGTCTGTGCGCTTTCAATTCAGGAGTCAGCGTCCGGGGTACCCATCGTGCACAGGTCTTCCGATAGCCAAGCAAAGCAATAATGTGACCCACACGTTCTTGTGAAATGCCGATTGTGCTTGTAATTTCTCTCTGAGTGATGCGACGATCGTCCTGAATCAACCTGTAACATTTTGCTTGTGAAACTCTGTGGTTGCTGTCACAGGACGTCCAACTCTTTGTTTGTCACGCGGGTCAGATGTTCCCGCCTCAACATCTTTAAACGTACTCGCCCAACGACGCACAGTACTCACATCAACACACTCACGATAAACTGCTCTCATTCTCTGATGAATCTTCTTTGGGGTGACACCTTCTGCTGTCAAGAATTCAATGACTGCACGTTGCTTAAATCGCATTGACCGACCGTCTGCGCAGTGTTCCATACTTTACTCTGTAACAACACAGCCATTCAGTGCTAAGGCTTCCCGCCAACTGGAGCTGTAGAGAAGAGGCTACGGGACAAGCCAGCACTTGCCGCACACAAATGCTGCCAATTGTAGAAGAGTTTCGAAAATGGAGGCATTACTTTTCAGTCAACCCTCGTACAACTGAATATTAAGTGTCTGACTAATTACTTGGACAACTTACCGTAATACACTTTTATTACAGCACCAGTCCAGCAAACTTCGTATTTCCCTCCACACAACAAACAATAAACTACATGTTCCGCAGACAGCGTTTATTCTCGCCCAGAATGTTTCTCTAGTGTGAAAACAATTCCTCCCATTTGTTGACGACGGTTGGAACAGTATGCAGAAGGCCTACCTTACTTGAGGACAAAAATGTGTCTTCTATCGCGAAATAAAGTATGTCACGGAATTAGATAGGTTTAACCTATACGTTGTAATGCCCACACCGTAATACCGTAGTGCGCCCATAGAGATACCGCAGTAAAGTAGAGTATAATGCGGTAATTAGTTTTCTGGATCTGAATGGGAACAACTCTGCTACAATCCGTGCTGAGTTGGTGGAAGTGTACGACAATAATGCCCATCATACGACAGTAGACAAGGGGCGCAGGCGCTTATAGTGTGGTCTAACAAGTTTTAATGACGAAAAACCAAGCACTAGGCCATCTCTGTGAAGAAACGGAAATCGCAAGAGAAGGGGAGGCGGTAACTCTCGAAGACGTGCGTTTCACAAGCGAGGCAATAGCAGGGAAAGTGAAAATCAGTCAGAACAACCCAGATGACTTCCTTAGCCACCTACTCACCATGGATGAGTTATGGATATATCACTATCAGCCCACGACTGAGGAGCAAAAAAGTCAATGGAAACATCACAGCTGAAAGACCCAAGGGCCCAACCATCATCGGGCAAGGTGATGCTTGATTTTTTTGGGTCTACCATGGTGTGGAGCTACAGATTACGCTCGTAAGGGACAAACTATCGCAGGAGCCTAGTACTCATACCTCTTGACGAGGTTTCGCAAGGCCACCAAGATGAAGCGATCCGGGAAGCTATCCAACGGGATTTTTTTTTTCCACGACAAAGCCCCAGTTCCCAGATCATACTGCACTGAACGACTGAACTCAGCCACACATGCTGCATATTTGAAGTTTTGCATCGCTCCAGTATTCTTCCGACACGGTACTCAATGACTTCTTCCTCTTTCCTTGGGTGAAGAAACCATTGCTTTGCAAGTATTTTAGGAATGAAGACGATGTGAGTTTTAAAGTGGAACACTTCATGAACAATTAAAATGTCCACTTCTCCAACCAAGGTCCCCTCAAAGTAATCCAATATGGCGAAAACTTGTCATATCGGAAGGTGATTGTACAAAGAACGATTAACATCAATTTCCACAGTCGCAGCTTCATTCTTTTCGAGGCGCATCACTACCCTCGAATGTGAAAATTTAAAACCGGATATCTGTCTTTTCGAGGGCAGTTGTGCTACAACTTACCCAAACACACCACAAGACCCGATCCAAAACTTTTACTTAACACTGAACTGTTGGGACAGAGAAATTGATACACAATGTGATCAAAAGTATCCGGACACCCACAAAAACATACGTTTTTCATATTAGGTGCATTGTGCTGTCGCCTACTGTCAGGTACTCCATATCAGCGACCTCAGTAGACATTAGACATCGTGGGAGAGCAGAATAGAGAGCTCCGCGGAACTCACGGACTTCGAACGTGGTCAGGTGATTGAGTGTCACTTGTCTCATACGTCTGTACGCGAGATTTCCACACTCCTAAACACCCCGAGGTCCACTGTTTACGATGTGATAGTGAAGTGGAAACGTGAAGGGACACGTACAGCACAAAAGCGTACACGCCGACCTCCTCTGTTGAATGACAGAGACCGCCGACAGTTGAAGAGGGTCGTAATGTGTAATAGGCAGACATTTATCCACACCATCTCACAGGAATTCCAAATTGCATCAGGATCCACTACCAGTACTATGACAGTTTTTCGAGAGGTGTCAAAACTTGGATTTCATGCTCGAGCGGCTGCTCATAAGCCACACATCACGCCAGTAAATGTTGCACGATGCGTCGCTTGGTGTAAGTAGCGTGAACATTGGACGATTGAACAGTGGAAAAACGTTGTGTGCAGTAACGAATCACAATACACAATGTGGCGATCCGATGGCAGGGTGTGGGTATGGCGAATGCCTGGTGAACGTCATCTGTCAGCGTGTGTAGTGCCAACAGTAAAATTCGGAGGCGGCGGTGTTATGGTGTAGTCGTGTTTATCATGGTGGGGACTTGCACCCCTTGTTGTTTTGCGTGGCACTATCACAACACAGGCCTACACTGGTGATTTAAGCACCTTCTTGCTTCTCACTGTTGAAGAGCAATTCGGGGATGGCGATTGCATATATCAACACGATCGAGCACCTGTTCATAGTGCACGGCCTGTGGCGGAGTGGTTATACGACAATAACATCCCTGTAATCGACTGGCCTGCACAGAGACCTGACCTGAATCGTGTAAAACACCTTTGGGGTGTTTTGGAACGCCGACTTCGTGCCAGGTCTCACCGACCGACATCGATACTTCTCCTCAGTGCAGCACTCAGTGAAGAATGGGCTGCCATTCCCCAAGGAACCTTCCAGCACTTGATTGAAGGTCTTATGAGACCAAACTGCTGAGGTCATCGGTCCCTAAGCGTACGCACTACTTAACCAAACCTAAACTAACTTACTCTAAGGACAACACACACACCCATGCCCGAGGGAGGATTCGAACCTCCGACGGGGGAAGCCGCGCGCACCGTGCAAGGAGCCTGAGACCTCCGGCTACCCCGCGTTGCTGAACGTACGCCTGCGAGAGTGGAAGCCATCATCAAAGCTAAGGGTGAACCAACACCATATTGAATTACACCATTACCGATGGAGGGCGCCACGAACTTGTAAGTGATTTTCAGCCAAGTGCCCAGGGATACTTTTAATCACTTAGTGTAGGTAGCACACTTTCCTCAAAACGCAAGTGTCCAGTTTCGAGACCCAGTCCGCCCACCATTACAACTCATCACGTATAGCTAACACACTGCGTACTCTGCAAACAAGCAGAAGACTTCCACTTCAATGTACTGTTGATTTCAAAAACAGAGCCGGCCGGAGTGGCCGAGCGGTTAAAGGCGCTACAGTCTGGAACCGCATGACCGCTACGGTCGCAGGTTCGAATCCTGCCTCGGGCATCGATGTGTGTGATGTCCTTAGGTTTAAGTAGTTCTAAGTTCTAGGGGACTTATGACCACAGCAGTTGAGTCCCATAGTGCTCAGAGCCATTTGAACCATTTCAAAAACAGAATGGCGTGTTTCCGCAGATACTCAGTGAGACTGGCAGTAAAGAAAGAGACTAACAAATCCAGTTACTTATCATGTTGTTTATTGTCATTAAATACGCACTCTACATTGAATAGTATACAAATGTTCCTGTGAAATGACACCGTAGAGGAGGCGAAAGGTGGTAATTATTCCGTGTGTGTAAAAATGAAATTTCCTGGGCAAGAAAACCCTATCGGGTTCGTTTAGTATTCAGTCAAGAAGGAAAAATAATTTTTAAAATATCATCTTCCATATCCCCAAAGGAAGGAACCTTCATGTTTGGACGTGCCCGTTATCAAACCGTTAATGAAGTTCTTCGATTCGCCATATCAACGCAGATAGTCCAACGTGTCCAAAGGAACTGATCTACTACTTGCAGCCGTGTAACACGGCGTAAGCATGAGAGGTGGAATGAGCCCCCTCTCATATTTCTATCTTACGATTCTCCTCTCTAGTTGCATGCGGTGGAGGTTCCGTTGCTATTCCTTCACACGCGGACTTCCCATGCAGCGTCTCTCGCCACCCGGGTGGTCCAGTGACAGGCGGGCTCTTCTGACTTTGAAAGGGTAGGCCGACAGGTGTGGGGGGTCGAGTGAATACTTTCCGGACGCCGACATTGTCAGGAGACGCGCCCGCGGGAGCCGGAAGTGGCGGCTGGGCTGGAGGTTCCGTTTCTTCGCAGAAGCTTAGCGAAAACACTTTCTGGCGGGCTACCAGCGAGGCGTAGGAATGACTTATGTACCCAGGCAGCTGTGGCGGGAAAATTCCCGCGCTTTCTGCAAAATAGGAACCGTGATTGGCTTGCTCAGGGCATAGCTCCGTGACGGAGCAAAATCAGCACAGAAATTGGCGCCAAGAATCTCCATTGGTGGAATGGTAGTGCTCCGGCAATGGAGTGGAATTTCCGCCGGTTTTCGAGTTGCTGATTGGAACGTAACCACGGCCACTGTCGTGGGGGCGGGAATGTTGTGTGTTCGGCCTGTACGGGTGCTCTGGGAGTCGGCAGTCGCCTTTCGGTCGAGGACGTCGAAGCAACCAGCCCTCGCCTGCGGTACGCCAGATCGTGTTCTGGGAGATAAGAAGACCGTTTGGTAATGTACGTCCGCAGCACCGGCAGATAGGGATTTTCCTAGGTGACAATCAGAGCTCAGCAGAGCGCGCCTGTTCATCCTTTTCTAACTTTGTTCTGTTTCGAGTAGCAGCAATTACTGTTGGGTTAGCTGTGTGTCTCTCTTGAGATTTGAGTGGAAAGGAATTGGCTCCACATACCACTTCGTCTTAAACCTCACGATCTAAGTTAGGGACAACTTCACCTTTATAGTGTTTGTATGAATCTCCAATTTTAGCCAATTTGATGTTTTATAAATATTTCCTGTATTTCTTTTACTATTCTGTGTTTAATCTTAATAAATCATATTGTTATTTTGGACAGAACTTTCATTCTGTTAATCGATAGAGCAACCCTATTATTCCTCACTATGCTAATGAAACCTTGGTTTATTTTACTTATTTATCAAATTAAATTATTGCAGGTGCCAAACTCTCTTCTACTCCACTAGCAGGGTTGATTAGAGTCAGTTCGCGTATTTCTTTTATCCTTGTGCAACAGCAAAAGTCGGAGTTAGAATAGGGGGGGCTTAGAGCATGATTTACATATGTGGATGCTAGTAGAACTTAGTGATAAATACACTGCTAGCCCCGGCACCTCGCATAAAATGGCGACCCTGCCAGGATCTCTCCTGTGAATCTCTGATAAGCAAACAGGATTCTTAGTAGTAACATTCAATTTTTTTTCCTCTACTTTTTTAATGATTAATACCCAACTTGTTTTTTTCTGGTAGTTCCGCATTTAGTTTTAAGTAGCGGCGCATGATTACAGTTTTTGTTTTCAGTGTATATATTTTTTTGTTCATTGTTTTTTTTGTGTTTCGTTGATGTGGTGTCCGTACCACATCGCACTTTGTCGGATTTGTGTGCGGTTTCTGTACCACATCAAATTGTGTTGTTAATTACAGCGGTGGAACAGCGTTGTTGAAATTTTATGTCTATGTGTAAAACTACAGTGAGTAGATAATTTTTACTGTATATTTTAGATAAATTTGTTTTTTCATGAATGATCACGAGAAGTAAGGCACGACTATTAGCGAGCGAAACTAAAACAAAAGAGAATAGCATAATGGATAAGAGGCAGGTTACTGATGAGGATAGGTTCAGAGATGAGATGGGCACATTTTTAGCAGCACAGGACGACAGGGTCATTGATGAGGACGGTGATTTGGACGCGATCTTAGAGCAACGTCGCGGCCATGATTATGATAGTGAATTGGAGGATGGAACAGAGACAGGCACACAGGTCGAGACGGTAGCAGAAGTTTATAGTCAAACGAACGAGTGCAGACAGAGGCCAGCTCGGTCACGTCAGAGCTCTAGCGCCCAGGTGTCCAGAGTTACATCGCCCATGTTTGAAGAGGATCAAGAAGATGACGTAAACCCAATACTGAGCTTCCTACGATCAATGAAAGAAGAAGCTGATGAACAACGTAAGAAGGAGAAGGAAGAAGATGAGAAACAACGTAAGAAGGAGAAGGAAGAAGATGAGAAACAACGTAAGAAGGAGAAGGAAGAAGATGAGAAACAACGTAAGAAGGAGAAGGAAGAAGATGAGAAACAACGTAAGAAGGAGAAGGAAGAAGCTGAGAAACAACGTAAGAAGGAGAAAGAAGAAGCTGACGAACAGCGTAAGAAGGACACGGAGGCAATAATTTCACATATAGGGGAAATTCGTGGGGAATTATTAACAATAAAGAAAGAATGTGGAGAAGCAAAACAAATGTCAATGGTAGCACAAAAAGTAGCAGGCCTAGCCAAAACTGCAGCAACAGGGGCAATGAAAATCGCAAGAGTAACTTCTCAACTCGCAGAGCGCTTGCGACGTGCGACACAAGTCCACTCAAAATCCCTAGCGGCCTTAAAGACTCAAGGTAATATTGCGGTTACGAACATCACGAAACGAATGAAAGAAGTAGAGAGTCGGATAGCGAAACTAGAGCGAAACGGGCACACGAGCACTGCGCGTTCGGATACCAATGATGGAGTACACAGGATTGTGTCTCCGAGGAAAAGCCCGCCGTGCTCTAGCCCAGTGACAGCGTGCGGAACGAACAATGCACACGCAGAATCAGCGAATAATAGCTCCAATAATTGCAGCCCACTTAGAAGAGTGAATGCTGAATGCCACTTCCACTGTGATACAGACGTAGCACATCACAGTTATCAGCAAGATAGAACAGGACACTCAGCAGACGTGCAAGTATCGGAAACGAGTGACAACACCAGTGCGAGGATCAGACAGGATTTTGATCACAATCACTTCCTGTCGATACTAAAATTCCAGAAGTTCAAAGAAAATGGAGGGTCGATGCATCCGAAGAGCTGGGTGATGCAGTTTACAAATTCATTACCGGCATCATGGCCAACCCAGGCAAAATTAGAATTCATGTGTGGACACATCGAAGGCCAAGCAGCGGAAAAGATGCGGGGCGTGGCTGCGACGTGTCGGACTTATCAGGAATTTGTTGGTGCATTCCTGCGGACCTACTGGTCAAAGGAAACGCAAGACAGGATTAAAGAGGAAATAATATTTTGTCCTGAACTGGAAGTGTCCGGGCATAGGAGCGCAACCAAATGTTTTGATGATTTACTCAAGAAGAATCAGTTTTTAGATAGTCCATATAGCAACGGAGAAATCATTAAATTTTGCTTTTCGAAATTGCCAGTTAGGTATCAACAGACACTTGTCGGGAAGTGTGGATCTGACATAGATGCATTCAAGAGTCTACTGCGCGAACTCGAAGTAGTCTTCGATAAACAAGACGCAAAGGACAGGAAGAAGGCGCAAAATAACAAATACCACGGGCCAGCAAGGGAAGACGACAACAGATCGCATAATCGCACTGGTCAGTTAGGAAACCAGGGTTACGGAAATCAAGGTTACGCTATTCAAGGTTATGGAAACCAGAGACACGGAAACCAGAACGTCAGGGAACAGGGTCAATCTAGACAAGCAATCTGGGACAGGAGGAATGACGAACGGCAAAGCGACCGTAATTGGAGAGAGCGAAATCAAGGACAACAGGAGAACCAGGAGATTGAAATTAGACCTCCAAATCCTAATGCACGTCAGAGGAGGGGGAGTCTAAGAAGAGATTGACGCTAGTCCATAGGACTCCACCACTTCTCTCACACAAAGAAGTTCGTGGAATAATAGTACTTTAAGTGGTGTACATAGTAGAATAGGCAAATATATGAACCTTTCTTCGGGGAACAATAATCGTTGCATTAAGAGATTAAGATTGTTAAAGTATTAACACGCTGCGTTTTCTCGCATAAGAATTTTCTGCTGTTAACTTTTTTTTGTCTATGTTCGGGATCTCCTCTGTCGTTGCGGTAAGAGACACTACCTTTCCATGAGCAATGTTTTTGTCCTTTCCTATCTGGTGTCCATGTTAAGGGATAAAGATGAGTGACGAGATGTCGCACAAACGGGCGCATACAAGAACGTGCTCTTAGAAGCGTTCTGAGAAGTCGTGATACGCTCCATAGCGGACACAACCAGTTCGTGAGACGTTCATACCAATGCTTGCAGGCACGCGTCAGTGCACTGCAAGATTGTGGTATATTGCGTGATTTCGAGGATGAATATGGGCAGTATAGTTTTTTGCATAGCTGCGCCAGCATCGTTGTCTTGCAAGTCGGGGTGAACCTGTGAGCGTTTGACTCCAATGGTGCCCTAGACGAGAGAAATGCGGGCATAAAGCCTACCATGCCAATGTGCTGGTTGGGGATTTAGCGTGTTGCTCATGACTGTCACAGATGAATAACCAGGGACTTATACTTGGATATTCGTGACACACTGTGTAGCTGGCGTGTGTTGGGCGACTGAATCCTCAACAGGAACCAGTCCTGGCTTGGTCATATTACATTGCCTCTGGAAAGGTGTGCTTTGATCGCGAAGACTGCATAACATAAAAAAAAAGAAGTTGCAACTATAAATTTATTGTCGTGTATAGCCATGGCTAACCCAGTCTCTGGAGTTTCAGTGAGGCGTAGTGAGAACTCGGAGGCCATGTCGTACGGCGCGCACATCACTGTCGGCAATAGCGGCGAGCAGCGAGACATCTCAACGTAACAGGAATTATGTAAGAGTATTGTATAAGGTAAACAAAAAAAAGGGTACGATATACTAGGATAAGTTAAAGTGTAGGATTTAACAATAACTAGAGTAATATTGTGGGGGTTTTCTACCACAAGTGTTGTGTTTGGCGCGCGCCTGTTGAGATGCTATTTTTCAGGTCACCAAACCACAGACCCGAGATGGAAGTGACGACGGGCGAGCGAAAGTAGCATAGTTGCATATTCTTTATAGCACAGTAAAACTTAGACCTGCATAACAACATAATTTAATTAAAAGACGTAGAATGTAGATCGTTGGGATATGGTACTTAATTCATGAGCATGTCTACTGTCGATCTATGGAAGTAATAGTAATATTGGTGCGGGCCCGCACATGTAGTTGTTCATCCATTACAAAGCATCAGTTATCACACACCATGTACATACTGAGATCGGTCTCTACACATATATCAAAATAAATTATTTCCATGTCTAGATTAGATGTTATAATGATTGCCATAGATTAATAACTATAAAAGTAAAATAAGAGTGTCTGAAATGACAGACCATCAATGTTTCATTATGTAAATTTATTATAACATAGAAGGTCATGGGAAAAAGTTAGGCATAAGATTTTTGTAAGAATTGTGCAGATGACGAGGATCGTGGCAATGCGGAGGCCGGCCGGAGCGGGAACAAGAGGTCTATGGCTACCTGCAAGAAAAGAGCGTCAGCACCCCACCTGACGTGAAGGGCGAGAGCATCCGGTCCACAGGCTGACAGTCACCCGGCCGCATACCTGAGGGATTACGCGGGACCCTCGGCAGGCCACAAGCGAAAGTGAGGCTGGCCGTTGACACTGACACGCGACCCACACGCGACAGCCTGCTAGCTCTCCAGACGCGGCAGCCGTTTGGAGGGATTCCCTGCGGCAGACCATGTTGTCGTGAGTACACGAAGAAGATCACATATCGTGTCAGAACCTGCGCCTCATGTGCCTCAGGACAGAAAGGGACGCTCTATACTCACCTGTTTGGGTTTTTACAACTCACTATCATTGGCCGATCTGCATACACAAAGCAGTATCGTGCCACACTAACAAATGTATGGTCTCATTTCTTACTTCTCCTCTCTATTAGAGAGCAGTTTTAACAATAGTCACTCCACGTGCCATCATCCCTCGTCGAACTGCAATATTGGGAAACATAAAGTACTGTCCAGCGAGAGAAGAGGCCTAGACTAGTGATGTATCCCAACAAGTAGACCTCAGAGACAATTAATCGACGTGAGGAGAGCCTATCACTGTGTCTTCCTACCATACTGCCGTCATCATATGGGTGGGTCTTGGTCCAATCTCAACAGAGTACTGCAGATGCTCCAGCATACCCTACTGCCGTTTCAACAACATAGCAACAACACCCGACGTTTAGCCCTATGTGATGTCAGTAAGGTGTAATGTGTGAAGTGCTTCGAATATTTCTAACAATGTGATTTAGTGCCTCATTCTCAGCACAGTCGTGAACATTGTGCAATGTGCACGCACAACTTGATGCCCCATGAACCTTGTTTTTTTTCTTTTCTTTCTTAAATTTCTTTCTCTAATGTTGGTTTTGTAATGTATGTTATACCTTGTATGTGTTTGTGTTTTTACACTGTAATTCTTATTACAAATTACTGTATTGTTCTCCACACCATGTTTTTTTGTATTTTGTATTTATTGTTGTGTGTATGCGAACAGTGTGCCTGAAGTCCCCATAAACTGAAGCAGATACCACCACTGTCATTGTGAATGGACCATCAGTTCAGGGAACATTTTGTAAAGGTTATTCTTGCTGCAGGGAGACAGAATGAATCGGAGGTTGTAATTAGATTCTGAAAGCTCACAAAGAGATTGTTAACTTAAATAGTATCATGTGAGAGTGAGTTCAGGTTAGTTTCATGATTCAAATTGTTGTAAAATCTTGGGCATTCAATTGCGGAGCACTACAACTTTGATTGTAAAGAATAAATTGCTCCATATTTGGCTCACATGCCCGGGCCATATTTAGAGAGTGAATATCTGTGTGAATCGGTGTTTGGAAGGGGCTCCCTGGGTATGGATGTGTGATGTGAGTGTTAGTGTTCCATATTAAGAAGGTGAAGTTGGCTACATCATAAATAATCCTCCCTCTATGAGCTGCATTTTTCAGTTGCAGTGATTTTTTTTTATAGAGTGCGGCATGTGGAGTCACTTTGTAAGATTGTTCTTGGGTGATTGACTCACTACCTTGCTCCTAAGTGAGCCAACCGCTCACCAATTACAATCTAAAATGGCGTAGGGGCAATGAGAGGTGGCATGAGCCCCCTCTCATATTTCTATCTTACGATTCTCCTCTCTAGTTGCATGCGGTGGAGGTTCCGTTGCTATTCCTTCACACGCGGACTTCCCATGCAGCGTCTCTCGCCACCCGGGTGGTCCAGTGACAGGCGGGCTCTTCTGACTTTGAAAGGGTAGGCCGACAGGTGTGGGGGGTCGAGTGAATACTTTCCGGACGCCGACATTGTCAGGAGACGCGCCCGCGGGAGCCGGAAGTGGCGGCTGGGCTGGAGGTTCCGTTGCTTCGCAGAAGCTTAGCGAAAACACTTTCTGGCGGGCTACCAGCGAGGCGTGGGAATGACTTATGTACCCAGGCAGCTGTGGCGGGAAAATTCCCGCGCTTTCTGCAAAATAGGAACCGTGATTGGCTTGCTCAGGGCATAGCTCCGTGACGGAGCAAAATCAGCACAGAAATTGGCGCCAAGAATCTCCATTGGTGGAATGGTAGTGCTCCGGCAATGGAGTGGAATTTCCGCCGGTTTTCGAGTTGCTGATTGGAACGTAACCACGGCCACTGTCGTGGGGGCGGGAATGTTGTGTGTTCGGCCTGTACGGGTGCTCTGGGAGTCGGCAGTCGCCTTTCGGTCGAGGACGTCGAAGCAACCAGCCCTCGCCTGCGGTACGCCAGATCGTGTTCTGGGAGATAAGAAGACCGTTTGGTAATGTACGTCCGCAGCACCGGCAGATAGGGATTTTCCTAGGTGACAATCAGAGCTCAGCAGAGTGCGCCTGTTCATCCTTTTCTAACTTTGTTCTGTTTCGAGTAGCAGCAATTACTGTTGGGTTAGCTGTGTGTCTCTCTTGAGATTTGAGTGGAAAGGAATTGGCTCCACATACCACTTCGTCTTAAACCTCACGATCTAAGTTAGGGACAACTTCACCTTTATAGTGTTTGTATGAATCTCCAATTTTAGCCAATTTGATGTTTTATAAATATTTCCTGTATTTCTTTTACTATTCTGTGTTTAATATTAATAAATCATATTGTTATTTTGGACAGAACTTTCATTCTGTTAATCGATAGAGCAACCCTATCATTCCTCACTATGCTAATGAAACCTTGGTTTATTTAACTTATTTATCAAATTAAATTATTGCAGGTGCCAAACTCTCTTCTACTCCACTAGCAGGGTTGATTAGAGTCAGTTCGCGTATTTCTTTTATCCTTGTGCAACAGCAAAAGTCGGAGTTAGAATAGGGGGGGCTTAGAGCATGATTTACATATGTGGATGCTAGTAGAACTTAGTGATAAATACACTGCTAGCCCCGGCAACTCGCAAGCACAGTGGCGTTAAAAAGAACCCAACCGACAGGAACCAGAGGTGAGTGTCACGTCTTGTCATGGGACTGTTTGGAACGGCGGGTGAAACATAACAATCAGCATCACCGCAATTTGGTACCTATACTGGATCTAATCGCTAATAAATGGCATCAGCTAGAAGTGGCACAGCTGAAGAAACTAGTGGACTTCCTTCCTCGCCGAACCGAGGCCATTATCAAAGCTAGGGGCTTTGTTACACACTACTGGCGTGATGTCTTCTGGGAGTGACTAATGTTTTGTCCAGTGCCGTTACTGGTTAGTAAGTACTCAATAATTATTCAACGTTTTCGAGTACGATCATTAGTGCATGACTTAATTTGGCGGAAGCTACAGCTTGAGAAACGAGTGTATGAACAACATTATTTGAAATCCTCGCAAAGTAAGCTATGGCCTAAAATAACTAACTCAATATTCGTCAAACTTTTATGGCCATGGACCAATACTTACATTTGGGGAAGCATTTCTGGTCGTATATGTGCCGACTATATTTCACTAATGGCCATTAAAATTGCTACACCAAGAAGAAATGCAGATGATAAACGGGTATTCATTGGACAAATATATTGTACTAGAACTGACATGTGATTAGATTTTCACGCAATTTGGGTGCATAGATCCTGAGAAATCAGTACCCAGAACAACCACCTCTGGCCGTATTAATGGTCTTGATACGCCTGGGCATTGGGTCAAACAGAGCTTGGATGGCGTGTACAGGTACAGCTGTCCATGCAGCTTCAACACGATACCACAGTTCATCAAGAGTAGTGACTGGCGTATTGTGACGAGCCAGTTACTCGGCCACCATTGACCAGACGTTTTCAATTGGTGAGAGATCTGGAGAATGTGCTGGCCAGGCAGCAGTCGAACATTTTCTGTATCCAGATAGGCCCGTAGAGGACCTGCAACATGCGGTCGTGCATTATCAGCACGTTGTAGGTGTCGCCACCGGCGCCAACATTGTGTGAATGCTCTGAAAAGCTAATCATTTGCATATCACAGCATCTTCTTCCTGTCGGTTAAATTTCGCGTCTATAGCACGTCATCTTCGTAGTGTAGCAATTTCAATGGCCAGTAGTGTACTATTTGGTTGTTGTTGTTGTGGTCTTCAGTCCTGAGACTGGTTTGATGCAGCTCTCCATGCAACTCTGTCCTGTGCAAGCTTCTCCATCTCCCAGTACTTATTGCAACCTACATCCTTCTGAATCTGCTTAGTGTATTCATGTCTTGGTCTCCCTCTACAATTTTTAGCCTCCACACTGCCCTCCAATGCTAAATTTGTGATCCCCTGATGCCTCAGAACATGTCCTACCAACCGATCCCTTCTTCTAGTCAAGTTGTGCCACAAACTCCTCTTCTCCCCAATTCTATTCAATACCTCCTCATTAGTTATGTGATCTACCCATCTAATCTTCAGCATTCTTCTGTAGCACCACATTTCAAAAGCTTCTATTCTCTTCTTGTCCAAACTATTTATCGTCCATGCTTCACTTCCATACTTGGCTACACTCCATACAAATACTTTCAGATTCGACTTCCTGACACAAATCTATACTCGATGTTAACAAATTTCTCTTCTTCAGAAACGCTTTCCTTGCCATTGCCAGTCTACATTTTATATCCTCTCTACTTCGACCATCATCAGTTATTTTGCTCCCCAAATAGCAAAACTACTTTACTACTTTAAGTGTCTCATTTCCTAATCTAATTCCCTCAGCATCACTCGACTTAATTCGACTACATTCCATTATCCTCGTTTTGCTTTTGTTGGTGTTCATCTTATATCCTCCTTTCAACAAACTGTCCATTCCGTTCAACTGCTCTCCCAAGTCCTTTGCTGTCTCTGACAGAATTACAATGTCATCGGCGAACCTCAGAGTTTTTATTTCTTCTCCATTTATTTTAATGCCCACTCCGAACTTTTCTTTTGTTTCCTTTACTGCTTGCTCAATATACAGATTGAATAACATCGGGGAGAGGCTACAACCCTGTCTCACTCCCTTCCCAACCACTGCTTCCCTTTCGTGCCCCTCAACTCTTATAACTGCCATCTGGTTTCTGTACAAATTGTAAATAGCCTTTCGCTCCCTGTATTTTACCCCTGCCACCTTTAGAATTTGAAAGTGAGTATTCCAGTCAACATTGTCAAAAGCTTTCTCTAAGTCTACAAATGCTAGTAACGTAGGTTTGCCTTTCCTTAATCTTTCTTCTAAGATAAGCCGTAAGGTCAGTATTGCCTCACGTGTTCCAACATTTCTACGGAATCCAAACTGATCTTCCCCGAGGTCGGCTTAGCGTCCATAAATTAATGTTTTGTGAGCCCACAATAGACTAGCTCTAGGAAGGGTACGATAAGGTGTCCGGCAGTCCGCAAATACTGAACGGTAAACGTCAGTCATTTGGAACACTTCGTGCTGACTGTTTTCTGTTTGAGACTACTGCCACCCTCAGCGACACCAAAGTTGTCTCACTGTAATTGCCTGACGATGTGTTGTTGTTTTGTCTGTGTGAGAGGATGATTAATTTATTAACAGTAATTGTACTTATTTTTAAAAGCATTATGCAATGTATGACACAAACACAAATGCTTACTAAATGTCTTGAATGTCATTTTTCTTCAACTCATTGTATTGTATTACAACAGCCTTAATTTCATTTCATATTCCTTGCTGCAAATACACTCCTGGAAATGGAAAAAAGAACACATTGACACCGGTGTGTTAGACCCACCATACTTGCTCCGGACACTGCGAGAGGGCTGTACAAGCAATGATCACACGCACGGCACAGCGGACACACCAGGAACCGCGGTGTTGGCCGTCGAATGGCGCTAGCTGCGCAGCATTTGTGCACCGCCGCCGTCAGTGTCAGCCAGTTTGCCGTGGCATACGGAGCTCCATCGCAGTCTTTAACACTGGTAGCATGCCGCGACAGCGTGGACGTGAACCGTATGTGCAGTTGACGGACTTTGAGCGAGGGCGTATAGTGGGCATGCGGGAGGCCGGGTGGACGTACCGCCGAATTGCTCAACACGTGGGGCGTGAGGTCTCCACAGTACATCGATGTTGTCGCCAGTGGTCGGCGGAAGGTGCACGTGCCCGTCGACCTGGGGCCGGACCGCAGCGACGCACGGATGCACGCCAAGACCATAGGATCCTACGCAGTGCCGTAGGGGACCGCACCGCCACTTCCCAGCAAATTAGGGACACTGTTGCTCCTGGGGTATCGGCGAGGACCATTCGCAACCGTCTCCATGAAGCTGGGCTACGGTCCCGCACACCGTTAGGCCGTCTTCCGCTCACGCCCCAACATCGTGCAGCCCGCCTCCAGTGGTGTCGCGACAGGCGTGAATGGAGGGACGAATGGAGACGTGTCGTCTTCAGCGATGAGAGTCGCTTCTGCCTTGGTGCCAATGATGGTCGTATGCGTGTTTGGCGCCGTGCAGGGGAGCGCCACAATCAGGACTGCATACGACCGAGGCACACAGGGCCAACACCCGGCATCATGGTGTGGGGAGCGATCTCCTACACTGGCCGTACACCACTGGTGATCGTCGAGGGGACACTGAATAGTGCACGGTACATCCAAACCGTCATCGAACCCATCGTTCTACCATTCCTAGACCGGCAAGGGAACTTGCTGTTCCAACAGGACAATGCACGTCCGCATGTATCCCGTGCCACCCAACGTGCTCTAGAAGGTGTAAGTCAACTACCCTGGCCAGCAAGGTCTCCGGATCTGTCCCCCATTGAGCATGTTTGGGACTGGATGAAGCGTCGTCGCACGCGGTCTGCACGTCCGGCACGAACGCTGGTCCAACTGAGGCGCCAGGTGGAAATGGCATGGCAAGCCGTTCCACAGGACTACATCCAGCATCTCTACGATCGTCTCCATGGGAGAATAGCAGCCTGCATTGCTGCGAAAGGTGGATATACACTGTACTAGTGCCGACATTTTGCATGCCCTGTTGCCTGTGTCTATGTGCCTGTGGTTCTGTCAGTGTGATCATGTGATGTATCTGACCCCAGGAATATGTCAATAAAGTTTCCTCTTCCTGGGACAATGAATTCACGGTGTTCTTATTTCAATTTCCAGGAGTGTATTTATTGCATTTGAAGATGACAGTGTCTATGATGCTCATTCATTAATCCATGTCACTTCTGTGTCAAAATTTATGTTATTGCAGCCGATCGGTACTAATCTCGTACACCTGTGACTTTTCAGTACTGGAAGGCAATGAAAAATTCCTGTTTTCATATGCTTTAACCCTGCACAACATTCTTAGGTAATCGTCCAACTTGACTTACCTCAGACACAAATTCACCAATGTCAATTTAAATTAAACATGTCTTAAAATATTACTGTCTCTGTAAGTTAATGTCCATAAATGGTTCATTTGGTTTACGCAGTCATGATTTCCGCTTTATAGCCATTTTCAAGTGCATGTTGAAATGAAAATTAATGAAGTGTACATGTTACAGTCAAAACCCATTTTTAGTTAGAAAGCGTTCTTACTAGTTAAAACTAGTTTTTACTGAGCCACGTCGTCAAAACGCTTTTTGCCTAGTTAAAAATAGTTTTAATTGACTTTCGCTTTTGATAAGCAGTAAATTCTAGTTGTAACTAACGCAATCAGTATCAGCTAGTTTCAACTAGTAAGAACGCGTTCTAACTGAACGAGACAGGATTAGTTTTCACTAAATTTATTTAGGGGCAGATATTAAAATTAAGAGCAACTACGTGTTGATTGAAATAAAAAACAGCATTTTTGTATTGTGCAATGCAATATTTATTGGAATACTCATCATACATCCAAACACATTCCAGATAGTGAAAACAAGAAGGTGCCGACATGAAAATGGCGAGTGTTGCTGCAAACTGGTTGACAACGGGAAAAAACATAAGAAGAGAAACGCGTGTGTATTGTGAAGAGTGCGATGTTGGATTGTGTGCAATAGCATGCTTTGAGCTGTACCATACAAAGAGTCATTTCTAATAAATATTCTTCAAGAAACTGTATTTCCTTTAGATCTACCGCTAAAATCCTTACTCGTTATACAAAAATTAATAATAAATAATTTTTAATTCTGCAACAGTGTTACTACTGTGAAAACGTTCAAATTGTTAGGTATTCAGTTGTTAGATAATCACTTGTCCCCACAACAATCGCAAATAAGTGTGTCAAATACGTGCCGCTACAATAAGCGCTAGAGGCGCGGAAAAAATTTCACGCGCGGGAACAGTTCTAGGCGCCAAAACTCCCCACCTGAGCAGCGCTGCAGCAGCCACTGGGTGCTTTTCGCCACAAAAAACAACATAGTCGAGAGGTTAGGCACCTGCAGATCAGCTTGTACGTATTTACCTTGGCAGACCTAAATCAAGAAAGGCGATGGAAAAAAGAATTTGTGAGAAGGATGTTACAGATTGAAGAACACGACAAAAGAGAAAACCACTACAATGTGATGACAAAAGAATCTTACGATAAATTAGTGGACGAAACTGAAGAAGCGCAATCAGCTGAGAAAAAGACACAGAAGCAGTACAAAAGATTAAATCGATTCAAGGTTATTAATATTTGTGGGACCAGGAAGTTAATGACAAGAAAAGAGCCTGTGAAGTAATACTTATGTGTCGAAGAAATTTTCGAAATTATTGAAGCAGCTCATCAGGCCGTTGGTCATGGAGGTCGCGACAGATTAAAGGTTGAAACTTGAAGAAAATATGCAAACATAACAGTGGAGATAATAAACATTTATCTGTCTGTGTGTGAAACTTGTCAGCGCAAAAGAGGCATTAAGAAAAGGGACCATGTTTCGAAACCTATACTTCATTCAGAAATGAACAGTTGTTGCCAAGTTGATGTGATCGATATGCAAACTCAAGAAGATGGTGGATTTAAGTATATAATGGTGTATCAGGACCACTTGACAAAATTTGTTTTGTTACATGCACTGCAAAGCAAGAGGGCAGAGGAAGTGGCACATCATTTAGCAGATATATTTTGACATTTGGTGCTCCTTGTATTTTACGAGCTGGCTGTATTTTGGTCTGAGTGTAAACTGGTTCACGGAAAACCGAGATACAGCCAAAGCCAAGATTCTGTTGAACGTGCCAACCAAGTTGTTGAAAAAATATTGGCTTCATGGATGCAAGACAACATTACCACCAACTGGTCAAACGGTCTTCACTTTGTACAGTTCATGAAAAATCGAGCATGTCATTCTGGTATCAAGCAAACACCTTACAAAGCTATGTTTGGCACAGAATCAGAGCAGGGCTTATGACTTCAAGTTTACCTCTAGATGTTATTAAGGAGATACATAGATGTTATTAAGGAGATACAAGATGAAGATGATCTTAAAAAGGGCTTTCAATAAAATTGATGTGTTAGATGCAGTACATGACACACCTGATGAACTGGAACTATCACATGACTCAGAGGAGATAGCGGTTATGGCTCGTAGCAATGGACAGATTACAGCTGCAGCCAGACAAGAAGATGCAGAAGCTTTGCCCAGTACAAGTATACAGTCTCCAACAACAGCAGCAGACAATCAAGAGGTTCCAGAAGCCGTAGCTAGTACGAGTACAGAGCCTCAAATAACTCCAGCTTGTCACGAAGATCCAGAAGCTGAAGCTATTGCGAAACGACAATCTCAAATACGAACAGCTAGAGAAAACACTCATGAAAACCTGACAAAACAGGCCAAAAGCATAAAGATGGCTTCAGATTCAATACACGCCACTGTAGAAATCAGTGGCAATATAATTATACCGATTCCTGTTATCGACAGAGCAAAAGCAGATATCCCCAATATTATTGGAGTTGTTCTTCAGAAAGATGAACTGGGCTTGCACAAGACTGGAACGAAATATGGAATAATCACAGGTATGTAATTATGAGCTGATTTCAATAATTGGGGACAAAAGTCAGACATATTCATTACTTCAGTGATTTAATGCTCTGAAAATGTTAGAACTATTCAAGTAATTAATTAATATTTTAAGTTTCGGTACTTACATTGTAATATATTTTTTAATATGTATTAAGTACCTAATCACCTTTCAGACAAGCTAATTAAAAGTTCTCTTCCAGATCCGAATTCAATATGTCCAAAAAAAAATCTTGCTGCTGGAAGACGTGCCAGAGACAAAAGTATCATTACGAACTGCTGCCAATATGGCAGCCTGAGGATCAGGACAAGGATTTGTTCGCTGTGTGTATAAGAAAGCATGTATTTCAAAAAGGTGCTCTTTTAGGAAGAAAGGAAACCTCTGTAACTCAAAATGTCACGACAGTTTGCCTTTCAATAACAAATAATCAAAATTTAATTGTTAATTTTTAGTACATTTCTCTTTTATTAAGACAGTAGCAACTTTTGTCAAATGTATGAGTAATTAATATACTTTTACTGTATGATTATTTTCTTTCCACTTTCGTAACTAATATTGTTAATATGGCTCTGTAATGTTCCTTAAAATGTTTCTTCAGTGTATGGTTATTTTGTATTGCTGTAGTTAATATTAATGACTTAGATGTATGATCAATATTCTCAATAAATATTGCATTGCATAATACAAAAATGCTGTTTTTTATTTCAATCAACACATAGTTGCTCTTAAGTTTAATATTTGCCCCTAAATAAATTTAGTGAAAACTAGTTCCATCTAGTTTAGTTAGAATGCGTTCTTACTAGCTGAAACTGGTTGATACTGATTGCCTTAGTTACAACCAGAATTTATTGCTGATCAAAAGCGAAAGTCAGTTAAAACTAGTTTTAACTAGGCAAAACGCGTTTTGACAGAGTGATTCAGTACAAACTAGTTTCAACTAGCAAGAACGCGTTCTAACTAAAAACGAGTTTTGACTGTAATGTACATACCAAACAGTGAAGGTCATAGGAACAAGAAATCATTACGTATTTTAAAACACTATTTGCATGTTACAACTTATCTGGCCTGTCTATGTGACATGTTACTGTCAAAAAATCATATTCCTGGTCTTATGAACGAGTTATCATACTACAGGATATGAATACATATTGAAGATACATAATATAGATTACATTGTGCATATCCAATAACTAATAACACACAGTATGACACTTTTAACAACCAATACACTGCTGTGACCTGCATCCATCACATCTGTGCATCGACTGATGTTAACATTTTACAGATCAGTGGCAGAGATCACAACAAAGTGGCACTCCTAGGTTCACTTGAGAAGTTACCAGCAGGCTCGTGTGCATGCGCAGAACTGAATTCGTGTGTGAGCAGTGCCTTCTCCCACTTCTGGTTACTTGAAGTCTGGCTGTTTGCCGTATGAGCAGTAGCAGCAAGTAGACAGATGAAAAAAAAGTCTCATTCCACACTATAGGCTAGTTTCAACTTTGTTCAGTTTCAAGTGCACATTTTCCTTTTCTGGCACGAATGGCATTATATCATAATAAAGAACCTAACAGACATAATATACAACTATAGTGCGCATCATTTACGACGATGGCCGAGTTTAGGTTCGTTCTGTGCATCTGACATCACAAAACACAGTCAGCCAATGAACAGAGAACGATGTTGCAGAGATCGACTGCAGTGCAGAGCATGGGCGAGTGTCTTCAATTTTAGAAATGTTCAGTCATAAATAAAGTAATTGAACAAAAACAATGTCTCGATATAGCAGACTTTCTTTCATAGAAAGTTTGGAAAAAGAATTCTTTATACCAATTGCTTCATATTCTATTAATCAATTAAACCAAACAAGCAATAAGCCTTCCAAATCAGGCAATAGCAAGGGAAGGTGTTTGTATCATTCTCACGAACCGCTTTTTCGCAATAAAGAACAGCAGTAATTGTTTATTTCCTATTGTACTTCGACGAAACGTGAGTAATTCATAGTCATACCAAGTGTTTGTCGGTATTTTGCTTGATGTTTTTCAGTCCTCAAGGCACACTGTTGAATGACAAACTGCGTTAGTGTAATGGTTAAGATGACTGGCTGCTAAGTGAAAGATTCTGGGTTCAAACCTTGTTGGTGCCTAATATTTTCTTTATTTAAAAACAATACCGTAGTGTCTTACTTCATGAATTTTACTCGTTTGAATGTAATTTTTTGAAATTTCTAGTGCTTTGTCTCTTCATTAAATCATAATAAGTTTTCGGTTTTTCTAATTTTGTCATCCAATATTACTTTTCACAGAAATTAAAAACAATGAAAAATCACACATACAATATTCATGTTATCTGTTTTGTTTGTATATCTTCTCTTCTGCAGTCCCTGTTGTACTATTTATATTGAGATATATTCTTTTGCGACAGTATTAAAAGTACTATATAGAGCAAAATTTCGGCTCGTGCGTTGCCGAGAAACTTGATTGTCTGATGCAATTCTTTGCTTCGCTGCTTTGGCAACATCATCATATTCAATGTTTTTGTTGACTGATCTATGTTTTGGCAAGTATTTGCTATCGGTTGTGACAAATACTTGTTTGCGCACTGCGCCTCACTGACAATATATTTTAGTTTCTGTGTTTGATTACATCCACAATTCAGTTTTGGGTCGCGAAAGACGGAATATTTGTCAATATTACATACGACACCTATCTGGTACTTAAATTAAATGAGATATAGTTATACAGTAAATTTTATATGAAATTTAGGTATCTTGTCCACATTTCATTCTGAACATTGTGGCAACTAAAATCGACCATACGGAAAGTATACACTATGGACTTTTACCTCTGCAAATTATTCAAAATTTCGTGCAGTGGTTTACTACATTGAATGCTGCACAATAACTGCATTGAACATCGAAACAAAATTAAGTCGTTCATGGGGGAAGGTATCAGTCAAGAAAACAGTAAAAATCAAATTTTTTGGCCAAATAGTTTTTGTGAAATCGAATGATAAGCTTGTCAAAGCAGTCGGAAGACT
Source organism: Schistocerca nitens (assembly GCF_023898315.1). Lineage (NCBI taxonomy): Eukaryota > Metazoa > Arthropoda > Insecta > Orthoptera > Acrididae > Schistocerca > Schistocerca nitens. The sequence goes on from NC_064615.1 coordinate 797,283,001, forward strand.
ATGTGTCAGCACAGGCGAGCAGTGATGACAAAATCGCGCACAGCGCGGAATGCGATGAGCACATCTCTGTACCAGCGAAAGGGTTCATGCGGCCGTGGTGGCTTTACTTCATAAACTGCGTGCTGCCCCCTAAACGTTAGTTTGCGAACTATACTATACAATGGCGCTGCTACTCTTGGGGCGTGCGTCGTTTGTAACTGGCAACGCAGCAGTCTCCACTGTCTGGGCAGGCATGCGCGAGCCACCAAGATAAAAGAATTGAACTATAGTATTACAAGGACATTGCTATTCTGAAAACCATAGAAAAGCTGAATAACAGGTACTTCTATGTGAATCTGGAAACAAAAATGTGCACTTTAAGCCGAATTAACCATTTTAGTGTGGTTGACGAAATTACAAAGCTCTTGGAGCAGTCTCTGATGTCCTGTTTCTTTTATGGCACTGTAAAATTTCTTAATGCTATATATGTATGAACATTAGTAAATATTTACTTGAAGCTGATTAAGCAGGCAAATTTGGTCACCAGTTTTGAATTAAATATTTTGTTTCAAATATACTGACAGCTTTAGCAAAATTTTACAAATCTGCCTTCTGTGAAGCAATATTTTTCGCCACAAGACACTTGTCTAGTACTTTATCTAAGCTAGTTGTTATTGCTTAATTTATGTTGCTTACATTTTAAATTGAATGCCATTCTAGGCTAAATTGTAGACTGGCAGTATACTGTGTTTTATCATTTTAACTTTCAACTTTTTATGGATTTGTATTTATTCCTAAAGTATAAAATGTCAGTTGTACAGTTTCTTTGCCGCAGAAATAACCTTGATAATTTTTTACACATTTTGAAATAGTCATGAAATGATTTATTGTTCTTTATTCTGATGTAAGATACTTAAAGAACTGTTTCTTTTATTTTTGCAAGAAATGTGTATTCCTTCTTACTAGCTTTTTGCAGTGCTGTGTACACATAAACCTGATTGGTAATGTTACATAACAATATTGCAGAGTATGAATAAAAATACCTCTTTGTTAAAGTCACCACATAACAAAATGTTAGGGGACTTTGAGCTGTAAAATCTAGTTTTGAAATGAATATTACGCCAAGAACTGCTTCCTTATTTGCGTTCCTTAACTGGGTAGGATATGATAAAACAATTGCTCCAGGCACAACTCCCTATGCCATCTCAACAGCATGCTGCAGGGCTGCACATGGTCACGTAATGTCCCACATGCACGAAATTCTAAACAGAAATGCAACAAAAAGTGTATGTGCAGAACAAACACCAACAAACAACAAAATTATAGTTTCAGAAATGATCACATAGATGTACTACTATAAAATGGTAATTTGCTGATTCCTAGTGACCTACATAAAAGAAATAAACCATGTGCAACAACATGCACAACCCATTTTGGATGGTCGAAACGTCACAAAACTCAGAAACTGAAAGATCCTGGACCTGAACCTACTCAATGACATTCTCTGCACACTCTGACAGCTGTTCAATAGAGGAAGAATTAAGGGCGTGGGTGAAGTGGGTGGCAAGTAGGATGGGTAACAGAGATGTGGGTTGTAGGGAGAGTGGAGAGGACAGTTGAGGGGGAGTGGGAGGTGTTTCGAATGGATGGGGGATGGAGCAGATCTGGAGGTGGGTATGTAGTGAGGTGGAAGATGGGTTTGACAGAAGATGGGAGATCAGTGAGCTATATTATTTACTTGATAATATGCCTCAGTGTTACATGAACATCCATTAAATTCATACTAATGTAGTCCCACTATTTATAGCATGTGAAAATTTGAATGAAACATGACAAATTCTATGTACAATTTCAAGGGTGGTATGACAGTATGCTAATTATGTACCTAAACCTTATATTGCAATATTACATGAATATTTGTTAGTTTTTAATGTAGTCTTACTACATAAAACGTGAGGATCTGAACCAAACATATAGGTTCTGTACACATTTTCAGAGTAACTCAGTTTGTTGTACCATAAACTAAAAAATGAAAATAATAATCCACTCAGATAATGAAATATAGAGCCCATAAAAAATTATTATGAGTTATTTAAAATTCCAAAACACCATCTGTTATTAAAAAGTCCTATGAGACATGTATTACTGAGGTGTTACATTAAGAATAGCGTAACCTATGTGGCTGCTAAAAACAAATAGTCACTATTCAGTGGTGTCACTATTAGGCTGTGTGGACCTAAAATTACAACTAACAAGGGAATGGTCCATTAAAGGAAGTTGAAACCTACCCCGATATTGTTTATACAGGAAGAATACAACATAAGCAATGCACTATCACAGTTTTAACGACTAATATGCACTGCAAGTATTTTTTTATAGTTGAATTTAAACGTTTTTATCCTAGGAAGAACAGCTTATGACAGCAGTTTGTACAGTCCTTCCTGCCTAGAGCGTGTTCAGCCTCTATAAGATAGTGTAGGGCCATGTAGTTCTAATATCTGGAGTGATGCAAGTGTATTAAGTCAGTGTTTGATGTTACATTACAGAAGGCTTCCATCAATCATGACTTTAATTTATTGCACTGAAATATTTCATACACATTTATTGTGTAACAATTCCTGAAACACACTTATTATAATTTTTGAATAATGTATATTTTACTAACAATGAAACAGTTTCTTGTTTATTCCCCACAGACATCACAATAAAGCAAAGTGTCATTTGAATGACGAAAACACACATTCCCCTTACATGACACTACAGGCAAAATAAAAATTAATACTTGCAGGCACATCACAGTAATTACTAGCTTCATTTAGACAGAAATGCGATGGAGCAAGAAATTATCCTGGCCATTGTTCTGCTTTTGTGGTGCATATAGAGCATACTTAAAGCAATTTGTAAAATGTGCCAATACAAACTGATAATGCACAAATATTGAAATTTAAGAATAATTTTCTGATAAACCTCAAATGATACAGAGCTATGGGAAACAATATTGTCCGATAACTTCCTCAAAAATACTTTCCACAGTTGAAAACATTCTTTGTCAAGAGTTATATTGGTCGTTCTGGGTGAAATCCGAGCCCGCATCTCGTGGTCATGCGGTAGCGTTCTCGCTTCCCACGCCCGGGTTCCCGGGTTCGATTCCCGGCGGGGTCAGGGATTTTCTCTGCCTCGTGATGGCTGGGTGTTGTGTGCTGTCCTCAGGTTAGTTAGGTTTAAGTAGTTCTAAGTTCTAGGGGACTTATGACCACAGCAGTTGAGTCCCATAGTGCTCAGAGCCATTTGAACCATTTTTTTTAAATCTGAATTATCTCAACAGTCTCTTTGCAATCATCCTGAAAGACAGAGGTATCATTCTGTCCTGGCCAAGAGGTCAACAACAGCAGTGAAGTAAATTCTTCAGCTGTTTAGAACTGTTTTGAACGAAATGTTAAAAATTATTCTTTCACATTCTTCCAGATTTTGATTGGTCGGTTATTCTGCCACTAAACAGTCTCTATTTGTTATTTTTACTACTAATATGCCTTGAATTATCTATAGACAGATCTAAAGCAGCAGAAAAAGTAATCTACTAATACTTATTATGTCATTGCTGTGTTCAAAAAAATGGTTCAAATGGCTCTGAGCACTATGGGACTTAACATCTATGGTTATCAGTCCCCTAGAACTTAGAACTACTTAAACCTAACTAACCTAAGGACAGCACACAACACCCAGCCATCACGAGGCAGAGAAAATCCCTGACCCCGCCGGGAATCGAACCCGGGAACCCGGGCGTGGGAAGCGAGAAAGCCACCGCACGACCACGAGATGCGGGCTCATTGCTGTGTATCAACACATCATAGCATTAATCGATTGTACAATAGACTCTGTCTTTTTTTGCCTCAAAATGATGAAGTGCAGTTTGCTAATAGTTCTTTCACGACACCTGACATATGCATTCGACACGGCAAATGTGGCATCTCCCCTGTACTTTCCCTTGGTATACGAGGGCCGTTCAGAAAGTAACCTCCGGTTGATTTAAAAAAATACACCAAGTTAAATAAAAATATTTTAATATATACATCTTACAACTACATCTTTGCACTATTTTTCTACATAGTCTCCATAGCGATTGAGGCACTTATCGTATCTCTTCACAAGCTTTGAAATTCCTTCTGCATAAAAATCACCCGCTTGTGCCTGGAGCCAGCCTGTGACCGCATCTTTGAGCTCTCCGTCGTCATCAAACTGCTGTGACCCGAGCCATTTCTTCAAATGCATGAAGAGGTGATAATCACTTGGCGCCAGGTCTGGGCTGTAAGGTGGATGGTTGATAACGTCCCACTTGAAGGACTCAAGAAGGGCCGTTGTTCTGCGAGCAGAGTGAGGACGGGCGTTATCATGCAAAAAAACGATACCGGAAGTCAGCATACCACGGCGTTTGTTCTGTATAGCCCGTCGTAACTTTTTTATTGTTTCACAGCACACGTCTTGATTAATGGTCGTACCACGTTCCATGAATTCAACCAACAACACCCCTTTGGCATCCCAAAACACCGTTGCCATCAGTTTTCTGGCAGAAAAATCTTGCGAGGCTTTTCTTGGTTTGGTAGGCGAATTTGAATGTGCCCACATCTTTGATTGTTCTTTTGTCTCAGGGTTCACGTACTTAATCCAGGTTTCGTCACCGGTCACGATTCTGTTTAACAATGGTTCTCCTTCGTCCTCATAACGTGACAGAAAGTCTAATGCAGAGGCCATTCTTTGAGTTTTGTGGTGGTCGGTAAGAATTTTGGGCACCCATCGTGCACAGAACTTACGGTAACCCAATCTTGCTGTCACTATCTCGTACAAGAGAGTCTTAGAAATCTGTGGAAAACCAGTAGACAACTCCGACATTGAGAAACGTCGATTTTCACGAACTTTTGCATCAACTGTCTGAACGAGTTCGTCAGTCACCAATGATGGTCTACCACTCCTCTCTTCATCATGAACGTTTTCTCGTCCACTTTTAAATAAACGTACCCATTCACGGACAACTCCTTCACTCATAACTCTTGGTCCGTACACGGCACAAAGCTCACGATGAATAGCTGCTGCAGAATATCCTTTGGCTGTAAAAAATCTTATGATAGCACGCACTTCACATTTGGTGGGGTTTTCTATTGCAGCACACATTTCAAACTGCCACAAAAACTAAACTAGCGCAGGTACGACGTTCACTCGACCACGGCTTGATGCCGACTGACCTGTTGAGTGCGTGAACGCACAGATGGCGTCGCTACTCCCCCCACAACCCGCACTGTGACCAATCGGAGGTTACTTTCTGAACCGCCCTCGTAAATTTAATTGTTTTGCGACTTCCTATACTGTGTTATTCCTTGAATCTGCTTAATAAAGTCGAAAAAGACTTCAGATCAGCAGTGTTTATGTCAATTGTTATTTGGGGAGCCCAGTCTTATACATCTCCATCATTAACGATGCATTGCCTCTCACAAGCAGCTGCACATGATTCATACCTCAGGAAAACTCCTCTAAAAAACTTTTGTTCATGCTATTTATCCAACTTTTTGGGTTTTTGTTGGTTATTAATTGGGGGATGCTGGTAATGGGACTTTGTGGCCATCTTGCATTGTAAATCTTTCATATAATTCTTCTTTCACAGTTTTGTGAGTTTCATTTTGCCACATATGTATTACTCCATGTACATCTTTCTTCCATTTACACAGTTCACAGTCAGAGAATTCTTTCAGAGGAACTGTCAACGAAAACTGAAATTTGTTTTACAAATTATAGTCACGCAGAGTCGTGTTATCTACTTACTGATGCGCCAACAACCAGTGATTAGCACCTGCCATGTTGTGAATGTATAGTTCGCTAGGGCTTCAGTAGGAGTACACATTCATCCAGCTGCCTGGTGAGCTACGAATTTGACAATTTTCGGTTTTTTTAAAATACTTACAGTATATCTTAGCAGCTAGAAGTTTGACAGGCTCTTGCTTTCAATGTATTCTTTCCCTGTAAAAACTTTCAGGGTATATTTTGACATGTCAGATTGGACCATTCCCTTGTAAGTAGTGTATATGTTACCGCTAAAGTGCACTAATCAGCTAGTCTGCAGTTTATCTAGGTAATATGCAGATTAGCTAGTGTCATACTAATGCACTGAAGTCCTGTACTTTTTTCTTTTCTCAAACTGCCTAGGTAATCCACAAATTATCTAACAATCTGCAAATAATCCGCAAATTATCTAATAATCTGCACATTACCTAAGTTCTTTCCTGGAACAACACGAACACTTTTGTATACATTAATTAACATAATGTTATTTATTTATTGTTTATTTTTTGGTCTCTAAAGAATCAAGTCAATACAATCAAACAATCAATAAATTAGTTGACAGAGTGAGTCACCAATCCCTTATTACCTATCACCAATTAATACAAAGAATCAAATGATTCAAAATATCATTACAATTAACTGAATTTATGAAGTTTATGATAAAATTGTGCTTACTTATTAGTGCAGTCTAAAGATTGGTGACACTTTGGATCATATGGAAACTAGTTTTGGCAACAAGGACACTTATTTGTGGTGCATTTAGTTTTGCAGTCACATTTTCTAAAACCCTGCCCAGTACCAAAAGGGTTTGTTTTATTGCTGTTTCACATAAAGATATTTCTCCACCAGGGTCATCTTCTTTCATTAAAACTTCTCTTTGCAAACACTCAATTCAGATTTGACACTCATGCAGTTGTTTTAAAATATCTGTTTTAATACCGAGTTTATGAAATCGAGCAGGCATAACTTTTTCCTCTGTATCCTTTGTGTACTCCCACACTGACACCTTCATCGTCATCTGTATACTTTGCATTAGAATCTGCTAAAATTTTCTTCACTTTCTTTTCTAAACATTTCTTGGCTTCATCATGCTGTATTCTCTGTTCCACATTCTTTTTACAGATCTATCATAAAGGAGCTGAAAAGGTTCAAAGCTACCATATCATTTAAAATTTTAATTGAATTTATTTACAAAAATAAGAACAGTTGCCAGTCCAACAATGGAGAACACTATGCTCTGTAGCCAAGTAGCTATCATCAGTACTATGCAGCCGCTTTAATTACACGTGTCTCTTGATGCAGTAATACTGTAAGGTGTAAGGCAAATCCAACACCTTCCATGAAAACCCTGACATGATAGCAAATCCGGCAGTATGTCACATAGCTCCGAATAAATCATGACATTAAATTAACCAAAGTAATACAATCAACATGTGAGCAAATGGAATACCACAGACTAACAGAAGAATGCCTAAATGCATGTCATACCTTCCCACCGTGAAACAGACGCAGTTCCGAGGGGAGAAACGAGAACAGAAGCTGAGAGCAGAATCGTGTAGGCTAGGAGGCCCTACGATAAGGGACGGACACCCACGTCACCAGCCAACCGCCAAAGCCACCCCCGAGCCCATGTTAAAAGATAGAGCCCTCCAGAAGAACAGTATAGATCTTATGATAACACTAAAAGGGCCACATGAGCTGCAAGTTTTAGTGTGCGACTTTTTCACGTCTCTGTGACGTACCAAACATTAAAAACATTGCCACACCACGAAAAGCATAACGTTTCTCATTGGATAGACAGAAGTTTTGTAGGTGGAGCTTAAGGTTAACATTGAGACCCTGATTGGTCAGTTGAAAACACAGCCAGATAGCTTTCCTAAAACCAACTTCGGTAAATTGTAGTAAGGAGAAGTTAGGAGAGAGTTGCTTCCGAGACGGCGAACTGTGTGGAGTTGCGCCACCCACCGCCCCTGACTCTGCCTAAACACCGACAAGGTAATGAACGCACGCGATGCCGCATTTTTGAGCGCATAAGGCTTCACTCAGAACTGCAGAAGTCTCATTTGTTACATCCCCTTTTTACGTAATACTAGTGTCGATCGTCAATTAAATCTCATGATGTTCGCATTTGCTACTTGAAGTAAAAATCTGAAACACAATGATTTTTCTGTTACATAATTATTGAGAAACCACATCAGCCACTGTAATTTACGACAAGTTAGATAAGTAATTAAAGATAATTGAGGGTCACTGTAGACAAGTTTGATAGTTTACTCTTTTATGAAACTTAACTTAAATCTAGATTATAGATGTGATATGGCATAGGTCATCCTTCCATCCATTGTGGAACTTGGAAACCCATTCAGGGAATATTCGTTCACATTTTTGTTGAACGCAGTTGGTTTTTATCATCCTGTATTAAAATTTTCCCTTTATCAACAGTGCAATTTATAAACAATGTTTTGTGAGTAGAATAAAATTTCCAATGGTAAACTTAACTGATTTTTCGACATTATTTTACCAGCTAACTACAAATAGGAAAGCCTTGAACCCCTTCCACTAAATTTAGTTAGTATTAAGAATCTTTTACAGGGAGTGCAGTGGAGCTGACGCTGAAATCATTAAGTATTTGATTATATCACCGCTAGTCTCACTGAACTCTTCTGAACTCTACATGTCATGTGTAGTCTGGCGTTTCCGAACCAGCAACAGGTCCCAGGTTCTAACTAGTCAATTCCCTAAAAAACACGCTCAGAGTGTCGTTGCGCGAAAGTGGTATGGAGACACAACTTTGTACACAGAATGTGAGAATACTAACACATAGTTCAAAAGCTAAAATGCCCTTATTCTCCCAAATAAAGGCACATCACACTCACTTGCACATACTACATACATAAATTTTGTACAAAAGATGGTACTGTTTTTTTCTGTAAAATTCAGTCCCTGCTTGTGCAACTGTGCAAGTCTTATTATGACACAGTAGAGCTAATGTGGAAACTGAAGTAACTGACACTGCTCAGCATCACATTTATTTGCTATAAAAATACTTAACGACTTTTGATCACTTGAAATGCTATGACAACACTGGAATCCTGCATGCCAAAAAATTGCAAGATAAGTACAATGCACAACAAGACAATTTTAAACTCAAATAAAGAACTCATAGTTTCATTCATTTCAGCAGTTACAGTGATAAATTAAATGTAGCTACTAGTGCAATAAATTAACTTTATTACTGCAACCGTTTAAAGAAAACTGACTTCAAATCCACATCACTATTTTATGCCACAAATTTCATTGCACTTTCTTTTAAATTGTTGATTCTAATAACGGTATTTCGCTGTTCAGTGACTATCTAAATAGCAGTTTAGAAATGGTGTTGACCCTAAGACAAATGATAATGATCTGGGAAATCAGTGTGTAGATATGAACATAATAATGACTGCATTCTAATCAAATTGTTCAGTAAGGCCTTGGTCTATAAAATATACATTAATATTAATCTACATAACTTTTCTTCTGCTTCAATGCGATTTAACTATAATGTCATTGTCAGCAAGAGTGTCCACATGACTCATGTACATTTGATACTACTTTTTAACGCTGAATTTATGTAAGTACATCTCCACACATAATGGATAACATACAGTTATCATTAATTGTCAACTGCAACCCATTGTACATACAAAGCTCACACTGCAACCATGAACTCACCACCATTTCCATGTGCAGTAATGTTTATGGCCTACTATTGCTGCTTGTATTACAAAACTATGTATAGTCACTTCCACCAGCTTTATTGAAGTGCTCACCTTATATGCCTCTCTCTCTCTCTCTCTGTCGATTTGTTGCAAATATATCACAAAAGACTACCTATACTTCAGATGTTACAATTTTACAAAATGTCCCTAATCAATTTTCTTCATGCTTACAAGGTCTAGAGATCAGTGTCTGAGCATTAGTTTCCTAAAGCAATATGATGCAATTTCCAAACAAATAAAAAAATTACCTTTTAAGAGTCGAAAATTTTCGAGTGCTGCTAAGTACAAAGCATTTTGAGCATTTCAACAGGGTTCCATTACCCCAGTAGATATAGTCACGAATTTATTAGTTTGTTTCTCAGTAGTACCAATATTCTTTTTACTCTCATCTGAAATCCATACTTATAAGCAAATGGAAATATTAATTGACAAATATTGGGATATATTTTAAACAAAAATAACATATTTTTGTTTTTAGACATTATCCACATAAAAATGTGACAGTTCACGATAAATCAAAATTTAGTACAAAAATACAAAACATCAAACAGAAAATAAAATACTTTTCTGGTGCAACAGACAAAAAATTATTCCTGATACAATAATTTTGACTTACTAATTAATTATCTAGGATTTCTGTGTCAAATTTCAATTTATTTTCACTTGATTAGTAATTAGAAATAAGAAGATGTTTTATTAAAAATTATGATTTCGTTTTTGTCAATTTCCATTTGGATATAAATGTAGACTTCAAATAAAAGTAAAAAGAAATATTGCTGCTACTGAGAATTGAGGCAACAACTTCACAGATATTAGCCTTCTATGCAGTGCAAATGACTACGTTCTGCTAATATACTCGAAATGTATTGTGTCTGAAGAGTGCTCCAAAACCTTCAAATCTTCGGATGTGATATTTTCAAGTTTTTTGAGACTTGTGTAGTACTACTTTAAGAAATTGATGTTCAGATAGTAACCACAAGATAAGATAAATATGAATAAAATCGAAGGGGGCCAGTCTGTAGGGTCATCTTATCAAATTAAATTCCATAGCTTTACAATATTTACGTACAATGGTAATAAACAATGTATTACAAAGGCGCAATAAGGATCTTAAGGCCATCTATATACAATACTGAAATGTTTCAAGAGTGATACAGAATATTGAAAACATTAGTCTATAGCAAAAGATCAAAATTCATATATGAGAATAATAAGAAAATTTCAAATAAAATGATTGGTTTCTGAGTTATGAGACAGTCAATTAAGGCTTCTGCATAATTTGACAAATAGACAAAGACTTATTGTATGCACAATAGCTGTCCTGCTCATTTCAGTTTGCAAGCCAGGGCACACCTTTCTGCCAGAGATAGGAAAGAATCTTTTGATGTTATGGCCAATGTCATCATTAACTTTTGACAATTTTGATATCATTCTTGACAATTTTGATATCATTTTTGACCAATTTTTGTGTGATTTGTTACCAAATCTGTTTTATATTTTGTTAATTTTGGTATTAGGTTTCGAAAACTTATTTTTGAAGGAGACAGTTCTTTAGTTTTGTCCTGTTCCGTTGCTTCACAGTGTAATGTTAAAAATGGAAATATACCCACCACTTTTTTTGCACATGATAAATTCCATTCAAGTTAAAAGTTACTAAAAATCTCCAAGTCAATGCACATATGTACCATTCATTGACTCATTCATTTATTCACAGATGATGTTCCATAAATGTCATCATGTAAGAGAGTGTTTAGGTATGTGAAATGATTTCAAGCTTTGCATTAAAATGTAGAACCAGCCACTACTGGCTATTTCTGGTAAGTATACTAACAACAAATTATGACCAATGCTAATGTACTTACAACAATAATTATGAGAATTACCTCTAGATTTTTTCTTGTTTTTGTGTGTTGTAATTTTATTAGCGTACATTTATGCTGTCTCCAGCACCACAGATGGTAGTTTGATCTCTGTCTCTCATTGTGGTCTTCTAATAGTTTCTTAGTCAGTGTGGCTACTCTGACCAGTATATTTACATGAATTCTTATAGTTTTACGTTGTGAGAAAAGGATAAGGAATGTGTTTGTTCTGCTTAGACTCAAAGTGAATTTTCAGCTGTACAGAAACAGCTATAAACCTTTTTGGCCACATCTCACAGGCTTCAGCTGCAGCCCTAAGAAGCAGCATCGTTGGGGCAAGCATGGTGAAAGCATCGTTGGGGTACGTATGATGAAAGTTGTAACAGTTGTGGTGTTATTGGAAATCCTGAAGACACTACAACTTCTAATGCTTAAAATCTGGGAAGATTGTCGCCATTTGAAGGTTAGTGGTTGACAATGATGAGAGACAAATGTGGGAATTAATCATGCATCTGTCCTCTTATAACTTAGCAATGGGTAAGAAGTGTTGCCAAGTAGTGATAATATGTTTGAGCCACCACAGGACACCACAGGATATCTCTTCTGTTGAGTCTGTGGCCAGTATTTCTGTCATGTCTGGACAAGCTGGAAATGTTGGTCATTGGGAGATCTGACATTGGGAGGGTAATGGAACCCCTCAAATAGGCCAGGAATGAAATGCAGCATGCATTCAGCATGTTTTCCAGAAATAATCAACTGAGATCTGGAGAGGGCCCTGCCAGTAGCTATTGTACACAATGGATGCAAATGTTTGCAAATCACAACTCTTGTAGGCACCAATTATGTTAGCTGTGTTTTGAGACAATCCACAATTTCTTTAGAGAGTCTGCTGCATTACTGAAAAGAACTAACTTTACACAAGGGTTGGGTATGGCTCACTATTTGCAGCATCATGTCCGGAGTCCACTGCAGTTCTCTGGTTTGAAGCCAAGTGAAAGATCCAAACCAGAGGTTCAGACAATTTTTTGATGATCTCAGATGCTGATATTTTTGGCCTCTAATATCAGCTGGAGATTTGCAGGGTCCCTCTCAGTATGTCAGGAGCGCACTAAACGACTAAAAATACTATTCAGATAGCAGAGCATGTATGGCATTCCTATGTTTTTTTATTGGAGTAATCTCCCCATATAGTTAATGATGATATACCCATTACAGTCATAGAAAGACTATCCTCAAAATAGAACATTCACCCTAGCTGATTAGTAAGATGAAATGTTAATGTGGTAATCATAATTTCCGTGTGCATCCATTGTGAGATGTCAGAATTAGGCACACTTATTTCACATAATAATGCCCACATAGTATTAAGAATTGTAGATTGGCTGAAACTGGAAGTGAATAGCTGTAAACTCCTAAGTTCATATTACAATTTATATCACAGGCATATGCTAAACATTAATGGTGGCAGTGTATTTTTTTGCCATAAAGGAGTCAATAGTACTTGGTAATATTGTTACAGACTCCAAATGTGAAATAATCTGGGTGAAGATAAGTATCAGAAGTGGCTCAAACAGGGTAATTGGGTGCATTAATAGACCATCACCTCAAAAACTGTGGTGGTAGAGTACTTCAGAGAAAATTTTGAGGAAATTGTAAGATTCCTTATCATAATATTTTAATTCAGGAAAATTTTGGTTTGACAGCCAGAGAAATGTAATGTGCTTAAAACTAGTACCACAGACAGGACGAACATTCTGAAAGTTTTTTTCTGAAAAATAATTCGAGTGGTTGTTCGAGAATGGACTTGTGAGGGCATGAAACACTATCACCCTCCGACAAACTCCTAACAAAATCAGTTTTTTATTTCTCAAACCATTTATTTGGTAAATCTCCCTTAATAGCCCTAACGAAAATTACCGGATGTAAACTCCCTTCTAGCTTAAATTTCTGATCAATCGGGCAATGCTGAAACTATTTCTAAGAGGCTTATTCCTCACACAAATCTATCTTCTAAATATCTTTTAACATTTTCTACTTTATTATCTATCTGAGTAAGCAGCTGTGGCATTTCTTCTGTCTTTTGTCTGAGATCCTCTATTTCTTTTCTGTTATCTATCTCTTTCTCCTGCCTTACTTCTTCCAACTTTCTCTGCAGATCAGATTTCCTTTCCACACACCAGTAGCTTGTTTTTGCAAGTTTTGTATCATTCCATTCACTGGACTCTTAAGGCTTCCCATCAGTTCACTATATCTCCTTATGCTTTTTGTATAAATGCTTAACAGTCTAAACGTCTTACATTTTTTTGGCTTCAGTACCCAAACTATTCACTCTTGTGTATAATTCCCTAGAGAATTTTATCCTCATATTCTTAAATTTACTTTGTGTCTTGTTCCTCATACTTCTAAACTCTTCCTTTGGTCAATAGTGCACTCTGTCCAATTCACCTTTAATTATCACATCCCTCCTTTAATTTCCTTAGTATTATCCTCTTTTGCTTTTAACATTTGTTCTAATAAAATTTTCAGCCTGTCAATTGTGCCCCTGATACATAGAAACTTCAATCTCTTGCTTACACTCTGGTGTTTTGATGTCATGTCCCTAATCATTTTCTGTCTGTCATTTTTATTTTTTTCTTCCAAACATTCTTCAAACCTGCAGTACATTCCCTATCTGATAGATTCCTTTCTTCAATATTTTCAGTATGTAACAACTGCTGCACTGATCCACATACTCAAATCTTAATTATACCTCACTATGTCTGTTCTGTCCTATTACTGCTTCCCTTCCACTGTCTTTTGCTTTCCTACTGTCTGTCTTACCAGATACCTTACTTTCTTGACTATTCTCCAATTTCACCAGTTTGGACAGTCGCAACAATTTTAAACAAATACTTCAAAATTATACATCTTGTCTGAAAATTGAATTCAGGTCAAAGACATTTAAACAGTTTTTAATTTCAGCACAACAACAGCACAGTGAAATATTAAAACACCCTGTTAAGTAACCATGTAGACAGGAGACTGGTGTGCAAAAAGTAGCAAAACGTGTTTGAGATAGCTGTTTGTTCAATCTAGTGTTTCTCGTCTTTGCTGAGGCAGTGAATTCCAAAATGGTTGATATGTGTCAGTGTGTTAAGCAGTTCATTGCTGAATTTACTGAAATATATAGTAGTTCCACATGTTTTTTGGAAAGTTCAGGCTAAGGATTCCAGTGAGCTAGATAAGAAGGCAGCTGCTTATAATCCTTTAATAGAAAAAACTAGAACAGTTGACCTAATGAAAAACTGGGAAACTTTAATAACAAAATAATCATTGCAGACAACCAACATAATTAGTTCTTCCTTTTTTCCATTTAGAAATACATGTTCTTTTGACCTAAATAAGGGGTTGCTAGCATACTTCCTCTCAGTACTGTCCTATGCCATAATCTTTTGTGACTATGCAGTAAAAAATAAAATTATTTTTTGTACGGTATAGTAATGTCAGCACATCATATTAAACTAACAAAATATCTCATTTTCCACTCCCATGATTTTATTATAATTTGTGGAGTTCAAAACACATCTGAATTACATACCATGACTGAGATACTTACACTACTGGCCACTGAAATTGCTACAACACGAAGATTACGTGCTACAGACGCGAAATTAAACCTGCAGGAAGAAGATGCCGTGATATGCAAATGATTAGCTTTTCAGGGCATTCACACAATGTTGGCGCCAGTGGCGACACCTACAACGTACTGACATGAGGAAAGTTTCCAACCGATTTCTCATACACAAACAACAGTTGACCGGCGTTGCCTGGTGAAACGTTGTTGTGATGCATCATGTAAGGAGGAGAAATGTGTACCAACACGTTTCCGACTTTGATAAAGGTCGGATTGTAGCCTATCACGATTGCGGTTTATCGTATCACGCCATTGCTTCTCGCATTGGTCGAGATCCAATGACTGTTAGCAGAATATGGAATCAGTGGGTTCAGGAGGGTAATACGGAACGCCGTGCTGGATCCCAATGGCTTCGTATCACTAGCAGTCGAGATGACAGGCATCTGATCCGCATGGCTGCAACAGATTGTGCAGCCATGTCTCGATCCCTGAGTCAACAGATGGGGACGTTTGCAATACAACAACCGTCTGCACGAACAGTTCGACGACGTTTGCAGTAGTATGGACTATCTGCTCGGAGACCATGGCTGCGGTTACCTTTGACACTGCATCACAGACAGAAGCGCCTGCGATGGTGCACTCAACGACGAACCTGGGTGCACGAATGGCAAAACGTCATTTTTTCGGATGAATCTAGGCTCTGTTTACAGCATCATGATGGTCGCATCCGTGTTTGTGACATCGCAGTGAACACACATTGGAAGCATATACTCATCATCGCCATACTGGCTTATCACCCGGCATGATGGTATGGGGTGCCATTGGTTACACATCTCGGTCACCTCTTGTTCGCATTGACAGCACTTCGAGCAGTGGACGTTACATTTCAGATGTGTTACGACCCGTGGTTCTACCCTTCATTCGATCCCTGCGAAACCCTACATTTCAGAAGGATAATGCACGACCTCATTTTGCAGGTCTTATATGGGCCTTTCTGGATACAGAAAGTGTTCGACTGCTGCCCTGGCCAGCACATTCTTCAGATCGCTCACCAATTGGAAACGTCTGGTGAATGGTGGCCGAGCAACTGGCTTGTCACAATACGCCAGTCACTACTCTTGATGAACTGCGGTATCGTGTTGAAGCTGCATGGGCAGCTGTACGTGTACACGCCATTCAAGCTCTGTTTGACTCAATGCGCAGGCGTATGAAGGCCGTTATTACAGCCAGAGGTGGTTGTTCTCGGTACTGATTTCTCAGGATATATGCACCCAAATTGCGTGAAAATGTAATCACATGTCAGTTCTAGTATAATATGTTTGTCCAATGAATACCCGTTTATCATCTGCATTTCTTCTCGGTGTAGCAATTTTAATGGCCAGTAGTGTAACTTGTCTTCAAGGAATCCCTCTTCAGAGCAATTATATAGCCTTGAATGTCTCAGTTATTGTTTCGTTCCATGATTGTTCAGACACTGCTATCGAAATTTAAAATTTTTGTAACTTATTTCTGTTGTCAGAAATCGCAATTTCGCTACCAGTCGTTCATATGGTAAAATTAGTCTCATCATTAAAGCATTTTTCCATGTTATATGAAGAGTTACAAGGACAGGTATTTTTTCCTTTATTGTTAGTTTATCCCCATCACCCCATATGCATATGGGGGCAGATGGGCTGTCAAGGGTACAATATTTTGCTTTTCAGCCAAGTGAATATAAAAAAATACAAAATGAGAAACAAATTATGTGGTTGTTTTATTTTAAATTAAAAATCAAAAATGGACTGCTAAAAAACAACTAATTTCGGGATCCTGTTGAACACAGGCGAGAACAGTAAGAGTACGAGCGTCATTTTCATTGTATTCGTGATGACAAGGTGGACAGTGCATGTATCCATTTCGAGCTCATTTCGAATAATATTTTCGCTTGGATGTTGTGTGTTTGGGAAACGATCTGCTACAATAGTGCAGCTGCACCGTAATTGTTATGACATTCGCCTAAAATTAACATCATATCAACAATCTCTGTAAGAGGCTAGTGAGCCATGTTTGGCTAAGGAATAATTTACTTTCATCAGTTGATGTTTACAGTTCACAATCTGAAAGTGAAGAGATGTCTGATCGCACTGCACTGACCTTTATACTGACCCATAGTTCGCCGTTTGGCCACGGGGAGTAATGCAATTGTGAAGAGTTCCCCAACGAGATTTTAATATCATTCCGCCTCCCGCCATCAAAAACTGTGGCGGATAGGATACATTTTGTAAAAAAAATAGCTTAATTTGGCTTAATGAAAGAATTGGTGCACTTTTTTCGATTTGATGCGTCTCTCTCAGATAACTCTAAATTAATCAGAGTTTTTCCCCAATTTTACTTTTTTCTCGATTTCAGCGCCATCTGTCAATGGCTTGAAAAATGTTTCAGACAAAACTTGATTACTTTTTTATGGAGAACCCGAATCTGCAATAAAAAATTGGTGTTTCCATTTAAGATTTAAAAGTTTCCCCCCACCCCACCAAAGGGGGTGGGGGCTGGAGGCCATGTGTAGTATCATTTGATGTCCCTCTTTGAGCTTACGAACTTGTCTTACCTACTATTTTTAACTGATGTATAGTTTTCGAGATAATCTCATCCGAACCTTCAGATGGACCGCCTGTATACCTTTTTAAAAAACACTGCAGAAATGTGAAATTTTTATGAAAAGATAAACGCTGAAGTGCTACACTCTCACTTAAAATCTGAAGGAGTTGCAGTCAGTGACAAGTGATGTTGGAGAAAAGACTATGTTCCACATGGTTGAGGAGTGTGGGTAGAGAGATAGGAACTGTCAGGTAGGGAAACGATGGAGATAATAGGAGGAGGAGAGGTGGATAGTGGAAACACAGACAGTAATGTATGAGGAGGGTAATAGTTACATGAGGAAAGGAATACATATGGATGGAGAGGGAAAAGGAGAGGGGGGCTTGATGGTTAGTGGGATAGGTGTGGAAGAGCTAAAGTTAGTAGGAGGGATAAATATTGAGGCACATCGCATTGTCAAGGACAGGGAGGTGCTTGAAGTTGCATTGAGATAGAATAAGGAGTGTGCATAGGAGTAGGGATAGAGGGACATTTTTGTGAAGGAGTAACAGTATATGAGGGTTTGTGATCAGAGGATAGACAATGGGGTTATTGGAATATAGTTTGCAAATAGTACAGGAGATGCAGTGTTGTTCAGTGTGTGTCGGAGGGGTGGGTATTTGAAAGCATGGCAGAGGATCCAAGTGGGGAAAGGTAAACGGATGTGGACAGTGAGATGGAGTGCATGGCGTTCAAGAATTTGGACAAACTTATAGAACTTGGGTGAGGTGCAGATCCATGCAACATTCACACAGCAGAGAATGGGTTATATCAGGGTATGGAGAATAGTGTACGGGTGTAATCCTCAAGTTTGGCCTATTAGTAGTTTTAGTATATTATGAGCTTTCTGTTGGATGGTTAGTAGACGAGGCCTCCACATCTGTTGCCAGCTGAGACTTAGTCCAAAATATTTTAGTGCATGCCAGTAGGTATTTATGTGTCTCCATGTCCACTCACAAACAATTTCACCAGTCGTCAGGTTCACCATGTAACTCTCGAAGTACACTGATATTTGAAATCAGCTGATGCCTTAACAACCACTATCTTGACTATCTAAATCGTTCTTGCTACCTCTGTCACTTTATTAACATTTTAAGGGTGAGGAGCACAGGCCACAGCCGGCCGCTGGTGGCCGAGCGGTTCTGGCGCTACAGTCTGCAACCGCGCGACCGCTACGGTCGCAGGTTCGAATCCTGCCTCGGGCATGGATGTGTGTGTTGTCCTTAGGTTAGTTAGGTTTAAGTAGTTCTAAGTTCTAGGGGACTTATGACCTCAGCAGTTGAGTCCCATAGTGCTCAGAGCCATTTGAACCATTTTGAGCACAGGCCACAGCATAATTTCCTGCACTGTCAATATAGCCTCATGAACTTAAATACTCTTCATGAGAGAGTAGCTGCTTGCCACTGAATGTTCTTTCCTAGGCCAACAGAAGGTGTGCCTGCAGTAGACAGTCTGTATTGAAATTGTGTCGTATAAGCACACGAGATTTGCGACTTTTTACTACATAGACAGACATTTGTGCAGATTATTGGGTGCTGAGCGGCCTTTACTTAAAACAAAGCAATTACATTAAGGCATACACATACTAGACCAAAGAAGGCCAACGAACGACAGCAAACCATTTCGTTAGCCTAGGTTTGCTTAGTGTATATGTGCAGCAAATCAGAGCCAATGAAGCGTTCGGCCTTTGTTGTGCTTCGGTCTACTGAAGGTAACTTCAAAGCGTGGTGGTCGGTTGGCGCTGTGACCTCTCCCCTAGTGAGAACAACACGTCGAATGTCCTTTGGTTCAGTAACGATTAGTGTTGCCAACTTAGTGGATTTTCCACTAAAACTGGTGGTTTCTACCCTTCTTTTAATGGCGAAATATTGCTTCAAGTGGTTGGTGGGTTTTATGGTGGTGTAGCAGAATTCAGTTTCAGTTACTGAAAATGCAGTCTCTCAACCATTGAGCTATTTATATGTTTCGAAATATGTTACTTCTACTTCATTTGGTTTCAGGAACTTTTGTTGCAAAGACAACACTGGTGCATTACAATGTGACATCAAACGATCCTTCACACTCAATACACTACATGCAGGGATTCCCTATAGAATGAACAGTATTTAGTAGCACCAAGTTATAGTTCATTACACGAGCAAAAGCGGATTGCACAGGTGCAGGGAGTGCAGCAACCAGTTTCAAACAATGTGTGCTCACGTATTTCATTGTCGCTTTGAACACCCACTGAGCACTTGTCGGCTCACGCAGGGTGCGTCACTTCAGAGGTGCACAAAAGGTAACTCGACTGTCGTCGTTTGGTGTGTGCACTATACAATCGTGACCCTCGGTGTATTGTATTATTTCACCACTATGCCAAAACCACAATATACATAGTAGTTTCGAGATTCTTGGCTTCAAGACCAACATTTCAAAGATTGGCTTCCAGTTATTGAAAGTACTATGTGTCAGACAGTGAAGTGCAAATTTTGTGGTATAGTTTTAAGGGGTCACTATGGAAATTTGAAGTCTCATGGGATGTCAAAGAAACATCTACAAAATAAAAAGTAAGCTACCCTTTTTATTAAATTGATTAGTCATTCATTGATCGGTTTTATATCATTGACCAGTCTTTGACTAAGTAAATTGTTGCAGGTTGAAATGATGCAGCCTAAAATTGCTTTCAAGTCAGAGCCCATTGGCAATAAAAAAAAAGGAAGAAGCAAGACTTGCATTGAAACTCTCTGGCAGATTAAAAATGTGTGTCAGACTGAGACTCGAACTCGGGACCTTTGCCTTTTGCAGGCAAGTGCTCTACCATCTGAGCTACCCAAGCACGACTCACGCCCCGTCCTCACAGATTTACTTCTGCCAGTACCTCGTCTCCTACCTTCCAAACTTTACAGAAGCTCTCCTGCGTACCCTGCAGAACTAGCACTCCTGAGCGAAAGGATATTGCGGAGACATGGCTTAGCCACAGTCTGGGAAATGTTTCCAGAACGAGATTTTCACTCTCCAGCGGAGTGTGCGCTG
This sequence comes from Schistocerca nitens, assembly GCF_023898315.1. Classification (NCBI taxonomy): domain Eukaryota; kingdom Metazoa; phylum Arthropoda; class Insecta; order Orthoptera; family Acrididae; genus Schistocerca; species Schistocerca nitens. The sequence goes on from NC_064615.1 coordinate 797,303,670, forward strand.
ATATGAAACTTCCTGGCAGATTAAAACTGTGTACCGGACCGAGACTCGAACTCGGGACATATAGTAGACCGTTTTCTCCCAAATGGTCACAGTCATGAATAAGATATCGAAAAAGTTCAGTTGTGCGGAACTAAGTCCACCTCAGGTATGAAACACGTGTTAGCAACGCATTTCACTGGTGTTCTAAAAGAAGATTACAAAGATCAACCATTTAGCTTATTAACTGATCAATCTACTGATACTGCTGTACACAAATATTTGGGATTGCTTATAGTTTATTACAGTAAATTACACCATAAAATAATATCTACATACCTTGACATTGCTGAACTGCATGAGTGTAATGCTGAAGCTATTGTCTCTGCTATAAAGAAGACACTTCAGTGATTCGATTTGTGACCTGAAAATGTAATCAGTACTGGTACAGATAATGCCTCTGTTATTGTTGGAGTAAATAACAGAGTATTTACGAAATTCAAAGAAGAGATACCACACCTGATTTGAGTATGTTGCTTGTGCCATTCCTTGCAACTAGCTGTTTCAGTTGCTCCAAAAAAATTTTTACTGAGAAATTTGGAATTTTTAACTAAAGAGACAGAAATCTCTTTATAAGGAGATATACAAAACCATCAACGATGGACAGAAACCATTGAAAATAGTTCAAGCATGCCAGACAAGATGGTTGTCAATAGAACCCACTGTATCAAGAATATACACGCAATGTACAGAGCTAAAAACACATTTTTCTGTAGCTTAAGTGGCACATGACAGAGTTATTGGACACTATGTTTGTGAATGAGATTAATAGGCATATGTTTCATTTTTACATCCAATATTAATTGAAATACACAGAGTCAATAAAATGTTCGAGTCGAAAGATATAGATCACACCAAACTCTTTGAGTTGACCAACCTCATAGACATGCTTATCAGCAAAGTTACTTAACCTGCAAATAAAGCTAACATTTTTACTCAAAATATTCATGATTCCTTCCATCGAAGATGTTATCTGGAATTCCACTTTGAAAAGCAGCTGCTTGAAATGAGAGAAAAAGGATTACCACTGGAAGATGAGGAAATGTGTAATCGGTGCATAACATTTATAGTAAGTCTGATTGAAGAAATAAAAAACAAGTTACCAGAAAATTTGATGTTCATGAAAAACATTCCAGAATAAGTATTGAACAAGCACTTAACCACAAAAAAGAAAATCTAATTGATATAATAGCTCAGCTCAATCAAAGTGTACAATTTATAGCAAGAGTGGATGATGATCAATGGCGACAAATTCTTTTGCTGAACTAGAACGAGACCAAAGATACATAAAAATTTGGAACGAAGTATTGCATTTCAAAGATTTGAGGAATTAGCGACTTCTACGATTACTCTCCTAATACTGCCTCATTCCAATGCCGATGTTGAGTGACTGTTAGTAGTATGAATGTAATAAAAAACAAGCAGAGGAATAGAATGAAGTTAAATCTTTTAACTGCTGGTTTCAGGTTTGAAGGAATATACTGCTATGAAAATGAAATTCCAATAAACGTTGTAAAACAAATCAGTACTAAAGAATCGTATCAATCTGAAAATGACAATGATGATGATGCAGACAAAAATGATTCATCTGAAGAAGATGAATTCGTTAAATAATTAGCTTTTGTTATAGAACTTTTTGTATGTTCCTAACCTTGACTTGCTGATTTATTTACTGTAAGTTGATTAGATGATTGTGGATATTTTATTATGGTACTTAATAGTAAAGGAAACTAATTACTAATATACTTATTGTTTTCTTTCATAATAATTTTAAAAAATTGTTAGTGGAAATTTTATCGATTATGAAAGTAGGGGTATTTTTGTTAGTAGTTTTCTGGTGGTTTTTCCACTTGAAACTGGTGGAGAGCTCACTTTAACTGTTGGCAACAATATAGCGACTTGTTGTGTCTCTAGAATGGGCCTGTATTTAAGTGTTTCATTACTGCCACTTGTCACACTTAGCATGTTTTATTGATTAGTTTCGCTCTTTAATTTAACACGAAACTCTGGAATTTACAGTTTAAATTACAGTAGTTGGCTGTGAAATTAAAGAGTGAAACCAGTCAATAAAACATACTATATGCGATTTGTGGCTCTACTCATAAAATTAATTTAAACAGTCACTGTTTCCATCTACAGGCAATGCCAGCTCTCGCTTAGGGTGTGTATTTTATTGTGTTTAAAAAATACTGGAGTACAGAGTGAAATATGGAGACAACACTAAAGCTGTTAGAGTTTATTGTGAACGGAAATGTTTATGGGCTCCTATGAACTCTGATTATAAAAACAAACTGAAGAGATTAGACGCTTGGAGGAAAATAACTCAGCTATTAGAAAGTAGTGAATGCACAACGTGATAAAGAATACGGTGTCGTTATTGATATCTTTTCCCCATGAACGACAAAGAGAAACAAAACTGGAAGCGACTATTACCTTTCTGCTGCTCTTCTAAAAAACGTGCTATCGTTGGAAATTTTAGTAGTAGTAGTAGTGTTAGTACTAGGGCCTACACAATTCAATAACAATTCGTAATCTGTAGGTTTCATGAAGTAAAAATTCTGAAATAGCCGATATTCCAATTCAGCTTTCAGGTAGACATAAATTTAGTCACATCACGTTGCTCATTAGTTTTAAGAGAGGTCGTTCACCAGCGTCTTCCCTCCTTCTTCTTTTTCTAATGATCATCTTCTTGCAGCAAAACAAACGCTGCTCATGCGACGACTGCTAAAGCCTTTTCTTTTCTCACAATATCGGCCGATAAAATTAGAATTAACACACTATTTTACAACAGCAAAAAACAGGAGCAACATTGGCTAGTTGCAAGAGTCAACTATGATTCCAAATGGTCCAGTCCCTTGGCTTCACTCCTTTCGTCAGGTGTGGATGAGAGGCCGAACGTCAGTGCATTGGCGACCAAATTACGGCTGAATACAGTCTCTGTCGTTCGTTGCCCTAGTGTGTACGCAGCTTTACACACTCCATTATCAGTTATCTACAAGTTAAGATTTCTGTAACATAAACACTGGAGTTTAGTGTAAATTACACCTCATTTCAAATAAATCGTAGAACGAATGAATAAAGAGATATTGTTTTACTTCGTTTTTGAATCCCTAGTTTGTTATTTGTCACTGTGTAACGTACTTACACACGCAAGCATGGTATCACGAAACAAGAAATCTGTTGTACATACAGATGGCGAATATATTGCACATTGTGCAAGTTTTCAATGCATGTGCACCTCTTTTATCAAGTGCTTAGAACGTGTTAATCAGTGAAAATAATTACATCGTTGTTTGTTTATGTCTGTTGAGTGTGGTACACCTCGCAATTTTGTCGGGTTGTTGTAGCAGTGGTATCGTGTATGCCCTGATCCTTCCAGAATTATAATTTTGCTTTCCATGTTTCTGTTACATATGGATATTTAAAATCACCTTCATCATCACTGAAGTTGTTATATTACATGTCGTGTGTAAGTATTATGTAATGTACACTTGTGTTGTGTGGTCTATTTCTCTTTACAGATCAGTAAACGCCCAGTTAATGATTTTCATACAATACTTTTGTAGCGAGAAAAGTGGAACTGATTGTAACATGAGACCCCTAGAAAATGACGATGTTGAAGACCACGTAGAAAAAATGTTAAAGAAGACAGGATGCCTAGCGTTACATTACAAGGTTCAGGTATGCTGATACTATTACCTTTTTATGATGCTTTTATTTCTATTGGTGTATATTATCACTAGTAGAACTTGCGGCCGAAGCGTAACAGAAACTCTTCTGGCTGTGTTATTGAAGACTATTAAGAGAATTTGATTCGGCTGTGGGATTTCGAAATTAGCCCAAACAGTCAATTTTATACGTTATCTGTCTCTGCTAAACTGTCTCTCTTATTTATTTTTTTATAGCATGCTTGCTGACGAAACTCATGTTTTGTCCATATGATTTTCAGTAAGGCAGATTACTGAAGTATATCCAATGTTACTCTCCAATAATTCACTTTTGAGTTGTGTGTTAACGTCATGCATATTTGTGTCCAGCTTCACTGGTAGCTCTTTTCACTGAAATAGCACAGCCTTTAATACTCTTTTTTTTTATGAGAGCTTATGTGAACATCTCGTATCAGTATATAATACATAGCCAGGCGCTCATTTGGCAGGTGGTTGTCATTTGAATTATAATCGTACTCTTAGTCACCATTTCACCTTCACTAGTCTTCGTTTGTATCTGACTGCATCTACACATACGTAACTGCCGTAAAAGATTTCTTTAAGTGTAGAAAATAATCGTGTTGCATAGTAAATAATAACAATAGTAATAATAAAAGTAATAATACTTTTCCTGTATTCTAGGAATGTATTGCTGAAACACAAGACTGGAGAAAGTGTCAAGATGTTGTGAATGAATTTCGTAATTGTATGGAAGTGTACAGGAAGAAACAGATGAGTGCTCAAGGAAATTGAGAAAGCTAAAAGTTAATGACATGGATGTCTACACGGCCTTCTTTGCAGGTGCAGGAATAGCCTTTACTTGTCAGATTCTTTTGAGCAGGGGCATCCTTAAAAAAAGCAGTATTTGGAAGGTTGCAATAGAAGCAGCACAGACAGGACATAATGTGAAAATGGTGTTAATTGTCAGACCTGATTTACAAATGAGCAAAGGGAAAGTGGCTTCTCAGTGTGCCCATGCAGCTTTGTCTTGTTACAAAAGGTGCCAGACGAGAGCTCCAGATATTTTAAATTTATGGGAGTGTGTAGGCCAGCCTAAAATAATTGTCAGAGGAGATAAGGATGGAGAAGAGTGTTTATTAGAACTCAAGAGAAGAGCAGAAGAACTAAATCTTGTTTCATGTCTCATACGAGATGCAGGAAGAACTCAATTAGAACCTGGATGTGCAACTGTTCTAGGAATAGGCCCAGGACCTAGTCCGTTGGTAGATAAAGTGACGAAACACCTTAAATTGTTGTAATCATTTTATGTAGAGCATAAAGTCACAGTTTCATGTACAAATATATGTTAAACATGGATTCAGTTTCTCCATTTCTGTACTTCGAAATTGTGACAAACAAAGCTGCTAAAGGTACAGGAGACCAAATCGTCTTTTCATGTTTTTGCTGACATTTGAATGGGGGAGATTGTCAGAGAAAAGTCTGTATTTACAATGATTAATATTAATATGCTTCAGTTGATAACTGAGCACATTTTATAGGTTTTTAAGAAGCAGTGTGATGCTAAATTAAACACTTAAAATAAACTATGGAAACTCCAGATTTGAATAACAACAATATAAGGAATAGGGTAGACTACTCACTGTGAAGACGACCCACTAAGTTGCAGACAAGCACAACAAAAAGATTACTACACGTGCATCTATCACCCAAACCTTTCCTCAGCAAAGTAAACATACGTACAAGCAAGAACACCTCATGCACACTCAGCCACCATCACTGGCAACTCTGATTGGAATCTGGACGGAGCTGCTGGTGGTGGCGGCGGAGTGTGCGTGAGGTGTTCTTGGTTTTGTGCTGCCAGTGATGGTGGCTAAGTCTGCATGAAGTGTTCATGGTTGTGTGAATGTATGTGTTTATTTTCTGAGGAAGGCTTTGGCCAACAGCTGCATCTGTATCAGGTTTTTCGTTGTGGCTGTCTGCAACTTAGTGGGTCATCTTTATGGTGAGTTGCAATCTATCTTATTCCTGATATCCTATAGAATCCTATAAAAAAGTGATTTTGCTCTGTAGGTTTCACATTAGGAGTCCAAAGGTTTGGTTTTTGGTTCTTTTCTTTTATACTTAAATGTGCATTTTTTCCATTTGTGAGCCTTTTAGAAGAGCCAAGAATTCCATCTTGCTCCGATTCTCTGTTGTATTCCATTATACCTGGCCTGGGGAAGACAAGGCCTTGTTACTGCCAGTAGGACCATTGTGATTGGAGTCCTATTAAACAGGTTTTACTTTTTTTCTCAAGTTCCAAGGGACCACTTGTATTGTAACTACTCAGTTATGAAATAAGTCACAAACTGCAGAAGGTAATTGTGGTCTTCACCATTATTGTAGCGAACTGTTCTTATATTCTGAAATTGTTTAGGAAAGTGATAAGACTACTGTGAGACAGCAATGGGAACTCAATATTGCAGGTTAACAAGGAGTGTATGAACATACTAAGTACGGAACTCCACAACTGCACTGCTACTGAAGACATACTGCACTTGTGCATAACAGTGCTCCAAAACCCCTCCCTTCCCTGCCCAACTGTCAATCACTTCATTATTCTGATTCAATATACATACATTTTCTACAATAATGTATTATTTACAGGCTGCTTATTAAATAATGGATGTGAGGTTAATGGCAGTTCTTACATTTAAGTAACAGTTACAACAAAAGGCTGTCAACTAGACCGAGGAACTGTTGTATGGAATAAGGAGAGTGTTCCAAAAGGGAGCCTTGCAATTTCAGCTTAAAAATTTGGATTTTCCATAGTTTTAGTGGAACCTGGTGAACATGTAACACTTGTCAATGGACTAGTTAAGACTGTGTTACCAAGGTACAAATATTTTTTCTCCCTCATATTCACTGAGTAAATGCTGTAGTTGGTTTTCAGTGAGCCCATTTAATTACCTCCTAATCTTGTTGAGTGATAAAAAATAGTCAGAATTCTGATACACACTAATAACAATTTGCATGAACTTCAGAAACTGACACTGTAGATTTACCATGAGACACAAAAGAGGGAAGTAAACCATCCTTCATGTTAAAGTGACAGTAGAAATTAATCTCTTAGTGAAGACAGCAGTGCTTGTTTTCTGCACAAGATCCTGAACATGAGACTTTGAAGAAATCTTTTATCTGTCTTTAGTTCTAATAAATTAAAACACTTGATATCACTGACCTTTCAACTAGCTGGTTTTGATAACTTGACACTTTTAGGAGAGTTCTGCCTCTGAAAGTATAAGCTTACTTGTTCCTAGAAAGATATGTTTACTTTAAGCCACCTAGTGATACCACCTACTTGTTAATAGTTTACTAAGTGTTACTTGTCACCCGCAGAAATAAGTTTGCTGTAATTATGATGCGTTCAGTTGCAAATCAGTGAGGTAACTGAAGAAATGCAGTTGATTAAAAACAAAATCTCATAGCTCTTTGTGCTGTATCATGTTTCAATGAGAACTATGTTGGTTCATTGTTAGTTTGCACATAAATAACTTCTAGATAACAAGGGTAACCATCAGTAATAATTTATCTTCCACGTTAAGAAAAAGTATTGCACAATCAAATGTTTGTCAGTTCAAAACATCTCTTGTTCATCACACAGAGAGAAATAGCATTTCTCTTTTTCGTTCCCCTCCAGACCTTTTGAAAGTTATATCAAAATATGCGAACTGATGTGTGTTGCTACTTAGAAAAACAGTTTGTTAAAGAACCTTGGTAGTTAGCAAATCAAACTGACTAAGTTATACCTATTCCATTTTTAAAATGTGCCAGTGAGTATTTTAATCGGTCTGGAAAATCAGAGCTCCCGAGAAACATATTACTCAAGTGACTGTACAGTTGTTATGTATGATGTGTTCTCCAATGTCTACTTGATGTTTTATCATACCTATACAAAACTATAGATCATTTATTAATGAAGAGTAATTTCTTCCTTTCATGTTTCCTGTAGCAGCGTATCAGAAACAACTGTTCTCGAACATCAGCTCATACTTGCTGGTATCAAAGAAAATTCTATTTAGTTTGCTCTCTACTGACAGGCAGTAGTTATGAAACATTTTGGATGACAAATAGATCATATGGCAAATACCCTGATATTAATGTGAGAGGAGTTAAAACAAGTGTTCCAGTAGTAGTCCATAAAGATTATATACTGGGACAGAATTAGAAGACTAGCAGACTTACTACTGAATTTGAAGAAAGCAACTCAGAACTTCTGAAATCAGTGCATCGTGTCAGGAAAGATAGATGGATGAAAACTGTAGATCAAGAATCTGACACATTCCAGCAGGAAAGCCTGGTGTGTCATTCATAAGCTGGATCACTCAAATACCTTCAGAAGGTATGCAACACTTTATAGAAACCACCTTGTCCCAACTTCCAACATAACAGCAGATAAGAAATTCGGTGGAAAGTAAAAAAGCGAACTGCCTCAGCAACATGAGCTACGCTCCAACCATTTACACCTTCAGAAGTGCAGTAAGGCTTAAACAACCTCCAGAAAGGCTTGAACGTCATACATCTGAATCGCTTAAAAATACTGTAGGCCACACACTAAAAGCTGACTTGGTGCTTTTTTAAGCTGCACATTGGAATCAAGTGAGTAAGACTTCCACCACTCTTCAAGGAGACTAAAAGTTACTACATTGCTGAAGCTGGGAAGAGATAATAAGCTACAGCATTGCTCACTGTCTTAATATGCTGACTATGACAAGGCCACATCAAGGCGTGACACCGTGGGCCTGCTGTCAGCCACAGCAGAGCCTGAGTCTTAGCTAGATGCCATGGCATGGCCTGGCAGTGAAATGTCTGTCGCCAATTGTGTGGCTGTCAATGTGTTAAACAAGTTGATTGAACAATTTATTCCAAACAGAATAACAGTGTCTGTTGGAAGTGATAATACTCTTCTTAAGCACTCATTTGAGAAGAAAGTGTTGGTCTTCCTAGGTGCAATGGCGGCAAATGAAGTTTGTGGACAGAGGACTTAATAATGAAATTTATCAAGGCAGTTGCCTGCATAAAAATCATCCCCTTACTGAATAATATGCTGAATAACTGCCTATTGCAAGTCCATTGCGACCACATGCAGAGTAAATTCCGCAAACTGAACAATGGCATGTTGCATAGTTCCCTTCTGTGCCCTGTATTCAGCATAGATGCACACAACCTGCCAGAAAAGTGATGACTCATACCAAAACCCCCTTATGTATCGCTCACATAGGGATCTGAGGACAAGATTAGAATAATCACAGCATGCAAGAGGTATTCAAACAATCATTTTCCGCACACTCCATAAGAAAGTGGAAAGTGAAGAAACCCTCATGGGACAATGGGACGTACCCTTTGCCATGCACTTCACAGTGGTTTTCAGAGTATAGATGTGGAAGAGGACTTTCACAAAAATCTTCATAAATGTTAATGGATTTACCCCACTGTGAGACAGTGTGGTCTTTGCCTTCAAGAAAGAATGTTTGCAGTTGCCTAAGGAATCATGATTATACCTAGGCGTGCCCACATGTTGCCAAGTTTGTTCCGACTACACTGCAGAAGTTTTTCTGGGAAGCCCTTACACATCCTCCATATAGTCCCAATCCCTCCCCAAGTGATTACCATGTTTTTGGAGCCCTGAAGAAAGACATTTGCGGCTGTCAGTTTGCTTTGGATGAAGAGGTGCGTGCCTGGGTACAATCATGGTTTCTTAGGCCTTGTTTTATAGTGAGATAAATGTATTAACAGTAAAGGCAATTATTTGTGAGATAATAAACGGTTCACTTACTTTTTTTCATTTCATTTGACTGCCCCTTTGTAGATTACAGTTCAATATTACTCCTAATCATCTTTTTTCGGAGGGGGGGGGGGGGGAGGCGGTAAATTACCTTTGGTAAGTCACTTACCTACTGACATCAAGTTCAGGAAACAGCTGCAAAAGTGAAAAGTAATCATTTATTGCAGATGTCAACTGCTACTTCGTGGGCACCGACAAAAACACTGACAGCAGCAGCATTGGACTTAGTTTACACATTAGCTGAGTATTGGGTACCCAAATGGCACAGTAGTTCCCACATTTCCCTACTAGACTGCACGGAGAAACCAAGCACATTGTATGTGATGCACTTCTGCCTACAACTGTTCACTGGACCCACACTGCTAAACAATGTTAGTCCACCTCATATAAGAAGACAGCAAGTTCTCTCATTTATAGGTAAGAATGCATAACAACCAGTCTCTTGCCTTAAATAGCACAATCCAGGATGGTTCTACAATCCAGCTCAGATGTTATCAACCAGTCTGGAGAACTGTCAGCCCTCCCCCAACAGCTGCCGGGAAATCGGAATGTTTGTCTCCACCTCAGAAAGGTTTCTTTCTTCTCAAACTGATGAGTTTCAAAGATCTGCATTCCACCTTGCACAAACTGAATCCCATCAGACAAGGAGCAGTAAGAATTACTGTTGCTATGCACAGGAATGATTGCAAGACTCCCCAAGCTGTGATACACACAGTACAGGACTATCCCTAGTTAGCTTTCATTGGATCCTAGGAAGAATCCCATCAGACAGGCTGAATCCAAAGTAATCAAGTGGTTATAAAATCAGTCTCGGAACTTGTACATCGTAATGGCTAGCAACTGGTTCATATCTTAACAGGACCGAAAATGTTCATAATGGATGGTCTGCTGATGTGTACCTTGACTAACAGCTTAAAATTTGTTCATTATTATTGATAAAGGCCACCTCACACTTCAGAGAAATGGGTTGGATACAACCACACTCCTCAGGGAATACCACCTGTAAGACCTTTGCAAACATTGTCCACTCAAAATAATAATAATAATAATGCCATTTACAGTGGTTGAAGAGAAACCAATCATATTCTACGGACTGAAAATGTGGTAACTTGTTGGATTAACACATTTATGGCTGAATGTAAATGATGCGAACTGATACATTTATCTAAGCCATGTCTCCGCAATATCCTTTCTTCCAGAAGTGCTAGTTCCGCAAGGTTCGCAGGAGAGCTTCTGTGAAGTTTGGAAGGTAGGAGACGAGGTACTGGCGGAATTAAAGCTGTGAGGATGGGGCGTGAGTCGTGCTTGGGTAGCTCAGTTGGTAGAGCACTTGCCCGCGAAAGGCAAAGGTCCCAAGTTCAAGTCTCGGTCCGGCACACCGTTTTAATCTTCCAGAAAGTTTCATATCAGCGCACACTCTGCTGTAGAGTGAAAATTTCATTCTACTTTTATCTAAGGCTTCAGGGTGCCTGCTAGGAGTACTGCATGTAAGCTGATGTTCTGCATTTGGGATGAGCCAGAAGTTTACTCTGGCTCATCCCAAGAACATCAGCTAAAACTGAAAATTTGTGTATCTATATAGAACAATGTGCCAGATGTCTGAGATAGCATGAATTCACTGTGGCCAACCTTTTCATGTCACTGAAAACTGCTGCTGCAGCAGGCTCCTGAAGGTACATGCCTTTTTTGTCCTGTAATCTTAATGCTGCCAAGAGTACACGCTTATTTAAATGACTTTGACAAAGGGTAGATCGTATTGCTGATTACTGGGAAAGGAGATAATGGAAATGACAAAGCTTATTTGATGTTAATGTGCTGCCATGATTATATTTCAAAAGTGGAAGAATGACTGACATTTTGTAGACAAGATGTTTGTTGTCTTTCCAATAATGTAGATGTTAAAGGCCTGTCTGTTATGAAAACTAGAATTTGTGGCAGTGTGTTGTTCAACTGGTACGTTGGTGGGAGAAAGTGTTTCAGGGGATACACAGTTCACTGGTTGTTGCAAATAAGGTTCCACATCACACAGCCTTGCATGCACGGTGGTGTAGATCTCTTACTATTGTTGGAGTCACGGATGATGGTGGTCAAGTTTAGGCTTGTTCTGCACATCTATGTCACACATTTCTTACAACCAGGAAGCATTCAGTAGTGTTCTCATCACTCTGCTGCGAATGTCGTAGCCAATGCAAGCTTAAACGTGGTCATAGCAAGTTATTTAGTGAATTTTTATTCTTTTTGTCATGAGTTATCAAGAATGATGGTGGCGGTAAGTGACAAATTCTACACAAGCAAGCAAGACATAATTTTCAATATAAATGCTTTCTTCAAGTGCAGAACATGTGTGTGCACTTCCTGCAGCTGTGGCTTGGACAAGGTAACAAGGCAATTCCTGACAGTATCTTGAGCTGTGCAAACTGCCATTGTTCATGGATGAGACTACAGAATCCATTAAAACCCCAATGAGCCCAGGAACATGGTGATTGACTTTTCAATAAAGGAAACAGTAAAATATTTCAGGAGAAAAATCATATACTGGATGGTGTGGGGGAGGGGATGGTACTTGTGGTTTTTACAGAAAGCACACAATAAAATGGACTTCAGTTACCTTAGTGGTCCATGTCTTCTCCTCCAGACCTTTTTTTTTTTTTTTAATTATGACAAATATCCATGTGTAAAAAAACAGCAATGTACTATCATGGTTTGATTAGTACAAGCAAGGACAATTCACAAACCAGCATCTCAGTTAGAGCAGTGGTCATCAAACTGCAGCCCGGAGTCCGAATGCAGCCTGTGGTTCTCAGCCATATGTTACAATGACATTGATTCAGGCTGTATTCAGCCGAAGGCCTCTAGATCACTGATCTGGAGGAATACCATCATGATGTGCATTATCTGATACCAGCAGCCTTCAACAAAATGCTTGGCAGAGCATGTGACAGCAAAAACTACATGTTGTATGCTGAAAGTGAAAAAACACTTATTTGGGTGGTCATAACGTTCAGCTATTGCAATTAAAAAAATGCTGCATTTTAATCATATTACAAGTGTTCCAGCATTTTCGTGTATAGTGGTTGGGGAGAGAGATAATGTGAATCGTCCAGAGCTCAAGTAATTATCGTTTAGCCGCACCAAAAATTATCTACCCAGAAAGACAGGTATAGATAGGTGTGTGTGTGTGTGTGTGTGTGTGTGTGTGTGTGTGAAGAACGTTGTGGCAGTTCTGATGCATTTATTCAGTGTTAATTCCTTTTAGTTTTGGTATACGGCTTGGTACTTACCTTTTCTCCCCAACGATGTAGAACAATGCTTGCATGGCTGGGCGGCTATCATCTCTTCACGTTGACTTCGTCTACGAAAAGGTTCATTTAAAAATGCAAGTCCCTGTCACATTGGGAGAAAGATGTAGCTAGGTAACAGAATGAAAACTTGCGACTCCCACATATTATAACTTTTAATTAACAGAATACTGTGAGAACACAATTACATACATCCTTATTCCACCAGCTCGAAAGACTCAGACACCAAGATCGGTGAGAAAAGAAAACAAATGAGACATATATTTTTTAAAAAAAGTTATTTTTTCACTTTTCTGTCAGCGTAGATATAACCATACCCCCTACAATATCTTTGTTACATGGGGATGGCACAAATATTTATCTATATATGTAGGTTCTGTAAAGAACCTACACAACGCTCCCCCCCCCCCACACACACACACACACACACACACACACACACACTGGCGTGATCCATATCACTCAACGTCAGTATACAGTGGTGGTGCATCAAACTATATGTCCCTTTTCTGAACTTTAAACTCTTGGCCTGTTAGGCAGGGTACTGAGACCTTTATTTGTAGCCAAGCGTACATTGTTTACTCCCGGAACATGTCATTACGTATTATGTATATCTCATTTTGTTTAATGTGCACTTTACAAATTATTACTACTATTTATTAAAAAAAAAATTGAAGATTGCGTCGACAGGCACATTTGAATTCAGAGGCTGTAATTTGATTATTGTAATCTAACCACTGCTATTGTAACATTGTCCAGCATGTGCCCCTCATGTGTCATATGCTGTGCACACACTTGAGTTTGTTAACGCTGCAGTCAAGCAGAGCTGTCTATGAGCCTGCTACAATTTCACTTGTTTACCCTAAGCCTATAAAAGTGTTCATCTCATTGCTGCAACATGGTGTGCTGAGGCTTGTGCATAGTGGAACTGTCAATGCTGTGGCGAAGAGGTTCATCGTTAACGGCCCAGGCATTTGTTCCTGTCGTAATCCGCATGTTTCAGTGGTTGAACCAGGCTCATTCTATTAGCATCCTAAAGATAGCTGAATGGGTTCAAGGTAGGCCTCCAACGCCTTTATTCTTTTCCGTACACTCTCTGTGGTAAAATGTCTTGTTGATACCAGCACTGGCAAGTTTTTTTTTATGGGAACACACATGGAATTATGGGTTTCAAACCTTCACAAAATGTTTGTAGCAAATTCACAGTTATTAGTTCACATAAGTAGTCCTGGAAAACATATTCAACTTCACATTGCGTCATGTTTTTTTACATTTCATCATTGTTACGATAACATAAGCATATACATTTTGAAATATATTGACACACGAGTGTGCATATTTCTTACTCCGTACAGATACATTTCAACATGACATTTACATTCTTTACATCAATATCGTTCAAAAATTTACATAAACACACACGACAGTTAATATTACATACATTTATTGTGATTTTATGTCACGTAACATCCTTCACTTTTTGTATCACTTTTGCTCTCAGGCATTCCCTTTTTGAATGTACATTTGTCAACATTCTGTATTAGTAGTTTCATCTTACTTTAACATGCACAGGTTGTCATTTTTTCAGTCTCATTTCCCACCATTGACAAAATATTTGCGTACAACATTATCACGTAATATGTACAAGTTCTGTGTTCATACAGTGCAAATAACACGAGTATCCATCATTACATATGCCAAGGAAAGAAAGTTTCATAACATGAATTCGCGATAAGCCTACATAACTACACTTAGCTACACATGTGACAAGTTTACTTAGTGTGCCCTGCTCTCCAGGAAACATTATGGACATGAACAAGAATTCTTTTTACTCTACCACTGCAGTCCATTGAGTATATCATTTCATAGTTGTCTTAATCCACTTACTTTGTGTTCACTGTCTACTGACACATTCTGGCAGTACAGTACTGTTTTATACAACTGTCATAACTGACAATTTCTCCTGTCATGGTCGCCAGATGTAGTGGTTGAGGAGAGAGATAATGTTAATTGTCCAAAGTTGGAGTAATTATTGTTTAGCCACAGAAAAGCACGCAGGTACAGATGCATGCGTGTTAAGAAAGTTGTGGCAGTTCTGGAATATTTATTCAACGTTAATTCTATTTAGTTTTGGTGTGTGGCTTGGTATCTACCTTTTCTCCCCAACAAGTACAACAATGCCAGTGTGACTGCAGTGGTTATTATCCCTTCGTGTCGACTTCAACTCTGAAAAGGTCCATTTAAAAAATGCACGTCCTCGTCGCATCACGAGAAGGAAATTAGGACGTAACTCGGTAGTAGAATGAAAACTTGTAACTTAACACAATAGTGAGAGAGCGCAATTATATATGTCTTTATCACACCAGCTCAAAAGACTAACAGACACCGAGATTGGTGAAAGAAGACAAATGAGGTAAAAAAAAATAGTTTTGTTTTTTAATTTTCTGTCAGCATAGATATAATCAAACCTCCCAATAATGTCTGTATTGCACAGGGACGATGCAAATGTCTGTTTATATGCGTAGGTCATTTAAGGACCCTACACACATGCAACACGATTTGTATGAGCTGAGAAAGAGAGAGAAAATATGCTCACAAGCAACTGGTAGCTGTTAACTTAGGGAGGGAACTTTTCTGTCACCAAGTGCAGCTTGTCATATGACTATGAGCTCATCAGAGGTAGTACTGGCTGCTATTATGACAGTCTTATGCAGGATGGGTATGATGGATGACAACTGTGCATTTGTTCACAGCCAATGTTCAGTACCTTGTGCACAAGGCACTCCCATCTTCATTGTCATTTAGATACTGGGCTTTTCACATGCTGTCTCATGAGTGTGCTGCAAGTGCTTTAATTTAAATACAACAGCCACTGCCAGTCATGCCACTGTGGGAAACAACAATGACATAGGTCTAGTCAACAGTTCCACATTAAAATTGAACAGACTACGGCCACAAGACAACAACAGTTCACTCATTAAAGCTTTTGCTGCTGTAGGTGTGTATACACATTCTGCTATGCCATTCCCCAGGTGCTGTAGAGAGATATAAGTGCACTGCTTGATTTTCCTGCAGTGCTAAGAACTGCATCCAGGGCTGCCGACATCTCACTGCTATGGACAAGTTACTTCCTTACCTCACTGAATAAAAAAGTTTCGAGTATTAACATACACACCCCATTGCATGCTATCATTTGGAAAACATCTCGTTTTGTTATCTTGCATCATTTATGAGATACAAAGATTTTTGAGACCACATGGTTCACGACGTGCAAAGAATGAATGGGCGTGTCACAAGAGACTGCCCTTCAGATATGAAACACAATAACTCGAGAATGAAGTGAGATATTGTTCTGCTCTCAATTTCAAATAAAATTTTGATAGCTACATTTGAGTCACTGCAATGTCTCAGCTAAAATCAACCATATGCAAAGTTTACACCATGTGTTTTTACGTCCGCACTCTTAAAAATTTCCTGCAATGTTTTACTTAATTTGATGCAGTGCATTAAGTATAATGGATAATGAAAAGAAATTCAGTTCTTTATCAAGTGAAGTTACCAGACTGTACCGTGTGCAAAAATAAAAATTGGATGACAAGTATTTCTTACAGGCCAGAACACTGTCTCTCAGCACATGCACCAGCATTTTGTGAGCCATACAGCAATAACTAAAGCCATATCAGTATGGAATGCAAAGAACATGTCTGTAGCAGCAAAAGTATTAATTCAACGCTACACCCCACCCAAAGGTGAACAGACATACCATCCGCACTATGGGGTACAGAAGCTATCATCACACACACACACATGTACCTCTGCTCGCTGAACTGACATGAGACACAACCACTGCGTAATGAAACCATAGCTCACCTCAACTGTTGAGTCAGTACACACTAATACATGCCAGTGGCAGGGTACAAGCATAAAACGTTCTTAGACTTCTTACCACATCAGTTCAGGATAAAACCTCAAGCTTTCAAAGATTACCTTCATCAGGAAGGCAATGAATCCATCTCTGCCCTTAATAAAGGATTTAATTTCATGGCTACACCAGGCACTTTACGTATCATGGAGTTCATTCGCAAAGTGGAACAAGCGTGCAGTATCTCTCATACTTAACCACCAGTTGCATTTTAGCCTTGACCAAGCTGCCCAAATCTAACATCAGCACATCAAAGAGAGAGGAACTCCGTGCATTGCGGAAAATGAAGATCTTGTGGTACTTCTGGCTGACAAGGGAAATCCCATGGTTGTTCTTACTACCACTGAATATCACAGCAAAACGGCATCCTTGTTGGAAGGCAGCCCGTACAAATGCCTAAAACAGAACCCAACAGTCATGCAGCAGAAAAGTGGTGGAGCTCCTGAAGAATTCTGGACTCTCAGAGGATGTCATCAAAAATCTTGGAGCACGAGCTCTTAGACCTCACAGGCTGTATGGATTACCTGAAGTCCACAAGGAAGGTATTCCATTGAGGCCAATTGTTAATGCTGTTGGTTTTCTTACCTACAGGCTGGCCAAATATTTAACTAAGTTGATGATTCCAATAGTTGGGTGCTGTGAACATCACATCAAGGACACACTGAAGCTCATTGGGGAAATTAAACAGATCAGAGTCGGCCCAAACAATATTTTAGTCAGCCTGGATGTCGTCTCACTATTCACCAAAGTTCCTGTGGAGGACACACAAACTGTTTGCAGTCCTCCTGAAATAATGAAGTTGCTCTGATAAGTTATGACAACCACCTATTTCTTGTATGGCTGTAAATTTTATGAAATGACAGAATGGCCATGGGCCACCCCTTCATCCATCTTTATTTTATCATTATGTTGATGACATGTTTATGGTTTGGCCACATGGCATAGCAGCTCTTGAGCACTTCCATGAACATATGAGCAACATGCACCCAAACATACAGTTCACCATTGAGACAGAGAAAGAGAGAAGGCTGCCATTTTTAGATGTTTTGGTAAAATGAAAGTTGGATGGATGCCACTCAGTGTGCTGCAAGCCAACACACATAGTTTTCTCCATCCAGTCCAGAAAAGAGCAGCATTAAATATACTGGTACACAGAGGAAAACTGTTTCAGATGAGGACCACTTAGATTCTGAAATTGATCATCTAAAGTATGTGCCCGAAAGAAGAGCTATGGGTCATGTGACATGAAATCAGCTTTCTCCAAGAAAAGGTAACGTTAAAATGTTGAACATTCATGTGATGAACCATTGACTGCATTCCTTCCTTTCTGTGGCACTACATCCCACAAAATAGAGGCCTGGGGAGATGACGCATAAGATCTATTTTCTGACCTAAGAAGATAAAGGAGATGCTATGCCCTGTTTAGAAGGGTCTCAGTCTCCCTGGTATTTATAACATCCGCTGTGCGTGTGTGTGTGTGGGGGGGGGGGGGGGGGGGGACGGTCAAATCCATCTGCACAGTTTTCGGCTGCTGTGCAAGTCAAGAACTGGAGATATCTGCAGTTGCAGCCTCGCAAACAAATGCAGAATACTGATGAAAAAAAATTTTGTGCTAGGCTGCTACATATTGGCATTCTGTAATTAAAAAGGCTGTAGAAATAAGAATGCATATTCAACCATGACAGCACAGATAATCGTAGCATTACATGAAAGCAAGCTCTCATTGCAGACAAGAGCCACGGATATTTAACACAGTGTTTGTGCTACAGTGGGAGTAGTGACACCACCAGTGCAGGCGTTGACACCATCTGCGACAGCTTTACACAATTACTGACCAATCAAAAGCCTCTATGGGCTATATAAGGCTACCATAGCAGTAGTTCTAACAGTCAGTTGCTCCTAACAAAGACAATGGACGTAGCTTGAGGTTTTAGCCTAACTGACATGGCAAGAAGACTGATAATTTTTTATACAACAGTGCCATCAGGAAAGACTTCACTCTCAGTGTACAAGTAAATTGAAAAATTGCCAAAAGGAAATTGTTCAGGCAAGTGACAATGATATTCTAATGTGGAAAATGTCTACACAGGATGAAACAGTCCTTGGTATGTCTGCCATCACCACACACTGGTGAATTTCATAGGAAACTTGTCCAGTTGCATTTGTCCTGCAGGTGGCTTGTGCCGTCTGAAGAACATTCACGGACGTAAGGCGTTTTTTGGTACCATAATGAGCAATTCTAAAACATCAAACAAGATGTTCATACCTTTGATCCAGATCTGACTAAATTTAATAAGTAATTTTTTTATCGGTCACAATGGCTCTAGTTTATTGCTTTGCGAAGTCCGTGTCGCACCATGGTTTTGCACGACGGGTCTTGGTATCTCTTCATTCGATTTACTCATAAGAATACTGGGTGCTGCCAAATAAATATCGCAGTTTTAAGGCTTTCCAGCATTTATTACATTCAGCTTACAATTAGTTATAATACATCAAATGGAAGAGAAATCCAGTTTTGTTTGTATAGTTATGCACATGCACTACTGACTACAGTTTGTGCGCCAACTTTACAAACAATATGTTGCTGCATGGCAATGAAGATTTTCTGGATTGTGTCATCTACACTGATAAATCGACATTTCACCTAAGTGGAAATCTAAACACACACAATGCTCCCATCCCAGGGCCAGAAAATCTGCATGAGATGGTATAGTTACAACCAGAATTCCCTACATAGAATGTCTTTCGAGCCACAGCCCAGCAGAAAGTTTATGGGCCTATATTTTTTGGTGAAGTAACTGTAACTGGTGTTTCTTATCTTCATGCACTAGAACCATGACTCTTTCCTCAATTGGAAGAAGCTGAATCACGGAACTTTATTTGCAGCAAGATAGTGCATGAACTCACTGGCATAACTCAATTCATGACTGAACAAAATCAAACAATGGAAACTCCAGGTAGGAATGTCAGTACGTAATTGGTTAAATGACAGTAACCGACCATGGGATTGGCCGCAAGGGACTAGATGACAGCTCATTTTGCATAGCCTCCACATTCACGCATCTGACGCCACGTGATTTTTTCTTTTGGGGTTCATAAAGGATCACGCTTAAGTGCCTCCGTTACCAGCTGATATACCCAACTTAAGAAACAGAACTGAAGCAGTTGTTGTAACAGTTACTTCAGACACACTGTTCAAGGTTTGGGAGGAATTCGCCTATCGATTCAATGTGTGCCGTGTGACAAACACTTGTAAGAAAAACTGAGTTGCTCTTTCATTTGATGTATAATTTATAATTGTAAGCTGACAGTAATAAATGTTACATAGCCTTAAAAACCTGACACTCGTTTTGAAACACCCTGTATATGATCAGTCAACTGCAACAGAAGCTAATTTTGCTGTTCTTGTCTTTGCAGCAACCTTCCTTTGAGACTACAGTTTATAATGAAATACTGGATTACAATTGCAGTGATGCTTCAGTTGGACTACAAAATAGTATTAAGGGAAAGACTGATCTGACAACAGGATTTGCCTCCTCTCTGTAACAGACCAAAGTATCTTTTTTTATGAACTTCTTTTTGTCATCATACTAAATTTATCCTTTCTTTACATTGATCTGAATTCAGTTTAGCCATTGAGAACTTTTTTATTTTTAACATGTTCTAATCAAAATTACAAACTGTTTTACTGATATAGGTATGTGCCTAAAAAATTAATATTATTGCCATTCTAATCTTATGTATTGATTGTTTACATCAATTTTTATCTTCACTTTCTGTTTCGCTTACGAAGTGAATAGTGTGTGGTAGGCCCTATTATTATTTTTAATGATAATGATCATAACAACAACAATAATCTTCATTTGTGAGCCTACTGCCAATTCTTCCTTCCTAGCACTCCTTCCATAATGTCATCTTTTAAGCCACCCAAATAGCTTTGGATATGCAACAATTTTTTAATCCTTCTATTACATAGGGTGGCCAGAAACAGTCTGGAACGCTTGTATGGGTGTTGCAGGGTAGGTTGTGCTGAGCAACACTTGTTAAGAAAAAAAATCTGATACACCGCACCATTTCCATGTTAATTAGCATTGAAGTTAGCGCATCAGGCAGTTACATGTGCAACTTCAAGCGGTCTGCCACAGATGGCACTACGAAACGTAACATATTCTTTGTTCGATTTTAGAAAACTGGACAAGAGAGCGATACAAAAATTTGACTTAGGATGGTAGCAAGTATCAAACCCAAGCCAAAGGCTATGAGAACAACTGACACTAATTGTATCTGGTGGGACACTTGAATCTGCGCATCAAATAGCCTGATTGGCTAACTTCAATGCTAATTAACTCAGAAACAGCGCAACATATTTTTTTTTCCTTTGTAATTATTTCTCAGCACAACCTACCCTGCAAAACCTTTACAAACTTTTCAGGCTGTTTGACAACCCTGTATAATCAAGTGAGATTCTGCTCCAGACAGTAAGAATCCACTGGCCTAGAATAGATACCGAGGGTTTCCACGTGTCCCTTTAAAGTATCCAGTACCAACCTTTTCCTTCTGTTAAAGAGCTTGGCATGCTCTGAATGACCATTAATTAATCTAGAACTGGGGCATCCATTTTCTTGGCGCCTAAAATCAAGCACTGCAGACATTTCTGTTCTGTTGATGTGGCTTTCCTTCATATGGGAGGAACTTAATTCCAACTTCTAGTGCACCCTGAATTGCTGTTATTTTCGACTCTTCGTTGATAGAACTTCTTATAGGAACGCTTTTAACATCATTCACATCGACAGTAATATCTGACAGTACATCAAAAGAAACAGGCATCTAAAGTGTTATCTACGTGGCCCAGCAAATTGTTGTGGACTTTTCTTAGCTTAATTGTATCACACTGACACGTAAGTAGTTTTTTGTCAAATGCTGCTGAGTTGGCATTGTTCTTCATAATGTAAGTCCTGCTTTTATCATCCTCACCCACCAGCCAGTAGTTGCTCTGCATTCAGAAAATTTCTCTTTATCTCCTGTACCTTCATTCCGAAAATTGCTTGCGTAATCAGGAACTCTTCATTGTGTTTTTCTCACACTCTCTGAACAACTAGCTGTACCATTTCATGAAACCTTCCCTGCTTCAGTCTTCTAAAGAAGCCTGGCATATAGCACTGGCAGTATGCCAAAGTTCCACCAGTAAAAGTAAGATGACCCCTATATTAAACTATTAAACAAAGTAAAGATGTTCATTTTGGGAACAATAATTTAATTTGCAAATATAAGATGACGCTGTATTTTTTCGAATGACGAACTTGGGGGAAAACCTCGTCTTACAATCAAGTGAATATGGTATTTCTAAAAGGAAGGCTGTAGTCAGTGTATTTGTTTCAATGTTTTAATTAGTTTTTTTTCTTTTTTTTCCCCAAAATGTAGTCCATCCTGCTGAATTTAGAGGATCAGTCAAAACATAAGGAATGAGGTGAATCTCAGAATATGTATTATTATGTTCATTACTGTAGTATAGTCTGTAGATACTGTCACATAAGCACACTTCAGGATCCCTTGAAGGTGACTGACAGACAATATGACCAGTTTTCACATGGATAAAAACTGTCAGTTGTTCTAAATGCAAGCACCAGCAAGGTCATTATTTCCGGAATGAATCTTTCACTCTTCAGCAGAATGTCCATTATATGGAACTTCCTGGCATATTAAAACTGTGTGCTGGACCGGAATTCAAACCCAGGATCTCTGCCTTTCGCAGGAAAGTGCTCCACCAACTGAGATAGCCAAGAAAGATTCACAACCCATCCTCACCGTTTTACTTCCACCAGTATCTCATCGCCTACCGGCAGATGAGGTACTGGTGGAAGTAAAGCTGTGAGGACAGGTCGTGTGTTGTGCTCAGTAGCTCAGTTGGTAGAACATCTGCCTGTGAAAGGCAAAGGTTCTGGGTTTGAATATCACTCCAGCAAACAGTTTTTTTCAAGGTCTGTGTTGTCCAAATACTAATATTTAAAGCCGGACAGAGAAAAAGAACTCATAGCAAACTAAAACTAATAAAAAAGTTCAGTCCTCAGAAAAAAAAATGTTTAGAAACAAAAATGGGTGCAAAAAACTGTACATTTTCCAAGTTATCTGTTGAACTATTCCTATGACTAAATTAATGTTTATTCTCTTTGAATAATAACTGGATATTAAACAAAAATTAGAAGGCTCTCGACACTTTAAATATCATTGCTGCTCAAAATACAGGATAAGTCTAAACAAGGTACTGTACTCATTATAAAACTAAGTGTTCTCTTCCGAAATAAAGCAAGGAAATAATTGTACAACATAGGTTTGAAGAGCAGGGGTGCAGTGATCAAATCAGTTGCAGTTCATCAGCACATTATATGAATTGATACCATGAGAGACTTAAGGGACTGATCAATCTGCCGTGACTAATGGTTTCACCCAACACATTCCAAAAGCATAAAAATAAAAATCGATTCACTGTCATACAGATGGTGCTCATCACCAACAGATCTGTGCTAATATTGTCTTTAAAAATAAATCTGAACATCCTAATGTACACCACAAAACAGATAGTTAAGTAATAAGTCAACCTGGGTGTGGCTCTCCCTATATTTTCCACTCCTGTTTCAACAAATGCCAGACTGGTTTCTTACCTTCAACTAGACTGTGTGGGGTACACCAGGTAAAAAGTATGGCAATACAAGTCAAGGATAAACTCCCCCCTCACCCCCCCCCCCAACACACACACACACACACACACACACACACACACACACACACACACACACACACACACACACAGAGAGAGAGAGAGAGAGAGAGAGAGAGAGAGAGAGAGAGAGAGAGAATCTTTAGCAACTGACATCAATTTTGTAATATTAAACATACTTATGAGGTGCTCAGTAAACCAACATATCAGTTTGTTGGCCAAAAGAATTTTATTCAAAAATATTTGCACTTACACGAAACCTTAAAAACTAAATTGTAACAGAAGCTGTAGCTACTATTTTATGCTATTTCTTTAAATTCATATGAATGAGTTTATGATTATTCTCAAGAAACAACATGGAATATTATATTACAATAAACTCTGCAGTATGGATCAACTTATTTCACACATATATCAATTTACATTACTAACATTCTTTACACAGTTCCTTAAGTATAAAATTATAAGACATTTAAAGTTGTACTGACAAATGTATCAGGGGCTCTGTATCTTCCCTAACAATTAATTTTCTTAAAATACTAGTGATATGTACAAACATTTAAAATTTATTGGTATGCCCAACACACACAGTGGGAATGATAAAAGAGGGTACAAACATTATTTACAAAACAAATATCTCTGCCTGCAAAGTTACTGGCAGCCATTTCCTTAACCTATTTGTTTACAAATATTTCAATTATGCTCACTGTTATAATGACTACAAACAGATGTGCAGGATCGTTAATTGTTATTGAACTGTACACTAAGCCCAGAATTGGAGTATAATATGAATCAAATAGGGATAAACTCTAGTATGTTATGTTAGGCACATATACTCTTAATTGTTACATAAAATTCAAGCCTAAGATTTTTAATACTTCAAGGCCAACACACTCACTTAAATGTCACTAGCTTCTCTGAAAGCTACCTACAGCAACTCTGGGATCTACAATTAAGTTTTTAACAAAGAACTTTAGCCAGATGAATCAAAATAAAGTTCTTATACCACATATTTCGGAATGCAAGCTAGAGAAGTCAAAATAAGAAGTTAATTTTGCAAGTCTATATCCACTTTTAGAGAAAGCTGCAAATTACTGGCCACATATGAGAGGTGGTTCTTTTTGTATCACATCTCAGGAGAGGGGGAAGAAATCCCTCCCTCCACATTTACTGCAGATCATCAATGAAGTTTAAAACAAACGGTAATGATCGATGCCTTTAGTTGTGCACAATCAAAAATGGGTAGATTTAAGAATGACATATAAGATGTTTTGTGTTATTTGCACAGCTACCAATAATGGATTAGAGAGCTGAGTGACAAGGTAATATTAACTGAATACTACAAAACTCACATGTAAATGAGATATTAGAGATGTTCTAATGCACAACTACATTTCACTTCACTTTTCAATTTCTTAAATTAACGTCATACTTTATTCCCTATCCCTAGCACTATTAATACTTGTTTTATACTGAACAAACAGAACCTAGTGGTAATAATTACCACCACTAAAACCACTAATCATTGAGGCTATTTATAAATAGTTGTCATGAACCACAAATATTTTCCATCACACACATACAAAGTGCTTCTTGCTGAGGGTACTTAGTATTACTCAACAATGCTAGTTAATCTGTAGATAAAGATATGCATGCTCGCATGCGAGCTTCCCTCCACACCCAGAATAAACATCTACCTGAATACTAAAATATTCTCATTCATTAGATTTAAAGTATATCATGAAGAGACTATTTCAGCATTATAGCTCAATTTAGATCTGATTAGTCTTAAGTAAGTGGAAAATTACTTCAGTTTAAGTACAGATTTTTATACCTTCTAATTACTTTGAATCTGCATTTATAATATTAAAACCACTAATTAATTTTATGCTGTCCACACACACACACACACACACACACACACACACACAAAAATCACTATATAATAGTTGTTACAGTTCTCATTAATACAAAATACTGAAACAATATTTTTTTCATAAAAGACCAACAATTAAATGCACAAACTACAAAACATTCTGTATTTACATCAGTAATGCAAAATCACAACACAATTGATCACATAAATGCTATTTTATTAGTCTGGCATATCCTGCTTTTTAGCTCTAACACCAGAGCTATTGCGGTACCAATAAACCTGTGTCAATATCCCAACGTCAATGAGAATCTGTAAAACTCCACAAATCCAGAATTGTGGAGGAGCTTGCCTTACCAAAAAATATATTGTTTTGAAGATATCTCCTGTTGTCCACATTAGAACCATTTGCACACTGGAAAAAAAAAAGGAGCTTATTCGTATTTTATACACTTACATAAGCCAGACCCAAACAAATGGGAACATTTTTACAATACCAACACACAGCAGGAGAGACTATGTCCTAGACAAAAGGACACTTCTGTGAAATGATCACTAAAGATGATTTTCTAGTTTGCCTTATCTATTTTACCAACAATATAATAATATTAATAATAATATTAATAATAATAATGTTCTGTTCAGGAGTTGCTGAAAGTTTTAAACGTATTCACTTTTGCTTGCGTGGTGGGTTAGGTAATGTGCGGTATTCTATACAATTTTAAGAGATGTGCTTCAAACCTTTTCACTTTCATTTCCACTTGAAACAGCTCTCCCCAAATGACAGGCATACAAACTGCACTTGCGTTTGTACTTCGGGGTACACACCTCCACTTACAAGAGCTTTATATCATGAAAAGAGCATGCACCATTCAAAAATGTGACTTAACCCTTAACTACTATGGTAGTTCACAGGAACACAATTGCTATGGAGGGGTCTCCCAGACTGCATTTTTTTATTTTATACATCAAACCAGAATTTTGCTGAATATATATAGTTTCTTGATTTCCTGTCGTTCATTACACTTCTTAGACGTGGACTTTGTAGAAATTTGATTTTTTAAAACAATGCAGTATTTTAAACACTTTGACAATTAGAATAAGGCAACATTTGGAGTATATTTTTATTTTATGAGTTACGAAAATAAGAGCAAATAGTTAGCTCTCTACTCACACACAGATCATCATCAGAGGGATTATATAACGAATTGGTAATATAACTAGGTGGAAAAATCCAACTTGACTTACGATAAATTGTGTGCGACATCAGCTTTCAGTTTACAACTCATCTTTGCAATGTAGAGCGAATATTTCAGTCCATAAGTCTATGAATGGAGAAACTTTGCCACATTTTGCTTCTAAAATTACAAGTAAAAACTAAATGTGTGTTCTCATGTGCCACTGAATCATACTTAGTCAATTTCCACCAGCAAATACTTCACACAGGCCTTCCTGGAACACTCCAAACAAATCGGAACACCACACTGGTGACAAGGGTATCTTGTTTTCCTCTTCAGACGACGAGGACAAAAGGCACACGTTTTTCGATTTTCGAAGTCTTCTTTCGTTATCTGAGGCTCATCTTGTAAGTGAAAGATTCTTCTGATGGTGTCACTCAACTCTTGTGGCAAGTGCCCAATAGAAATTCTACGATTCACATGAGGTTCAACTAGGTCTCTTGCTAGAGTCTTCATGAAGCTCAATCTCGTCATTACTTCTGCCTTTGGATAAGCTTGATGTACCACATTACCATTTACACCGCAAGCAACATCCGCTAATGTGAAGAAAATGGCCAAAGGCCATCTTCTTGCCTGGTGACTTGACAAATACGCTGCACACCTTTGGTCGAGACAGCCCACACCCCCTCTTATTATATTATAAAATAGAATGATCTCAGGTTTTCCTTATTCAGGATCATTGTTTACTGAATGGTGCATAGAAGAGATCAGTATTGCAGGAAGGAAACCAGAGTCATGTCTTCTGTAAAACCGGGCACACCACATTTCTTATTAGGTAAGAAGTTCTGTGGGATCTCTTTTTTGTTCTTTTACAGCGGGAACATTGTGATCTTTCTCATGGCTGGGAAGGGTGTGACCCTCGCTGCCTTTTCCAGAATAAATGTTCGCATTGTACAAGTAATTTGTAAGAGCGTCAGTCAAACACTGAACTTTCAGGCAATACTTTGCTGGTTTGTTTGGCATGACATTCTAAACCCCACCTTCCCCGACAAGGAACAAGCATTTCATGAACACACACACCCTACAGAGTAGCAAAGTTGACTGTTTTCGATGAAATGCAGAAAGATTTGTGAAATTGCTGCTGATTTGTCTATTTTCTTTCTTTCCATCCGGTCATCTGGATTGTCAAATCGTATTGCAGACAATGAAAACAAATCTTTCTTTGGTAACAGTGCATCCGAAAACATCTCTGCCTGTTCCATCGGTTGCAAACATGCTGAAAACAGACTCATTCCCCGACTTGAAAATGGGTGAATACACCAATAGACCCATTAGAGACTTCAATTTAATGACATCAACATCTTGTAGATAGGGCAAGCAATTGTTAGCATACTGTGCTCTAAGCTCAGATACTTTCAGATTTGTCCATTGAATGATTTCAGCTAGAATATCTGGTGTAAAGAACAGTTTCCATACCTCCAAAACAGCAGGATTTTCTCCAAGACTTTGCACCATTTGTCCATTCCAGGAAGCTGCAAGACAATTTTGTGTTGCTTTGTTCTTACATTAGCTGGTGGCTGCTTTTTTTCCATTGAAAACATCTATTCTTCCCGAAGAAGTAAGCTCCATCGTCATCAGCTGTCACATCCACATCTGTATCACATTATAGGCATTGCATAGAAGGTCCAGATTTCCCCACCATGGAGAAACAGTAGCATGCATCAAAAACGCAGCGTGCAAACACTATGGAATGTCTGTGCGACCTCTCAAGGCTAATAATTACGAAACACAGAGCAGCAACAATGCAAGAATGCTGGCATGTGTAGCTTGTCAGCCAATAGGAAGGTACATGGAAGAGTCCATTTGGCTTTGCAGGGATGTGAGAAATATCTTGACACAAAAATTCGTAGCGGTCTGAGAGACAGTCGATAGTAGTTAAGGGTTAACGAAATTAATTTCCATATTAAACACAAATTTACATTCTTACAGCAACATGTAATCAATTCACATTCCTAAGTATTTACAGCACAAAAAGCAACAACCATTAAATCTTTTAAAATATTCATGACGACGGGACTTCAGCACCAAAACTAAAGCACAGCCCCAAGGAAAATGTCACTATTCTGGCAAAAAGAGAAGTTTCATATCATTTTGTGGGATCTATGTCATGGTACTTGCAATATATTTTGAGTGACTGATTTAACATTTTCTCTCGCATACACAACACCTGGTATCCTGTAAACCATTACCATAAATCTACCTTTATTTATTTATTATGACTCTTGGCACAAAGGCCATCGAGCTAGACCTTCGGGCACTGTGCCGGAACTAAAACAAAAGCAGGCAGGTTTCATGATGCTCCAGCCCTCTGTTTGGACATATCGGTTAAAAGTGTGTATCGTGCCTTGTTTAATGTGTGATGATGAGTCTATGTGCCTTGTTTAATGTGTGATAATGAGTCTACTGTTTTTCCTTTATTGTTGTGTATAGTTTCTGATCATTAAGGTATTACCTGTTTCTTATGTTGAATGCTCATGAACTGAGCTGCAAGCAGAATGTCAGCTTGCCTTCATAAAGAATTTGTCACTGTATGTGTTCTGAATGACTGGATGATACATAGACTAGTAAATTAATTTCATGTGTCTGAATCCATATTCTGCAAAAGAAAAATGTCTAGCAAGCAAAGTGCGCCAACCAAGAATAAACTACATGAGTTAGGGTGAGCCTTGGCAAGAAGTCCACCATTCAGCACTTCAGACCTGTGTGACCTGCCCACAAAGCTGTGCACAAACTCCAACTGAGACCTTTGAAATTAATGTCAGTGCATCGACTGATCAATTCAGATGATATTTAATGTCAACATTGCAAATGGTTATTGCAATTATGTGCATGACCCTAAAATGCTCTGTTTTTCAAAAGAAAAAAGGCTGCATTTTTCAAGGTATGTGAACTTACAGAACAATCAACAATGATGTTCTGAAAATCATCAGTTATGAGTTTCTGTTTGATGTCTAAACAGGAGTGTGGTGCACAACTCATTATTATAAGGATTATTGAATAAATATTTTTCCACCTAACTGTTGCTTCCTATGGGAATATGAACAATATACTGCAACCTGTGATTGGCGAAGTAACACCAAATGAAGAGTACCTGTAGTTATTTCATGCAGGATAAGGCAAAAACACACTCCTCGAATGTGTCCATGACACTATCACAAGGTGTTTTGATGATACGATAGCTGACTGGTCTCTTCTCCTCAGATCTAAATCAAAGTGATATTCATCTCTGGAAGTGTTAAACGCCAACATGCATGCAAACATGGGAGACAATATTCAACATATGATTACAAGAGTTTCAGCAGTGGAAATTTGGTGAGCATTTGACAATGTGGTTATAATAAACTGTCAGGCTGCTCTTGCCATAGCAGGATATCATTTTCATCACTTGCAGTACATAAACATAAGCTTACATCATCGTTTTGCATTTCAAGATTATGCTCAACTAGAGAAGATGCATCTAATGATACATTTAGTTTACTCACCTCATGCCCAGCGTAGACTTGTTCTGGTAATTTTTTTTTAATTGTGGGACACCAAGCATTGCTTCAAAGAGTACTGCTAGGAATCCAACCAATTCCACAAATAATGGCACGTCGATAAAAAGGTACATAACTATGCCACAGGCTATGTGAAAAACTATGAGAAAATCTATATACGAAATGAAGTCTGTCCAAGCCCAGAAGTATTGTAAATCAAAGTCTGAAAAAGAAGCATGGATAATCTTGTAATTTCATCAAGCCACAATACCTAAACAGAACAGAACTCATATTACACTTGTAGGCAAAATGAACCAAATAACTTGCAGAAAATAGTGACAGATATAAGATGGGAGGGGGGGGGGGCCATAAGCCATATTATGCAAATCAACTCCGACACAAGATAACGCCAATGCTCTTGCATTTATTCATACTGAGCTCTGAAGCAGCAAAAGTTTTTCAATGACACAGATGGAGAGTATAATGTCTAGTCCAAACTTAACATATTTGTTTTACTTGAAAAAATAAATTGTGACAAGCTATATTTAACTCCCAACAAATATATCTACTGCTGTTTATCTTGAAAATATTACTTGCTGTTTCTAAAAGATAAAAATCATTGATCTAAAAGCTGAGAAGGAATGGCTGTAAATATTAGCAACAGAAATATACACTGATGACACAAAAAATTAAGAACACCTGCTTAATAGGTTGTTTGTCCATCTTTGGAATGAAATACATCACTGAATCTACATATCATGTATTGAACAGTTTCTTGGCAGGTTTGTGGAAATATGTGGCATTAGATGTCTATGCACAGTTCATGTAATTCACGCAAGTAACTGGCCACCGATTTGTGCATGTGGTGATGGCACCCAATAGTGACCCAGATGGGTTCCATGGGCTCTACATCAGGCGTTTTTGGTCGCCGCGACATCAATGTGAGTTCACTTTAACGTTCCTCAAACCACTGTGGCACAGTTCTGCCTCCAAAACAAGGACTATTATACTGCTGAAAGGTGACATTACCATCAGGGAAGGCATCACACATGAAGAGAGGCAGGTGATTTGCAGCTGTCAACTTGTCTTCAATTACCACCACAGGCCCTCAAGCACAGGAGAACGTCTCCATAGCAAAATACCGCTCCACCAGCCTGCAACTGTGGCGTGCTGCACGTTTCATGCCAGCATTCACCTTGACAGCGTTTGTGGAAATTACCATCAACCCAAATGTAGCAAAAGTGTGATTCACCCGAAGAGCCGGCACTTTTCTATTGATCGATGATCGAGTCCCAATGGTCCCGTGCTCACTGCAATCACAATTGACGATGTCATTGTGGCAACATGTGAAAGGGGTGGCCTGCTGCGGAGCTCCAAGTTCAACAATGTACGATGAACGCTGAGCTCCGAGGAGGAGGAGGAGATTAGTGTGTAACGTCCCGTCAACAACGAGGTCATTAGAGACGGAGCGCAAGCTCTGGTGAGGGAAGGATGGGGAAGGAAATCGGCCATGCCCTATCAAAGGAATCATCCCGGCATTTGCCTGAAGCGATTTAGGGAAATCACGGAAAACCTAAATCAGGATGGCCGGAGACGGGATTGAACCGTTGTCCTCCCGAATGCGAGTCCAGTGTGCTAACCGCTGCGCCACCTCGCTCGGTCTGAGCTCCGAAACACTTGGGCATGCACCATCATTGTGCTCTTTCAGCAGAGATGCCACAGATCACCATCTGTCCTACTTTACAGAGCAAACAAGCCTCCGAAGTTACGGACATCCAATCATTTAGCATCTAGTGGTAGTTTCATTGTCCTTCACCTCTTTCTGTAGATGGTCAAGACAGTAACACATGACCGACCAGCTTCGCCATTTGTGAGATAGTCGTTCACAGGCTATGTGTAATAATAATCTGCCCTTAGTCAAAGTTGAGATAAGCAACGGATTTCCCCATCTGTAGTCCATATCATTGCCAGGGTGATCCCCCGTTTATGTCAGGTTCACTTACATACTTTTCTCACTGCATCACTTGCCTGCAACACCACCAGGTGGCATCCAATGTTGCGGTGGACAATGGTCTTAACATTTTGGCTTTATCAGTGTACCTGCTGCTGTTGTTAAATTAAGTACAGAATGATATGGTCAATAGCACCAATTTGCAAATGAAAAGTTTAGAAAATGTCAAAAGAACAAATAATATGCAAAAACTAAACTGACTTCTAAAGATGGTAAGTACACTAAACAAAGGCATAGTAGAACCCTCAAGCGATTTCAATAACCTGGAAAAATAAATAAATAACTAAAAAACACTTCCTTAATTCTGTAAGAGAGGGTCCATTTCATCAAAATGAGAGTCTTGACATTGGTGGGGGTGGGGGTGGGCAATTGTATGGTGCAGCCATCGCTGATTAAAGGTTTATTCAATATAAAAAAACAGAAGTTGAAATTTTAAATGCCTGCTTTTTTCCCCCTAAACATTTTTCAAGCTGGCAGGAGCTATAACTCATAAAATATACAAGCAATGACGTTACATCTTTTTGCAACTAGTGAGTTGGCCTTGTTTTACTGCAGTTCATAGAATTGTGATATATTTTAATTTTGACTTTTGGTGCATGTTTATTACATGACTTTTCTGTCAAAAACATTGACTTATTTCAGAGTGCTGCCATTTTGTTAAAAACCATTTTTTAAACACTCCTATGTACTATGTTGGACAATATCATCAGTTTCAAAGCACCTTTTGAAATTTTGTTGTCGGTTGAAAATTGTAGCGTTCAGAGCTCCCATCAACCACCCCCATACTCCGTGAAGGCCTTCTTCAATGTTGTGTAGTGTCCTCTGGGTGCAAGTTTACATAAAAAACAACCGCACACACAATACAATCTTGAGGGTGCAGTATAAAGGTTAGAGATCAATTTTGTAATTTGTTATTTTGTTAAAAAAAATCATAAATATCAGTGCCAAAATCCAATGTGACCTTGGTCCACCCCCTTAAGGACATTCCTTTCCATCTGAAAGACCGGAGCCAACACAATGTGCTAACCTCCTACCATTTACTATTTAGTATCCTCAACAATCTATTCCTGAATACACATTTTGCCTTTTGCCTTTCTCGTCCACGATATCGTAACAAATGAAATGCACTCATTCCTTACAGCCTTTTCAGCTTGTGTATTTCTCTAAGTTTCCAATGCTCCTGGTGTTCCTTCTATGAGCACTGTAGTGAGTGAAGTGAATGTCCTGCACATTTCTGTTCAACAGCATGAATGGCACAACAGATAAAAAAAATCTTCGGCTGCTTCAGAAGTTTTTGCATCACAGAACTTTGCATGATGCCCATGTTTCATATCAAAACAGCTGACTGATAACAGTACAGATTGCATTAGCGAAATATATCTGGCTTCAAATTAGGAAAATAGGCACACATAGTCTTAAAAAGATACTGTATGCCTACTGGCCAGTTTGCCACTAAAAATACTAATGTGATGTAGTCTATATTATTATTCAATCGTTCAGGTTTGTCATATAACATGATCTTAAAGGGCAGTTCATACAGTCTTCTGAAAGGCAAATTCTATACACATAAAGAGTGTAATTTCATTAACATTCAACAATGTCCTTTCCTTGAGACCTATGAGATTAAAGTATAAAGCTATGGTGCTCATATACAATTACATAAAAACTATCTGAAAATAAAATCTGCATGTATTATTTCTTGTATTTCATTAAACTCACAATAGCTGGAGTGTTATTTTATGTAAACCTATGTTAATACTTTCTAGTCTACCAGGTCAGGTTAGGTTAGGTTAGGATGTTGCTACTTCACTTTTGTCCTGAGTGGCTTTTCATTCTTTAGTGATGTAGAAAGATTTGTTGTCCTGTTGGCAGAGTAATGGCACCTGAACACAGATTGCATCTGATGCATACGCTGCACCACAAAGAATTTCCACCAGGTTTGGAACTGGTACAGTGCTTCAGGCCAGTGTAACCTAAAATTTCAAGGCAATTATTTTCAAATTTTCAATGCTACAGAGTCCTATCTTGTTGTTGGAACTCCACTGCTCTGTTTATCCATTTCAATGCTTACACTGGTAAGGTACACTTCTGATCATTTCACGTATGGGTAAGTGTTTGTTGAGACTTCAACTGTGTCTCCACATACATTAGCACACAGCTTTTTTTCTAAGAAGGTTAAGTTTCTTCAAGTGAGTGTCAAGTCTGTTCACATGCTACTGCATAGAAAACCAGTGACAGGGTTGCCACAGACTATAATTGGTGAAAATTAATGAGAATGAGGCAGAGGCAATTTTATCTGCTACAATTTGCCATCTGCCAATCGGTAGTGAATGTGACACAAAATCCACATACAATTGTCTGTTGAACATGTTCAGGATTTTGAGAAAGTTAACACATTTTGTACCATTTCCAACAAGACAGTCTAGGATCTTTCTTCTTCGTTGAGAAAATTATTAATGGTATTGTCTATCTTGACACACTGTAACTATGGCTCATGCCAGAACTTTAAACTGACAGAAAGGATTTCATCTTGCAATAAGATGGCATACTTCCACATTTCCACAAATGTGTACGAGACTACCTGAATGAGACATGGCCACACTGCTGGACAGGCCATGTTGCAGCCACTGACTTGGCGCTACTCAAGTGACCATCACAGTCACCAACTTGATGCCTTGCGATCTTTTCTTGTGGGATTACATGAAAAATGGTGTCTATGTTCCATCTCTACCACAAAAACTCAAAAGACTTACATTGCAGCAGCTGTTCTTACTGTCACTCCTGATATGCTGAGTTGAGTATGGGCAGAGTAGTAGTACTGATTAGATGCGTCATGTAATGAAGGATGGACACACAGAATATTTATAAATACTGTAAACAAAAATGAGAGTATCTCTTTCACATACTGTGGCATTTCTTAAGTTGTCCTTTGCCATTTATCTGTACCAATTTTTTTAAGTGTTTCCAGAACTTTATAAACACTCTGTATAAATGAACAAATTCTACAGTGTCTAGGGAATCAGCAGAGCACTGTGATTTGACATTAATCTTTAATATTTACAATATATTTGCTGTATAAATAATTTTTCAAAGTTGTAGTATCTGCACTGATTGTGACATGACTATAATAAAATTAGTAACTCCCCAATATGAAATAAATACAAACATCACTCATAACATAAAAATGTACATAATAATGTTTCCTGGTATGTACTTTGCAATACATATGACTATTCTATGGCACAAATTGCTACTGAAGTGAAGTTCTAATTTCAATTAGTGTAGCAGTAATAATGATGTAAGAAATAGAAACTAGTACAACCACAGAATAAATACTTGTAAAATGCATATAACTAGCATGCAAGTGCTATGTCATTTACAACTTATACACCCCAAATTAAAGTGATAAATTGCTATACTAAGGAATGACAATGCAAAAAAGATGTGTGCCATCACTCACCAATTAATTTCTTTAATGGGAATCAGTTTAACCAAAATAAATATTTGTATTTATTTTGGTTGAATACAAATATTTTTATTGATACAAAAAGAAAGGCAACTATTATTATCTGCCACTGAGAAACAATAGTCAAATCTTATTTAGTTGATTTGTCAAAAATATGACACACACAAACAACAGTAGTTAATACTTTAAAAATGCCTTGCATTAAGAACAATCATAAGAGATATTACCAAACAAATGATATCCAGCTACTTTTTAATGTAACACTGTAGCACTTTCTATCCAGTTTTTCTATCTTATTCAAGGGTGCTCATAAAATGAAAACTGAGAAAAGAATTAGTTAATAACAGGGATGATTATATGCTAGGTCTACGTAAGGTAAATTACTTGCTCTGAAGCTGAACTTTTGCTTTAAAGAACACAGTAAATTCCTTAATACCAAAAGGAAAAAATGACAGACATAAAAAACATTGAAAGTAAAGCAAAATGCATCCTAAGCAATAGCAAAATGCATCCTAAGCAATGTTAAAAAAAGGAGGGTACAGATTACAGGGACACTGATGCAAGCATTGAAAGCACCCACTCCCTACTCCCCAACCATGACTAGCAACATTAATAATAATAATAATAATAATAATAATAATAATAATATCCACACCCCATGTACCAGTGAGAAAATTTTGATGGGTTACAGCTTCTAAGAAAGATATAAAAGTTAATATTTGTAAAGTACTTTTTATTCTGACAACAAATCTTTCTGAACATGAGGAACGAAATACATACTAAATTCTTGCACTAACACAATAATTTCAGCAATACAATTTTGATTGCAATTGTAAGCATACTATTATAATGGTCACAGAGCCAAAAAAACTTGTTCCCTTTCAGAATATAAGAATAATTCACAGTAAAATAGGTTTTTACCAGGTAGAACAAAGGGAATGGAGGCATTTTATGAATAATAAATTCATTCTTAAGATCTGGAGCTAACTTCTCATTCTGATTTATATTTGTCATATTTAAATTTGTTCAAGTATTATATCCACAAACATACCTTGGCAGTGAAATGTACAGTTGAACCACAATTTGCCTGAGTACTTATATACTGTAAACTATGCGCAACCACTCACATGCCGAAGTAGGTGTGGAAACAAGAGTAACGAATGAGAGTGGAATTAGTTTAATAATCATATTTTTCTACTGGCTGTCATGTTTATAAAACTGTAGAAGAGTCAGTCAAGGCAGTCTAAATGCAGACAGCTGCCTAAAATAACTTGTCTTACAGCCCATATGCGAAACATGTATATTAAACCTCTTAATGCCCCGTAACAGCGGTCATGTGTGTGTGCAAGTTGCTGTGTGACAGTTCTACTTCTGAAGGACTGTCCCAACAAGAAAATGTTTCTAGTGCTCTTTTCCATTGCACCTGACTGCAACTCAGTGGCTCCTCTAACAAGGGAACCTCCCCATCGCACCCCCCTCAGATTTAGTTATAAGTTGGCACAGTGGATAGGCCTTGAAAAACTGAACACAGATCAATCGAGAAAACAGGAAGAATTTGTGTGGAACTATGAAAAAAATAAGCAAAATATACAAACTGAGTAGTCCATGCACACGATAGGCAACATCAAGGATAGTGTGATCTCAGGAGCGCCGTGGTACCGTGGTTAGCGTGACCACCTGCGGAACGAGAGGTCCTTGGTTCAAGTCTTCCCTCGAGTGAAAAGTTTAATTTTTTGTTTTCAGACAATTATCAAAGTTCAGGTACTCACACATAATCAACTTCACTCTCCAAAATTCCAGGACATGTTCAGATTTGCTTGGACATATGCAGGATTTGACGGTCTACACAAGGAAAAATTTGAAAACGTTAAAAACATATGTTTTGACAGAGCACAAGGAAAACTGTGCGACTGTGAAACTGTTGCATTCATTTGTTGCAGTTTATGTGACAAACTCTTATGTTTTCATCACTTTTTTGGGAGTGATTATCACATCCACAAGAAAACCTAAATCGGGCAAGGTAGAAGAATCTTTTTACCCATTCGCCAAGTGTACAAGTTAAGTGGGTCGACAACATATTCCTGTCATGTGACGCACATGCCGTCACCAGTGTCGTATAGAATATATCAGACGTGTTTTCCTGTGGAGGAATTGGTTGACCTATGACCTTGCGATCAAATGTTTTCGGTTCCCATTGGAGAGGCACGTCCTTCCGTCTACTAATCGCACGGTTTTGCGGTGCAGTCGCAAAACACAAGACACGAAACTTATTACAGTGAACAGGGACGTCAATGAACAAACGGACAGATCATACCTTTGCGAAAATAAAAAAATTAAAATTTTTACTCGAGGTAAGACTTGAACCTAGGTCCTCTCGTTCCGCAAGTGGTCACGCTAACCACGGGACCACGGCGCTGCTGAGCTAAGATTATCCTTGGTGTTGCCTTTTGCGCATGGACTACTCAGTTTTTATATTTTGCTTTTTTTTTCATAGTTCCACACAACTTCTTCCTGTTTTCTCGATTGATCTGCGTTCAGTTTTTCAAGGCCTATCCACTGTGCCAACTTATAACTAAATCTGAGGGGGGTGCGATGGGGAGGTTCCCCTGTAAGTGGTAAGTAGCAACTTACCCTTTCCATATTGCTGTCATTCCATCCTGGACTTCCCACTGATTTTAATCCTGGTCTTTTTGTCAGCGTCATCAAAATATTGGCCACAATGCTGTTATAGTCAATATAATCCCAAAGGGTTTTGTATCCAATAGTGATTCAGGTCCCCTGTCCATTGCGGATGTGGACTATCAGAGGTACTACGGCTGTGAGCCGCCATCTTAATGGGAGCCATGGCCAAGACATGCAAGTCACATGGTAGACCCCATGGCAACTGTTTACCACTGGGTTTGTGGCATAGATTCAGTGCTTTCTGTACTTCGTAGCTGTATTGTGCATTGCACAAACGACTTGACTGTTTTTCGGTCTCAAGTGGTTACTGATTTGGAACTGTTGTATTTCTACACTAACTTTGCTATGGCCAGGACCTGTTAGGGCTTCATTCGCTTTGTGAACTCAATCTATTCCAGACTTATAGAAATGTGTGTTCGTTTCCCTATGATTTGACGTACCTAACGAAGCCAGTGACGAACAGTCTACCTATGACACCAGGATATAAAAAAGGCAATAAGTTTACTGCAACTGCTAGCAGAGTATTTGTATTTAGTGGATCTGTTATACAATCACTGTCACACTCGATATACAAAATTAGATTTTGTTTCAAATTAAACAAAAGGAAAAAGAGTTGTCACCAAAGTTCAAATAAATCAAATCAAAAACTAGATGCATTCTGCATAGAAGTAAGGTAAAAAAAAACAGCTAGGTTATATGCACAGAATGATGTGGAACAGTGTTACAATCTGTTTCGAAAAGAGAATGAAGGGAGATTGTTTGGGCCTATGTAAAGTCAATGAACACTGTTATATGCAGCACTCACAGAATATTGTGGAAACAGTGTTTGTTACAATCTGTTTAGAGAAGAGAATGAAAGGACACTGCCTCTCACATCCAGTCTCCCAAAACTCTGTCAGCCACCATAAATGAAGACAACAAACTGAAAACAAATTGTTAAATTCCATATTTAAAAATGCACAAGAATCCTACTACTTTATCTAAGTTTCAATGTCAGCACAGACATACAAATGGCTGATAATTAAAATTAGCAAACAGTACTGAAACACTACTGCTCTTGCACAGTGAACATTCCCTCAGGTCAAGGAACAGGTGATTTTCAATGATAAAAAAGGGTATGAGAATGCAAGGAATTATAAACTACTATCTTCAAAGTAAACAAATGAATCAGGTAACAGACTGGAGTGGAAGATGGGAAATGGGGTTACTGGAACATGTAGCCAAGCAAACTGATAGTAGATGGATCAAATAATTTTTCTGCTGGATTATAAGTGGTAATCAATGGCAATGATGATGACCTAATGGACAGTGGACAGATGAAATTAGAAAACATGCAAGTACATCATGGATATAAATAGCCAAAGTTCGTAACGCATGTCTGGAGGAATAGTTTATCCTGTAGTGCATGTCGAATGGATGGCAATTTTATAAAATTGAAGACAAAAGTGTGAAAGTGAGTCCGTGATCATATTTTGGCACTTTATTTTACAGGTCCGTCTTGATCACACAAACTTTTACACTTCCTTATTACCAGTTTCGGCTACAGCCACCTTCATATAAAATATTCTGATGTAATATCAACGTCAAACTAAACATGGAGGTACATGGTAAGTGCTGGTGATGATCAGAATGTGACTGATTTTTATACCAAAAATTTTTTGTATAAATACCAAATGCATTCTGATCATCACCAGCATGTACTATGTACCTACCTGTTTAGTTTGACACTGATACTACATCAGAATATTTTATGATGTAACGATGACAGTAGCGGAAACCGATAATAGTGATGTGTAAAAGTTTGTGTGATCAAGACAGACCTGTAAAATAAAATTTTATAAAGTGAACTTGTTGCATAACAAAACCTATTTACACCAGTACCACAATTGTAACTAGATTTGTACACTTTTTGAGTTGCAGAGTCAATTTAGAACCATCACATGTTATAGTACAACAACGCTTAAATTTACTTATCTAATCATGAACAGTTTTGTGCACTCACATTGCATCTGGGTTACAATTAAGTTTTCATTAATAAAAAGATTTTTTTTACCCTCTTCCTGACCCATGTCTCTACTCATTTTGACTAAACATGTGAAACTAATCAATTAAGACATGACACTACAATTATCTGTTTCAATGTTACCATTCAACTGTGAAAGCAACAATAGATCCATAACTATGATACTAGCCCTACTGCTAAACAAAATTTCCTGCTAAAATTTCAGACTTGTAAATCCATCCATGTAATTCTCTGTCTCCTCGTTTGAGATCAAGGCAGCTGAGATGTGAAACTACACTATCACTGAACTTCAAACTACTCGTACAAGGCTGATAAATCAATGTTCATCAACACGCAGAGTCAACCTACTTACCCAGAACTAGTAGGAAGACAGAGTTTGAAGAAAAGAATGACCATCTAACTCTACTGGCAATTGTCCACAAATAAAGATCATCATGGTAGTAATGAGCAACAGTTAATAAGCTGGGAAAAATCACAGAATTTTTTCTGTGTTATGTACAGATAACACACTGAAATACAAGGAATGCAGTTTGGAGTTTATTAAACTAAGTTCAGAAATGTTTCTGTATTCTTATTGAAAGTCTCCAGATGCATGAAAAAGTATGTTTGCTTTATCCAACAGTGAATATCTAATCCATGATAATCTTAACATCCATTTGTTGCAGCATCCTGCAGCCTATTCTAAAGGAAAATGCTGTAACTTGCTTGCTTAGTTCCTGGCATTCCCTCTGGAACATAGGGCCATGATGAAATTCCTCCACCTGGTACGATTTCCAACAAGTCTCTTCACTTCACTCCAGGTTTTCCCATCCTCTGCAGCTTTTCTCTCGATCGTCCTTTTCCACATCTGTTTGGGACGACCACGTTTTCTAACTCATTAGGGGTTCCACTCCAATGCCATCCTTTCAATAGCTCCATCTGGTTTCCTGAATATATGCCCAATCCAGTTCTATTTTCTTTCTTTGATTTGTATATTTAGTCACCTTCCAAGTTTCGCAACCATACAACAGAACAGCTTCACACCTTTGACTTCCTTGTCAAAAATGTTCGCTCTACGAATCAGCTGAAGTTCAACAAAACCACTTTTGTGCAACATGTTGCTTTTTTTCACAAACAATATCTTGCAAACAGCACGTTCAAGGGAACAGGTGGATTTTATCATCTTTTATTTCCAAAGAGCATCTGACAACTACCATACTTACAACTGATAACAAAGATAAAATTATATTGACCATCTTTGCAAGTATGCAACTGGCTTGAAGAGTTTGTGACAGAACAATCCAGTGTGTTTGCTGGACTGCCATACTATTCAACACAATGTTGCTGTTTGTAGGAAAGTATGTTGCTTGATGATCATAACGAAATGTAGAAAAGCTTGGACAGTGTTTTCACTTAGAGCACTGCAAGGCAGGTTTTATTATCGGTGAGAGAATCTCATAGCATCTCATTTTTAACTGGTAAACATATGGAGGCTGTTTTATTGTTTACATACCTCAGGGTAACAGTATGAAGGGATATGAACTGTAATAAAAACAATGAGGTTTACATGACCACTTACGGACATTTTCTGTTGACACAAAATTGTTAAGGCTTTCGTGGCCACTTGTTGACAAACTGCCTATTGGCTTCTGTCTCGGGTTCTTCGGCCGACGTTCATCTAATGACTTTTCTGACGTTTCGCCAGCACGAGTGGCTGGCATTGTCAAAGCTTCACCCTCCATTGCCGGTGGTGAACTGGAGGCGAGCTCGCGGCCGCAGACTATATGTACCTGGCGCGCCAACGTCCGAGGGCTTCTCCGCGGTCATTTCCGGTGCGGTTCTCCTCTTGCTACCTGCGACGGTCGTTCCGTACTGCAGCGAACGACCGTCGCAGGTAGCAAGAGGAGAACCGCACCGGAAATGACCGCGGAGAAGCCCTCTGACGTTGGTGCGCCAGGTACATATAGTCTGCGGCCGCGAGCTCGCCTCCAGTTCACCACCGGCAATGGAGGGTGAAGCTTTGACAATGCCAGCCACTCATGCTGGCGAAACGTCAGAAAAATCATTAGATGAACGTCGGCCGAAGAACCCGAGACAGAAGCCAATAGGCAGTTTGTCATTTTCTGTTGAGTTTTGCTCAGGATATGAAATGGAAAGAACACATGGAATTACTAGTAGGATAGGAGAATGGGAGATTCAAATATGTAGTGAGGGTTCTGGAAAAGTGCAACGCATCAGTTGCAATGGTGCTACAACCTACTGTAGGTTATTTGTCCACTGTTTGGGATCCTTTCCAAGCAAACATGACAGCATACATCAAAGCAATCTAAAAACACAGTGGAAGGATCGTAAGTTTGTACAGTTCATACAAATATCTAACAGAGAAACTCTTTGAAACAAATGTAGTAATATTCTAAGGAAAGTCAGCTGGGTAAAATAAGAATGCCATTATTCACAAAGGAGTGCCAATAATTCTACTCCTTCCATTGCTTACCCTGCACAGGGAGCATGGAAGTAAGATGAGAGGGCTTCAAATCACGTACAGATTGTAAACTTTCCCTTGCTCCAATGTGCAGAAAGTGTAGACAAAGTGGCTAATACTGCTCCAAACAATTTTACACCAAGCACTGTGCCACTATTTGCTAAGTATATACTAAGGGCATTTGAAAAGTCCGTGCAAAAATAAAAACTACTTACGTGTTTGAGATAAACCTTTTTTATTTTTCGACAGTCTCCTTTTAGACTTATACACTTTGCCCAACACTGTACTGATTTGTTGATCCCTTACAAATAATAGGAATTGTCCAAGTCTGCAAAATAGCTATTAGTTGCTGCAATCACCTCCTTGTGTTAATAAAATCTTTGTCCCACCAGCCATTTGTTCAAAGTGGGGAACAAATAGTAGTCTGAGGGAGCCAAGTCTGTAGAATAGGGGGCATGTGAAACAAGTTGGAATCCTATTTCCATTAATTTTGCGACCACAACTGCTGAGGTGTGTGCTGGTGCATTGTCGTGAAGGAAAAGGACATTTTTTTGCGGTCCAATTGCCGACGTTTTTCTAGCAGCTCGGTTTTCAAAAGATCCAATAATGATGAATAATATGCACCTGTAATAGTTTTACCCTTTTCCAGATAGTCTATGAGGATTATCCCTTGCGAATCCCAAAAGACAGTCGCCATGACCTTTCCGACCGAAGTAATGGTCTTCGCCTTTTTTGGTGCAGATTCTCCCTTGGTAACCCATTGTTTAGATTGTTGTTTGGTCTCAGGAGTATAGTAATATATCCACGTTTCACCCAGTGACAAAATGACACTTAAGTCATGCGGATTCTTCCTGAACAGCTGCAAACAATCCTTCCTACACTTCACACGATTCCATTTTTGGTCAAGCGTGAGCAATCACAGAACCCATCTTGCAGATAGCTTTCTCATGTTCAAATGTTTATGCAAAATATTATGTACCCATTCGAGATACCCACAGCACTAGCAATCTCACGCACCTTAACTGTTCTGTCATCCATCACCATATCATGGATTTTATCATTGATTTCTGAAGTCGTAACCTCCACACAGGCGTCCAAAATGTTCAGCATCACTTGTGCCCATATGACCACTCCGAAAATTTTGAAACCACTTATACACTGTTCTAATCAAAGTTGCAGAGTCACCGTAACGTTTATCAAGCCTCTCTTTAGTGTCCTGAGGCGTTTTGCCTTTCATAAAGTAATGTTTAATCACAACACAAAGAAATCGACCAATATGGCTGAAACTTGGTGTGCGTTCTTTCCAAAGATGACCTCGATACGTGCCGTTGGTCCCATCTCT
The DNA here is from genome assembly GCF_023898315.1 of Schistocerca nitens. Classification (NCBI taxonomy): domain Eukaryota; kingdom Metazoa; phylum Arthropoda; class Insecta; order Orthoptera; family Acrididae; genus Schistocerca; species Schistocerca nitens. Next base: position 797,347,706 of record NC_064615.1, read on the forward strand.
CCGACTTTGCACGGACTTTTCAAACACCCCTCGTATGTGAATATAGATGTTTTAGCAGCCTGACAGGACTACCTCACACAGTGCATAACGATTTCCCTTTCCTTCGGCATTTTTTCTTGCAAGAGAAAGAGATAAGAAAGTACATTTCTGTAAAAGAATCTTAATGCTGCTTCATTACTTCAAAACTTAAATCTTTCATAAAGACTTCTTACTATGACATCTTTACACACTTTCATGGGTAAAGCACATAAATGAAACTGGTGCTGTCTTATACGACCTTTGAGTGATCTATGTAAAAAATTACAAAATTTTATTGGTATATCTCAAAAGCCCCTTACATGTCTTTTATATGATTGCAATTTCATTCACTGTTATATTTTTAAAGTGTGCCAGAAAGAATGTAACATTCACTAATGATGCAAGAATTCTGGTAATAACCAGCCAGGGACAACATTTGGTTCATATGAAACAAGGTGACCCACTGGATAATATTTCAAAACTCAAGAAATATTAATGGACATATGCTGATCAAAACAACTACAATGCATTTTCATGTACAGCCCAGTTTGCTAATGTGGACAACAAAAGCAATCATATTTGCAAATACTTGCTACATAACTCAGCAGGTGATACATTAGAACTTAGAACATTTGTTCTGCAAAATTCAGCAGTAATAATGTCCGCAGGAACTACAGAATTCTGAACTATGTCCTATCATATCAGAAGAGCTGCCCCTTACAAGGGCAAAAACTAGAAAAAAGTAATGAGTACTTCATTTCCATAAGTTGTGAGCTGCTGATAAGCAGTCATGAAGATCAAACAATGAAGCACAATGAAGAACTGTTATAACAGCAGTGCCCCCCCCCCTTTTTTTTACTGAAGGGGTTTGCATAATTTAACACCCCCCCCCTTCTCTCTCTCTCTCTCTCTCTCTCTCTCTCTCTCTCTCTCTCTCTCTGTGTGTGTGTGTGTGTGTGTGTGTGTGTGTGTGTGTGTGTGTTTGTTTGGGAGAGAGCACTTTTGTTTTTGCAGAAAGGAGTTGGGGGAGAACCTAAAGAGAACATAAAGGACTTTCAAGGAAAAAGACGGGGTACGAACGATGAAATGATCGTATGGCATTGTTGGCCAGGAGGCCCCATGCGGGGAAGTTCGGCCATCGTTTTGCAAAGTAAAGTATAGTAACACTAATTAACAGCAATCCATAAACACAAAAATACGTAAATAAACATAAGTGGAGACCTTGGTGTTCTAAGACCTGTGTATCACAAATGGAACATTAATGGAAAAAATAAAAATAAATCACTCACAGATTGGTTTTCACTGCCACGTAATGCTTTTGAACATGATGTAGGTTGTTGCCCACTGGATTCTGTGATTGTTGGCGACCATTCAGAAAGCTCACTAAACTGAGGTAGCAATGGAAATTTTGCATGTGTCAGACCAATCCAGGTGACTTCTTTTAGTGCCTAATTACCATGGGTGAGTGCTGGGTTTATCACTGTGACCCTGAGACACAGGAGCAAAGTAAACAGTGGAAAAAATGTCCATCGATCTCTACCAAAATGGTGAAGAGCCTACCATGATCGAATAAGGTGATGCTAAGGGACTGCTGTGGTGTGGTGCTAACAGATTATGCTCATAAGGAGAGAATCTTTACAGGAGAATACAACCAAAATCTCAACGAGTTTGTGGGAGGCTGCCAAGGCAAAGCACTGCGGGATGCTAGCTGCCCAGCAGGATGTTTTTGTCCCACAACACGGCCCCAGCTCATACAGTATAGGACCAGCCGACAAGCTGCTTCTTTGGGCTACCAAATTTTGCTTTACTTCCCATATTCCCCTGACATGGCACCTAGTGACTTCCTTCTCTTGCCTCAGATGAGTAAACCACTCCATGGCAGGTATTTCCAGAATGGCAACAAGATGTTTTTTGTGGCGAAATGTATCCTGAACAGACAAAACGCAGGTTTCTACTATCAGTTTCCCCCAAGAATTTCATCATTGAAAAAAGTATGTAACATTGAATGGTGAATATGTAAAAGGTGGACAAACACTTTCACCAACTTTCATGGTCACAGCTTGATATTTTTTTCCCCAAAGTCACAATCAAAACTTTTTACCCCTCATATGAGCACACTAAGCATCAGATCACATTTGTAACTGAATTCAGGACTTCCTTACAGATAGAACTCAACACTCCATTATCAACAGAACAGTTTCTGTAGATGTAATGATAAATGCAGGAGTATCAAAAGTAGTGTTATAGGGTTGTTAATGTTTACAGTTTGAAACAGAGCAAGCTGGAATCTCCCATCTGCTCTTGTTGTATTCCTCTTAGTAATAATTATTTTTTCATTTACAAAATTTTCAGTTTAGATACATTTCCAAGATAATATACTTGCAGGTGCTCAAAAATTTCAAAACCTTAACCTCTTCACGACATATATTCATTATTGTTGTTGTGGTCTTCAGTCCTGAGACTGGTTTGATGCAGCTCTCCATGCTACTCTATCCTGTGCAAGCTGCTTCATCTCCCAGTACCTATTGCAACCTACATCCTTCTGAATCTGCTTAGTGTATTCATCTCTTGGTCTCCCTCTACGATTTTTACCCTCCACGCTGCCCTCCAATACTAAATTAGTGAGCCCTTGATGCCTCAGAATATGTTACCAACCGATCCCTTCTTCTAGTAAAGTTGTGCCACAAACTACTCTTCTCCCCAATTCTATTCAATACCTCCTCATTAGTTATGTGATCTACCCATCTAATCTTCAGCATTCTTCTGTAGCACCACATTTCGAAAGCTTCTATTCTATTCTTGTCCAAACTATTTATCGTCCATGTTTCACTTCCATACATGGCTACACTCCATACAAATACTTTCAGAAATGACTTCCTGACACTTAAATCTATACTCTATGTTAACAAATTTCTCTTCTTCAGAAACGCTTTCCTTGCCATTGCCAGTCTACATTTTATATCCTCTCTACTTCGACCATCATCAGTTATTTTGCTCCCCAAATAGCAAAACTACTTTACTACTTTAAGTGTCTCATTTCCTGATCTAATTCCCTCAGCATCACCCGATTTAATTCGACTACATTCGATTATCCTCGTTTTGCTTTTGTTGGTGTTCATCTTATATCCTCCTTTCAAGACACTATCCATTCCGTTCAATTGCTCTTCCAAGTCATTTGCTGTCTCTGACAGAATTACAATGTCATCGGCGAACCTCAAAGTTTATATTTCTTCTCCATGGACTTTAATACCTACTCCGAATTTTTCTTTTGTTTCCTTCACTGCTTGCTCAATATACAGATTGAATAACATCGGGGAGAGACTACAACCCTGTCTCACTCCATTCCCAACCACTGCTTCCCTTTCATGTTCCTCGACTCTTATAACCGACATCTCGTTTCTGTACAAATTGTAAATAGCCTTTCGCTCCCTGTATTTTACTCCTGCCACCTTCAGAATTTGAAAGAGAGTATTCCAGTGAACATTGTCAAAAGCTTTCTCTAAGTCTACAAATGCTAGAAACGTAGGTTTGCCCTTCCTTAATCTAGCTTCTAAGATAAGTCGTAGGGTCAGTATTGCCTCACGTGTTCCAACATTTCTACGGAATCCAAACTGATCTTCCCCGAGGTCGGCTTCTACTAGTTTTTCCATTTGTCTGTAAAGAATTCGCGTTAGTATTTTGCAGCTGTGACTTATTAAACTGATAGTTCGGTAATTTTGACATCTGTTGACACCTGCTTTCTTTGGGATTAGAATTATTATATTCTTCTTGAAGTCTGAGGGTATTTCGCCTGTTTCATATATCTTGCTCACCAGATGGTAGAGTTTTGTCAGGACTGGCTCTCCCAAGGCCGTCAGTAGTTCCAATGGAATGTTGTCTACTCCGGGGCCTTGTTTCGACTTATGTCTTTCAGTGCTCTGTCAAACTCTTCATGCAGTATCATATCTCCCATTTCATCTTCATCTACATCCTCTTCCATTTCCATAATATTGTCCTCAAGCACATCGCCCTTGTATAGACCCTCTATATACTCCTTCCACCTTTCTGCTTTCCCTTCTTTGCTTAGAACTGGGTTTCCATCTGAACTCTTGATGTTCATACAAGTGGTTCTCTTCTCTCCAAAGGTCTCTAATTTTCCTGTAGGCAGTATGTATCTTAACCCTGGTGAGATAAGCCTCTACATCCTTACATTTGTCCTCTAGCCATCCCTGCTTAGCCATTTCGCACTTCCTGTCGATCTCATTTTTGAGATGTTTGTATTCCTTTTTGCCTGCTTCATTTACTGCATTTTTATATTTTCTCCTTTCATCAATTAAATTCAATATTTCTTCTGTTACCCAAGGGTTTCTACTAGCCCTCGTCTTTTTACCTACTTGATTCTCTGCTGCCTTCACTACTTCATCCCTCAAAGCTACCCATTCATCTTCTACTGTATTTCTTTCCCCATTCCTGTCAATTGTTCCCTTATGCTCCTCCTGAAACTCTGTAGAACAACTGGTTCTTTCAGTTTATCCAGGTCCCATCTCCTAAAATTCCCACCTTTTTGAAGTTTCTTCAGTTTTAATCTACAGGTCATAACCAATAGATTGTGGTCAGAGTCCACATCTGCCCCTGGAAATGTCTTACAATTTAAAACCTGGTTCCTAAATCTCTGTCTTACCATTACTCATTACTCACCATTATTTTCAATGTGTCAATTTCAATAGTGCATCTAGACTTACAGAAAACATTATTAACCAAAAGATATGAATTACTGAACTTTTTACTACAGTATGATTGCAATTTTCATGTGAGCTAATATGTATTTATGGACATAGTAACACCATCATTATAGAGATTGGCAATCTGACTTTTCCGTAACTTTTTCAATTTCTTTGAAACTCATTAATTTACAAGTTCATTAATATTAAAGTTTGTGAGGGGCTACATTTTCCAATGCAGATTTTGCCTCTGTGTTTGTTATATTCTGACCTTTGACCTGGATATTATGCACAAGGTGACATACTTCACTAACTGATTAAACCATTAATTAAAATTTTTGCATAATTTACAGTAATTACCAAATGCATAAAATAGTTTCATAAACTTGTTTTTAATTTCCTAAACCACCACCCCAAATTCTCAGTGGAGGCCCAGTTACCACTTGTGCAACAGCTATGCGAGATCCAGAGAAACTGAGGCTAGTATGGGTTGTGTTAAGTAGACTCTCGAGTTCATGCCTAAACAACAGACAGTACTTCACGCTTATGGTTTGTTTACTGTGTTAATGTCTTCATGTTCTAAATACATTTCCATGCTTTATTATCTGTTATCGTGCAACTTTATGTATCCACAACTGAGTAATTCATTACCAACATAAGAATGTCCACCTGTATAAACCTTAATGAAAGTGCACTGCGATTGTATTTGCCATTGTGATGCTGTGACACAGGGGAATGTGAGTATTTTAACTGTGAACAGCTACTTGATGAGAAACCAAATCCTGTCATCCTAGTGTTTTCAGTGATGATCGATGAAGAAAAATGCAGTGTAATCTGGAAATCTGTGTAGTGCACATATTTTGCACAATTCCTGGGTGTCAGTTTACACCTATTGTTCAAGACTTTGATCATAGAGACACCAAGGTCTTATCAACAATGCAGGTACGCACCGTAGCAAGTTATATTAATGATGTAGTGAAAATGTTGGAGGCTCTGTGATGTTGTTCACAAATGATACTGTTGTCGGAAGGAAGGTTGAAATGGCAGTACTAGGCGACTGTAGGAAAGTGCACAAATATCTACAGAGGATTGATAAGCAGAGCATGGACTGGGAGAAATAAATTTAATGTAATTTAATAAGCACAAATAGGGAATAGAACAACTACTTTTTGATTACGCCACTGGCAACAAATCACTGAAAACAAAAATCATCATCAAATTCCTGCGTGTTATCATATGGAATGATCTGAAGTATAATGACCACGTAATGCAAATGATAGGAATTCACTGAAGCACTCATGTTTGTCCAAAAATTATAATTGTTCAGGTTTAATTTTAGAATTCAGACTTTAAGAAAGACCACACTGCATTTGTTTAATTTTTATGTCTTAAAACTACTCAACTATTTGTTGCCTTTAGAAGATTATTAAACATACATACACATTTAATATATTTAGTATTTTTAAAGCTGTCTTCTCCTTGTCCTAGAAATTGATGAAGTCAACCCAAACAAATACTGCTCATCAAGTGTTTCATGAACACACCATAAAGCTTTATTTATCACATCGAAAAAAAGTTAATTACATAACTTTTTGTTCCAGAATTCCAGTCCAAGCTGCCAGAGATGGCAGACACATGGGCACAAGGTGTGCTTGCTTGTGTGTATGAATGATGCATGTGTTTCTCTTTTGCTGAGGAAGACTGTGGGCGAAACCTTTATGGAAGTGTCTTAATTGTGCCTGTCTTTGTGGTACGTAGCAATACATATTTTCATATACTGTTGAGCTTTCTACCTGGAGTTTCCATTGTTTAATGTCTATCCATCATCAGAGATTTGCAAATGCAGTAAAATGCACTATACTCTTAATGAATTCAGGGCATATATGTTACCATTTCCCGCCAGAAACATTGTTGTGGTCTTCAGTCCAGAGACTGGTTTGATGCAGCTCTCCAGGCTACTCTATCCTGTGCAAGCTTCTTCATCTCTGAGTAACTACTGCTACCTTCATCCTACTGAATCTGCTTAGTGTCTTCATCTCTTGGTCTCCCCGTATGACTTTTACCCTCCACTCATCACTCCGATACTAAATTGGTGATCCTTTGATGCCTCAAAACGTGTCCTACCAACTGATCCCTTCTTTTAGTCAGGCTGTGCCACAAATTCCTCTTCCCCCCCGATTCTACTCAGTACCTTCTCATTAGTTATGTGACATACCCATCTAATGTTCAGCATTTTTTTGTAGCAGCACATTTCAAAAGCTTCTATTCTCTTCTTGTCTAAACTATTTATTGTCCATGTTTCACGCCTATACATGGCTACACTCCATACAAATACTTTCACGAAAGACTTTCTGACACTTACATCCATACTCGATGTTAAATTTCTCCTCCTCAGAAACACTTTTCCTGCCATTGCCAGTCTGCATTTTATATGCTCCCTACTTTGACCATTATCAGTTATTTTGCTCCAAAAATAGCAAAACTCATCTACTACTTTAAGTGTCTGATTTCCTAATCTAATTCCCTCAGCGTCACCTGAATTAATTCAACTACATTCGATTATCCTCATTTTGCTTTTGTTGATGATCATCTTATATGCTCCTTTCAATACACTGTCCATTCTGTTCAACTGCTCTTCCAAGTCCTTCGCTGTCTCTGATAGAATAACAATGTCGTTGGCGAAACTCTAATTTTTTATTTCTTCTACTTGGGTTTTAATTTCTACTCCAAATTTTTCTTTGTTTCCTTTATGCTTGCTCAATACACAAACTGAATAACATCAAGGACAGGCTACAACCGTGTCTCATTCCCTTTTCAAGCACTGCTTCCATTTTGTGTCCCTCGACTCTCATAACTGCAATCTGGTTTCTGTACATTTCTATGGAATCCAAACTGATCTTCCCCGAGGTCAGCTTCTACTAGTTTTTCTATTCATCTGCAAAGAATTCATGTTAGTATTTTGCAGTTATGACTTATTAAACTGATAGTTCAGTAATTTTCACACCTGTTGACACCTGCTTTCTTTGGGACTGGAATTATTATACTCTTCTTGAAGTTTGAGGGTATTTCACCTGTCTGATACATCTTGCTCACCACATGGTGGAGTTCTGTCATGGCTGGCTCTGCCAAGGTTATTAGTAGTTCTAATGAAATGTTGTCTACTCCCGGACCCTTGTTTCGAGTTAGGTCTTTCAATGCTCTGTCTAATTCTTCATGTAGTATCATATCTCCCATGTCACCTTCATCAAAGTCCTCTTCCATTTCCATAATACTGTCATCAAGTACATCCTCCCTTTTACTCCTTCCACCTTTCTCCTTTTCCTTCTTTGTTTATGGCTGGTTTTCCATCTGAGCTCTTGATATTCACACTGCTGCTTCTCTTTTCTTCAAATGTCTGTTTAATTTTCCTGTAGGTGGCATTTATCTTTCCCCTAATGATATATGCTTCTAAATCCTTACATCTGTCCTCTGGCCATTCCTGCTAAGTCATTTTTCATTTCCTGTCAGTCTCATTTTTAGACGTTTGTATTCACTTTCGACTGCTTCATTTACTGCATTTTTTATATTTTCTCCTTTCAACAATTAAATTTTAGATGTCTTGTGCTACCCAGTGGTTTCTACTAGCCTTTGTCTTTTTACCTACTTGATCCTCTGCTGCCTTCACTATTTCATCTCTCCAAGCTACCCATTCTTCTTCAACTGTATTCCTTTCCCCTGTTCTTGCCAATCGTTCCCTAATGCTCCTCTGAAACTCTCTACAACCTCTGGTTCTTTCGGTTTATCCAGGTCCCATCTCCTTAAATTCCTACCTTTTCGCAGTTTCTATAGTTTTAATCTACAGTTCATAACCAATAAATTGTGGTCAGAGACCACATCTGCCACTGGAAATGTCTTACAATTTAAAACCTGGTTCCTAAACCTATGTCTTACCATTAAATATGTGAAACCTTCCAGTGTTTCCAGGCCTCTTCCACGTATGCAACCTTCTTTCGTGATTCTTAAACAAAGTGTTAGCTATGATTAGGTTTTGCTCTGTGCAAAATTCTACCAGGCAGCTTCCTCTTTCATACCTTATCCATATTCCATATTCACCTACAACTTTTCCTTCTCTTCCTTTCCCTACAACCTAATTCCCCCACGACTATTAAATTTTCGTCTCCCTTCACTATCTGAGTAATTTCTTTTATCGATCATATGTTTCTTCTATCTCTTCATCATCTGTCACATTAAGCAGTTAATTAACATGACTGGTGTTGACTGGGCTAAAGATTCCACTGAATGTGCAAGAACTATTTGCAACACTACATGTTAGGTGTACTGCTTAGTCAGGTAACGTGCATTTCCTGCAGATAATGGCAACTTTTTATATGACTTTTTATCTCATACTTCCACCATTCCTGAAACTCCTAAGTTGCAAATGTCAGCTTACTTGGTACAAAAGCGTGGCAACTGTTGGAGTAGGTTAGATTCCCTCATTACATAACCAAATAATGCTAAGTGAGAACCATTTTTATGCTATAATGAAACCACCAGTGTCACTTTCTGGTATCAATAGCTAGTACTATCACTTATTTCTTTATCACTAATTTCACTAATATTAGTCTTTAAAATGGCCTAAACAGGTATGCTTTCCTCAAATGATATCCACTGTTCCTCATTGTCCTTACATAAATAATTACCTACACTGTAACGAAGTTACAGTAATGGTTTTACATCAGTATCTGTGTATTGTCTAATCTATGTACACTATACTGTATCTGAAAGGATGTGGCAAATTTCAGCTATAGAAAAGCTCTAATCATCTCTCAAACAATTTGAGAAAATAATACATACATGTGCACACGAATTTATGCTCTCTGATAAAACAAAACCACCACAGGTTACACAGAGAATCTTTCAGCTTCTTTTCATGCAATCTCATTATAGGAAGCACTCGCTGAACAAAATAATTCATGAACAATGAGTAAAGATGTTTTTAAACAGCTAGGAAGTCTGTAAACAACACAAACTCTGTTGTAGAGTGAAATTTCACTCCAGAACTCTTATTTGCCTCATTGTCACTATCAGCACTGTGCATCTCAGCTAGCTGTGGCAGAATGCAGGACAAAGAAGACAGGGCAAGAGCAGCATGAAAAGTCTCTAACAAATCTTTAAAGGTTTGCTGTGTATCTCACAAAGTGAGGCACCCCGCAGTGGGACCAACTTCTTGAAACCAGCTTTAAGGTTATTTAGGTTAAGATCCCAGGTATCGCTCACTGCAGCCATTCGCCCTGGTGGACCCTAGTTTACGACTAACTGATGGGCAAAAAATGGAATTTTGTTTCATAATAGTGTTAAAAAAGTTTTTAAACATAGTCTGATTGTATGGTGTAATGGAGGATACTAGATTCACATGTAAGAGGTTGTGGGTTCAAATCTCGTCAGTCCTCCGTCACAGCGGGACCCACCTCCTCTTCCTCAAAATCACCCTCTCCAAACCTTCCAGGAATTTCTGACTTCCAGCCTTGCCTCTCAATCCTTCTTAAAAAACCTTAATCCTACTCCCAACATCACCACTGCTGAAGCCCAGGCTATCCGTGATCTGAAGGCTGACCGATCCATCGTCATTCTTCCGGCGGACATGGGTTCCACAACCATGGTACTTGATCATCAGGAGTATATGGCTGAGGGACTGCGTCAGCTTTCAGACAACACTACATACAAAGTTTGCCAAGGTAATCCCATTCCTGATGTCCAGGCGGAGCTTCAAGGAATCCTCAGAACTTTGGGCCCCCTACAAAACCTTTCACCTGACTCCATCAACCTCCTGACCCCACCAACACCCCGCACCCCTACCTTCTACCTTCTTCCTGAAATTCACAAACCCAATCATCCCGGCCGTCCCATTGTAGCTGGCTACCAAGCCCCCACAGAACGTATCTCTGCCTACGTAGATCAACACCTTCAACCCATTGCATGCAGTCTCCCATCCTTCATCAAAGATACCAACCACTTTCTCGAACGCCTGGAATCCCTACCCAGTCTGTTACCCCCGGAAACCATCCTTGTAACCATTGATGCCACTTCCTTATACACAAATATTGCGCACGTCCAGGGCCTCGCTGCGATGGAGCACTTCCTTTCACGCCGATCACCTGCCACCCTACCAAAAACCTCTTTCCTCATTACCTTAGCCAGCTTCATCCTGACCCACAACTTCTTCACTTTCGAAGGCCAGACATACCAACAATTAAAGGGAACAGCCATGGGCACCAGGATGGCCCCCTCGTACGCCAACCTATTCATGGGTCGCTTAGAGGAAGCCTTCTTGGTTACCCAGGCCTGCCAACCTAAAGTTTGGTACAGATTTATTGATGACATCTTCATGATCTGGACTCACAGTGAAGAAGAACTCCACAATTTCCTCTCCAACCTCAACTCCTTTGGTTCCATCAGATTCACCTGGTCCTACTCAAAATCCCATGCCACTTTCCTTGACGTTGACCTCCACCAGTCCAGTGGTCAGCTTCACACGTCCGTCCACATCAAACCCACCAACAAGCAACAGTACCTCCATTATGACAGCTGCCACCCATTCCACATCAAACGGTCCCTTCCCTACAGCCTAGGTCTTCGTGGCAAACGAATCTGCTCCAGTCCGGAATCCCTGAACCATTACACCAACAACCTGAAAACAGCTTTTGCATCCCACAACTACCCTCCCGACCTGGTACAGAAGCAAATAACCAGAGCCACTTCCTCATCCCCTCAAACCCAGAACCTCCCACAGAAGAACCACAAAAGTGCCCCACTTGTGACAGGATACTTTCCGGGACTGGATCAGACTCTGACTGTGGCTCTCCAGCAGGGATACGACTTCCTCAAATCCTGCCCTGAAATGAGATCCATCCTTCATGAAATCCTCCCCACTCCACCAAGAGTGTCTTTCCGCCATCCACCTAACCTTCGTAACCTCCAGTTCATCCCTATGAAATCCCCAAACCACCTTCCCTACCCTCTGGCTCCTACCCTTGTAACTGACCCCGGTGTAAAACCTGTCCCATGCACCCTCCCACCACCACCTACTCCAGTTCTATAACCCGGAAGGTGTACACGATCAAAGGCAGAGCCACGTGTGAAAGCACCCACATGATTTACCAACTGACCTGCCTACACTGTGAAGCTTTCTATGTGGGAATGACCAGCAACAAACTGTCCATTCGCATGAATGGACACAGGCAGACAGTGTTTGTTGGTAATGAGGATCACCCTGTGGCTAAACATGCCTTGGTGCACGGCCAGCACATCTTGGCACAGTGTTACACCGTCCGGATTATCTAGATACTTCCCACCAACACCAACCTATCCGAACTCCGGAGATGGGAACTTGCTCTTCAATATATCCTCTCTTCCCGTTACCCACCAGGCCTCAATCTCCGCTAATTTCAAGTTGTCGCCACTCATACCTCACCTGTCATTCAACAACATCTTTGCCTCTGCACTTCCGCCTAGACTGACATCTCTGCCCAAACTCTTTGTCTTTAAATATGTCTGCTTGTGTGTGTGTGTGTGTGTGTGTGTGTGTGTGTGTGTGTGTGTGTGTGTGTGCGCGAGCGAGTGTATACCTGTCCTTTCTTCCCCCTAAGGTAAGTCTTTCCGCTCCCGGGAGTGGAATGACTCCTTACCCTCTCCCTTAAAACCCACATCCTTTCGTCCTTCCCTCTTTCCTGACGAAGCAACTGTTGGTTGCGAAAGCTAGAATTTTGTGTGTATGTTTGTGTGTCTATCGACCTGCCAGCACTTTCGTTTGGTAAGTCACATCATATTTGTTTTATATATATCTAAAAAGAAAGATGATGAGACTTACCAAACAAAAGCGCTGGCAGGTCGATAGACACACAAACAAACACAAATATACACACAAAATTCAAGCTTTCGCAACAAATTGTTGCCTCATCAGGAAAGAGGGAAGGAGAGGGAAAGACGAAAGGATGTGGGTTTTAAGGGAGAGGGTAAGGAGTCATTCCAATCCCGGGAGCGGAAAGACTTACCTTAGGGGGAAAAAAGGACAGGTATACACTCGCACACACACACATATCCATCCACACATACAGACACAAGCAGACAATATGTCTGCTTGTGTCTGTATGTGTGGATGGATATGTGTGTGTGTGCGAGTGTATACCTGTCCTTTTTTCCCCCTAAGGTAAGTCTTTCCGCTCCCGGGATTGGAATGACTCCTTACCCTCTCCCTTAAAACCCACATCCTTTCGTCTTTCCCTCTCCTTCCCTCTTTCCTGATGAGGCAACAGTTTGTTGCGAAAGCTTGAATTTTGTGTGTATATTTGTGTTTGTTTGTGTGTCTATCGACCTGCCAGCGCTTTTGTTTGGTAAGTCTCATCATCTTTCTTTTTAGATATATTTTTTCCACGTGGAATGTTTCCCTCTGTAATATTCATATCATTGTTTTTATATATATATATATATATATATATATATATATATATATATATATATATATATGTGTTTTTATTTAAAATTATGTATTTATTTTGATTTAATTTCTTTTGTCATCCTGTTTTTTCATCCACATTGTTGTGTTCATAATATTATTCCTCATTTTGCTGGTATTGAAGTTTACTCATAAACCCTTCTTTCATTTAAATCTTTCTATTTGTGTTATTCTGTCCACAGTCCACAGATATTTTGTCTAAAGTGCAGTAGGTATTTAGGTTATGTTTAAAACGTCTGACGATTACCGTGCAGAAAAAAATTGCCCATCAGGTAACAAAAACTACATTTTTCACATCACTCCAGTCAATGTAAATATATTATTTCATCTTTTGTTTTTCAACTGATAGATTGGAATTTTCAAACAACTGAATATAATAATAGATAAATGTAATCAAATTCATATTCACAAAAATTCCCATTGGAAAAGAATTATGTAAAGAAAAATGAAACAAATTAAAAAGTTCATATGGTGATTAAAATGATGTGACAAAGAAATGGAAACAAAAAATTACATTTAAACCAATTAATTGAATAAAAGTAATGATGAAAAGCATTTCAATAAATATTTAAAAATAAAAATACGTACGGCACCTGACGAGAATCAAACCCCCAACCACCCCTGCATATGAAATAATTATCCTCCTCACTACACCACATCATCAATTTAATGACACCACTTTTTTAATGCTACTGAGATATCATGCAAAATTTCGAAATTTTCTCGTCAGTTACACACAAGCAGTGGCCCAGCAGGGTCAATGGTTGCATGGTGTCATACCTGGGACCTTAATATACATCACCATATACTTCATTTCAAAAAGTCGATCCCGTTGCTGGGGAACTCTTCTTGTCAGTTATGACATCACATGAAAGTGGCCATATTATGCCACAGAAATTCTCTATAGATCTATAATCACCTGGCATGACACCCGAATATTACCAACATAACACACACTGGAAACAGCAGATCAAATAGACCTCTTGTAAGTGCAGTGAGTTTTTAAATGACCTCTCATAAAGCATCTTATAGTGATAAGATGATTTGCATTCATTATATGATGTCCATATTTGACATTTTAGTCTACGCAATTAAGGATATGAGTACAGACTGAGCATTATACATGAAATAAAGGCTACCCCATCATCAGATCAGCTATTATCTCCACCATGTTTATAAAAATGCCCGAAAACAATGTATCTCAGACTCAGCTTTTATATCCATCATAAGGAATTCCCTGTAAAGATATCCAAGAAAATATCTTACTTCTATACTGCACCAACATTAAGCTATAACACACATACCACAACATAAAAGCAAGCACAAATATTTAAAATGAAATAAAAACAAATTCTTCAGTTACTAAACAAATACGGACATCACATCCTGTTACACGAGCCCAACAAAAATGATAAGGGGAACATTTTATTACAGGTATTACAATGGCAAAGAAAGACCAAGCATTTCAGAACAAGAACAGAATACGTGTAGCATCTTTTAACATCGAATTTCTTAAAACAAAAAAACGATAGTACAACTTACCTTTTGGCATTAAAAAAGTTAACTACAAAAACATAAAAATAAAATTTACTGCCATTTAAACATAAAACCAAATAATATATATCTGATCTGTACCTGAGCAAACATGCCATTTCATTATTATGTTACATATAAGTCATCTATTTTCTTCCTGGTGTGTAAAACATGTGCTAGAATGTAGACATCTTCTCCCTGATATTTCAAACACTTGAAAACAGACAGGTATCCTCCCCCTGAAAAATGTGTAAGGTGGAGGGTAGAGTACCACACAGTGCACCTCTTTATACAAGGGCAAATCATTCTTACTCACCAAATAAAACTTCAGGAATAATTAATAACAAACTCAGCCATTTTAAGTTAGCAGAAGTAATGTGCACTACTATTATACAATAAAAGTATAACTTTCCTTACAGTTTTCATTGCTAACTAATTGTAACATGAAATACAATGAGGTATAAATAAATTATGCGATTGTTCTCAGAGGCACAACCCACAAAACTTCCGAAATCGTTTTTATTCTACAATCATTGTAGCATAACCCATTTAACATGCACAATGTTGTCTATAGGTGTCAGAATTTATGTTTTGTAGTAAGTGCATGTACACAAGATACTCTTAGTTATGTGCCCGTGATCTGAAGATAGTGCACATCAAAATGCATTATAAGGTGGTAATAATATATATTACAATACAAATACAAGATTACTTTGGGTGATTAAAATAGTCACAAATCTCCCAAAGGTCTTCATGTCACAGCTAATCAAGGATATTTAATTCTTGATAACACAACTGATGAACAAACACAAATGAGACATGGTGACTTTTTTTGGCTTACTGGATACATTTGTGAAACAAACTTGTGACAAAATAGTGACAATGTATGAAGGTAGCATACACAGACAATGAGATCAACACTATCCAGCAGAACTTTCAAATTGGATTTCTAATCAATACAGGTGACGCACAGTAAAATAAATTTTTCACATATGATGCCACTAATGGAGAATGTGCAGTAATGGTAACATACAGCAGGACAGTAATATGTGAAAATCCTATACTTTCACTTGTTGGCTACTTGTGAAAGTTCACGTTCTACACCCAGATCAGAATAATGAAGCGATTGATGTCTAACTGTTCACAGTGCTGCCACTATAGCAACGCCGAATCACAGAATGTAATTGCCACTCCTCCTGTTCTGTTCACCATTGTAAAATTTCTCTGCTATTGCAGGTAGGGGCTACTGCTGCCAATTGCAGACAATGCTCACAACCAGTAAAGCAAACAGCTGTGGTCCGTCTTGTTATGGGCTTTGTTTCGCTGTGCAGCCAGTTTATTTTGCACAACAGAATGTTTCGGAAAGTTCGACAATCTGCTCATGTTTTATGTTGTCAGACATGTGAGCTTATGTACTCCGTGAGGGAGTATTTCGAAAAGGATAGAGAGGGAAACATGTAACACTATTGCCCCTAACAAAGGTAGTCAAAACAACTGCAGACACTTTGAAGATACATAAAAATACTGTCATCAAAGTTTATAAGGATAAATAGCTAGTTCCACCGACCCACTACACAGACTTAGCAACAATTTCCTAGAAAGGACACCAGTTTAACACATGATGTTAAACTAACTTCAGATCTACAGCACTAATATCTATAAAAAAATATTTTACAAAATGTGAAAACCAACTATAATGTAAGGCAACTATGTAGATAATTATCATTATTTAATCATCAGTCCCAACTCACTATGTACAAATTAGATTAAACTGAAAAAAGAGTACATCCTAGCAATACTAGCAATATCAGTTTCAAAACTCAAAATGATGGTTTCTTAAGATTAATATTAAAGTGATCGAAGACACACCAATTGCACAAATGTCACATTTAGTTTGTTTAGCAAGTTGACATAATTTATGACAACGAAACAGATGTAAAAACAAAAGAACATTCCGATCATATAGGTGGCACCACCAGCAGAATGGTGACTAAGATGAAAAAAAGGCACAAGAACAAAAATTTATAAAATAACAGTGGTACTAACACTGATGTATGGGAAAGAGATGTGTGTCCCTTATAAGAAGGATTTAAATAAAATCCAAAGACCAGAAAGGAGACTCCTGGAAAAAGTCAAATGATCAGTACCCTTGAGATACAAACAGAATTATACTTATTGAAACTGTTACAAAAATATGATAACATAGGAAGAAATTGAAAGAACCAAAACTGATATGAGAATAAAACCTATCTATTACATGAGTACAGACCTAGAGAATACAGAGATGTTGGAAAACTTCTGAAAGGTGGAAACAGCACTCAGGGTGAAACCAGAGCAGGAAGTTTGCCTATGCTGTGAACTGAAGAAGAAACTATAACACAATTGAAGAAAAATCAATCATTTTCTACTCGGTGAATGAACTATAACACAAATGAAAACAAAAGGTCAGTCATTTCCTACTCAGTGACTGCACAAACCTTTTTCTATTATCCTGAAATGAAGTTTTAACACACAAAAATTAACAAATGCAAGGAAATAAAATACATTTGGAGAACTACACAAACTTATTTGATAAGGTTGCTATCTTACATGGATTATTTATCACTGGCATAATTTCAACACTTCAGTTTTACATCTTCCCGTAATGTCAGTAAATACAAGATGGATTGAAAATCTGTACATTCAACATTTAGGTGCATTTTGGGGAAATTTCTGGCACTGTTTCTAGTTTAAGGCTATTGCATGCGTACTAAGGTAGTTCCAATACCAGCAAAATTACAGCTAAGGAGTTGATCTTAACATTATGAAACTCGATCACAGAAGTGGGACAGCTCCCAACCAGCCTCCAGCAGCTCCTGAGATATTTAGCATGAAATATGTAAATTCTTCCAGTAGCCCAAAACAATTGTTGAGACTGAACAGAGTTAAAATATCAGGACTTAAGAAATTTCTTTTAAATTTAGAATTTTACACTTTCGCCGTGAATCTCACACAAAAAAATGTAAACATTATCAGAATTCACAGCAGCTCTATTACACATGGGTATAGGATGGTAATAGCAAGTGAAGGAGGTGGAGGTGGTTGTTGTGGCAGTGATAATGGTGCAATACCTGCCTAGTTCGTGAAATATTATCAGAATGTGTGTGGCATAAATATGACGAAAAACAACAGAAGAAGATAATGGTGGCAGGAAATGTATGAAGACAGCAGCAAAAGTGCACAGAAGATAGCAGTGAAAGTGCACAGAGAGAAGACAGCAACAAAATGGTTTAAAACTTGCTGGTACAAACTTACTGTTTTCTGCAAGAAATGGTCCCTGATGATACACACAAGCTTCTTCAGGTGGACACAATTGCAAAATAGATCTTTTCTCAAATATTATTGTATGTTTTAAAGTCAAGTTAGAATTTTGTGTTTCTCTTCCATTACTCAATCTTTCATGATGTGTCAGGAAGTCAACTGCTCTGTGAGATTTTGTCATAGAAAAACTAAACTAAACTACAAGATCAGGCCCTGAATGCCATGCAACCTTGACCTGCCACCATGTCAACCTCCACCAAGTGGCACTGTAGATGCAGTATGTAGGGGCATGGGATTAGCACACCACTCTCCCAGCCATTATCGGCTTTTCAGATCTTGGAGCCATTACTTCTCATCCAAGTAACTCGTCAATTTGCATCATGAAGTTGAATTCACCCTGTTCCAGTACTCCCACCAAGGAAGGAAAGTCCATGACAGCAAAGGAATTGAATCTGGGTCCTCGACATGCAACTCAGGTGTGCTACCTCTCGGATATGGAGGCAGACTAAGTTTTTATACTACAGCTATACTTTCATGAAACAACTAATAAAATCCCAACCTAATTGCAATTTTCAGCAGTACAGTATAACCCCACTTTCACATTCCCAGAATTACAGTTTTCCTGCTGTTCATGACTTCTTTATCGCTCCTGTCCGATTTCCTATGCCCATAATGTTATTTCCAGTTATTACCCACATTGATATATCTATTATTTTACAGGTATCGTGTGTCCGCCTGCTTAGCTGAGTGGTAATGTGTTTGCCTACAGCGCAATGGGCAGGGGTTCAATTCTTGGCCAGGTTGGAGATTTTCTCCACTTATGGACCAAGTGTTATCGTCGTCGTCATTTCATGATCTCAGACATGCAAGCCCCCCTATGTGGCATCACCTGAACAAATATCATTTTATGAGTACATAGCATATAAACCGCCAGTGACTGCAACAATTTTCTTCATATTATCTATACTTCCTAATACAGGAACTGCTTTCAAATAGCCAAAACGTTCTAGAATAAATACAATGTCCATAAATAAAATGCTGCATTGTACAATGTACTTGTGGTGACAAGTCACAATTCCTTACGTCCATGCCCGTGGCCTCTGGTCTTCCGAGGAACTCCACAGTCCTGGGTTAATGGATAAACCACAAAAATCTGGTGCATTACACCACACACAAATAGACCCAGCTTGCAGGCAGATTGGTGAGACTGGATCCAACCGGCAGGACCTGCACATTAGTGGGAAGCGAAAGAGCTTCAGATTGGCAGGCCCGATCCATTAGAGATACATGCAGAAATGGCCTGCGGCTTTGGTCCATCGAAGTCCACTCGTGTGGCCAGTTCTTCACAAGTCACAGACACCATGTTGATGAAATGAGACTGCAGTGATCAATCCATGCAACAAGTAACTTGCACCACGAATACTCAGAATCAATACTAATGAATATAGGTACCAATTCACCATGAAGATGATCACTGAGCTGCAGACAAGCAACATAGAAAAGACATTCGCACTCTCACAACTAAATTTTTGACCATAGTCTTTGTCAGAAAACGAGAGCACACACATATTCACACAATCACTCAGACACAACTCAGGCACACACGACGGCTGTCTCCGGCCGCTGCGTCAACAGTCTCTGAGAGTCAGATCCAGCAAACCACTCTTCATGCCTCCCTGCCTCTCACTGCCTGATATTAGGCTAGTGGCAAGAAGTGATGGCAGCACTGACTGCTAGTTGAGGGGAATGGTAGGAAATGGAGAAGCAGTACGAATGAAGGAGTTGGGAAGCAGTGCACGTACTCAGCTGCGCCCAGATAGCAACGATGCATGACATCTCCGTAAAAAAATAATTTCATCTACTGAGACATAAACGAGATTTTTCCAGCATTTTTGTTTTAAATTTCCCTGATTCCCCTGACAAGTCTGAAATTCCCCGATTTCCACACCTTATGGCAACCCTGGTTATGCAAATGTTTGTAGTTTAAATACAGCGCCAGTTACATTATTATTATTATTATTATTATTATTATTATTATTATTATATATTTTTTTTTACTAAGCAAAAGTGTTTCAAGATTTTATTCTCATTGTCAAGTGCAGTATTTACGGATATTTTTTTTTTTTTGATGTTACACAAACTAACAATGTGTTAGCTTGTTTGTGTAATTTTCTACATAACTGAGAACACACAGTACCTGGTAATCTCAAAACAACTCAAACTTTGCTGCTAATGAATGTTATTTCATATTGATGTACTGTATTTATCACTAATTTCTGCAATTTGCACCTATGCAAGTAATGAAATATGCTCCACATTGATGTGTGATATGTTAAATAAGGGTTCTTTTGGTAAAATGGAAGTACAAAATTTAATATTAGTAATACTTAAGATACAAGAGGAGACTTTGAATACCAGACTAGACATGAAACAATTACAACAGGGATGGCTCGACACAAAACACAATGAATCCACTGCTGAATTTCTAGCCATCACAAGTTTAAGGCAGGAGGTAAGGTAAGTCTAGAAATATTTAAAAAATGCTTACTTTTGATGTCTATTAATTCAAACTCTCTGTACTTTAAGTTTTGGTTCTGCAGAATTTTTTTGCTAGCTTTGTCAACATTGCATTTTGAAATATATCTGGTACCTTTCCTATTCTATTAGTGAGTGAACACATTTAAAAATTCCAAAAGTTGGAACAAACTCCTATTTTCTTCTATTATGTCATTGTGTTCAGTAATTCCTGTTTCAAAAAGTGATAATTAGATATCGCCTTTCAGAGATAATTTAGTGTATATATTATATGGTTGATAGTAATAAAAAGATGATTATTGTTAATGGGAAGTGCTCAGAAACATGAAAAAATTTACAATAGACAGATCTGCCTTCCTTGCTTTTCACATGCAGCTAGGAGTATATAATCCCTTTTCTGGGATATGGCGAGTTGAACAAAAAACTATTTATTCCCTGCTACCTTCAGCATTCTAAAACCTGAGATGTACTAAATTACTGTAACTGATATTTAAGTTAGAAATACACATTATACTTACGTTGAATTAAGATGTTAGCAATTTTACAAGGCACATGGCAAAGGGGACAGGCAAGCAATTGCAGATAAGAAACTGGAAACAAGCCAGGTCATTCACCAGTCCAAGCTAATCACAAAGAGAAGGAAAATAAGGTGCAGACTGAGAAACCCAGAAAAACAATTTCACCAATCTATAAGCATAGAGGACAAGAAGAAAAGGTGGCTGAGGCTTATCCACCACATACCACGGAAGGTGTGCACTGGAAACCGCTGCTTATTACTCTTGTGAGACCTTCCACTTGTGTCATCCTTGCTGCTCACTTCTGTCATGAAACAGAGCATGGGATTAGTTCTCACAGTATTTTTACAGAATGTAAGCTTGGGACTGTTCACACAGAAGTTCCAGTGGACAGCAGGATCAAAGGAACCTAGAAACTGTGACAGTTTAGTGTATCATTTAGCTGAAGATAATACCAGAAGACTGGAGACAGAAATAAAAATATTCTGTGCATTCCTTAACACTGACATGTGTAACAATTTTCTTTACAGCTGCACATAACAATTTTCTTTGCACACAAACATTCATGCACGAGCATAAGAAAAGTATCATATGTAAATTGTAATCTCAAAGAAATAAGAGCGAAGTATAGGTGGTCAGAGGAAATAATTTAAGCACAGAACAGCTAGCTGGCTTGCTAGCTAGCTAGCTCTCTCTCTCTCTCTCTCTCTCTCTCTCTCTCTCTCTCTCACACACACACACACACACACACACACACACAGACAAAAGGGGAGAAAAACATACATCACTAACACATTGTATCAGTAAGAAGTAGCAAAAACAGTTGTGCAATGTGATAATACTGCATGGTAAAAAAACAATTGTTAACATGAAGGTTCTGATCTGTAATCATTTGGAAGTATAAATTTCTTCAATACTTAACATGATAAAACAAGAAAGAAGTGAAAAAATCATAGTAAAGAACTACTGTGCCATCTACATGCTGCCACTCAGTTTATAATTCTTTGGGTCTTTTGTTTAACTTTAATAGAAAGCATTATAATTCCTACTGCAAATACCAGACTTTATGTTCCCTGTAATTCTTCTCACACACACACACACACACACACACACACACACACACACACACTGCAGCCAGAACATTATGACCACCTACCTCACAGCCAATACGTCCACCTTTGGCACAGTTAACTGTGGTGAGACATCTTGGCACGGAAGCAATGAGCCTTGGTAGATCACTGGAGGGAGCTGACACTGCATCTGCACTCACAAGTCACCTAACCCCCATAAATTCTGGGGAGGGGGCTGATGAGCTCTGACACCACATCCAATAACGTCCCACATGTGTTCGATCAGATTCAGATCTGGTCAGCTGGGGGACCAGCAGCTGAATTGAACTTGCCACTTAGTTATTCGAACCCATCCATCATGCTCCAGGCATTGGAACATGGTACATTACCTTGTTAAAAAATGCCACTCCCATCGGCAAACAATCATTAAGCGGGGATGCATGTAGTCTGCAACCAATGTACAATACCCCTTGGCCATCATGATTCCTTGCATGAGCTCCACGGGACCCATGGATGCCCACGTGAATGTTCCCCAGTGCATAATGGAGCCGCCGTCAGCTTATCTCTGTTCCACAGTACAGGCGTCAAGGAGCTGTTCCCCTAGAAGACAATGGTTTTGCGCCCTCCCAGCATGATGAAGATGGTAACAGGATTCATCAGACCCTGCAACATTCTGCCACTGTGCCAATGTCCAATGCTGATGGTCACATGCCCATTTCAGTTGTAGTTGCCGATGACGTGGTGTAAACATTGGCACTTGCAAGGTTCGTCGGCAGTGGACGGCCATCGTTTAGTGTGTTCGGTGCAATGTGGGTTCACGCACACTTTTTCTCTGTCCGGCATAAAAGTCTGATGTTAGTTCCGCCACAGTTTGCTGCCTGTCCTGTTTCACCACCTAATCCAATGACGCCTGGACGTGGTTTCACCTTGGTTTCACTATGTTTTTAAAATGCTCACCACAGCACTCCTCTAACACCTGACAAATTGTGCAGTTTCCGAAATGCTCATGGCGAGCCTCCGGGCCCTCACAATCGGTTCTCGGTCAAATAAGCCTTCCCCATTCCACACATGGATAGCACACTCACTCATACTACATGCACCATGCATGTGTCTGACTAGCAGTCATTCCTTGCCACCTGGATGGGTCTATATAGATCGGTGGACATAATGTTCTGCTGACAAGTTCAAAACTCACCATATAGCAGAGATGCTGAATCCCAGATAGGCACAACAAGTTAAAAGCTTTCGGCCATTAAGGCCTTCGTCAACAACACACACACACACACACACACACACACACACACACACACACACGATTGCAGTCTCAGGCAACTGAAACCACACTGCCTACATTCCATCCTAGATTTTCCAATGTTTGATAACTTCAAAACTATCATCCAATAAATGCACATTTCCCATAAACCCAAAACTACTATCTGATAACTCCACATTTGCTATTCTATAATGGTCCAATAAATCCTGACAAATTGCTTCCTGTCCGTAAGTCCATTTCTATACATATGGTTCAGGGACCTTGGTTGTTCAATACAAAGTGTCAAATCAAAACACTTTCAGCTGTCTAAATTTCCAGTTATTTTATTTGTGCAACCAGTTTCAGTGCTACATTATGCCATCTTCAGGCCCCCTGACCGACGTGTAGGAAAGAATCCACCTCTCGACCAGTCATGATAGGGAACAGCGTTCAAAGACTGGTGTCCGCAGGTTTGTTCCTCACAAAGTGATTCCTTTAAACATCACTTGCCAATGATCAAAGGGATCACGGTGTTAAGAAGAAATCTGTGGAAACTAGTCAATGAATGCTGGACCGTATTTTGACTGGACCAGAGGTGTGATCCTTCCTACATGTTGGTCATGGGGTCTGAAGAAGGCGTACTGTAGTGCTGAAACCAGTTGCACCAATAAAATACTGGAAATTTAGACAGCTGAAGGTGTTTTGATTCAACCATTTATATTGCTTCCACATGCTGCAGCCTTAACAGAGGTAGATACATTCCGGGAATGTCACACACTCACACAAAGTATTTTAGTCATTTTGGCAAGTGCAGTTTCCCAGTATCTTCACACGTGCCTTTTACAGCACTGCCAGCAATGCATTTTAAGTTACTGTGGTCCATCCTGTACTCCCTATGAGGGAGGGATGGCTAATCATTTGATGGAATATTACAGATTCACAAATCAAGGATAATTACATGTTCGTACACTTTCAGAGACAGAATAGCTTCTCTGCATGGCACACGCAGTCACACTAAATACAAACTGAGATGTCTTCCAATATTAGTAAACTTTTATGCCTTAATAAGAAATAAATGAACAATAAAGGGTAAGTCTAAGAATTCAAAAGTGGCTGAATAATGTATATACTTGACTGTTTCTTTTCAGCCTTACCCATTAACTTTTGTCCTAAACTACAAAACTTTGCAGCGTGTTTAGAAATGCGCGCATCAATAAAAGCAATGTGAAAAGTAAGTGACTTGCTTAGCAATGGAAAGGTTACACTCACACTGATCATATTAAAAATACTTCAAATGAATGCAAACAGGAATAGTTCAATCACTAACTTGTCATTGTTGGAGACAGTTTAGGTTATGAACAACACCTGTACTTGTTGGTCTCCTCCATAAATGTTCCTATACCACGGATTTCAATCTTAGAACTGCTTAACAACAAAAAACTAAAAATATCCTTTTTTCCATACCATATCCTACAGAAAGAAACTGATTTTAATATGTAATAATAACCACACATCGATCACTATCACTGCAATAATTCAAGGGGAACTACATTGTCCTTGAACATTATAAGGCTTTGTTCTATTTCTGAGATCACATCCAACTGGTGGCAACGCTTCATATGAGACATCCAGGTGGTAGACAGCACCATATTGCAAAAAAATATTGGACCGCCACTGCATACGATCTCCTTCACAATCCAATGTAACTTCAATATGCCTTCCCTCACCACTGTAATACCTTCAAAGGGAATGTTGTCGTGATGCATTAAACTTCCTTTTCCAACCCACCAACAGATACCCACACATCTTAATTTAGTCATAGTACAGCCCAACTGGCACAGCAATGAGACGAAAATTTTACAAAAAATGGAAAATATATGGAAGGCAGGAGGGGAGACTGTATACGTAGCTGGTACGCTCTGCTTTTAAGACAGAAAGCATATTTTGTAACAAAACTTTCCTCTCTGTTTGAACAATCATAAACCACAAGCTCAATTTAGGTACATGGATTAAATTTCATCTTTTCCTCCAAAACATTTCCATGCTGCAACTGATATATGATTTGTTATTAACAAGACAATCACATTCATCATGATACAGGTCTCCTAAATAATCACAAAACGTGAACTTGCGAAGGTAGTTCCTCCAAAAAACAATGAACAATTCCTTACCCCTTTGTCAAATTGAGAAAGTTCTGTCGCAAAGACTCTCTCTCACTAGAACCCCCTTGCCACCATCTCCCCCCCCCCCCCTCTTTCTGGTTTTTAATGTTTCAGTGTACCACATTTATGCGAGTATGAGACGACCCTCATTATAAGATGACCCCCATTTTTTCATGAGGCTCCTTTAGAAAAAAAATTTTAACATATTCAGACTAAAACAATTACAAACTGTTTTACTCACTAAGTACCACCTAAAAGTTAGCATTATAACTATACTAAATTTATGCCATTTATTGGTTGTCTTCATTTTGATAAATGGTTTACATTAATTAGCAGACTTTCCTTTTTTACATTTTTTGCTTACTGACCCTCTTGTCTATCTTGTCACTATTTTTAATTCTTCTTCTGTTTGTCGTCATCATCGTCATCCTAATGGTACAGCTGGGAAATTCTTATATGCATCAGAACAAATATTTGGCTGTTTCTTACAAACATGTTCTGATTTCTGAGATTGTGGTTGCCATGGGACCGCAGAACACAGCTGTTTTTATCTGAATACATATCGGTTTTCGCTTCAATACTGATGTGAGAATGTTACAATGTCATCACTTGCTTCGAAAACATATCTTCTGCCCAACGCTCTCTCATTGGCTGCGCAGAATTAGCAGCTAACGCACCCTCTTTCTTTCCCATCATAGTCACGGTGAGCGTCAAAACACTGCAGCATGAAACATGTCACTGAGTCCTACCTTGATTTTTACCGTCCCATGCAGAAATGAATAGTGTTGTTGTTGTTGTTGTGGTCTTCAGTCTGGAGACTGGTTTAATGCGGCCCTTCATGCTACTCTATCCTGTGCAAGATGCTTCATCTCCAAGTAACTACTGCAACCCACATCCTTCTGAATCTGCTTAGCGTATTCATCTCTTGGTTTTCCTCTACGATTTTTACCCTCCACACTGCCCTCCAATACTAAATTGGTGATCCCTTGATGCCTCGGAATGTATCCTACCAACTGATCCCTTCTTCTAGTCAAGTTGTGCCACAGATTCCTCTTCTCCCCAATTCTATTCAATACCTCCTCATTAGTTACGTGATCTACCCATCTAATCTTCAGCATTTTTCTGTAGCACCACATTTTGAAAGCTTCTACTCTCTTCTAGTTTTAACTATTTATCATCCATGTTTCACTTTCATACATGGCTACAATCCATGCAATTACTTTCACAAATGACTTCCTGAAACTTAAATCCATACTCAAAGTAAACAAATTTCTCTTCTTCAGAAATGCTTTCTTTGAGTGAGCCAGTCTGTATTTTCTATCCTCTCCACTTCGACCATCATCAGTTATTTTGCTCCTCAAATAGCAAAACTCACCTACTACTTTAAGTGTCTCACTTTCTAATCTAATTCCCTCAGCACCTGATTTAATCCAACCACATTCCACTGTCCTCATTTTACTTTGGTTGATGTTCATCTTATATCCTCCTTTCAATACACTGTCTATTCTGTTCAACTGCTCTTCCAGGTCCTTCACTGTCTCTGACATTACACTGTCATCGGCAAACCTCAAACTTTTTATTTCTTCTCCATGGATTTTAATTCATACTCCGAATTTTTCTTTTGTTTCCTTCACTGGTTGCTCAATATACAGATTGAATAACATCAGCGAGAAGCTACAACCCTCTCTCATTCCCTTCCATGTCCAGGGACTGGGTGTCGTCGTCATCATTTGTGACAGTGGCTTGATTGGACTGTGTAAAAATTGGGACTGTGTAAAAATTGGGACTGTGTAAAAATTGGGACTGTGTAAAAATTGGGACTGTGTAAAAATTGGGACTGTGTAAAAATTGGGACTGTGTACGGGCGTTGATGACCAGGCAGTTAAACACCCTACAAAATCACCACCACCACCACCACCACCACCACCACCACCACTCTTTCATGTACCTCAATTCATATAACTGCCGTCTGGTTTCTGTACAAATTATAAGTCATGACTTACTAAACTGATAGTTCGGTAATTTTCACACCTACTGACACCTGTTTTCTATGGGATAGGAATTATTACACTCTTCTTGAATTTTGAGGGTATTTCACCAGTCTCATACATCTTGCTGTCATGGCTGGCTCTGCCAAGGCTGTTGGTAGTTCTAATGAAATGTCTACTCCTAGACCCTTGTTTCAAGTTAGGTCTTTCACTGCTCTGTCAAATTCTTCATGCAGTATCATCTCTCTCATGTCACCTTCATCTAAGTTCCATTCCATTTCCATAATATTGCTGTTTAGTACATCTTCCTTTTACTCCTTCCACCTTTCTGCTTTTCTATCTTTGTTTATGACTGGTTTTCCATCTGAGCTCTTGACATTCACACTACTGCTTCTCTTTCCTCGAAAGGTCTGTTTAACTTTCCTGTAGGTGGCATCTATCTTTCCCCTAATGATATATGCTTCTAAATCCTTACATCTGTCCTCTGGCCATTCCTGCTTAGTCATTTTTCATTTCCTGTCAGTCTCAGTTTTAGACATTTGTATTCACTTTCAACTGCTTCATTTACTGCATTTTTTATATTTTCTCCTTTCAACAATTAAATTTTAGATGTCTTGTGCTACCCAGTGGTTTCTACTAGCCTTTGTCTTTTTACCTACTTGATCCTCTGCTGCCTTCACTATTTCATCTCTCCAAGCTGCCCATTCTTCTTCAACTGTATTCCTTTCCCCTGTTCTTGCCAATCGTTCCCTAATGCTCCCTCTGAAACTCTCTACAACCTCTAGTTCTTTCGGTTTATAAAAGTCCCATCTTCTTAAATTCCTGCCTTTTTGCAGTTTCTTCAGTTTTAATCGACAGTTCATAACCAATAGATTGTGGTCAGAGTCCACATCTGCCACTGGATATGTCTTACAATCTAAAACCCGGTTCCTAAATCTCTGTCTTACCATTATATATCTGAAACATTCCAGTGTCTCCAGGCCTTTCACGTATACAACCTTCTTTCATGATTTTTAAACCAAGTGTTAGCTATGATTAAGTTATGCTCTGTGCAAAATTCTACCAGGCAGCTTCCTCTTTCATACCTTACCCCCCCCCCCCTTTCCATATTCACCTACAACTTTTCCTTTTCTTCCTTTTCCTACTATTGAATTCCAGTCCCACATGACTATTAAATTTTAGTCTCCCTTCACTATATGAATAATTTCTTTTATCTCATCACACATTTCTTCAATCTCGTCATTGTCTGCAGAGCTAGTTGGCATATAAATTTGTACTACTGTGGTAGGAGTGGGTTTCGTGTCTATCTTTGCTACAATAATGCATTTGCTATGCTGTTCGCAGTATCTTACCCATGATCCTAGATTTTTATTCATTACTAAACCTACTCCTGCATTACCCCTATTTGATTTTGTATTTATAACCCTGTATTCACCTGATCAAAAGTCTTGTTCCTCCTGCCACCCAACTTCACTAATTACCACTATATCTAACTTTAACCTATCCATTTCCCTTTTTAAATTTTGTAACCTACCTACCTACCTACATGATTAAGGGATCTGACATTCCACACTTCGATCCATAGAACACCAGTTTTATTTCTCCTGATAACAATGCCTTCCTGAGGAGTCCCTGCCTGAATGGGGGACTATTTTACCTCCAGAATGTTTTACCCAAGATGGCGCCACCATCATTTAATCACACAGTAAAGCTGCATGCCCTGGGGAAAAATTACAGCTGTAGTTTCCCCTTGCTTTCAACCTTTCACAGTACCAGCACAGCAAGACCATTTTGGTTAATGTTAGAAGGCCAGGTCGGTCAGTCATCCAGACTGTTGCCCTGCAACTACTGAAGAGGTTGCTGCCCCTCTTCAGGAGCCACATGTTTGTCTGGCCTCTCAACAGATATCCCTCCTTTGTGGTTGCACCTACAGTATGGCTATCTGTATCACTGAGGCACACAAGCCTCCCCACCAGGTCCATGGTTCATGGGGGGAAATGGATACTGTTTTTGTCCAGTTTTAAAGTCAATTCAATTCTGACTACAAACGGCAGTTTAAATGTGGTCCTAAAGTTGGCAACATGACATACTTTGCTGCCTGCTCACTACACCCCTCCCCGCACTTATCTAGTTCTCTGCGAAGTTGGTATCACTGTTCCCCTCCAACCCTTCCATAGTGCTGTGTTTGAGCAACTGTGAAACGGACTGCAATACCTTCTAGGGTGGAAGTCATATGTGACGACGACAACTGCTGGTACTATCTCCACAACTGGATATTGCTGCTTTAACTTATTCTCAAAACAATTACAGTCAGTTTAATTTGAGTGGTTTCATTTGTTGGCATTTCATTGTTGATAAATTTTTCTTCCTGTTTTATCTGAATGTCACCATCACGTTCAAAATCTGATTAAAAGCTGGTAATGTTTTTACCCGGTATCCTAATACCCGAAAATCAATCGAATTTCTCATTTGCAAACCACTTAGTAAATCATTACAGTCTCTCATAATCAAGTAGGATTACTCTGGGTTCAGAATCAAGTAATGTTTTTGAAGGACGACATTTCCAATTTTGAATGTTACCTTTACCTAAAAAGCAACATTAATGTTTGTACACAGTATCCACACATGTACGAGAACTTTTACTGCAAACCTGATCAAATACAAGAACAATTCCTAATATGATAGAATTTAGTACTTTTTGCTCCTGTGTTTCACAAAATTGTCAAATTTTAAGCAGAGCAATAGACTGTTGTAGTGGCTAATTCATAGTTTCTCACGTATCCCTTGCACCAGCATGAAACGAGTCAAATGTCACATGATTGTTCAAGAAATTTCAACACTGTATCATGTGCTTCAGCATATAGGGAAATTTCAAACCTGTTCGAATGCGATTATAGTTTGCCCCAGGGCTGCCTTTCTGAATTCTTCAAAATAAATCTGCATGTGACCTCAATATCCAAAGTTTCATCTTTAAATGATGGACAATCCCTGTACACTCTAACACACTATTAAACAACATAAAAATATTAATCTCGGCAGCAACAGTTTAACCTGCGAATATAAGACAAGCCTGTATTTTCCGAATGACAGATTTGGGGAAAAAACATTGTCCTGTAATATGTTAAATGCAGTAAAGATATGTATAGATCACAACCCTGAACAAAAAGCTATTTAGTGTAGATCCCAACCATGTTGTTGTTGTTGTTGTTGTGGTCTTCAGTCCTGAGACTGGTTTGATGCAGCTCTCCATGCTACTCTATCCTGTGCAAGCTTCTTCATCTCCCAGTACCTACTGCAACCTACATCCTTCTGAATCTGCTTAGTGTATTCATCTCTTGGTCTCCCTCTACGATTTTTACCCTCCACGCTGCCCTCCAATGCTACATTTGTGATCCCTTGATGCCTCAAAACATGTCCTACCAACCGATCCCTTCTTTTAGTCAAGTTGTGCCACAAACTACTCTTCTCCCCAATCCTATTCAATACCTCCTCATTAGTTATGTGATCTACCCATCTAATCTTCAGCATTCTTCTGTAGCACCACATTTCGAAAGCTTCTATTCTCTTCTTGTCCAAACTATTTATCGTCCATGTTTCACTTCCGTACATGGCTACACTCCATACAAATACTTTCAGAAACTACTTCCTGACACTTAAATATATACTCGATGTTAACAAATTTCTCTTCTTCAGAAACGCTTTCCTTGCCATTGCCAGTCTACATTTTATATCCTCTCTACTTCAACCATAATCAGTTATTTTACTCCCTAAATAGCAAAACTCCTTTACTACTTTAAGTGTCTCATTTCCTAATCTAATTCCCTCAGCATCACCCATTTAATTTGACTACATTCCATTATCCTTGTTTTGCTTTTGTTGATGTTCATCTTATATCCTCCTTTCAAGACACTGTCCATTCCGTTCAACTGCTCTTCCAAGTCCTTTGCTGTCTCTGACAGAATTACAATGTCATCGGCGAACCTCAAAGTTTATATTTCTTCTCCATGAATTTTAATACCTACTCCGAATTTTTCTATTGCTTCCTTTACTGCTTGCTCAATATGCAGACTGAATAACATCGGGGAGAGGCTACAACCCTGTCTCACTCCTTTCCCAACCACTGCTTCCCTTTCATGCCCCTGGACTCTTATAACTGCCATCTGGTTTCTGTACAAATTGTAAATAGCCTTTCGCTCCCTGTATTTTACCCCTGCCACCATCAGAATTTGAAAGAGAGTATTCGAGTTAACATTGTCAAAAGCTTTCTCTAAGTCTACAAATGCTAGAAACGTAGGTTTGCCTTTTCTTAATCTTTCTTCTAAGATAAGTCGTGAGGTTAGTATTGCCTCACGTGTTCCAACATTTCTAAGGAATCCAAACTGATCTTCCCCGAGGTCCGCTTCTACCAGTTTTACCATTCGTCTGTAAAGAATTCGCGTTAGTATTTTGCAGCTGTGACTTATTAAACTGATAGTTCGGTAATTTTCACATCTGTGTACACCTGCTTTCTTTGGGATTGGAATTATTATATTCTTCTTGAAGTCTGAGGGTATTTCGCCTGTCTCATACATCTTGCTCACCAGATGGTAGAGTTTTGTCATGACTGGCACTCCCAAGGCCATCAGTAGTTCTAATGGAATGTTGTCTACTCCCGGGGCCTTGTTTCGACTCAGGTCTTTCAGTGCTCTGTCAAACTCTTCACGCAGTATCTTGTCTCCCATTTCGTCTTCATCTACATCCTCTTCCATTTCCATAATATTGTCCTCAAGTACATCGCCCTTGTATAAACCCCCTATATACTCCTTCCACCTTTCTGCCTTCCCTTCTTTGCTTAGAACTGCGTTTCCATCTGAGTTCTTGATATTCATACAAGTGGTTCTCTTCTCTCCAAAGGTCTCTTTAATTTTCCTGTAGGCAGTATCTATCTTACCCCTAGTGAGACAAGCCTCTACATCCTTACATTTGTCCTCTAGCCATCCCTGCTTAGCCATTTTGCACTTCCTGTCGATCTCATTTTTGAGACGTTTGTATTCCTTTTTGCCTGCTTCATTTATTGCATTTTTATATTTTCTCCTTTCATCAATTAAATTCAATATTTCTTCTGTTACCCAAGGATTTCTATTAGCCCTCGTCTTTTTACCTACTTGATCGTCTGCTGCCTTCAGTACTTCATCCCTCAGAGCTACCCATTCTTCTTCTACTGTATTTCTTTCCCCCATTCCTGTCAATTGTTCCCTTACGCTCTCCCTGAAACTCTCTACAACCTCTGGTTCTTTCAGTTTATCCAGGTCACAACTCCTTAAATTCCCACCTTATTGCAGTTTCTTCAGTTTCAATCTGCAGTTCATAACCAATAGATTGTGATCAGAATCCACATCTGCCCCTGGAAATGTCTTACAATTTAACACCTGGTTCCTAAATCTCTGTCTTACCATTATATAATCTATCTGATACCTTTTAGTATCTCCAGGATTCTTCCAGGTATACAACCTTCGTCTATGATTCTTGAACCATGGACCTTGCCATTGGTGGGGAGGCTTGCGTGCCTCAGTGATACAGATGGCCGTACTGTAGGTGCAACCACAACGGAGGGGTATCTGTTGAGAGGCCAGACAAACATGTGGTTCCTGAAGAGGGGCAGCAGCCTTTTCAGTAGTTGCAGGGGCAACAGTCTGGATGATGGACTGATCTGGCCTTGTAACATTAACCAAAACGGCCCTGCTGTGCTGGTACTGCGAACGGCTGAAAGCAAGGGGAAATTACAGCCGTAATTTTTCCCGAGGAAATGCAGCTTTACTGTATGATTAAAAGATGATGGCGTCCTCTTGGGTAAAATATTCCGGAGGTAAAATAGTCCCCCATTCGGATCTCCGGGCGGGGACTACTCAAGAGGACGTCGTTATCAGGATTAAGTCATGCTCTGTGCAAAATTCTACAAGGCGGCTTCCTCTTTCATTTCTTCCCCCCAATCCATATTCTCCTACTATGTTTCCTTCTCTCCCTTTTCCTACTGACGAAATCCCAGTCACCCATGACTATTAAATTTTCGTCTCCCTTCACTACCTGAATAATTTCTTTTATCTCATCATACATTTCATCTATTTCTTCATCATCTGCAGAGCTAGTTGGCATATAAACTTGTACTACTGTAGTAGGCATGGGCTTTGTGTATCTTGGCCACAATAATGCGTTCACTATGCTGTTTGTAGTAGCTAACCCGCACTCCTATTTTTTTATTCACTATTAAACCTACTCCTGCAATACCCCTATTTGATTTTGTATTTATAATCCTGTATTCACCTGACCAAAAGTCTTGTTCCTCCTGCCACCGAACTTCACTAATTCCCACTATATCTAACTTTAACCTATCCATTTCCCTTTATAAATTTTCTAACCTGCCTGCCCGATTAAGGGATCTGACATTCCACGCTCCGATCCGTAGAACGCCAGTTTTCTTTCTCCTGATAACGACGTCCTCTTGAGTAGTTCCCTCCCAGAGATCCGAATGGGGGACTATTTTACCTCCGGAATATTTTACCCAAGAGGACGCCATCATCTTTTAATCATACAGTAAAGCTGCATTTCCTCGGGAAAAATTATGGCTGTAGTTTCCCCTTGCTTTTAGCCGTTCGCAGTACCAGCACAGCAGGGCCGTTTTGGTTAACGTTACAAGGCCAGATCAGTCCATCATCCAGACTGTTGCCCCTGCAACTACTGAAAAGGCTGCTGCCCCTCTTCAGGAACCACATGTTTGTCTGGCCTCTCAACAGATACCCCTCCGTTGTGGTTGCACCTACAGTACGGCCATCTGTATCACTGAGGCACGCAAGCCTCCCCACCAATGCAAGATCCATGGTTCATATCCATCATTAATCGAAGGATCTACTGAATAATCATTTTTAATCAACAACCATTCCCTCTTACTTTACCTCGAAGCAAAGATGATTTAGAGCCTAAACAGTTTTTGATGTCCACTTTCAAAATTGTTAACTTCAGCCATCTAAGAAAATTAGAAACAAATTTTAATGGCTTACCCACTATCAACGAATATCTTTAATCTTTACTTGTTACAAATCATGACAATAATCAGTAAGTTACTCAAATATCTAAGTTTTCTACGATTCAACATATGCAAGAAAGTAATTATTTTGGGCCATAGGAGTTGGAATAGTATTTTGGAGGACAGCGTCATTAAATCTTAAGAAACAAAGTATCATAAGAACCCAAGTGTCTTGTTATTCTGTAGAATCTTGGTCTTAATTTCTTACTCATAAAACCATTTGTGCATGCTGATATTTCAACTGCTTGAAACAATGTCAAGTTAAGGTGAAAAATATTCTGCTAATGGTGAACCATTATTCAGTGACAATGATATGCATGTTATTTCTTAGGCCATAAAGTTTTACTTATGCTACCACTAGGTTCTAAGGCAGGTTTTCTACAGATTTTTGTGGGTTAAACTTCCCTTAAAAGCACAGTATGTTGTTTAATATTTCATATGGGTCAGCAGTGCTTCTTGGCAGCACTTTTTAAGAGTGGATTTGGGCAGGCAATGAGAGGTAAGAAACCAGAAGAATTTTTTGTGACTAAGTTACGAGCTAATGAGTTTCAGTTCTGCAGTAGCTGTGAAAGATTTCAGACTCAAATTTTTCTCAAACACAGTGCACCCCAAGATTTTGCTGCAACGTAAAAGACTAGTTCTCATTAGAAATATGTCTGTCTGCTTATCTCCACTCAGAACCAGTTGTCATGTAGTCAGTTTAATGCCAACGGTATTTCACCTTGACTGCTGCCAAACTACTGTGCAAAATATAAACACAGCAATATGGATCTTATATATTAACTTTGCTACTGAAATGTATTTAAGGTCAAATGAATAAGGAAAGTCACTAATCAAAAAGTTAAAAAGATCCCACTGTGTAAAACTCACTTTTTTCCAGGTATCCTTGCTGAAATATTCGATGCAGAAATTGTAAGATCAAGTTGCTTTCTACCACGAACAGCAAAACCTTTGTCTGCTCTCATTAGTCATTGTAGATGTCAATTCTTTGTTCTAACTAATTAACTTTACCCAACAATGACAGTGCAAAATCATCCAAAGATCTTTCATGAAAGAATAACTAAAACGAAATGTGTTATAAAGCCATCTGCTGTACTTTCTGACAGTAACATAA
This sequence comes from Schistocerca nitens, assembly GCF_023898315.1. NCBI lineage: Eukaryota > Metazoa > Arthropoda > Insecta > Orthoptera > Acrididae > Schistocerca > Schistocerca nitens. The sequence goes on from NC_064615.1 coordinate 797,383,444, forward strand.
TTCCTCCACTGTTCAACAACTGAGAAACTGTCTTTAGAGTACAAAAATAAGGCAGTCTTGGTGGAGACAACAACTGATACTCTTAACTTACAACTTCAGTTGGGTAGTAGCACAAGTGGACTCAACAACGTATTCTGCACTTAGGACTGAAATTATATTACACAGGGAAATTCATGGTAATGTCATACTTTAAGATTTCATGAACTATGAACAGTGTGCAAATGATGTAGCTCACATTCAAATACCTTGACAAAGTCTCAAACCTTCCTGATACTCGTGATATGTAGATGATACATTTGTAGGGTGGCCCCATTGAATAGAAACATTACCTGTGTTTCTCCAGCATCTGAACTCATTCCATTTGAATATACAGTTCACAATGTAAGTGGAAAAAGATAGCATTTTACGATACCTGGATGTCATGATCAGAAAATAAGCCAATGGAACACTGGGAAATAGTGTCTATTGCAAACCAACTCACACAGAGCTTTGGTTGCAGATCACAAGTTGTCATCACCCTGCAAAATGCAGTAGTATATTACGTTCTTTGATGCATTGAGCACACATGGTCTCAGATGTCGATAGTCTACCTGGTGAGCTACAACACTTAAGAATGGCATTCCAACAGAACAGCTATTCCGATAGATATGCCACACATTCTGTTCCAAGCAATTTCAAAGCAGGGATGTAAATTCAGATGCACAGGCACCCATTGCAATGCTGTTCTTATCCTACTTTGATGGCATGTCTTCAAGAATAGAAAGAATCCTCAAAAGGCATGACATCAAGTGTGTTTTTTGGCCACCAACAGAACTGAGGAATTTATTGTGCTCAGTCAAAGACAACTTTGGCCTTAGGAAATGTGGCATGTATATGATTCCATACTGATATGGAAAATCTTATATTGGGCAGACACTCCAAACTGTACAAGAACATTGCATCGAACATCAGCGGAGCTTTGCCTGGACCTGTGGATTCACACATTTTACGAAAATACTGAAATTTTATCCCCAGCAACATCTTTCTGGGATTTTGTTACTAAGAGAGTGCCATTCATATCTATATGGTGGACTATCTTATCAACAGGGATGCAGGTTTTGAATTAAGTGCTCCCTGGAATCCAGCACTGGCAGCCACTAAATCAAAACAAGGAAAACAAGAACTTCCAATTCATGAGTCAATGCAATGCACTGCTGAGATTTAGTTCAGCTTTTAACCACAGAAGCATCCAGCGGCACAGTCAGTATCCACAGCAAACATATAGAAGACCTTTCTGCAGCTCCCAGCAGGGGGCATTAAATTTCGATGCCACTGCGCGATATTATCAGTCACGTCTTGGAGTAGTGACAGCAGCAACTACCACCACCTGAAGATGACTAGCAGTTGCACCGATTAAATATTGTGGTATTTACACAAACCCAAGAAGAATAACTGCAAGCCTGTTTCCCACATGTGACCTGTTTAATGTTGACAGACAGGTGTATAAGGATCTGTCAAACATCTCTGTGCCAAATGGCTGGATACACATCCTGTTGACAAATGAAATATCGCAAATCATCATCATCATTTCAAGAAAGGAGCATAATCTGTAACATCGCAAAATACATTTTGTAGCTATCACTTTCTCGCAAAAAAGATTCAGGGAACTGTTGGTGATATGACAGAAAAAACATTCACTTCTGGGTAGTGTCTTTCATGAATTTTGCACTCCCCAAATACATTCATTGCATCTATTTCCGTGGAACATCACCCATTCACTAAAAGTGGCAAAAAGTTACCTTCTTTCACATTTAGATGCATCTCATTCATGAATCTCAATGAACAATGGTACTTTGGAACTTCATTAGCACTCTAGTGGTCACATCTGAAAGCTTCAAGATATCCAGTTTAAAGTCAATTTACACCTTAAAGTATAGTCACACGACATTGTGTCCACCTTTTAGAACCAACCTACATTTTATCGATGAAATTCTGTACAAGTATTACATTCAATATGAAGAGAAGTCTACTGCAGGGGGAAAAACTGATCACAGAACATTTTTCCTCAGTAACAGTAGTGTGTTCCAGGAAAAAATATTACCGACTGAAATTCCAAAGAACCTGCAATACCTTTTACATACATCAATATTATTAGTCTTTAAGGAAAGGCATATTGCACAGGCAGAAAGAACTGTGTCAAGAGTAAAATTGTATGACCATACCTGAAAACACCTTGTCCTTACTGCGGATTATCTGATTCTTGTTCCTGATATTAACACAAAGATGAACCATCGCGAGCATGGTTATGTTCATTATTATACTTTGAATAAGTAGTGGTAGTTCATATTGCTTTCCAAACCTGAAAGAGCAGTTGTCCAATCAGATTTTTCTCTACATTCTCACTAACTTTTTGTAATAAGCAATTTACATAAAATCCATGATATCTACAAAGTATAAAATACATTAATTACCCAGCACATAAAGTAACATACACTAGTATTTTAAAAAATGTAAACAATTACAGTGTAATACTGGATATATACAAAAACAAATTGCCTATACATTCTCAAAGGACTCCTTATAACATTTGCTGTAATCATTCCAGATAATCACAGTATTCACTGACCTAATAACTATTTACGGAGAAACAGTAATCACTGTCTATACAGTTCTTCCCATGTCACTACTGAATGAAACTAACATTTGTCACACAGCATCTGTCAGCAGTTCGAAATGGTTTGGTACATTGACACACATTGAAGCATGACATATCAGAAACAAATAAAATGCAGTAAGCAAGTAGTGTTTGGAGAATATCTAGATCTACAGCCATAATTGAGTTTATCTACATCTACAGCCATAATTTGCACACCAGACAGCTGCATGTATCTACATCTATACTCTGCAAACCATCATGAGGTGCACGGCAGAGGGTACGTCCCACTGTATCAAATATTAGGGTTTCTCCTTGTTCTATTCACATATGGAGCACAGGAAGCATGATTGTTTGAATGCCTCTGTGTATTCAGTAATTATTCTAATCTTATCCTCATGATCTCTATATGAGCAATACGTAGGGGGCTGTAGTACACCCCTAGAGTAATCGTTTAAAGCCGGTTCTTGAAACTTGTTAGTTGACCTTCTTGGGATAGTTTACGTCTGTCTTCAAAAGTCTGCCAGTTCAGCTCCTTCAGTACCTCTGTGACGCTCTTCCATGGATTAAATAAACCTGTGATCATTAATGCTGCTCTCCTCTGAATATGTTCAATATCCCCTGTTTGTCATATCTGGTACAGGTGGTGGTAAGGTTTTATGGGACCAAACTGCTGAAGTCATCAGTCCCTAAGCCTACACACTACTTAATCTAACTTAAACTAACTTCTGCTATGGATAACACACACACCCATGCCCGAGGGAGGACTTGAACTTGATGGGGGAAGCCGTACGGACCATGACAAAGCACCTCAGACCACGCGGCTCTCTGGTGCAGGTCCCACACACTTTAGCAATGTTCTAGAAATGGTCACACTAATTTGTAAGCAATCTTTATTTTAGACTGATTGCACTTCCTCACTATTCTAACAATAAAGTAGTCTACCACCTCCTTTATCCACGACTGAACCTATGTGATCATTCCATTTCATATCCCTACATTGTGTTACACCTAGGTATTTATATGAATTAGCCAATTCCAACAGTGAGTCGCTGATAATATAGCAATATTTTACTACGTTTTCTAATTTTGTGAAGTGAAAAATTTTACATTTCTGAACATTTACAGCAAGTTTCCAATCTCTGCAACACGCTGAAATCTAATCAGATCTGACTGAATATGCAGTTTTTTTCAGACAGTACTTCATTATAGAAAACTATCATCTGCAAAAAGCCTGACTTCACTATTAATATTGTCTGCAACATCATTAATATGCAACATGAACAAAAAACCGTCCCAACACTTCCCTGGGGCACACCCAAAGTTACTTCTACATCTGACGATGACTCTCCATCCAAGATAACATGCTGTGTCCTCCCTAACAAAAAGCCCTCAATCCAGTCACAAATTTCACTTGATACTCATATTATCGTACTTTTGTCAACAAGCATAGGAGCAGTAGTGAGTCAAACGCTCTTCCAGGGTGTATACAAGGACAAGGAAAAAAATTCCCCGGGTTTTTCACAGATTTCCCGTTTAAAAATATATTTTCTCCCAGATGAAAACACATTTTTTCCGTGTTATTAACTGACAGTATATTTTCCCTCAGAACTGTAAAACTTATCAATCCTCTGAATGGTTATGTTTTCATACACGGGCGTAGAATTTCCCGGCACTTTAGGAAACTAAACTCAGGGAAGAAAACTCCTTTTGGAAAAATTTTTGATGTGTAGCAACATACATGCTGTATATTTTTACATTACGAAAGTATAAATTCGAATTCCACCAAATACCGCATGTTACTTTCTGAACCATTGTAATCGAGATTGTGATGCGCTTTTGTAAGTCAGTCATAGCTCGTGTCACGCGATCCTACATGCCGATGACAGCGGATATTCAGGCGACACGACACGTGATGTAATCAGCTAATAGCATCATCACTGTTAAGTAGCGCAGATACACAAACAGGAAAAGTTAATGTTTTAAATTAATATACATAGTGTTGCTACAAGAAAATAAAAGCTTTCACATATAATACTGGTCTCTAAGGTTAATAAGCTGCAAGAGAAGCTAAGCTTTCACACACAATGTTGATATTTTTTGCGCGTGTTACACTTCAGGATATATCACACAAATGTGCCAGTAAAATTTTTAGCAGAGTCCAGTGACTTGTCCTCAAAGTTTTCCACAAATAAATTAGCTACCACACAGGAGAGAGAGAGCTTCCCAGAGCACTACATCCATTTGCTCATAATAATGACATGAATGTCTGATGATCTCAGCTCGAAATACTTCTAAATGGCTCATCAAACACTCTGATTTACGAAATTCATTGTACATTCTCGCACATAGTTCAACTTGCGTAAAAGGAAATTCACTTTGAAATTAACACTTTTCAAACCATCATTCGCAATATTTTCCCGTGACCTGTTAGAAACAGGTTTGTTTCAGTAGTCGTCAGTGTGTGCCAGATGACAGGCGCCACCGTCCTTTGGCAGCTGCTATGAAACAGGAAGCCCATATGTTCGGACGTGTAAAATATTAAAATATCTTACATTACGTCATAAAAGAAAAAAGGCATCAGAGGATACTCCAAGAAAATCGGAATTTTGTGAACCATACTAAAATAGCACATTTAAAGTTCATACTTAATAAGCACATTCGTACGTCCAGATTCCCAATGAAGTAGGCCTTGACCTGATATTAAGCTTTTAAGTGTGGGTTTCGGAATGTAAATTTTCTTGGAGTACCAGTACTGTATTAACTCATTTTTGATTCTTTATTATGGCATAACGCCATACATGGTAGATGATGGAAATGCGCACTTAAAATGCAGTGAGCAGTTGAAATTAACCAATAGTGTGGAACTAAGCACTTTGTTTCAAACACATTGACTGCCTCAGTGTAAAAGATTAATAAAAACCAAATTTCTTTAATAAACCGACAAAAATAACTTCATTGTTCTACAAGGCGATTAATGCATGGTTGTCAGAAAAATGGAAATAAACTAAAACCTGAAACTAATAACCTATATTAGCCTTCCGTAATTATGTGAATGTATTTTAATTCATTTGATAGCTCCCAGACCCGTAAATCCATTTTGTTTTCATTTAATGTGAGAGCAGTAAACGAAGAGGAAACAGCAAAATCATTAAATGTAAACACAGGTCACGTGGAGACTACACACTTCCCCACTACAACTCAGACTGCTCTGCGCATCAGCCTCAATACTAAGATAGTGTGCTGGATGCTAGGCGCTTTGTGAAACAAGGTTTTTTTTCTCCTCAAGAATATGAATTTGGCACCCCCCCCCCCCCAATCGATCTGGGTTCATTGCACATGCATGAATCTGGCAAGCTTGGGCGCGGTAGCAAAATTTTTCCCGGTTGCATCTAGCTGCTTGCTGTGACTGCTTACACAGCCAACAGCCACATTTATGTAGCCAGAAACGGGAGAAGGTACCACTCATAAGCCACTCAACTGCGCTTGCACAGAGCCCGCTTGTATCTGCTAAAATGAATCCAAACAGTTGTGACCTCACACTCATTGGAGGCAATTTGTTGTTATGAAGCATTGCATAGTCTTCCAAATACCTTTGACACATTTTGCTGATGGCAAACACTTGTATGAGCACTGCGTTTTGTTCTTGTATGTCGCGCATTTCCTTTTAAATTGAAGTTTCATTTTCGTTTCTCTCTCTCTCTCTCTCTCATTCATGTTTTATTGCTGCAGTATTATTCTGCAATAGCGGGATACAGTAATATCCTTTGTTAGAGTATGAATTCTTACCAGTCAAAATTACAAAAATTTAACTTAAAACTGAAACAACAAAAAATTCCCAGAATTCTAAAAAATTCCCAGGTTTTTTCCCGGATTGTATACACCCTGTCTTCCGAAATCAAGAAACACTGCATCTACCTGATTGCCTGGATCCAAAGCTTTCAGTATATCATGTGACAAGAGAGCGAGCTGGTGGTTTCCCATGATCGATGTTTTCGATATCCGTGCTGGTTGGCACTGAGAAGGTCATTCTGTTCAAGATACCTCATATGTTAGAACTCAGAATATGTTCTACAACAAATTGATGTCAAGGATATTGGACGGTAGTTTTGTGGGTTACTTCCACTACCCTTCTTATAGACAGATGTGACCCTTGCCTTTTTCCAAGAACTGGGCACCATTTTTTTTGTTTACAATTACAATTAGAAGAGGGGCTAACTCTGCTACAAATTTAGTATAGAATCTGACAGGGATTTCATCAGGGCCTTGAGATTGGTTCAATTTTAATGATTTCAGCTGTTTCAAGAACACCTCTGATACTAATATTTATTTCATTCATCTTTTCAAAGGTACGAGGATTAAATTGGGACAATTCTACTGGGATTTCCTTTGTAGCGTGACATTTGAAAATGGCGTTAAATATTTCACTTTTCGCTTTGCTACCCTCAATTAAGTTCCTGTCTCATTCGGTAGGGACTGAACACTAACTTTGGTGCCACAAACAGCCTTTACATACAATATACACTCCTGGAAATTGAAATAAGAACACCGTGAATTCATTGTCCCAGGAAGGGGAAACTTTATTGACACATTCCTGGGGTCAGATACATCACATGATCACACTGACAGAACCACAGGCACATAGACACAGAGCATGCACAATGTCGGCACTAGTACAGTGTATATCCACCTTTCGCAGCAATGCAGGCTGCTATTCTCCCATGGAGACGATCGTAGAGATGCTGGATGTAGTCCTGTGGAACGGCTTGCCATGCCATTTCCACCTGGCGCCTCAGTTGGACCAGCGTTCGTGCTGGACGTGCAGACCGCGTGAGACGACGCTTCATCCAGTCCCAAACATGCTCAATGGGGGACAGATCCGGAGATCTTGCTGGCCAGGGTAGTTGACTTACACCTTCTAGAGCACGTTGGGTGGCACGGGATACATGCGGACGTGCATTGTCCTGTTGGAACAGCAAGTTCCCTTGCCGGTCTAGGAATGGTAGAACGATGGGTTCGATGACGGTTTGGATGTACCGTGCACTATTCAGTGTCCCCTCGACGATCACCAGTGGTGTACGGCCAGTGTAGGAGATCGCTCCCCACACCATGATGCCGGGTGTTGGCCCTGTGTGCCTCGGTCGTATGCAGTCCTGATTGTGGCGCTCACCTGCACAGCGCCAAACACGCATACGACCATCATTGGCACCAAGGCAGAAGCGACTCTCATCGCTGAAGACGACACGTCTCCATTCGTCCCTCCATTCACGCCTGTCGCGACACCACTGGAGGCGGGCTGCACGATGTTGGGGCGTGAGCGGAAGACGGCCTAACGGTGTGCGGGACCGTAGCCCAGCTTCATGGAGACGGTTGCGAATGGTCCTCGCCGATACCCCAGGAGCAACAGTGTCCCTAATTTGCTGGGAAGTGGCGGTGCGGTCCCCTACGGCACTGCGTAGGATCCTACAGTCTTGGCGTGCATCCGTGCGTCGCTGCGGTCCGGTGCCGGTCGACGGGCACATGCACCTTCCGCCGACCACTGGCGACAACATCGATGTACTGTGGAGACCTCACGCCCCACGTGTTGAGCAATTCGGCGGTACGTCCACCCGGCCACCCGCATGCCCACTATACGCCCTCGCTCAAAGTCCGTCAACTGCACATACGGTTCACGTCCACGCTGTCGCGGCATGCTACCAGTGTTAAAGACTGCGATGGAGCTCCGTATGCCACAGCAAACTGGCTGACACTGACGGCGGCGGTGCACAAATGCTGCGCAGCTAGCGCCATTCGACGGCCAACATCGCGGTTCCTGGTGTGTCCGCTGTGCCGTGCGTGTGATCATTGCTTGTACAGCCCTCTCGCAGTGTCCGGAGCAAGTATGGTGGGTCTGACACACCGGTGTCAATGTGTTCTTTTTTCCATTTCCAGGAGTGTATGATTAAAAGTATTCGGACACCTGGCTGAAAATGACTTATGCGTCTGTGGCGCCCTCCATAGGTAATGCTGGAATTCAATACGGTGTTGGCCTACGCTTAACCTTGATGACAGCTTCCACTTTCGCAGGCATACGTTCAATCAGATGCTGAAGGTCTCTTGGGGAATGGCAGCCCATTTTTCACAGAGTGCTGCACTGAGGAGAGGTATCGATGTTGGTTGGTGAGGCCTGGCACGGAGTTGGCGTTCCAAATCATCATAAAGGTGTTGTATAGGATTCAGGTCAGGAATCTGTGCAGGCCAGTCCATTACAGGGAGATTGTTGTCATGTAACCAGTCCGCCACAGGCCGTGCATTAAGAACAGGTGCTTGATTGGGTGGAAAGATGCAATCGCCATCTCCAAATTGCTCTCCAAAAGTGGGAAGCAAGAAGGTTCTTAAAACATCAATGTAGGCCTGTGTTGTGATAGTGCCAAGCTAAACAACAAGGAGTGCATGCACCCTCCATGAGAAACAGACCACACCATAACACCACCACCTCTGAATTTTACTGCTGGCACTACATACGCTGGCAGATGATGTTCACAGGGCATTCGCCATACCCACACCCTGCCATCAGATCACCACATTGTGTACCATGATTCATCACTCCGCACAACAATTTTCCACTGTGCAATCATCCAATGTTTACGCTCCTTACAGCAAGCGAGGCATCGTTTGGCATTTACCAGTGTGATGTGTGGCTTACGAGCAGCCACTCAAATATAAAATCCAAGTTTTCTCACCTCCCTCCTGTCATAGTACTTGCAGTGGATCCTGATGCAGTTTGGAATTCCTGTGTGATGGTCTAGATAGATGTCTGCCTATTACGCATTACGACCCTCTTCAACTGTCAGCAGTCTCTGTCAAGTCAACAGACGAGGTCAGCCTGTATGCTTTTGTGCTTTGTGTGTCCCTTCACATTTCCACTTCACTATCACATTGGACACAGTGGACCTAGGAATGTTTACGAGTGTGGAAATCTTGCATACAGATGTATGACAAGTGACACCCAATCACCTGATCACGTCCGAAGTCTCTGAGTTCCGCAGAGTACCCCATTCTACTCTCTCACAATGTCTAATGACTACTGAGATCACCGATATGAAGTACCTGGCAGTAGGTGGCAGCACAACGCACCTAATATGAAAAACGTATGTTTTTGGGGGTGTCCGGATTCTTTTGATCACATAGTGTATGACCAAATTTCTTTGGATTTTGCGGAATGTCATTTGATAATAGTCTGCTACGGTAGTCACAGAAGCTATCAGACAATGCTCTCCTGACAGTCAAGCAATAATGTGTATTAGGGATTCAAATGGTGCAAATGGCTCTGAGCACTATGGGACTTAACATCTGAGGTCATCAGTCCCCTAGAACTTAGAACCACTTAAACCTAACTAATCTAAGGACACAACACACATCCATGCCCGAGGCAGGATTCAAACCTGCAACCGTAGCAGTCGCATGGTTCCAGACTGAAGCGCCTAGAATCGCTCAGCCACTTCTATTAGGGTTTCTTCCTGTTTCATTCACAAAAGGGGTGCACGCAGAATGACTGCTTAAATGCATCTGCACACATGTTAATTAGTCTAATCTCATCAGTGTGCCCCAAGAGGGAACATAGCTGGCAGTAGTATATATGTAGATTCCTCGTTGAATACAGTTTCTGTAAACTTCTAAGTAGGCTTTTGCAGGATTGTCATCTACCTTCAATTATCTACAAATTCAGATTTTTCAGCCCTTCAAAAACTCTCCTGTCAGTCAAGGAACCTGTCACTATTTGTGCTGCCCCTCTCTGTATATGTTTGTTATCCCAATGTAGTGTGGCATACTTTTGGTCACACCATTTCCTTAGTCACATTAGTGATGGAAGGTAAACATTGAGTTAAGAAATTAGTCTGTTCGACCCATTTGGTACAGGTCCCACATCATCACCAATTTTCTCACAAGGCTCATTCTAGTATTTCATAGGCAATCTCGTCTGAAAGTTGATTCCATTTTCCCAGTATCCCATCAATGAACTAAGGTCTGCCCCCCGCTTTACCTATGACAGCCTACATGATCATTCTATTAAACATCAACAAAACATTTGCATATTTGTAAGAGTTGTCCAATTGTAATTCATTGATTTTCAGTCATTGGATGCAATGCTTTTGCATTTTGTGCACAGCCTGTTTTACATTTCTGATCATTTAAAGCAAATTGCTGGGACCCGCAATACTTTGAAATGTTGTCAAGGTCTGACAACATACAGTTATTTTCAGATAGCACTTCATTATAAATATATGCATCTTCTGCAAAATATCTAAGGTTAGTATTAATATTGCCTGCAGATCATTAATATACAAGAACATGAATGGTACCTACAACATACATGAAGTTCTATGACTCTCCATACAACATAATATGTTGAATCCTCCCTTTGAAATCTCAATCTGACCATAAATTTCCATTTGATACCCCCATACACAAGTACACTGGATAACAAGTGTGGGTGCGTTATTGAAACAAAAGCTTTTAAGAAGTCAAGAAATACTGCATCTACCTGACTGCCTCGATGCCCTGCTTACAGGAAATCTGAGCAATGCACGATTTGGGTTTCACACAACTGATGTCTTTGGAATATCTGGTAGTTTGCATGGAGATGATCATCTTTTGAGATACATATTTATATCGGAACTCACAATATTTTCTAAGATTATGCAACAGATACTGAACAATAGTGCAGGGTCACTTCTGCTATCCTCCTTGTGACCTGTTGCTTTCTTCCAACTGCTGTGCACATCGTTTTCTACAGTACATTACGATTAAAAGAGGGGCTAAATCAGCTGCAAAATTTTATATAGAACCTGATAGGGTTCCATCAGGCTTTGGAACTTTTATCAATAAAATTTATTTCTCAATGCCACCGATACTAATCGCTCATCCTTGAGGTGGTGTGAGAATTAAACTGAAGCTATACTCCAGCTTCTTGCTTTGCAAAGGAATAATTGGAAAGTAAGTTCATTTCTGGTCCTGATTTCCTACCCTCAAATTTGGATGCTTTGGCATCATATGGCGTTATCTTTAGTGTCACTGACAATGCACACATATAACCAGGATTTCAGTACGTTTCCTGAGAGCTCTTTAAATCAGATTTTGCTAAACACTGCAATAAAAATAAGAAACAGAAGTTTTTGTATCTCTCTATAATAATCCAACAATAATTTCTATCAGTTACAAATCATTTTATTTTCTCCAGAATTTAATTCTATTTGAAGTCCTCTAATGCACTGAGTCATAACCTAGACCTAATTTTCCTCCCATAGGGAGATGCAATACCCAACATTCTAATGAAGTTTACAGGTACAGAAAAGTTATTCATGCAATGTCTCTTGCTTATCTACCTGAAGCTACTTTTATGAAACAATACAACAACCAATTGGGAACAAAATGGATTACAAATCATTCACAGGTATGTATCTTATGTACAGTAATAAATGGCAGGTTGTCTTAAAAAAGTTCATTACTTACCAGAAAAATATCCTCAGTGTATTAGCAATTAGCAATGTGAGACATACAAATAACGAAAACCCTTCTGTATCTTCTGTTCGTTTTATTTCCTTGTACTGTGGAATATATGGCACTATGCCACCAAACACTATTGCTCCTATAGCAATCCATTTAACTACATTTGACAGAGAGAGAGATAATTCATCAACAACCGTATCCATAGCTTTTTTCCTTTTTTTGCTCCTCCTCTTTTTTAAAAAATCTCAAGGCATATTGGAAATATGATTCTAGAAAAGAAAAAAAATTAAATTGTAAGTTACAAAAATTACAATAAAAAACACTGCAGTGATTGGAACATCAACAAAATTACATGTTTCTCACATTGATAGCTCTATGGTAATGTGAATAAAAAATTAGTAATGTCACATAACGCTCAAGAAGAGATGTGCTAGACAATATTCTTCAGTTATCAGTTATATGTATTATACAAATACAATCACAAACAAAAGAAGTCAAAAATAACAATAGCTTTATAAAGAGTTTAAAGGACTGCAGTCATCAAACAGTGTTAAGTAAACACGCAAAGAAAACCGAGAGATAGTGACTAATTTGTTCTGTCAAAAGAGGCTTGAGCACAATGGTCAGATTATGCAGACATCAGTCAGAATCAAACACCACAGTTCCCACCCTGAAAACCAAGATAGGTCCTATGTTCTCACACTGTGACTTCCCTGTCATCCAATTCTGATCAGTCTTCCTTGAGAAGGGGCTGTGGATGACTTGCGTGTCTAATACCTGAAGAGTCCCATTTTCTCTAAAAAAAGTTTCCCTTCTCTTTTGCCAGGGATGGATGTAGACGGGCCTAATGCCAGTGAATCTGCTTCCAAAAGCATCTAGGCCTATTCTCTTCTAGTACTTTATTTGGGAAATACGGAAGCGTCCGATCCCGCCCATGTGCTTTGACCCATGACGTCACAAATATGGCGGAAACAAAAACAAACACACACACTTTCCACAAGAAGCCTAATGACACTTACGGGACAAGCGCTGGAAATGGGGTGTTTTGGGTGGGGGGGCAAACTAAATATAAACAAATTTAGACGCCTTGCGTAGCTACAACGTGTAAGTGGAGACAGCCATGCATGAATACCCACCCACCTCCCCAGGGGTTGTAACCCCTGCAACCCATAGAAGATAAAGATGCTTCAGTAGCTGATTAGTGTTTTTTGTCTTTTAAAAAAAAATCTCACTGGATAGAACGAACAGATCAGAAAGATAAATATAATAAACTAAAACAGAAAATGGAGGAAACAGATAATTAAAATAAGTAATAAGTGTTTTTAAATTAAAAAAAAAAAAAATCTCACGAGATAGAACGAACAGATCAGAAAAGTAGAGAAAATAAGATAAAACAGAACTACAGACAGCCACACTCAAACCAAACTCCGCGCCGTCATGACGTCACACACGACAACACCCTTACGTCACGGGTCAAAGCCGACGCGTGGGATCGGACGCTTCTGTCGACCCTTTATTTGCTCATAAAAGATAAAATGGAATATTCTGCCAGTAATGCATTAAACACATAAGCCTATTTTCATTTAAGTTAAATACACTTTAACACATTCTGTGCTAGGACTGGGCAACCCTTTCTGCAGATTTTGGTAACAAAAGGCTGATGCAATCTTTGAACAGGGGAAATATCTCAAAGCTTTATCATAATAACCATTCCAAAACTAGCAATGCAAACTTACACCTAAAAATTAAAAAGCTGTCATCACCTTGTTCGGAACAGATGTTTAATACTCAAACGAAAAGTATCTGTATCATAAACCACTTTATGATGTGTGTGGCACACAGGACTCTGTGTACCACTGTCACCAACCTCCTTTCCTGTTTACACTGCAAATGGTCAGTGGGCTATTAGCTGACTCTTCTAGGAATCTCTGAGACTCTTTCAAGTTTTCTACATAAGCCTATGACATAATGTACTGGTCTTCTTTCGATCTTCACTATTTCACTGATCAGCCCCTTGTGGTGCGAATTCCAGACTGCAAAGCTATGTTCAAGTATTCGTCCATAAGGGTACTGTAAGCTACCTCCTTTGTGGGTGGACTAAATTTTGTGAGGATTATTCCAATGTCTCATAGCCTTACTTGCAAGTAGTTTTGTATATTTGTTACACATTAATGCAGATTCCCAGAAATTCAATTATTGTGACTGCTTCCAGTGATTGTTCTGCAATCATGTAATCACATAGTAATAAGTATTTCCGCCTATTTATGCACAACACATTACAACTGCCTACAATGAGTGTCAACTGTCAATCAAAGCATGTGGTATCAACCCTCTGCAGGTCATCTTGTATTTCACTAAAAATTCTAGCACTGTGACTGCTCTGTATGTACAAGTATCATCAATGAAAAGCCTCATGGAACTTCTGATGTTATCTATCAGTTCATTTATATATACTGTGAAAAGTGAAAGCCCTGTAACACTCCCTTGGGGTACATAAAAGTTACTTTTACATCTGAATATCTCCATTTATTGACAATGACAGGGTTTGTTCTGTTTGTCAGGAACTTTTCAGTCCAATTGCAAAGCTGGTCTGATCTCTGTACCCTCATATTTTGTTCATCAAGCAATGAAGTGGAACTGTATCACTGCCGACTGGAAGTCAAGAAACATGACATCAATCTAGAAACTGGTGTTTACTGCCATCCGAGGAGAGAGAGAGAGAGAGAGAGCGCGCAATCGACGGTGAAGAGAACCCGATACCATTACCTGTGTTCCAGTCCAGGTGTTCCCTCAGACACCCTGTAGTATTGGAGGAGGGGGGCAGGGGGGGGAGTAGGGGGAGATTCGTACTGTTGCTCATAATGGATGCATCAACTCCAAATTGCTTATTGTAGTAATTCCAACGTAAAATAACAAAAAAACTCCTGATTAAAATTGTGCTTTAAACAATGTGTTCTCCCCTCCACCAGTCATCAAAGTAATCTAATAATTCCAATTACATCCTAATCGGATTTCACATGCAAGTTATCAGTAATGACTCACTTAGCCTACTACTGATTGGGAGAGGTGAGGAGGATCCTTCACCCACTACCAGTTCAACAAAACATTCAATAGTTACACCCCCCCCCCCCCCCAAAGTCCATCTAACCGCTCCTCGATTGTTTTTCGACAGGTTCCTGTATGCTGTTTGTATATTTCGAAAAGTTTCTGCATCCATCAGCTGAATATAATTATACACCATAGACTGTTGCAACCTGTTCAACATTACCCAATCGCTTTCCTTATTAATCACACATTGCGTTCTTCATGGTTATCTCTATCGCCTATTATAAGAAAATCACATGAGATACCTTGCTCAACTCGTGGCTTATTTTAAAAACACCACAGTACAATTACGAAGGCGCAATGATTTTTTTTAACTCTAATGAAATCTCACAAGTCATTCGCTAACATACTTACGTAAAGTTACGAGTAGGTTATAAACACCGCCAAAGTTGAAAAGATGGGCAATAATTGTATTTCTTGTGGCTATTCCGATACAACCACGATTTAAAAATTCAAATCCACCATAACGTCATACGATTTAAAATTAAATTTTACAAAAAGTGATGGGAACTTCTGAGGTACGTGCAAGTAAATGTGGTAAAATAATAAATTCTACATGGGAGTACTACAGCCTAGGCATGGACTGAAGCAGAGCACTTATAAAATGTATTCCTGCTTCCGCGCATCTCGGCAAGTCAAACCTACCTCAAAATACCGCTACGTGTCTCACATCCTTACTACTTGTTTACACAACTGATAATAAAACATCTCACTTGCACTTTGTTATCTATAACCATTTCCGCTAAAAGTCATTTCTTCGTAGATTACGATTGCTCTTGCCAAACACTCTCGTTTCAAAGAAGCTCCACTTAGAAAGTTGCAATCATCTTCCTGTTTTCCGAGGAGGCTAGAACCACAGTCTAATATAGACTGTGCTAGAACCTCCATGGTGGATTGAGGCATCCTTGGTGCATTAAAGTGTTTTGTCTTTTTCTTTTTCAGGAATTCTCGTGTTCTCTTGTTGGTCCTGAATTATCCCATCTCACTTCGTTACGTAACGCTTTAGCAAAAGTATCGTAGTAGAAAATACTCGTAATTAAAATGCAGTTTACGGCCAGAATACATCTGTTTGGTTAGTGTATCATGTTGGACTTTTTATTTAGTAGATTCAGAAGAGAATTAATATTATTCTGTTTTTTTTCCTTCTTTTTCTTAGTTGACCGTTGCCTTGAATGCTCCTATACAAAGCATCATCTCTTGACTGATTCATTGTTGTTGGAAGGAAATGTAATATAACTAGAAATTTTATGTGGCAATTCAAGTCAATACACACTGACCGGCCCGTCAAGTCAGGGCACGTCACGGCATGGTCAAAGTTTCTCTGGTGGAAAGCTTTGACGGCTGACGACATCCGTCCGTTGCTGATCACGTGACTCACTAGCTCATTTCCTCGCAATACATGGCCATCGAAGATCTCTATATTTCGTTCCATCGTGGTGTTGGTAGTTGATATCAGTTATTTGTCGCTCATTATCAGCTATAAATTGTTTAGTTTCGCTATTTCTTTCGTTAAAATTTATAATAAATGACGAAAGATTACCTGAAGCTGTGAGACAGTAGTCTGAATTGTACAACATAAGCGTACTAAATTATTTGTTCCTTACTACAAATATGGAGTGATTTTTATAGATAATGGAACAGTATTTAACATTTTACAATGAAATGGATTGAAACATGGGTGCAACTTGAAGTGATAAAAATATTGTGGTTAGAATCAGACTGATTAGTAGGTAGAATTTATTTGTATGTTGTCAAGCATTTATAGTGTTACATGAAGAAACGCACTGAAACCTTTAGACTCTGCAAGTTGTCTGTTTTAAAGTGTATTTGTGGCAGGCGCATTTATTGTTAAGTAGCTCTCTGAATTGTGTGTGAAACAGGTCTGCAAGCATCAGTGGTGAGACACTGAAGTGAAAAAAAATATTGTGGTTAGAATCAGACTGATTAGTTGGTAGAATTTATTTGTATGTTGTCAAGCATTTATAGTGTTACATAAAGAAACGCACTGAAACCTTTAGACTCTGCAATTTGTTTGTTTTAAAGTGTATTTGTGGCTGGCGCATTTATAGGTCAGTAGCTCTCTGAATTGTGTGTGAAACAGGTCTGCAAGCATCAGTGGTCAATACTTACGTGGTTTCATTAGCTAACCCCAATACAAATAAGGCAATTTAACTATCAAAACCAAATAAAACATTTAAAGGAAATCTATCTTGAAGGGAAAGGTATTGAGGGAGATCTATTTCACAAAAATTTGCACTGAACTAAAACTAAAGATAACCTTAAAACAAACCAAATTTTCACAGTATGTAATGGTAGCCACTAGCACTGAGTTTCTTACAGTAATTCTGGCCGCATAACTAAAAAAACGTTGCTTTGTCTTTCCAAAATATAAAATGCAGATTTCTCTTCCTCAAGCACCTTGTACAGTGTGTGACATTCTCCTTCTGTACCATGTAATGACATTTTTGCAGGCCCACACACTTTCTTTTTACTGTTTTGCACTTCTGTCTTCCTTCTGTAATGTAAAAGCTATCCCTGCAAGCTGCAAACAATTTGAGTCCAACAAACATCATTTTCATACAAATGTATACTCCAACCTAAGCTACCACAGTGCATATGTGCACTTCATGTGTAAAAACAATTCCGTAAAAAAGAACAATTGAGGATAGCAATGCTAACTGAGATCACATGGTTCGAATTGACTTGATATGCCGTGACAAGACAGACAGTGTGAATACACCATGATGTGACGTGACGTGATGGTGCCATGACAGACAGTGTGAATTAGCCTTTATGTGGACTCTTTTCTTATATATTCTCCATATGATGATGATGAAATCCCATACTCCTTGACAGAGAATAGGGGAACGATACGGGAGACCCGTACCACCATACTAGGCAAGGTCCTAGTGGAGGTGGTTTACCATTGTCTTCCTCCAACCATAATGGGGATGAATGATGATGATGAAGACTACACAACAATGCCCAGTCATCTCGAGGCAGATGAAAATCCCTGACCCTGCTGGGAATTGAACGCAGGACCCCGTGCTTCGGAAGTGAGAACGCAACCGCGAGACCTCGAGCTGCGCACATTCTCCATATATAATCCATAAATAGGTACAGTATCGTTCAGATAACATTAACTACAATCATAGTACCACCAAAATCATGATATTATCTAAAGGTCAATTCACACGACCTGTCACTTCAAGTCCCATCACACCAAAACATTCTGCAATGCATTTCACATGGCAGCATCCAAACTGGCCATCCCATCCCGTAACATCACATCACAGCACTGTCAAGGTTTCTTGGGAAGAAGGTTTTCATGGCTGATGTCATCTATCCATTGTTGATCATGTGACACCCAAGCTCATTTCCTCCCAATACACAGCCATACAGGTTTCGATTCACATACTTTTTGTGGTAGACATCAGTTGCTCACTATTTTTTATTTCTTTTGCTAGAATTTATAATTTTATAATAAATGATTAAAGATTAATTGAAGCAGTGAGGCAGCAGTCTGAATTCTATGACATATGTGCACTAAATTATTGGTCATCTACTACATTTACAAAGTAGATTTTTATACGTAGTAATGAAAGGGAATGCTACATGGCTGCTACTTGTAGTGAACAAAGTTCTGTGGCTAGAATCGGATTGATTAGATCATAGAATTTATTTGCATGTTGTCAGACACTTTTATACAATATGTCACAAATTTCAGTCATATTTATCATGAGTTTGTTGGTGGCAATTTGAAGTTCGATGATTTTAAAGAAATGTATAGTAAATGTTGGAATGATGAGTTTGGACTTTGTATGATAGACATGACAAGAAAAGCGAACGAAGGAAAATATAGAGCCAAAGTAAAAGATTTCTTTACAACATAACGGTAACGAATCGTTCCTCTTGAACAATAAACATAAACACTTAACACATTCAAGATAAACATAAAGCATTCAACATAAACATAAAACAGTCAACATAAACATACAACGTCTAACACAAACATAAAACGTTCAACACAAACATTAAAAAACGTTTAATTAATGTTTTTTTCATCTCTAATAAATGTTTGCAAAATGTGATCCACAAGTTGTTAAAAAGCTAGGCGAAAGAGAAGAGCAAAAGAACAATACAAAGAAGAATTTAAAAAATGGAAGGAACAATCAGAAGCAGAATATGAAAAATTTGAAAAAGAATATCAACCCAGTATCAATGCAATTGAAAAAGTTAGACAAGGTATCAAAGGATTAGGTGGTAATGTTTTGAAAGCTATTGAAGAAAATAGAGAAGTTGAAAAGCAAATGAATCCTTATTCCCATGATCAGTTACAAGAATTAAATGATATACTACCAATTAAATAATATGAAAGTCCATGGTGTGACCACCCTTGAAGTGGATCAGAAATACAAGATTTATTAACGAAATATGAAGAACAGAGAAAAAAGGATGAAAATGTTAAAAAATAAATGTAAGTGAAGAAATGTTAGGACATATTAATTTCAGTGAAGATACTACTTTTGAATTAAGACATGTTGGTTCATTTAAATTCTTTGGTAAATTACCAGTAAATTTCGATGGAGATAAATTAACTATTCATGAAAGGACATATGAAGGTGCAGATGGATTAATAAATCTTTGAACTAAAAAACTGATAACTATGGAAGACATGAATAAACTATTTACAGGTACTGACTTATCAAGTTATGCATATATATTATACCATTCAGGAGCATTATATTCTGATAATAATCCAAATAAAACAAAATCGAGTAAAGGAAACAAGTAGACATACAAATATTTGATAAAGAAAATTGTTGATGTCTTTTTACAGCATTGAGACAAATAACTTAGGTGATTCGTTGCGAAGTGACGGAGAAAACGTTTGTGAAGGCTTAGTAAAATGGTATTCAGAAAAACCAATCGAATATGTCTGAATGAATGATGTTCATCAATTAATTGTTAGATTAGCTGTAATACATGTGGAAGAATTACCTGGAAATAAAAATAATCACAATGAAAAAGTGGGAATAATACAAATGTTGACAAATAAATTTAACGATTTCGTCGTCAAAAATCCAAAAGGTATTCAATATTTGAATAAATTTTCGAATTATCTTCGTCATACATTTTGGGAAAGTGAAAAACATGGTAAAGGATTAGTCAATCGGGATTTCAATATTGTACCAATGCCAGAAATGCACCTACTAAGATATTCGTACTGCAGGCCTTTTACTAAACTAGAAGAAAGAGTAGCACATGGTGAATAAATAAATTAGATGAAGCTTGCAAACGACATGACATTGCCTATCGTGATAATAAAGATTTAGAAAAACAACATGAAGCTGATAAAAAAATTAGCCGTAAAAGAAAGAATTAAAGGAAGCGATGCTTCATTAGGAGAAAAATTAGCAGCAACTGCAGTTTGAGGAGTGGGATTAGGCATGGATGACAATAGTTGGAGAGTGTAAAAAATATTAATACCTATAAATTTTTTAATCTATATAAATGAATAACTTATCAATCGATTATACTTTGCTACCAAGTGGCAAGACTAATCCAAAATCAATTACATTTAAACCAAATAATGATCCATTAAATAGTATTGAACGGTTTTTATCTGATGCTCAGAAAAGAAAGAAAGAGAAAAAACTGGTGGTAATTTACTCATTGTTCTAGGTATTCCTGTTGTGAAAAAGATTATTTAATATTTAACAAAAATGATAGGAGGAAAAGGACTGACAAAACATGAAGGTGGGTATCTTCCATTACTACTAGCTGCATTAATATATCTAGCAACTATTGGTTCACTTGTTGGTGGATCTGCAGCAATTACAAATGCAGTAATAAACAAGAAAAAAAGCTGATGCACAATTGGAAGCACACAGTAGACATAATCAATGGAAAAGAAAGGTGCAGGATCTAGAAAAAATTTCAAAAAGCAATCGATTTCTATTCTACTGCATTATGTCATTTCACTTTTGAAATTTTAGTTAAACAATAAAAATTAAATATTTTCTTGGCGTTTTTATGATTGATGAATTACCAAGTCATCCTAGAGAATACGAATCTGGTATAGTTAATTGAGATACATCCGATTATCTTGGTTCTGACTGGATTTGTTATTATAAGAATAAAGATATAAAATTTGTTTTTGATTCGTTTTGTGATAATATACCAGTTAAACTAGTCAACTCTCAGGAAAAAATGATTTATACTACAATGCTGCGACAATACAAAATTTTAATGAACTAATTTGTGGTCACATGTCTACTTGCGTAAAAATTGCTCTCAGATAACTACGAGTTTAATGATACTTTGACTTTAATAAATGGACATTTTTTTAAAGAAACTCGTTAAGGATTTTCAGTCATCAGAGCGTTAACCCTTTGTTTCCTGACATAAGATAAAATTTACTTTTTAACATTTTCTTTGCAGAATTTATGCTATTGTGGCCTCAAATGATGGTAGGATTTTTTGTAAAATTTTATTTTATTTTTCACAACTTTTTTCTCTGCTGGTACTCAGAAGTACCATCAGACTCCATGGACAGAATCACAACATGCGCAGAAAAATGCTCCAATTTTTATAACTTGTACTTTATGCCACATAAATATTAAATATTTTTACATTAGAAAATTAATTAACAGAAATATGATATTTCTGAATTTTTTTTTAAATTTCGCATAAATTTATTCTAGAGCAACTTCACAATACATAGTAACTTAGCTATACATTTTTGACAGTATATACATATCACATATTTAGTGATACCTCATGAAATTGTAGGAAACAGTTATTTTTCTCACTGCAGCACAAATACACTTTACATTTACTACACTGAAAATGTGGTCTCGACTGAATTTTATTTTTCGCACACATTTCGCATTGTCCTCTTTTACAACTGAACACTACAAAATGGTTCCCTCGGTTGCCAAGACGTACATCCTTCGGAACAGAAAAGCTATCCTTCCTTCTCTTTGGGAGAGTTATTTCATCTTTACCAGAGTTTCTCTTTTTGAGATTTGGCACTTGCTGTTCATTCATTAGCCCTAGTGCTACAGCACGCCTGAATTCCAGCAGTGGCAGCGCCCCATGTAGATCACTGAAAATGACGTAAGCATTGACAAAAGCAATTTCTATTGCTCCCCAGAAGAGACAGTGCCACCATTTCTTTGATCGCTTGTCAAGACCATAAGTTGAACATAATCTGTCTGCATGATCCACACCACCCATGTTTTTATTGTAATCACGTAAAATAATTGGACATGGTATAGTCATACTAGTTCCATCTTTCTGTTTTCTTGTCACTACCCTCTGTTCAGTGCCATGGAAGTTTGACGCAAAATACACTACTTTATTTTCCTTCCATTGAAATACTGTTAGGTCTAAAGATGACTCTCAGTGATTTGATTTAGACATTTTTCTTTAGGTAAATTCCCTGGCAAACCTTTCCTGTTTGTTCTAATTGTTCCACAGGCAAATGTATTTACGGATTTCTGGGTAAGAAAAAGTGGACAGAACAACTAGTGAGAGGTAACGCATTGTTGCTACAATAAAGTGTTCGCACAACCTGACGGTACTAATAAGTCAGCTTTATATTTTCCACTTTATCTCATTCACTTGTAACGTAATGCTTCAAACTATTATAAAAAAAAAACAAAGAAGGTAAGTACGTACAATGGCAACACCATGGAAACAAGCACATACAATCTTCTGTTTTCACAGCAGCGCGCGAAAAACAATTTCAAGCTCTGACCGCCAGAGAGGTCTATGTAATGCACAATAACATCTATGAAACAGTAGAGCAGAGTTACTGTTACGTACCGACAGGCTCTCAGATCACGAAACTGCAACACGAGAAAATAATGAGAGTCAAAACTTACTGGTACTTTTAAGTACCGTCAGGCAACAAAGGGTTAAATTGATAGTTAATTAATTTCCAAATTTTACTCAAAAATGAAAGATAGAAAAACAAATAATGTAATTAAACAATTTTAGGAAGAGTTTAATGTTTTTTTTAAGTAACTAGAGGTTATATTGGGTTTAAAGGTAGAAGAATTGCGAATGTAACTGACTCAGGTGATGCAAAAGATGTAGTGAACGAACATTATTCACAGAAAGAGTTATCAAATGTTGTTACAAAACCTGAATATACAAGTATTCTAACACAGTAGAATAATTATATCAGTAAAACTAATCTAACTAACTACTTTAAAAAAGGTAATAGATAAAGCATTACAGATTATTTGTCAAAAAATGGCTCTGAGCACTATGGGACTCAACTGCTGTGGTCATAAGCCCCCTAGAACTTAGAACTACTTAAACCTAACTAACCTAAGGACATCACACACATCCATGCCCGAGGCAGGATTCGAACCTGCGACCGTAGCGGTCGTACGGTTCCAGACTGTAGCGCCTTTAACCGCTCGGCCACTCCGGCCGGCCATTTGTCAAAAACACATTTAACTCCATACTTAATTAAATTGAGTAATCTTAATGGATATGTTAAATAAATTATTGAATTTACATTTATGACCAGAAGGGAACGAAAAATGCACACTTTCGAATACAATTTTGGACTTAAAAGAATGATTGTTGTTGGTAAGAATATAAACAAAGATTTGAAATTTGATTATTTTGATATCACAGTAAGGGTTTTTCATAATCTTTATAAAATAACTACTATTAATCACTCAACAATTCTACACAAATCAAATTTTCTGACTCTAAGTTTGAAAGATTCTGTTAAAACTGTTCTAGTTGATGTAAAGTTAATTGTATTTGGTGAGATAATTTAAATCATATTAAATTGTTATTGTGTATAAATGGATACTCATAATCACATCTACTGTTTGAAGTGTAAAAGTTTACTGAAACACACAATCCTCACAAATTAACAACTAAAAATGAAAGACAAAGAATTGAAGGTCTTTGTAGAGTATGTAAAAGCAAAAAGAGTAAATTCGTTAAAAAATTTTGTTTGTGATGGTATAAATATTTGTGAACAAATTATTAATGAATTACATAATCAAATGTAAAAAAAATTTAAAAGAAGAAATGTTATATCTCTTGATATAGACGATCTAGTTGAAATGGGCTCAGGTAATTTGAAAGGAATTTCAAAAATAAATAAAGGATATAAATATTTATTAACTGTTACAGATGCCTTCTCAAAATTTGCTTGGGCTATTCCGGTTAAAGATAAAACAAGTAAGAATGTAACAGGGGTTTTTGAAAAAAATATTTAGAGAGATAACTCCAGAAAATTTGTGGACAGATAATGGTAAAGAATTTTACAATAAATAGTTTCATGTGCTGTTTAAAAAATCTAACATTAATCATTATTCAACTCTTACTGAATTAAAAGCATCTGTTGAAGAACGATTTAACAGAACACTTAAAGAAAAAATGTCGAAGGAATTTGCTCTTCAAGAAAATTACAAATGGGTTGACTTAGTCTCTAGATTGGTTGATGAATACAATAAAACAAGACATACAACTATAAAAATGGCTCCAAAAGACGCTGAAAAGATCTTACTGAAAACTGTTTATGTAACAAATTTGTTAGATGCTGAGCCCAAATTTAAAAATTAGCCATAAAGAGAGAAAAGCAAACTGAAAAGACTTTTTGGAAAGCATATACCGCCAATTGGTCAACAGAAATTTTCGAAATTGTAGATGTTATTCTCTCCAATCCAATCACATATAAATTGAAAGATGTTGACGTAAATATTTATGTACGAGAACTAAAAAACAAAAAATCATGATGTTTATCTAGTTGAATAACTTTTGAGGATGAAAGGAGATAAAGTAAGATAAGTAATACATCAATCTATGTTCTTCTTTATATAGACTCCATTCTTACTCTCTGCCCAGCTCTTGTAACATATAAATCACTTTTAGCTTTCAGATATCTCTCTCTCTTGTGGAATAACAATCAATGTCTCCATATAATCAAGAAATAATTGCAGTGTGTCATCGAACTAAAGTAAAATGATGCATACTACGAAGACACAGAAATACGAAATATTCGTTCACATAGCGAAAACAAACATCAGGTGTTAGCAGAGTATGACACCACTCTCTCACCAACATCACATCTATCATCCTGAGAAACCTTGACTGTGACATCACGTTTCATTTGTCCTTGTTCCATTCTGTTGGCGGCCTGTAAAAATGCTACCATTTGAAATGTACTGTGTAATCTTTTAAGATTCTGTCCCATCACATTCCACTCCATCAACTGTGATTCAGATTTTAGCTTTTACAATACCTGCACAAGAAAAGCCTATACAGTCTCTAGATAATACCATAAATCGATGTGACAGCTTTCATTAAAAAAAATTAACAATGAAACAGTTAGCTAGAATGAAGAAAAAAATTACAATCGTTTTGGACATTATTTGGTACTTAGAATGAAAAATATGTAATGGATAATGTAAAAGAGCTATTATATCTATTGAATTATAAGTTTCTTTGTACGAGGGTTGTTTTTTAAGTAAGGGCCGTTTTTATTTTTAAAAAAGATACAAATACTTTTGTAAAAAAACTTTTATTTTCTGATTCTATACACTTTTACCTATTTTTCTACATAGTTGCCTTGTTTATTTAAGCACTTGTCATACCGCACAACTAAGTTTTTAATTCCCTCTGCAAAGAATTCGGCCGCCTGCTCCGACAGCCAAGAGTTCACGGCCGTTTTCACTTCATCGTCGTCATTGAAGCGCTGCCCGCCAAGATGGTGTTTCAGGTACCGGAAAAGGTGAAAATCGATAGGAGCAAGGTCGGGGCTGTATGGTGCATGGTCCAAAACTTCCCAGCCAAAAGAATCAATCAAATCCCGAGTCTTTTGAGAGGTGTGAGGCCTAGCGTTATCGTGCAGGAGCAAAACTCCTTTTGTCAGCATGCTGCACCTTTTGTTTTGAAATGCTCTGCGGAGCTTCTTTAGAGTTGCACTGTAGGCATCTGAGTTGATTGTCGTTCCTCGTGGCATAATGTCCACTAGCAAAACACCGCGCCGGTCCCAGAACACAGTTGCCATAATCTTGCGCTTTGACAGCGTCTGTTTGGCTTTGACCTTGACGGGTGAGGTTGTGTGTCGCCATTCCATCGATTTTCGCTTGCTTTCGGGAGTGATATGGGATACCCATGTTTCATCTCCAGTGACAATTTGACTCAACCGTCATCCCCTTCTTCCTCGTAATGAATCAAAAAGTCCAATGAAGAGGCAAATCTCTTCCCTTTGTGGTCCTCTGTGAGGAGTCTGGGTATCCACCGAGAACACAGTTTCTTAAAGTTTAGGTTTCCAGACAAATTTTGTACAAAACCGATCTTGAAACTTGTGGAAATTCCGAAGAAAGAGTGGAAATTGTGAATCTTCTGTCCTCACGAATGTTTGTTTCGACTGCAGCGACCAAATCATCAGTGATCACAGAGGGCCGGCCTGAGCGTTGTTCGTCATGGAAGGTTTGACGGCAATTTTTAAACTCTCTAACCCATTGACCCACTTTACCTTCACTCATTGCATTCAAGCCATAAACTTCTGTTAACTGACGATGAATTTCTGCAGCTGATAGGCTTCTGGCGGTCAAAAAACGTATCACTGACCGTATCTCACACGCGGTGGGGTGATTCAATAATCGTAAACATTATAAAGTAGCACAGCGATGCGTACACGTCAGCTACAGAGCTGCAACTTGCATCAGTGTGAACGGGAAGGATGCCAGCAAGTGGCGTGGTGGCTTGTTGTGGCGTCCGCACGAACTACGGGACTATACGCGCGAAGGGCGCTTACTTAAAAAACAACCCTCGTATGTATATATTTTCTTGAGCGAATAAATGTCGTTCTTAGGAAATGTTTGTATGATGCTTTTCCCTTTGTTTTACTTCTCAGGAGTTTCCCATACAAACTAAGTCAACAACATACAGTGTGAATTTTGTTTCTGCAATTAATAAATTTCAAGCTAGTTCCTTAATTCAGATACTACATTCTTACTTTTTGTATCACAAATGGTCGCTCTTTAGCTTTTCCATATTGTGCTAAGTGGAGCTACAGCATGTTGATGTTCAATCTAGTGTGAATACACCACCATCCGAAGGTGAGATTGCCTTCTGTCTTGGTCTGTTTCATTCATTTACAGTGTGAATCGGTCTCAAATGGTCTTCACATGGAGTATCTGAAGAAGATGATTCTGTCTTTGTAATTTAGCTAGAATTTTAGTTGTGAACAGTACTTCATATCCTATTACTATTTTCCACAGGTATTCCAATTAGTTGTTAATGAAAGTGTTAATAACTGCAATAAAATGTCCTAACAATAAATGTAGGTTTGCAAATTCAGCAAGCACATTTCTGTTTTTATTAATTAATTTAAAACATATGTGTAAACCACTGTGAAATTCTTGGTAGAGAGTTAAGAGTTCATATTCCAGTCACTTATGAAGTGCAAGAAAGATGATTGATTAACTACCTCTGTTTGTGATGTAATTAGTCTAACCTTGTCTTTAAAGTTCTTATGGAGCAATACATAGTTTGTAAACCTATTACATCAGTAGTAACTGTACATTAAAAACCATGTGAATGAGACCTCATCTGTGAAGCAATTTAAGTGCTCTTTAAGGGCTGGTTGCACAATCTCTGGATAAATCCAGTGATAGATAATGGAGGAACACGCTAACCAAGGGTTAACTTGGAGTGTGCATTGTACACTGCCATTTGATTTCCTGGTTAGTTATTCCCGGAATAGTGTTGTCATCCGGTTAAGTTGGCAACAGCTGCAGAGCACTCTGGGAATTTTCACTTATATCATTTCATACTACCACAGTTGCTGTCTGCAGGCATATTTGTCAAACGTGAGTGATCAGCATTCCAGACCGGAAAACTATTGCCTGTGGGATATTTTGAGGTTGGTAGATATTGTAAACAAGTTCAAGAGTGTAGCAAAAGACACAAAAACCGTTGCAGTCTCATTCAGTGAAAATATTAGTGCAAAACATTTAATTAAATTGGTAGAGTACTTACATGTATAACAATATAACGATCTATCTTTAAATTAGTTGAAGGATCAGATATTTGTTGCTTGACCAGTAAGTCATCTTTCTTGATTTCCGAATAAAGTGTGGCAAATAATATGCAACAGTTTCTATTCATAAACAACTTTACACAGATGATCAGAGCAGCTGTAACCGATGTACGATTTTTTTAAAGAAATAAACACGTAAATATTATACCCAGAATCGGCAGAAGGGGCTACGAATTGGTGGAATCTATGTTCCAAATTCTGTACAACGAAATACACAATTTGATAAAGTTGTCAATTGAAGAACGCCACAGTAAGTTCTACACACGATGGTATACCGTTAAATGTAGCTGTGTGGTAGATGGTAAACAGTAGGCAGTCACATAAATACAGAAGCAACTATGAAATGCGGTCTGGTTTTTGAAACAATTGGTCTTTTCAGTCTCTCCAACAAACTGTGATGACACAGACATAATGGATATTGATTTGACTGGAAATTCTGAGAGGGTTTAATGGTTAACATGCTGTTGTATTTATGTCTTAGAATTATTAATTCATTACTGCAGCAATGGGCTTTCTACAGAAAATACCCTTGCTGAATTACTGAACACTATTTGTGCATCCACTTTAGCAGCTCTTGGGAGTATATAAATCCTGTTCCTATGATGTGGTGATTATTAATGATATTGAGGGTATGTAAGACGAATAAGATGCCAACATTTACAGTAAGAAACCACTATCTTTTTTATGGTCATAGGGTAGAAATGTTCCTATGGCACATATCAAACTGGAGGCTGTTATTGTTCTCACCCTAAATGTTTGAGGATCAGTAATATTTCATATATAATTTTGGCTTATGCAATCATCTCTAGCAGCTGCGTGTAATCTGAGAGGGAAGGAGAAGTAACATGAGGATTGACACCTTCACTGTGTTCTTTCTTTTTTTTCTACAGTCATCTCAGCTTAGAACTGTCAGTTTTCTTTTCAGAATAAAAGTACATGTTCTCAAACGTGAAAAGTTAACAGAGTTCCAGATGGTGCTCCTTCAAAAGAAGCTTGACAAGAAGCACAGAAGGGAGGAAGAGATATTTTGGTTAAAAAACAGCATAAAGCTCAAAATTATGACCAGAAAATAACAATTAAAACAAAATGATTTCAGAATAAAAATATATTGATACATATATCTTTGTTTATTTTATTTACATTTAATTACTTCAGAGAACTGAAATAACTGAAAAACTGTCTCCTGTGCATGTTGTCCAGTGTCATACACATCCTTTTAATAAACCTGCTGGTTGTCCCATTGCCAGTGCCAGTGGACAGAAGGCATCACAAGGATCCAAAATCAGAGTGTCCATAGTAGCTGGTTCATTGGTGGAACAGAGTCATTTCCAAAAAAAGGAAAGACTGACATGAGACAGTTCAAGAGAAATTATAAACGTAACTTGTCAGCCACTCCTTCCACTGATATGATTATTTTGACTCAATAACTAAAAATTCCCAGCCACTCCTTCCAGTGTAATGATTATGTAGATTGAATTACTAAAGATTTCTGAGAGCTGAATGACAAGTATCTATGTTCTAATAACACACAGATAACAACTACTTTATGGTAATTATGGGTGTGGTTATGTGGATAATAATAATAACTGAGAATTACAACAGCGATCTGCTATAGTTTTCTCCAAAAAGCTGATTTTCCTGCTAATTTAACAAAGTCAAGCTTAGTTCCAGTAAGCACAAATGACTGATATGTTTATGGAAATAATGCTAGTTGGTGAACAACTCTGTTGCTCTGAAGCATTCACTAAAATATTGATAGTTGTTATCCCAATGAGAGATAAGAGTCAACAATATGTTTTTGCTATGGATGTGGCTGAGTGAACTCAGGATATTAGTGTACAATCAAACTTTTTGTTACATTAAAGAATCATAATAAGTTATCAGTTCACATAAAAATTGTACTTCATACAAGCACAACGTAATACATTTCAGTTTATGTTATCTTCAACTAGCTACAATTTGACATAAAGGAGGACACTGAAAATAACTTGTTATTCAAGGAAAGTTAAAAATATCGCATTCTAGGCGCTGCTTCCACATGCCATAATTATGAAGATTCAGTAATTACATTCTTGTTCTGCTCTTATAATGTACACATATAGCTACCATTTTATTATAATTATGGATAGGCTTATGCGGATAATACTGACACTCGAGTAACGCAACAGCTATGTTCTACAGCTGGGGAAGTATCACCTTTCTTAAAAAAGAAAAAGGAAAAATTCCAACTTTTTCTTGATCTTACTGTGTTAAACTCAGCCTGAGTAAGCACAAAAAGTTCATACACCTCAGTGAATAATGGTAAGTGGGAGACAATGTCGTTGCTCTGAAGCATTAATGGGCCTGTGATCGTAATATCTTCACTAAAAGGCGGAATGTTGTTCTGACACTGCTGTGGTGTTTGCAAAAAGGGGCATTCTCAATAGAAAACAGAGTGGAACAATGCTCTCTGCTACTGCTGTAGTGTGGTTAAGTGAAACTGGGACACTACTGGTATATCAAAACATTCTGCAACACGAAAAATCGACGTTTTGTCTAAAACAGGAGAAAGCTGTTAATACAAATAGTACACAAAACTTGTGTGGTTTTTCGATTTGGTTATGTCTATTATGGCATTGACTGCTAAATAAAACGAAATGGTCCTTTTCACTATTGAAGCAACATTAACACACTCCAGCCTATTTGGCCACGAATCGCAATTTGAATGTGCCTGAGTTACAGAAATAACACAACGGAATTCACGAGGTACTAAAATCAAATGCATCTTACTACAAATAAAAAGTTTTATTTAAGAAAACAGAAAAATAGTCTCACTTGTCTGTCATACACTCCAGTTTCTCATGTACAATATTGAAAAGACGAAGTATGGCTTCCTTTGATAAGCGAAATCGGGAATTAAACTTGGAATCATGTTGTCTCACTTTCTTCTCCATCCTCATACTCATGAACAATTCAGCCAAAATCTCGTCGTCACTGTCTGCATCCGTCACTATTCCCGCCATATTGAAAAATTATTCCCCCGGTTAAGCTAACTGGCCAGAAATGCCCGGTTAAGTTATCAGCTGACTACAGATTCATAATGGAATCTGGAAATTTGTTAATGCCCCATCCAAACACAATTCCTTTTCAGCTGCCTCTTCCAGCTGTGCTGCTACGAGACTGACGGCTTTGTATGATTTGTGAGCTCCTTCGATGAAGCTATCACCACTTTTCTTCTTGGCTTCTTCCACGTCAATTCTAAAAATTCTTTTTGCCTGTAATTAAATGCTGTAAAACATTTCCTTTGAGCTGGGACCTGTTGGCGCTTTGAAGTGATCATGTAACTGTGATAAAATTATTTTCAATATTTTCATTTCGCTAGTATACCACATTTTTTCCCTAATTTTACCTATGTTACAACATGCTTGCAGAAAAAATTTTGGTCTTCTATGGATAGATATAGTCAAATTTGGGTTTAACAGTCTGGAAGAATGCTTGAAATTCATCAGTTGCCGCAATTTCCTGTAATCCAGGCTATCATTCTACTGCAGACTGCATTGTTTGAAAATCAATTAATGTTTCCTTGTTTATGACCCTCTTGTGAAAAAGTAGAATGCCAGGAAACAGCTTTGTGGTTATTAAGTTTTTTCGTATATTGTTCCATAAATAATCAGCTGCAGCTGCTACAAACCTTGTGGCACAAACTGATTGGGGAGGAATGGTTCCAATTCGTGACTGGTTTTCTTGAATTGCTTTGTTTTAAGTATTTTCTATGGCTTTTTGTCATTTTCTTTATTCGTTCATTGATACATCATGTTCCATAAATCTCAGTCTGCTCAACAGGTCACAGAAGGATGTTGACTTTCCCAGTGGTGTTACTCATGGTGAAAAAATTCTCTTCACTGATGACAGCAATATTATGGTCGCTGAGGAAACAAGAGAACTGCTTGCCAAGAAAACAAATGAAACTCTCAAGGATGTTTATGATTGGCCAATTGGAAATAAAGTGACATTGAACATAAAGAAAACTAATGCCATGAATTTCAATTTGAAGAGGAAAAATGACAATCTTAAATTAAGTGTAGATGGCATCTCTATAGACTGTGTAACAAATGCAAAATATTTAGGAATGAATATTGATTCTCAGTTAAAGTGATGTGAATCCACATAGGTACTTGCATTTAGAATGTCATCAGCATGTTATGCCCTTAGAATCCTATCATCAGTGTGCAACATGCCATGTCTTTTAGTTACATATTATTCATATGTACACTTAATTCTTAGCTATGGCATTCTTTTTTGGGGAACAAAGGCACAAAATATGAACACAATTTTCAAACTCGAGAAAAGAGTCAGAAGAATAATAACCAAAAATACTAGTCGAGCTCATTTTAAAGATCTGTTCAAAACACTGGGCATTTTAACTGCTCTATGTGAATACATTTATCAGTCAGTTGTGCACATCAAAAATAACATTGGTAATTACTATACAAACAGCTCTGCCAATGACCATGCAACAAGAGATTGACTCAACTTACATTTACCAAGAAAAAATAAACATAAAACTCCAAATAGCATTTTCTACCAAGGAATAAAACTGTACAATAAATTACCAAAAGAGATTAAAGACATTTCAAAAATGCACTTATTTAAAAAGGCAGCTAAAAAGTACCTGTTATGCAATACATTTTATACATTGAAGGATTGCTTAGCTAAAACGTAGTAGGGGTTTGATAAAATTATGTTATACAAATAAATAATAATAATATTGATTATAAAATATCCAACATTCCACACAACAGCCTCACTTTATGTTTTTTCCTTCTTTTTTCCTTTCTATAAATACTTACCCCCAAGCTATGGATAGCACAATACTAACACCTCTTCCTCTTTCTGAGCTCAACGTCTCACTCACTATGGAGGGATGCTGACTTAGTTTTTCAGGATAGCAAATGGGTAGTTGTGGTACAAAAATGGCCCAGAGATCACCAGTGTGTGTGTGTGTGTGTGTGTGTGTGTGTGTGTGTGTGTGTGTGTGTGTGTGTGAAGTATTATGAAACAATGTGTGCATAGTGTGTGTGCTGACTGATAGTGAGATATGAGTGAACAGTGTGGCATTACATTATTTAATAAGTTATTTGTAAAAAAGTATTGTATATCAGGAGTAAATCTAATGATTGTCTTTAACTGGAAGGCTATAAATATATGTGTATATGAATTAGATTATTTTAAATTGATCTAATTTTGTAAATACTTTGACATGTCCTGTGTCCTTGTAAAAAGAGATCTACAGATGAATAAAATACTACTACTACTACTATATTTATAAGAAGTATACAAATAATAAATCATGGCAGGAGAGAAGTAGTTGGTTTGAAACAAAATCACCACATTACTTTTGTAATATCCATCTGCTGTTTTTATTTACTATTTCATGCTAAATATTTATGTAACCTTATCTATTTTACAGATTATCATTATCTGTCTACATTTTGGAATAAAAAACTAGTTAATAATATGCAATAGTGTGCACTGGAAGTTATGTACCCGAGTCCGAAGATTCTGATAAAATATGGGAGTGGCTAGTAATAATACCCTTTTAGTTTTATTTTAATATCTTGGGATTTCTGATTTTCTGGCTGTTATCTTCCAGGGACTGGTTATATTTTTTAGTGGAAGCAACTTCTGTTTCCTCTTCTGTTACCTCTGGAACATTTTAAAGGGAAAGTGTATTCATAACACTGTAAGAATGTTTTTTGGAGAGATATTTAATTCTCACCTTTTTGACCTTAGTAAACTTCCTCTCATTGTTCATGTAGAAAATTCTAACTGAATGATCGGCATTTATGATTCTGAATAACTGTACTTTCTCTTCTTTAACTGAACATGACAGATGAAGATGTTTTATTGCTAAACTATGACCATCATTGGCAGCTAAACCATTTACTATGGAGTTCAGATCTGTTTCATGAAATACAACTAGAATTAGAACATCAATGATTGATAAATTATTCTATGTTCTCTTTTAGTTGGGACTATTACTATGCAAAAGAAATCTAAGTTGAACAACAATGTTCTCAACCAGTATTTTGGTATTATTCAAGATGAAATTAATATCGAAACAGGCACTTGCTAGTTATTGCTACTATATATTATTAGTATTCTAATTACCTCATGAAGCTTTAGAAAAGTTCTGTTGTGGGCCTTTAGACCAATAGAACTGAACTAACTTTACTGGTGTATGACCACTTATTTTTTATACAGTGGAAATTATTTTGAAATGACTGATGGAACAGCCATGGGTTCGCCACTGTCACCAGCAATAGCGAATTTTTTCATGGAGGATTTTGAAGAACGAGCGCTGAGCAGTGCTCACATCTGCCCATCATGCTTCTACAGATACGTTGATAATACTTTCTTAATCTGGCCACACGGCAGTGACATGCTGCAGCAGTTCGTCGAACGTTTCAATGGTGTACATCCAAACATAAAATTTACATTGGAGGTAGAGAAGGAAGGAAAGTTATCTTTTTTAGATGTGTTGGTGGAGCGAAAGCCGGATGGATGACTGGGCCATTCTGTGTACAGGAAGCCAACCCATTCAGACTTATATCTGCAAAGACACAGCTTCCTTCATCCGTCTCAGAAGAGAGCTATGCTGAATACTTTAGTACACAGAGCCAGGACTATTTCCGACAAGGACCACCTCGGTCCCGAGATTAACCATTTGACAACTGTTTTCAAGAGGAATGGTAATTCTGCCGGTGAAATTAAATCAGTATTGTCCAAGAAAGTAAGACACGATGCCGGCCATATACAAGAAGAGGACCAACACATAGTGCGGCTTCCTTTTTGCGGTGCTACAACAAGCAAGATAGGCAGATCCTAAAGAGAGAAGGAATAAAATCAGTTTTCCGACCACCTAGGAAAATTAAGGAAATGTTGAGACCAGTCAAAGATAGTCTCGGCTTAAGAGTGCCGGGAATTTATACTATTCCTTGCAAATGCATCAAGAATTACGTGGGCCAGTCTGTAAGAACCGTTGCCGACCGCTGCATCGAGCACCAGCGCCACCTGAAATACAGGTATTTGGAAAAATCAGCGGTGGCTGAACATAGCCTGCGCAACAAGCATAAGATTTTATTTAAAGAAACCAGAGTAATAGCCCACGCATCGAATTACTGGGACTCTGTGATCCGGGAAGCAGTCGAAATTAGACATAGCGATAATAACTTTAATAGAGACAACAGCTATGCACTTAGCAACAATTGGAAGAGTGCACTGGACAAAGAAAAATCGCAGAGAAAAACTTCCCGCACTTTACCTCCTCATTCAAGGGATGGCGCTGCAAGCAATGCGGGATAGAAACTACACATATGGAAGTAGAGGGCTCCACGTCACTACGCGCCATATCGCTGTTGCTATGACGTATTGCAGCCAATCAGAAGCCATCCTTTGCATATAAAAGTGGGAGCCTCTCTAGTTCACGACAGTCTGTTTTAGCCCTGACGACGACCATGGAGGTAGTGGTCGAAAGCTTGGAGTTTTACCCTGAATTGATGCGGCATGTACACCGAGAGATTTTTATTCAAGAAATACGTCGCGAAAGACTTCGTAGCCATATTACAAATGATTTTTGTTGAATATAATAGAGCTGTAGAATTACTTTTAGATTTTTCTGTTACTTACAGTTATATGGGAATCTCATCTTCCTTATTTATCATGCCTATTATGATTTCATGAAAAAGACTAAATTTATTTCGATAAGGTGTTCTGCAAAGTTAAGAGTGGGCATAATTTTACTTCTATGAAGTTTGACTTTTAGTTTGTGCACAACTTTCTTCAGCAGATACGAAGAAATGGCTTTGTTTCTACAGTGAGACAAAAAACTGTAAGTACCTTGTATTGTATTGCTGCATTGGTTATGTATCTGTCTGTCTTTTTGTAATGGTTTAATGATTCATATTAGCATGCAACTTTTTTGTACTGAGTAGTAAATTTACATCTCTCTTGATTTTTGTTTTTCGAGGATATTCTATTTCAAAGATCTGCAGGATAATTTTGGTAATTTTTACAAATATAGTTATTTCTTAAAGAATTCTCAACTTAAATAATCTTTGACACTTTTTAAATGAGTACAATGTTTCACAGGTTAAGCAGTGAAGGAAGTAAAATTACAAGTTAAGTGCCTCACGATTAAATTAATAGCACACACTGCCAAAATTTTCAGTTAAGGATATAAACTTCACATAAAATTTCCATGTTTAAGGTTCCTACAAACGTGGAAAATCAGGGAAGTAAAAGATCTTTGTCACGTTTCTTGATTTAATGAACATTGTCTCCGGAGATGCTTCATTCCATCGAATGATATGGGTTTCATATACAGTCAGCACATTTTGAAAGATATGTAGAAACGAATCTGAGTGATGCCAAAATTTATTATTTTTACTTAAAGAAAAATATTATCTACTCAATAACCTTCAAATCGTGAGCTACACCCTTAATTTTTATATATGAATTAATGAATTTACTCACATCACTTTTGTTGCCTTTTAGAAATCAATTTAATAATCAAGTTAATTAATTTAATTAGACTGAACCTTAAATTCCTGGTGTACCCATGTACCACCACAATAAAATAAAAACAGTGAGTAGTTGAGGGAGTATGAATGCGATTAGTGGTGTACTTAAGTTTACAAAATAATAACAAGTTTTATTAATCCTTCTGTAACTGCAACTAGCTGATAACTCTTACACAAAAATGACAAACACAAACGAGAAGAGGACTGGTGTTTGATTCACAAAGCATATGTTGTGGTGGAAGCTATACAAATTCTCCACTGAATTAATCCCTTTTACAGTGCACTCTGATTTTGTTTACACGAATCCACTGTGAGGCCCAACTCTATTCAAATGGAATCAACTACAGCCAAGTATACCACAAACTACGGTTCACCTGAGAACAAGGAGCTGTGAATATCATTTAACAACTCTACACCAGTGCAGCAGTATTTTACCATTTCACTTTGATTCAGGCAGCAGCAGAAAACAGCGCACTGTGAGCGAGGAGCAGTGCGCTGAAACAGCTGTAATGTACTGACACATACACGAAAATTTGCAAATATACGGTCTGGCGTTCTGATTATCAGAATGTAGGAAACTTCCCTATGAGTGCCCTGAAATCCCGACAGATTTCGGTGTGCAGTTCACCCATTTGCTGCTCTGGTCAAACCAATTTGACTCATAGGTATGACGGTGCATGCTGGAATTATCAGATGTCAAATGGCCGACTCAGGACGTATAAGTTCGTCATTGTGACACATGATATGTCCGAGATGAAATGCAGTTCCACTGTCGGTACAGTTGGTAACCGCCACTGGCTCTTAGTCCACCACAACATACACACCACAAAGGAAAGACATAAAGTTCTCCATCAGGGGAGGACCAGAAGATGAAGATGCAAAGAATCACAACTGCTTTCCACCAAGCCTCAGTACAGGAGCCGAATTAGGAAAAACGAAACCGCCCACACATTGCACAAACCAATCGAATTATCCTGTACTCATTGAATCTACCGTTTTGACTGTTCTGTTGACCTGGTAGCCAGTCCAGGCACAGCATTGGAGTTCCCACGCTGGAGGAGCAGGTCTCCACTTTGCATAATGTGAGAAGAGACAGTCAGTGACTCCAAATTTCTCTTATCTGAAAAAAGAAGATTTTAGACTAGGGAGACGTCGTCCTCACGGGAAGCATGGCCATTATTTTGGCAAAATAAACATCTACCTAGAGGGGACCACAGTCTCTCATTTATTGAGGGATCTAATCTTCTGGGGCCGACCATTTCCAGTTTCTAAAAGAGGGCTGTTAAACTTCACAGTCAGTCATACCTGTGAAATTTATGTTTTTGCCACTCGCTAAAAGAACCAGGTGACTTCCTGTCATCAGAGGGAAGGGGGGGAGGGTTACAGTCTTGCCTCCACCAAACATGTATGCCAGCCGCTCTGCCTGTACCGTCCCAGCTTCTAACATGAAAATGCACGGCGTTTTAAGACTTCGCACCCTTTGCACAAAAGCTCATTTTACAGTAGTCTCTCTTCAATGGCTTCCTTCACCCATTTTCGCCACCTGCCTGTCTTCACGACAGACTGCCGCCTGGCTGAGGTAAAATGTTTTGCAAACGCATCCTGCTGTCTGACCCTAAGGGGAAGGAGGAGAGTGCTTTGGCCAGAAGTCCCTATGCAGTACTATCCACTAACCGCTGCTTCTCAGAATCACTCACACAGCCAGGTCACTGCACTCAGTATATGGCCCCCAACTCGTCTCTGTCCCTGTTCTCTGTCACAGCCACTATGGCCCCTCGTGTACACATTCTCTACAGGTTACACATGCAATTATAAGAATATTCTGCCCGCAATTTCCCCACATAAAAAGTCACATACCACACATACCAAATGTAGTACTGGGGAACACCGAGATCATGATCTAAAATATTAACGTT
Organism: Schistocerca nitens; assembly: GCF_023898315.1. NCBI lineage: Eukaryota > Metazoa > Arthropoda > Insecta > Orthoptera > Acrididae > Schistocerca > Schistocerca nitens. Next base: position 797,422,237 of record NC_064615.1, read on the forward strand.
AATCTAACTGACAGTGTTTTTAAAGTGACAGAGTGCCGTCCCACCTCTCAGCAACCACTAGTGGACAGTATCTGAGATGCAAGAGTGGAGATGAGGAGTTTCCAAGAGGCTACTCATCACCTGTTACATATGAAGTTGACTCCTTTCTTGTTGTCACCAGAAAAGTATGTGTCGCGATTGAGAAAAGTGCAGAGAGGAAGTCATGCCTAGGATTGATAATGGGGCATAGTGGGCAAAACTGCCATTTTATTATCATGTTGCATCAGTGGAAGTGAGGATGGACAGGCACAATTGTATGTGCTGGTCAGAATCCTAGTATCAGACAGATATGCTCATTTTAAGTGCTACATCAAACCATCCTATCTAATGAAATTGGGAGCCATACCGAAATTTGTGCAAGTGAGAACAGGTGGTGTGTTACTGATATCTGAAGAGGGAGACAGTTGTGCAGTGTTGACAGTGGAAAAGATGCAACAATGTTAGAGGGAGGAAGTTACAGTCTGTCCACTCCATGTGATTCAGACAAGTGTGAATGAATGTGACTGCAGTTATTCATGGACAGAGCAGGGTGTCAGCATTGTCCAAGGGAGATAATGCAACACAGTGTCTTTCCAAGAAACGGATCTACACTGGATTTATTGAATATATGACAGACTGGTAGTAGTAGCGAGTTGCTGCGAGCAAATAAGGCTCACGGGGGGAAGACGGTTGGAACTGGAAGTTAGTGTGTTGTTAATTAACCGGACAACATTCATTATAACATGACCAACTTTCTTCCATTTACGAGCCATGATGACTGAAGTTATTCACTTGAACGTAACATGCCCACAGCTGTATTGGCTGCACTAACCACTAGAGATACTCTCTAAGCCAAACCTAAGCGTCTAAACCAAAATCTCTGTGGAGCAGTTAATACAGCATGTTAAACAATATTGGGATAGGCAGCGATAAGTAACTGTGACCTTCAGTGTCATGACACCTAGCACCTTAGTGACTCTAACTGCTTCACATAGCCTTCATCTATTTGAGGTGGACGGGCACCTGGCAGACCAGTCCACCGATAATACAGATCCTGGTAGATTGGATTCTTAGAGCCGGAAAGGAAATTTGGTCTTGTGAAAAAAATTGTATCTGGTAGAATTTAAGAGGATATAAGGCTGTGAAATTAGCAGTGAATGTTTGCAAATTCTCAAGGGCATATGTTTTGACAAAATGTGAGAAGTGCAGAAGCACAAAGTGATGTATGCTCTCAAGGAACTAATAGACTGTTAAATGGCGTAGATGTAAGCAAAATAGCAAAAGGAGTCATTTAGCATGTAGTTGTTGTGGACAGATATGGACTCTCAACTTTGAAAATGTTTTGTAAGGCGAACTTGTATTGCGTATGTGACACATGGTGGGAAACCAGTCCAAAGGAACACCTGAGAGGCTGAGTCTCCTCCATGGACAGGGTATCAGCTTAAAAGTAAAATTTGTGAGATGTGGTGGAACATCACATTAGCTACTGGTGGTCAATGAGAGTGGCATATTGACGTTTGGGTTAAGACGAAAAGTCAGTGAAATTATTACCATATGGCCTAGCCTCAGTCGATGTGACTTGTTTAAAGGCACATTTGCAGTATGGGCATCGACGCATTGCAAAAACGTAGATATAAGTTGAGAATATAAATAAAGAATTACAGTATTAATTAGTATAAGCAGATGTATCGACTGTGGTGAGCAACCGCTGAAACATTAGAGTAATTACGCAGTTCACTTGTCTTGCCGAGAAGGTGGCACCTTTTTTGTTCTTGTAGTGGTCCAGATCGGACGCAAATCTGCCATCACTGCAGATAATTATTTGGCACACCGCAATTGTTCTATTTTATTGAGAAGCAACCTCACTAGGCCTACTCATAGTTGCACACAGCAACAGAATTAATGTAAGTGTATGTAATTTAATTCAGTATAATATTTTGTGAATACAGTGATATTATTTAATCTTGTATTTCATTTATGTTGTAAGCTTTAGTTACAATTAAATGGTGTCTTGGTATGGCTAAAGGTTACGTGCTACAAATCTTATGGACGATGCAGCACGAGCCAAAACTTTGGAATTATTAAATCTATGAAGTCCGATAAAGAAATATTTTCAGATAAGTCACTAACGGTCAAACTTAGAATGAATGGACCTTATGCAAAGAGCCATTATCAATGGTGCAAAGTTTTTATTAAGCACCATTTGAAATTTATACTCTGATCACATAATATTATCATTATCTGTTATTATTATTGTTTGTCTGTTGTCTGATATACAAACGGAATCCAACTTGGACATTGAACAAAACACTGACAATGACTTCAGAGTTGACTCCAATAATAAAGATCAGTCAGCAGTTAACATGCCCTAGTGACGTAAATTTCGTAAACAGGCCGACCACTAGTCAAAGAGCTAAATCCAGCTCAGAGCCTATTCATGTCCGTGACATATTGCCAAACGACATGGCGGGGGCAGAGCAATTTAAGTTGACACATATTGCCAGTATGTTTGACGCAATTATCAAGCAAATGACTGAAAACAAAAATCACATGACATCAATACATATCAGATACTGAAAACAAGAAGGACACATTGACAAACACATGACAGTTTTAAAAACGCGACATGACGAGATTAAGGCTGAATTAAGAGCACTAAAAACTTTGTGTGAAAGAGTAGACGAGATTAACAGGAGACTGAGCGGCCAAGTGTCCAAACTTGACTCAAAATTTTCCGAACTGAACTTACAGCAGGAAAAACCACAAAAGACGTAAAAGATATTCAAATTGAAGTCAAACATTTAAACGCTACATGCGAGGCTGTTACCACTCAAGTCAAATCTTATCTATCAGTTCATGACTCAATAAAAACATGCCTTACTGTAATTGAAGACTAAGTTAACACAATGGATAAACAACTTTCAGACAAACTGCAATTACATACTGACAACCATTTTGCCAACAGAAATAAAGAATTTCATGACTGGATTGATCAGAAAAATAAATATTTTGACCAATGTGTAGAGGAAAAATTACCAACGGTTGTGCACGACACCGTAGCCGAATTTGTCAAAGATAATAAACATGTCATAGCTGAGGCAGTTCAATCCAACACTGCACAACAAAAATAACTAAACGTTAACGTACGACCGGAGTGTAGTAGTGCTAATAATCAAAATGTTCACTTTGGTAACGAGAACAGATACGCGTATGACACCTAATTACAATCGTGACATTTATGGGCAGTGCATTCCTTTCCATTCACCAGCCGATCGCTACTATAATTACAGTGAAATCAATCGACATTTCACTGGCAAAGAAGAAGAAAGTCTGATTAAACATCGGCAATTTCAACCTTTCATCCCAGAAAAACGGACTTTACAATATGTTATTTTTCAGAAAGCGTTTAGAAATGCGTCCCCAAAGGCATGGAGTGACCGAAAGAGAATTTCTTACATCCAGGTCGACGGAGCTGTCTGGGCATGTAACGAAGCCGACCGATGCGTGACATATGAGCAGGAAACAGATTGTGGAACCAAGGCCTTTCAGTACTAAACATGGTAATTTGCGCCGGTGTTTTGAGAAATACTTGAATATGGGACACTTACTTGATGAACATGTAGCTAAGCGCTATATATTCTGGGCACTGAATGCCAGATTGCCTTTTAACACAAAAGAGAAGTTACAGCACATTCCAGCCAATGATGCGGAATATTTTCCGACTGTGCTTGATTCTGTTGATATATGAGATCAACGTTCCGCTCGGCAAAACAACTGCCACAATGTTTACGTCAGTGGCATGCAAAACGCGAAGGCTAGCCAACTTAATCCTGGCGCACCGGCCTTTGTCGGTTACGTAGCGCAGCAGAATCAACAGCATCATTCGACAAACCAATACACATACAAAAATCAGCAGACACACCCCATTACGAACAAGAATCATATCACAGACAACAAGAGACAACCCACAAAGAGCCACTGCAACAACAATAACGGGAACAACAGAAACGGAGACAACAAAAACAGAAACAATTATCAGCCTGTACAAAACAACAGCAAAACTGAAATAATAACTACGGTAATGCATACCAAAATGCTGGTCCCCCCATCGCAGTACAACATCAACACAGGACCGTGGAAAATGCTGCCACAACCTGTACAAAATCAAAATTGGACTTTACCCACCAATCAGCAGGTAAGTCAAAGTGCTCAACCACAAAAGCCACAACAGATTGGAGAGTGGAATAAACAATACCCCAATGTAAACATGATAGAAGTGTCAAGTGAAACTCCACTTCCGCCTGTATCATCACCTGCACCAATTACGACAACATCAAATTGAAGACAGTCAGTACTGTGCTCCAGGTCGTGGCTGAAGAAGTTTTGGGGGCCGACTTCAATATCAAATCACTGCTTGACACACCCACTGATCAACAACACAATGCTTATGTAGCAAATAGTTTTAAGCAGCAACCATTGTTATTTATACGCTACAATAATGATGAGAGCTTATCTTTGAACTATTGCAGGAAAAAACACAATGTCGTTCATCTAGCAAAAAATAGTTTTAGCTACAACTACTGGTATAGTAGGAGGTATTACAACCAGTATTGTTTTGGACACAGGAGCTGCTGTGAGTGTTCGGTCATATAATATCTATAAGAAAATGACTGAATTTGAACCTGTACCAGAGTGTCCTGTTCAAAAGTATAAGATTTTAATTGCCATAGGTAATAAGTCTAGTAGAGTTACGAAACAGGTTTTTGTGACCATTAAGACAGGAAATGGAACAGTAAAATGGCCATTCCTCGTGGTTCCGAATCTAGTTACTAATTCTATTATAGGTTTAGATATGTTATGTGAGAAGGACAGTATTATTGACTTCTCGAAACATAAATGTTTCCTCAGACATAAGGGCAGTGAAATCACGATTGACTTGGATACCATGACTCTCAAACATGGCAAGTATTGTGCTGGGTACAAAATTCAATTTTTGCAAGAGAGCGACGAAACAAACTTAGAGACACTCGCACCTGATGCAGAATATGATGGTTTGAAAACACTGATTAGCCATAAGTGAAGTGAAACCGATGCTATTACTGGGGATGAACGCAATAAGTTTTATCTAGTACTGTCTAAGTATATGCAGGACTTTACTAAACGACCAGGTGTCATTAAGACATACACTTATAAAACTGAAGTCAAACCTCACCAAATATTCTATCACAAAACCTACAATGTACCTCTATCTCAACGATCTGTGCTGTGGCAAGAACTTAAACAGAAATGTATACTCTGATCACGTACTCTTATCATTATCTATTATTATTTGTCTGTTGTCTCACATACTCAAACCAGACCGGAAATTCCGATACATTAAACTTCCCAACACAGCAGTAATGCAAGGCACAGGCAAAGCGATGGCTCAGTCATCAGGGTTTTCGTTGTATTGCCGAGTATGTGACGAGAAGCAGTACATTAGCACAACAAGTGCACTGCTATCTAGTGTAAAATGGTTCAAATGGCTCTGAGCACTATGCGACTTAACTTCTGAGGTCATCAGTCGCCTAGAACTTAGAACTAATTAAACCTAACTAACCTAAGGACATCACACACATCCATGCCCGAGGCAGGATTCGAACATGCGACCGCGACCGTAGCGGTCACGCGGTTCCAGACTGAAGCGCCTAGAACCGCACAGCCACACCGACCGGCATATCTAGTGTAAATAACAATTGATTTTATAGCAAATTCTATCACAGTCCAGCAATAACAGAGAGACACAGGAGCTATACCATATGAGGAGATGTCGTGGAACCACTAACCACAGCCATAGGTATGAGGTTTCCCCGGGGTACCTGCTTCCTGCACTAAGTCTACCCATTGGACTTGGTGCTGCAGTGCAGTGGGACCGCCCGTCCACTCCAGCAGCAGCCAGACTGCCAGGAGGCAGCTGGTCGGTCGCACCCTGGGCATAGCAGCCACATTCCACAACGCAGTCGACATGCCCCTTGCAGCTCACCTTGGCTGCCTCAGTACAGTCATTCCTCTAAGAGAGGCTACCTCTGTAAGAGTCTGCTACATGCCACTGACGTCGGTGCCATGACTCACACGGGCCTGAAGTCAAGCAAAGCAGGGCAGGGCACCAGTGCTACAACCAGTTGGACAGACGCTAGCCACTGGCTGACCAAGGAATGTCTGAAAAGTTCTTGGCCCCACACAGAGATTACAGCACTACTCGCCTGATTTTCTTTCGTTATGTTGCCACACGTGTTAGTAGACGCTGCATAAAATTACAAGGCGTTCCAAGCAGCATCTGTGGTGTGCAGGGTGTTGAAAATGGAAAAAATAGATTATCGCGAAGTGATTAAATTCTTCGTAAAAGAAGGTTTAACATCGACCGGAATTGATTTGTGGCTTGTAAATATGTATGGCGGCTCTTCACTGTCAATTTTCCATGATGAAGAAATGGGCAGCCGAGTTTAAACGTGGCGTGAAAGTGTACGAAATGATCCACGCCAAGGACGCCCAAAAAGTGCGAGCACGCCACAAATCATTGACAAAGTGCATTGATACAATTAGGTAACATCGCTGTATAAAGGTGTATGAAAATGATAATGCTCTAGGGATGACAAAGGCATGTACTGGTCACGTCTTACACCAGGAATTAAAAGTAAGAAAGCTTTGTGAAAGATGGGTGCTACATGTGCTCAATGCGGATCACAAACACATTCGCATGACACTTTTCGAGAACTGTTTGATGCGTTTAAAGAAAAACAGAAATGACTTTTTGTGTCAATACGTGACACGGGATGAAGATCACCACTACACACAAAGCAGCAATCTATGCAATGGACAAAGGCCAGTTCTTCAGCTCCAGAGAAGGCAATGATGGTTCCACAGCGGGTAAGATAATAGCGTCGTTGTTTTGAGATGCAAAAGGTATTTTGTTGATTGACCATGTTGAAAAAGGTAAAACCATACCTGAAGAATACTACTCTAGACTTCCAAAGAAACTGGACGCAAGCATTCTTTCATCTTACATCAGCACAATGCACCTGCCCATAAAAGTGTATTGGCAGTGGGAAAATGAGGGATTTGCACTATAAAGTGCAATAACATCCACCCCATTCCCCAAATTTGGCTCCTTCCATCTATTCTCAAAACTGAAGAAATTCCTCGCTGGTCAGCGCTTTTTGTCCAATCAAGAAGCTATTGCGGCTGTAGTTGAGTATTTCGCAGCACTTCTGGAGGAACGCTATAGAGAGGGGTAATGGCATTGGAACTCCTCTGGTTGAAATATTAGAGCAGATTATGCTGAAAAACAAAATATCTTTGAAAGGCTTAATTGTCGTTTTCACTATCAGGACAACGACTTCCCTGACTGCCTTCGCAGTGTTAATTTTGACAGCCACTTCTACGTGGGCTTCATTGGTCTGCCATCCAGTATCCCCCTCGGCCACCCACCCCCCTGACAATGTAGCTGTCCCACGCCACGCCGCTATGATACTAATGAAATATGCCTAGGTGTCAACCACAAAAATACTGAATGATTATGTATCGGTCATTTCCTATCTAATTTAGTTATTTGGGTGTTAGACGTTCTCAAATTCACCTGATCTGTGGTATGAAACAAAGAAATTTTAGAATCTTGTCCCCTACTTCATTAAATCTCTGCAGACACCCAATGGGTTCCAGTCAGCATGAGCGACGGCCTCTATAGTGTTTCTCTGTGCATGATGGACTCCAAGGAACCCTGTATGGCATCAAATATACAGGACGTTTTTCGATTTGTGCAGTCGATCAAGGGTCGCGTAGGAATATGCAATGTGATTTAATGCTGTTTTTGAAACCTTATAGGACGTTCTGGGCTCTGCTGAAGGTTCTCGCTTGTGTAAAATTGCATTTACTTTCAGATATATTTCTGCTACCTTCGAGACCCATTACAGCACTATATCAGCCTGGAGAATAGCTTCTAATGCACTTGCTATTGTTTACTCTTTCTTCTTTGTGGATAGATTCCTTCCTTACATGCTGAATCATTGTGACCCTAACCCTCATATCTGCGTATGGAATTTCAGGATAGAATTTTCGCATTTAAACTGATATCGCATAAGTCTGTGATCCGCTGTTTATATGACACATGTGGCCATTTCAGAATCGAATTTTCGTATTTGAACTGATACCGCGTAAGTCTGTGATTCACTGTTTATATGACACATGTTGCCATTTAGTGGGCCAAAATAAAGAGAAATGGAGAGATACACGAAGAAGTTTTCCAAAAACTTCTGGGACAGATGCTTCTAAAGTATAGAAGACAGATTTTTTTGGAATAATGTGAAACATGGCGCACCGCTGACGCTCGTTATTTGTTTTGGGATCTTGAAAATGTTGGTAAGAGTGTGGCACATGAAGAGTCTCAACCATACTTGGTGGTACAGAACTATGAAAGAGTAGGCAGATTTGATGACACTGACGGCGGTGTGTGTCCCTGGTGGTGAGTGTGGTGTCCGTTATTTCTGCTGGGCCACTAGTTTACTGCACTGTCTGTTGTAGCTGCTGTTGTCGTTAACTCGAGTTTTTAAGCTTTCGGCAACAGCTGAATCGATGTTGTCTCACTGTGCGGTATCACATGTCAATTATTCGTAGGGTAAGGTATCCCATTTTCGAATGGTGCCCAAATTTCGTATAGATGGTGTAAGATGGCTATCTTTTGATGATTTTATTGGATGTGTTAATATTCGTAAAGAAAATGATATATTTGGAGAATTGTGGTCAAAGAACAGTTGTTAGGCAACAGTATCTGTGTCGGCAATGGCAGCACTGTGGAATCGTAGAATCTTTGACAGCCAGTAGTGGATAGCTTCAAGGTGATTTTATTCTTTGAGTGTACAGTGTAATGCATGAACACATTTTTGGAACTATGTGAGTTGCAGATTTATTATGAGGAGGAATGATGGCTCAGAACAATGGCTGGACAGCATACGGACATAAAAAAATTTTGAAATGAAGAACAAGGAATTATTTGATGAGGTAAAAAGTTTATTTTTATTTTGAAGACTTGTATTGTTGGTCCACTTCACCCTTGTCACAGTCAAGTTTTTGATAATTATTCTATTGATTGATGTTCTTAGTTAATTTGCAGTACCATGAAACTTGTTAGATTAAATGAATTTTCAGTTAGAGTATATAATTGTTTTCTTTGATAAGTTCCTTCATAAATGAAATTTCAAAACTTAAAGATTGAGTCATGTGTTTAATTGACATTCTGTGTCAAGATTATGTACCAAATTTCCCTGAACCAACTATAGTTAGTTTTTAGCAGTATTTTTTGGCTGTTGTGAAGTCTTGCAGTATTTCTCTCTCTGCCAGTACATCATTTTGCAGGTGAGATTCATAATACGTGATTGTTTCGTTTCCTTTGCGCAAAGTAGGTTCTGTAAGTTTCTTTATTTTACCAGGGTCGTATGTCAGTGCACAAAATATCGTGTGTTTCAGGTTGCGTTCTTACACAGGCCGACATTTTTTTAATGCAATTACGTTTTTTCAAACAGATCGCACTGACCAAGTCTACTGAGCATGAAATTATTGGTTTGCTGATTTATTTGCTTATGAGTGAGATCGTTTTTGACACACATAGGATTCTTTTCAGTTTCATGTAAGTGATATGGCTTTGATCTCAGTAGCACATTTAGGTCCTCAGTTCATATTCCCAGGTTTGTATTTAAGATAACACACACTCAAGTAAGCACTACTCACTTACAATGGACATTTGCTCAAGGGACATTACTGCTGATGTGGCAACTACGTGAACTCCTTTTGCTTCCGCCACTTCAGTGTCCTGCTAAGTCCCAAGAGTATCATTTGCATTCTGTAGTTGAATTTTTCTTAACATCTTTCATCTGATTTTTCAATGTAACATTTTGTAGGCACAAAAAAGCATCACAGCTGCATGGTAAATAATTTGAAATTTGGTATCAGTTATTAATGATACTTCATATTTAATGAAACTTATGAGAATGTTTCGGTATAACATAATCCAGGTTGTGGCTAAACCATGTCTCCACAATATTCTTTCATCCAGGAGTGCTAGTCCACAAGTTTTGCAGGAGAACTTCTGTGAAATTTGGAGGGTAGGAAATGTGGTACTGGTGGAAGTACATCTGTGAGGATGGGTTGTGAGTCGCGCTTGGCTAGCTCAGTCACTAAAGCACTTACTTGTTTAAGTCATAGGTCCTCAGGTCGAGTCTCGGCGCAGCACACAGTTTTAGTCTGAACGGAAGTTTCATATTCCCAAAGTTACGCAATCTTGAATTTTCCTTACAAAATTACCCTATCCAAAATTAGGGCCTACACTATCCGAAACTGCGCATCCTTTTAGTACAATTCTCCAAAACGCACAAGTTTCCTTAACACAAATTATTAAATATAATCTGTTGTCTTTCGCTATAAAAGGTAATATGTAACCAAAATTAATTACGTGTTACCTACATCAATCATTTTCAGAGAGCTTTCAGCTCATTTGTAACCAACCAGCTCCTTAGATTTCCTTAGCCACCCGAAAATGGGGAACATAACCCAATTATTACTGGCGGTAGGTACAACAACTATTATTTTGTTTCACAATTTGTCCACTCGACTTGCAGTTTAAACCGCTGCTAGGCACAAGGGTCGATAACGGTGTGGTGTGTTTTGGCTAGGAGTCCAGCAGCTGGGTGATACCCTAGCCCAGAGACAGATATTATTGGCTGTGACACGATGGTTACGAAACCTATGTGAGGTGTACTGGCGACCAGTAGGGTACTATCAGTTTGAGTCTTGTGTAACGCAAGAACAGCGGAAACATGTGCACAAGAACAGTGGCTATGCCAGCTAGAAGGGAGGGGCTGCCAGACTAGCATCACAAATGAGATGAGATTTCACGTGATCTGGACTCTCATGGAAGCAGACAGCTGGAGGCAGTTGTGTGAGCAGTTGCTGAACGACGGAAGGAGGGACGGCGGCGATATCTAATGCTGCTGTAGCGCAACGAATATGAGGAAGAGTTTACGATGAGCGGCAGTAACTTCAGACCTTATACCGTTGGTGTACAAAGCAGGTTTCCCGACAAACCGGCCTCTCACTAGATATATGTCTCCTGGTATTGGGCAAATATCGTTTCTGCGACTTCAGGGGAAGGCGTTGTCCCTACGAGTTGGACATAACGTTGCTCGGCGATCTTGCATCTTCTGGAGGCGCGGAAAATGAGGTGTCACACGCTTCAGGCAGTGCCACACATGAAGGAAAGATTTCTAATCCCAAGCAGTTGCAGAAAGAGGACATCTCTACCTCATTGTTGATCCGTCATCCAACACTTCACTTTTCGTCCAACCATGGGAAAAGAAGAAGCTATGAAATGTAGGCAATAATGATACTAAATGAATACTATACGTTTAAGATACTTGGTGAAACACATCTGATAGAGGAAAGATCAGTCCTAAAATACTCTTTACATAACAAAAGCGGAAGGCAATAGCAAACTGATTTCATTAAGGCCTTCTTCCTGACAATTTCTGCATACCCAGTGTCCACTTTGTTTTTTGTACAAAGATCTGAAGAGCTCTCAGTATTTGTATTGACTTACCCTTAGACTTTTCATACGTCTTGAAAAACTGCTGGTGTCACTGTGAAAAAAAGTGCAGTTGTTGAATAAGAAGGCCTTGAAGAAGTCTTGCTAAGGGCTCAGCGGAGCATGGTTATCAGAACTAGGTCAGTGGGACAAATGAGGTCGGCTGCACAATCATATGTGAAAGGATAGGCGATGCTAGTCCAGATACTGTTAGCTGTAGCACTGTCATCTTTTGACATCCTGACTGTTGATATGTGATATCTGTTTGGTGTACTCGTTTGTCTGACTTCTGTCTTATTTCCGTCATGCTGGCATATCTCTTTCGTAATGCTGTGCAGTTTCTTCTCATAACTGTTACAGAGTAATTTTGTTTGGTCCATTACGTTTCAAGGCGATCCGATTATAATTTACTCGTATTTTCAACGGAATGCTAGTTATACAGAGTGTCCACAAAAGATTGTCCTGATTATAAATTTTAACAGTATCGCCTGTAGGCGTTGTAGTATGGGTTCAAGGTCACAATGAAATAGTAAGAATAATTCAAAGAGTTTTAGATAAATGCATGCACGAATACTGCTTTGTTGTTTTCCCTCTTGCAACAGCGCATATGCAAAATGGCAAGTTCCAAGCGTAAAGCGTTTTGTGTTCCGCTGTTTGCTAAGAGTGAATCTGTAATTTCAGATCAACATTCGTTTCTTTTAAAGTTTAATTGCGATTCCCAATATAGCGAAAACATCCGCCGATGGTATAGTCAATTCGAATCGACCAGATGTGTGATCAGAAGTGTCTAAAGAGGATGTTGATCATGTCAGAGCGTCTTACCTTCATAGTCTCTTCAGGAACCTCAGTTGCCAAAGACGATAGTGTTGAAGGTTTTAAGAAAACGTTTACACATGTATCCACACCGGTTACAGTTTGTATACGCTTTAACGCCAGATGACTATGGCGTTCTTTATAACTTTTCAAGTGAAGTATTGCAGTGGGAAGATGACATTCTTGATGATGTGGTATTCAGTAACAAATCAGCTTTTTAACTAAGTGGGAACGTAAATATCCATAATGTTCGTATCTGCGGCAAGAACATCCTCATTAACCTGTTCGATACCAAAGAGATTCCAAAAAATTAAACGTTTTCTGTGCTATGTCACATTGTCGAGTTAGCAAACTTTTTTTTCGTGAAGCAACCGTAAAAGGGAAATTATCTGGATACGATGCAAGAATGGTTCTTTCCCCAGGTTGAAAATGAACCTCAATATTTTATTTGGCAACAAGATGGAACCAATCTTCGTTGACATATCTTTACACGAGAGTGGGTGAATGCTGAAGACCCCGACCTTAGGATTGATCGTAATGGTCAATACGACAGAGGTCTTTTCCACTGACTTCCATGTAAACCTGACAGCACGCCAAGCGATCTTTTCCTTTAGGGCTTTGTGAAAGGTCGTGCATACGTTCTGCCACTACCTAATGATTTGCCAGAGTTGAGACACAGGATTGAAGGGGCTTTTGCTTCCATTACCCAAGACTTGTTAACCAAAGTGTGGGCAGATGTGGACTTTAGGTTGGATGTGTGCTGTATAACTAAGGTGCACTTATTGAACATCTGTAAGAAAACGAAATTAGTTTATCCTCAATTTTAGGTATGATTTGATGTAAACAGTATAAATTAAACTGTTGTATCATCCCACTGAAACTGGGAAATTCTTTTATGGAACCCTGTATTGTTATTGCTATAATTTAAAATACACTTTTGGCAATTAAACTTACAACAATAGGAAGGATATTCAATAACACAATTTTACCTGTTATTGTTCATGTGCAGTATACTAGGGAGAACACATGATTAAATCTGCAGATTATTTGGCGGTATACAGGGTGTGAACTAAAGTATGCAAGTGGCAACAGTGGTTCAACACTGGCATCAAGTCAAACTGATAAAGATTTTGGTACATCGTCTTATGTCACTTCAATTCTATGTCAGAGTTCATCAGGTGTATTGGCTGGTGAATTGTAATGGTCTTGCATTATGTTGTTTAAAGATAGTCACAGAGACCTCAAAGATATGGTACAGCCACCGGCCTTAACATGTCAGAAATTTAGCACATGCTGTCCAAATGACCTTGCAAACCAGAGGTGATAGTGCTGTGTACCCAATGACACCCTATCCCATCATGCCATGTATGAGGTCCATATAATGATGAAAAATGCGGTCTGGCAACATTCGTTCTCTGGCAACGTTCGTCTCCGCATATGGCCCATGGTGATGCTTTACACAGATCTAGGGTTTGCCTGAAAAAATGACGTTGTTCCTCTCCTCTGTCCAGTGTTTTCATTGGGCACACCACTGTTACATCGCCTCTCGCAGCTGACATGTCAAGGAAAGCCACAACAACAGTCGCCATGCTGACAGTCCATGGTTCTCCAGGACTCGTCGTATTGGCCACATGAATAATTATTTTGGTGTAAACAATCCCGTTTCTCAAGGTCGAAAAACGGTGCTACGATTCCGCACGGCTGAGAGAACAATATGTCTGTCCTTTCAGGAGCTGTGGGGCTGTTCAGATCATGCGTGGCGTTGAGTGTGGCCCCCTTGAACACACCAATTATATATTTGCATGACGTTCGTGGAATCCTGTCCAATGTGAGCGGCAATATTGTGAAACGATAAGCTACCGTCTCGATAAGCCATGATCCTGCCGCTGTTTCTCCTTGTTACACAAGACACAAAACGATCTTCTCACAAGCAACCAACATTCAAATGCGATTTCTGGATGAAAAACTCAATGTGTTATCTTCCTTATAATACAGGGTGTAGATGGCGATACTTCTACGTACTTCATGAGGTTGTTCTGAAATGATAAATGTGTTGCATATACAAGCATTAGTACTCTTCACGCCACTTTCAAGTTTCAAAGATTTTCAATGAAATTAGCCACGTCTGGGCATTGAAATGAAATTTTCACGTTATCATCGATTCGTTTAGATGTCCAAATGCGGCTAACGTAATTGAAAACTGTTTAATAGTATTTGTATGGCCGCTGGAGCACATAAGGTGTCTGTTCTATCGCATACGTCCGAAACAACAGGCCACACACGCACGCGCGCGCGCGCGCGCGCGAACACACACACACACACACACACACACACACACACATAACAATTTTAAGTCTGTTGAATGTAGTAACTTAATGTACCTAGTCTTTCAATCACATTCCTTGTATTCCCTCTGTTTATGAGTTTCTATATACAACAATTCATGCCATTGAATGAGGTGATGAAGTGTATATTACATTGGGTTCGCATATGAGAGGATCCCTATCTGATTATCCTGATTTAGATATTCTGTGTTTACTTCAATACGCTAAGGTGAATGCCAGCACGATTCATTTGAAAAGGACACATTCTACTTTGTTTCTGTTATTCCCTTTCTGAGCTTGAGTTCCATCGTCGATGGAATGCTCAACGCTCATCTTCCTGCCTTCATTCGCACCAAGTCGGTGACAACTTGGGAGCATTCGGGGGTAACACTCAGTCCTCTGACAACCATATTCACGGCAGACTAACCTGACATTATCGAAAAATACTGTTAGCCAAGAGACCACCCATAAATTCTGGCACAACTGAGATCATGCTAGTTTCGTTGTATCACGGGCTGCTTGTAAATGCCACAACTTGGCTACTGGTTCACAAGCTGAACCTTTATTCGCAAATATTCATCCTATGAAAGGGAGTCGACGTTGATCGGAAAGTATTAGAATGTAATGTCAACTGTTTCTGAAGTCTGAGACATTTAAGTCGAATCTATGTATGCAACTAAAGCGACTCCTCATTTGCGACGTCACAGAGGTAACAAGTGGAAACATTCAAACGCAAGTGGCGACACTCTACCTTGTATAATTTTAATGACACCTTGAGGCATCACCTGTCATCGATTAGTGTCATTCGAATGCCATCTGGTGGCTGCGTTTCGAAATATGGTCTGATACAGTTTGCATGGCTGAGTCCTCATGTGCTAGATTCGTTACACTCCCATCCTATTCTATATTGTCGAATATGTGGGTGGCACACAAGAAGTAAGGTAGTCGACACATTTCAGTATGTCTCTAACTTCCCCACTATGGTCATTTAACTAGATATATTTTGGAGAAAATAGTATGTTTGTTGACACTTTTTGAAACATGGGCTCTCAGAATTTAATGAATGGGGCTTTTAGCGCTGGACGTCACATTTCCACTGCAGTGCGTTGAGTATTTCCAGCAACCTCAGGCTGAATTAACAAACCTGTAATGAAAAGAGCAACACTTCTTGGAACCATCTCTCTCTCTTCCATTAATCCAACTGACAAGATTTCCTTACAGTCGAATAATGTTCACGAACTGTTTCAGTTATGGTTTTATAAGCAACCACTTATGTGCACGAAATGCTCCTCTGGAATATTCATTCAAGAAATCTGAGTGTAGCGTCTACTTTCTATTTGGCTAGATGTATGTATTCGTTACATCTTAAATCACTCTGAACTAACTCTTCCATATTTTTTGTTGTGACTATCCATGGTTGTGTAGTCAAACGACATAGAACTTTCTCGTTTACCTATGCACACAGGTGACTACAGAAATTTTTTGAAGGGATAAAATTCTGGAACAGACATTTATTATGTAACGAAACTGATTTGCTGAGTTTGAAAACTTGTCGTGCCCCAGTAACTAAATTTGACAAGAAGTACACAAAACTTGTTGTATTTCAAACGAATGATAGTTATCGAATTACTATTTTTAAGAAAGGTTGCTTTGGTGTTGAAATGGTAAATGTATTCAATTACATAAGCAAAATCCATGTTTTTTGTTACGAACGTGGATGTTACTTTTTTTGGTTCAACTACGTAAAATTTGACAAACTGCCCATTGGCTTCTGTCTCGGGTTCTTCGGCCGACGCTCGTCTGGTGATTTTACTGACGTTTCGCCAGCACGAGTGGCTGGCATTGTCATAGCTTCACCCTCCATTGCTGGTGGTGAACTGGAGCTGAGCTCGCGGCCGCAGACTATACGTACCGTACCTGTTGCGGCAACGACCGAAGGCATCTACGCGGTCATTTCCGGTTGGGTTCTCCTCTTGCTACCTGTGACGGTCTTTCGCTGCAGCGCGGGAAGTCAGGATCCGTTTACCTTAAGGCTTTCTTCTTTCTCGTAGAAGCTATTCCCGTGTTTTTGTATTTCTATAGCTTCTCTGAACAAGGGGATGTAATAGTGCTTCTCTACAGCCAGAACTTCCGTGTAGGCGAATTTTATTACGTGATCGGTCTCATTCAGTGCTCGCTCATCGGTTCCATTTTCCCGCTACACATCCCAAAGCTCTTTCATGCATGTCTCACCACGAGATATTTTACGTGGAATGGCAATTTCTACGAACAGCTAGAAGGCGTCGCCATGGCTAGTCCTCTTAGTCCAGTGGTGGCCAACTTTTTCATGGAACATTTCGAGCACAGGCACTGGACTTGGCGACTTGTAAACCTAAGGTGTGGTACAGGCACGTCGATGATACTTTCTTGTGTGGAGCCATGGTGAAGAACAGCTCGGTGACTTCCTAAGACATTTTAACAGCCTCCATGCCAACATAAAATTTACCGTGGAAGTAGAAAAGGACAAAAAACCACCATTTCTAGATGTGCTGGTCACGATGGCGAAAACTTGGAACACAGCGTGTATCGAAAGCCGACACACATGGAACGATACATGCACAAGCTATCAAACCACCACCCGAGCTAGAAGAGAGGCATGATTAATACGCTCGTAACGCGAGCACGACGAATATGTGAGCCACAGCACCTCAGACGCGAAATGCAACACCTGGAACGTGTTCTGAGGAGCAATGGTTACTCCACAAATCATATTAGAAGTGTAACAGAGCCAAACACTAGGCGAAGTAACAAATTAGAAAAAGAATGTCGGGTACGGCCTTTCTGCCATACATTCCCAGAGTGACGGACAGAATAGGCCGTATATTGCGCAAACACGGTGTAAATACGATTTTCAAACCAACAAGGAAGATCAAAGAGTGTCTTAGATCGGCAAAGGAGAAAAGGGACCCACCTGCAATGTCGGGAATATACCGCATACCATGCATATGCGGAAACGCTTATGTCGGAATGACTGGACGATCAATCAACACCAAGATCATAGAACATAAGCGACATTGCAGATTGGGGCAGGTGGAGCAATCGGCCGTGGCAGAGCACGTACTGAGACCGACCACATAATAAAATTCGCCTGCATGGAAGTTCTGGCTGTAGAGAAGCACTATCACACCCGATTGTTCAGAGAAGCTATAAAAATACAAAAACACGGGAAAAGCTTCAACAAGAAAGAAGAAAGCCTTAAGGTAAACGGATCCTAGCTTCCCGCGCTGCAGCGAACGACCGTCGCAAGAGGAGAAACCAACCGGAATTGACCACGAAGAAGCCCTCGGACGTTGGCGCGCCAGGTAGCTACTACATATAGTCTGCGGCCGCGAGCTCGGCTCTAGTTCATCACCAGCAATGGAGGGTAAAGCTTTGACAATGCCAGTCACTCGTGCTGGCGAAACGTCAGTAAAAATCATCAGACGAGCGTCGGTCGAAGAACCCGACACAGAAGCCAACAGGCAGTTTGTCAACAAGTGGTCACGGAAGCCTTAACAATTCTGTAACGTCAAATTTCATCATCATATGATTAAATCCAGTGTATCCAACCAGTCTTGAAATGAAGCTAGAAAATATTTACAAAAAAATTATTTATAGCCCCATAATGTTGTATGAAACGAAAATTAAAAATCCGAAACAGAAAAGAGTAAGAGAAATTGAGGAAATCCTGTTGGGGATCAGCAAAAATAGCAAACAGTAATACTTCTCGAAGTGGAGGAAGAGGCAAAATCTATGAAAAAAAGACTTATTAGATTTGATGTCATTTACAATACTTCCTTTGTTTTGAAAACATTTCTGATCATGTTAATGGACTTTATCACTTTCATACTGTTTATTTTGTGAAGTTGATTGGTATAACTAATACTGAACAATAGTGTTTTGAGAACCATTATTTTGGCTTGGCTATGTAAAGTGTAACTTACAGTCTGTAACTGACTAGATGAAAGTGAGAAACATTCCACAACAGCCCTCAAATTCGGCACTAGAATCTACTTTTAATGGCCTGGGACTGAAGCAAGTTAATCCTCCTCTCTCCAGTTTGTCACATTACTGTGCAGCTATGCTAAGTCGATTGCTGAATCCGTAGCTCCACAACTGCATGTGGCACTGTGTTACACCCCACAGAGATGAGAAGGTTCCATTTCCTGGAGAGGATATTTTTTTGACCTCGAATTTTCACACCTTTTCCATTTTGACTGAAGCACCTGATCTCATAGATTAAATGCAGACTGCAGTGTTTTCAGAGTCTAATGCAGTAGCTTAAAACATGTCAGTGCCACGCATGACACTGCACATGCTCATCTCAGCGTTAATAATTTGGTAATTAAAATAATGAAGGGGAGAAGGAATCAGATGGAATCACATATAGAGGGATGTAAAATGTCATTAAAGTGATCTTGGTTACAACCACATCATGATTGAGTGAAGAATCATGAGATATTGGAATTTTAAAAATGAATTTTCACTCTGCAGTGGAGTGTGTGCTGATACGAAACTTCATGGCAGATTAAAACTATGTGCTGGACCAAGACTTAACTCAGGACGTTTGCCTTTCATATACAAGAGCCCTACCAACAGAGCTACCCAAGCACACTCGCGACCCATCCTTGCAACTTTACTTCCCCAGTTCCTTATCTCCTGCCTTCCAAACTTCATAGAAGTCCGTATTTGAATTTTGATTATGCTTAATGATACGCATTCATGGGAGCCGGAGGCGGTCGCACACAGCCATTTTCGTAGGGACAGGTGAAGGTGGGCACAAAAATACAAGTTATCATGGTGGGAATTTAAGCCATGGCGTTTGGATGTTCGAAGGTGGGTGTCAGATTACTAACAGTGACTGAAATAAAAATATAGCGTAGTCTGTAGGGATGGACACGCCTCAGCTATGACCTAGTGGAACAGTCCAAGGGATTGCAGAAGGGGAGGAAAAATAAACCATCACAAAACTGCAGACAGCCATAGTTGGAGATATGAGAAATTGTGTCGTGTACCATTCCATGAGCGTCTGCACTGAAGCCATCGATTTAAGCTATTATACTATCAGAAGCATTAATATTCCTAATGAGAGTGGTCTGGCGTCACGGCAGCCCTGAAAAGGTAGCAGTGGAGGCGACACACCATTGTTAGGGAGAACATCGGTAGTGTTGGAAGAGGTCGGATGTTTAGTGAATGTCAGCTTCACTTCTATGGCATAATAAACTTTGTTTTTGCTCATATTGAGTTAACAATGTCTAATCAAGTACAGTCACTTAGACAATATACACAGATTTAGACGATGGCAGGTAATGAGCAAAGCTTATGGCATGGTGCACGCCATCACTTCAACTCATATCAGTAAGCAAGATGCTGCGACTATTCCAATGTTCACTACATCAGTGTTGCGAGTTCTTGTTGCAGATGACCACCTGATTGTGACAGTGCATTTAGCTTATTTTTGTGTCTTGAAGAAGATTGGGTTATTAATTGCCAACGAATCCTAAACTATCCTGGCACTGTGGTTTGAAGCCCATATGGCAGATAGCATAAATCATATGCCTCACAGACTGTCAAAGTTGTGGCAGCTTAGAACTAATAGATTCGTATATGAGTAATTTTTTCTGTAGTATTGATAGTATCGAGTCGGGAGGAAGGAGTTAAGGTCGTCTGAGCTCCACAAGTTCTGATAAGAACACTTGTAACTTATTTGAAATTGATATAACAACTGCACACCTACAAAACTCTAACACATTGGGCATCAACAATATACTGTATTAAGATTTTACCAGATTTGTTCGCTATTCATTTACAAATGAACCAACCTCTCCCAGTGTTGTGACCTTAGAATAATTAATTATTAGATTTCATATATTAGAGCACAACATACGAAAAACCACACTGCAGGTAAGGCCAGGTAAGTTTAACAGGTGTGCAGATTGACATTCAAACGCAGGACGAACAGGTAGATCTGCAATTCAGTTGAGTCATGCACCCTGGTTAGGCTTCCACTTCCCGATACAGGCATTTTTTTTGTCATGGTGCTTCGTTGGTTAGGGTCTGAACAGTTTTCTCTCGATGTTAGTCGATGTATTTTGTGTAAATTAGCACCAAAAGGCTAAATCAGGAAGTAACAGAAATGTTTCAAGCCCTGATCTGTAAAACAGAATACAGAAGTTGCAAGCCATCATAGGTATTCTTCGTCCACGGACAAACGATAAACTACTATTGAAATCCCATTGTGCAAGGACACAGCCAGAATTTTGTCAAAGTGGGAGGAGTTTGAATGCGATTTGTTAAAGAGTACCTTGAACGGCTCGTACACGAGAGGCGTTTGAAAAGTTCGTGCAAAGTCCGAGAGATGGCACCACTGGCGCGTATCGAGGTCATATTTAGTTAGTAGCATCTTTGGGAAAAACGCATACCAAGTTTCAGCCACATTGGTCTATTTCTTTGTGTTCGGCATTCGTGTGAATCAAGGAAGTCGATTGATTGTCAACAAATGGACGAAAAAGAATTTCGTGTGGTGATTAAACATTACTTTATAAAAGGCAAAACGCCTCAGGAGACTAAAGAGAAGCTTGATAAACATTACAGTGATTCTGCACATTCCTTTATAAGTGTTTTCAAAGTTTTCGGGAATGGCCATATGGGCACAAGTGATGCTGAACGTTCTGGACGCCCTGTGGAGGTTACGACCCCAGAAATTATTGATACAATCCATGGTATGGTGATGGATGACAGAAGAGTTAAGGTGTGTTAGATTGCTAGTGCTGTGGGCATCTCGAATGAATGGGTACATAATATTTTGCTAAACATTTGGACATGAGCAAGCTATCCGCAAGATGGGTTCTGCGATTGCTCACACTTGACCAAAAACGGGATCGTGTGGAGTGTTGGAAGGGTGCAGCTGTTCACGATGAATCTGCAGGACTTTAAACATCGTTTCGTCCCTGTGGGTGAAACATGGATACATTACTATACTCCTAAGACCAAACAACAATCTCAACAAAGGGTTACCAAGGGAGAATCTGCACAACAAAGGCGAAGTCCATTCCTTCAGCAAGAAAGGTTATGGCGACTGTCTTTTGGGATTCGCAAGGGACAATCCTCATCAACTATCTGGAAAAGGATAAAACTATTACAGATGCATATTATTCATCGTTATAGGACTGTTTGAAAACCGAGATGCAAGAAAAACGCCGGCGATTGGACCGCAAAAATGTCCTTTTCCATCATGACAATGCACCAGCGCACACCTCAGCAGTTGTGGTCGCAAAATTAATGGAAATAGGTGTCCAACTCGTTTCACATCCACCCTATTCTCCAGACTTGGCTCCTTTGGACTATTAGAAGAAATGGCTTGCGGGACCAAGATTTTATTCAAACAAGGAGGTGATTACAGGAACCAATAGCTATTTTGCAGACTTGGACAATTCCTATTATTCGGAAGGTATCAACAAATCAGAACAGCGTTGTACGAAGTGTATAAGACTAAAAGGAGACTATGTCGAAAAATAAAAAATATTTACCTCAAACACATAAGTAGTTTTTATTTTTTCACCGGCTTTTCAAATGCCCCTCGTATATGGTAGGCATAAAAACCTCGTAACTCCATCTGTCTGTGAAAACTCCTAATTGTAGTAACAAGTAACTCCATAATCAAAGAGAGATTTAAAAGTGCATGGATATCTCTAATCTGTCAAAAATAAGCTTCTACTATACAGTTACAAGTGTCAACTTTCTTTATCACTTTATATTATTTTTTTAACCTTTTATGCCTCACCTGCAAAATTTAACAAAACGGAGTTATGAGGTCCATATAGAGTGAATCACTTAAAATTTGCACAGCAAATGTTGCGGAAATGGAAACTGCTATTGATGTGCAGTTTTCACTGAATGGATTGGTAGTCAGGAGTTCGTATTATTAGCCAATCAACAAACTTTAGTAATACTTATAAAGTGTATTTTTGTGCTACCATACAATTTTTAAATGGAACAATGCCTATTGACATTAACAAACTAATATTAGGGTAACTTAGAATGCCAGTTGTGTTTGTTGCAGGATTCTAGTTCGAGTCGTTTACGAGACATCGTATTTTGAGACGTTCTCCCACCGACACACTGTACGTTACCTGTGGTAGCACACACTAAAGAACAGCACAAGTCCATACACTAGCTGTGTGGATTATGGTCAGTAACGAGACAACTGACCATCACAGATTGTGTTCAAAATGACCACCAACAGTGGTAATACACTCTTTCAGTCTGGCATGGAAAGACTGCTGCACACGTTCTAGCATTTCAGCGGTAAGTTGCAGCTTATGTCATTGAATCAGGGAGATTTGGCTGTTTTTAGATGTATATCATGATCAGTCATGTGCCTTGATAATTTACTAGTCCTTGGAATATGTAACAACTATTTCGCTAATTAACTAGAACAATAATTCAAAACAAATTTTAACTTTACGACTTATTTCTCCGCGCTTTGGGTGCTAATGTCGCACCAACTGTCAGATGGATCCAATTTCCACAGCAGTGAGTGTCACAGCTGTATATGTTAAGGTGCGTTTACTTCTGTGAGCCTTGCGGCTAGTCGCCATGCGCCTGTAGCTTGCCCCTCACGTAAGAGAGGCGCCCAGTATGAAAACAGGTGCGAACGGAATCCACTTGCACGCACATGCTGATGAAGAGGCATGCACCTGCACACATACCTCTACTTGCATGTGGGTCAAGCACACCGGCTACAGTGTTTGACTCTACAAAACTCCTCTGTGATTTCCATCATACGTTATCGCGTATTTGACGTTTATTTACATGTACGTTAGAATTGTGACGATTGGACTCACTGCTCCAAGGATATTACGAATAAGACATTTCACCATCTTTCTTGCAGCGAAACTTGAAAACATGATGTATCGCTGTTTCAAAAGTGAGCCATCTTTATGCACACAATGATTATCGCTAGCTGCATTCCAATGTAAGTATCGCTGATCTGCACACATTGTCGAAATATTATGCAAACTAACATTAAAATAAACACTGCCTGCCAGAGAAATAAATAACTATTCACCAAATCAAGGTAAGTATTGTTAGGAAAGTAACAAAAAAATTCGAAAAAATTATTCCTTATACAGGGTGGTCCCGAATTCATGGTAAAACTTTAATGGTAGGTGCAGGACATTGTAACAAGGATATATTGTATAGGAATGTATAGTCCCAGGTGACGCGGTGAGGCGTAAACAGGGGAAATAACGGCCGAAAGGAAAACGAAAGATTTCATTGAAATCGTTGTTGACAAGTGTCATGTTTACAGTAAGTGTTCAAAATTGCGTCCACCATGAGCGATACATGCTTGACAGCGTCGGTGCAGCGATTGGCGTACACGTTCAAAGATGCCTGGTATTTCACGCACACCTGCAGCAGCTACAGATATGCGAGCAACGAGATCCTCATCTGAGTCAACTGGAGTCTCATAAACAAGGCTCTTAAGATGTCCCCATAAAAAGTAATCGAGGCAAGAGAAATCAGGAGATCGGGGTGGCCAAGGGACTGGTCCACCACGCCCAATCCATCTAGCACCAAACGTGGCATTCAGTTAATTCCGTACAGCAGTGCTGAAGTGTGCTGGCGCTCCATCGTGCTGAAACCACATGCGGTTACGAATGGCGAGCGGAACATCTTGCAGCAGTTCTGGTAACACTTCTTGCAGAAAAATAAGATAGCTTTCGCCACAGAGTCGCGTGGGTAGTAAGTATGGCCCAATCAAAAAGTCGTTCACAATACCAGCCCACACATTAATACCGAAACGTTGTTGATACGCATGTGGACGCGTTGCATGTGGATTATCTGTTGCCCACACATGGGAATTGTGCGCATTAAAGACACCCTCGCGTGAAAATGTCGCTTCATCTGTAAATAGCACATGACCTACGAAATCCGGCTGCAACGCACATTGCTGCAACAACCACTGGCAGAAGTTCACGCGAAGAGGATAATCTGCCGGATTCAATGCTTGTACTTTTTGAAAATGGAAGGGGTGTAAGCGATTTTCATTTAACACTCTGCATACAGTCTGATGACTCACATGTACGTCACGCGCAACAGTTCTTGTGCTTGACTCGGGTCTATCAGCCACTATGTTCAAGATGCGTTCTTCCAGTCTTGGAGTGCGTACAGCTCTTAATCGACCAGCGTCATGTCTGTTGACGTCGAACGTACCTGTTTCACAAAGTTGACGATGTAACCGTTGAAAAAGTCTATGATCCGGCATTCGTCGATTAGGATACTCCGCGCGATACATTCGTAACGCAGCTCTGGCGTTACCATTTGCACGGCCGTACATGTAATGCATGTCTGCTTTTTCTGCATACGTAAATTCACCCATCGTCTACGGCAGCACAATTGTGAATGGCGCTTGTCCCTACTGCGATACATCATGTTCATCTACTGCCCTCTACCGGCAGTGACACCAACCGATCACTCCATTTCTCTTTCCCCTGTTTACGCCTCACCGCGTCACCTGCGACTATACATTCCTATACAATAAATCCTTGTTACAATGTCCTGTACCTACCATTAAAGTTTGTACCATGAATTCGGGACCACCCTGTATTATTGTTTCTACAATTTAAAAAGATTAAACTTTGAAGATAATCATATGTCTCAAAAAGCTTGAGCTATTATATATAGAGTATGGAGGAGAGTGGAGGGGGAGGACCAAGGGGGGGGGGGATGAAGGCGCAGTTGACTTGGACGAATTCAAGTGGTCCACTGAAAAAAATCTCTATGAACGAACGAACTATAGAATGTGTTACCATCATATACCTCTTCCACTCTCCACAGATCAGTCCCTATCGTTAAATCGCAACTAGTTTTCGTAACTGAGTACTGCCGAGGCGATATTTTGACATTGGGCTACTAGTGACATAATTTCGAAATGTTTTGCAAGGAAATGCAGCCATCGTGGCTTGTGAGATATTTCTGTTAATCAGTGCGATTTTTGGGCGACACAGGCACATACATGTGTTTCTAAGCAATTATTTTAATTAAATGTTATTTATAGTTATTTTTACTGCTCCGCTATCTTGTGAAATACTAAACCCCAAAGTTCTATCAGTACCCAAATAACGACTCCAGTGCGAACATTAAATTGCTACAGATAGGTAATTGGACTATTACAGTAGTGCATTAATATTTTTAACTCATCTTAACGTCAGTGGACGAACAAAATTGGTTTTTCTCTCCTTTCTTGTTATAAACTTACATGCAACCAGAAACTATCACAACAGCACACAGAAAAACGCAGCAAATGGCAGCATGTCCATTAAATTCAACTGCAAGTGAGAACTGAACTGATTAACAAAACAAATGAGCTCAAGTTAGGCCAACAACGTACAGTAGTTGGTCTTGGCTAAAGTATGCATGGGCGACAGCTGATAGTGCTTTCGATATATTGATAATTTAAATCTATCGGGTGCTTTTTTGACTACAGACAGTGCGTATCCCTTTTTTGTCATGTGACTGAAACTCAAAATATCTTTCAATTTCACCACATGCCAACTAAGTTCTGTGTAATTTCATTTAGGTGATAGGGGGCGCCCAGATCCCTGGACGCTCCTTTGGTTATGTCCTTGTGTTGTGAAGCAAAGGAAAGGGATGTTCTTGACGAAGTTAGTCTGATGAAAGGCACGTATACTGCTCCTGTGCTTATGTCGTTCAGGGTACTGGATCAGTCTTCTTCCACCTCAAAAAGGGTTGTACGAAGAAGACTGGTGACACTACTTCAGCACTGTTCCGTAAAGGTTGATGTACACTATCACTAAAACTGGCTGGCACCAAGGAGTCAGCATAAATTCTCGTAAATGGAATGGAAACAAAAAATTACGAAGACAGACAGTCATTGCTAAAGTCACAGGCAAGTTTAGTACGTGGTTCAATAATGTTGCGTACAGTTATTGCTAAAATTTCTAGGGAATTCTGTAATGAATAAAAAACCTGCACTAGGATCCTAGAGGGGGCAAGTGTCCTCTCTTGTCCCACCCTGCGAACGCCTATGCTTTCTCTCAATACATTGTATGTTAGCTGCTACAATATTTTCAACAGATGCTGGTCATCTTTAAGTCTCTCAGCATTTCGTAACATTTCCCGGTGATGTCATCTTTCTGTATACGACTACACTGTATGTAAACAGATTCAGAGAGCTTGCAGTTTCACTCAGAACCAGTACCAGATTCCTCATGTGAATAACTAATTTATGAATGGAGCTCAATAAATGTCTCCACTAGTTCTAAAAATTTTAGTAACTTGGAAACAGTTCTCAGATAAATCTTCGTCTTTGAGTGCTATTTATTTGTTTAATGCCTCCTTGTTAATTGTACTTGGAATTCTCTTTTGCCGCCAGCATTTACGTTTTACGTTCTTCTTATTGTTGGCGTAGTTCTAATGCAATAACAAGTATGAGAACCACCTCTATCTGGATAATCTCAGCTGACACTATAACTAAAACCGTGCCATTAGATGTCGCGTGTAGGAACGGTAAAAAGGAGCAACAACAGTCCTTGAAGTCCCTTCACAAGTGGTGGCGTCACAATTGCTGCACGTGAAATACTGCTTACTTTATACACTCTGTATAATGCATGTTGTTTGCCAGAGCTCTCATTGGTACAAAATTAAAATAATACTCTGATAAGCTATAACATTTTTCCACCTACTTAATATCGTGTTGGTCCACTTTTGCAATACAATACAGCAAGAATTCTGCTTGGCATGGATTCGACAAGTCTTTCATAGGTTGCCAGGAGTATACAAAGCCAGATGTATATGTAAAGGTCACGCGGTTACAGTAAATAAGGGGTAAGTTGTTTGGGCGCGGAGTTGGCATCCAGTACCGGCCCAGATGTTTCCCCGCTAGGTTCAAATTAGGCAAATTTAGTGGCCAAGACATCAACATGAGTTCACTATCATGCTGCTGAAACCATTGTAGCACGATTCTACTCTTGTGACATAGACTGTTATCCCGCAAGACATCAAATCAAGAGATGTAGGTGGTCGGCAGTAATGTCATGATGTGTTCAGTTATTACCACAGCTCCCAGGGAAGCCCAGGCGAATGTCGCCCTACAGCCTATAGCGTCCCACTAGCCTGTGTCTCTGGTGTAACGCATGTTTCGAACAGTTTTTCGGCTTGATGAGCCAACCATGGGCCTAGTGTAGCAATAAACGTGACTTATCCGACCAAAGGAAACGTTTCCATTCATCCACCGTCCAATCTCGATGATTCCATGCCCACAGTAATCGTAATTGAAGATGTTGGCTCAACATGGGAACACGTAAAGGTCATCTTTTGTGGTGCACCATGTTTAACAATGTACACTGAGCGATGTGCTCTTAAACATGTGTGCCTGCATTAGCATTGTGCTCTGTCATCAGATCTGCCACAGATGACTGTCTATCCTGCATTAAAGTGCAGGTAAGATTCCGACCTCCACATTTTCTGATGAAGTGTGGATGTTCAACACGTTGTCGAATACTCATGGTTTTACCATCCTTCAACCACTTTCCATAGATGCTCGTGACAGTAACATTTGGAGGACCAGCTTCGCCATTTCTGAGACACTCATATCCAGGTTCCGGTCCATAACAATCCGTCCTTTGTCACAAGTACCTTATGTTAGTGGGTTTCCCGATTTGGTGCCTGTATCGTCACTAGAACGATTCCTAATTAGCCTGCGCTCTTTCCTTATCGTGTCAAATGCCTGAAATGCCACGGCGACTTCAATATTGCAGTATGCAGCGGTGTTAATGTTTTTGCTCATCAGTCTTAAAGCCTCTACTACGGAAAGGTTAATGTGTGAAATACCGAGTGTTTCTAAACAAATATCGGTGTTGTAAGGCTTAATTCAACTTACAATTATAAATAAACCATAAAATGGAAGAGCAACACAAACAGTTTTTTTACAAGTGTTCAATGCGAGATTCTTCACACATCAAGTCGATGTGTGTGTTCTTCCCAATCCTTGATCAGAATGCCTGGAGTAATTGTTGCAACAACGCTGTTTCTAAAGTCAGGTATATCAGCTGGTAGCGGAGGACATACAAGTGATACTTCATGAAGCCCCAAAGGCAAAAATAACACAGCATCAGATCGAGTAACTGTGGGTGGCATGCGAAACACGCCCTGTCATCCAGCGACTTGTAGCCAATACAGCAACTGGGTACAATGTGGTTTAACCAACCATATACTGGTTATGCCACTGAGCTGGCACAGCATCTTGCTGGCAAATAAAGTTCTGTGGTTCGGCCTCTTCCAGTTGAGGAAAGAGCCATAGCTCTAGCACGTCTAGTAAGAAACACCAGTAAGGCTTGCTTTTCCTTCCAAAAACTGCCCTGTTTGTCACGAAAGAGGTTATTGCCTTCCACATAAGTTAAAAGTTGGCATTGCATTATTGATTCCATCACAGGGATCACATGGAGAGGCCTGTAGCTTGATATTTCACTGTTATCACTTTTCTTTGCAAACTGGTACAATGCCAGCTAGTCTGAAGAGGTTAGGGAATTCACCAGCAGTTGAACCAAATTACACCCCACAAATCGCCATACTCATGTGTATCAGGTGTTTCAACAGAATATCAGAGTTTTAAGACTTTGTGCGTAGCATTTATTACATTCAACTTATAAATAATACTTCAAATGAAAGAGCAACTCAAACAGTTTTATTTGTTTGCTTGTGCGCACGTGAATGCACTGTTTCATATGTCTTCCATTAGAAAGTGCTAGTAGCAAAGATGGCGACTAGCGAACTGAAAGTGTTTCGTGTTTTACATGTCGAAAAGACTAATCTATTGACACAGCGCAACATGTGTTCCGTATATGGTACCATCAATTTGAAGACACTGGTTGTCTTTGAAAAGGGAAGAGAATGAGACAACCAAGAGTGACTGAAGACTGTGTTAAACAAGAGAGAGAATCTTTCACATATAGCAACAAAAAATCAGTTCATAAGGCTAGTTGTGAATTAGGAATTTCAGTGACATCTGTGTAGAGATTTTTAAGGAGATCCTTAAAAATATGTCCTTATCATTTCCAGGTGTTACAAGCTCCAAAGCCAACAAACTATGGTTTCATGCCAACTTTGCAAATGAAATGTTGCTTCCTGACAATGAAGATTTTCTGTATAATGTCTTCAGTGATGAATCGACATTTCACCTTAGCAGAAATGTGAATACACATAATGTGCACACCTGGGGGTTAAAAAATCCCTACAATATGGTATGGTAGTATCTGAACTCCTCTGATTTGAATATTTTTTCTGACATATTATAGAAGAAAGTTTATGGTCCTTTCTGGCTGTTGTTTCGTGCTCAGGTAGCCAAACAATAAGGCGACCACTCTCGATAAGTGGGAAATCCGGGTTCGAGACCTGGTGTGGCACAAATTTTCGTTGTTGTCATTCAGTTATACAGATGATGGTTGCCTATACATTTCTTGTATTTCATAACGGCTGTAATCGCCGCATTTCCTATTCCTTTGAACATGCATGCATGTCCGAAAGAACTTTGCATCGTAATTCGTAATAACACAGGCACTACGACCAATTACCTCGCTGTTTGGTCCCCTCCCCCAAATCAACCAACATAGGCACTACAACGTCGTAAAAGGACATCTGTTGATGAATCCTTTTTTAACGATAGAACATTAACTATGTGGATGCAACTCAATGCTAGCAGAAACATTATTATACTTTAAACGTTATTATAATGTCAATTTTATTGTTGTACTACTATTGTATGTTAATGTAATCCTAGTACACACCATCCCATACTAACTGATCAGTGATACAGCACTGTTAATAAATGGTAAATAGACTTTTGAATGCCACAGAGCTTCACCAATAAATAGTTGTACGGCATAGACGTACCACCCCTTCCGGAATATGGAGTACAGTGTTTCCATTCATTTCAGAATTCTCACACACTTCTACGAGTGCGTAGATATCCATGAATTCTCTGCAATGTAATTAGTTTTTTGTATCAATTTAGTTTGTGGCAGACTTGTACACTGAACGATGTGCTCTGAAACACTTGTGCTTGCATTGTACTTTGTCGTCAGATCTGCTACAGATAACTGTCTATCCTCATTTACAGCGCAGGCAAGCTTCCGACCTCCATGAAAAATGGTGATTTTCGAGTCTTGCATTTCTTTCCCCCTCCTCCACTGGATAAATCTGGCGGATGCCCATGTAGTGCGGTACTAATAATTGCCTCCTGTCTGGATTTTGCATCTCTTTCCAGTATTCTCGGTACTCATGGTGTAGCCCGTAGTTTAGTAGGAACCCAGAAAATCTTCATCGGCTAGCACAGTGGTGGTTGAAGGCAATGCAGCCAGGAGAGGATTTTGTAGAAATATTCCTTCTATAGTTTTCTTCACAGCGATGCCAAGAAGGATTTTAAATCCGCAACTTGTTATAGCACGGATTTCTTTCATGCTAGGTGAAACAGTTATTTTGCTAATATTCTTATATCCTTCGGCAGCATTTCTAGTACCAATGAGAAACAAACATTCGATCTGTATGCCCATCACACAGCACCAAAACACAGTACACGAAATGGCGAGCGGCAGTAGACCTTCACAACAAGAAAACGTGAATATTCAGTGTTACAGGAAGTGCTGTATGCTAAAATAGTATACATTTATGTGGAAGAACGTGAGGAATGGCTTAAGACGCAAAAAATTTGACCACTGGAGATTCTTTATTATAAAACGACACGCGTTTGGTCTTAATAAGACTTTTATTACAGTCACCCAAGACGGTATTAACCAAGCTGACTTGCCTCAAACTTTATTCTTGCAGCTATAGTTAGAACTACTGCTAAACATCAGAACACTGGTATTAGAGCAGTAATTCTCACGATACATCTTAAAATGTTCTCATCACTCTGACCAGCAATCAGATGCATCGCTACTGCAGCAAGTGGATAATCTATGATGCGATTGTGTACCTTTGCCGTCTCAAAGTAATTGGTAGAGTTGTCTGCTGCCGGTGCGTAGAAAAATAAAATAGATAAAACCAAGGGGGTGACTGGAGAAACTGTCAGGAATATGTTGATTGTAATTACGTAGTACGCGAAGTGTAAGTTTGGGAAAATTTTGAACTGGCTTGAAGTTATCGAACGTCTTGTGATATTAATATCTATAATCCTTATTGCTGCTGTTCAGTTTATTCTGAAGTGGTTCACTAGCTGACGAGACGTATTCATGGCAAAACTTGTAATGTGCCCTAAGCTTTCTGTTATTGTAAAAGAAAACATATTTTGAACAGTTTTACTTCTGTTTTGTATCTCCACAGCCCCCGGCTCTGGTCTCTTGGCGGGTCGGAATTTGTTCCCGCCATTGCGCGTACAGCTTTATATTAAAGGATACTGTAAAAAATACTGTTACTTATAAGGTTGAATTATGTCAGGATTTTTTATTGGTATTCCGATATAATCCTTTTTATGTAGTGAAGATACTGACTGTTTCAATCTGTGAGATATTTCTTGGTGTGAGTCACATTTCTTGGGACATGTAAATCAGTAACCGTGTGTTTTTCATATTGCTGCAGTGGAACAACCCTATACGGTGTTGTAATTACTTTCTATGTTTAGCACTGACCTTGCAAACGACCTGTTCAGAACTTATTTGCTATCCTTTTGAAGTAGGTTTAGTTTTCATATATGTGAGTGAGTGAGAGATTACTTTTATGCGAATTAGAGACACAAAAGTCGGCGGAAACACGGATATGTTACTGTGAGTGATACTGGTAATTGTTATAAATGACAAATGTTGGTATCAGACACGAATATTTTCAATAACTCTTTATATTTCAGGTTGTATGCGTCCCTAACATTCTCTATATTAGTGGCAGCCTTTACTCCTTTGGATATCTTTCTCATCTACTTCTTCCACAAAGCTTTAGCTCAGCGCTAAAGACTTTATGACCATGTATGTAGCATTTTCGTATGTGCTCTTATTCGTTGCGGCATGCTCTTATTCGTTGCGGAAGACAGCTTCTTTCTCCATAAAATTTAGTTTATTGGAAATTATTTTCTTTGTGGAAGATTAAGATAAAGTCCAGTTAATAGAATCAACTGTAAAATTTAATTTTTTGGGACATAAAGTGAGAGTACATTCAGTGAGTAAAACTGCACATACATGAAGAACTGTAAACATTTTGTACTTAAATTCACAAATTGTTTACCTGATAAGGCACAACTCTCACTACTACTAATGGATTCACATGACAATAACAGCGTCCAGAACAAAAGATTCCTACTTCAGAGATTAGTGAGAAATTTTTCTGGAGTAAATTGTGTTGTAGGGAAGGAGATGGGGTGGCTGGCCACTTAAAACTTGTGCCAAAAGGAATCCACTTTGTAGTTTCTGCTTCAACCAACACAAGTTTAAGATAGAGCAAATTAAAATAATGAAGAGAAGAAATGTATCAATTACTGATATGCCAATCTTATTTTTAACTCTACTGTAAAGGAACTACTAATTGTATAACATTTCATAGGAGAGCTAATATTGGCTGAAAGTTGTATAGAGCAGGGGGATTAAGACTCAGGAGTATAATGATAGTTTATTGCTAGTACAGTATACAGATTATGTTTCTGTGAGCTGCTTGTCTTTCATTAATGTATATCTTTACTTGTTACACATCAGTGGAGGTTCACTTCCATGATGGGCTTGAGATAGAACAATGTGTAACTAAATGACTTCTCTCCAAAGTATATAGTTACACACCTTGTGTCCAGTATCAGGTCTCTCAAACTGTACCATCAAAGTCAGTAATTCACTCTTAGCAGCAATCATTGCTCAAAAATTTACAATAAATATAGAAAGTGCTGAACGATAGAAGGTCTAGCAAATGGCTTTTCCAACAACTATGCACACTGAAACTAGTTTCAAACAAAAGTAACATCCCTAAAGATAGTACTAACAAGGAAAACTCATCATCACACACCTCTCAGATTTGGTGGTACAAGGGCTCATTGGACAGCCCAACAAAAGCTAAAAACAGATCAAGCATGGAAACAGGAAGCAGGTGTACTGTACTGTGAAGAAGAAGAAGAAGAAGAAGAAGAAGAAGAAGAAGAAGAAAAGCAAACTAGAAACAGTGAATGGTCCAAGAACAAGAAGTGCAATATAGAGCAGCTGGGTAAGCAAATTAAGTGGGTACAGTGTTGGACTGCTAAGTGGGTGAGCTGTGTTCAAACCTCCCTCGCATTTTTTTTCCCACTATTCACTTAATTCAAATTTGTGTCTGTGTCGTAGGGTGACATCCGTTAGCAACAGCTTGGTGTAAGGTAGGGACCTGTAATGAAAGTTGATTCTGCAAAGCTACTCTATTAGCTGCTGAAAGCAAGTGGCTTTGATGACAAGGCAACAAATCAACCAAATCCTTCACTGGAAAACATGTCTGGTGTGTCATACATGGCATTAGTGACAGTATATGTGTTATATGATAGGAATCTCTTATCGACAGACCTAATTTGTACGCCTGGTAAGTGAGATATGCCTCCTTGCCCACTATAGGTGTTTGTATGAATGTGAATGTGATCACTCCCAAGGAAATGGTGAAAACATAATAGTTTGTCACATAAGCTGCAACAAATGAATGCAACAGTTTCACAGTAACACAGCTTCTCAGTGCTCATTTCAAAACATATGTTTTTGAAGTTGCATTCTGTTTTGTAAGTCTTGACTCTTGAATTCCTTTGTTGTAACATGGTTCACATCTGTTTGTTGCCTTGATTTTTTTTAGACGTCTATGTGGTATCTCGCTTGCTCTCACTATTTATCACATTTGCTTGTGACGGTAATGTGTTCTTTCCGTACGACTCGTATTCCATAACCAATGTATAGTATAACAACTGGCTAGACTACAGAAAGAGAACACATTTCAATGGCAGAATGGACAGTTCATATGTTGTGAAAATAAATAAATAGGACGAGGAAGTTTTGAACATGTTTCGCCCACTTGGCAGTCAAACACTATTACCACTTATCCATTATGCCTTTGCTGTTTCATGCTCCTTTTAATTGCTCTTCTTGTACTTGGACTGTTCACTGTTTTTAATTTTCACACTTCAGTACAGCTACTTGCTATTTTCATGCCTTGTCGATGTTTAGTTTTTGACAGGCTCACTGGGCTGTATTACCACTAAATCTGAGGGGGTATGATGGGAGTTTCCCTTGTAAGAATTAAAACATCTCAGCCAGTCATGATATATTCAATTGTGGCAATGTCCCCCATCAAACTCTTTGTTTGTGGTAACAGTGATGTGTAGCATAACCCAAGGTGTAAGACGGATTAGATGGTAACAGCATGAAGTGAAATAAATGTTGTGGTAACAGACAGATCTATAGCTCAGCCCAAGATCTATGTTCACCCCATATTTAATGCATGTAATAAATAGCTAAAACTGTACTGTAGGTTCAGAAAATGTATATTGCTTAATAGACAAATCTCGGATGAGTTTTTAATGCATATTGTTTACATATATCATACATCAACTATGAAAAATACAAGGAGTGGAAATAGGGGAGACACAGCAAGTCTTATAGCTATGGTTTGAAGAAAGGAAAGAATGAATTGTGTAGGCCTCAGTTTCTGTCCACTGTCCTGATGAACGGGGTGTGCTGGTGGCCAACGTATATAAACCTAATTCAAAATTATATGATGGACAACATATTATCATTCAGACAAATTTTTGAATAGGCTATTTATAATCATCAACTTGATGAGTAGTTAATTGATTAATAACTAAACCTAGAATATGTATACAAAATAAACAGCTAAGTAAACGCCAACTTTCATATCCTTCTGGCGTGTAGTAGTGTCCACTACAGTGGACAGCGGTCAGTGGTCGCTTCTGTGGGTTTTTCAATCAGTCCTGAGGCTGGAAATGCACAGAGTCCACTGCAGTGGGCACTCCCTACTGGTGTTGTGCCCTACATGCATTTACAGCCTCATGACTGAAATAGCAGGAAAGTCCAGTCCACTGCAGTGAAATTGGTGCACCACAGGGATATATTGGTCCACTGAATAAAAGTATTGTGAGTGTGTAGGTAAATTATGTATCATCACAAGTTTTTGTGAACATAGGTCATGAATCTTGCAACAAACTATTTACTTTATGCAAAAAGAAAATTCTCTTGAGAAAACTAAAATTAGAGAGAATTGATGACCAGTTCTTACATTGAGAAATATCTGTTCTGCCAATACAAACATTTAAATTACACACACTATCCTAACTTTCAGAACTACTCCTATGGTCTGGGTAATCTGTCCTCCCTTTTTAAGCTTCCCAATCTATTCCTCTCTTCTGGCAAAGGAATAATTACTTCCTTCCATTTATTTTCTTGATACATCAAATTTACCGGGATACTGGAACTACTTTTGCTGTTGCCACTGTCATCCAAATGTCTCTACCACAAAAATTAAATAATTCATATTGAGCTACTTTTAGACTGTGAAATACTTCTGGTATAGTGTTGCAGTATTTATAAATTAATAGCTGCAACTGCTATTTATAAGGCCCAGTTAACTGTGCAGTAGCTCTTCAAGATTTATGTAGCTGTCTTCTTTGACTCGAAAAGAAAAGTATTTGTGTAGTAGTATTCATATCTGACTTAATTGTTATATTCTCCTTACAATCTGTAAACAACTGGTGTGCCAATAGTTGATCAATGTTTTATGTTCGTTATTGAAGAATCCCTGAAACTTAGTAGTCCACAAGAATGAAAGTAAGAAATTCCCTCTCTAATGAATTTACTGTTGATAGGATGTTAACCGATATTTCCCTTGCCCCTTTTTTATTTTTTACAGTGAGACATAAGGCTTGTCTTTTATGGGTTAATTCATTTCAGCAGTGGGCTTACCACTTAATATTTTAACAGGGTACAATAGTTAACCAAGGAACACAAAACACTACTGAACATTTGGAGTTAGGTTTGTGGGTCTCTGAAGCTATCATATGGAACTGTGGCCCTAAACTTATTTATTAACACTGCAGTCCCTTCAATTTCAGTCATGACTTACCAGCTGAAAGTTAACTATTTTGTGGTAGAACATGCTTGGCCTATAAATAAGACTTTTTTTTGCATATATTGCTCATATGTCCTATACTGAACTGTTCAGTGATAGACAATGCCAACAACTCAGTCAAGGTTCAGGTTTACCTCTAAGCAGAGTTTGTTGTTGGTTCACTTCTCTGCTATTACAATGACCACACACTTGTGTACTGCTGAGTTGCTGGAAATACCCTTTCATGTATATGAGATGCTTTTCCAGCATGACAGAGCACCATTCCAAATCTACGCGTCAACAACCATCTTGTAGCTGCATTTCCTGGATTCTAGAGTAAAAGAAGAATTACCCTCCTCCCAGCCCACCTCTTTTTAGAGCTCTTGAAAAAATTCCTGAAGAGATAGCTAAAATATGGTTGTCCATGAAACTTTTGTGAGTAGGGACATGAAGTTGTTACTTTATAAGCTTTCCCAATGGAATAACTTATGATACTCTTCTCTAGTTTGCAGCTGGCTCTTCAAGTCAAGTTGGCACAATATTTCGACAGTCCATCTGGCTGCCATCTGCACTGAGAGGTGGCACAGTGATCAGTACACTGGACTCACATTCAGGAGGACAACAGTTCAAAAACCGTGTCTAGTCATCCTGATTTAGGTTTTCCATGATTTTCCTAAATCGCTTCAGGCAGATGCCAGGATGCTTCATTTGAAAGGGCATGGCTGACTGCCTTACCCACCCTTTCCTAACCCACTCGGACTGATGACCTTGCTGTTTGATCCCCTCCCCAAAATCAACCAACCAACCAGCTGTCATATTCAGGTGAGACACAGTTGTTGCTGTGTCTCATTGCTTAACTGATCATCAAATTCTTCTGCAACTAAGTATTTTTTTTTAAATACAGGTCAGTGCAAGGTTCCACGACTTGCTCAGATGATAGCCCTTGTTCCTGTTAATAAGAATATCAGCCAACCTAATTTCATTCAGAACGCAGCCCCAGTA
This sequence comes from Schistocerca nitens, assembly GCF_023898315.1. Taxonomy (NCBI): domain Eukaryota; kingdom Metazoa; phylum Arthropoda; class Insecta; order Orthoptera; family Acrididae; genus Schistocerca; species Schistocerca nitens. Next base: position 797,460,085 of record NC_064615.1, read on the forward strand.
ATGAGAAGGGGCAGCAACCACCTGTCTCATGTTTCATTGTGTGCCTTAGCTAAGCAATGCTCCACCAGTTAGGATTTTTCCATTTTGTTGTGATTGTATGGAGGTGATCCACACATCTTTCCTCAGCAGTATGAATAATTTCAGTATTATACACTTTACCACAGTTGCATGGAATCTTGTAAAAACTGAGCTTCCTTTGTGCCAGAACATGTTGCTGTCCTGCCATATGCTGGGAGTGTACGAGCTAAAAAAGGGATAATTTTAGGAAATTTTAACATTGAGACTGCATTTTGTATGTCAGTCATGATTAATGTCCTCTTTAGATCTGTTTAAGATAACCTGGGGCTAAGGAAGCTGTTTTTTTTATTTTTTTTATATATAAATAAGATTCCATGCTACTGTGTTAAAGCATACACTGGTCAAATTATTCAGTTGGTTGAGAACAGACATGTGGAGCACTGCTGCCACACGAGATTACAAAATACCAAAATATCTGGTCGTGGTGTAGCATTGCGTAGCTGAGGGGGGGACGAATAAAGATGAAACAATGCACTGATTTGCATTACATCAAGATGTTCTCAAAAATATTGATGGTTAGTTATGACAACACAGTGTTTTTGTTTGCCTTCCCCACCAGCAGCAGCACTAGTATCTTTTCCGATGTTAGCAACATTCATGACATTTGTTGTATGTGATAAGTAATCTGTGCTGGCATATAAGGGGGGGGGGGCTGTTCCAATTTACCACAATTTGGCAAGACTCGACAACAGCAGTGTCTCACCTGAAGATGACAGACAGGTGCTCTGTTAAATATTGTATCAACATGACTTCATTCAGCTGCAAACTTGAGAAGTATATGGACATGGAATTACTTGCCAGCAATCGTAGTGATATGTGTAACACAACAGGGACATTGTAAAGAGTGTAGCATGTTATTGCACACCAATTTCTTATGTGTCTTGAAGCTCATGGTCATCACTGTGAGTATTTTATGTCAGAGCTGTGAATAGTGAACCATTAATATATACCTGTAAATGTCAGTACTGAAGCAAGTTTATGTGCGTAAGTAATATGTAAAAATCTGTGTAATTAGTAAATGGATGACATTAAAGTAATTAAAAAACAAGAAGTCATAGAGTTGTCTGCAAAGCTTACAGATTTGGTTTAGCATTTTAAGAAATTATCCACCCAGTCCCACACCTCACTGATATCCTGGTGTGATGGTTTATTACTAACAATCATAAATATTTATTTTTACATTGAAATGAAACTTACGACATACAAAGAAAGAGGGCACTTCTTTACCTTAATTCTTGTGTTTATGAAATCATATACACATTGAACTTCAAATGACACATGCTTCACAGGTACAAATTTAGCATTGTGGAAAGCTACATTTTGCACTTTAATATTTTATTACATTTTGCATCTGTCTTTAGAAACTACTTCCACAAATGTCAATACAACATACTACAAGGTGTACAACTTTGATTCTGCCATTTTTACACAACATTTGAGGCTTTAATGAAACAAATTGGTTACACATGAATCATTCAAAGTATTTTCCATCGCTGGCCACTACTTTCTCCCATCTTTCAGGCAGTGTATGACTCCCGCGTCAAAAAAATTGTTCATCTCTTGATCCACGAATTGAACAAATTTGTGACTTCTTCATGAGATCGGAAGTGTTGGTCAGCCAGGGCATGCGCCATTGATCTAAACAGGTGATAGTCAGAATACGCGGGTGGGGTAGGAAATCCCGTTTTAACGTTTCCAAGTACGTTTTGACCTCTTTTGCAACTTGGGGTTGAGCGTTGTCGTGCTGCAAAATCACTTTATCGTGCCTCTCGCTGTATTGCGGCCATTTGTCTTTTAATGCTCTGCTCAAATGCATTAACTGTGTTTGATAATGAGCACCTGTGATTGTTTCGCTTTGTTTTAACACTTCATAGTACACGATGCCGAGCTGGTCCCACCAAATGCAGAGCATGATCTTGGAGCCGTGAATATTCGGTTTGGCTGTCAACTTGGAAGCATGGCTGGGATATCCCTGTGATTTTTTGTTTTTAGGGTTATCGTAATGAACCCATTTTTCGTCCCCGGTCACAATGCAATGCAGAAGTCCCTACCGTTTTTGCCTCTGAAGCAACTGTTCACAAACATACAAATGCCGTTCAACATCTCTTGGTTTCAGCTCACACGGAACCAAAGTTCCTTCATTCTGAATCGTGCCCATAGCCTTGAAATGGCTTGCTGTGTCACTCCCATTAATTGTACCAATTCTTCTTGGGTTTGACACGAGTCTTCACTCAGCAATGTCTCCAATTTTGCATCTTCGAAAACATTCTCTCTTCCACCACTACGCCGGTCTATGACATTAAAATCACCGTTCTTGAAGCATTGAAACCACTCACAACACGTTCTTTCACTAATAGCATCTTTACCATATGTACTTGAGAGCATTTGATGAGACTCAACCACTGTTTCTTCATATTAAAACAAAACAGTAACACCTCCCGCAAATGAAGAGAATTAGGCTCGTAAACTGACATTTTCAATCAAGAACAACTTTATGATAGACAAAAATCAACAAATGTTTGAATGAGGTTATGTTGACCGAGGTCCAAGCTTACGGCCTGACATCTGCAATCTGTTTTTTACCAACTGTTGTCGCCACCTTTCGGCAAAAGGCAGAAGCAAAGTTGTACACCTTGTATCTATTTTATATCATAATGTAAACAGGATTTCAAACACTTAAATGCGCCTTGTCCATTATTTATTGTGTTTGTTATGTTAAGTTAGCTAATAAATGTGATTATGTACATGTAATTGTTTTCAATATTATGAGAAGGAAAGTTGCTACGCACCATTTAGCAGAGATGCTGAGTCGCAGATAGGCACAACAAAAAGATTTTCACACTTAAAGCTTTCGGCCAGACCAGTGTGATTTCAGTTGCCTGAGACTGCAGTCGTGTGTATGTTGCGTTTGCGGGAGTGTTTCTGTGCATATGTGTGTCTATTGTTGACAAAGGCCGTTGGCCGAAAGCTTCAAGTGTGAAAATCTTTTTGTTGTGCCTATATTTGACTCAGCATCTCCGCTATATGGTGAATAGCAACTTTCATTCTCATCATATTGTACATTCCATCTTGGATTTTCCATTGTTTGACTTGTAATTGTTTTCACTTATTTCCTATTACACTTTTCCAACCCACATTGACATCTGTGACTGACCTGTGCTGTTTCTTTCCTTCAGTGCATATATAAACCTGTGATTGACATACATAAAAGATCCATCAATGACGAAATGTCTGTTCAAAAACCATGATGGTTGCTTATGCTCAAAAGGTAAAGTGCGACCGTTTGTGCTAATCTCATATTATTCAACTCCAGAAAAGCACAAATAACTCACTGCCACCAAAAATACACATTATTGTCATGTACTAATGCAACAATGTGTGTAAAATTTTTGTGTTCCAACTGAAAAATGTGACTGAAGAAAGAACACAGTAAACTAACCAAGAAGCTCAGTTTAACCTGTTTCACACCTAGTATGCTCGCTTACTGTGTTGACTTGGAAGAGTAGGATGCTACTCATTTCCCAGTTTGTATACTCTTTGTAAGGGTATTTGTTGCTTATAATAAAAATTGTTTCCGATTAGCTGTAATTTACAAAATCAGAATATAAGGCATGAAAATAATTTGTATGTAGACCTCATCTCCATTAGGGTTTATAGTTGGTTTCTATAATCTGGTACAAAGGTATTCAGCAAGTATTAAAGAGAGAAACTGCCTCTGGGGAAAAAACTGTTAGTAGGACAAGTTTGGTACCTATATGGCTTTAAGTTGGCATCACTGGGATGAGCCCTGATCAGCTGATATATCAACATTATTTTGTTTATAAACTCAAAAATACATTTTAAGATGGCATGTCTGCTTGAAATGTCCACATCAGTTGAATAACGTTCTGTTGTTTGTTTTTTACTTGCTGAAGGGGAGAAACCAATTGAATACATACTGTAGAATGTCTGAAGTTCATGGTGAAGGTTGTATGAATTGTGCAAATTTTTACAGTTGAGTTGAGCAGTTCAAAAATGGTCGTGACAAACACTGTTGTGGCCAACCAGTTGCTGTTTAAACTCCATCACTTGAAAGTCGAACTGATGACGTTATTTGTGCTGACCGCCATGTGGCTGTGGAAATGGTAGTTGATAAAGTTCAAGTTAGTATTGGTACAGTTAATAACATTACCTGTAAGAATCTGAAGTACCACAAAACACGTACAAGATGGGTCCCAAAGGAGTTGACGCGGCTACACAAGGAAATAAGGTTGAGAATGTGCACAGAGCTAAAGGAATGTTATGAAAGAGAAGGTGGGCACCTCAACAAAATTTTGACTTGTGATGAAACTCAGGTTCACTATTATGAGCCAGAATCAAAAAGACAAAGCATGGAGTGGAAGCACACCATCTCTCCTGTCAAGAAAAAATTCAAAACTCAAGCATCAGCAGGAAAAGTCGTGTTGACGGTGTTTTGGGATGCTGAAGGTCCAGTTTTTTGTGATTATCTTGAAGAGCTGCGTACAATGAACAGCCAGTACTACTTGAATTTGCTTTTAAACAAGGTGAAGCCAGTCATGAGAGAGAGACGACGTGGATCTCAAGAGCAGAGGTGTGATTCTCCAGCAAGACAACGCACGTCCTCATATTGCTCAACCAACCGATGAAACCATTGACAAAATGGGCTGGGAAGTACTGCCTCACCCCCCTTACATTCCTGATTTAGCACCTAGTGATTTCCATTTGTTTGGTGCACTGAAGGAGGCATTACATGGGAAGAGGTTCCAGGACAATGAGGACGAGGACGTGAAAAAGTTTGTGAGGAAATTGATTCAAACATCAAGATAAAAAGAGTTCTTTGCAGCTGGAATAAAAAAGCTTGTAGCCCATTGGAACAAGTGCACAAATGTTGAAAGGGATTATGTTGAAAAGTAGAAAAAGTATTTTTTTGTAAATATAAATGCTTTTTTCTGCAGACCAATTTGTCTCTTTAATTATTGAATGACCCTCATATATTTATGCCAGGGCTTTTTACAATCTTGGAAGCACTTCTTGAACTCACTTTTCATTATGGTGTTCAGCTCCTTCAGTGATTCTGTTTTCATCTTGTCAATGATGGCAAAACAATATCTTTTTATGGTTCTCTTCAGCCTCAATAATAGCAAGAAATCATGGGGGGGGGGGGGGGGGGGGGCGGCGGCATGGCGAATACAGTGGACCAGGCAACATAACAGGTTTGTTTTTCACTAAAAAAATCAGACAGAAATTGAGTTGTGAGCAGGAGCATTATCATGATGCAATTTCCAAAAGTGATTTTGACACAATTCTGGTCATTTTCTTTGGATTATGTCACATAAATAGCATATAACTTCCAGGTAGTATGCCTTATTGACCATATGATTATAAGGCAGGAACTCATGATGCATTATCTCACTGTAATAAAAAAACAGCGGGAAGAACCTTCACATGTGATTGAACTTGAAATTTTTTGGCCTTAGCTCTTCAGGCAGTTTCTCTTGGGGTGACCTGGCCTTATTTCAATGTCATACTCGTATCCTCATTTTTGTCACCTGTTGTAACCTTGCTGTCAACTTCGTTTGGCAATTTCTGAGCCATGTTTATGTAATACAGTTTTTGGTCAAACTTTAACAATTCCGGAACAAACTTTGCTGCTACACATTTCGTGCTTAGAACCTTTGAAAATTGCTTGGCATTAATCAAAGGGTATGCCGACATTATCAGCAACTCCTCTGATGGTGATTCAGCAATTTCTAGAACCATTTTCTTTACTACTTCTACATTGTTGTCAGTAATTGATGTGCTAGGCTATCCAGGGCAGTTACTGTCTTTGGTGTCTTCTTGACCCTCTCCGAAATAGTTATACAACTCGTAAAACATTGTCTTACTCACAGTACATTCACCAAAAGCCAAGTCAACATTTTGAATGTGGTGCTGAACTTTATTCCATTTTTAAGCAAAATTTAATGCACATTCTTTGATTTATCTTTTTCAAAAATAAAAATTTGTCAAGCACTTGAAAACATGCATAACCTTTTCGACTGTCAACAATAAACTAAACACTCAAACAGCTGAAAATGCAAACATGCATGAGGAACATGTGTACTAACATGATTAAGAAAAGTATGAAAATTGGATGTATAAGGTGAGCGAAATTAAAAAAATTCCTGTTACTTTTTTTTATCACACTTCACAGTCTAATTTCCGTCATCATGCCAATTTTGCCCTCTATGGATCTCTAGTAAAACTGCTGTAACCTTTCACACCATTTCTGCAGAAAATTTTGTTTCTCATTAGTCTGCTTGATTTTCAGCATGCTGCTAAACAAATCTCACACACACGTGTTGATTCCCTTCTGTTCCAGTTTTTGCTCATTCAGTGGTACCCTACCCTACCCTACCAAACCATGCTATCCTCCAGAGGTTCATTTCCAAATTTTTTTTTTTTTTTTTTTTTTTCAGGTTAAGGCCTACGTTCCATTTGAGGTATGTTAAGAGAGTAAGCGTATTTGGTGAAAAAGATATTGTTGATACACTTGTTGACTATTTTACCACATAACTGCCATCCTCTTCTATGCATATGGTGAGCCATGGCACAAGCTTATTTATACCCTCCTCAAAGAACTCTCCTGCCACTTCCTTCCTCCCACTTCAGAACCTCTTTCTGCACCTGCTTGTCGGTTGAAAATTAGTTCCACTCATGTGTGCGTTCAGAGAGGGAAAAGACGATAATCTGAAGGCATCAAATCGGGAAAAAGGGGGTGGGGGTTGAAAACATCCCAACTGAATGAGACCCAGAGCATCTTGGTGGCTAATTCTGTGTAAGGCTGGACGTCCTCGTGCAACAAGCGCATCCCTCTTGTCAGCATTCCCCTCCCCTCCTTTTGTTTTGAACACTCCTTTTGAGATTTTAGGGTCTCACAAAATTATTGAGATTATTGGTCCTCCCCTGAGCCAGAAATTCGACCAAAATGATGGCTTTTCAGTACCAAAACATTGAGGCCCTGACGTTTTTGCCTGAAATTGTTTTTGAATTTTTTGGTTGATAGGGAATTGGTGTGACTGCTGTCTTTTTGTCTTAGGCATATAATAAGCTACCATGTTTCTTCTCCAGACACAATAGAGCTCAGAAAATCCTCACCTTCCAATTCAAGTCACTCGACAAACTCACAGCTGCTATTAACCCGATTTTTCTTGTGCTGTTTTGTCAGCTATTTTGAGACCCATCTTGAGCACGATTTCCAGTATACCAGCATTTCTGTGTCTCATATAAGAGAGTGCTGGAGAGTTGTGGAAATATCGCAGAAATTTCATCCACTGTCAATCTGCAGTCTTCACGAACAGTTCCCTCGATTTTTTTTCACCAACTCATCAGTCTTTGACTTCTAGGTTCATCATGAACATTTGTTCTGCCTCCACTAAACTCCTTGCACCAATTACACACACTTTCTGTTCATAACACCTTAGCTGTAAAACTTTTGATTCACAAAAAAATTTTGGTAGGTGTTATTCTTTCCGTAAGTAGGAAATGGATCGCAGCTCATGGCTCGCACTTGGTGGGATTTCTTCTTGAAAACACACAACTGGACACTACAATGTGAGTTTACATACTATGATGTTTCAGCGATGCTTGCTCTGATCATGGTATCCCCCTTTACCACTCAGTGAAGCCAAATCTCAAAAAACAAAAAGACCACAGCCTGTTATGGTCACAGTACACTTACTATCTGAACAAACCTCATACTAGTAAACTTCTTTTTGGGGAAATGCTCTATACCTGTGCTTGAGGATTTCTTCCCTCTTTGCTTCAATTGTTACACCTTATTGTTCTACTAAGATAGCGGTATTTTTTTACTTTGGCTATGTTGTCCCCAATCTTGATTTCAAGTTTCTGCTACTCCTCATTACGTTCATCTTTTTTTTGTTTCCTTTCCATCCATATTGTGTACTCGGTAAACTATTATTCCATTCAACATACCTTGTAATTCTTCCTGACTTACAAAGAAGACAGAAGTGTCCTCAGCGAATCTTATTATAGATTTCCTTTCACTCTGAATATTAGTTCCACAACTGTACCTTTCTTCTATTTCCTTAATTTCTTCTTCTGTACATAGAAGAAACAATACAGGAGAAATACTGCAGCTTTGCTGTATGCTCTATTTAATCTGAGCACTCTTCACTTGATATTCAGTTCTTATTAGTATCCTCTTGGTCTTGTGCATATTGTATAATATCCATCTTTCCCTATAGAATATACCTACTTTTCTGGGGATTTTAAAAATCTTGCACCATTTTACAAAGTTGAATCCTCCTGCTCATTTGACAAATCATATAGCAGTGAGTTGATTTTTCATAGACTTGTTTCCATTATAAAGTGTAACATCGGCACTGCCTCTGTAGTACCTTTCCTAAATCCAAACTGGTGTCATTAACATAAACTTAATTTTCTTTTCCATTCTTCTGTATGTGCCTCTAATCAGCATCTTGGGTGCATCAGCTGCCAAGTTGACTGCCCTTGCTAATCTTGAGATTGTGTGGAATATATTCTTTTGAAAGTCTGATTCTGAACACTCATATGACACAAGACATAAAGAAAACTTTATGCTCACCTCTCATCACTTAAAACTATGTGCACAGACTCCTCAGTATATAGCCATGAAAATCACAACACAATAAAAGGGTGTGACATAATGAATATGAAGATAAATATTTTAAAAAGCAAGTTGCATGATACTTTGAGCCGGATCCCTAAAATGGAATAAAAATTTTTGGTAGTTATAGTAGATGTAAATATCGTAAGTTTGACTAATTTTAAGTAAGTAAATTCTCCACAAAGTATTATTGTAAGTGTGACAAAATTTTAAATAAGCAAATTGTAACTTTGACATGTCTTCTGTACATCAGACATATGTTCTGAAATTGCGTACATTATGAGATGAATAAAACACATTTCACATCTCTAATCTAATAGATTGTACACACAAATTGAGTATTTGTTAGGCTGTCACTTCCTCATGTTCTGCCGTGTTCCCTTACAAGTCTACTTTGTCAAAAACTGACTCTAATATAAACTACTCTCTGTCCTCCGAATCAACGCCTATTTTTTCTTCTTCCATGTTAGTGGAGAATTCATCTCCCGTGTAGAGGCTCTCAGGGTACTGTTCCCGTCTACCTGCTCTGAATTGTTGACAGCTTTCCTTTTAAATTATCTAACAGTTTTTTTTTTTTGTTAATTTTCTACTGCTAATCCCTCTTCTCAACTGCCATTTATTTTTCAATTTCTTCACAATTTTTCTGCAGCCATTTTGTTTTAGCTTCCTTGAAATTTTTATTAAGTTAATTTATACATGACTTAAATTGCATGTGTTATTACAAGGCGACACAATGGCCAATATACATTTTCAGGAGGCGAAATTCTAAGTGCAGCCAATAAACTCACATAAAAGTCAACACAAGTAATTTTCTCTACCTCTATGTTTGTCTATTGCCAGTACTTTGAATTTTTCCCACAGAAGATAAATAATGACCAGCCATTCCATCTCCTTACAGTTTTTGAAATTTACAGTTTCCTCAAGTGACACTTTCTTTGTGATATGTGATTTATTCATCTCATTACGTACAATTTTCAAATCATTTGATTTGATGTACAGGAGACATGTCAAGGTTTACAAAAGAAACTTTTTTCACTTTTTTAAGAGAAATACAAAAGTTTACATTATATTTTACATTTCTTAGTTACAGCTACACATGTACATAAAATAATACATGTAATACAATCCGTGTGTTCAGACTGTGAAGCTGTCCTCAATGAATTCATCGACAGAATAATAACACTTTTCCACCAGAAGAGTAAAGAGCAATCTTTTCAGTGAACCAAACTCCATTTTAAATATATTACTGCCTTTTATTTTACTGAAAATTTTTAATGCCATATATGCTGGCGTTTGGGCATAAAGTTTTAAATGATGTGTTGGAAGTTTGAAGTTATATTGTTGTATTCCTTTCCTCTCCCAGACATCTTTGTATTTCCTTCTTTCACTTATCAATTGAAGGATTTCTTCTCAAAATAAATGAATTAGATGGACAAAAAAATCTACTCACAAAGTGGTGGCAGAACACACACATAAAAGGAGGCTATAATTAGGCAAGCTTTCAGAGCCAGTGGCTCCTTCAGGAAGAAGGGATGAAGGGGAAGGAAGAGGGGTGAAGGAAAATAACTGGAGAGGTCTAGGAAAAGGGTGAAAATTTTGGAAAGTCACCCAGAACTGTGGGTCTGGGGAGACTTACTGGATGGGATGAGAAGGAAAGACTCAGCAGAGGGGGATTTCTTCTGTTCTCAATTTCATCCAGGACTCTTGTATTGTATTGTATTGTATTGACCAAGCCAAGCATTTACATGGAGTACTTTACTGAAAACAAGGGAGGTTTAAACCTGGATAACCATTTAACTTTAAAGGAGCCTTTTTACTGTAATGCCATATGAGAGAGAGAGAGAGAGAGAGAGAGAGAGAGAGAGAGAGGCTACCACGTTGTTTGGCTACTAAGCTGTCCTCATAATTCTGTTGCCTCTTGTGCATAACTGGCAGAACTACACTGAAGAGCCAAAACATTGTAACTACTTACTTAATAACATATTGTTCTGCATTTGGAATGCAATATAGCATGGATTTGACAAGTCTTCAGTAGGTTTCCTTAGGTGTGTGGCACCAAATGTCTACACACGGGTTATGCAGTTCCCATAACATAGAGGCTGGTGGTTTGTGGGCACAGAGCTGGTGCGTAATTGCATGTCAGATGTGTTCTATCAGGTTCAGTTCACCCAAATTTATGGCCAAGCCGTCAACATGAATTCACTAACAAGCTCCTCGAAATCACAGTAGCAAGGGTCTTGCCTTGCGAAATGGACAGTTATCCTGCTAGGTGATGCCACCACTGTCAGAGAAAACATCAAGCATAAAGTGATACAGATGGTCTGCAGTAATAGTAACTTAGTCCACAGCCATCATGTTGTTGTTGTGGTCTTCAGTCCTGAGACTGGTTTGATGCAGCTCTCCATGCTACTCTATCCTGTGCAAGCTTCTTCATCTCCCAGTACCTACTGCAACCAACATCCTTCTGAATCTGCTTAGTGTATTCATCTCTTGGTCTCCCTCTACGATTTTTACCCTCCACGCTGCCCTCCAATGCTAAATTTGTGATCCCTTGATGCCTCAAAACGTGTCCTACCAACCGATCCCTTCTTCTAGTCAAGTTGTGCCACAAACTTCTCTTCTCCCCAATCCTATTCAATACCGCCTCATTAGTTACGTGATCTACCCATCTTATCTTCAGCATTCTTCTGTAGCACCACATTTCGAAAGCTTCTATTCTCTTCTTGTCCAAACTAGTTATCGTCCATGTTTCACTTCCATACATGGCTACACTCCATACAAATACTTTCAGAAATGACTTCCTGACACTTAAATCTATACTTGATGTTAACAAATTTCTCTTCTTGAGAAACGCTTTCCTTGCCATTGCCAGTCTACATTTTATATCCTCTCTACCTCGACCATCATTAGTTATTTTACTCCCTAAATAGCAAAACTCCTTTACTACTTTAAGTGTCTCATTTCCTAGTTTAATCCCCTCAGCATCACCCGATTTAATTTGACTACATTCCATTATCCTTGTTTTGTTTTTGTTGATGTTCATCTTATATCCCCCTTTCAAGACACTGTCCATTCCGTTCAACTGCTCTTCCAAGTCCTTTGCTGTCTCTGACAGAATTACAATGTCATCGGCGAACCTCAAAGTTTTTACTTCTTCTCCATGAATTTTAATACCTACTCCAAATTTTTCTTTTGTTTCCTTTACTGCTTGCTCAATATACAGATTGAATAACATCGGGGAGAGGCTACAACCCTGTCTCACTCCTTTCCCAACCACTGCTTCCCTTTCATGCCCCTCGACTCTTATAACTGCCATCTGGTTTCTGTACAAATTGTAAATAGCCTTTCGCTCCCTGTATTTTACCCCTGCCACCTTCAGAATTTGAAAGAGAGTATTCCAGTTAACGTTGTCAAAAGCTTTCTCTAAGTCTACAAATGCTAGAAACGTAGGTTTGCCTTTTCTTAATCTTTCTTCTAAGATAAGTCGTAAGGTTAGTATTGCCTCACGTGTTCCAACATTTCTACGGAATCCAAACTGATCTTCCCCGAGGTCTGCTTCTACCAGTTTTTCCATTCGTCTGTAAAGAATTCGCGTTAGTATTTTGCAGCTGTGACTTATTAAACTGATAGTTCGGTAATTTTCACATCTGTCAACACCTGCTTTCTTTGGTATTGGAATTATTATATTCTTCTTGAAGTCTGAGGGTATTTCGCCTGTCTCATACATCTTGCTCACCAGATGGTAGAGTTTTGTCATGACTGGCTCTCCCAAGACCATCAGTAGTTCTAATGGAATGTTGTCTACTCCCAGGGCCTTGTTTCGACTCAGGTCTTTCAGTGCTCTGTCAAACTCTTCACGCAGTATCTTATCTCCCATTTCATCTTCATCTACATCCTCTTCCATTTCCATAATATTGTCCTCAAGTACATCACCCTTATATAAACCCTCTATATACTCCTTCCACCTTTCTGCCTTCCCTTCTTTGCTTAGAACTGGGTTGCCATCTGCACTCTTGATATTCATACAAGTGGTTCTCTTCTCTCCAAAGGTCTCTTTAATTTTCCTGTAGGCAGTATCTATCTTACCCCTAGTGAGACAAGCCTCTACATCCTTACATTTGTCCTCTAGCCATCCCTGCTTAGCCATTTTGCACTTTCTGTCGATCTCATTTTTGAGACGTTTGTATTCTTTTTTGCCTGCTTCATTTACTGCATTTTTATATTTTCTCCTTTCATCAATTAAATTCAATATTTCTTCTGTTACCCAAGGATTTCTATTAGCCCTCGTCTTTTTACCTACTTGATCCTCTGCTGCCTTCACTACTTCATCCCTCAGAGCTACCCATTGTTCTTCTACTGTATTTCTTTCCCCCATTCCTGTCAATTGTTCCCTTATGCTCTCCCTGGAACTCTCTACCACCTCTGGTTCTTTCAGTTTATCCAGGTCCCATCTCCTTAAATTCTCACCTTTTTGCAGTTTCTTCAGTTTCAATCTTCAGTTCATAACCAATAGATTGTGGTCAGAATCCACATCTGCCCCTGGAAATGTCTTACAATTTAAAACCTGGTTCCTAAATCTCTGTCTTACCATTATATAATCTATCTGATACCTATTAGTATCTCCAGGATTCTTCCAGGTATACAACCTTCTTTTATGATTCTTGAACCAAGTGTTAGCTATGATTAAGTTATGCTCTGTGCAAAATTCTACTAGGCGGCTTCCTCTTTCATTTCTTCCCCCCAATCCATATTCACCTACTATGTTTCCTTCTCTCCCTTTTCCTACTGACGAATTCCAGTCACCCATGACTATTAAATTTTCGTCTCCCTTCACTACCTGAATAATTTCTTTTATCTCGTCATACATTTCATCAATTTCTTCATCATCTGCAGAGCTAGTTGGCATATAAACTTGTACTACTGTAGTAGGCATGGGCTTTGTGTCTATCTTGGCCACAATAATGCGTTCACTATGCTGTTTGTAGTAGCTAACCCGCACTCCTATTTTTTTATTCATTATTAAACCTACTCCTGCATTACCCCTATTTGATTTTGTATTTATAACCCTGTAATCACCTGACCAAAAGTCTTGTTCCTCCTGCCACCGAACTTCACTAATTCCCACTATATCTAACTTTAACCTATCCATTTCCCTTTTTAAATTTTCTAACCTTCCTGCCCGATTAAGGGATCTGACATTCCACGCTCCGATCCGTAGAATGCCAGTTTTCTTTCTCCTGATAACGACGTCCTCTTGAGTAGTCCCCGCCCGGAGATCCGAATGGGGGACTATTTTACCTCCGGAATATTTTACCCAAGAGGACGCCATCATCATTTAATCATACAGTAAAGCTGCATGTCCTCGGGAAAAATTACGGCTGTAGTTTCCCCTTGCTTTCAGCCGTTCGCAGTACCAGCACAGCAAGGCCGTTTTGGTTAATGTTACAAGGCCAGATCAGTCAATCATCCAGACTGTTGCCCTTGCAACTACTGAAAAGGCTGCTGCCCCTCTTCAGGAACCACATGTTTGTCTGGCCTCTCAACAGATACCCCTCCGTTGTGGTTGCACCTACAGTACGGCCATCTGTATCGCTGAGGCACGCAAGCCTCCCCACCAACGGCAAGGTCCATGGTTCATTGGGTGCTTTTGATTACTACCAGAGGCTGCTTGGAAGCCCATGTGAACATACTGCATGTTATCCCCACTGTCCTCCATCCAGGCACAATGCGTGTTTCGAACAACTGTTCGCCTGGATGATGGCGTTTCGACACACAGCCATTGACAGGTGTAACAAGAAACATGATTCATCTGATCAAAAACACAGTACCTGTGAACCACAGTCCAATCTTGATGATCCCATACCCATTGCAATCATAACTGAAGATGTTGCTGGAAGCTGGGAACACACATGGGTCATCTGCTGAGGATCCCCAACTTCAGCAATGTGCACTCAACAGTGTGCTCCAAAACATATGCGGCTGCACTAGTATTGCACTCAAGCATAACATCTGCCACAGATTGTCAATTATCGTGCTACAAAGACAGGACAAGCCTATGACCTCTACATTCTGTAATAAGGTGTGGGTACACAGCACTTCGTTGCCTATTCATGGATCTACTGATCTTCAATTAATTTCCACAGAGAAACCTGACCAGCTTCACCATTTGTGGATATCTGTTCTCAGGCACTTTGCCATAACAATCTGCTCTTATCGTTTTGAAGTCCCTTATGTAAGTGAATTTTTTGTGGCCCTTATCATACTGAGAAAGATTCCCCACTTTGCTCTGATTATCTACTTCACTAAAAAGTCATGTACTCACTCTGTAATTCCAGAAGGAAGAATATTCAAGACACCCAGAATATCCTTCTTGTTACTTTCTGACGGGGTGCTAAATGTCGTTTTGACAAACAGTGATACTGTCATTCTCTTGAGACAGCTTTCTTGTGAGATTGCTGATTGTACTGTGATTGCTGAATATAATTGTAACTCCCTTACATGCAAATGAGAAAAAAATCTGCCCTTCAAGACTTGCAGCAGGAAACTCCAGGTATAATTGTTAACACATTTTTACTACTGAGATAAGGCATATACCACCAGCATTGATCAAATTTAGTGTGGGTATCTGCTTGTCATTTTGTTCGTTTCTGCCTGCATTTAATAATTTTTAGTGCACTAGACTTTTTTATATATCAGTTGAGGTTCTGCACAAGAGCGGTCCTTGTGCTTCTTTGGTGTAAACAGTTAATGATACAGCCATATTTTTGCAAATGGTTATATGCTAGATGATGTGCAAAAAGTGATAGATTAGGAAAATTACATCAGTAGGTGACAGATGGATCAGATTTCCTAGATTGCATGCATATATGTATCAGCTTTGCTGCCATGGTCTTGCAACATTTTACAATTGTCATTTGTCTTACAAAATTTCAAAGTAAGATAGACTACAATTTTTTCTGTTTGGTAAATTCGACATGCATTATATTATTTTCACACAAAATTAGAATGAATGACTGTTTAAATGTCACAAAATACTTGATTAACTTTGTATGTAGTGCTGTTTGTGGTCTGTGACACACTTAGCACCACATCACTACTCTCACAAATCTGACTGATTTTCAATATTTCATATAATTGTGCACCTAATTTAAAATGCTCAATATATGTTATAGGTTTCATACAGTAAGACAAGTATTACTGTTAGAAACTGTGTAACATGTCTTAAGATAGAGTAACTCACAGCACTGTTGTAACATTAGTTGCAAAAGGTCATTGAATCACATCAAGGGCTCATAATAGTAATTCAATTATCACAGCATATTGTTACAAAGACACAACATAAAATGATAAGAAAAAGGATCATAATTTGATAAACTCTCAAACTGTAAATGAGGGACACACACACACACACACACACACACACACACACACACACACACACACACACACACACACTACATTCATGTAGGAGATAAGTAACAGCACTTCAGACAATGATCTGTTGCTGAGCTTTCGTGCTCTTTTTCATTGAGGGTAGGTAATCAAAAAGATGACAGTGTTGTTGTCATCTCACATTCCCATGTACTTGGAGTCTTCAAATGTGTCAACACTTTTATAGTAATGAAAATAATAAATTTCTGATAATATGATGTAATTGGATAGGTAAAATATATGCTCACCAATCAGTGGCAGAAGAAATATATATCTAAAGACAAAGATGATGTGACTTACCGAACGAAAGCACTGGCAGGTCGATAGACACACAAACACACACACAAAATTCAAGCTTTCGCAACAAACTGTTGCCTCATGAGGAAAGAGGGGAAGGAGAGGGAAAGACGAAAGGATGTGGGTTTTAAGGGAGAGGGTAAGGAGTCATTCCAATCCCGGGAGCGGAAAGACTTACCTTGTGTCTGTGTATGTGTGGATGGATATGTGTGTGTGTGTGTGCGCGCGCGAGTGTATACCTGTCCTTTTTTCCTCCTAAGGTAAGTCTTTCCGCTCCCGGGATTGGAATGACTCCTTACCCTCTCCCTTAAAACCCACATCCTTTCGTCTTTCCCTCTCCTTCCCTCTTTCCTGATGAGACAACAGTTTGTTGCGAAAGCTTGAATTTTGTGTGTGTGTTTGTATTTGTTTGTGTGTCTATCAACATACCAACGCTTTTGTTTGGTAAGTCACATCATCTTTGTTTTTAGATATATTTTTCCCATGTGGAATGTTTCCCCTTTATATATAAACAAAGATGATGTAACTTACCAAACGAAAGCGCTGGCATGTCGATAGACACACAAACAGACACAAACATACACACAAAATTCAAGCTTTCCCAACAAACTGTTGCCTCATCAGGAAAGAGGGAAGGAGAGGGAAAGGCGAAAGGATGTGGGTTTTAAGGGAGAGGGTAAGGAGTCATTCCAATCCCGGGAGCGGAAAGACTTACCTTAGGGGGAAAAAAGGATGGGTATACACTCGCACACACACACATATCCATCCACACATATACAGACACAAGCAGACATATTTTGGTCTTTAAATATGTCTGCTTTTGTCTGTATATGTGTGGATGGATATGTGTGTGTGTGTGTGTGTGTGCGCGAGTGTATACCCATCCTTTTTTTCCCCCTAAGGTAAGTCTTTCCACTCCCGGGATTGGAATGACTCCTTACCCTCTCCCTTAAAACCCACATCCTTTCGTCTTTCCCTCTCCTTCCCTCTTTCCTGATGAGGCAACAGTTTGTTGCGAAAGCTTGAATTTTGTGTGTATGTTTGTTTGTGTGTCTGTCGACCTGCCAGCACTTTCATTTGGTAAGTCACATCATCTTTGTTTTTAGATATATTTTTCCTACGTGGAATGTTTCCCTCTATTATAATCATATATAAGGTTTTAGCTATGCAAGCTTACAGAGCCAGTGGTTCCTTCCTCTGGCAGAACAGTTGAAGGGGAAGGAAGAGGGGTGAAGGAAAAGGACTGGAGAGTAAAGTGGAAGAGTTCCACAAAAGTCACCCAGAACACTGGACAAGGGAGGCTTCCTTTCTCATCCTGTCTGATAAGTATCCCCTGACGTGGGGTTGTGTGTGACTTTTCTGAATTCTACCCCTTTATATAAAACTTGTTTATGGTGATACACGTATTTGCCTATGTTATTAGGTGACCCAAGAAGAGTAAGAGAATTATTATTTACCGAGAACACTCTGTGTGTAAACTCTACCTGTTACATTATAGGCCTAAATTACATAAGTTTATATTTTACAAATGTTCCTTCAAACATTTTAGCTTTTGTGAAATGTGCTTATTTAATGAGTTGACTAGCTGGATGGGTTATAATTAGTTGAAATGATAGGAAAAAAAAAGACTCAAATCTCACAAAGAAACTCTATTGTTGATAAGCATTTATTTCAAAGTGCCAGATAGTTGGCGATGTCGACTATGAAAATAATTATTGATATTGAAAAGCGCAAATTTGGAGGAATCAACAATGTGTTCATAAGGTTAGTCTGAAATCCAAAAATTCTAGTTTTGAGCCATTACTAGCAACTCTGAATAAAAATGCTCAGTCACAGCCTATGATGATATACTAGATGTGGTTGCGGAGCACTCAAGAACCAGGCAGGAAAGAAAACCATGTGATGTGCTTGGTATGATGCAAAAGTGTTGCTAATGTAATAAATTGTAAAGCACAGCAAGTAAGACTACCTACCAGCTGTTCAGTGGCAACCTCTCCCACTCTGAGAATTGGGGGAGCTCTAGTCTGCTGAACAGAGGTATGTAAGTTTTTAGACACACAACTGAATGAGAGGCATAACTTTCACACATGCAACTCTCAAATATGTCAGAAATCTGCCAATGTTACAAACAACATTTGGCAAGACTGGGCACAATTGACTTTAAGATCCCATTGTTAACTGCTTACACACTATCAAAAGCAATCCCCACTGGAATTATAGGGTTTGCAGTCAGTGCTTGGGCACACGAAGTGTGATATAATTGATAAAAGTCAATTGTAAGGTGTACACAGGGCTCACAATGGTGGAGGCACTATGATTCACACTGGGTGCGTGCCCAACAGATTTCACTGTTAGATGGAGAGGCTGTTTTTACTGGCTTCGCTGAGGGAGTATTCACAAAACGAGAGAAATTACTGATAACAAAAAGGACTGCCTCCTTACCTGAATGGTCAGCATTGATGACTTAGGCGCAGAACGACTCAGGTTTGATTCCCAATACCTCTGGATTGTTCTGAGGTAGGGAGGTCTGTAATGGGGTTTACTAAGCCTCTTGACTCAAAATTAGCAGCTGCTTGAATAAAGAAGCAGCAGCATCATCAGGATTAATCTACTGGCAATAAGGGCCTGCGGGATGACGTGCTGATCATGTGTCACGATCATACACTGAGGTGACATAAGTTGTGTAATACCTCCTAATATTGTGTCAGACCACCTTTTGCCCAGCTAAGTACAGCAATTCGACATGGCAGGGACTTAACAAGTTGTTGGAAGTCCCCTACAGAAATACTGAGCCATACTTACCCCTATAGCCATCCATAATTGTGATAGTGATGCTGGTGCAGGATTTTATGTACAAACTAACTTCTTGATTGCCCCATAAATATTCAGTGGGATTAATGTGGGTTATCTGGGTGGCCAAATCATTCACTCAAATTGTTCAGAATCTTCTTCAAACCAATAGTGAACAATTATGATCCAGTGAAATGGTGCAATGTCGTCCATAAAAATTGGGAACACGGAGTCCATGAATGGCTGCAAATGGTCTATTCTAGTCCATGGTCAGTTGTACCAGAGGACGCAGTCCATTCCATGTAAACACAGTCCACACTGTTTTGGAGTCAACCTAGGTCCATGCTTTGTGGGGCCTGAACCACACTGGAAACCTACCATCACCTGTTACCAACTGTCAATTGTGATTCAACTGACAGGCCATGGTTTTCCAGTCATCTAGGATCCAACTGATATGGTCATGAGCCCAGGAGAGGTGCTGCAGGCAATGTTGTGCTGTTAGCACAGGCACTTGTCAGTTGTCTGCTGCCATAGCCCATTAATGCCACATTTTGGCGCATTGTCCTAACAGATATGTTTGTTGTACATTTCACACTGATTTCTGCAGTTATTTCATGCAGTGCACACTACTATCACTATCCGTATATGTTCATTTTGTTGTTCCATGACTGTTGTCACCTCAGTGGAGATTATTTGCTGCTCCTTCTTTGAAGGCAGCAGTCGGAATATACCTAATGCCTGAGTGGTGTTCACATTTTACTACAACTAAAATTACAGTAAGTGCATGAGTGGCAAAGAGATTGGGACAGTAGCACAACAGATCGCAGTGTAGATGACAGATTTCCAAACATGAAGGAGAATGTGCTTATGAGCCATATAGGTCCATCTACGTGTACGTTTCACTGTGTGACAGACCATACACCATACCCAGAATATTTACATGTTGCGCCATAGATACAACAGACTATATACTACAAGGGCACCTTGATTGTGAAATTTTGCAGACTCAAATAACAGGCATTGGAAGACTAAGTGACAATGTTTGAGAGAAATGGCACTTGTGAACAAAGTGGCAAATCGAGTATCTGGGGCACAATTAAGGAAATATTTACAAAATAAATGCACTGTTAGAGAAAACCACATTTTATGTGATGGTGCTGAAGTAAATACTGTGACCGCAGTGAATATTATTGAGCATTCACCGATGTCAGAATTCATTGCTACGTAGAGGATGATCAGATGCAGTGGATATGTGGTCAACAACATGGCAGCTATGGCAGATTCAGCAGACTGAATGAGAACTTATTGGTGACTTACGTGGTTTCCTAGCTAGAGCCGGCTGCTGGTGTATTGGATCCAGTAGGTCTTACTGGTTGACTCTACTGGGACTGTGGACAACAGTGTTACATCACCTTTGGCTACATCTCAGGGCTGATGCATGATAGATTTGATTGTTTTGGTTTCCTGCAACTTCGGTTCTAGATATTTTGCTCGTTGTCTCTTGCGATCAGGGGCTCACTTGCGTAGACAAAAGCGTAGGTCATAGGTGTAGAATTCTGCAAGAGTGGTTTCTTGAAGAATATAACTTTTTTAGCCCTGGGTGTCGCAGTGGTTAAGATCAGGAACTGCCAGTATGCCATCTGTGTAGATTACTGACAAATGTGTTACCATGGTGTATTTTGGGTAGGTTTTCATTGTTTCTTTTATATTTAATTTAATCAGTTATTGTAAATGCTTTAACTACATTACCTAACAGGAAGTGAATTTTTAATCAAAGGTGAAAACAATTTTCTGTAGCTATAGGGAAATAAGACCCACATTAGAATCTAGGTGAAGGGTACTGAGATTGTAAGCAGTAATAAATAAATATCCAAAAATATAAATCTTGAAACACACAAGAAATGAAAAGCCATGTCTGGAGCATGGCTCTGTATCGATTGAAATCCTGAGCAATGAGGCAAACGGAAATAAGCTTTCTAAATATAATATTACTGGAGACTGTTGAAGATCGGATGAGTTGACTGAATAGGCGAGGAAGATTTCCAGCAAAGACTCAATGAAGAAAATTACCTATTGAATAATATAATGAATAAAAGAGACAAAATAGTATGGCACATAATGTGGCATGAGTTGCAGCTGGAAAGTGTTATTGGAGGGATGGCAGAAGGGAACAATTACATGACTATACAGTGTAGATCAGAAATGATACAACATGCTGCTGTCATGCTGAAATGAAGATGACTGAAGAACTGCACCTAACCACCCTTAGGATTGACAACCAGAACAAAAGATGTAGTGAAATAGGTTACAGTACCAGCAAAGAGATTGGAGCTATGCTGATGATGTTGGAGATATTATTTTAAACTGATCTTCATGTACTTCATTAACTGTGCCAGGGTTTTAATTGCCCAGTGCTCAATTTTTATAGATATTTTAGTAATTCTTTTTTCCAATAAGTATGCCTAGGATCTGTTCTGCTAGTGACTAAAGAGGAATCTTACTGTGGCTAAGTAGACAACCAAAAGACACGTCTTTACTTCGGCTTTAATTTTGGGGTTACATCAAGTATTAGTTTTCCAGTACAACAATATTTCAACCTGCCATCAAAAATTGGTGTGTGTGACATACTGTTTCCTTGTTTGGGGAACATGTCTTCTTTATCAAGTAAGTAACAAAAGACATTAATTGAAATGTGTTTGGTTATCAGAAAGGCAACATGTGAAATCTTCAGTAACTACCCTAGACAAATATTGTCATAGAACCTGCCAGGAACCCCAAGAAATTTTGGCCCTACATTAACCGTGTTATTGTTGTGAAAAACACTGCCCATACACTTATGACACAGCATTTAATATAAAATTTGAAAATGAAGCATGAAATTTTGAATTCTGGCTTCAAATCTTCCCTTACGAAGAAAAAACAAACCATGTTTCTATATTCATAGTTGTGTAGCTGCTGAGATGAGTTTCAAAGAAATCACTACTAGTTGTGTATCTAAAAACACAGATGATGTGACTTACCAAACGAAAGTGCTGGCAGGTCGATAGACACACAAACAAACACAAACATACACACGAAATTCAAGCTTTCGCAACAAAGTGTTGCCTCATCAGGAAAGAGGGAAGGAGAGGGAAAGACGAAAGGATGTGGGTTTTAAGGGAGAGGGTGAGGAGTCATTCCAGTCACGGGAGCGGAAAGACTTACCTTAGGGGGAAAAAAGGACAGGTATACATGCGCGCGCGCGCGCCCACACACACACACACACACACACACACACACACACACACACACACACACACACACACGCAGCCATTTGTAAAGGCCTAAAACCCACATCCTTTCGTCTTTCCCTCTCCTTCCCTCTTTCCTGATGAGGCAACAGTTTGTTGCAAAAGCTTGAATTTCGTGTGTACGTTTGTGTTTGTTTGTGTGTCTATCGACCTGCCAGCACTTTCGTTCGGTAAGTCACATCATCTGTGTTTTTAGATATATTTTTCCCACGTGGAATGTTTCCCTCTATTATATTCACTACTAGTTGTGTTTGAAAAGCAGCTTAAATACACAAAACTTAATAATGTATCTCAGCCCAATTGAATTCTACCAAGCTTTGTAGGGGTTGTTAGATAACTGACTACACTCTCGACCTTAATTTACTGCAGGTCCCTTGAGCAGAGAGGTGGTCCCCATGACTGGGAAAAAATACAGGTCAAAGTAGAACTGATCCAGAGAAGTACATTCCTATATCACTTACATTTGGTGGTAGCATAATCCTAGAACATATTCAGATTTTAAACATTATGACTACCTGGACGTTTCCCACGTAAATCAGCATAGGTTCCCAAAACATTGCTCATATGAAACTCAATGCACTGTTTTCACAGATTATATCCACAGTTCCGAGAATAGCAGAAACCAGGCTGATATGGCTGTTTGTGGACTTTTGATCCAGTATTACATAGGTGCTTTCTAAAGAAATTATGTTTCTGCAGGATATCTAATCAGGTTTTTGATAGGATTGAAAACCCCCTAACATTATCCTGGATGGAAAGTCATCTACAGTTGGATATGTCCCAGAGTAACTGCTATTCCTGTTACACATTAATGACTTAGCAAGCAGTATTAGTTGCAGTCTCAGGCTTATTACAGAATTCAGTCTGTGAAGAAATTCTGTCTGATAAGAGTAGCAGTAATGTGCCAATAACTCTCAACAAAACATTAGTCTTGTGGAACTACCGGCAACTGGTACTTAACTCTCGAGCAGCGTGCCTTTCTACAAAGTGTGCCACTCACAAATAACTTTGTTTTGTACCGTTTCCTGTTGTTTCACAATTTTGAGCCCGTATCTATTTCTTTATTATTGCTTCAGCTAACACAGTGTTGTCGTACATCCAAGTGAGCAGCCACAATATAAAAAATCCGCAAAATAGATGAGAAAAAATTTACAATTGGTGCAAGAAAATGACCCAGGTTATGAGCTAGCAGCACAGTTATTTATGAGATAGTTAGTAATCAAATAAATGAATGGCAGAAATCTGATGCAACTGTGCTATTTGATGCATCAGGTGGGTCATTTCTATGGGGTAACACTTGTGTATGGCAATAGAGGGATTCAATGCAAAGTTTATTTTATTACTATCTTAATTAAACAGTGATTTAGCACACACAATGTTAGTTTACTTTATTGCTGATTAATTAAACTAAGAGTAAACTGTAATCTTGTTCATACACCTTTACCTTGGTAACGTAAAGGTATTCTTTGTATATGTATGAAGTGCGCCGCACACCTGCCAGTGTTATGAAAAATGGCATGCCTGATCAAGGGTTAATTGAGAAGTCCACCTTCATAGATCAGTATGTCTGAGTGCTGCGCAGAGGAACTTGGTTTGATTCGCAGTACTGCCAAGGACTTTTTCCTTTGGGGGAGGACTGGATGGGGTGCACAAACACTTGTGAAGCCGACTGAGGAGCTACTTGAGTGAGAAGAAGTGGCTAATGATGGCCACTATAATGATGTGTTGACCTTGTGGCTCTCTATAGCACATCTGAATGATGCCACTGACAAGGATGATACAGCGAACAGTTGATACTGAATAGCTAGTAGATGCAGGTTTACTTAACTGAGAAATTCATGTTGGACATTTCATGAGATATTATAGTGTGAGGGTTAATTGGTCACAACTACATTCATACAAATATTTTGTAGTAATAGTGTATAGAGATTTGAAATGCGATGACCACATAGTTCAATTGTGGGTAAAGCAATTGGCAGGCTACAATTTGTCAGCAAGATATTGAAAAACTGCAGCTTGTTTACAAAGAGACTGGATACAAAACACTTGTATTACCCATACTTCAATACTGCTCTAGTGTATGACGTGTATATCTGATTAGACTGACAGGGGACACAACGAAGGGTGGTGTACGTGCTCACAGGCATATCTGACTGGTGATAGAGAGTAACAGAATATTGAAAAATCTTAATTTGCAGGCACTCGAAGAAATATGCTATACACCTTGCAAAAAAAGTATAGCAAACTTCAAGAATAATCTTTCACAGCAGAAACTATGAAGATTTTTCATCTACATATGTATCTATGCATAAAGATCATACAGATGAAATAGGCAAATAAACAGCTCAAGACAGGTATGCAAGCAGTCATTTTTTACATGCTTCATCCACGAATGAAACAAAAGACAGCTTGATAAATGATACAATAAAAAGTACCTCTGCTGGGTAGGCTTTCTTCTTGGGAATAAATTTGAAATACATTAGACATGATGTCATACTGCTGCAGCTGTGAGGTAAATCATAGATCTGCTCGGTGTATCCGGATAAACACTGAAGTCAACAATGTAGGAAAAGAGAGATTGCTACTTTTCGTAAAGATGACACCTTAAGTTGCAGACAGGCACAATTAAAAGACTTTTACACGTAAGTTTTCAACCACAGCCTTCGCCAGAAAAAGAAGCACACAACGTTAATTCACACAAGCAAGCACACCTCGTGTGCACACATGACCGCCAGCTTGGATCAGGGGAAGTCTTCTGAATAGGGCCCTCCCTCCAGTTGCCACTGATACTACCATAGAATCTGAAATGCAGCCCAGGCAGAACAAATGGAGGGGTCAACCGTTTTTATAGTGGAGCTGGTTAACTGATGATTTATTTGTAGCTGCTGCATTGTTCACTCTCTCTGCTTCTCTGGTCTTTGATGGAAGGCAGTGGAGACACATTGACACTGTGTGTTCTAATACACTTTGTGTCACACAGGGAGGCAGGTGCATTAAAGTTAATATAGATTCAAGGATTCTTCAAGAGAAAGTTATTTACTTGAGAATATTCTTACATTTGTCATTGGAAAAAAAAATATTTTTATATACATCAAAACTACTGAAATTTGATGCATTGCAGTCTTTTTAAAAAGAAAGGAGCCAAAAACAAGCTATATGTAGCTTTTGTGGCTGGTCCTATGCCATGGGTGAAGAAATGCCTAATCACTACACTCATTTTAAAACAATGCCCCCAAAAATTATTGTAATGATGAAGGAGAAAAAACTGGAAGAGTTGAAGTAGTGGATATGTTGGGCTGTGTCAGCTCAATACACACAGCTAAAGAAGTCATCTGGACTGGCCTAACACAGCTGCAACATTTCCACTGTTGCAGAAAATGAAACACTGCACAAAACTCCATTTTGTCAATGGGCTGCACCATTTTGCTTTGTGTACTCTAGGTCAAGGGTGCACAGACTTGCTGGTAATGTGGGCCACAAACCCGTCACTGTGCCTGCATGGGGCATAGGGACTGAAACACACACACAGAGAGAGAGAGAGAGAGAGAGAGAGAGAGAGAGGGGGGGGGGGGGCGTGAGCAGCGGGCCACATGCAGCCCGGGGCTGGTGCATTCCTGCACTAGCGGATGCTACAGTAATGTGGTGTGGCAATTTTGATGTGTATCAGAACTGAAGACATGTGTCTACAACAAACAAAATAAATTATGTAAGTTGGTAATCAAAATTTTATGACTACCCTTGTATTTGTTTCTTTTCCCTTGGCTCTTAGTAATTCTCAACATGTGTTTCTCCATTGCCCACAGAACTTCTCAATACTTTTGGCGTTAACAATGCAAAAGTTCAAGTTGATTGTACAATTTGTATTCACCTACACATGATGGCAGGTTAATATTGGAAACTATTTTGTTCACCAAAACAACTCAGGACTTTTTATTCTTATATTTATTGCATTTGTAATATATTCAGTTGTTATAAACTATCCCAGATACGAGATTTCATCAATTGGTTCTGTGAAGTCATAGTGCATTTCTACAGTATAATATGATCTTAAATTCTTATTGTGTGTCACATGAAATACCTAATTTTACTTTATCACTTGTGTAATTTCCTTTCCGCAGAAATTGTTGACAAATGACTTCATTTGCAAAAACAATATTACGTTACTACACACTGCATTCAGGAAGATTGGCTATAACATTTTGTGGCTGCCAAGCACAAGACAGAGCAATAACCAAAATTGTTAAGCAGAGTTCACTTGTAAACAGAAGATTTTATAGTAATGAAGAGAAAAAGAAGTCGTCACTTACTATCAAGAGGAAAGATGAAGTTGGAGCACCAAAAACACTTGAAAATGGTTTGTATACATTATTTAATTTTAGGAAAAACAACTGTAGGGTAAAATGATGGAAGCTTACTGTTTCATTATTAAGTCATTGTGCATCCCGTTTTTTAATTGTTTACGTCTCTCTTGGGTTTAGTTCATATTAACCACGAGTGATAATAGATGAGGTTACACATTATTTATCACACGCTTGATTCATGAATGAATTGTTTCATAACTTTTTCTCTTTTAACAACAATTTTGTCTGTATAGTCACATTAATAATTATTATTTAGGATACTGCTGGAGAGTATTCTGTAACCTACCTTAGTAGTCATGGTCATATGCTGTGCTTATTACTGATGCTTTCCAGGACTGTCAATTTTATGGTCATTTATGTGTATATTTTTTCTCTCAATATAAAGCCAAACAATGATCTTTTTTTTTTTAAAAAAAAAAAAAAAAAAAAAGAAATGGTAAATGTAATCTGAGTGAAGTAGGATGGATGGTGTTGGCAAATCATCAATGGATGATGACAAGTGACACCAACACACAGAATTTGTAGCATCAAAGTCAAATAATAAATTTAGAGAATGGAGTAAAAACAAAATAAAATACATTTATTAATCAATGAATATAACAGCTACAAACACCACATTTTGTCTAGGGACTCTCATACCATTTTTGAGAGCAATTCTCCTCTCAGTCTACTGCATTGTTAACTGAGAGTGTATCCTGCTTGTGAGATCAGTCATTCAGAAGCTGATAATGTGACTAAACAGCTCATATATTTAAGTGCAATTTTTTGTTGCTCTCGATAGGCAGTGTTACCAATGAAGTGATTCCATACTTCTATTGGATCTATTTTAAGATCTAGAAGGTGATCTGTCAGTTAAAAACTGGACTGTGATGATAGGCCTGTTCCTGTTCCACTTAGAAAATTATTCTTTTTGGTGCTATCTTATAATGTTTACGCTATGAATCAAATATGGTTTCTCTGTTTCCCTGCTGTGTATCAACATGTTGACCATCCTCACTTAGAGTTGTCTCAACAGCTGCGAGCAAATTCTTGTTGGTTTTGATTGCCTTCAAACATCCTAAAGCATTTTGAAATTGTATGTTCTTGAATCTAGGCTCAAGCACTGTTGATATGACTAATATTTTAACATGTACAGTTGGTAGCAATCACATTTTCATTTGTGTAATGATGTTACTCTTCAGATTCTCTTCAGTGTCTGTATTGTTTGTATGCCAGATGTTTCACTTACCTGTTATTGGGTTTACTTTACTGTGTGAAACACATTTTTTTCCACAAATTCCACAAGTAGACACTTCCACAGGTTTTAAATGCCACAACCATCTGCCAGTTTACAGTTTCCGCAGCCATTAGCACAGGTGGTGCACTAGCATGGCAAGTCTTAACATTCTTAATCACTAGGTATGACTGCAAAAATCTTTCAATAATATACAACGTTGAATTCCATCTAGTGTTTACTTCTTGAGTTAATTTGATGTCTGATTTTTTTTTTTTTTTTTGCTCATTACATGCTACTGCACTATGTTTAAACCACATTTCAATCCTTTTCCCAGCATCAATCAGCTCTGGCAGTAGAATTTTTTGCTACCAAATTGAGCATATGTGCGAAAGATGATGGTATGACTTTTTCTTGCATATTCTATTTATACTCCTCTAACCACAGCACTGATTTCTTCATAAGATACGTTTAAAAATATATTAATTTAAATGATGAAAAAAATTACTGACAGTATTAACAAGCCAACGTCGAAGGTTGATATATTGTCTTTAACATCCATGTTACGTTGTTTCAAAGAGTTTGGTATCGATATTGAAACAGTAATTTTTAAACTCCTAACATTGATATTTTGTAAGTATTGATAATCATTGCTCATCCCTAGACTGTGGTGTCTACTCATTATATTCAATAGTGTGTGTGTGTGTGTTATGTGTAAATGAGTTTGCCACTACTTTTATGTGATAGGATTTTGTATTTATTTTGTTATGCTGTACAGATACCAACAGAATTTGCATTGTTGTTACTTGTTTCTTACACCTTTCATTTAACTTTTGAATTTGCGTATTATGCACATTTTAATTTATTGTAATTTTAATAATTTACTTTATTGCAGTGAAAGAAGCAACAAAAACTGTTTCCTATATGGGAATCATTCTTGCTGGTTTGGGATTAACAGGTGTCATGTTTTATACAGTGTTCAAGGAATTATTTTCTAGTAAAAGCCCAAATAGTGTTTACTCAAAAACTTTAGAGAGATGTATTGAAGATCCTCGTATTATAAATGCTCTTGGTGAACCAATTAAGGGTTTCGGCGAACAAACAAGAAGAGGCAGAAGACGACATGTCAGGTAGGACAAATGTTTTAAAACTGTTTAGTCCATATAAGCATTACCACATTCATAAAATTATTTGTGAGAGGCAGCATTCTGTCATTCACCAGCCATGTCTAAGAATATGAAAAGCAAAAACAAGAGGCAATGGTTTGGAGGAACAAACAGAGAAAAAACATTCAGAATGGGTAACAGGAGACAAATGACTGAACTTGATACATCATCATGAATCATTCAAAGGTTACCATAAAAATTTTATTGACCAACTACAAATCATTACCTTTTTTGTGTCTGTTTTTCATATGTTTTGCACTTAATGCTTCCCTTTCCTTACATGGATTTGTTTGATTTTTAAAAATGAACATCCACTCTTTACTTAAACTTTCCTCAATTGTCTGCTTATTTAATTGCAGCCACCTGTTCTACGAACGAGATGGAATCAACCACCTAAGAATGAAATTTTATATTCAAGGCAGCATGAGACGTGGAACAGTGCACTTAGAAATGAGAGAGGTAATTGCATGGTATTATTTTCTTACGTCTGTTCTAATGATTTTTCCCCCTTTGGAACTCTGCACAGTTTTTATTGTCTGACTATCCAGAGTAATTAGTTAGCACCTTAACTTTACAGATATTTTACTGTTTATTGAGTAGGCAAGGCAAATTTTGCTTACCTACTAGGGGAACACTGAATCTAATCTCAGAGAACCTGAACACAGACTGTCAGTTTACTAGCACAAACAGGAAGCTGTTCTTTGAATCTGAATCAGGACTGATTAGCGGCAAGAGTACATCTAAATAGCAGTGATAGACAGCTAAAACACACACACACACACACACACACACACACACACACACACACAAGGCGTTTAAATTAAATGAAGAGATTTATAGAAAGGAATTGCAACATGATACTGGCACAAACCAGAAACTATTTAATCAATGGGGAAAAAAATTAAGTGATGAAGTAATATGATAATTATTGGTGACCTGCTCTTGTCTGTCTGAAAATCTTCTTATGGATTCCTCCAATTTCCAGGATGCAGTGGAACAATTTATTAAGTATTTCTATCTCAGACTGATTGTGGTTTCGCCTTCACTATGTGAAATGATGCAACACACTCTGCAAGTTAGCATTTGAAGATCTGCAGAGCCTTAGAGCCAAGTTTAATTGAAGAATGACACTTGTAGTTCCACTGTGAGACAGTGTTGCATCATAGGCTCGTTTGGAGCTTTTGGGCACCTGTTTCAGTAGCATTGTTAGTATCCTTGTAATGTGATCCACCTAGTGTAAGGTACAACCTAGGTGCCCTAGACCAAACCTGTGTAACAGCAGCAAGCTTGCATGTGTTGATCATTCATCTTGCCAACTTCCTTTTCAGTGCTGCTTTACCTGGTGGGAGGATCATACAAAGTGGTTACTTGAGAAAGGTGAACAGTCACTTTCCACTGAGCAATGTTTGTAAAGCCAAAGGGTGTAGTGTGATGTGAAAAGGTGACCCAATTCCAGTGTTGATGCATTCCTCTGACAATATGATGCTCTCAACAACTCAACTCTGGGGTATATGGAGGCAGTTCTCCAACCCCCCCCCCCCCCTCCCAATCCACATGTGCATTGTAATCTCTTGAGTGCTCTTTACTTTCTTTGGTTGTGAGGAATGGAGGATTTGAAAACAAATTATTAATTGTTTTCAATCTGCAGTGGTACTAAAATTATTTGTGGGAATCATTTCAATGATTAATGCCACTATATTTGAGAAAGTGCTAAGGGTTTTTTTTTTGCAGTGAGAGAGGTATTGCGGTTGTCAGCTATGAGTGACCACTTTATGATCTGGATTATCCTGCACGATAGAAGAATGCCTTAATTGTATCCAAGTGTCTTGCTTCCATGTGGGATCTTGATTCTGCAGTCTGTGATAAATGACTTAGTCATATTGGGATCAATTTATAGAAGACGCTAACGAATCATCCTCAACCTTTATAATTTTACCTGTATGTAACATAACCCACAAACTGCTGTGCAGTGAATGGCAGGGGGTACTTAGTACCACTATTGGTAATGTTCTTTCACATTCTATTAATGGATGGTGTAAAGGTAAAAAAAATGACTAACTATATATCTTGGTACATACTTTAATCTCTCATATGTTACTGTCACTATTCCCAACAATACATGAACGAGGCAGCGATGTTACTGAAATTTTCCTTGAACACTGGTTCTCTAAATGTGCTCAACAGGATTCTACAAGAACAGTCATTTCTCTATTTTAGTTCCGCCATCACCTCTCTTACACTTTCAAATTGGTTGTATTGATTTGTTATGATGTAGCAACAGATTTCTGAATTTATTCTATTTCTGTTGTAAAGTCTACTTGATAAGGACTTCAAACACTGGAGCAATACTTGAGAAGTGGCCACACAAGCATCATGTATGTGATTTTTTTTGCTGATGCATTGTATTGTCCGTGAACCTATCTAACTTTTCAATTCATCTTCCCTGCCACTCATTTTGCATGTTCATTTTGTTTTGTATTGTTCGTTAGTATTACTTATAGATACTTAACCTTGGTAACAGCATGAATTCTTACTTCTAGATATTTAATCTTGCTGACAGCACAATTTCCTAACTCAGGGCGGGATGCCATTTTACAAGGGCCATTTTTACCTTTTTACAAAAACAGTGGAGGAGAACCATTTTTTGGTACAAATAGTACTACTGTTCCTCAGAATATTCGCCCCTAACATTTTGCATGTGTTCTAACCATTTTTCTTGTCCGATGTTGGTAACTCAAAAACAAGATTTTGGAAGGTTTAACAGCTTTTCTTGCGATGATAAAAATAACTGTCAACATATTTTTGGTTCGATATAAGGTAACAAAAAGAAGTTGTAATGTGATGAGACATTAATTTGATGTTTCCCTTTGCTTTATGCACAGTATGGGCTGATGTTGTCATGATGAATAGGGATTTAACATTTTTGGTAATTTTTCTTGATGTTCGTATGTAAATTGTGGCATACTAATTATGTTATGATTCAGCATTAACTGCTATTTGGTGATTCCAACATGTCTGTATAATCAAAGAAACAGCTGATCTTAATCTTGGAAGTGCTTCAATAAAGGACCACTTCAGTTAGTTTTGGTTCACCTTGAAACACCTGAACAGCTGATTGCTGCTTAGTTTCTGACTCATATGAAAATATGTAAGTTTCACCTCCTGTTATGATGATGTATGTGGATTTCGATTTTCCAGAAATGAATTTTTTTTTAAATTATTTTCTTACACCAGTTAACACGGGCCTGTTTCTGAGCATGTGTGGCACAATTGGTAAGGAATATCTTTCATAACTAAGTCTCCATGCTAAATCAAATCCAAATTCGTCTCCTCTACACCTTAAGATACTTCCATCTTCAGTAAGTCACATTCCAGTCCTCTTTTTAGTATTCAACAGTGATTCAGATTCCCCTTCCAGCCCAAGTATCTATACGGAAAAAAGATTAGATACTTGGGCTTCATACCACAACCAGGGTGATAGCTTGCTCATACACGCAGGGCGCTGCTGCTGCTGCAGCAGCAGCAGCAGGAATGTCATATAGACCCAACTATGACATGAGTGTGTCCATAAAAACTGTGGTCCACATTTGTCTGGAAGTTCTCGCTATTCTCTGAATTCTTCGAAATGCTCGGATGTTAGTAGAATGATTGACCTTGCTTGCTTGTGTTTACATTTCTCGATTTGGATTGCTCGATGGGCTGTTTGAGCATGCTTATGAGAGCATGCTTATGATGACTTTTGCTATGTTCTGGACTTTGCTGCTGTCCAAACATTAGCTTTGTGCCATCATTGACCACAGTAACCACCTGTGTCAGTGCCAGCATGAGTATAAACTGTGTTCTACATACAAAGTACAGAAAACTCTTCTATCATGTTGCACACGGCATCAGTGGTTTTTGGAACAACTGATTTTGTTCAGCCATTACAAAATTCATTGCTGATGGAAGCATGATCTTGGCAAAATTCTGCAAATGAATTTAAAGAGTCCTTTTTGAAGGTGGTTGATTACCAAATGTTGAATGAAGCAGTTTGTGATGTGAAAACCTTCGCATGAAATTTCTATTCCTTTCTGAACGCTGTTTCTGAAATCACTTAACAAAGCAGTATTTGGCCAATTTAATAGTTGCCATTGTTTTAACAGTAACAGATTTTGAAATGATAGTAATTTTATGTCAAAATGCACTCACTAGTGGTTGTTGGTAAAAAGCAGCCTGTCTGTAGAACTGGGCGACTACGAGGTATGTCCAGAAATAAAGAGTATTCAGTTATTTAGAAATAGAAAAGGCAATATATTTAAGAAAAATTTTCAAATTCATAGATGTACATTGGACATTATAGTTCAACATAGTAGTCTTTGTTCTCAAAGTACTTTGTGAGTTGGAAGATGAATTTTCTATCTTCAGTAAAGTAGTCTCTTGCCGCCTTATTGGCCCATTGTTTGACAACACTGTGGGCCTTTCCCCATCCATACATAATTTCACAAAAATAAAATGATGAAAATCTTGAGGTCCCATATCAGGACTAATTGTGGTGCAGTGTTTATAATGTCCTAACTTAACTCAGGCCGAAACAACAATTTTGAATTTTTTGACTGATGATGATGAGGGTTGATGCTGCTGCATTGATTGTCTCTGTATCAGGGGCGTAGTGGGCCACCCACATTTTGTTACGATTCACCTGTTTGAACCACTCAAGTAATTTCCATGACGGTGCGATTCTGGTGACTTTGTGTTGATCTGTGAGCTGTTTTGGTACCAACACTGCACACAATTTTAAAAAACCAAGTGTTTCAGTAATGATTTCCTGTGGAAGAGATTTGGAGATTTCAGGAAACATTGTGATCATCTCACCCAAAGTGAAATGAGGGTCACAATGAATCATTTCTTTAATTTGTTCCAGCTTATCAGTCATAATTGAGAGAAGACCTTCCTTCGTCCGTCATGATCATTTGTTCTGTCAGAATTAAACCTGCACCACATTAGTACGATCATTACACCACTCCCATAAACAGTTTTGAATTCTGTTTCCCTTTGCAAGAAGAAAACAGATTTTGCTTGTAATTCTCCTGCTTTCAGTGTAAACAAAAGTTGACACAAAAGCATTTCAGTTTTTACAAGTAATAAAACTAGTTTATTGCAGCATCTTAGAAGTTTTAAAGCAGAAAATGTAACAATTTACAATTTTTGTATACTTAGCTTGAAAAAATTGATGCTAATAATGATTGTTCGTCATCCACCCCCCCCCCCCCCCTTCGTCCGTCATGATCATTTGTTCTGTCAGCATTAAACCTGCACCACATTAGTACGACCATTACACCACTCCCATAAACAGTTTTGAATTCTGTTTCCCTTTGCAAGAAGAAAACAGATTTTGCTTGTAATTCTCCCGCTTTCAGTGTAAACAAAAGTTGACACAAAAGCATTTCAGTTTTTACAAGTAATAAAACTAGTTTATTGCAGCATCTTAGAAGTTTTAAAGCAGAAAATGTAACAATTTACAATTTTTGTATACTTAGCTTGAAAAAATTGATGCTAATAATGATTGTTCGTCATCCCCCCCGCCCTGCCTCCAGCAAATGTCCAGGATTTTCTATATGTTAAATGTTTACATGATGTGGAATATGTTTTGTAGTTTTGAAATAAGTTTCAACATCCAAGTTAGTAATTTCCTCATTCTAAACAATTTCCACTTGTGGAATTCCCACTACTGAACATCTATTTTAGAAGAACTTGCATACTGGTCACAACTGCTTTAAAATAATATCATAACTGCTTTTGTCTAATACTGGCCCTTATGTAGAATTTTGACAATACCTCACAATCATAGTATTATTACAATTACTATATCACAAAAGATTTGTATACATAATTTAACATGTGACATCAAGACAAGAGAAGAGGCAGTGTAGCAGAAATGCTTACCAATGTGCTAATAAAAAGTAAAAAAGTAAAATAAAAATATTTATATATTCAGGAAACTAGATAAAAAAGAGTTATTAGTATCACATCTTAATGAGGAATTCAAAAAATTCAGCTCTAGGCACAAGGATGTAGAGTTACTGTGGATGAAGCTCAGAAGAAGTTAATGAAGCGCTGCATAGATACACTCGTACTGTAAATACAGTGGCAACATAGTCCAGACACTTGCAGGAGATCAGGCATGGACAAATAGTATATGGGAGAAGTCAGGTGGCACTGTAGCTGATGTGTAGTGTGCATTTGAGGAGTATTGATTTGGAAGTGTTGTTGCTGTGTGGTGCTGAAGTGAAAAGTATTGATTTCACCAATGTAAAGCTTGTTTTCAAAAGGTGATAAACATTTGTGGTTTAAAATCAAGGTTGCCTGTAGCAAATATGCATCAGAACACTATATAGGCTTACGTGAAGCCTATGCTGAGAACGCAGTGCTGTATAGGGTGGTTCAAGACATTTTGTTTGTTAGAACGTGAGTACAGAATAGCACTGGTCAGGTCGGCTATCCTTTCCTCAAGATCAGATTGACATCATGAGCAGTCTCATTTACATAGACCATCCATGAACTGTCTGGGAATTACCCACAGAAGTTGGTTTCAGTCATCAAACGGTGTGGCACATGCTGGCAAAATGTCTTATCATGAGGAAAACTGCATCCTGTTGGGTTCCACATAGACTCACCAATGTACAGAAATGGCACCGGTATGCTTTGACTGGCATCCACCTGGACAGATACCACAGCGAAAGAGATGTACTTCTGTAGTGTATTGTCACCAATGATGAGATGTGGGCACAAACGACAAGCCTGAATTAAAGCATTAGTTGAATGAATGGCTTCACTCAGGTTCGCCACATCCTCAGAAATTTTGATGGGAAGCCATCTTATGCTGATTGTTGCGTATGACTACCAGGGTGTTGTTCTTATGCCTATCTGTGCTCTGCATTGAAGGGCACTCCATTATTGTCGCCAATAGAGAACGCCTTGCCAATGGTCCCCAATGGCTTCCCCGACATTTGGCAAAAGTTAATAGAATTTGCAGGGGAGTGCACTGAAGGAATGTAATGCAATGGTATGTTTTAGTTTATTACATACTGCATTCTACCAATGTTGCCATTACTGTATTTTCAGCTCTTATAGAACATTCGTAGAGTTCAAAATTAAAATTTGGTGAGTTTGGTTCTATTCATATATCACTCATATTTGTATGTGTAATTCCTTGTAAAAGGCAGAGATCTGAAAATGAATGAATCATTTATGGTAGAGTTATTTTGTGGTATGTTTAAGGGTTAGTTTTGTAAAGAATTACAATTTTTAAGTGACCCTTAGGCAACAATATCCAGTTGCTTGCTGTTTATAAACTTCTGTGAACTACACTTCAGAGACCATTACTGTTAGTAATTTATGGAGCTTGTTATGAAGGTGGATCTCACAACTGGGTTGTTGAGTTATACATTTCTACCCAGCATTTTCTTGAGTTGTAAGTGTACTTATTTCTATCTCTAATATTACTCTACTTATTTATGTAGTTCTGTAGAGACATTTGTTGAATGTCACTTAGTGTGTGCGTCTTCTTCACTATCTGTCTCTTTATCACTGTATGATGTTACATTTTATATATAATCGCTACTGTCATTCAGTGTTGTGGTTATGTTTGGTCTGGGTATGGGGTCTGGAAGGCCTCTCTCTTGCATATTCTTGATAGTGTCTGCTGTTCTGTCTAGATCTGCCCATTTGTCTGGATTCCTGAGGGAGTTCTGTGTCATCCTTTGTTGTCTGGTCTTTGTGTGCAGTGCATTGTAGTGTTACATGTTTAGGGCAGCAAATTTTCTCCCATGTGCGTTCTTGGGTGTTCATCTGATAAAGGTGTGTTTGATCTGGACCATGCAGAGTTAGGAAATGTATTATTTCATATCTTGGGGTAGCATGTTTTATTCTTAATCTTTCCCTCTTATTTGGGAAGAACTCAGACACTCTGTGTCCCTTTTCGCATGTGTCCAACTCCCTTGGCCATGTATTCACCTGTCACCTTTTGAGATGGGCTTTATCTGTGATTGCTATTATTTTGTCCATGAAGCCCATCTTCATCTAATATGTTGCAGCATTATAACTAATGGTGATGTCAATTGGAAAGACATCCAAGCCTACACATAGGGCTTCCGGAGAAGTAGTTCTAAAGGTGGGGATAACCATACGAGCACACGGCTCTGCCTGTGTCTCACAGCAGTTCTGTTTGCCATCAGGCGGAGTTTGTGTGTCCATGTTCTTGCTGAAGAGCATATAACGGATAAAATGTTGCAGAGTGGTAGATTTTTGTGTTAGTGGAAGTCCGTAATTCATAGTATTTATTCTTGCCAGTTTTTGCAGCAGATTTTCAGCCTTGTCTGCTGTAGTTCATGTGTGGATCTTGAAGGAGAGTTCTTAATCAATTGTTAATTCCCAGTTATATTGTTGTTCTGTTTTTGCACTTTGTTTCTGTTTCCAATTTTTGCTGATTCATTTCTAATGAGTCTTCCTATTTCTGGAGAAATCATGTTTATTTTGTGTACACCAATTATTCGTGTTGTAGTATATCACCGGTTTTCTCCTCACACCTTGTGCTTTGGAGTTTGCTGACACTACTACCATGTCTGTGCCCTTCAGGTGCAGTAACAATACGCAAAGGAGGAACTAGACAGGTTGAGGAGGGCGAAGGGTGTTGGAGAATGGGAACTGGTAGTTGGCAAGAAGACAGCTAGGAAGAGGAGGTATTCAGGCAGTTTTACTTCGCGTATATGCAACTGTCAGAGTTGAGTGGAGAGGAGCCTATTGTAGCTGTAGCTGTAGGAAACATGCAGCAGTCCTCAGCAGTTAGGAGTCCTAAGTTGGCTGCAAAGTCTAACAGAAAGAGAAGGTTCTGTGTTAAGTAGTTCACACGGTAGAAGTGTGGGCCAGCAGTTACAGGAAGTGAGTACCAGGTCACCAGTATTGTGAAGCCTAGTGCAGGGTTGGCTCAGGTGACTGACAGCACATACGGGAGTTATGTAGAAATTTTACAGAGGAGGACCAGGTAGTGATAGTGGGTGGAGTAGGGAATAGTCTTGACAGGGATGGGGAATATGATGTAGGTTTGTGACCTGGTAAAGATAGCTACTCAAACTGATGGCACTGATGTGCATTTTGTGCAGCTGTTTCAGCATAATGGTCAGCCTCATCTTAATGTGGCTGTTTGGCGCATTAACATGGTGCTGGAGAAGGCACTGATGGCAGAGGGCAGGCATGGGTCACATTGCAGTGGTGTCTATCAGTTTCATTAGGCATGGCCTGCACCTCAATAGCTATGGGAAGAGGAGGCTGGCAAAGCTTGTAGGTGATGGAGTGGTGGTGGTGGGGGTGGGGGAACCACTCTTGGAAAAATTCCTGTGGTAGTTGGTGTTAGAGCTGCACCTTTTTTAACTTGAAGTCAGCTGATAGGTATACCTGCTTAAAGGAAGTCCCTCTAACTAAGAAATCACCTTCAGAGGACGTTGTGTTTCAAAGTAGAGACTTAGCATATTTCATAAAAATATAAGAGGTGTAAGAGATGAAGGTAGTGAACTGCTTATAGATGCTGACTGTGAAGATATTGGTATATAGGGACACCACTTAAAAAAATTTGACAGTTCAGAGGCTTTCTTTACCAGGATACAGATTAGCTGGCTGTTTTTTAGGAGTTCCTTGCAGCGTGGCCATGGATGCAAAAAACAATATTCCATTTGAGTCCATGGCACTGCACTGAACAGATATTTGAAAGTTGTGCAGGGGCAGTTGAATTTAATGAAACTAAACTTCTAATTTTTGTTGTTTATAGGTCCCCTAACTCTGACTTCACAGGATTTCTGCTTAAGATACAGAGGGTTCGTGATTCACTTTATAGAAAGCACCAGACATTAGTTAAATGTGGTGACTTCAGTATTAATTTTGTATGTTATTGTGCAAGAAAAAGGATGTTGGTAGATCTCCTAAATCCATATGATCTGATGCAGACTGTGTTTTTTCCAGCTAGGGTGCAGGGGAACAGTTCCACATCCATAGACAATATTTTTATTCATTCTTCATTACTAGATGCGCATTCTGTTAGTAAAAGGGTGAATGGCCTTTCAGACCATGATGCACAAATTTTAACACTAAAAGACTTTCGTACTCAAACAAATGTCACATATAATTACAAACTATGTAGGAAAGTTAATCCAACGGCAATAGAGAGTTTTTTTTAAAAACCTGTCAAGGAACAAGAGTGGCAGGATGTTTATACTGCTGGTACAATAGATGACAAATATAATGCTTTCCTTAACATATTTCTCATGCTCTTTGAGAGTTGTTTTCCTTTCGAACCTTCGAAACAGGGTACTATCAGTAAAAGGCAGCCTGAGTGGCTGACAAGTGGGATAAGGATATCATGTAGAACAAAGTGGGAATTATATCAAAATTTTAGAAGTAGTCACAGTCAAGCTACAGTTGCCAATTACAAACAGTATTGTAAGGTGCTTAAAAATTTTATTAGAAAGACAGAGTATGTGGTGTGCAATAGAATAGCTAATTCACAGGATAAAATTAAAACCATACAGTCAGTTGTGAAGGAAGTGTCTGGTCAGCAGCACAAGGTCAATGATATAAAGTCAGTTCATAGTAAAAATATTTCTATTACTGATAAATCGGATATATGTACAGTATTCAACAATCATTTTCTGGGCATTGCTAGTGAAGTAAATAAACATTTAGTTTCTACAGGGAATCATATAACTCTCTTGGAAAATGCCTTTCTGAGATATTTCTGAAAAATTCCTCTGTGATATTGATAAGGGTGAGATTGAGTCAACAATTAAATCACTGAAGACTAAAGACTCTCACGGATATGATGGAGTGCCTAGCAGAATATGTACTGCGATGTACATGTTAGCCCTGTACTTAGCCATATTTGTAATTTTTCCTTTAGGAATGGTCAGTTTCCTGAACGATTAAAAGTACTCAGTAGTAAAGCCCCTTTATAAAATGGGAGAAAAGGATAATGTAGACAATTTTAGACCTATTTCTATGCCAGCAGTGTTTGCTAAATTTACTGAAAAGGCTGTGTATGTAAGGATAATAAATCATTTTATATCACATAATTTAGTATCAAATGTACAGTTCAGCTTTAGAAGTGGTTTAACAACTGAAAACGCTATTTTCTCTTTTCTCTGTAAGGAACTGGATGGGTTAAGCAAAAGGTTTCAAACGCTATGCATATTTCTTGATTTAACTAAGATGTTTGATTGTGTTGATCACAAAATATTGCTCCAGAAGTTGGAACATTACGGAATATGGGGAGTAGCTCACAATTGGTTCATCTCTTACTTTAAAAACAGACAGCAAAAGGTCATTATTCACAGTTTTGAGAATGGTTGTGGTGTGTGGTCAGAGAGGGGTATAGTCAAATAGGGGGGGGGGGGAGAGAGAGGAGAGATCAGTGTTGGGGCCACTCCTGTTCCTTATTTATGTAAGTGATATGCCCTATAGTATTACGGGTAACTCTAAAATATTTCTGTTTGCTGATGACACTAGCTTGGTAGTAAAGGATGTGTGCAACATTGGCTCGGTTTCAAATAGTGTAATTCATGACACAAGTTCATGACTTGCAGAAAATAAACTAATGATAAATCACAGTAAGACAAGTTTTGGTTTCTAACACCCAGTTCAACAAAACCCGATATTTCAATTTTGCAGAATGGGCTTATGATTAGTGAAACTGAACAGTTCGAATTTCTAAGTGTTCAGATAGATAGTAACCTATCATGGAAAGCCGACATTCAGGATCTTGTTCAAAGACTTAATGCTGCCATTTTTACTATTTGCACGGTATCTGAAGTAAGTCATTGTTCAACATGAAAATTAGTCTGCTTCGCTTGTGTCGTATGGCATTATATTTTGGGGTAACTCTTCCCTTTCTAAACGGATATGTTTGGCTCAGAAATGGGTGTTTCGGGCAGTAAGTGGTGTAAGTTCGCAAACCTCTTGTTGACCCCTGTTCACTAGTCTAGGTATTTTGACACTGGCCTCTCAATATACATATTCTTTACTGTCATTTCTTGTTAAAAATATCAGCTTATTCCCAAGAATAAGCAGCTTTCACTCAGTTAATACCCGGCAGAAATCAAAGCTGAATTTGGATCGGACTTCCTTAACTCTTGTGCAGAAAGGTGTGCAGCATACTGCTGTATCCATTTTCAATAAGCTACCTCGAGAATTAAAGAATCTAAGCACTAATCGACATGCTTTCAAATCGAAACTGAAGAATTTCCTCATGGGTCACACCTATTTTGTTGAGGAGTTCCTTGAAAAATTAAGCTGATTTACTGAAACTTATGGCTTGACTTTTTTTTTGGGTTCATAAACATTTTATTTTTATTTGTTATAACTTTTATGTTGTAATTTCACGTACTGACACGTTCCGTGACCTTGGAGATTTTCTCCTCAATTTTAATAATAAATAAGCAGGTCATTGACACACATGGTGATTCTGTCAGCACAGTCAAGGTTCTCCACAAGATTAATAGATGTTCTACTGTTAGGTCCCAGAAGATGGGCCCACACATGGATCCTTGTGGGCATGCCTTAGTGAGACTTATGACCATTCCCCGGTTACCTGCTAGGCACTCAGCAACCCTGTCCCTACAGTAATCCCGGAGGCTGGTACCTGCAGCTCCCTAAGATGTGAAACTCTGCAGGCTATCCGAGGCTGTCAAGTGTGCCTGCAATATCTATCATTATGGTTATACATATTTCTGATCTGTGTTTTCTATTATGCAGAGTGCTTGGTTCATGGTGTCATCATTTGCCCCACCCCCCTCCTCACCTCTCCGAAATCCATATTAATGCAAGCTAAGTCCCACTAGCTGCCTGTGTGAAGGCTTTCTTTGACCTTCAAGATTGTGCGTTCAGTAAGCAGATTGCTAGGTAGGATTGTGGATAGGTTGGGTTTTTATGCACAGCTTTCTTGAGGATTACAGTATTAGCAGGTATTCTCCCCAGTGCAGGGTCTTCTTATGTGTCTCCATTGGGAAAGGGGTAATGAGCACTGCCACCTGTTATGCCATTGGAGCCAGGAGCTTTTTTCCTCTTTAGTTGCTCAGACACTTCCTTTTGCATAAAAGGGCACGTGATGAAACACTTTTGTAGCCAACTACTAGTTCTGTTTTTAGGTTGGTGTTTATCTGTAGATCTGTGTTTTCATCATCAGGTAGAAGATTTGCAGTAAATACTCTGGGGAGCATCTCCAACTGGGCATTTGCATGCCTTCATGCTGTTGAGGGCGATACACAGTCACTGTAAAAAAAAACTTCTAAAGAACGAAACCAAACAAAACCAAAGTGTGAGTCTATAGATAGACAGATGCTGAATAAAACATATTTGGCTTTGAGAGTGATGTGTGCAGCATTCAGCGACTTCTGGAGTAGAATCTTGCAAAAGATTTCTCACAAACCCGAAAGAAATTTGTGGTTTATGTAACATCTGTTACTGGCACTGAAGCTAGTGGCCAGATGCTTAAGCATTATACATGATTGAAAAATGA
The DNA here is from genome assembly GCF_023898315.1 of Schistocerca nitens. NCBI lineage: Eukaryota > Metazoa > Arthropoda > Insecta > Orthoptera > Acrididae > Schistocerca > Schistocerca nitens. The sequence goes on from NC_064615.1 coordinate 797,502,895, forward strand.
GAGTAGTAAAGCTAAAGCAGGAAAATGCTGGACATCATTTTCAAGTGTCCCTTTACAAAGGAAGCTCCAGGAATGCTGACCCAGTGTAATTATCCCATCAATGCAAAAATGTGTGCTATAAATATTAGTTGCAATGGTATTGAGAAACAGATGGAATTACTGTTGGGTTCTGCACAGTATTTTGTAAATGAAATAGCCTCTGTCTTAACAGCATATACCACAGATCCCTCTAGTAAGAAATTTTGCCCACGTCACACTTGTCTACAGGAAGGACATCACAAATGACCCATAAAAATTAATAGTGACCTACAGATGACTCAGTTAATTATAATGCACTGCCTGAAAAAAAGCTTAACCAATACTCAGACGTTGATAATCTTGTTAAGTGGTGCAGAGTGGCAAATTCCTTCACGATAAATGTCAATTATCCTGTAAAAGTGTTCTTACAAGGTTTCAAGTATCAGTATGAAGTGAGGAATATAAGCTATTACATTTCTTCGATAGGGCCCATGAAGACATGATTAGATTAATTACAGTGCATACAGAGGCATTTAAGCAGTCTTTTATCCTTTGCTTTGCATGTGATTGCAATAGGAAAAATGTAACAAGTCATACAATGGAAATTACCCATTCTCATGCTGTTCAGAGTATGGATGTAGACATAGGACTTGACCAATCCCCAAACAGTGGTACCAGTAAAGAGTTTTGGAGTATGTTACTTTTCAGACACACATAGTATATATAGTTTGTACCTGCAATATTGTTGTTTCAGTGATACATATTTTGCATTACATTTATATAGCTCATGTAATTGGATAGGTAAAAACTCTAATCACACCAAATGGTGGTAAGAGAACACACACACAAATGGTATTACAGTGTGCAAGCTTTCGGAACCAGCGGCTCCTCCTTTTGCCACAGCTTGGGGAGTAGGTTTTTTTATCTATCCAATTACATTATATTTTCAAGAATTGATTATTTTGTTGATTTATATAGCTTGGTCATATACAACAACCTAAGCTTCTTGTTGCTTTCCAGAATGATAAGAAGGAGTTTGAATACAGGTATTTATTCGTACAGATGGATGATTTTCCAAGAGAAACAATAATTCTTGAAGACAATAGATATGATGTGCCATCGCCAGTTGAAAAGCCATTTGACAATCTACTTGTGTAAAGCAGTTAATTGATTTCCTTGTGCTGTCAGGATCTCTTTTGTGTGGGTATATTTTATACAAGAATGCGTAGAATGCTTTATACAAATAAGGTAATCATTGTCAGGAATAATTTAACTCAATTGATGCAGCAGACATATTTTGAAAGAACATCTTATGTCGATCATGTATAATACTTTGTAATTAATATTTTTCTTTTTTGGATATTTTTAACTCTTCTATACAATATAAGATTGTGGAGACTGAATTGTGCAAATAGCACATATACAAGTCATGTACAAAACAAACACAGTACCTTTACAATATTGTGACGTCAAGCTTCAATGAGTAATTAATATCTTTAGAATCCTTTTACTGAAAAAGAGAATTTATAATAAAAATTGAGAACAATTTAGGTGTCTTTTTTTATTGCCTTCAGACTCTTACTCACAACAGTCATGTAGACTGAGCCATCCTATAGGTGCTGGAAGTGGAGTGATTATAAATTATAGATTTCACAGTGAAGACCAAATGGTTGCACATTATGAGAGGTGACAGTCCTTATCACATACCTTCAAAGTAAATGTTAGTTTACATAAATCCCTGGAGCGATATTAATGTTTGCCCTGGAGGATGACAGAAGGGTAGCTTAGATGAGAATGGTGGTTACTAAGATAACTGGTTATGACTTTTCTTATATAGTCTCTTTTAAAATAATGAAATCTCTTCTGACTTCATATCATTGTTATGTGTATTTATTTTTCCGTTTGATATTTTATTGATGAATGTTTGTAGAATTTTTTTTCCAGAAGCTTCCCATTTTATTACAGCAGCTGTAAATAGAGTTAATGCAAAGAGGTTTAGTGACACGGTCGAAAGGTACTGCTGTCATGTATCAAAAAAGGAGTAGAGGACAGCAAAAGAAATTTCTTGTTACAGGCAGTGTCTTGGAAATATACCATGGAGGTCTACACCACAACTTGCCTACACTGTCATTAATAGATGACTGTATTGAGACCAGCTCCATGGGTTGCTCTTCCGAAAACCATATGTACAGTGTGTACACAATATCATAGTGGGAACTTCAATGGCTGAACTCATATATATATATATATATATATATATATATATATATATATATATATATGAGTTCAGCCATTGAAGAGTCACTCTGCTGAGGCACGAAGCGTGGTATGAAATATGCTTGAGAGATACTTCACGAAACTGATGCACAAGTGTCTGTTACAAGCTATGTTCACTGATGAAGCCACATTTTTCCCACAATGTGTAATAATTAGGCATGATGTTCAAACTTGAGAGCCCAAACAACACCACAGCATCATCTAAAATACACGCAGCAGTTGTAAACTGAGTCTTTAATACAACACTCTCTGAGGCATGTTATGTTGACCTCCTTCCTTGATGGAGAAATTCTTAAGTCTCTTAAATGTGGATATACTGGTACTGAGGCAGAAGGAATACAGCAAGAGGTCACATTGTTATCGCACAAATCTAAAGGCTATAAATTCAACTAAATACTTGGGGATTACAATTACAAATAAACTGGAACAATTATACACACAATTTTTTGGGTAAAGCAAAACAAAGACAGTGATTTATTGGCAAGTGCATCAGTTTTACTAAAGAGACTGCTTACGCCACGCTTGTCAGCCCTCTGCTGGAGTATTGATTTGCAGTGTTACATGTCAAGAAATTTCTAAACCAAATACACATTATCTGGCAGTACATTCAGTATCAGGCAGTCAAGATCACTTTCTTTTAGTGATGTATTTGTGATAGTCATTAATTTCATAGTTTTGTCAATAACTGGCAACAGATTTCATTAGAGAGATAATGTGCTGTGCGCATTCTCAATGGCTTACATATTGATGGCAACAGTATGAACTAAGTATTCCAAGAAATATTGGAATCTGAATAGGGGTAGAAGTCCGGAGGCCAACTATCTCTATATTACAGGAACAAATTTGTAAAACAATGCTGTTTGGACTCAAAACTTTTTATGAAGTTTTCAGAAGTTAGTGACCAGTTCTGCTACAGTTCCATATTTTATCCCTATAATTAATTTCTCCTTATCTTTGAGTCCCTTAATACTTACAACACGAATGTGTGTGCTAAGTTTGGTGTGGTTTATGGCAACACCATTTTTTTTTCAGTTCCTTTAAATGTTTATTCAAACACTTCTAAAGCTGTTACACTTAGCTCTTACTTAACTTGCTTGAGGCAACTCTTTTTGCTGTTTACTGCAAGATCTCAGTACTGGCCAAGGTTTAAGTTATAGTACAAAGTTTCTATACATCTATTTTATTACATAAAAAGGTAAAAAAGTGTTCATACAAAATTACAAGTGGCATTATTAACCACAGAAATATCACAGATGTAAATATACTTTGAGTCAACATGTGAAATAGCACTCATACATTTTTTTTCCAAGGTACAATTCTGAAGCTGGAAATGAGGTAGTTCCCGAATACATAGCCTTTTATTTTGTTGGTAATATACATTATTACCACCAGCACTGATAAATACTGCACCCATGCCCACTTGACAACTTGCCAGAAACCAGGCTTATACAGAATAGTATCTTCTGGATAGTAAATTGTGGCTGATATAACAAATGGGGCACCAGCGGCTCTTCCGATAGTCCACAGTGGATATGCATTTGTTACTGCAGTAGAAACTGAAATGATTTAACCATTTAAACTAAGTTCATTACATTAAAAAACTGAAATACTATACCGACGTATATGCATTTAGAGCAAGAACAATGGAATAAGCAAAGCAACGCACATGTTCTACAGTGCAGGCACTACAATGAATCACCACATAGAGACACTCCTAGCACCATGATCTGATTGAACCAATTGTTTTTATTAATTCCATTTCAAATGTGTGAAATAATGATATTCACAAGTTTTCTACTAAAACTTGTGCTGTTTAGTGAGCTAATTGCAGAAAGAAGGCCAAATGACAACGAACTGAATAAATGACAAAACTCTTTAACAGCATAAATAATAAAGGGTACACACAACATCAGTTGTAAGATTATTATCTAATTAGGCTAGGCTACACTAGTTGTATCATTTGCCTTGGAGCCTTTTCTAGTGCATTAATGCCATATGTAGAGAAATTTCACATTACAAACTGAAGAAGTTTCTTATATGTGTGTTAAACTACTTCACTGGTACCCACCATGTTTCCATAATGTGGAGGCTAATGTTGTGTAGCACTAAAATTAAATTAGTACAGAACTAAAAATTTTTGATGCATTGTGTCAGAAACATTATTTTTTAGCTTCACACCATTGATAGCAAAGAACATCCAGTTACATCACACATCAGTTTTGGAATATGTCCTAAAACTTGTGCGAAACAGTGATGACTGTAATACAACATGCACTTTTCATCATGCTTCTACTACAAGGAAAATTTGAATTTTGTTTAATGACAGCAAAAAAGCACACTTCATGTTACCATGCAGTGAATTCATGCAAACTGCTCAACAATTTTTCATCATCTGCTTCTGCAAATGTGCATGCACTTCAATTCAAGGGGAGCAAAGAATGAAAGAATAAACCTTATGGAATAAACTTAACAACCTTCACTGTTAAATTAAAAAATACGCAAAATAAAACCATTATGTTTAAAAATGCACTATTCTGAGACCAAAATCTGCTTTTGGTTAACATTTAATACTGTGTTGTTCCATCCTGTGTACTGTAAGATGATCAGATCCTCTTTGACATGCTGTCCCGGGATGAGACTTGTCAATCAAACCTGTCCCACTTTTCATTGGCAGCCCTCTTGAGATTACCCACTGCAGGTCATTCCACTTGGTTAATTGCTGCCTCCTGGACAAAGATGGGTGGGCGCAAACCCTGACAACAACACGAGGCATCTGACATTAGTAAATGATGGTATTTGAATGTTCAAATGATGTCACTGTGGCATATGTCTGTCTGATGAGTATATTCCTCTGCGAACGATTCCTCTTGCTGTTAAATGATTATATATGTACCACATAACATAAGCTTATAATGACACTCCATCGGTTCAAATCCACGTCCAGCCATCCTGATTTAGGTTTTTCATGATTTCCCTAAATTGCTTCATGTAAATGCTGGGATGGTTCCTGTTAAAAGGGATGCCGATTTCCTTCTCCATCCTTCCTTAATACGATGGGACCAACGACTTAACTGTTTAGTCCCCTCCTCCGAATGAACCAACCACCCTTACAATGACCCTCAAGGTCTACCAAAAAGCAGTGAACAAAAGCTACAGTATCATAATTGCTAATGGAGAGACAGTAGACTACTGAAGCACACTGAGAATGCTGGTTTAATTTTACCTCCATTACACAAATGCATGTGTTCAAAAGAGTATCCAGATAAATTTAATGGGGATGGTGCAAAATTTTTTGGAGCGGTTTAGAACTGACTTGTCCAATTCTTAACTTTCCTGCTACATGCAATACCACTTAAACATCACTTTACAAAATTAGATTTTTACTGCTGATTACTGATTGACATGAGTGTCATCACTTCAAGGGTCAAGTAAACAGGTAATGGAAAGTCCAGTATGGAATAATAACAATATGGATAGGTTGCTACTCACCACATAAATCAGGTGTTGAGTTTGTCAAAATGAAAAAGACTGCTAAAATATTAAGTGTTTGGGCAAGGTCCTCCTTCTAGAGGTAGGTAGATAGGTAGATAGGTAGATAGATAGATAGATAGATAGATAGATAGATAGAGAGAGAGAGAGAGAGAGAGAGAGAGAGAGAGAGAGAGAATTTTTGAACCATTGCTGTACATTTAACATATGTGCCACGTAAGTTCTTAATAACTTTTTGATGTTTCTTTGTTGAGTCATGTTTGAATGTGAAAAAGATGGAGAAATACCTGGCAAGCACATAAATTTTCCTACAGGTCGATAGTACAAGGGCTTCATTCATGATCGTCATCAGGAAAATCCATTCATCCACCTGGCCTCAGTTGCCTGAGGCTGCAGTCATGTGTGAGTTGCATTTGCATTTGCGTGTGTGTTTTGTTTAATTTTGACAAAGGCCTTACTGACCAAAAGCTATATTTGTGACAGTCTTTGTGTTGGACCTATCTGCCACTCATCTTCCCACATTATGTTGATAGATAGAACAGTTGTGGAGCTGTAATGACTTCCACAGTGAAACATTTAACAACAGCAATTCTGGCAGGCATATCTGCACCAAAACATCTTGCAATACATAAAACCTCCAGTGCCCATATAATGGCATATCTGTCAAATCTCCACTTGTCTTAATGTAACTTATTTACATGCCGAGCATTTCTTTAAATTCAGTGCTACTATTGCTTGTAATTAAGAATCTCCACAATGGCTATAATTTCCTGAACTAGCAACTGGATTGAGGGCAACCACTGTTCAACACTCACCACAAAATCTTCCATCTAATATTCAGTCTTCAGTGAGTGGCTATATCTCACTTATCACTGACAAGTTATCTGGTTATTTGTCTCCAGCAAGAAGAAAGAGGAAAGTTCAAACTTAATATTGTATTGATATGAAGATCTCTTCGTGATGAGCAATAGCTTGCTCCGATGATGCAGCAAAAGGAATATGCCATTTCCATACAGAAGGAATAATCACAGCATTTACCAGAAGTGATGCACAGAAATTACAAAAGTCCTAAACAAGAACTGTTGGGAACAAATTTTTGTTAGTGACTGATGATAATTCAAATTCCTGTTTTTATACAAACTTACAAACTGCTAAAATATTGCTGCATAATGAAAAAAATTAGTACTTTGTCAGCACACGACTGAATTATTTTTAAAATACAGTTTATTGTAACTGTAAATAATTTCATTTAAAAACCATACCTTCAGAAAGATTTATTTTTTAACACTTTCTGACTAATCAAAATTACAAACTTTTTATTGATGTAAAGGAGCTGTTTAAAAAGTGGAAAAATAAAATGAATTGTTTCATCGATTTTTATCTCTGCTGCATTTTTTTTTTGTTTGTTTAGAACACAGCTCCCACCCCCCTGTGGATCTTGCTTCTATACTGATGCGAGACTGTTACAGTGTCTCTTGCTTCCGAACATACTGTCTGCCCACCACTCTCCCACTGACTGTGTAGAACCAGCAGCTGACACACCCCCAATCATTACTGTCACTCCTCACAATGAATGTTGACAACATTTCTGCATGAAACATGTAAATATGGCACTGACCCCATCACTTTTAGCACCTCCTGTAGACACGTATGCTATGCTTCAATATTTGTCCAATTTTGAAGTCAATTTGATTCTGAGTGCAAACTGATTCAAGCAAAGCCAAGTTTTATCACTGTGCCCCCTCCAACTTTCTGTTGTGCTGTGTTCAAGCAACAGCGAAACATGGACAGCAATATCTTCTAGGGTGCAGGTCATATGTAACAGCAGCAACTAATACATAAATAAAAGATCACAATCACTATTCAGTCCTATAACTGAACTATCACTTGCCCCATAATATAATGACATCTGTTTGTACTATGTAACAGGTCTTTCAACTGTAATTTATCCTCGTGACAATAATAGTCAGTTTAATTTGTTTCATTCTTTAGACATTTCATTCTGGATTAATTTTCCTTCTCATTTCATCTGAATGTCATCATCTTGTTCTGAAGCTGATTAATAGCTGATAACAATTTTCTCCAATATGAAATGTTTGTATAGTGATTGAATTTCTCATTTGCAATCCACTTGGTCAATCACTGGTTTCTCATACCCAAATAAAATATTAACTTTGGTTCAGCATCAAGTAATGGTTTTTGAAGGAGAAGATTTTCGCCTATGAAATTTATCTTTACTTAAAAAGCAGCATAAATGAATGAATGTATGTATGTATATGGTATCAATACATGTATGAGATCTTTTATTGCAAATCTGTTGAATTACAACAAAAGTTTGTAAGTTAACAGTATTTAATGTTATTTACTCCTGTGTTTAACAAATTTGTCAGTTTTTAAGCAGAGTATTTTATTATTCTTGTAGCTAGTTCATAGTTTGTCGAATACCCTTTGCCATACAGCCCTAGGGCCATGAGTCATATGTCATGTCATTGTTCAAGCAAGGTTGATACTATTGCAAGCGCATTCAAATATAAGTATTGTTTGCTATGTCCTACCCTTCAGTATTGTTCAAAATAAATCTGTACAAAACCTCTATAGCCAAAGCTTCTTCTGTAAATGTAAGACAACCGCTATCTTAATCTATTATACACTGTATAAATATAATAGAGGGAAACATTCCACGTGGGAAAAATATATCTAAAAACAAAGATGATGTGACTTACCAAACGAAAGCGCTGGCAGGTCGATAGACACACAAACAAACACAAACATACACACAAAATTCAAGCTTTCGCAACAAACTGTTGCCTCATCAGGAAAGAGGGAAGGAGAGGGAAAGACGAAAGGATGTGGGTTTTAAGGGAGAGGGTAGGAGTCATTCCAATCCCGGGAGCGGAAAGACTTACCTTAGGGGGGAAAAAAGGACGGGTATACACTCGCACGCACGCACGCACGCACGCACGCACGCACACACACACGCACGCACGCACGCACGCACGCACGCACGCACGCACGCGCGCGCACACACACACACACACACACACACACACACACACACACACACACACATCCATCCACACATATACAGACACAAGCAGACATATTTAAAGACAAAGAGTTTGGGCAGAGATGTCAGTCGAGGCGGAAGTGCAGAGGCAAAGATGTTGTTGAATGACAGGTGAGGTATGAGTGGCGGCAACTTGAAATTAGCGGAGATTGAGGCCTGGTGGGTAACGGGAAGAGAGGATATATTGAAGAGCAAGTTCCCATTTCCGGAGTTCGGATAGGTTGGTGTTGGTGGGAAGTATCCAGATAACCCGGACGGTGTAACACTGTGCCAAGATGTGCTGGCCGTGCACCAAGGCATGTTTAGCCACAGGGTGATCCTCATTACCAACAAACACTGTCTGCCTGTGTCCATTCATGCGAATGGACAGTTTGTTGCTGGTCATTTCCACATAGAATGCATCACAGTGTAGGCAGGTCAGTTGGTAAATCACGTGGGTGCTTTCACACGTGGCTCTGCCTTTGATCGTGTACACCTTCCGGGTTACAGGACTGGAGTAGGTGGTGGTGGGAGGGTGCATGGGACAGGTTTTACACCGGGGGCGGTTACAAGGGTAGGAGCCCCAGAGGGTAGGGAAGGTGGTTTGGGGATTTCATAGGGATGAACTAACAGGTTACGAAGGTTAGGTGGACGGCGGAAAGACACTCTTGGTGGAGTGGGGAGGATTTCATGAAGGATGGATCTCATTTCAGGGCAGGATTTGAGGAAGTCATATACCTGCTGGAGAGCCACATTCAGAGTCTGGTCCAGTCCCGGAACGTATCCTGTCACAAGTGGGGCACTTTTGTGGTTCTTCTGTGGGAGGTTCTGGGTTTAAAAGTTGACTCAGCAGCACTAGTTTAATCTACAAATGAAAGATGACCCCCTAATTTGGGAAAAAACCTCGTCTTACAATCGGGTTATTACAATTTGTCATTTACAGAGTATAAAATGTGATCCCTGGTTCTAATTCATGGTCTCTGTTACTTGTGGAAATAAATTAGGTCTGTAAGCTGCATTATTTAAAATATACTATATCCTTTTAAAAGCAATTTATTAAAAAAGCGGTGAATGCGAGTGAAACATCATCTGTAGAATGATAGTTGGATAAAGTCAAGTTTCTAGAAGCACTGAAAACTTGCATGTTACTCCACTACCAGCACTTGTGCCAACTACCTCGCTTGTGGAAACTTCAAAATACTGGGCCACTGTCATAGTAGCCAGGAAAGTTAAAAGCGGTTTGACTTCCTGTCCTAATGCGGCTTGCCCCACCATTGCACAAGAGCTTCAGCAACTACAGTTACATGGAACTACTCTCATTCTTCTTTCGTTTGCTCAACAACACAAGTCTTTGCTGCCTGCTTGTGTTGAGGGCTAACTATTTGCTTACAACAATATTGAAAAGTCAGAATGTTCTTAAACCTTCTAGCCTGCAGCAGTCTCTTTTAATCACTTATTAATACTACAGTAACACAGCATCATTTGCAATAATGCAACACATTGTTAAAGTACTTTGACTTAGGGAGTGACCTTGCTGAGGTCCGCATTACTGCAGAACTAGTTAACCACTTAATATAAAACTGCGAGTTACCATGTTTTCATTATTCTGACATGGAAACTAAATCCAAAGTACACTTGGGCAACTTAACAACAGGCCTTCAAAAAAGTAAAACCCCAGTTATATCCATTTCAGCACTGATAGTTCAATGTTCGACTGCTACAGAGCATATTGTCCTACATTTGTAGCCTGGCTGAGTTGGTTGCCTCTAGAGATCACCTTTACAGTAGGCAGCTTTGGATGCTTCACAACAAAATGTGCACTTTCAGTGTCTCTCCAGTCTTTTTGTTTAGCCTATGCTTTCAAAAAAGGATGGGTTTGTCCTGTGATCCTGAGTTCAAAACTGAATATAACGGCTCAGAAAGTGAAGGAGGAAGTTATGACAGTTGGTCAGTTGATAGACAAGTGCTCATCAGTGGTACAACATATACCGTATTTACTCGAATCTAAGCCGCACTTTTTTTCCAGTTTTTGTAATCCAAAAAACCGCCTGCAGCTTAGAATCGAGTGCAAAGTAAGCGGAAGTTCTGAAAAATATTGGTAGGTGCCGCCACAACTAACTTCTGCTGTCGAATATATGTAGCGCTACACAGGCATGCTTTGCAGGCACAAAGATAAATACTGGCGCCCAAACCTCTGCGTCAGTAAATAAATTAAAAGAAAAAAGTGATAAGACGAGATTTTTTTCTCCGCCCCGAGTTTCGAGCACTGCATTTTCATACATTATCCAACGAAGTAAATACAAATTCCATATTATTCATCTTCGAAAGTAGCAGTATTTCAATGTACTACGAAAATCCGACTGGCAAGACTGTTTGGGATGTTTCTCAATATGGCCAACTCTACGTTCTGAATTTTTTCCTACCTATGAGAAGAGATGGTTGCTAATAGGAACTTTTATGAATTGAGAATCATGTGCAGTATTCTCTTCACCATAAGAATAATACATATATAAACATTTTGCCATGTATTCTTTCGTGTTTGCGCCTATCTCATTTAAATCCTGTCTGCCTAATAAACTATGAAATTAGAGTGAGACAACAGCAAACGCGGAAGAATATACATATCATGTCATGTTTATATTCGTATTATTCTTATGCCTAATAGTGATACAGTCAGAAATGAAGCACGGCAATTGACTAGATTTTTAAATCTAAGATAACTCTAATTTCTGTGCAGAATGTAACGTACTACAGAGGCGTCTACAAAGATTTTCAAACAGAAAAATTTTCGCCAAACTCTCGTTCAGAACATCTTCTATCATATGCAGTCTATTATTTGGTTCTTGTTGATCATTAACAAAGAAAGCATCAGTGTAAGTAACAAAAAATAGCAGTCTCTTGGCATTGTTTCGCTAATGAGATGATTCCTCTCTCTCTCTCTTTTTTTTTATTGTAAGCAGCTGTAGCGCGCACAAAAGCAAGCCATGCCGCGAGCGGCGACAGGTCGTAAACACTCATTATCAGAATGAAACAAACAATGCATGACACAGTACAGTAATGCATTTTCAGCTTAGAGTGACGTAAACACCTATAACAAAGAGAACGGCACTTACCAGATCAAAGAAAAATAAGCAATCAATTCAAACCAAACGAAGCACGTGAAAAAGGAAGGGTACCCGCATAAATACGGACGGAGCGCCTGACGCATAGCAATGGCTACCTGGCAAAGCTTAACTGCTAAGCTTACGACTCGAACCAAACTTCTGTAGCTGTATCGTCATTCATTCGACCTAAATTGTGTCTCATATTATAATGGACCAACTTTGTTTCGATTTGGAGGTGCGGCCTAAAACTTTTCTCTCCCCTTGAATTTCGAGTCTCAAATTTCAGGTGCGGCTTAAATTCGGGAAAAATTTTTTTCCTTGATTTCGAGTCTCATTTTTCAGGTGCGGCTTAGATTCGAGTAAATACGGTATTCACTCTGCTCTAGTGAGCTACTACAACATTTATGTTTGCAGGAAATCTTTGTGAAATACACGGTTAGACTACATAGCGGGGAAGTTTTAGTGAAAGTCCAGTACACAAATATACTTGGGATTTTATTATTGGTGATCTTAAAAATTTTATAACTCATTATTTTGAGCTTTATAAGCTATCTTATATGTGATGCCATTCATTATATGTTTTTCACTAATAAAAGAAACATTTTTTGGACATAATTTGAAAAAAAAAGTATGTTAAGGGCACTTTGATTTTGGCATAATAATAATAATAAAGATTTGTTTTAGTCATTAAGTGTATTTTTTACAATGAAGTGCCTCAAGAGATTTAAAGCTACTCTTGATGTAGGACGCAATATCACAAAACACAAGTATTCTTATTGGTGCAATTACTGAGTGATGAATGGTTATGCACAATTGCATATTTATAGCACCTGTGATTTTTCGGAACACAAAGCACAACTAGTGAGATTAGAGCTTTACTTTCAGATATATCTTAAGAGTATTGTAAATAGCACCAAGCATTTGACACACAAATTTAGAAATTGAGCTAATAGGAATTCTGTAAGCGTACAACAGTGAGAGTGTTTCCCGTTGTCTGGTGTGTGACTGTTACTTGTAGCTTCATGTGAACTGGCATGACATGTCACACACATGTATCTGACCTTTGCGTAGAAGAAGAAATATAGTTCAATTTTACTTATTCAAAACTTATTGACTGATGACCATAGATGTTAAGTCCCATAGTGCTCAGAGCCAAAAACTTATTTACAAACATACAGTGTCTCCTGTTAACAACTGTTTTATCAGCACATTTGACAACGGCAAATGATTTACATGAGAAATCTATTTTTCTATCCATTTGCTCTTGATTAAAGTCTTCTGCAAGCTCCTTCGCTAAAATCTGTGCTACCACAATAACACTTGTATCAATTACCTCATTTGATGCCATCAAGAAAAAACTGTGCGATGGGGAAAAAGAGGACTTTTGCAAACACACAAATTGGCCTCTGAAGGTGGTGATTCCTATGCTTGCTGAAAAACAATTTAACTACCGTTAGAGAGTCCGCAAAGAAGTAAGCAACTACAGTGATAGCCCCATGCTACCAAATGTTTCTAAGTGATAAAAGAAAGAAAGAATGAAAGCTTGTGAACTTATAACCTCTAAACTGATATGAAGAAATCAGTTTGTAGTAATGTTGTAATATATCTGCTTAAAAAAATATCCAACACACCAATTTTTTGTAAGCTGTAATACTTACCATTCCTGCCAACATATTCTTTTATAATTTTCTGCAAATTAAAAACTTGCGGATCAGTGCTTTCTTCATCTATGCATGAATAATTAAAGCTCACGTCTCTTCCATCATGAAAAAGTGGTTGTTTTTGAACTAGTTTCAGGTCACCTACTATGTCAAATCTTGCACCTGGCAGACTAGATGAATGCTGAATGATGGCAAGTGACTCCATTTGAAATGCACTGTACTTCTGCAATAAAAATTTACAATTACTTCTGAAACATTTTCTCACGTTTATGACAAAATGTAATGAATTTCGAAAACTGTCCTGTGGGCAATTTCATCTCAAATCACATAGGTCAAGAGTGAATGTGTCACATCACTACTTCGAAGTTTGCTGGGAAAAAATAAAAATGTTGAAGTTACACACGATACCTCTCCAAAATTATAATAATTTTGATTTTCTGATTGTTTATTAAAATGCTACAGACCTCTCTCAATGAGAGTGTTTGCAAAAATGTCGTAATGAATGGGAAAGTTGAAAAATTGTGATTAAAAAACCGAAAGTGATAGAGATCAGAATTTATTTTCAATAAACACTTTGTTCCCAATACTATGAGATATGATACACACACTTCTGAGGTTTTATTTTTTTTAAGTTATGAAAATTTGTAATGCGAATTTAAAAATTATGTTCTGAAAATATGTGTAGTCACAGGATGTTAACTGTCTTGAGAAATGATAAAGCAGAAGGACTGCTAACTGTCAGTTATGACATTAATGCATGAAATTCTTAAAATAATTGAACATAATGATGAAAAAAATCTGAAATTTTTTGGTTCTTTGACCTACCTCTGTCCTCAAGGCCAAAAAGCCATGGACATTTAAATATTTAAATTTATCACTGATTTTATGTAAATGTCATGCAAAACTGGTATTTCTGAATCAAAATAATTACTTTACAACATTATGAGCAAATGGAAAAGCAATTCATAATTTTGTTCGAAAGCATTTTATAACAAAAATGATATAAAATATTAATACCCATTTTTCTTTTTGTGACGTTATTCACAAATTGTTATCGTCTTCGGTAATGATTTTACTTCTTCGTGACTTTCCACGAATTAAAATTGCCTACAGTGTAACAATCAACACTGCACTGTTGAAAAGAGTTAATTTGTTTTTTTCATCTGCTCCTCATTGAAGTTGTATAGCCGAGCGGAATTTGCACACAGACAAAGGGTGATTCAACAAGAGCAGTACTTGAGAAATAGGAACTGGACACTGGTCTTATGAGGATAACCATTGGAAAGCATTCGCAGTACCATGAGGTGTCAAAGGAGACATTTATACCTTTCAGCTCATTAGACACACTTATTACCTGTCCCGCCCACCACTGATTGTCATACACATCAGAAATGAAGTGCCTCACACAAAGTCTTCTAATGTATACCATGATCTCTGCGTTTCACATACAGTAACAGGCTGCACATACAGTAACAGGCTGCATTTCGTGAAGAACTGTTCTTACAATGTATGTGCCACTCCAGGATGCAACCCAGTAGTGAATTGATTGTATTACTACCACACGCTTAATAGCGGACCACTTTTCTCGTTTTTTAAACGGAACTCCCTTAACGTACTTTCATTTAGAATTAAGAGTTTCAGGTTTGTTACTAATGTTGATATGGTGTGTACAGATCCAGTAACATCTCTTATAGCATCAACAGTTTCATGCAGGAGATTAAATCTTTTTTCAAGATGTTTAAGAGGCCTCCTACCACATCATATGCACTTTTTCCATGACCTGTTGCTGAAAATATCCATTTTTTTGTCTTAATTCCCGTACTATAGTGTAGACCAAGCTCACACAGCTGAAATCGATTTTTAAAATGAGATGCTGCACCATCAGTATCATACACATGTTTAGGACACGCATGGCCTCTAAATGCTATGTCATCAATTATGTAGCATGCATGTGCACTGTGATGAAAGAGATCATCACTGACAATAGCAAAACAGACCGATGTTCCAAGAAAGTGTGCACCACTTGTGAATATTGATACCTGTGATGTGTGCCAGTGGTAACTTTGAATTTCGTTCCTCAAGGCAACAGATCAGTTCTCAGCAAAGTCGAAATGAAGAACTAATGTGTCCGTATTCTGAGATGTGGCCGATTTTACTTCTGCTATGGCCTATCTCTGAATCCTCCAGATATGATGGTGAGCTGTTTCTTTCATGACCCAATGCCTAATGTCTGTTAACAAACTTCTCTGGCTCTACTGTCTTCTTCACCAAACCTTCGCCCTCCCACAACTCAACTCATAGGTTACGTCATTGTCAGCACCCTGAAGGTGTAATGCTTCAACAGTCATTACCTCAGCACCAGGACATATTGCATACTCCTGCAACCAACATTATCTTGCTGCTCTCGAAATATACACAAAAGCATCAGGTCCATCTCTGTGTACATCTTTCCTGTGACACTACTTATGGAGAAACAAACACGTTTCAAATTAGTGCAGTAAATAGATACGCACACTTCCTTCACTGGCTGGCATTTTATGTGTTTTAGTTGAAAGGAGTAGAATTTTGAGACACCAATTTTTAAATTCGTGTTGTTCTTTTTCATTAGCAGATATGCTCCTCTTACTGTTCTTGTCATATATCTTTTAACTTTTTCACCATTTTCACTAACAGAGATGACATTAGCCTGGTTAGGACTTTGCCGTTGCAATCTTTGTCATCACTTGGGTAATATTCCAGAGCAACAGTAAGCATATCATCTTGCAATGGATGCCCACAGTAAGAATCTGGGCATGCTCAACTACCTTTCTCATTCTTGATTTTACGAGCTTTTGAAATCAAATAATGTGAAGAAGTGGGTGTGCATTTCTGTATCTGCTGATTAGAGCAGCTACCTGGTAGCAGTGTCAGTAACTGTATCTTCTCAATATAAGAGGCTGCTGAGAGAGCAGTATTTAGGTTTTGAAATCACACATCACATTTCATGCACAATTCACTATCTTCAGGTTTTGTACCAACTGCATCTACATTATACACTTCACAAAGTTTTGAAGATGTTGCTTGTGTAAAACTCGTTTCAATTTCTTCTTCTTTTCTTTTTGCATAATGTTTTCTTCTTGTGCTTCTTACATTTCCTGGTAAGCAGAAATGCTAACATTCAACACATCAACAATTTCACACCTAGGAATATAAACATCTGCATTGTCTTCTTCAGTTTCACATTTGAGTGACTGTAATCGTTCAGGTAGGTTGTCACCAAGTTCCTTCCGGTAGTGAGTGTACCAACTCCTGCACAATGGATATGATGCTAATACCATTACTTGAGGAATAAGATATTTCTGCAATACCTCTGACAGATTTCCAACAACTGGGAAGCGTTTTTCACTTTTCTTAAATACCATCTTCTCGTGTTTTTTTTTTTTTTTTTCATAGTCCACCCACCTCATTCTTTCACTACTGTATTTTCACACTGACATTGTGTCTAACAAAAAGTTCAAACCAAACACAAAACTTGATGCAGAATGGTTTATGTGCTAGTTCTCACTCATTTGTTATAAACAGAGGAGCAATGGAAACGGTGTTGCCAACAAGCATATTTTACACAGTGTTGCGAAATATGTTGAAAATTTTTTAACACTTTACACTCAAAAATACTCCTCACTGTGTTTGCACTGATTACTAACATATCAACCAAACAATATTGTGTATATAATAGAGGGAAACATTCCACATGGGAAAAACATATCTAAAAACAAAGATGGTGTAACTTACCAAACAAAAGCGTTGGTATGTTGATAGACACACAAACAAACACAAACACACACACAAAATTCAAGCTTTCGCAACCCACGGTTGCTTCATCAGGAAAGAGGGAAGGAGAGGGAAAGACGAAAGAATGAGGGTTTTAAGGGAGAGGGTAAGGAGTCATTCCAATCCCGGGTGGAGTGGGAGTGTCTTTCCGCCATCCACCTAACCTTCGTAACCTGTTAGTTCATCCCTATGAAATCCCCAAACCACCTTCCCTACTCTCTGGCTCCTATCCTTGTAACTGCCCCTGGTGTAAAACCTGTCCCATGCACCCTCCCACCACCACCTACTCCAGTCCTGTAACCCAGAAGGTGTACACGATCAAAGGCAGAGCCACATGTGAAAGCACCCACGTGATTTACCAACTGACCTGCCTACGCTGTGATGCATTCTATGTGGGAATGACCAGCAACAAACTGTCCATTCGCATGAATGGACACAGGCAGACAGTGTTTGTTGGTAATGAGGATCACCCTGTGGCTAAACATGCCTTGGTGCACGGCCAGCACATCTTGGCACAGTGTTACACCGTCCGGGTTATCTGGATACTTCCCACAAACACCAACCTATCCGAACTCCGGAGATGGGAACTTGCTCTTCAATATATCCTCTCTTCCCGTTACCCACCAGGCCTCAATCTCCGCTAATTTCAAGTTGCCGCCACTCATACCTCACCTGTCATTCAACATCATCTTTGCCTCTTCACTTCCGCCTCGACTGACATCTCTGCCCAAACTCTTTGTCTTTAAATATGTCTGCTTGTGTCTGTATATGTGTGGATGGATATGTGTGTGTGTGCGCAAGTGTATACCTGTCCTTTTTCCCCCCTAAGGTAAGTCTTTCCGCTCCCGGGATTGGAATGACTCCTTACCCTCTCCCTTAAAACCCACATCCTTTCGTCTTTCCCTCTCCTTCCCCTCTTTCCTGATGAGGCAACAGTTTGTTGCGAAAGCTTGAATTTTGTGTGTGTGTTTGTGTGTCTATCGACCTGCCAGCGCTTTCGTTCGGTAAGTCACATCATCTTTGTTTTTAGATATATTTTTCCCACGTGGAATGTTTCCCTCTATTATATATATCGTGATTTCAGTCTGATAAGCTTTCCTAGACTAATCACAACGGACAAAACACCACTGTTGATGGCTGAAAGAGAAAATACAACAACATTTGACAATTAAAACTTCTGGTAATACTATCAATTCTGGATTCATCAACTACTTCCCAGTCATGCAGATACCTCTGAGGAATGGTTTGTATGGAAACACTGTTTTGTATTTCATAGTTTATTTACTTATAAGTACAAAGCTGGCAATTAATTATCTTTACATTCAAACAAAATCTGTAACAAACTGGTGATTTTCAAGCCTGTTCCACACAAGAAAAATTAATTGTGTAGAAATCACCTCTGAAGTTATGATTAATGTACTTAACAAAACAAGCAGTATTTGATTCTCTGTATGTAACAGATAGGGAATTAGGTCTAGGAGAAGCACAAAGTAGTTCTTCCTCCTCTTCTGGAGAAATGTACACTGTTGATCCTCCACATTCACTACAGTTCTCACAATTCAAGTAAAGTGTGACATCTAACAAGCTTTCTTTAGAAAAGCTTGCATCATTTACCAACGAATAATATCCTGACTTCCACCTTCTAATTTCATATGAGCAAGCAGAAACTTTGATAGTTTTGTCACAAGACTTCTTCATCTTACCAATGCATGTGAGATCTAGACATGTCAACACGGAAAGTAACTGGAACAGCTTTTCTGATTTCATAAGCGTAAGTAATCCTTGTACCTCAGAACTCAGAGTGGACTCATCTGCTGTATCATATAACCAATAATTAACAGGTCTTTTTCTTAACCAAGATACTGTACTTCTAGAAAGTGCTTTACAACAACTGTCATAAAATTCTTTACAGATAAAATCTTCCAGCATGATTGAGCTAGTCTTCTCAAAATGTAAATTAAGTGTTTTCAGTAATTCATCACCATTATAATATACACTGTTTATCACATTTGAGGAAAACAAATCTTCAACCTGCAAGAGAGGAACTGTAACACAGTCATTATTTCCCAACTTATGCTCCCTTCTTTTAATTTTTCTGGAACCATAAAACCAACCATTCACAGTTATTCTCGTTCTATCCATCGTAAATACTTCTTGTACCTGATGGAATGATATTTCTGACACCTCAAAGAAAACAAAAGAATTAAATTGTGGCAATATTGATTTAACAATATTTCCTGGCTCTGTTTCCATGGTGTTAAATAGTTGCAATGCTCCACCATCATGTGGGGTCCAGTTACGATTCAGATAAAAAATATACGCTATGCATCTATCCTCACACTGGTCATCATGACAGAGAAGGTAATCTGTATCATCATAACATGAACAATTTGCAGATATTTTCTCCCTCAGTTGTATATTGGTAATATCTTCTAGCCATTGTCGAATGGTATTATTTAGAAGGCATCTGAACGAATTAATAGCAGGCAAGTCAAAACGAAAAAGATCTTCAGACTGACGATATTGGTATAAGTCATTATTCTTCATTTGGAATTCTAAGCTAAGTAGCTCAACTTTCAGTTTCTCCAAGTACGCATGATCAGATATAAGATTCGTCAAAGTGCAAATCTTAAAAGGTTCACTAAGTAGAGAAATGCCCCACTTTTCACTAGGGCCTGAATCAGATTTGCCTGACCAATGACTTGACAACCAATCCTTTACTTCATTTTGAAGTAGATCAGATCTAACTTCAACACAATTTTCAGCTGAAACATTTGATTCTGAATTTCCACAGCCTTTCGCTGACATGGTGGGATGATGTAATTGTAGACTTAATGCTTAATATATCCTTTCCTTTTTTAGCTTATTAGACACTATTACACAGGATACTAGATGTGCCTCAAGTTTAAATATTCATTTTTCATCAGGGTAATATTCTGTACTTACATAGAGCTTATAATCAAAAACTAGAAAGAGTATCAGTGAGAAAACTGCTTCAGTTCTGTGTAAGAGAAGCTCCATTTCAAAAAACAGTAATTCATTTTTTCCATCAATATCTCTGTCTTCTTCTCTTGTCTGAAAAACACAAAGCTATGTCTCAATAAATGCCTTCTTTGCACAGTATAATGAAATAATTAACTTACTCAACACAATTTTGATGGTTTACATGTAAGTGTAGCAACAGATAATGCTTTAGTTAAAACTTCTGCACTGAGAGGAAGTGTTCAATACATAAAAATATTCGCTGACATTTTGTCCCCACCTATTGGCGACATCTCCAGAGATAAACTGAAACTGCATCGAAAAGTCAAGGTGGTCTGGAAATTATACAGCTGTCATAGAGGGCACCATCATTTGTCACATGGTGCTCTATGCATATCTCTGACTTGTGGCATCATTCTCAATTAAAATTAATCAAAGTAAACACTGGAAGTGAAAACCTACACTGTATTAACAAATAATGCTTTTAATGGAGTACTGTTTTCTTTATTCATTTTTATAGATAACATCACTCAAATGACACTGTTATTGACATCAAACAATGAAAAATTTGAGATAAATTGTTACTGATGTAAATTTATTGAAGCCACCAGTGGTTTCAACTGCACAAAAGTCAAATGCGCGACTGAGTAAACCAATTAATGTCACCACACAGAGAGATCAGATAACTGGCAAACGTTTCTGGGGCTGATATTGGGGCACCAGACTGGAAACATTTTTGTGTAAGCTAAGCCTTGTTAACTGGAAATTGAATATAAGAGTGCATCTTTCCTGCTCAGTAACAAATAAAATACATCGGCAGCTTAGTTGAGTAATAGTTGGAGTCACTGAATTGTAACGGGATTATCTTTGTCTCTGTCAGGAGGCTATCTGTGGTTCTCATCTGAAAGGCATGATTTCAGGTATGATCCTATGGTGATGAACTGGATCTAAAAGGCACAGCATCAATGGGTCTGCTAATCCATAGGCCAGGCTTTCTTAACCTAAGCGGGATAACATGAAAGCAAAGTCACGTAAGATTGGAGCAAATGGCACCTCAAGAAGTGTTGCTGAGTTAACATAGAGTAGTGGTCGCCAAACTGTGGCCCGTGGGTGACATGCAGCGTGAATCAAGTACTCATGTGGACCATGGTTCTCTCAGTCATATTTTATAATAATATGCATCTAGCAACTAACAGCTAAATCCAAAACCGCCAACTAACATTAAGATCTTCTTAAGAGTGCACCTTTCATGCTCAGTAACAAATAAAAATAGTTACAGAGACTGCAATGTTTTAAGGTGTGTTTAATTTTAATTTGGCCATGAGCCAAATACAGAACATATTAGAGAGATGGTCACTTCAAATATAGTCAAGTATTTGTAGCAAAAAACAGTCATTTAAATTAAGGGTGCTGTAATACAACATGAATAGAAGAAAAAAGACATTCAAAACATATAGTAAATATTCGTGATCACATCTGATATTGCAAAATGCAGTTAAATGTAAGTACAGTTACTGTTATTAATCAATTACTCCTCCATTCACACAAACACAGCAACTACTGAGGATAGAACAGTTGACATAAAGTATTCTTAAATGTGCTGACTTTTAACTTGGGTCCAAGATGTCGCTTCCCAAAATCAATATTGGCTCTTGCAAAAAATGTTGACGACTACTGGCACATAGCATTAAGTTTTCAGGAATGATAGCTCAGCATCAGAAACTAGTCCTAGAAAGTGGTATGTTTCTACCACCTTAAGTACTTCACATGCAAATACAAGTTTGATGTAGGTGGATGGATTGGTGATGGGAGATGTGCATTTACACACGTTTTGAAAGTAAAACCTTGTGCTACTGTCAATAACTCACTGGAACATACCCAGTGATCCAGAAAATGTTTAAAACTGTCAGCATTTCTAAATCCATATCTCAAAGATTATGCCATACCATTTGCCCTGTCATATCTAATATTCTGCACAGATGCCAGTGGTGAGCAGTATGTGCAGGTATAGAAATGGATGCCAGGAAAATGTGACCTGCAGATGCACACAGGAATGAACCACGAGTTCATATTTAAACTGATGTGCCACACCTAAAGGTAATAAGTGAGAATGTTCACTATGATAATTCAGTTCCTAATTCAACGAGGTTCTGCCAGCACTTCCGCTTAAGCTGACGAAGGTGAGGAAGCCAAGTCAATCGGGTGTCGAAAACCAATCCTAAAAACTGATATGTCTCCACTACAGTGAAGGGATCATCAGTAAGGTCAAGTTTTGATTCCGTATGAACAGTATGACACCAACAGAAGTGCGTAACATACGACTTTGCAGCCAAAAACTGGAAGCTGTGACTAGAGTCCATGACTGTGCCTTAAGGATGGCTCCCTGTAGGTGCTGCTCAGCAACACCAGTATTGGTGGAGCAGTACGAAATACAGAAGTTGTCCAGATACAGAGAGGGTGAGACGGACTGCCCTACAGCTGCTGCTAGACCGTTAATGGCCACTAAAAATAGAGATACACTCAATACAGAGCCCTGCAGGACCCCATTCTCCTGGATATGGGGGAAACTATGGGAGGCACCAACTTGGACACTGAAAGTATGGAGCGAAAGGAAATTCTGGATAAAAATCGGGAGCGAGCCTCGGAGACACCACTTGTTTAATGTGGCGAGGATATGATGTCGCCAGGTGATGTCATACACTTTTCGTAAATAAAAAAAGACGGCAACAAGGTGTTGGCAACTGGAAAAGGCTGTTTGGATGGCAGACTCGAGAGACACAATATTATCAGTGGTAGAGCGACCCAGGCGAAAACCTCCCTGGTATGGAGCCAGTAGGCCATGTGACTCCAGGACCCGACCCAACCACCGACACACCATACATTCCAGCAGCTTACAAAGAACGTTGGTGAGGCTGATGGGCCGATATCCACATTAAGTGGGTTTTTCCGGGTTTGAGCACTAGTATTATGGTAGCTATCCACATTAAGTGGGTTTCTGCCGGGTTTGAACACTAGTATGATGGTGCTCTCCTGCCAGTGTGGTGGAAAGATGCCATTGCACCAGATCCGGTTGCAGATCACGAGGAGATGTTGCTTGTAGTCAGACGAGAGATGATTAATCATCTGACTGGGGATACACTCAGGCCCGGGAGCTGTGTTGGGGCAATATGCAATGGCACTGAGGAGCTACCACTCTGTAAATGGGGCGTTATAGCGTTTACTGTGGTGTGTAGTGAAAAAGAGGACTTTAACTTCCATTTGCCATTTGACAGTGTGCCAAAGGCTGTGGTGTAATTCTCTGACACAGAAGTGTGAGCATAGTGCTCAGCAAAGTGCTGGGCAATTGCGTTTGCGTCGGTAGAAAACACGCCATTTACGTTAATACCGGGAACACCCGTTGGGGTCTGGTACTCAAAAACTAGTTTGGTCTTTACTCAGACTTGGGAAGGTGGCGTATGGCGCCCAATCGTCAAAATGTATCTCTCGTAACACTCCTGTTTCCGTCTTTTGATAAGCTAGCGAACATGGGCACAGAGTCGTTGAGATGCTCCAGGGAAGGGTGCCGCTTATGCCACTGTAGAGCTCACCGATGCTCCTTAATTGCCTCCGCGACTTCCGGTGACCACCAAGGGACTGTCTTTCACTGGGGGCACCCTAAAGAACGAAGGATTGTGTTTTCTGCTGCAGAAATGATTGTTGTAGTTACCTGCTCAACTACCACATCGATGTTACCATGTGGGGGAGATTCAATGGTGACAGCAGAGGTGAAAGTGTCCCAGTCTGCCTCGTTTAAAGCCCATCTGGGCAGGCGCCAATGGGCCTGATGCCAGGGCTGTGACAGAAAGATGGGGAAGAGGTCATTACCACACAGGTCATCATGTGCTCTACAGTGGATAGATGGGAGAAGGCCAGGACCTCAAACCGAGAGATCTATGGCCGAATATGTGCCATGTGTCACACTGAAATGTGCCGGGGCACCTGTATTTAAGAGGCAGAGGTCGAGTTGTGACAGTAAATTTCCGACATCTCTGCCTCGGCCAGTAAGCACGGTGCCACCCCACAAAGGGTTATGAGCGTTAAAATCTCCCAAAAGTAGGAAAGGTTTAGGGAGCTGATCAATCAGTGCAGCCAATGCGTTCAGGGGTACTGCACCGTCTGGGGGAAGATATACGTTGCAGACAGTTATTTCCTGTGTCGTCCTTATCCTGACAGCCACTGCTCCAAGAGGGGTTTGAAGTGGCACAGGTCCACTGCATACTGAGTTCAGGACATACACACAAACTCTACCACTAGTACAAGCAAAGAGGACATTCCTGACCAAGAAAAGTCTACTAGTATAAAACAGAGGCCTTAATTTGAGGCAGAAATTTTTTGAGAATGTATGTTTGGAGCACAACATCGTATAATAGTGAATCATGGGCACTGGGAAGACTTGAACAGAAGAGAATTAAAGTGTTTTGGGTTGTGGTTCTACAGAAGAATGTTGAAAATTAGGTGGACTGACGATATGTTTCTCTGAAGAATCACCAGGAAAGGAACATATGGAAATCAATGACAAGAAGAGGTACTCCCAAGATTGGAAATGTGTTAGGCATAGTCCATATCAATTCAGACAGGCTAGGAAAAAATCTTACCTTCATAGTCTCGGATGTTATTGAATTTAACATATATTAAAATGAAGGACTAAGTAAAAACAATTCTGCTCCGAGATACAGCCCTCCAAATATGACACTGTGCATACTATTTTGAAGATGGAAATTCTTGAAATTTTTTTAAAATGCTGCACCTCTGGAACAGTTCTAGATATTTTTTTTTATTTGAAAGATAATTGCTTTATGATTACAAAGAAATCCTCTATTTGGACTTTAACTATGGCATTCTGAACTTTTTTATAATTTATGGATTTTTTTTAAAATGCCAATCCATAAAATTTTGAATTTTTTTTCTGCCGATTAGCTTAATATAGTTTTACATTCCCTGAAAAGAAGAGCTTCCACTTTTAGGTTGGACAGGTTTTATAAACAATTGAAGTTCTTGCCATGTATAAAACCTGTTTTATCATCACATAACAGGCTCATAAAAATCAAAGCCTAGGCTTATTTAACATAATTTTAGTTTTGAAAGATGAGTAAGAGACTCATTTTTCAAGCATTTTAAATGGTTCCAAAATTTATGTGAAAGGTCCAAAGACTTAAAGGTTTCAATTTATACAACTTCTGTGCACTCTGATTTGACTGAAATAAGCCAGTCAATGAACTAAAACTGTGTTCCACTGCTTCAGTATCTCCCTTTGATATAGAGTGATGCATTCCTGTTGAACCAATAGGAACTGGACCACTTACAATCTTCAAAACATTGTGAACAGGAAGTGAGCACTGATGGCGTTGTTGCTGTCCTTTAGCTGGAAACCTATATCCGGCAGGTGGTCCATGTGGTAGCATTAAGTTCATTACAATTTCGTGTAACTCATAACTGATGTCTATAATCTCTGCAATCCACCAATCACAGTCATAGACACGTGCCATAAACATCCCCCTTCTCAGGTTGTGAATGTGAATATTATCCTGCTGTTTCTGAGATGTTGGCCAAACGAATGAAATTTATTGTTTCTTACTCTTTAAAGTACATGCAATATGAGTTCGCCCATCACTAAGTCCAAAAATATGTCTTCTGAATTCCTTTCACAGGAGTAGTTTGTTAGGACAATTCTTCTTTTTTTCTGCTCATGGAATTCTTCGATTTCCTCTTTGGGCAAAAGAATGAGGGCTGTGGATGTGTAAGATTTCACGACTCTCGTAAAATCCCCAGAATTCTGAATCACAGCTGAATTTGACCTGGAAAAATTGTTTTGTAGCATGGTGCTTCAGCAGGCCACCTACACCATCATAAGGCCCCTTCCTGTGACCAGTAGCACTGTATACCCACTCAGTTGGCACAAGCGACTTAATCAATTGAAACAGCTGGTAATGATTTATGAAATGACCAAGAGCACCATCAGAAATAATGATGATCTCCTCTGCCCCTGTTTGCAGTTGAAGAATTTTGCGCATTGCTAGCAAAGCATGTGCCGAGTCATGTCCTGTGTCATCACTTATAACTGCAACACTTGTGGTCTTGTTTTAAAAATATGTCACTCTTGTAAAAACTGAAACCAGGTCATTACTCCAATGATACCCTTGTACTTCTTGCGGGAGAATTACAGACCAGTTCTCAGCAAAATCACACTGAAGCACCCTTTCACTTCTGCAATGTGTTGTTGTTGCTGCAATTGCTTCAGATGCTGGTGTGTTACTGCTCTCACTGGCCATTTACCAAGTTCATCAATGAAACTGTCAAAGACAACAGTTTTCTTTATTAGTTCATTTTCCTCCCATGTCGCATATGTAATTTCTGCAGAGTTATCTACTATGTCTTCCAGGCCAAGTGTCTGTAAAGACAGTCCTCCCATTCCAGGGCATTCACCACATTCTTCAAACAAACAAGTCTCTTGCTTTACGTCACAGACAACTAATGACTTCACACGCCCAACCAAGGTGTCATATGTCACATGCTCCAGTAACTTCTTCAAAGTTACCACTCAAAGTTCAAAATTCACACAGTACACACATCTCTGGGTGGGTGTGGAACTACCCACTTAGGTTGTGGCACATAAAATGTTGATCTTCCAATATGTGAAGTTGTATAGTTGCTCTTATAAACTGCAAAAGTTTATTTGATACTGTGAGTCCTGTACCTCACTTTCACAACTTTTTGACCTTCAACTGTTACAGTTATAGTGTCTTTTTTGTTGGCACTCTGGCGACAACAGTCCCATTTATCTTCCAGATAAAATGACAGCACTATCTGAACTTGAGCTGCTTCTACAGGATGACCTATTAATAGAGATCTGGTCTACCAAAGACTCTTTTTACAGACCTCACATTTCTTGATTTGTCTACCATATACTCTGATACTGATGGAACCTGGTTCAAAATTGTTTCCTTTGAAAATGTCTCTGGAATAATAGTTAAAACTTCCACCTTTTCATTGTAGGATGCACAATATTCAACAGCTGAACTGATATTTGTGAAAAATTCCTGGCAAGAGGTGCAAGAGTGCTTTGGTTTATTTTCTGCTGAAGATGGAATTTCTACTTTGAAGAGTGTGGTCAGTTTTACTGTAGTGTATTCATCTATAGCTTTAGTAATTTCTCTACACTTTCTTGATGCATGGAGTTTATGACTCAACTTCACTGACCATGGTTTCTAAACAGGACTAATACCTACCTACGTAGCTGACTGATTCAGGGTATTTAATTCTTTCTCTACTGATGCGAAATCTGAATCATCTGCACTACGGGAGGCTTCACCTTGTTGAGATACCATCATTGTTACTCTGTCAAAACATTTATAACACAAAAAATTGTCAATGGAAACATCTTCACTTTGAAACAGTCTTCAAATGAAAACACTTATTCCTAACCTGAACACAGTCTGTTGTTTTGTTTGTCTTATATATCACTCTTTTATGGATATGCAAATAGTCAGCACACTTCACTCTCCTGTGGCCCCAGTCAGAAGTCATTTCAAACAGTTCTTTTCACAAAACACACAGCAGCTGTGTCAACTGGTAAATTCCTCACGAAAACACGGAACTCTCAGATTTCTTAGAAGCCTCTTCAGTAAACAATTAGCACTGAACAACTACAATACAGAAACCTGCAATGAACAACTACGACAAAGAAACTGACAAGAAACTACAACAAAGTGTAAGAAATATCTGCAACAATGAAAGTGAAAAGAAATAACTGCAACGAAGGAAGTGATATGAAATAACTGCAACAAAGACAATAGAAATAAATGTTGTACAAAGAAATTAGAAAGAAACAACTACAGTGAATACATACATTACCCTTTAAAGTTAAAAAAATGATTTTTTAAAATAAAACCTGTCCAACTTAAAAGTGGAAGCTTTCCTTCACAGAGAAGGTACTAATCAACATGGTACTAATCAACAGAAAAAAATCAAACTTTTCTGAATTGGCATTTTTGGGAAATTTTTTTTTCTATAAATTAAAAAAAAATTCAAAAGGCTACAGTAAAAGATCTTGGACAAATATGTAAAAACAGAGGATACCACTGTAATCATAAAGCAATTACCTTTCAAATAATAATAAAAATTAAAAAACTGTAACAAAATATCTAGAACTGTAACAGCGATACAATATTTTAAAAAATTTCCGAAATTCACATCTTCAAGATGGTGTTTGCTGTGTCATCCTTGGAGGCCTGTATCTCGGGGCAAGAAGTTTTTTGGAGAAAACAAAAAAATACATGTTTCTTACTTACACCTGAATTTTAACATAGGCCTTTGCTAAATTCAATAACATCTGAGACTATGAAGGTAAACCCCCTGCCTGGAGTGATATGGATTATGCCGTTAAGAAATCAGGGAGAATCTAACACGATACCATTGAGGAAAGTCTAATGTGTGCCATTCATGGAATTAGAGGGAGCTGTAGATGGGTAAAAACTGTTGAGGAAGGCAGAGATTGGAATATGTCAAACAAATAAGTGAGGACATAGGGTGCAAGTACTACTTAAGATGAAGATGTTGACAAATGAGAGGAATTTGTGGTAGACCACATCAAACCAGTAAGAAGACTGATGACTCTTAAAAGATAACACACACACACACACACACACACACACACACACACAGAGAGAGAGAGAGAGAGAGAGAGAGAGAGAGAGAGAGAGAGAGAGAGAGATGATAAAGATTTCAGAACCAGAATTTAAACTCTAAGGCATTTCCAGAAGCAGATGGGGTCTCCGACCAAAAGGCTGATATCCTTGGGTGAGCCAGCCATAACTTAACTACTCCACCTGGTGTGCAAGATATATGAGATGGGGGAAATACCACCAGACTTCAAGAAGAATGCTAACAGGTGTGCACAGTACCGAACTATAACTTTAATAAGTCATGTTTGCAAAATACTGACACAAATTATTTAGAGAAGAATGGAAAAACTGATAGAAGCCAACCTCATGGAAGATCAGTTTGGGTTATGGAGAAATAATGGAACATGTGAGGCAGTACTGATCCTCCTGCTTACCTCAGAAATTAGGTTAGGAATTGGCAAACCTAAATTTACAGCACATGCAGATTCGGAGAAAGCTTTTGGCAGTGTTGATTAGAGTACACTTTTTAAATTTCTGAAGGTGACAGGGGTAAACTACAGGGAGCAAAAAGTTACTTACAACTTGTACAGAAGCCAGACGGAAATTACATGTGTCAAAGGGGGGAAGCAGTGGTAGAGACGAGAGTGAGACAGGTTTGAAGCCTATCCTCAAAGTTAATAATCTGTACACTGAGTAGCCTGGAAGGGAAATTATGAGAAATTGGGGCTCATCGGAGGCATACAGACAGTCATTTTTCCCCCGCTATATCTGTGAGTGGAACAGGAGGGGAAATGACAAGCAGTGATACAGGGTACCCTCTGCCACACACCTTACAGTGGATTGCTGAGTATCGATGTAGATGTAGAAAACAAGGAGAAATTTGGAAAGGGAACTGAAGTTCAAGGAGCAGAAATAAAAATTTTGCAGTTTGCCGTTGACACTGTTCAACAGAATGGGCATTGCCTTGAAAGGATGTAAGAGAACAACAAAAAAGCAAAACAATGGTAACAGAATTTAGTCAAATTAAATAATGCAATGCTGAGGGAATTAGATCAGGAAAATAATCATGATGGCTGAAGAAGAGCCAGGATATAAAATGTAGAATGGCAATGGAAAGGAAATCATTTCCAAGAAGAGAAATTTAGGAAGTCTTTCCTGAAAGCATCTGTCAGGAGTGCAGCCTTGTATGGACGTTAAACATGAACGATAAGCAGTTGAAACGAGAAGAGAATAGCAGCTTCTGAAATGAGGTGCTAAAGAAAAATACTGAAAATTAGCTGGGTAGATCATGTACCTAATGAGATGATGCTGAACAGAATCGGTGAGAAAAGAAATTTGTGGCATAACTTGACTAAAAGAGAGCTGATACATCAAGGAATCATCAAATTCATATTAGAGGCAATTGAGGAGGGTAGAAATTGTAGAAAGAGACGAAGAGGCAAGTACAGTAAGCAGGTTCAGACAGACATGTAGCAGTAGTTATTTGCAGATGAAGAGGTTTGCAAATGCCTCAAAAACAAATGTGCATCTGTTTTTCTTATTACAGCCTCAACTTCACACAATTTGCATAGAGAAATACCAGCTGAATATTCGCAAAATCATGACATCTTTCAATTTCTTTGGTTTTGTTTAGAAAGACGAAAATGAGTTTTCAGCAAATTTGATACATAACATCTCTGGCAATATTTTCTTGAAAGAAACAAAACTGGGCCATTTTGTACAACTTGTGATCTCTTAAACAAAATTAAAGAAAAAAAAAGATTATTTGAGTAATTCTCATACTGTGATAATTTGAAGTAAAGTTAGCTTTTTACATACCCGGAAGGAACATGGAATTTTGCATGTAATAGCTTACCAATAGAAGATCTTAGAATAAATTTCATTCTCCTATTGGTTTCCAATAGTTTACAAACTAAGGGCAAAGTGACAACATCTGGCCAGCAGTATAGTTTTCCTCATGATATTCTACATCAAATTAATGAAAGCTGTAAATATTCAAGTAACCTGAAGTAAGCATATGCTTAGGATTCTAAAACAGCCCTCTTCTAGCTTTGGCCTCTGACACAATGAAATGTATCACCAGGCTCGAGATCTTGTGTAAAGAAACCATTATCAGACTTGGGAACGGAAATACAGAAGCGTCTGATTCCATCCGTCTGCTTTGACCCATGATGTCACAAATACGGCAGAAACGACCATACACTACGACTCCAATATGGCGCCTATGACATCATAACGTAAACATGACAACAAACACGAAAATACATTGAAAAACCAACAAAACACACACACACACACACACATACACACACACACGCACGCACACACACACACACACACACACACACACACACACACGTTCCACAAAAAACCTAATGAAACTAACAGGACAAGCGTGGGAAATTGGTTTTTTTTGGGTGGGCACAAAGTAAACATAAACAAATTTACACACACACACCACCATACCAAACCACACAAAACGACGAAAAAAAACGGACAACACAAAACTCCCCAAATTCCGTTAAGCACAATATCGTCTGGAATCGGACACTTCCCTTGCTCAACAGCAGCTCCCGAGCCCACAAATTGGATTCGAACACTTCCCTTGACCTACATAGCTCAATAGCAGCTCCAAATACCACAAATTGGAATCGAACACTTCCCTTGACCTATATAGCTCAACAGCAATGCCTGATACCGGAACACCCACAGCCACAAACACACATTGGAATCTAACACTTCCCTTGACCCCAACACACAACAAATACACTAAAAACAAGAAAAATAAAAACTTACACAAGATAGTTCCGGCGCCGCAACTAGGTTGGCCACTACAATCACACACAGGCACACACCCAGCCACACACACACACACACACACACACACACACACACACACACACA
This sequence comes from Schistocerca nitens, assembly GCF_023898315.1. Lineage (NCBI taxonomy): Eukaryota > Metazoa > Arthropoda > Insecta > Orthoptera > Acrididae > Schistocerca > Schistocerca nitens. The sequence continues at coordinate 797,534,846 of NC_064615.1, forward strand.
CAACCACAAACCAACGAAAAAATACACAACCAAAAGAAAGACCCAGCCCACCCACACCCCAACCTCCCTCCCAATATAAAATACCCATAAACAAAAAACAAATGCAAAATAAAGAAATCTCAATCAAACACTATATATTAAAAAAAAAAAAACAAAAACCTGCAACAAAATAGATGCTTCACAACTAAATCACAAACCAATACTCCTACCCCACAAACAGTACCAACAACTAACCCCCCCCCCCCAACCCGAGCCGCAGCCAACCACCCACGTAAACTAACCACCATCGACCTGTACATCTTACAAATAGCCCTAAAAAACACCCACCAATAGCCTTCAGGGACACTCTTCTGCCAGCAGTACTCATCTAAATGAGACCTAAGGTTAGAAGAGCACCTCTTCCCCCTCCCAAGAACTGACTTAATGCCCCCCCCCCCCCCACATCCCCTCTACAGGATTCGTACAAGCCCCTGTCTCATAATTTTTAAACTCTAAACTATGGTTCACAACTAAATGATTGTACCCCCTATCACCCAACCCCCTACAAGAAGGAAAAGCATCGGAAACTACAGTGGAACCCGGTTCTATGAACTCCTCAAAATTAACCCCACTAATTCCGCCTTAGACTGCTCCTCCACAACCCTAAAAACACATTCCGAACACCCAATCCCCAGTACAGCAGTCCCCCACACCCAGAAGCCAACCACAGACTTACCACTCCCATACTTCCTTTTCCCAAACTGTGACTCGTCCACCTCCACCACAACCCCAGGCCCACCCAACTTACTCCTGTACTTAATAAACTCAACTCAAAACATACTTCACAACAAAACGAAAACCAGTCAAGCACACTCCTCTCACTCACGCCAGTCTCATGTGCGCAAAAACTGAGAGACGATCTACAACAAAAGTAATACACCAACAACACAATCATGCGCATGCCCAACCTAGACTTCTCGAACCAGGAACCGCGACGTATGGAGCGCCATAGGTTATCCCTATGGCCCCGCCACATATAACAGCCCCTGGTCCGAGACGCCGCAACTTTTGCCAATGTAATTTCAAGCCGACAAACAGCGCACTTAACCATCTCCGCAATCAACCCAAACAGCTGTAGAAATTTTATCAATTTCAACGGGGTTGCACCCATCATGGCCTAGAGTTGCACACTATTAAATTTATCGGTCATATCCATATCTAACAAGAGCAACAACAAATTAATTTACTCAAATTAACACACGACCTACAGCGAACGGCACTACAATAACTTTCACACAAAAACCCTAAATCGTTACCTCAATGAAACCAATTTCGGTGCAAACACAGCCAAAACAAGAACCAGCCAGACGAATCAGTAACACCAAACTGAACCCAATACACCACACAACAAAACCCCTAAACACACCACCAGAGGCCACCACGAACCGCAACACAATGACACCTACAAACACGCCACACTCACAAACCAAACTCCGCGCCTTCAAGACGTCACACACAACAGCCCTACATCACGGGTCAAAACCGATGAATGGGATCAGACGCTTCGGTTGATCCCTTGGGAAACTATGGAAGGAAACTCACCTGTAGTTGCTGTTGCACAGTTATTGGGGGTGGCCCCTACGGCAATGAAAATGCTGGTTTTTCTCACTTTAAGAGAAACCGGCAGTGCTCAAGACGCCATGGGTCATAGTAATACATTTATACCATTTTCCATCAATACCCTACAGTTCCACTCAAACTGCAATCTATGTGAACACAAAATATGCTACACCTTAAACCAGAATTAATCTAGCACATCAGCAGCATTGCACAATCTAAAGACATTTCCTATAACATAAATCCTTTTAAAAAAAGGTGGGGGGCACTATGAACTTCACTAAAATTTGCAGAATGTGACAACTTGAAGGCAATTTATATGATGTATGTAGCAGCTGTTACACAGAAGTTTTACCACCATGAGGTCAGGTACCTTTATAACACACAAGTTACATTTTGAAGTTTATAACCAGTTTGATTCCGTAGTTATTATATATAGCAGAAAAACAAGCTGAAATATGCCACAATGAGTCATGACAAAAGACACCACTTCTTTTACATTTCATTAGTTCTTCTGACTCAGTTTCACTTCATAACTATCAGGACTTTTGATATTACCTTCCGCACAGAGTAATAAAGAACTGTATGTGGAACATAACAACAGACGTAAGATTTAATTTGAATACCAATGAAATATGGGTTTATTTTCAATGCACTGTCACCCACCGTTGTTTTTTTAATGGCCTTATACAGTCGAACTGAAAATAAAAAAAAAGCTAGAGAGAGAGAGAGAGAGAGAGAGAGAGAGAGAGAGAGAGAGAGAGAGAGAGAGTGCACTACAGAGAGAGAGTGCACTACAGAGAGAGAGTGCACTACATTTCAGGAGGTTTAGGCCCTGGTCTTTCTAATGAAAATGGTTTAAAAGCTTTTGGTCTCTTTTTTGTAAAAGTGGACTAAAATATTATTTTTTGGAGTTTTTATAAACATTGTCAACTTTGCCCTCAATCTGTACACTATCGGAAAGTAATAGAACGAAATTTTATGTTCTAAGACCTTCTATTGGTAAGTTACGATGCACAAAGTTCCATATTTATTCCACGATTACTTCTAGAGATATAAAAAGCTAAAATTCACACTTTTTTCCAAAGTTGTACAAGATGGCCTGGTTTTGCTCTTTCAAGAAAATATTGTCAGAGATATTATTTCTGAAGGTTGTCGAAAACTCTGGGGATGCACAGTTGATAACTATGCTATGGAGTCAAACAAATGACTATCTCTGCAACTAGTGAACTTGTTATCTTGAAACTTTACCAGTGTTAATTGGGAACCTGTGTGAATGTTCACACAAAATTTTATCAACATCCATGATGGTCATGCGGGGAATTCTAGACCACTTGGCATGGAATGACCCACAATCAGCTGCAAGGAATCACGAAATTTAGTTCTAATAATGGTAGCTCTCTGGTATGCCCTGCCTGTAATGTAAGACAGTGACTCAGAATATAAGCAAAGAATTACTGATTACCTACCAAACCAATCACAATTTATGCAGAATAAGATATTAGTAAGTCGCGTGCATACAACATCAAAACAATTTGGATTCTACTCTCAGATATTAGCATACCGAGAGAGAATTTTTCTGTCTATTTCAACAGAGACACACTACTTATGCATTAAGTAACTACACTTTATTTTTTGGATTTATGATCTGAACTGCAATAGGTTTATGTATCCACCAATGAGAGTAATTAGTTTACAATATCTTCACATCTGCTTTAGTGAATACGTTTGACACAGCAAATCTAAGCACCAGAGAAATGTAGAAGTTTTTTTCATTACAAAAGCACATTTACTGAAAGGAAGTGAAATATCACCTCAAAGACTGTTGGGTTAAAATGTATGTAACCCACTGAGTAGGGTCAAGGCCCCAGTTATAGCCACATTAAGGGCAATTTGAGATAAATCACATTTTTAGTATAGGAAAAAATATACAAATTACTTCAAAAAATCGTATCTATTGTTTCAAAGTCTACACATTACAACCATGTAAAAACAATATTCTAAGTTGTATAACAAAAGCAGAAGAAAATATTGAAAAATAAATGGCACATTTACCCGGTTTTGGCCATGTTAACCCTACCTATGGCCAGTTGTTTCACCACTTATGGCCACTTCATATTATAATAAAACTATGGCTAAAATAATTGTCAATCCATGTGCCAGAAAATAATTTGTGCTTTATACAAGTATACACGACAACAGACAACAAACATACATCAAATAGGTAAAAGGTACAGCAACTGAATGAACAGAAGAAGAAAAAAATCATTAGGCAAAGTATTGCCCCAGTAATTACTTAATCAACTTCCAGATAAGTTTATTTCTCACGAGTATCAATGGAACCAGGAAACTTTGTTTTTAATTAACATCCTTCTTGCATCAAGAGCAATTTCCCTATAATATCTTCACCTGTTGTAGTCGAAACATCATTTTCAATGTATTCGAAACAAGTTTTCTGAACATTAGAACTTTTTAGGCGCTGAATTTCATATTCAGAATCAGAAAGCACTTTCAAAATTACAGATTAAAAATTGCAGGTCTTTTTCTTCTATTTCCTGTTAAACTAAATTTGGAAATACGGAAGCGTCCGATCCCGCCCGTCTGCTTTGACCCATGACGTCACAAATATGGCGGAAACAAAAACAAACACACACACTTTCCACAAGAAGCCTAATGACACTAACGGGACAAGCGCGGGAAATGGGGTGTTTTGGGCGGGGGGGGGGGGGGGGGGGGGGCAAACGAAATATAAACAAATTTAGATGCCTTGCGTAGCTACAACGTGTAAGTGAAGACAGCCATGCATGAATACCCACCCACCTCCCCAGGGGTCGTAACCCCTGCAACCCATAGAAGATAAAGATGCGTCAGTAGCTGATTAGTGTTTTTTGTCTTTTTTTAAATTAAAAAAAAAATAATTAAAAAAAAAACTCACGGGATAGAACGAACAGATCAGAAAGATAAATATAATAAACTAAAACAGAAATTGGAGGAAACAGATAATTAAAATAAGTAATAAGTGATTTTAAATTTAAAAAAATCTCATGAGATAGAATGAACAGATCAGAAAAGTAAATAAAATAAGATAAAACAGAACTGGAGACAGCCACACTCAAACCAAACTCCACGCCGTCATGACGTCACACACGACAACACCCTTACGTCACGGGTCGAAGCCGATGCGTGGGATCGGACGCTTCTGTCGACTCCTAAATTTTACCAAAATAAAGTCCCCTACTTTCAAATTCTCACTCGAAGATAGTTTCACATTTTCTGGTATTTCATCTTCATCTCCTTCTATGTAGTCATCTAAACTGCTTCCACTGTCCGTCCATTCTTCTTCCTCAGAAGAACTTGTTGGCCTATCACTTAACTCTTGTCTGTTACTTGTTTTTCCCCTTTTTTACATAAGATAATGCCAAGTGCTGCTCTTTGGACTTTAACGCCTTCAAAGCTTTTCACTTCCTTTTTTCCTGCTCCTTCTCCTGCTTCTCTTTCTCCTTCAGTTCACGATATTCCACCCACTTGTCACTAGTCACAGCAGTGGGTGTTCTTTCTTTCTCTTTGTGCCTCGTTGTTCGGGTTCTGGCCAAGTGATGACACTTTCAAAAACTGTTGCTAATGATTTTGGTGGTGTCACTTGGATACACACTACATATGGACTATGGTTGGATGTTGGGGTACCTGAATTATGTGAAATACTATTGGGAGTTGTTGATATATCGGCAGAAATAAGACTGTTGGTGGGTGTTGAAGGAATATCTGAATTTTGTAAAATGCTGCTGTGTGTTGAAGATATGTCAATATTATCAACATTTTGAATGGATGAAGGATTAAGTCTCTGTATTTTGTGAAAGATTCTCTGTTGGATTATCTTCAGAGGGAGGTGCTATGCTATCTGTCAGAATATCATCAGTGTTACCACTAGCACCATGCATTCCAACCTCATCAGCTATTTTTCTCCAGAACTTGAAAAGTAATAATGCTTCTTGATTTCCTTCCCACTCATGATTCCTTCTCTTGGATGCTCTGAACTCATCTAGAAGGACAGGATCAATTTGCTTTTCTATATATGAGAAATGACTCTGAAGCTCCTCATTTGTCTGAACTGTGGTTGAGGCTGGTATACTACGAACAACTATCTTGCTGTAATCTACATTGTTCACATTAAATGGAAACAGACCAGTTGACCTGAAAACAGCACGAATATTTGCCGCCATTTTAGGTTCAGTAATAATTTGTGACAGAACAGAAGATACATCAGATTTTGAAATTTCAGTGCCATTCTTTTCAAATCGCCATTTCTGAACAATCTTCTTCCACATTTGTTTCATAGGTCCAAAGACAGCTACATCTAATGGTTGCAAGCTGTGTGTAGAATTAGGATGGAGAGCAACTAGAATGATCTGATTTTCCCTACAATATCTGCTCAAATGAAGGAAATACAGAAGCGTCCGATCTTACCCGTCGGCTTTGACCGATGACGTCACAAATACCGCGGAAACGACCATAAACAACAATTCCAATATGGCGGATATAAAAACATCGAATACGTATTGTAAACACTGAAATACACAAGTTTCACAAAAAGCCTAATGACTGTAACGGGACAAGCGTGGGAAATTGGGGTTTTTTGGGTGGGGAGAAACTAAATATGTCGTTATGCGGTGGGGGGAGTCTGCAGTGCCCCCCCATCCCCCCACAGGCTTCATTAGTGTCAAATCAATATTTTCGAATCATAGGCGGCCGCTGCCGCGGCCGCATTCCAAAAAAAAAACTCCCAACCTAACCTCAAGTGGGCTACGCTACAGATCAATATGTTCATCAAATTGATTCATATTACGTATACATGTTCTTTAAACAAGAGTACATCAAACCATGTATTAGGTTTTCCGCGCCGTAATGACGTCACACACCACAACACGCTTACGTCACGGGTCAAAGCCGACGAGTAAGATCGGACCTTTCTGTTGACCCCAAATGAAGTGTCAAATGAGAGCTGAAAATACTACTACAGGCTGGGGAATTTCAGCTTCTTTCAAGAACGGATCAAATACATTAATTATATACTCAAAAAAATTCACCTGTCACCCACCCATTTTCTGTTTTTCCAATGCCCCAGTTTGGAAGAGCTGCTTTCACCAATGATGTTGGAATCCTTGCATATTTGAACAGTGTTAAGGGAGGAGCAAATTTTCCAGCAGCATTCACTGCAAACAATGTAGTAACGTTATCTTTGTCAGAGTTACATGACTCATCATAAACATGACGGCCACGAGGACCTATGATTAATTTCCCTTTAGGAGCCAGAAAAAAAGAAGTTTCATCCATATTAAAAATTCTATTTGGGTCACTTAACACATCCATATCATTTAAAGTGATGGATACTTCGTTAAACCAGTTTCTTATTTTCTCTTCTGTAACAGAACCTCTAGCCCTATTGACATATTCTGCATGTTTTTGTGACAGAACCTTGTGTCTCTTAAGAAATCCATAACACCACTTTTCTCCAGGTCAATTGTTGGTAAATGTAGCCTTACAACTTTCCATATTTGCACTCTCAAGTTTTAGCACACATATTTTCTTTAGTAACTGGAAATCCCATGCTAGAAGAGTCCAAAACACAGTCCACCAATTTTTTTCAATTTGTTCTCCTAAGACAGAACGTGGACCACAGTGCCCTGTTCTTGTGGAGATACACCAGAAATTTTGTTTCTTAAAGTTGTCCTTGGAACTTTGTACAACTTGCTTGCAGTAGCAATCTTCATTCCCTCATCAATAGCCTTTAGAGCTGCTTTAACTTTGCTGGGAGAATACTGAAACCTCTTATTCTTTGGTTGACTCATTTTTCCTATAAATAATGCATAAAGATGGAGTTAAAGAATGTTGCATATTTGAATAGTGCCTATCGTATATTTTGTATCTTACAAGCATAGGTAAATTAGTATGATATTCCAAGACAATACTAACAATGAGGTATATATTGATATAAAAATACCAAAAATAGTTTAATAAGCCTATTTACATACAATTAGCCTAGTGTAATGTAGGACAGAACACCAATATTGATGTTTTAGTATCAGTTATTAGAAATGGCCAAAACAGGACATATATATATGTCTCCACTTATGGCCACATGCATGGCCATAACACGGAACCAGGGCTAAATATGGATCTGTTAATGGCCAAATACTTTTGATAACATGTTTTTAGGCTGAGCCATATAAAACTTATAAGAAATGAAAATACAATGTCTTATCTTACCTCCGAACAGATTAAGTTTCTTCTGATGTTTTATTTAAACATATAAAATACAAAAAGACAGATCATGTGTTGCTTAAAGAAAATTTCTGCAAAACCCAGCTTCTTCAACACTGATCATTTCACAAAATGGTGTCTCCAAACAAAAACAGACAAAAGAATGATTATGTTGACAAATGAATAGAGCCTTTCACGAAGTTTATAATAATCTATGGTAGAACTGGCTGGTATTCCAGAGAAGGTTATAAATTAACCTTTGACATCAAGGTGGCCATAAGTGGAGTAGTGGCCAAAACTAGAGCCTTCACCCTAACATAAAAAAAATCAGATGTGTCCTCACCTTAATAAATAACGTTCTATGAAGACGATTTCAAACACCATTCTTAGTTGCTTTTACCTGAATATATGAGAGCTGCCATTGCTTAACCAATGAAGTCACAAGAAGACATATGAACAGTCGAAACAGTTTTAGGCTACACAGTTTTCAACCTTCAAACTAAAAACGAAGAAATGCTACATTTATTTCACGATTATAAAAGCTCAATGGCATGTAGGCTACTACGTGCAATCAATTACGCAAGAATATGATGTCGTGTTTGATTCTGTAGTTATCCATACTGTCCATAATCTGATTCTGCAAATCTTCCTTTTGTTTAGCAGTGAGTGGCACTCAATGCATTTCACACAAAATTGTGAGTAGACGCTGTATTTGTATTTCAAACAATATTGCAGAAGACACAGCAATCAGCTTCTTCTAACGTTGTACGCAGTCCAGACTAAAAACTTACTAATCTGATATTCAAGGAGATGTAAGATTTTTCACTCAATAATCCCTATAAATCTCAAAAAACACAATAGTGATAAGAAATGCTACTACAGGTTGACAAACAGTACCGAAGAAGCTACATTGCTGAAGTATTAACGAATCTTACAACTAAAGTGTGAATTCAACGTATCTATGCATGAAACTAGCAGCTCCATGTTCATCGATAAAAATGTACATATCATTAATAATACTACGGTTTCTTACTAAAAACTTTTTTACCTTGACGACTGAACAGTGGCTGTAGTCACTCAGAATACTATTCAGATTCCAGAAGTTGCTGCAGATAATTGGTTTGTCCAACTGATTTGACTCTGCAACTGCGATAAACTTGTGCTTAAAATGCACATCTGGTTGCTCCCTGTAAGTATCTGCCTTGATCCAGAATCCTGAACAAATGCAAACGTTGCATGTTAATACACACGATTCCTTTTCTAGGGTCTCCTATTACACATTATAAATTTAGACAATCACCGTAACTTCGGTACGCTATAATTAAGGGTATTATTACTGTAGTTCCCGTAATAAATAACACAAAAACAGTAGCTTTAGAACAAACAGTAGCCCTATACGTACACACTACGTTTTGAGTAAACACATTGTATACCGCCATAGCAGTGTTATTGTAGTGTTGCCAACAAACATTTGTTTCGCTTCCCTAGTAACAAACATTGTTGGCCAGTTGATTTATTAACAAGTTAATATTAATTTTAAAGGTACATATTGAAATAACGGAATTATTTATGTAATTTCTTGCCGTCTCTGTTTCCAGTTTTTATTATGTGCAGTTGTATATCTCAGGTATGGCATATCGTTGGTGAAGAAACAATACCGCATAAGTAGCAAAATAAGAATTTTACACGAGAGACAGAAAAGTGTCTAAACTGCCTAATACATTTCACGGCGGCGCTAAATTTGCATCGCAGCACTACAAGGAAATATTGGATCAAATAAAAATATGAAACAAAAGAAAATACGCTTTAGAAATCTTAATTACGGCACATAGGATGAATTGTCTCGGTATTTATGCGATGATCTGCAACTTACGCGGTATTTGTTTGTCAGTCTCCCCGCACGACTTGACACATTTACGTTGGTATTTGGTGCTGAGAAAGCTAGTAAGAACACGTTTTGGAGCATTAATCATTTTTATTGAAAGATTTCATAGAAACATTTTAAATAAATATACTGTTCACATAGTTGCGATAATGTCAGCACATTTCTTAAAGAAAAATCCTAAACGTCACTCAAAGGAGCAACAGAGAATTACATTGCACTGATACTCGTTACACAGTTACCTCCGCGATAATTTTCATTCATAAGCAATCTTATCATAATAACTATGACAATCTTTAAGAAGAACAGATTTAAGTTGTTGTAAATGATCCCATTTAGATTTCTTGATTTTCCGACTTTCCTTGTATAGTTTCGGGAAGCAAACATCTCCAAGAATTTTCCTCGGACGCCTCGGTAATTCTTGTCACACCTCGTTGAAAGAGCACTTATAGTAAATAATACCATTTGGGCGGTACTGTAGCGCCCTCAGATCGGTAACTGTAGGCTAATTTTTTACAGCTCTTCCAGACCTAATTGAGTCGTACAGCCACAAACTTTTCTCTGCGTAGTTGATGAAAAATCAATAATCTAGGTAACGGACATCGTATGGCTATGGCTAAAATCGTGATTCTTTAGATATTATAGTTATTGGCTAGGAAGTGTAACTTCACGTCCTTTAAGCTTGCACTCAATGGAACTGTGAACTGAGTCACATTCCATCTGAGTATGACCTTTCTCCAAAAACTTTTGTGTAATCAATACTCCAGTATCAATTGCTAATCTTAAAAGAGCATTTGATAATATCACATTTCTGTTCTGATATGTGCAGCCGTCAGAAATCAGAATACAGAATGACTTGAACGGGATTTTCCTTAATCGTTCTGGATAGGATGTCCACGATGCATTGAGGCAAAACATGATGCAACCAAATCACCTTGCGTTTCATCGAACCAGTAACATACTGCATCACGACTTTCTAAATTATACATTGTAAAGTTATGAACAGCCAACTTTGTTTTATAATAAACTGCACTTGCACTTAAAAATGGAGCTACTTTCACAGCCTGTAAGTCCATGATGTACACTGAGCAGAGCTTCTGCTGGGCTTCTTTCTTGTCAGCACATTTTTGCGTCCTTGCCTGCTCTTTCCGTTTTGTGTGTCGCTTCTACACGTCTTCACTCAAGTTACCAAGCTTGTAACTACAACACAAGTCACACTGGTCTTTCTTGGGGGAAAATAAGCTAATATTACCATCTTCTAAAATCAAGTTAAAGGTAGCCCGACTTAATGGTGAAACCTTCTCTGCATGACATTTTTCCACATAGAGTCTATACAGTTGTTGTTTGGATTGTAGAATAGGCTCAAGGTACAACTTCAAGGATGATTTCCTGCAGTAATGCGACGGAAGAGAGTCCAGGAATTCTTTCATGAAGGTTCTCTCATCTTTCTTCTTCATCTGTTTGATTCGAGTTCGTGACGATTCTGTATCAGAACTCATCCCATGTGTGGAATTACCCAGCCAATATCGGACTGTCCATTCTTTACTCCCAAGAGTATTGAGAAACATCTTTTTTGCATGCTTTATGTTTCCCCAGCTCATTTTAAAATGATAAATGAGCGTCGCTTTTCTCCTGGATTCGCCAGTGATCTTCCCTGGACGTTTGGTTGGAATTACGTCCACAAGGTTGATAACGTAAACCTTTCTCTCATCCCATGACATCGTTTTCCAAAATGTGTCAAATACAGCCTGCCCATCAGCAGCAGAAAACTGATGACACCTTCTGCGAACGGATTTCTGGCACATCTTCGAAGTACATGTTGGACCTAATTTTCGTGCCTCTCTTGGAGTATCACGAGTAATTTTACCAATTCAACTTCTTTTGTATCCAATATACGCCTGTCCACGCATTCACAGAATTTTATTAGCATTTTTCTTCCAATCTTCAGGATGTGGTTTAGACTTCCTTTTCCTGTCACTTCTCACGCCACCATAAAATTCTTGGCCTTCACTGTCAGCATCATTATTGCTCCCGAAATCTTCCGATAATTTATCCAGAATGTTTGGCAAACAATGAGCACCATTGCGTAGCAATGAGTGTGAAGTACTGTCGTCTCTAGTGGAAACAGTGGCTGTGGTTTCAGTTTGAGCATTCTTGGATACAGCCACTTCAGTTTCTAGATGGAAAAATATTTGTATATTAATTTAAGCAGACAAAGATAAAGCTCAAATTCATGTATTTATGAGAACGACGGTATCAGTAATACCATTAACAATAATCCCAAGAAAATCTACCTGCGTCATTACATGTTGCCGGAACAGTAACCGAGAACCCCATACACGAAATTAATTCTTCTTCGGTAAATGTAACTTCAGCTTTACGACTTTCCTCGCCCATTGTTTGACCTGCATTTACGGGAGATCCTACAAGAAAGTGGACAGTCTAGAAATCTTTGGCAGAAATGAATAAAGCACAGAAAGTATCAGTCACTCTCATGAAAGATTCTCCGCTTTCATAAGCTGATTTCAGCTGAGAAACAATTTCTTCTTTAGTAAAAAGATCATCTATATCGCTGTCCATTATCACGAATGAAGCTACAAGCATGGAACCACTTTGGAGCAATGTTAAAGACATAATAAGGCAGTAACAATGTGCTGTGGCTGCGCGCACTTTTGTATTTACGCGGTATTGTTTACAGTATCCATAGATTGTAGATACGCGGTAATTAATTCTCTACAGTTCCGCGGTATTGCCATCTGTTTATTTGCTGTATCACAGGCGCAGTATTGTTTTAGATAATTTTTTCATGGTAAATAATTAAAAATTCGTCATTATGGCGTTAAGAGCAGATGTGCGTACTGTCAACGACATCATCTGACTGAAAAACGAAAAATCGGCAATTTTTCAGTTACGCGGTTTTGTTTCTTCATCGACGATATGTTTATAATAAATTTAAAATGAAAAACTTTCATTGTATGGAACTAGGTTTGCTGAAGATAAAATTATGCGCTGATGTTGTTGTGGTCTTCAGTCCTGAGACTGGTTTGATGCAGCTCTCCATGCTAATCTATCCTGTGTAAGCTCGTCATCTCCCAGTACCTACTGCAACCTACATCCTTCTGAATCTGATTAGTGTATTCGTCTTTTGGTCTCCCTCTACGATTTTTACCCTCCACGCTGCCCTCCAATGCTAAATTTGAGATCCCTTGATGCCTCAGGACATGTCCTACCAACCGATCCCTTCTTCTAGTCAAGTTGTGCCACAAACTTCTCTTCTCCCCAATCCTATTCAATACCTCCTCATTACTTACGTGATCTACCCACCTAATCTTCAACATTCTTCTGTAGCGCCACATTTCGAAAGCTTCTATTCTCTTCTTGTCCAAACTATTTATTGTCCATGTTTCACTGCTATACATGGCTACACTCCATACAAATACTTTCAGATACGACTTCCTGACACTTAAATCTATACTCGATGTTCACAATTTTCTCTTTATCAGGAACGCTTTCCTTGCCATTGTCAGTCTACATTTTATATCCTCTCTACTTCGACCATCAACAGTTATTTTGCTCCCCAAATAGCAAAACTCCTTTACTACTTTAAGTGTCTCATTTCCTAATCTAATTCCCTCAGCATCACCTGACTTAATTCGACTACATTCCATTATCCTCGTTTTGTTTTGTTGATGTTCATCTTATATCCTCCTTTCAAGACACTGTCCATTCCGTTCAACTGCTCTTCCAAGTCCTTTGCTGTCTCTGACAGAATTACAATGTCATTGGCGAACCTCAAAGTTTTTATAACTTCCCCGGGGATTTTAAAGCCTACTCCGAACTTTTCTTTTGTTTCCTTTACTGCTTGCTCAATATACAGATTGAATAACATCGGGGAGAGGCTACAGCCCTGTCTCACTCCCTTCCCAACCACTGCTTCCCTTTCATGCCCCTCGACTCTTATAACTGCCATCTGGTTTCTGTACAAATTGTAAATAGCCTTTCGCTCCCTGTATTTTACTCCTGCCACCTTCAGAATTTGAAAGAGAGTATTCCAGTCAACATTGTCAAAAGCTTTCTCTAAGTCTACAAATGCTAGAAACGTAGGTTTGCCCTTCCTTAATCTAGCTTCTAAGATAAGTCGTAGGGTCAGTATTGCCTCACGTGTTCCAACATTTCTACGGAATCCAAACTGATGTTCGCCGAGGTCGGCTTCTACCAGTTTTTCCATTTGTCTGTAAAGAATTCGCATTAGTATTTTGCAGCTGTGACTTATTAAACTGATAGTTCGGTAATTTTGACATCTGTTGACACCTGCTTTCTTTGGGATTAGAATTATTATATTCTTCTTGAAGTATGAGGGTATTTTGCCTGTTTCATATATCTTGCTCACCAGATGGTAGAGTTTTGTCAGGACTGGCTCTCCCAAGGCCGTCAGTAGTTCCAATGGAATGTTGTCTTCTCCAGGGCCTTGTTTCGACTTACGTCTTTCAGTGCTCTGTCAAACTCTTCACGCAGTATCATATCTCCCATTTCATCTTCATCTACATCCTCTTCCATTTCCATAATATTATCCTCAAGTACATCGCCCTTGTATAGACCCTCTATATACTCCTTCCGCCTTTCTGCTTTCCCTTCTTTGCTTAGAACTGGGTTTCCATCTGAACTCTTGATGTTCATACAAGTGGTTCTCTTCTCTCCAAAGGTCTCTTTAATTTTCCTGTAGGCAGTATGTATCTTACCCCTGGTGAGATAAGCCTCTACATCCTTACATTTGTCCTCTAGCCATCCCTGCTTAGCCATTTTGCACTTCCTGTCGATCTCATTTTTGAGACGTTTGTATTCCTTTTTGCCTGCTTCATATACTGCATTTTTATATTTTCTCCTTTCATCAATTAAATTCAATATTTCTTCTGTTACCCAAGGGTTTCTACTAGCCCTCGTCCATTTACCTACTTGATCCTCTGCTGCCTTCACCACTTCATCCCTCAAAGCTACCCATTCATCTTCTACTGTATTTCTTTCCCCCATTCCTGTCAATTGTTCCCTTATGCTCCCCCTGAAACTCTGTACAACATCTGGTTCTTTCAGTTTATCCAGGTCCCATCTCCTAAAATTCCCACCTTTTTGCAGTTTCTTCAGTTTTAATCTACAGGTCATAACCAATAGATTGTGGTCAGAGTCCACATCTGCCCCTGGAAATGTCTTACAATTTAAAACCTGGTTCCTAAATCTCTGTCTTACCATTATATAATCTATCTGATACCTTTTAGTATCTCCAGGATTCTTCCATGTATACAACTTTCTTTTATGATTCTTGAACCAAGTGTTAGCTATGATTAAGTTATGCTCTGTGCAAAATTCTAACAGACGGCTTCCTCTTTCATTTCTTAGCCCCAATTCATATTCACCTACTATGTTTCCTTCTCTCCCTTTTCCTACGTCGAATTCCAGTAACCCATGACTATTAAATTTTCGTCTACCTTCACTACCTGAATAATTTCTTTTATCTCATCATACATTTCTTCAATTTCTTCGTCATTTGGCGAGCTAGTTGGCATATATACTTGTACTACTGTAGTAGGCATGGGCTTCGTGTCTATCTTGGCCACTATAATACGTTCAATATGCTGTTTGTAGTAGCTTACCCGCACTCCTATTTTTTTATTCATTATTAAACCTACTCCTGCATTACCCCTATTTGATTTTGTACTTATAACCCTGTATTCACCTGACCAGAAGTATTGTTCCTCCTGCCACCGCATTTTGCTAATTCACTAATTATGCGCTATCCTAGTGCAAAATTTTTATTATTCACTCATGACATTTTTAAATGATGAAGAAGATGTCTTTGTAGAGCAAAGGCCAATTCACACTGTCTGTCACGTCAAGGGCAAGATGTATTCACACTGTCCGTCACGTGAATGCAATTCAAGTCACGTAATCTCAACTCGCATTGCTGTCCACAACTGTTCTTTCTGCGGGAATTGCGATCTTAGCAAGATGATTTTCAACTGCTTTTATGCGCGATGTGCTCATCCCCAACGCGGTAGCTTATATGGGTAGATGCTGGATCCTACGTTTGTACGAAATTGACATTTATTGGACTCAAATGGTTTGCAGATTGCAGGGACAGCCTGTATATTAGAGAAGAAAGATAAAAGTGCAAAACAAAGAAAATGCGTGGGTTCGAAAAAATGTCATTATGTGGTTAGAAGGGAAGCTTCACACATTATACAAGGAGCTTGAGGAAGAGGAGCCTGCATTTCATATTTTGGAAGGTGGAAGCATCAGTTTCTTCGTTTGTTACGTCTAACTACCCCCAGAATTACTAAAATGAACACAGTGTAACGAGCTGCATCACAACTCATGAAAATTTGGATTAAGGTTAACTTTAGTTGCTAGTCCAGTACAAATTTTTGTGAACTCGTCATATCTCCCTCAATGTCTTTCCCTTAAAGATATATAGGTTGTATTTGACTTTATGAAGTTCAAGTGCCCTTGTTTGTACTGGGGTTAGCTAGTAAAACCATATAAATATTGATGACTGATGCTTGCAAAATTGTTTCAGACACGTTTCAGAGAGCTGTTTTAACAATAAATAGGCCTGCCACAAATACATATCTAAACAAACAACTTGCAGTGTCTGAAAGTTTTAGTGCATTTCCGTATATAACACTAAAGATTCCTCACAACATACAAATAAATTACATCTACTAATCAATATGATTCTACCCACAGCACCTTTTATCATTTCAAGTTACAGCCATGTTGTAATCCATTTCATTGTAAAGTATTGAATATGGTACCAATATCTATAAAAACCCACTTTATAGATGTAGTAGAGGTCAAGTAATGTAGTATGCTCATGTCGCACAGTTCCGACTGCTGTCTCACTACTTCAGCTATTCTTTCGTCATTTATTATAAAGTTTAACAAAATTAATAACGAAACGAAACACTATAGCAAATAACGAACAATAAACAACAGAGATCAACCACAAACACCACAATGAAACGAAATATGGAGATCTGCCCAGAGCAGTGTACCAGGAGGAAATGAGCTTGAGGGTCACATGATCAGCAAAGGACGGATGACTTCAGCTGTCAAAACTTACCTCCAGAGAAACCTTGACGGAGCCGTGAGTGACATGATGTGACAGGGCAGCCAGTGTGGATGCCGTCATTTGAAATACATTGCAGAATGTTTTGACGGGACGGATGTGACGTGACATGATGGCCAGTGTGAATTGGCCTTAATGAAACACATCTGTAATGCTCTTTGTAGACTAAGGTTGTTTTTGTTTTTTGTTTAGCACATTGTCCGTATCTCTGATACATTATCTGTATTGATGACGCTCCTGTACCTTGAAAAAATGATTTATGTATGTACATCATAAGACAATAAAATTCTGATTCTGAGTGATGTCTCTGGAGTTAGTATAGCGTAATGCCACCAAGGAGGTTAGACTAATGGCCATTTCACAATGGCTGTTAAGTCCCATAAGATTTCACACACACAGTGGCTGTCATGGCATCATCACGTCATGGCACCATAACTTCAAGGTGTATTCGCTCTGACTGCCACGTTACAGAACAAGTTCATTCAAGTCACATGATCTCGACTCGGGTGGCTGTCCTCAACTGTTTTTTTTTTCGTGGGACTTCTGATCTTCGCAAGATGATTTTCAACTGTTGTTACATGCAATGCGCTGCTTGCAGGAACAACCTGTGTATTAGAAAAGGAAGACAGAAGTGCAAAACAACACATAAAGAATGTGGGCCCAAAAATTGTCATTACATGATACAGAAGTGGAATTACACACACTCTACAAGGAACTCGATTGAAGAAAAATCTGTATTTTATAAGTATTTTAGGAACTCGAAGCACCAGTTGTTTCTTTTTATGTCAAATAGCACCCAGAATGTCTACCAACAACACAATGTTACGACCAACCTTCACATCCCATGAAAAATTGGTTTGTGTAAGGTTCAGTTTAGTGGCCAGTCAGTGAAAATTTTTGTGCAATAGTCGTATCTCCTACAATAGCTTTCCCTTCAAGATTTACAGGGTTTTTTTACATCTTGTATTTGGCTTTTAATAGTTCAAGTGTCTTATTTGTACTGGGATTAGCTAGTCAAACCACATAAATATTGACCACTGATACTTTCAAAACTGTTTCACACACAATCCAGAGAGGTACTTAAAAATAAATAAGCATGTATACACAGTCAACTCCAATACATTACTTGATGTATACTTCACAAAAAAGCACTATGCTACTGTCGCAGTGACTGAAGATTTCAGTCCATTTCTTTATGAAACATTACAAATACCTGACAACATACAAACATATTCCACTTACTAATCAATCTGGTTTTACCCACAGTGTTTTTTTTCACTTCAAGTTGCAGACATATTGCAATCCAGCTCATTGTAACATATTAAATACGGTACTGGTATGTATTAAAATGAAATTTATTAATTTAGTAGATGGCAAGTGATGTAGTAACTAATTTCATACAGTTCAGACTGCTGCCTCATTGCTTTAATTAATCTTTCGTCGTTTATTCTAAAGTTATAACTTTTAACAAACGAAATAGCGAAACAAAACAATTTATAGTAAATAACAAATACATATCAACCACAAAAACCACGACCAAACAAAATATTGAGATGGGCACGTAGCTGTGTATTGGGTGGAAATGAGCTTTGGTGTCACAAGATCAACAATGAATGTATGATGTCAGCTGTTAAAACTTTCTTCCCGAGAAACTTGGATGGTGTCATGTAATGGCATGAGGGAATGGGATGGTCAGTGTGGATGCCGCTATTTGAAATGCATTTTAGAATGTTTTGACTTGACATGATGTGTTGTGATGTGACATGATGGACCGCCTATTTTCAGTTTCTCACACTTAAATAACGCTCACAAAATATTAAAATTTTATTTGATTTAATTAAATGGAAAAAATAAATGAAACAAATAAGCAACGAAAAATGGAAACAAGCTTGCTTTTAAATCTTTGAAGGTATTTAATGTAAATCACAGATTTAATTATTGAATTGAAATCTCAAGAGCCCTCCTCCATTTAATGAATTTTACATTTAACATTACTAAAAATTAAGATAAACCCAACAAACTTTTCAAAGTGATGAACCTAGGAGCCGCTAAGCCTTTGGTAAAGATGTCTGCA
Source organism: Schistocerca nitens (assembly GCF_023898315.1). Lineage (NCBI taxonomy): Eukaryota > Metazoa > Arthropoda > Insecta > Orthoptera > Acrididae > Schistocerca > Schistocerca nitens. The sequence goes on from NC_064615.1 coordinate 797,553,776, forward strand.
ATCTGGTCCTCTGTATGTACATGCTCAGTGGTGAAGAGTCTGCAGTCATGAAGTTGATGCACAAAGTTATGTTTAATGTCTATGTGCCTCAACTGATGATGTTTCCATTTCTTCAGTAACTGTCAAGGAAGTTAACTTCTTTGGTAGCCATATAAAGGCCTGATTATCCTGGAATATACGAACTGGAAGCTGGAGTGAAATTCAAATACAGTCGAGCTGGTATTTAAGCAAGAGTACCTCAGCAACAGCTGTTGCCAGAGCTACATATTCCACCTCTGTAGAAGACAAAGCAAAATTAGTCTGTTTCTATTTTGCCAAAAAATTGTAACAGATAACCAGAGGTAGATCTTTCATCTTCCTTCTTGTTCCAGTTTTTATCAGCATAGACTAGAAGAACATCTTGAATACCGATTTGGATAATGTAGTTTCGTATCGATGGTTTCTTTGATTTATCTTAAAACTCTTTTGAAGCATCTGCAGAGTCTGTCCAATTGATAGTTTTGGTATCTGCTCAAAAACGTGACCACAGCATATGATTCAAGTTTTGTTGCTATCACTGTGTATGTCAAATATCCAATCAACTCTCTACATGGCATATCAATCCTTTTCCTACCTTGATTTCCAATTTAACTTCCATAAGTGTTTTGACAGGGTTATTTCTTGCACACTGAATCCTTGTGGCAAACTCTTCAAATGTGGCGTTTGGTTCAGATGTATTCTTCCTTTGTTCCTTGAAATCTCGATTCCCAAGTGTGATTGTGTTTCTCCCAGTTCATTTATTCTAAACTCCTGCTTTAACTTAAATTCCATTATGCCCATTTCCTCTCTCTTATTTTCTGCCCTCAGAATGTCATGAACATGGAGGATATGGAAATGACAAATTCCTTTAAAATCGTCTAGTAAAGACATTTATCTGTTTCTGACTGAGTGAATCTTATAGAGATGAGAAATGTGTGAATAAAATGATTCCATGCTAGTGGTGCTTGTTTTAAGTTGTACAGAGACCTCTGTAACCTGACACCAGTTGTGTCTTTCAGTTCTTCAGGAATAGCCACTCCTTTGGGAATAATGATGTGGATTTCCTCCTTGAGTAATCCTTGAAGAACAGCACTGGCGACGTCAAATCGTTCCAGAACCAGTCCTCATTGGATTGCAATAACTAGCATTACTCCAACAGTTGCAAGTCGAGCCAATGGTGCATTTGTTCCCTCATAATCAAATACCATTTTCTGCAAACACCCTTTAGCCACAAGTCCAGCCTTGTCTCTTATGATATTTCCATTGTTGTCCTTCAATTTGAACACCCACTTACTGTTGATGGCCATACTTCCAGTGGGTAATTTAACAAAGATCCAAGTCTTATTTGCCTTTATAGAATCAGTTTCATCCAGTCTAGGTTTATAAAGTAATCTTGTAACTTTTTGGTACATCATCAACAAATGGTTCAACATTCAGTGCAAGAACAGTAGTGATCCAGGTATTTAGCAGGGTTCCTCTTCCTGGCAGAAAGTTGAACAACTTGGTTTTCAGCTTCCTCTTCGTCACTGGCCAGTTCTGGTATGGGAATTCTTTCACAACACCCATCATTTAACATTTTCTTCGATGATTTCTCCTTCATTATCGTCTTTGTATTCTTTCTCTGATGATTCCTGTGCAGATTACAGAATCCAGTCCTCAAAACCTTAAAATCAAATCTTCCTTCATAGAAAACAATGTTCATTTCTGTGACTGTTTTTCCTTCCTTTGAGCACCAAAATCTGTAGCCATTTGGATAGTAGCCAGTAAAGAAGCACTTCAAGAACTTGCTGTCAGACTTCCCTGTTCGCAGTTCCATTGATACCAGTAGACAAGCAATACATACAAATACTCTCTGCTTACTCAAGTTAGCTTTCTCGTTGTACCACAAAGCTGCAGGACCCTTTCCTTCCAAAGGCACAGAAGATCTTCTATTAAACAGGTAGATGGCTGTGCAAACAGCTTTTGACCAGAACGTTTTACTTAATTTACACTGAAGTATCAAACGGCGAACTTTCTCAATAAGGGTTCTGTTCATCTGCTCCGAGACACCAATTTACTGAGGCGTATATCTCGTTGCAAACTCTAACTGTATTCCTTGTTCTTCAAAAAACTGCTTCAACTCGTTCAACATATATTCACGAACACTGTCATAGCGCAATCTGCTGATCTAGAAATTGAAATGAACTGTAACCATGGCATGCAATATCTTCAGGCAGTAAGTTTCCTCCAAATCTGATTCCAGTGCATAGGCCACTGTGAAATGTGTAAAGTCATCGATGAATGTGATCACATACTTCTCTCCATCAAACTGTTCCAGTGAGACTGGTCCATAAAGGTTACTGTGGATCAATTCAAGAGGTCTGGTGGGAGGTCTCCTACTGTGGTTGTATGGTAGCTGTGATCGTTTCCCTTCGATACAATCTGAGCATCGTTTCATGGGGATTGTTGAAGTGTCCAGTTTCAACCATCAACTTGTGACTGGAGGCATTTAATGCTATCATAACTCAAATGACGTAATCTGCTATGCCACAGATTCACATTAGTTTCAGTTGAACAAGCTGACAAGGCTTTACATTGTAAAAAAATCAGAACATGTAACCGAGATTCATTCCTATTTGCAGTGGCGATAGTTTCTTTTTCTTTTTAAATGAAACCTTGAGCTTTCTCGAATGTGATTCTGAAATTATTCATTTCCAATTTTGTAGCTGACAGGAAATTAAAGTTAAGGTCTGACAAAGATACTACATCTTTAATCGTTGCCCGAGTTTCCTTTCCTCTTACAACGCTAGTGACCTTAATTTCTCCTTACACTTTAGCCTCAAGAAAATTTCCTGACTTAGCTACTTTAACTTTGAATGGTAGTTCCAGTTTTTTAAAGTTAGTGACAGGTACCTTAGTGTTAGTCAAGTGTTTCGTTGCCCCAGAGTCCAAGAATCTGTTTATGTTGTTTGTTGTTTCATCTTCGTTTGATGCTGCAAAACAAAACTTTTTTTTGACTTTAGTCATGATCCTCGAGTTTCTGATTCATGAGTTCTTGTTTGGTAACTTAAATCTACAGTTAGCCCTTTTGTGACCAGTCTTTCCACAATGATGACGAGTAAAACTGAATGAGTTCCTCAAAGTTCCTTGCTGATTTCTTGTTTTACTGGCATCTGACGAACTTTTTTTATACTACTGAGTCTGAACAGCTGTGAATCATAATTCTTGTGTTTTTCTGATAACTTCTTTCTGCTTCGACTCTTCATCCAGAAACCTATTTTTCACGAAGCTCAGCATCAAGTATTTCATTGAAAGCGTTTTGATTGCAGTGACCACTACGTTGTATTTCACAGCATCATTAAAAGAAGATGGCACACGATTTCTTCGACAGTAACTATAGTCAAACATAATTCTCGAATCAAACTTTATCAAACTTTGCAAACAGACTTACAAGTACATCATTTGTTGCATTAAATTTGTTAGTGAACAATTGTTTTCTCTACAACAGTTGACTAGCAGTTCCATTTCTCTCAAATTTATTGCACAGAGATGTCCATAAATCAAAAGAGGTTACCTTTCTTTCACATATAGCAAGTGACTATCAGCAATGCATTGAATAAGATCAGACTTACATTTCTGATATTGTTTAGAGACAGTTGTGTTTCCTTTGCAACAAGCTGTGTGTCCCCCTCTCTGTCGATAAATTCCACTTTCGTGAGATAATTCACATGCAAAAAAGGTAAAAGTTCTGTTTCCTTCAGAAGAGTTTTCATCCTGAATTTCCATTTGTTGAAATTTGTTCCATCGAATGAAGAAATGCTTCAGTTACCTTCTCGAAAATCTTTTAGGTGAGAGTTCAATCTTGGCCAGGTATTTTATTACAAATTCCGTTTTAGATAATACTTACTACTCTGATCATTTGTCCTGAGATTGTCGAAATAGGTGAATACAATGTGGTAAACTGAAACATCTAATATTTACAGAATTAACACACTGCCAGAATGAAACATTGTTTTGCACTATTAATAAATTTATCATACAAAAAATATCTAAGGTTCACTGTTGTGACCAAGTGCTGTCAAAACTGAAATCAAACAGACATTTTTACTGAAGCTGGCTTAAAAGTCTCTGTTAAGATATTCATCTATCGAACAGAAGGAGTTGCCTATCAAAAAGTCTTTCACACTCTGTTTAAACTGTACTTTATCTGAAACCAAGCTTTTAATGGTTGCTGGCAATTTATTGAAAATGTGTGTTCCTGAATATTGGACCCCTTTTTGGACCAAGGTCTTTATTGAGCCATGCTGGCCCCAGCTTATGCGTTGGTTTAAACCTTGACTGCTACTCTGCATTTAGTTTCCTGCAGGTATGCCATGGTTTTTCCTCTTTCTACGTGTGCAGCTGCAGTGTGTACTGATGTTCGCACCTTGTACTATCTTTGGTCAGGTGCTTATAGTTTCCAGCTAGACATTGTGCGGCAGTCCATCGGTTGCTGTGGATCAGCCAGGAAATCTCCATGCAGCGCAGTGGGCCAGGCCTGCTGGCAGTCTCTGAGCAGTGTCAGAGTGTGTGGGAGCTGTTCCGATTGCTACGAGGTTCGTGACTCACTGACCCAGGACATCAAAGTTGGGTGGTGATTTAATTACTGAAGCCAGTGTGTTCATATTGTGCTGTTGGTTTTCATGGTTGGCTGTTGGTGGTATTTTCGTGAGCAACAGCGAGTGTTAGAGTTGGTGAAAGTTTGGCCACCATCCGGTGGAGTTTAACTATATTTTGGTTATTTGAAGTCCAAGTCCACCAGCGGAATTTTCTGCCTTGTGGCTGTTAGCGTTCCGGTTACCCGCCCTGGCCGCTGACGTAAATTGAGACAGTGTCCTTACCTCACAGTGTTGTCACCGTCCAACACGTGTGTGTAGTTTTGTCTGCCTATGCATACTTGGTTTCGAGCGGCTACGCCTTTTACTTTTTGGCATTGGAGTTCCTTGTGTATTGGTCGGGTGGAAAGTAAGTCGTTTTGTTGGTGGGTCCGTTGACTGTCTCTTGATTGGGTTGCCGGCGGATCGGATATAGTTGGGCCGACTATCTGTCTCCCCTAAGTGTACGTTAATATTTCAAGTGCAGACCAACCCCCGGGAACTTCTGAGCGCCACTGGCTGTACTACCTTTTCTTATTGGTGTTTGATTGTGTATTTTAATGGGTCATAGCCATCCACTATAGATTTAAGTGTCAGGAAGTCATTTGTGAAAGTATTTGTATGGAGTGTAGCCATGTATGGAAGTGAAACATGGACGATAAATAGTTTGGACAAGAAGAGAATAGAAGCTTTCGAAATGTGGTGCTACAGAAGAATGCTAAAGATTAAATGGGTAGATCACATAACTAATGAGGAGGTATTGAATAGGACTGGGGAGAAGAGAAGTTTGTGGCACAACTTGACTAGAAGAAGGGATCGGTTGGTAGGACATGTTCTGAGGCATCAAGGGATCACCAATTTGGTATTGGAGGGCAGTGTGGAGGGTAAAAATCGGAGAGGGAGCCAAAGAGAAGAATACACTAAGCAGATTCAAAAGGATGTAGGTTGCAGTAGGTACTGGGAGATGAAGAAGCTTGCACAGGATAGAGTAGCACGGAGAGCTGCATCAAACCAGTCTCAGGACCACAACAACAACAACAGCTGATGGTTTGAATTTGTATGCTTTTAGTTGGGTTTTAAATAATGGGCCTTCAGCCATTTTTAAATCGAAAGTTCCTTACTTGTCAAGTCTTGCATTGTTTGGGCCTTCAGCCTCCTTTAAAATATTTTTTTCTGGATAAAACTTTGTGCTTTCTGCCTTTTGAAAATTTATTGCAATTTTGTTTTTCAATCATGGGCCTTCAGCCTTCCTTACGTGTTAAATCTTAGATGATTTCGACTTGAGCCTCAATTTAAAAAAATTATTTAAGGATAAAGCTTTGGGCTTTCTGCCTTTTGAAAATATATTGTAGTTGAGCTTTTAAATCACGGGCCTTCAGCCATTTTAAAACTAAAATTCCTTTCTTGTCAAGTCTTAGATTGTTTGGGCCTTCAGCCTCATTTGAAATATTATTTAACGATAAAACCTTGCACTTTCTGCCTTTTGAAAATTTATTGTAGTTGTGTTTAAAATAATGGGCCTTCAGCTGTTTTAAAAATTAAAGAGGTTGTGCCCACAAGCCATAACATTGTGTGACATATTCAGTCGATAGTTAAGCTCGGAAATTTGCACTGCAATGGTTGGGCAACTAAATAAAGTTATATGTATTAGAGTGTAACAGACAGCCACTAATTTTTGGCCCCTTTCCACAATTCCAACTACCTGTTCTGTCCTGCGGATTTAACCAGGTGTTTCACTATGTATTGAGGTATTAGGTGGAAATAACGATATAATATTTGCAACAAATTTCATTAAAGAATAAATGAACTGAAAAACAGTGGTTAGAATAACAAGTTCTGTGAACAGGATTCCACATATTCTTGAATTTACACCACAAATGATTCTTATCACACGCTTTTGCACCCTAAAAATTTTGCTCAGTTTGATGAGTTACTATAGAATATGATTACATATGACATAATAGAATGAAAGTAAGCAAAGTCTTCAAGTTTTTTATATTTATATCTTCTACACACTGCAAATACAGACTTTTTTAGGCGTAGCAATTCTGTGGTATGCCCATCCCAACTGAATTTATTATCAAGTTGTAATTCCTGAAATTCAACACTGTCAATCTCTTCGATCTGCATGTCTTCATATGCTATACACATCCTGGAAGGAAATCTCTTACGTGTTCTAAACTACATATAGTGGGTCTTCTCAAAGTGTAATGACAGTGAATTAGCTTTAAAGCATTTATTAATGTCAGTGAAAATTTGATTAGCAGCTATTTATAAATCTGTACTTGACTTGCTACTTATTGCAAAGTTTGTATCATCTGCAAACAAAACAGACTTAGCATCTGACAATGTAACACATGGGAGCTCATTAATGTACACAAGAAAAAGCAATGGATCCAAGATGAAACCTTGAGGAACACCACATGTAATTAATTCCCACTCAGATGAAGACTGACTGCTTACTGCACAGGTATTTTGCAACGACATCCTTTGTTTCCTGTTAGATAGATAAGACTCAAACCATTTTGCAGCATTGCTGATGACACCATAATATTCTAATTTACTTAAGAGAATGCTGTGTTTTACACAGTCAGAGGCTTTTGACAGGTCACAGAAAATGCCAGTAGTCTCTAATTTATTATTTAATGAATTATGTACATTCTCACTGTAAGTGTAAATAGCTTTCTCCACATCAGAACCCTTAAGAAATCCAGACTGTGACTTGGACAATATATTATATGCAGTCAGATACTTAAGGAGAACCTTGAATAGAACCTTTTTGAATATTTTTGAGAAAACTGGCAAAAGTGAAATTGGTCGATAGTTTGATGGTATCTCTTCATCTCCTTTCTTCTAAAGAGGCTTAACTTCTGCATATTTTAACCAGTCTGGAAATGTTCCGCTGATAAGAGATTGATTACACAAATGACTTAAGATATAACTCCACTCGCATTAGCACTATTTGATTAACTGCTTTGATATGTTATCATACCCACTGATATACATAGATTTTAAGGATTTTATGATGGCTGCTACTTCTTTGGGAGATTTGAGTGTCATTTCCATTTTACTAAAGCTGTTTTTAAAGACTTGCCTCAGATACTCCATTGCACTGTTCAACAAACCTGACAACCCAAAGCTGTCAGTAACAGAAATGAAGAACCTGTTTAAGCGGTTTGCAACACTACATGTATTTGTTACCAAAGTCTCATTTATTTTTAGAGCCATCTGTCCCACTTCCTTTTTGGTGTCATCTGTCTCTGTCTTCACTATATCCCATACAGTCTTTATTTTGTTGCCTGATGTAATTATGTTTTTGTCACAACAAAGCTGCTTCGGTTTCTGGATCACTTGCTTCAATATTTTGCAGTATTCTTTGTAATGCATTACAATTCTAACATCAGAGCTGTTCCTAGATAGTAGATACAGTCTCCTTTTGTCCCATATGATATCTTTATTCTCTGTGTAATCCACAGTTTACTTTTTGACTTCTGTGTGATTTGAGTTACCTTTAGGGGAAAACAATTTTCAAAAGAGGAGGTAACTTTATTAATGAATGATTTGTATTTTCCATTTGAGTCAGAAGTGTTGTAAATATCTATCCAGTTCATGTGTTTGAGAACAAACCTGTGCCTATAGCCTGATAAATTCACAGTTTCTCACACTTAAATAGAACTTCCAAAACGTTAAAACTATTAGTTGACTTTATTAAATTTAAAAAATTTACTGAAACAACTGAGAAATGAAAAATGGCAACAAACCTGCTTTTAAATCTTTGAAGTTACTTAACATAAGGCACAGATATAATCATTAAATTGGAGCCTCAACATTATAGGTATTATTACTGTAGTTCCCATAATAAATAATGCAAAAACTGCAGCTTTAGAACAAACATTAGCCTATATGTACATACTATATTTTGAGTAAACACATTAAAATGCCCGTAACAGTGTTTTTGTAGTATTGCCAACAAACAATTATTACATTTTCCTAATAACTGGCATTGTTGGCCAGTTTATTTATTAACAAATTATAATTAATTTTAATAGCACATATTGCAACAAAAGAATTATTTATTTCATTTCTTCTTCCAACTGTTCCAAATTTTTATTACATACAGCTGTATAACTCATGTTTAGCAAATATTTATAATAAATTAAAAATGAAAAACTTTCACAGTACAGATTTAGGTTACTGAAGATAAAATTATACGCCATCTTAGTGAAAAAATTATTGTTCACTCATGGAATTTAAATTTCTAACGATCTTTGTAAATTAAGATTCTTTTCAATTTTTGTTTGGCACATCATATGTACCTCTGGTACATTATCTGCACTGACAAGTCTGTTGTTCTTTAAAACAATGATTTATGTCTGTATAGAATAACACAATAAAATTCTGACTTTGAGAAATTTCTCTAGAGTGAGCACAGCAAAATGCCACCAAGGAGATTAGAATAGTAGCACATGATTGTTAAGTCTTGTTTCCACATGCTAAGAATGCTTTGCTGCCAGTCGAGTGACATCGCCGAAGTTGTGTGCTGAAACACCCAAATTCTTCTGGCGCCACTCGAGTGATACCTCTTTCAGCTATACCTATTGGCTGAAGCCAGTGGGCAGGGCAGTCTACCATTTTGTTGACTCCAAAACAAGGGCTTTGAACTTAAAACCCTGTGTGTAAATTATCCACTCTGCTTGAAACCACTGAATTAACAGTCACACACGCATATATGACTAAGCTGGGTTCACTGATGCAACAAATGTGTCACCACAGGTAGTAGCACACTGCAGGTGCAAAGCAGTAGCATGAGTGAACACCCAGTTTCCAGTGCCGCAACTTGTGAGATTTAATTTTAGTGGTGTCATAAAAAGTTAAACCTGGTTGTAGTTTGTTATGCCACTTTCCTTCCACCATTGCTCGTTGATGGCTGTATTTCGCGACACGAGCATACTGTCGCACTTATTGTGGAATAATTGCTGCTGTACTCCATTCAATTTCTGTGTGTTCTCACTTTACTACTGCCGAAAGTCAAACCAGTGGTTGGTAGCTACCCTTCTCCAGCTTCCCTTCTCCAGCTTCTGGAACTATAAGAACGATAACCTAAGTTTCCTGAAGCAGTGTGTGTGTGTGTGTGTGTGTGTGTGTGTGTGTGTGTGTGTGTGTGTGTGTGTGTGCATGGGTGTGTGTGTGTGTGTGTGTGTGTGTGTGTGTGTGTGTCTGTGTGTGTGTGTGTGTGTGTGTGTAAGCGATATCTGCAACCCAATGATGCAGGCCTATGACACAGTCTTGAAAAATTTTTGGACGAATAAATTACACTTAATATGTAATCAAAAAAGCTAATCGCATAAGCTTTGTGACCTGTGAGACCGAGCACTGTGTAAATTGTGCATTATATGCATGAGATTACCCCCAAGTATGACGTGGCAGCTGTTAAACCAAACATTAACTATTCAAAATGCCTACATCAACGAATACTGTAAGTTTCTATAAGATCTTGGAAGGATGACTTGTCTGCAGATATTATTTACATGTCAGTTGTTGGTTAATTTGCCATATTTGACAGCATTTTCGTCTTTAAGTGTATTTATTTTGTAAACTAGTTTTTGGTACCTAATTTATCCCTGCAAACAGGCCACGTGGGGTAGCCGTGCAGTCTGAAACATCCTGCCACTGTTTGTGCAGATCCTCCCGTCGGAGGTTCGAGTCCTCCCTTGGGCATGGGTGTGAGTGTTGTCCTTAACGTAATTTAGTTTAAGTTAGATTAAGTAATGTGTAAGCTTTGGGACCGACGACCTCAGCAGTTTGGCTCCATAAGATCTTACCAAAAATTTCCAATTTTCCTGCAAACAATCTGTTTTCGAATCTAACATTTCATCTTCCTTGTATTTAACTCTCGTCACAGCTCTAATGCCATAACCTGCATTATAACATTAAGATCTACCCATATGATTTCAGCTGACGCCATGCTAGAAGCTGGGCAACTACATAGAATTTGTGGTGTCTTGTGTGAACAGTGGATCACAGTACCAATACAGAAAATCACAAGTTGTAACGCCACATTAGATGCGTATAACATACTTTAATGGAGGGATACTTACAATCAGACAGTTGAGAACTGTATTTGTCGATACAAAATTTCATTCATTAAGCAATGACTACATCATGGCTAAACAGCTGATCGTTTTAATCTAAGTCAAACTGTTAGCTGCAATAGCTAGTAGTAAAAATGTCACAAAATAAACAGTATGCACTGAAATGACATTAGAGGAAAATTACAATATTGCTCGAAAATTATTGATGAGATCAGGTGTAATAAAACATTACCATTAAGATCTAAAGCTTAAATTTAATATCAAATAAAGCTTACTTTTATCTTTCTCACACATTTTTCCTCTTCTAAGAATATTTAGATCAATCTACACTCTATTGTCTTTGCATGACAACTTTTCACAATCGGTAATAAATACATCAGTCATGATTTTAATTTAACATTACAAACAATACTGCACATATTTTTGATTATGCTGTCAGTGAAAAGGAATTTGAACATCAAATGGGTTATACACATAAAGGCTCATTTTATAAACAACAAAACAACAGCTCAGTGCTTTGTTAAACTGAATTGTTGTTTCACTTTCACAAACAAAACATATCTGCAGCTTATTAACCAGTGTACTTTATTATAAATCTAATTCATCGTCCTTCAAAGATAATTAAATTACTGTACATGCATTCACTTTTGCTTCTGTAAGCAAAAGACTTCCAGCATTATCACTGTTTGAGCCACACTAGACTGTAATACCAAGTGATTATGAAGTGATTGCTCATGTCTCATGTGAGCACTAAACTTCAGAAATAAAGTCTTGTCTAAAGACTTACTCATAACTTCACTAACCAATAAATCAGTGGAATTCTGAGGACATAAATATTGCATCACTTCTGAAACCAAGTGCCTCACTTTGGTACCACTTACTGTTCTAGGACTTAGCAAGACAGTGCCTAATATAACGCTGACATAGTGGTGTGCTGTTGTAGAATAAAAGGTAAGTGTTGATGTAAAGGACCCCAAAACAGACCTACATTTTTTTGGAACAACAGAAAACGTTGTTTTGGCAAACTGATGTGACAACTCTTCATTTACACTGGATATGCTGTGAAGCACTCAAATACTTTTTATCTACATAGTTCTTCTTCTGTAAGGGCTTTATTGCATGATCCAAATGACTGTTTCATTGATTGAGATGACAATCTGGTTGCTGAAGAAGCTTGATTTCCTTCCTGTTTTGCATGTTTAATTCACACACAGGTTACAACTTTCTCTCGATATGAATGAAGTTCCATGAGATTGTGCATCTAGAGTGAATGGAACCTTTTTGGCAACATTAGAAAACAAAAAATGCGTAAAACTAGAAGTGTATCTCAAAATTTTGATACATATAAATTATTATTACTTTCAGGAGCAGCAGTTGTCGAAACAAAGACAACTGTCGCAGCTTGACAGAAACATAATCATATGCACACAAAAAATAATTAATATGCTAACATTTTTAAATTAATAACTTGTGGCCAGGTCACAACACTCAGTTGCTGAATTACCTCAAACAAAAACATTTTAGAAAAATATACAGTTCATAGACGACTGCTGTGACACCAACTACCAACAACAAAGGAAATCAAGTCTAACATCAAATTCTGTCAAATAAATAGGTATCATATATTGAAACATTGCAACATTTATGAAAAATTGTATGCAACTTATATTTTGCACATATGAGAGAAATACTGGAAAAAATGCAGTGCTCTGATGCTAACTCGTGATGTTGAAGTTCGATCAAACTGAGCAGTAGAGAATGGCTCAGTAGATTTTGTGCTATATTTTTGTGGTGGGCCATATTTTGTTGCAAAACCTTGATCAACAATCTTTTCTTTGGATTGTTCATCTTGTACCTACATATTTTAAACATACTAGTCAGTGAGTGAAAATATCAAAACGCATATTCCATATTTAAACTAAAAGTATTATTTTAGCTAAAGCTTTTACATGTAGAAAGTAACAGCAGATTTTCCACTTCTGTTTGTGCATCCACAGGTAACACGAGTAACCATTCTTACACAAATTCATGTATATATTTTCATGACTAGCACTACAATATACACACACTACTCACAATAATTTGGCCTTAATATATACTGGAATGCTTCACATTTACAGCATTAGGACATTTCCACAGAGTCTAATCTCCTTGACTGACATGTACTAATACACACACACACACACACACACACACACACACACACATACAAACAGTTCCATGCACCTGAAGCAAACGTGATGTCCTTTACATCAAATGACATGGCATGCTGTATTGAAGACAGCAGGAGCTGTCTGTCGACTTTCATGACTGTCTGGAGCTTGAGAACAGGCAAATTGGATTCAACTTAGTTGAAGCTTGTATTTGGTGAGTTTTATCTAACTTTGACCTATGGATAAATGCTATTCCAAAACGGCAGCACGTTCACAATCCCTTTAAAATGTATCAGTATTATTAGAATTTCCTGTAATAAAATAATGCAAAAGTTGTATGTGACTTGCCTACAACAAATAATTGCATAGCCGTCCAGTATAATGTGTTAACGAAAAAATATTTATTCGCAAAACTTATAATGACAAGAAATTAAAAAAACAACAGAGAAGTAACAAAAACTAGGAGACTCTACAGTCTTACGGCAAAGATAAAAAAACAACACATGACCAGAAAAAACTCTCGCACGCTTTTGATATCGCTTTGCACCAGACATGAAAAATATCACTGCCACACAGCCCCCCCTTAAAGTGCGGAGCCCCAGGGATATCTTGATACTTGAATTTTATTCGACATCCAGCTCTGGTGTGCGTCGGGTGTCTCGGGGCGGTGATGTTGTTGAATGTGCTGGTGATTCAACTGTCTCGGACGATGTACTGAGCGGTGTTTTGGTATGCCCTGCGTCCATCATGTGTTGATGCACAGGCGTGGTGTCAGAGGTCGGAGAGGGTAAAACCCATGCTGGCTTGACACTTCAATCGATACCTTTGTCGGAACACCATTGTACATTATGTCCACAGTATGCTTATTTCTACTCAGCACCTGAAATGGGCCCGTATATGGTGGTTGTAAAGGCGATTTGACTGAGTCTGTTCGCAACATTACGTGAGAGCAATTGTATAAGTCTTTGTGTACAAACACTTTACAGTTGCCATGGCGAGAAAGTGGTGGGCAACTGTAACGTCTAGTAAGAAAGAAAACAACATATTATGTAGTAACGAGAAAATTATATGTATCATATTGTGTTATGGTATAAAATTATGTATTTTTTTTAATTATTTATTTTTGAGAACATCTGCGTCGGCGAGTAATGAAACTGCCACAGACGATAAATGTCCAACAAAGATTAAAATAGGTAACTAGTATATAATACGTGACAAACATTAATTTCCTTTAATTGTAGGCCAGATACAGAACAATAAGATCTCAATATATATATTTTGTTTTGTTAAAAGGTAATGATGATAAAGAAATTCAAAGCACAGCATAGCTAAAAAGTATTTCGCGGCTCTTTTCATATATGCGTTGTTACAAAAATAATAATAACGCAAATAATCATAATAATAATAGAAAAGAGTTTATAACGAACCAATTACGACAGAGAGACGCGAAACTGGCGCCCAACGTGGGGCCCGAATTTGCAGTGGCCACAAAAATAAATTTTTTTATGTATTTTCCTTTCAGTGTCTATTGTTATATATGTATATATGTATGTAGTTAGTGATAAATGTATGTATGTGTATCATGATTAATGCAATGTATTAATGAATGTGCAACCACTCTTTCATGAAAAAAACGTACTACTGCAAGCGAGTCAGAGAAGACGATCCTGATAGTACTGAGAAACTGTAACGACTACGTAATCCGGGGGCAGACAAACCCCAAGATCAGATAAACTAAAGGTAAGACTACAGTGTAGTTGTCCTGTGTGTAGAAGCTGAGCTCCAGTGAAGTGATCTCATATCGCTAGTGGTGTGCATATTGTGCGTAGTTCGATGTTAGTGTTTATGACAGGACAAAGTTGATGGTAGATAGTAATTTTTAGTGTGCAGTGTAGTGTAGATAAATTAACGTATTTTGTGTGCAAGGGGCAAAACTGTCAGATTTTGTGTTCGAGTAGACAATTTAGGAATATGGTTAAATTGCGTAGTCAACGTCCGAGCAATATGGATACTGAGGAACAGCAATTAGTTAGTGCAGGAAATGTAGAACCGGGTACTTTAAGCAGTAAAAGTACTCTCTTTGAGGATATAACATGCGAAAATGTGGGGGCAGGGGCACAGGAAGTGGTGCCACCGCCCACTAGTGCTCACGGAGATGCAGATAAAGAAATTGCACCACCACCAGAAAAGCAGGAACCAGAGAGTGGTAATCTGCCTGGTGGGTATTCACTTCAGGCTATATTAGAGCGCGTGCTGGATTACCAGGCAAAATTTGCGCAACAACAAGCTGAAAAGGACGAAAAAATTGAGATCTTTCTCGCACAGCAAGCTGAGCGAGATCGTCAGCAAGCTGAGCGAGATCGCAGGCTAGAAGAAAATTTACTTGCCCAGCAAACTGAGCGAGACCGCCAGCAAGCTGAGCGTGACCAGCAACTTGTGCAGTCGTTAGAAAATATGAAAAAAGAAATTGCAGATATGAAACAGAATTATGAGTCGATATCTAAGGCCGTGCAGGAGTTGACTGAACAGGTCAACAACCTGCAAGTAGCAAACACTAACAGGGTAGACGAAATAGGTGTATTAGCCAACCGAGTAGAAAAGCGAGAAATAGATTCCACACAGCTTGTAGAGCAGAAGTGGAACGAACAAGCAACTAAAATTGAAACAGAATTCAACTCATGGCTAGAGGCGAAGGAGAGTGAGATTGACAAAAATATTAATTCTAAGGTACAAGCAGCCATAGCAGATAGAAATTCCGAATCGTTCAGTACCGCAGTAAATAGTCAGGTACAGAACGACGTGCAAACCATCAAACAAATACTCAGTGAGGATATTCCGCAGTGGCAAGTGAATATTAATAAACGGATATCCGACTTGGAGAAGGGTTTAGCACAAAGCAGAAAACATCTGGAACAGGAACCTATGTCGCCAACAGTCCATGGTTTTGGCAACGCACAAACTTATACGCGATACAACAATGGTGAATCTGTAGTCGATAATGCGAAGAGCTGTAGCTTCGGTTCGGAGCACACAGCATATGTCCCAGGAGCAAACCCATGTAGTTCAAAAATATTAGTTGAAGAAAGTTTAATCAAAAATAGGCAGTTTCAAACGTTTACTACTGAACGGAAGTCAGTACACCCAGTAGTATTCATAAAAAGCTTTAAAAATATCTTGCCTAGTGTGTGGAATGAAGCACAGAAAATTCAATACGTAATGTCATACATTCAGGGTGATGCAGCGTTGTGGGCTACGGAAGTAGCAGACAGCTGCATGACATATGAACAGTTCGAAAGGTCGTTTCTGTCGAAATATTGGTCGCCTTGTATACAAGAGCGGCTAAGAAAAGAAGTATACAATCCCGAACCGTACTCACCCCGTCTTGGGAATTTGAGACGGTATTTTGAAAAGTATATAAACAAAACGCGCTACTGGGACGAGCCTATATCACCAAGAGACATAATAAGACTACTAAAATCACATTTACCCATTCATATCAAAGAGAAATTAATACACGTACCAGAAAGCGACATGGAACACTTCCTGTCTGTTCTAGATTCAATAGACTTGATCCAGGAAGATGCAAAATCAGCATGCGATCACTTGCGGAATAATGGATCAGGGTGTAAACATGACAGAAATAATAGTGCACAAAACCACAACCATGGAAATGGTGGGGGTGGTAACAAGCGGCAAGAGCATTCGCAAAATAGTAATAATGGAAGAAGCCAGAACGGGTATGGGCAAACAACTTATAACAAAAAGCGTCGATTTGACGACCGGTACGAATCCGGAATGTCAGGGACCAACCGCTGGAAAAATGCGCGAGGTCAGTGGCATAGCAATTATAGTGATAGTAATCGAAATTGGCATCAGAATCAGAGAACAAGCCCAGAGCGACAGGGTAATGACCGGTACGACAACAATAGACCACCACCGCAAAACGCGCCTATTGCGCAGCCGTGGCGGCCTACAAATCAGAATGTACATATAGTGGAGGTCGCGGACAATAGCCGTCCAAGTACCTCACAGGTAAGCAATCCAACAAACTAGAATCGGCCTCGATATGCTCTCCATCGCTGGCCGAGGGGTGGAGTGAGAGCAACACGAATGATAATAATAATATACCTGGAATATGTATGCTGCGATACAACGACGGTATCAGTATGGATAAAGATCTACTGAACGAACCGCACGAATGTAAAAAAGATAAAAACGAAAATGTGCAAGCCATAATAGAAGCGAAAATCAATGATGTTGCAGTGAACATAATCATCGACACAGGTGCCTCAGTAAGTGTAATGAGTATAGAGTTGTTTAAAGTACTGGGAAAAGGACTTAGCATACCGACTTTCCCGGTTAATAATTGCAAGGTGTCTGGAGCTATAAGTGCACAGAGCCAATTAGTTAAATACCAGGTGCAGGTGGAGATTTGTAAGGAGGGCGAAGCCATAGTGAGCTCGTTCCTTATTGTTAAAGGATTAAAGGTGGCCTGCATTCTGGGAGTAGATTTTCTCAGTGAGAGAGACGCAGTGATCGACCTCTCCTTGGGGAAACTAAGCATAGTTAATAAAGGTAGGAGGATTGAGTTGTCTATGATGAAATCGAAGGAGGTACTTGTGCCATGTTGTAATCGAATTAATATCAAATGTAGGAACCCCTGGGTACTACAACTAGATGATTGTTCACATGTAGCAGACCTCTATTACCCGAATTTAGAGGATCGAAATTTTGAAACAAATGTTGAGGCATTTCAAACCAAAGTGCAGGAATCGGAAGGTTTAAGCGATATGCAAAAGCAACAGTTGACGCAGCTGCTATCGGAATATACTATGGTATTTACCGACCGACCAGGAATAGTCAAAGGGTACCACTATCACATAGAGGTGATGCCCCACAAAACATACTGTCGCGCAACTTACTCCATCCCTTGGTCGAGGAGGGAAGTAGTGGCCAAAGAGAAAAAAGAGGTACGATCGAGGTATAACTAATGAACAGAAATATAATGTAGGGGACCTGGTACTTATTCGTAACCACCCTAAATCCTCAGCCACCTTAAAACAGAATAGTAAGTGGCAATTGCTATATTCAGGGCCCTTTGAAGTAATAAGGGTGCCACACGAATGTAGCTATTTGTTGGCACATCCCCATACGGGGAAGATAAAAGGATTGTATCCACGTAAAGATGTAAAGTTATTTATTCAGTGACATGTCACTTATAAGGAGTAATAGTTGTAAGAAGATTTTTAATTGTGTTTTAGAGTATAAGTATGTTAGTATTAAGGAAGAAATTTGTGTGTAATTAAACTTGGAGGAAGTGGAATCAGGAAAGTGAGCAATAGCATACACAGGGAAGATTTTGTTTACAGACAATTAGAGTCATTAAAATACTATATGCTCATCAAGCAACGAACAATCTTCTTGTTGATAAAGTGAGGATTAATTTCTTAAATCAGTTTACGAAGGATTAATTTCTTGAATCATTTTCTATGTGTAGTATGTAAGTACAATTAATGATGCAATCTTATATAGTAAGGTAACAGTTGTAATTGTATTAGAATTAAGGAACCCTGAGAGAGAGAGTCTCTACTAGCCAAAAATTGACTTTGTAATATGAAACAATTATGTGATGTGATGTTTGCTGCCAGTAGTGATCTGAGAACGACACTGAAGCAGAAGCTAATCAAAAACAAGCCCGTTCCGTGTAAACTCCGCTTTGTATATATCGAAGCTTCAATTGAAGCCTGTGTACTTGGTACACGCCCTTGAATATTCAGTATGCGATACGCGAATTAAGTCAATCAACGCGGAACCTACACTGTAGTCATGTAGGAAAAATCATTAAAAATAATGCTAGTACTAAATGAAGTATTTATTGAGCAATATGCCCAAGTCAAGCTGTCATGCACATGGTAAAATCTGTTTGCTAGATGGGTGATAACCAGGCAAGCTACACTGAAATAAGGAAAGGAAAACTATGTACAAAAAAATCACACACCTTTAAAAAATTACAAAAGGGCCATATACGCCTAGTAATAGCATTAAACGTGTGTTGTGTCAAGGTAAAAACAATGGACGCAATGTAGATGAGAGTGATTATGCTAAGAACAGTTAAAATGTATTAAAAATAAAATGTGAGCATAAACAACTGAGGAAAGGACGGAATATTGTGTGTAGTGGGGACAGAAAATGACTGTTGTATCTGCACCAATATATACGTCGATATAGGTCAAGAGTTGAGTGACAGACTGTCATAGTGCAGTGCTCAACGAACAATAGACAGTGTATAAAAACAGTAGTTATTGATCCGTTCGGAGACGATTCAAACAAACATCGCTCGACGGAGACATTTAGTATGTGTGTACCGAAACATTTTCGCGTGTTGAAAGACGCTCTGGCAGTGTATCAACCGTGAGAGTGAGTGAAAGTGTGTAGTACAATGTGCGTGTGACGAACCCTGAATACCAGTGTCACAATGCCACAAGAAACCTGTTATCACGCCAAAACATCCTGTGCATACCAGTGAAGCGACGGCTTACTGAACAATAAACGCTTTTAACAAGTTGCATTTTCTTCCACAGCTAGTAATCTGTGTCCTTAAAGACAGTACACCGTTGTGGAATGTTTGTTTCATGCGCTATGACGGGGAGCCATGCGGAGAAGCAGAGACGAGTGCCGTGCCGCCAGCCAGCCGGTCGCGGTAAACCACTGCAACTCGTCGACATCGGCGAATGGTTCGGCGCGGTTCGCGACTGCTTGGGCGCCACGTCAGCACGACGTCGCTGTTACTGAGAGCCGGTCGCCGACCCCAGCGACCGTCGGCAAGCGGCGTTCCAGACGACGCTACTCAACAATTGCGTTGCGCCGCCCGCTCCGTACAACATTGTTGTCATTTAAATGAACTATCAACTATGTGGTTAAAGCAATAATATGAACATGGTTTATTGGACACGAAATGACGTGACAAACATTTGTTTTTTCTTGAGTTACTCGATGCAGACTCAAAGTATTCATTGGTTCAGTAATGTATAGATATAATATGTTTTCGTCATGTTAATGCAGTAAACTTGCACGAATGCTAGAACATTTTAAAACAATTGTCGTGAGTAAGTGCAGAGACGATTCATTATACTACTGTAAAACTGTTTAATGAGTGACTTTCATTGCAATACAGAACACAAATGTGAAAAAGGGTAGAAAGTATATTGGTAACAAAGAGACTAAAAGTGTAACATGTTGTCATAAATAGCCTTTGTTATCTGTGAACATTGGATAGAGTCTGAACCTTTTTGTGATCAAACTGGGTATTAAAACAAACCAGGCGAGATGACCATGGCTCCGGCGCAGTTTTCCCAGGTTTTCTGATCGCACGTAGCCCGAATGGGGGAGCCAGATAACTGTAATGACCCTGGGACTAGGTTTACGGTCATCTCGCAAAGTGTAAAAACAGTATAAAAAGTGTAATTAAAACTACAGTGCAAAAGAACTAAGAAGTGTAAAGTGAATGTTCCAATCAAAGCGACAGACAATAACCAAATAGACGTTAGTGGCAGCATATTGCCGAACATTCTTAACATTAGTCAATTGCTGCCAGGGGGCATTGTAACGTCTAGTAAGAAAGAAAACAACATATTATGTAGTAACGAGAAAATTATATGTATCATATTGTGTTATGGTATAAAATTATGTATTTTTTTTATTATTTATTTTTGAGAACATCTGCGTCGGCGAGTAATGAAACCGCCACAGACGATAAATGTCCAACAAAGATTAAAATAGGTAACTAGTATATAATACGTGACAAACATTAATTTCTTTGTCTTCTTCATCTGGGAGTCGAGCGAGTAAGATATCCTGTGTCTTAGTAGCGAACGCTAGTGTAGCATTCTTTTGTCGAGACTAAGAGATGTACGCCATTACGTGTGAATTCATAAAGATGTGGAACAATTGAAATATTTAAATGTTTTAATAGAGTTATTTAAATGAAAACTTGCATTATTAATTGTTAAAGCTTGCTTGCCTATTATCCCATCCTGTTGAGACATTTTTCAGTTATATAAATATTATCTGTGGTGCTGAGCTGCGTGGCGAACGAAAGAGCCGCTGCCGCGGCGTATTCAAACGACTTCCAATATAGTCTATCATACCGCAAGGAAGCGGTAAAGTAATAGTAAAATAATATTATTTCTTTTAGCTTCCAGACTTGCAGTGCAGATCAGCAGATTTTATGATGTGTTGCAGGTTGACGCGGGCTGCTGATAGTATATAATTCACAGTACAAATAAGTTAATGTACCTTCAAAATCTAATAGGAATCTTGCTGTACTCCGTTCTGGTCTGGCAAACTTTATAGTGAAAACGTATTTTTTCAATAAGAGTCTCATGTTCGTGTGCTAGTCGTGGTATTGAATGGTGTTTTACCGAGAAACAAAATCCACTGCAAAATTTTGTTGTTGAACGATCATACGAACTGTAACATCAGTGTTGATAATAAAGTAATTTCAATTTTCAATAACTATAAAGTAGGGAAGATATGTTGATTTTTAGAATGAGTTACAGTCACGAAAAAACGTTCCTTTAATTGTAGGCCAGATACAGAACAATAAGATCTCGATATATATATTTTGTTTTGTTAAAAGGTAATGATGATAAAGAAATTCAAAGCACAGCATAGCTAAAAAGTATTTCGCGGCTCTTTTCATATATGCGTTGTTACAAAAATAATAATAACGCAAATAATCATAATAATAATAGAAAAGAGTTTATAACGAACCAATTACGACAGAGAGACGCGAAACAACGTATATTTGTGCAGTGACATTTTAGCTGCTGCACCCAGTGTATGAGGCCCTCTGATCCAGATAGTGAGGTTGGTATTAAATAATATGCAGGAATCCGTAGCGGCTCGATCTCGGCAACTGATGCACTAATATCGGCTTTGTGAGCTGTTCGCAGACCTAACAACACTAATTGTAATGTTTCCGTCCATCAATGCTGCTTTGAGTGTTCTGTGCCATCGTTCGACCATACCATTACTGTCAGGGTGATAGGTAGTCGTGTGGTGCCGTTGGAAACCGCACATCTTGGATAGCTCGAGGAACAACGTAGATTCGAACTGACATCCTTGGTCAGTTGTGACATGAAGGGGGCATCCAAAACGGGCAACTCACGTACACAGAAACGTATTTGCAGTAGTTTCGGCTGAAATATCGACTATTGGAGTTGCTTCTGCCCATCTTGTACACCTATCTATGGCTGTAAACAAATATCTGTAGCCCTCCCACTGTGGGAAAGGTCCCACCAGGTCCACGTGAACGCGTGCGAATCTAGCAGAGGTACCTTGAAAATCTCCAATATCAGCCTGCACAGGTCGTCCTACTTTACTTTGTTGACAAGGAATGCAGGAACGTACCCAAAGGCACGCGTCTATTTTCATAGAAGGCCACACATTGCGGTCTGTCAGCAGCTTGATTGTAGCATTGGCTCCTGGGTGCGATAGTGTGTGGACACTGTCGAATGCCTTCTTGCGCACTATTTCTTAAATGATTTGGTCTCGGTCTGCCTTGAGAAAAGTCGCACCACAGCTTCTGCTTGGAGTTAGGTACCAGAATTTGCTCGAACTTCAGACCTGTAGACGGGTCGTTTAACAGCTGTCGTAGCTCCGCATCCTTGGTCTGTTCCACTTCAAGTTCATCATAGTCTATAATTTCTGAAATCCCGCACATACGTGAAAAATTTTCTGCGCCTCTTAAATGGCGTATATCTGTCGTGAACTGACTTATGAAAATATAATGGAACTGTCTTGGTGAGCACTTATCACTTGTGTTTTTAAAAGCCGATGTTATGGGTTTGTGGTCTGTAAACACAGTCACTGGTCTAGCCTCTATTTGCAGTTTTTAAATCTCTAATTTCGTTTGAACTTTTTGTTGTTTGTCGCGTTGCGACCGCGACACAGTTTAGTGTTATATCGTCAGTTTGGTCTTGCTGGTAATGGTAGTTATCGTACGTTGAATCTGTCGACGTCATTGCGACTGTTGTAGTAGGCTCGTGCGTCTCGTAGATTCTGTCTGCAGCGAGCAGCAGTTTGTCAACTGATCTTTCGTCGTATATAGCCAGTGTAGTTCTTACTTGCGTTGGTAGCTGTTGTTGTCATACGTGGAGTAACAGTCTATCAGAGACTGTCGAACTATCTACCAGGCTGCGTAAATGACGCCAGTTTTCTGGCGGGGTCCTATCTCCCCGTTTCTCTTGGTACAGTACTTGTTTGACTCTGATGTCGACTGACTTCACTCACCGAGAAATTAATTTTTCTTTCAGTCTACAGTATGCTCCTTCTGTAGGCGAGTTCACTATCGTGTCAGATATCAAAGCCGAGGTCTGATGGTCCAAATTACTTATCACCAAGGTGAACTTCTCGTGATCACTGACTATTCTCTGTTGTAGAAATATATTTTCCATTACCGCGAACCATGTGTGTGGCTGAGAAGGCATGAATGGGGGTGCTCGTAATTGCTACAGTTGAGTTGGTGAAGCGTTGAAACCAGCGGGTAGTTCCATTGCTGTTACTTGTTGTGGTTGTGCTGCAGTAGTACCAGTTTCTGATGATGTTGCCTTGCTGGTGTGTGCTATGGTTGTTGAACCAACGTCATTCCTTTGGTCTGGTATATGCTTGAAGTTCATATCTTTCGAAATATGTAAGTGTAAAGTTTCTATCTCATTCTGAAGCCTATCAATTTCTTCCGTTATCGAACCGTATCGTTTGCCGCCGTCGTTCATTGCTTTTGCAGTTAATGTTCGACGTAGCTAACGAAAGGTTTAAAGTTTCTTAATCGGAGGTCACCAATTATGTAGGTGCCTGTCTACAACAAATAATTGCATAGCCATCCGGTATAATGTGTTAATGAAAAAATATTTATTCGCAAAAACTCACAGTGAGAAGAAACTAAAAAAACAACAGAGAAGTAACAAAAACTAGGAGACTCTATAGTCTTACGTCAAAGATTAAAAAGACAGCACATGACCAGAAAAAGCTCTCACGCACTTTTGATATCATTTTGGACCAGACATGAAAAATATCACTGCCACAAAGTCATACAGGGGCTAAAGAATTTTTGTATTTGCTTGTTCCTGCATTATAACTCATGTGTTATGAAAGTATGCTGTTTCAAACCAATGAAACATTGAAGATTTATCAAAAACACGTCATTCTTGGTACGTTTGTTATAATTATACATCAAATAATGACATCAACATTTCAAGATTGTTGTAATGGTTAAAAATGTGGGGTTAAAAAGTATAAAATAGCTGGTTCACATCCTACTATTTCCAAATTTTTTATTCAGCTTTGCATTTAATTTAAAAGAGGTTAATATTTGATGTTATGTACATATAAGAGTCCTTTCCCTCCCCTCTTTCTCTCTCTCTTAGAAGTGAGAAGCACACAAATGTCAGTAAATATTCAAAACATGTTGAACATCTGGTAAAACAAACTACCACTCAGAATAAAAAGCACAGAACAGACAGACACATTTATCAAAGAATTTAAAGGTAACCTAATCCCAACACAGATGCGATTTTAAGAGAACCTCAGTGTGCTAGTGTTTAGAAACACCATTTATTCACAGGACATATGTTAAATTAGCTGCTGCTTTAATTAGTCTGCTAGAATGGCTATCCACTCCTGAAACCAATTTTCAGAGTTTCTAAAAATAAACTTTGTGCTTGGTACACCTTAATGAACCCTGCTGATATCCTGTGATACAGGATTCAATGCTGGCTGGCTTCCACTTATGTCTTACTTGTAAATCAACGTGGCTTGTCGTTTTTTGGTTTTATGAAGACATATTGGCAAATACACTTAGCAACAACTCTTTCATTAAGTTTCAGAATTAGTTCTTACATACACTTTAATTTCTCCCTTATCCAAAGCCCAGTTCACATGAACACAGAACTTAACACATTGTTTGTTGAAACACAAAAACGAGTGCTGCAGAGGCAGATGTTTAGGATATCAAGCACTACATGAAACTGTGTGTGGTATGTGGGAAAAATATCTCAGTCATGATTTACATATTCGAAAAGCTATAAAAAGAAGCATTTGCAATGCCTACATCAAAGAAAACAACACTGTGTTGAAATCTTAGAAGAGAGGTACAGTTACAGGTGCATCTGTCAGCCAAAAATATTGATTTTTGAAAATATGTAGCAACAGTATATTTGTTAATGAAATAAGTTACAGTTTACTTTTTCATGCAAACTTAGAAAAAAATTCCAGAATTTTTTAAACTACAAATGACACAGTCATGAAAGTAGGATAAAATAATTACTGTACATACGAAAACACAGTGTTGTATGGTGTATGGTAGGTGCTCATCTATCACTACAACAACGTGATGGGAAGTATGATTCCATCATGTGCGGTGAGTACACAACCAACTTGACAACACTATATGAATGTTTTTATTCTAAGAGGCAAGTGGCCTGCATCATGACAAAATATTGTTTCTTTTAACATGAGCATAATATTAACTTTCTACATTCAAAGTTGCTGGTAGTTAAAGGTTTTTCCATTGCAGTTGTCTCCACATAATCGTTATCTTATGTGACAAAAGTATTGGATATTTTTATTGCATGATGCATAGATAAGATCTGTGTGTGTGTAAGCTAGTATTATTGAGTAATTAGTGAAAGTCAATTCGTAGTTTCAGAACAGCCCACTTAATTGAAAAATGGTAAAAATTAATGCAATATTGGCAGTGTGTTTAGATTTTAGTACTGGTAAATTCAATGTTCTTAAACACTTAACCATTAGATTTGAGGAAAACAAAGTAACAAGGTATCCACTGGCAGTATAATTTTAGTTTGACTGTGCCTATTTAATAAAGGAAACCACCAGCCATATTACAGTGCCTTTTAGTGCACCTGCACAAAGCATATCTCCTAAATTCGGTTATGAATAACTTTAATATTGCTTTCTATTTATTTAATGTGTATTGAAGAGTGGAAATATTAACTTTTAATTAAGTCATCAGGGTATTGTTAATAGTATCCAACACAATACACAAGTATTTTGAAATCATATGTTTGAGAATGTGGTATAATTATTGGTAGGATGACAGATAATCACCAGATGTCAAATATTGAGTTGTCACTTCTAGTTTCATTTTAGACAAGACTGAATATCTAATGTTTGTATCGAATTCCTTAACAGAGGTCGAGCCACAGTTCTGTAAGTACTCGAAATTGGTTTTCCTTATTAGAAAGTGATTCCTGAGTGGGTCTTAATTTATGAGTGCTACTTTAAACTAGGAGGACATGCATTAGTGAACCACCTAGGACTGCTGCTGGTCATTTTGACTGTTGAAGTTCTTCTTCTTTGTTTTCAGTTTTACTTCTTAAGTTAGTTTAGTATTGCATCTTTATAGATCAGTAGTGCATTATGCTCATCATACAAATGCATTATGCTTAAAGATTTCCATAGAAAATATATTTAATTAAATAAAAAAGATCGAAGTAAAGAATGCACTGTAAATACAAAATCAATTTCAAATGACATTTAGGAAGGGAGAAAAAATATCACCCAAACACAGTACAACTCTATACAATGAATCACTACAAATAGAGGAGAAATATAAATATCTGGAAATTACATTACAGACAACACCATCATACTCCTGTAGTCCTATGTATGTCCAGAAAAGAGTAGCAGCAACCATTGAAGTCTCATACATCCCAAACATAACCAGTCTATCAACAATCGCAGTAATGACACTATTCAAAGTGGCAGTGGTGGCAGTAACGACATTTGGAATAGAGATCATATGGAAAAACTTAACCCTGTAGTGCATGGTGTTCACAATAGTGGATGGCTTTTATTGGTCACTTTTACCTTCACTGTGACCGTGTTTTTAAGCCTCCAATGCACTCCAGTGGACACTCAAAACATGGTGCTGTCATCTGTAGGATGGTAGCGGAACTATTAGAGTCTCTGTTTGCGTACAAACGTCACAAGTGATCAAGATGGTGTCTTCGAAGCGTGGCCATGTACCATCTTGTACTATTTCAGCGGAAAACTTGTATGGGCGTTCAAGTCGTAGGGTAAGCTAATTCTTAATGAATCTAAATAGATACTGCTCCATTTCGAAATAATCGAAGCTCTCCAAAACATATTTTTACGATTACTATGAAGCATAAAGTATCTGCCCATTGCAGTGAACATCATGCAGTAATGGCATTGGTCATGAGCTGTCTTACAATGAGACATAGTACCTCAGCACATTGAAATATTTAGTTTGTTTCTTATTTTACAGTTTTTAGTATAGTTTCTTAGTTTAGGATAGATCTTATGATTTATGGTACACGAAATCCTATAATTAGTACCGAAATTTCGAATTTCAGTAAGTAATCGAAGAGTTGCCATCTGATTCAGAGTGCTCACTGGCAGACGAAACTGACGATGAAGTCAGGGAAACACAGTCATCGAGAAACGTAACTGTGGAAACAAGTTCCAGCTCTGACGATGGTTCTGATTCTGATGATAGTGAGACTGAAGTTCTGTGTGATGCTACAAGTTCCCAACCAATGAAAAATCAGGGCTGTCAAACTACAAGTAGCAGCAGATCGACAGAAAATCTGTACCACTACCAAAATTTACAGGTATGGAAAAAATAAAAGTAACTGGAAAGAGGCCTATTAATTTCTTCACAGGAATAATTTCTGACGATAAGTGTTTCAGACTAATGTGTATGCTCTTCAGAATGGTAAATTAAATCTTGGACTGACAGTTCCTGAACTGAAAACATTTCTAGGTGTGAACATAGTGATGACATGTATCAAGTACTCTCGTACCCGATCATACTGGTCACCAGATGAAGGACTAAGGATGGATTTAATAGCCAACTCTTTACCAATCAATCGGTATTATGACATACTGCGTTTTCTTCATTTTGTGGATAACAGTGCAGTGGATCAAAGCAACACAGATCGTCTGTACAAAATCTGTCCATTTCTGGAGCGTCTGCAAAAAAATTTTCTTCATGCTGCAGAAACTGAGGAGCATCAGTGTATTGATGAGCAGATCATACATTTCAAGGGTCATAGCAATATCATGCAGTATGTTGCTATATCTAC
Organism: Schistocerca nitens; assembly: GCF_023898315.1. NCBI lineage: Eukaryota > Metazoa > Arthropoda > Insecta > Orthoptera > Acrididae > Schistocerca > Schistocerca nitens. The sequence goes on from NC_064615.1 coordinate 797,581,780, forward strand.
CGTTTTGAAGTATACCGAGGTGAATCTCGTGGGAGGCAGCCAGTTAGTGAATTTGAAGCTTGTAGTGATGTGGTTCTACGACTTTGTGCTGATATCAAGCACAAGAACCACAAAGCGGAGATGCTGAGTCGCAGATACGTACAACAAAAAGACTCTCGCAATTAAAGCTTTCGGCCATCGGCTTTCTTTAACAATAGACACACATACGCACACACACACTCATGCAAATGCAGCTCACACACACGACTGCAGTCCCAGGCAACTGAGTGTGGTTTCAGTTGCCTGAGACTGCAGTTGTGTGTGAGATGCGTTTGCTTGAGTGTTGGTGTGTGTTTGTGTACACATGTGTGTCTCTTGTTGACGAAGGCCAGTGGTCAAAAGCTTTAATTGTGAGTCTTTTTGTTGTGCCTATCTGCGACTCAGCATCCCCACTACATGGTGAGTAGCAACATTCCTTCTCATAATATTGTTACATTTCATCCTGGATTTTCCATTGTTTGACAAGAACCACAAAGCATTTTTCGACAACTTATTTACAAGTACTTCACTACTCCAGGAGCTAAAAAAAACGGCATTTGGGGCACTGGGATGTGCCGAGTAAACCGGCTTGGAGGTGCTCAGTCAGTGTGTCCTTCAGACAAAGGCAGGAGAAAGGATGCACTAGGGGACTGTGCCTCTGTCATGTCTAAAGAGTGCATAACCGTTACAAAATGGTTTGACAATAAGTGTGTGCATATTTCTTGTACCTGTGTTGGTGCACAGCCCATATCACAAATTCAGCACTGCAGCAAGAAAGAGAACAAGACAATCAGTGTACCTCAACCATTCAGCATCACATGTTACAATCGTTGTATGGGAGGTGTAGACATTATGGACCAGTGTCTAACATGTCCACATCGTCGACTAAACAGGAGGTGGTACCTGTTTGTCTTTCTGCATTTTATTGATGTGGCTATTGTGAACTTGTGGTTGCTAAGTAAGCAGGCAGGAAATGACATCTGTCTCCTGGATTTCAAGGCGTTCAGTGGCACGGTCCCTCATAAACCTGGGAAAACACGAACAGTCACCAGGAAGGAGAGGATGACCTGTTTCTACTCCAATATCCCAGAAAAAGAGACCAGTTTGTAAAGCAATAGATGAGGTGAGATTTCATCAAAGGAATCATCTGCCGAAACTTTTGTATATAAAAAATGCAAACAGATGCCATGATCAATTGTGCAAAAGGAAAGCTAAGTACGTTTGCATCAAATGTAAAGAACCTCTCCGTCCACATTGCTCTCACAGTTTCTGTACAAAAAGAAATGATTAAGAGATGAAGACTCGGCAGCTCTTAAGTGCATAGTAAATAGCAGATTTGAATAAAACTTTGTATTTTGTGATAATAGGCTTAGTTCTTTACTATATAAACGCCATTTCAAAAAAATTTTCTCACTTGTTAATAATTCAAGCATGACAGGTTTAAGATCGGCGATATGAAACAAATAGGAAAAAACCAAGATGATGTTCATGTAACAGATACTAGGGGTGGGAAAAAAGGCCATTCTGACGTACATTTGGGCTCATGACAGAATTTCATAGAAGATATCAGATTAGAATACTTCCAATCTACAACAGGACCATAACATCATGGAGTGGAAGGAAAAGGAGATAGGTGTAGAGTTCTACAACACATCAGCCACTTTGGATGACAAATGGACCAGAGAATGTAGGAACCAGAGACATGTAACAACAAGACTTGCAATACATAGGTTTCATCACAAAATATATACCAAAAGGAAATTCCATGGATTGTCTGATGAGTCTAGAGATGTGATATGTGGACAAGAGTGTAAAAAATACCGCATTAAAACGTAATCAAAGAGACCTGAAAGTACAACAGAAAAGGCTACAAATAGTAAAACTTGCATAAACATGTATATTACAGCTCAGTCAGAGTGCACTTTCCCCATGAATAAGTCCAACATTTGTCTCTTCTTCTTGTTGGATTCTTGCTTCAGTTCTAATGCCATAACCTGAATGACCGCACCAATGACAGTACGAAAAATCCCAGCTGACGTCATACTGAAAACAGTGTCAGTGAATTTTGACAGAAGAGTGTAGAAGCGACAGCCATAGTGCCACTGCCATGTGGGCTGTCATGGCACTTACTGTAGCGTCATTTTTGTTGCACGTGGAAACTCGCCGTAATATGCTGTCATGAAGTGGGCGTGGGTTACCGAACAGCTTATCACAAAGGTTAGCAATCACTGTAATGAAATGAGGATCTATAATGACACAGTAAAATCGCCTCATTCACTGACAGATTAGTGTTTCAGTGTTACTGTTATATTTACTTGGAATCATTTCTACAAAAAGGATGAGAGACATAACTGTAATACATTATTGGTACTGCAGAAGAGACTAAAATTACATCTTCCTCTTTGATATAAGTGGGTGCATTGGGATAACTGTACATTAATGAATTCCAGTTGGTTTCTGTGAATTTTAGCCTGCTATGAATAAATAAATATATTAATGATTTACAATTTGTAATTACTGTCTGTTAATGAGAAAGGTGTGTCTCTTTTACTAGCACAGCCCTTAAGGTATTTATTAGGTGGGATAGACTGAAACTTCAAAAATTTCACATTGATTTTCAAGTGGCTGCATAAACACAGTCTGTTAACAGAATGGAACAGGACATAAAACCAAGGTTTCTCATGAAGAGACCTGGGTCGTCACCAGCTAAGTTAACATATTTTCGCAGTGTTCACTCAATGATAGTGTGTGCTGTTGCTTCTTCGATATTGTCTTGTATTGTATTATTTTCATGGTACATTGCAAATGTTCCATGACAACTTGCATATTTCTTACACTGAGTGTTCTACCACAAGCGAGGCCAGAAACCTGAAAGGAAAAATTGATTTGGTCTTAACAGTAACTGAATGGAGCTGATGCCTACATTTTGTCTCGCCAGTTCTTGATTTTGATGAAGTCTGGATACACTGACGGATATTAATAATTTCTATTTTCATGTAGTAAAATTATTATTATCATCTTCTGGTGTCATTTCATTCTTTAACACCTATACACTTGTTTATGATGTTCACACTTAGTGTATTCCAAGTCTGATAAAAGGGCTACTGAAGAAGCATATAAAGCAACTTAGTGTATGATGGAAAAGAACAATAGTGAAATCAGAAACTTCAGTTGCTGGTTTAAAAAGTAAAAAAGGGCTATGTATTCAGTTTCTGATTTGTCAAATAATGAAAATTTGATGGATCTGTTCAAGAAGCTTTTGGTTTTCAAGCTAGTAGACAAGTATCACAATATTCATAGCAAATGAGGAAACTGACTCTGACCCTAAGTTTTTATTCTGCTAAGGCATATAACTACTTATGAATTTTTGTGAAATTATCTCACTGAAGAATTTAGTTTAAATTATCTCACTGAAGAATGTAGGTTATTATTATTACTGGGTTATTTTTGTTAGTTAGTTGTAATTCATAATTTTTAAACACTATTCCTATCTATAAAGGACTAGTGTTCGAGGCTGTGACTGTGCTTAAAATACAAACAAAAATACAGAATTTCTGCGCCAGTCATCATTTCTATTAGGTAACCAAAACCCAATTCAAATTCTAATCGATAAGCTTCAGGTAGGACCTGCTCAAATTGCACTGATATGCCTTCAGTTTGTGAGTAACAAGAAGTTATTGTGAGTGTACGAACATGTTTTCAGTTGTCTTGCAATTTTATCTAAATCGAAAAGTTCGAGTAAAGCTTTCCTTGTTACTTCCAACGTACACAGAAATCACCCCTGTTAATTTTTTGAAGAAAAAAATCTAGCATGAGCTATTTTATGTTAGTCATTGCAGTTTCAAGTGGGTGTGACATAGCACACGATGCCCTAGACTACAGATAAAATAGTGGATGGAAATTCAGTTTGCTTCAGACATGGCAGATGTATAGCCACCTTATCAGATTTAAGCTTATTGGTGTCTGGTGCAGCAGACATACATTGCTAGACCAGGGACAAAATTTATGTTCTCATGGATTGTTGTATTTTAAATATGGTTTGAGACACTATAATTGAAACCAGGCCCTTCTTGCTACAAGGGGGTATACTAGTTGGAATGGTACTTGAATAATTATGACAATGTTATTAAGATTTCCAGTAATGAACCACTGATTCGAATTCTTATGAGCTTTCTGAGTACAGTATTTCCTCCTTTACACACACTTTTATTTAATACGCTGGAATGATGCATGAGTTAATTATTGCTAAAATCATAAATTAATTACTTGAATGGATTTGAAAATCATTGCCAGTCTAAATTTTGCCTTAACAAAACTCGACTTAGTATGGTACACAAGTGCAGTCTAAGGGAAATGCTGTCTTACAGTTAAAAGTACCTCTTGATTTATGCTGGTTACATGTCACTGTCATGGTATCACATAACAGATTACATGATACAAAAAACCATTGCCTGAAAAAATTCCCACTCATACTGCAGGAAAGGACTGTCACTAATAAGATGCTGTTTTGTCATTTCACTAGTTCAATTAAAAATTGTTTTCAATACACGTCAAAGAATCATAGGGTGTTTTGAAGAAAAACTTCGTGAACTAGCAATGTCACAAAATAACTTTTTATGTCGAATGTATGGAAAGTTGTAAATTGTTCATGACACTATAAAGTGTAATTACTTCAATTTTTCATAAGAGTTGCATACCATAAATTGTTCCATTGATGCATCTGGAATTAGTTAAGGCTAGATCTTTGTGTTTGATGGGTGAATAAATTTTATGCACTCTCAACTTGTGATTTACTCAATATTTTTACTTACATTGTTGTATGTGTTTATAAGTGACCCATTTATTTGTGCATCCAAGTATACCTTCAAAGGTTACCTTCATTCATCTGAGGGAACTGCATAATCAAGAAATATCAAAGAAACAACGCATACTTTTTGAATGACATATTTTATATATAATTTTTTTATGGAACGTGGTGACCAGAATCGCTCCTGATCTCCATATAAAGCGCGAAAAAGTACTGGCTTTAGTATCTTTTCATGTAGTACAGAGGGAGAGAAAAAGAGTCATCCCCTTGTTTGTACAGAATGTTACCTAGTTACTGTAAATTCATTCTGATAGAGAATTTACAGTATGATGTGAAGAAGTGGAGACTGAACTGTTGAAAACAGGTCTCAAGCCAGTGCTTCTCTATAATGGGAACTAGTAGGCATTAATACCTATAGGGCATTATTTGTATCTGAAAGAATACTATGTGACCTTAGTTTTCCATCTCATGGAACAAAAATACAGTGATCGTTGATAGATCATAATATGTCGATTGGAAATTTTATTTTCATTCTTTTTTGGAGACTGGTTAAGTTACATAAATACAGTTTTGATAGATACCAAAGCTATATCGCAAAGAACTGGTCTGCTAAAATGGACATGAGCAGATATTTAACAACAAAGAGGATTTCTGACATTAAGGCATTAAAATGTTATTAAAGAAGGGGAACAATAAGAAATTTAAAGTTATTGAGAAATATATATAATAACAAAATAAGGATTTTCAATAGTACACTGAAATGGCTGCTCTGGGACAGAGACCAAAATGTGATGTAGGAAAGGTAAATGAATTTTTTTACTGATTGTAGACATTGTTATGACATGGCAGTACCATGAAAAAAATTAAAGTCAATGAGATATCCAACACATGGCTACACAGCAGACTGCAAAATCAGCAACACCATTAGAAACTTCAGCAGGCCAGCCAATATGTATAAAACTATAAAAACAAGTCTTAGGAAATACAAAAGATTGTCTGAGGAGTTTTAATGGCAACAGAAAGGCTAATCAATGACTCATATATCAACAGTAGAAAGAACAAAAGAAAATCGATTTTGAAGGTTATAGATAATATTTTGAAGATTATGAATAATAATAAAGGAAAACGGAAAACAAAAACCCATAACCTTGAACTTAAAAGTCACTGTAAAGTTAAGTATGATGCTCAACATACAGCAAATTTATTTAACTTGAAATTTCAGTAAAATATGTGTAAGTCAACTTATAAGAACATAAACTATCAGTTAGTGAAAGATAAGGCTCTATATCCCACAGGAACTGAAGTGAGAAATAATATTAATACACCTAAATAATAAAAAGTCTAGTAGTGTTGATAAAATTGAAGGCAAGGTAATCAAACACAGGTCTGCCAGTTTAAAATCTTATAATACTGATAACACCAATACCTTTTTCAGAACAGAGGCGTTTTTGTCAAACCTAAAACTGTCCCTCATAATGCCCCACTATAGAAGGAGTAGTACATTTGGCATAAATAATTATAGACTGATGTCACTACTGACAGGTTCTTTCTAAAAATAACTAAAGGAGTACTATATGAAAGAATACCTGATTGCCTGAATAAAAATAAAATATTAAAAATGCTCAGAATGGATTTAGGAGTAACGGATCTACAGGAACAGCAGTCTTTCATTTGTTAAAATGATATTAAAATTCTTTAGATAAGAATGAATTAAGATCCAGAACATTTTATCTAATCAGCCATAATTTACTGCATATGAAAATTGATTTTTAACAATGTCTGGTCTACCACAGGTTCTAGCCCTGTCTCTCTGAGAGACAATAGAGAGTGATAATATGGGAGAAGGCTAGGAATACTTTGAAAAAATAGGTATGGAGTGTCTCATGGTTTTGTGCTAGGTTTTCTGTTATTTCTGGTATATGTAAATGATTTGTCAAATCACTTGATAAAGGCAGATGCAATGATACGTGTATCGATAATGTACAACAGAAATTATCTGTGGTAATAAATGAGGAAGGAAAATAGTTTAGGGCTAACAATTTGGTCATAAATAAGGAGAAAACTGGTATGAATGGTTTCAGTAATACTATTAGTAAAGTTTGAAGCAGTATGACAGCCGAATTAGTGGACTGCACTGTTGCACAAAAGCCTAGGCACATGGATGAATGAACTATTGGGATATGATAAGCATCTAGAATTAGAAAATTAAGAAAATGTTATGTATTAAAAATATTTCTGGAGTGTTGCAGCACTGAATCGTTATTGTGTGTCTTTTATGCATACATGAACAGCTTGCTTGGATGTGGTGTGACTGTCTGAGTAGACACAGGTATAGCAAAATTTTCTTTCATACTTCGAAAAAGGAGTTTCTTGTAGAGTATTCTGCAGGGAAAGAGTTAAAGAGTTTGAAATAATGACATGCCCTGGCTTATTCATTGATAAAATTGTTTTCTAAAATCTCATCAAGAATTTTTAACATTGTACAGCCTGAATCATATCTATGAAACAAGAAACAGAAATAATTTTCATAGAGACATGCACAAAAGCCCTTTATAAAAAAGTGTTCTTTATTTGCGCAAAATACTTTTAGTGCATTGACTACAAAGAAAATTAAAGTATTTCATAAATTCAATCCAGAATTGAAATACTTCTTAATGACACATAGTATTTATAACAGTGAAGGATATTTGAAATTGTGAATGGGAGATTATTTACGTACAGCTCAGGAAAATGAATGTATTTATGTGTAAGCTTGTTAATAACCTAGATATATGAAGCTTTTCTGTGACTAGGTTTGCAATATATATATATATATATATATATATATATATATATATATATATGTGTGTGTGTGTGTGTGTGTGTGTGTGGGTATAAAACTCTTATAAATATTTGACTGCATCTCTGTAAATCATTTTCTTAATGGCGAATAAATAAACCGAAGGGAACTTTGCACCTAGGGGGAAAAACTTAGTACACAATAGTTTAGTTGTCCACAAAAAAAGTTTTATGTCTGTCCTTGACATTAAGGGGGTAAATGAAATAGCTATTGAATACTTAATACAATATAATAATTCTCTAAAGTGCTCCACTATGCATTATGACAACTCATTATTTGTTTCTTTGACATCATTTACTCATAGCAGTGCTAAAAACTATTCATGATCCGTTTGAAGCTAGTTGGAACTGAAAGTCAACTCATACAAAGCAGTTTTATATACATATCGACTGTAAGATTTGAGGAAAGATGCTGACCATTTATGGAGACACTTCCCCCACAATAAAGGAAACAGCGCAGTCAGTTATGAAATTTCAACCTAATGTGGCTGTAATTGCAGTTTACATTTTAATTGTTAGGTTAGATCTGCAGATAAGTGATGAACATCGGTGTCAGTTGCATTGGTCTTTAATAGACAATTGAGTCTTATAGCAGAGTCAGTTATATTGTCCAGCGGATTTCTTATGGTAGTGTCTTATGGGGGTTAACATCAGATGGACCTATGAGCCATGGAGGTCAATGTCATCACAGTATCACATTTAATTAGAGGACTCTCAAAACTTTTATCGATATGTATTGGAACACTCATGGAACGAAAGGTGTAGGAGATATATTTTATGGTACAGCTTCCCATACTTTCATCCAATAGATGGTTATAGTCGAGATCTGGAGCGTTATTTGCTGTTACATGCTAAGCACTAACACTGTATTTTAAATGTTTTGTTGTGATTCCTCACATACATTTTAATCACTTTTATGTTATACATAAGACATCTAACATTTCCAGCATATTTCTAAATAATGACAGCTGAGGAATGTCAAGACATGGTTTGTATGTGAAACATGTTCATAATCGACTGGAGGGATGGAGGGACTTCTATTAGCAACTTTACACAGTTCTGTAGGATTTGTAGATCATTTTCTGACGAATGTCAATATGATTCCTTCAACAAGGACGCTTGTGCAGGCCGCCAATTTGCTGGTCATGGTAGTGAGCCCCAGGAGATGCGATCTGAAATGATCCCACATGTAGACTTGGAGGTATTTGTCCATGTTGTGGAAATACACTGAGGCGACAAAAGTCATGGGATACCACCGAAGATCGTGTTGGATATCCTTTTGTCCAGTGTAGTGCAGCAACCAGACGTGGCATGAACTTAACAAGTCGCTGGAACTGCCCTGAAGAAATATTGAGCCATGCTGCCTCTGTAGCCGCTCATAATTGCGGAAGTATTGCCATGCAGGAGTTTGTATGCTAATTGTTCTCTCTATTATGTCCCATAAATGTTCCATGCGATTCATGTGGGGCGATCTGGGTGGTCAAATAATTCAAATCATTCACTTGAATTGTCCAGAATGTTCATCAAACAAACAACGAACAATTGTGGCCTGGTGACATGGCATATTGTTACCCATAAAAACTTCATAGTTGTTTGGGAACATGAAGTCAATGAATGACTGTAAATGATCTCCAAGCATCCAGAACATAGCCGTTTCTAGTTAATGATGGCATCTATTGGACCAGATGACCAAATCCATTCTATATTAACACAGCCCATACCATTATGGAGCTACAAACAGCTGATGCAATGCCTTGTTGACAACTTGGGTCCATGGCTTCGTGGGGTCTGCGCCACACTCTAACCAACTGTCAGCTCTTACCAACTGAAATTGGAACTCACCTAACCAGGTTAGGGTTTTACAGTTGTCTAAGATCCAACTGATATGGTCATGAGCTCAGGAAAGGTGCTGCTGGCGATGCTGTGTTGTTAGCAAAGGCACTCGCGTCGCTCGTTTGCTGACATGGCCCATTAATGCCAAATTTCAGAGCACTGTCCTAACAGAAGCATTCGTCGTACGTCCCACATTAATTTCTGAGGTTATTGCACGAGAAGTTTTTTGTTTGTTAGCCACTGCTCTCGGTCGTTAAGTGAATGACGTTGGGCACTGAGTTGTCCATGCTGAGAGGTAATGCCTGAAATCTAGTATTCTTGGCACACGTTATGCACTGTGGATCTTGGAGTACTGAATTCCTAATTTCCGGAATGGAATATCCCATGTATCTAGCTCTAACTAGCACTCCATGTTTGTGTGGCCATATTCTCATACTTTTGTTTTGCAGATACTTATAGATGTGACAAAGCAGCCTTTTTGTTGATGAAATCCATGTCTTGCTGCATATTAGATGAGCAGAGATAAGGGTCATAGATTTGCGATCGGAGAAAACATGCAGATCAGAGGTACACAACCATCGAGATGTATGTATCTCTTGGAGATGCCATAGTGAGCGGTGATGCATAATGTCAGAAGGTTGGTTGGTTGGGTGATTTGGTTAAGTGGAGCAAACAGAGAGGTCATTGGTCCCATGGGGTTAGGGAAGGATGGGGAAGGAAGTGTTCTGTGACCTTACAAAGGTACCACCTCAGTATTTTCCTGAAGCAGTTTAGGAAAATCACAGAAAATCTAAATCAGGATGGCTGAACGAGGGTTTGAACCTCCATGCTCGCAAATGCGAATGCAACACTGGGTGAATGTCAGAAGGCAAAGCCATTCCAACAGGTGAAAGCAACTGACGGAGAAGTCTTCCGTCTCTGAAAGGCTGTAGCAATATTATAGATGAAAGAATGGTTTTGCTGGCCGCTGTGGCCAAGCGGTTCTAGGCGCTTCAGTCCGGAACCGCGCTGCTGCTATGGTCGCAGGTTCGAATTCTGCCTCAGGCATAGATGTGTGTGACGTCCTTAGGTTAGTTAGGTTTAAGTAGCTCTAAGTGTAGGGTACTGATGACCTCAGATGTTAAGTCGCATAGTTCTTAGAGCCATTTTAGAATGGTTTTCATACACGTCAGTAGAATTGAATCTTAAGCAGATAAATCTCAAGTAAGGCTGGAAGATCTCTTGGAGTGTGATCTGAAACACTCAGATGCTTTGTGTGCATCACACAGGAGTTTGAGGTGTTCTGAACTGTCCTGTACAAAAGACTCTATACTTGAGGAACATGTAACTATCGTGTAGAGTCACTACCTAGTTTTTAGTGGAACTTGTTGTAATTTTAAGAAAGCAACCATGAAGTGTTGCAGGAGCAATGGTGGGCTGGTAAGCTTAGTATAGTGACATATGCTTTAGAATAACACACACGTAAAAGGATTGGGAGATGGGCCAGCCATGCTTGGTAAAATCTGCACTATGCATTGTTAATAGCCAAAGCAGGCTGGACAGTGTCACAACACACATGTTGTGAGCTACTTGACCATGGGCTAGGTATGGCTGCAAAAATGCGCCTCACAACCATATAAACATATGTGAATTTTGAGGCAAATTCATTCAGGGACCAACATCACCACCACGCCACCAGGTCCATGATATACAACAAGATGATGGGCACCACCAGCTGCAGCTATGGGTTCGAGACTAGTTCACGCCAGCCATTCTGCACTGAGTCTGTTTGTCGACTTGGTGGTAGAGCTCCATTGACCTCTCGCCGATGTGTGCCATTGCCACACTGGCAGTGGGTCATGACCTGTGTATGGCAGTCTTCACCTACCTCCCTTGTGAATGCGACTAAGCATGAGTCGCCAAGTGCGGCCACTTGGCAAGAGAATGCCTACGCAACAGAAGTAGGAGAGCATTGCTCATGTCTCGGCTGTGGGCTACTGTCAGCCCATCGCCCATTTCTCAGCTCAACATAAGCAATGCAGGGTGTCTACACATGCATCTATTTGCTGGTGCAGAAGCCAGCTGCCTGTGAGCTGAGGGCCAGGGTTGCTGGAGTGAGGTGTGTCTGCCTCACATGGTAATGGTGTGATATTTATTTGCTTTCTCGTGGCACTACAGGGAATGACAACGTCTATAACTGTCGTCAATTGATGACTCGACTATTGCAGGGGTGCAGTTTTGTCGACATTGTGAGTTAAATACAGCTGTTTTGTTTTTTCGAATGCGAGTGTTACGGAAGTGTGTATGTTTTGCCAGTGGTTGAGTTTGTCTGTATCTGACATGTGAATGCAGACAGTATTCTGAGGAGGCGTAAATATATGTGTCAGTTTTCACATGATTGATATGGGCAAATGGGTGTCATGAACAAGATATGTGGCTCATTGTCTAACATGGGTAACTATTCAGGAGGTGAATCAAAGTCTAGTCATTGTTTCTGTGTGTAGTAGTAATGATGAGCAGCCACTCAGGCGAGAGTAATTTGATTATAGTAAGAAGTAGTATGATAGTGGTAAGGTTAAGCATTCTTGTAATTTGAGTTTGTTTTGTGCAGGGCAAGGAATATAACTCAGTATTTAAGCATGTAATGTAGTGAGAAATATTATCTTAGTGGTATATGTAAGAATTTTTTTATTTATGTTGTGCATTTCGAAAGATGTAATTATGTCATGGTCGTTAGCACAGGGAGCAGGGCTTTCAATACAGTAAGGGGTGAGCACAGAGGACATACCAAGAATTTTAAGAGACATAGTAGATAAGGTGTGAGTGGACAATAGAAAATGGTGTAAGAGAATACAAATCGATTTTGAGGAGAATGAAGTAGCTTATCTCAAATCTACGGAGTATAGAGTGAAGTAGCGGAGAGGGCATGATGTTTGCTTGATCGAAAGCGGATGTGGGGGGTATGTTGATTATGAGGAGAAAGAAAATAAGGGAAAGATAGGAAGAAGAGAGGAGGGAGAAGGAAAAAACTGAAAGGGAGACTAGCAAGCATGTGGATAGTTTATCCGTTGCTGCAGGATGTCTAACTAGTGATAATGTAGTTAAGACTGTCAATCCTGCGATGAGTAGGGAGGAATGTCACAGATGGGTGGACAATAGTTTGAGTTGGAAGATAAGGGTAATTGTAGATGGTGTCATGATACGAGTTCCTGAGAACTGATGCAGGGTCAGAATAATGGCGTTGCTGACAGGAAGGGGAGTAACGCTGATAATCCAAATCTGATTCCAGTGGAATTGTGGAGTCTGAGATGGGAGGAATAAGTGTGGATTGTATCAAAGTGATAATGTGCAGGGGATAGTAACATGAGTGATTTGAGTGTAGTAGTATCTGCCCTATTGAGTAATACCAGGCGTTGTGTTGAGGCCAGAGAATCTGGGCCAGATGGCCTGGGAAATGGACTTCCCAATGATTTTTGAATAGTGCAGAGTGGAACTGTTATTGTGTTGGGTACACAGGGAGTGCACAAGAAGTTGTTGTAGTTATATTGTAGTTTTTGTGGTAGGAATGGTACAGACACATTTTTCCTCAGAAACAGGGTGAAGAGAGGAAAAGGAAACAATATCATAAAAAAAGTCAGTAGGGGTGAATCTGTTGGAGTTTGTAGGCAGAGGTTCAGAAAGTAGCATAGGGGCAAGTACTGGCCTACAGCGTTGCAGGGCAAGCAGCTGACACTTGCAGCGAGCTGTCTATGTCACAGCCATAGTCTGATGTACGCGACGAGTATGAAATGGGTGAAGGGTGCATTCTAACTGAACATCATGCTCAAGTTAACCTTCTGTGACAGAAAACTATTATCAGTGTAGAGTTGTTGTGAGGAGCATATGTTGTATAAGACAAACCAATCAAACCGTGTACAAATACCTTAAGGCGCAGTTCCAATAATATTGTGTCACCAGGCATCAGGAAGTTGTTTTGGGTGAGCATGAGTACAAGAAGACCAAGAATTTTGAGAGGAATTCAGTCTGTAATGAGTGCTACATTAGGAGGAATAGGTGGGACTACTTGTCAAAGTGTTGTGAATGGTAGTGGTGTACATGTGTTTCTAGTAAAACAGTTTTGGGCGTATATTTTCTTGTAAATCAGGAGGAGAACAGTTGTCACACAGACAATGTTCCAAAAGTTGTTCTGAAAGAAAGGTTTAAAAAACCATTGCTTGGACAGTAGAGATGAGAAACACAAGAATTTAGTGAAACCAAACCATGTTATTTTTCAAGTTAATAATAATTTATTAAGAAAGAGAGAGTGTCATTTCTAATTTGTAAGTGTAGAACAGAGAGTTAGAAGTTGTTTGTGCATAATCATGACAAGATGCTTAGCAGTATTTGAGATGATGGGCAGGGAAAGGGACCCTTGAACAATATTGTGAGACTCTTCCCACAACTGCAGGAACATGATAGGAGTATGTCCAGTAATGGTCATATGTTGGAAGAAAGTACAAGAAGCTCTGTGAGGAAATTTAACTTTTAGACCTTAGACAATACATATACTGTGAAGATTTCAGGTATTGTTTATCAAACTGCTTAAAGATTTGTTCTGTAACATTACAAGTAACACATAGCAGTAGTAGTGATCTAAGTTACATGATAAAGTGTACACCTCTGTGACTGATTTCTGCTGTCATTATAGTGAAAACTGTGAGCTATTTCAATGAAACATGTCCTTGCAGGTTAGTAGCTATAGGGAAATGCGGCAGAAATAACTCTGCAATGTGATTTACTGTCTTACATTTCAGGGGAGTGGAAAACATGGTTTTAGACTCATAATAGTATTGATGTGGAAGTAGGACAGCTATAAATAGCCGATGGAATGATTTTGTTTAGATACGTTCATGTTGGCTTCTACCTTTAGGGTTATGTTATAGGGGAATGAAAAATAGAAACAGTATTATTCAGCAAAGCAAAATCTGGAAACAATTCTGTATATTGTGCTCCACTCTATCATTATCATGGTGCTTATCTACAACCAACTGTGTGTGCTGCTCCAGTATATTGGACACTACATCTGATATACTGATTTCAGCTTTTTAGATATTCTTCATGTATTACAAGCCTCAGAAACTACACTCCTGGAAATGGAAAAAAGAACACATTGACACCGGTGTGTCTTTTTTTTCTTTTTCAATTCTCATTTTGTTCGTTTTTGTTCGTTGCGTCTGCTCGGGGCGGACGTCGTAAGACATCCGTTAAGTTCGTTGATGATCGATTAACTCAGTTTTTTTTTATTACAGAGGGCACGTAACCCTCTGACCGAACACGCTGAGCTACCGTGCCGGCAATGTGTCAGACCCACCATGCTTGCTCCGGACACTGCGAGAGGGCTGTACAAGCAATGATCACACTCACGGCACAGCGGACACACCAGGAACCGCGGTGTTGGCCGTCGAATGGCGCTAGCTGCACAGCATTTGTGCACCGCCGCCGTCAGTGTCAGCCAGTTTGCCGTGGCATACGGAGCTCCATCGCAGTCTTTAACACTGGTAGCATGCCGCGACAGCGTGGACGTGAACCGTATGTGCAGTTGACGGACTTTGAGCGAGGGCGTATAGTGGGCATGCGGGAGGCCGGGTGGACGTACCGCCGAATTGCTCAACACGTGGGGCGTGAGGTCTACACAGTACATCGATGTTGTCGCCAGTGGTCGGCGGAAGGTGCACGTGCCCGTCGACCTGGGACCGGACCGCAGCGACGCACGGATGCACGCCAAGACCGTAGGATCCTACGCAGTGCCGTAGGGGACCGCACCGCCACTTCCCAGCAAATTAGGGACACTGTTGCTCCTGGGGTATCGGCGAGGACCATTCGCAACCGTCTCCATGAAGCTGGGCTACGGTCCCGCACACCGTTAGGCCGTCTTCCGCTCACGCCCCAACATCGTGCAGCCCGCCTCCAGTGGTGTCGCGACAGGCGTGAATGGAGGGACGAATGGAGACGTGTCGTCTTCAGCGATGAGAGTCGCTTCTGCCTTGGTGCCAATGATGGTCGTATGCGTGTTTGGCGCCGTGCAGGTGAGCGCCACAATCAGGACTGCATACGACCGAGGCACACAGGGCCAACATCCGGCATCATGGTGTGGGGAGCGATCTCCTACACTGGCTGTACACCACTGGTGATCGTCGAGGGTACATCCAAACCGTCATCGAACCCATCGTTCTACCATTCCTAGACCGGCAAGGGAACTTGCTGTTCCAACAGGACAATGCACGTCCGCATGTATCCCGTGCCACCCAATGTGCTCTAGAAGGTGTAAGTCAACTACCCTGGCCAGCAAGATCTCCGGATCTGTCCCCCATTGAGCATGTTTGGGACTGGATGAAGTGTCGTCTCACGCGGTCTGCACGTCCAGCACGAACGCTGGTCCAACTGAGGCGCCAGGTGGAAATGGCATGGCAAGCCGTTCCACGGGACTACATCCAGCATCTCTACGATCGTCTCCATGGGAGAATAGCAGCCTGCATTGCTGCGAAAGGTGGATATACACTGTACTACACTGTACTAATGCCGACATTGTGCATGCTCTGTTGCCTGTGTCTATGTGCCTGTGGTTCTGTCAGTGTGATCATGTGATGTATCTGACCCCAGGAATGTGTCAATAAAGTTTCCCCTTCCTGGGACAATGAATTCACGGTGTTCTTATTTCAATTTCCAGGAGTGTATATATGTTGCCCTACGACCAGATATGGTACATCTATATGCTTCTAGTAGATTTATGACATTTGGTTACTACTTTCCCCTCACTCCGGTCTGTTAGTTCTGATATTACGAATTATTAACGGCAAAAGACATGTAAACAGTGCAGGATCAAGTATGTGCCTAACTGGTGATCTGAAATTACACTCTAGAGAAGAGGTCAATTGGTACTCACTACTATAACACGCTGTATTCTATAAGTTAAATGCTCCTTGGGTAAAAAGTTAGAAAGATTCGAGTAGTATGCTTCAGAATGTCTCAGACTATTACTGCATGTTGTACACAATGCATTAAGATGTTCCAGATCACACTCAAAGATTTCTTTCACGTTTATGTAAGATATACCCATTTAAGACTCAATTCTATTAACCTGTATGCCAATGGTTCTCACTTCTGTAATGTGGATATGTCTTCTCAGACACAAAAGTCATCCACATCACTTTCACATGTATAGGATGACTTTGCCCATTGACATGATGGATCACTATGAGGTTCAGCTCAAAGGCATATTTTTTTTAAAGAAATCCAATATTTCAATTGTGATGTTTCTCCCATTTAAAAATTTGTCTGTATCTCCAAACGAAATTTTCATTTATTTAAAAATAATAAAAATCAAATAAATTTTTTAAGTAAATAAGTTCTTCAAGACTTTGTTTATCGATATCCATGAACCAAATTTCCGTTTATTTGAAAATTAAAATTTTATAAATTTTTCTTTATTAAAAAGTCCTTTGAGATCTTGTTTATGTATGACAGCAAACGATATTTTCATTTTATTTAAAAAATAAGTAATGCAACAATTTTTCTTTATAACTGAGTTCCACCAAACCTTGTCTATCTGTAGTATTTTCGTTTTATTTAAAAAGATAATCTCTAATAAATTGATTTCTTTATAAATAAGTTCTTTCTAACATCATCTATCTATATAAATGTTTAAAATTTTCATTTCAAAACTCAGAAGCATATTTCAACATTAAGTTTTATTTTTAAAATATCTCAATTTCTTTGTATATGAATAAAAGCAAAACAAAATCTACTCCAAAGTCGAAATATTTCAAACATTAGAAAATTGTTGTAAAGAAAAAGTGGATTAAATTATGTTTATTTAAAAAATTTATGTAAAGAAAAAAAGGTATTAAAATTTAACTAAAAAGGTCTATTGAAATTAATTGATTATTTCAATATGAAATAAAAGAAGAAGAGAGCAGTAAAATATAAAAATATAAGAGTACTTGGAAAAATTTGTAATACTAAATTATTCTATACTTAATAAAGAAAAATTATGGGATGTTATTACTAAATACTGTTAACAATATTAATAATAATTATAAGAAGTTGAATAAAAATCTTTAAAAGAACTCCATCAAATCAGGAAAACAGAAAATTTAAGGAATTATTCTGTACTTCATAAACAACATTAATCTCTCTTGTCAAAAGATCTGAGGACATATTAATAATAATGATAATGGAATTGGACAAAAATTTTTAAATCATCTTCAAAAAATCTGTACATCAAGAAATTTAAATAAATTGTTCTAACTTTAATAAAGAAAAATTAGTAGATCTGATCAGCAGATCTCTGGGTATTATAAATAAGGACAATCAGATATTCTAGTGGAGAAATATCAAGGTATTAAATAAAAAACTATGTGAAAAATTTCTCAGGTCCAAATTTGTAGCTGATGATGTTTATTAAAATCGCATAAACCAATGAATAAAATAGCTTCTAGTTTTAAATCTAGAATAATAACTTGCATAACTAATAATGTTGATAATTATTAATAAAATCACTAAATTTACTTGTTAACATTTATTACATTTCAACTTTTTTTATAATAATAATTTTGATTTCTGGCTAATTCTCCAGCATCAATAGCTTTTACTCTATCAATTAATTGGCAAATCTCGTTCATTGAAATATATTCAAATCGTTTTCCTTAATAGTTTCTACTAAATCCGCATCAACATTTTCAATTGAATCATTAAGAGTACATTCTGAAAAAGTATAAAAATAATCTTCAACTCTTGTTTTTATCAAATTATTATATGCTTTACTTGATATAATTTTATTTCAATTATAATCTGAATATCCAGCATTTGAGTTCTATAAAACTATTAACTAATTTATAAATCCACAGATTTAAGTTTGTGAGCTATAGCAATTTTTGTAGTTAAAAGATTCATTAATCCATCTGTAGTTTCATATTCATTATTGTCATTAGTTATTTAATCATAATTAAATTTAATTGATATATTACCAACATATTTAAACTGACAGGTGTTAATCGGAAAGTTGTATCCTCACTATGATTGAAAATCCTACATTCCTTCACTTATATTTGTATTGTTAACATCTTAATGTTTTAAATTTTCATCTTTAACTTCTCTTCATATTCAATGAATCAACAATTTATTTCTGATCCACTTAATGGATAGTCTCTTTTATTATTATCATAATGTTTAATTGTCGGAATATGGTTAAATTGTTCTAAATAATGTTCATTATAGGAAACCATTTACTTTCCAATTTTCTATTTTCTTCAGTTGCTTATAAGATATTATAGCCTAACCATTGGATTCCAGCCTAATCCTTGGATTCATTCTTTAAATTATTAAACTGCATCGATAACTGCCTGATTTTTTTAAAAATTTTTTTATTCTGTTCTTGGTTGTTGTACTATTTTGAAACTTTACTTTCAATACTTCTTTTATATTTCTGTTCCATCTATCTTCCTTTAACAACCTTTGGGCCATATTTCTAAAACATCTCTTAAGGGTAAAAACACAATAATCATTTTTATTTTGCATTCAACATTTATGTTCATAATTTATGTTCAGCTGTTTTATGTTCAACATTTTATGTTTTCCATTTTGATGTTCAATGTCTTTTTAATACATTTATTTTTATCATTAAGAATTCTCAATATTTTCCCTGTATTTACCATTATTAATTTTTTTGTTGTATCTATTATAATAAAACAAAATTCGTATTTATTCCAACATTTACTACAAAATTCTTTAAAATCGTCATACTTTAAATCACTATTAACTAATTCATAGTAAATATGATTTAAATTTGTGTCATCTTGTCTAAAAACTTTTAAAATATTTAGATTACCATTGACTAATTATTTTAGTATTTTTGAAAAGATATGAGATAAGTAAAAAGACTCTAATTCCTTGTGTGTATCTCTAAAAATTATCTCTTGATATGCAGGACTGAAATCTTCAAAACTTTAACTGAATTAGTTTTTCTTTCATCCAACAGAATAATTTCACCATTATTTTCGAGAAAAACAGTAATTTTTTTATTAATTGTGTCTTTAGCTTTTACACTTTTTTTTATAAATTCTTCATATTTTGATGAGCTAAACGTTTAATATAAACATGCAAATGCATGATTTTATTCAATTCAGCTATCCAGGTGCTAAAATATGATCATCTATCTTTAGTTATTGTTTTTAAACAGCCGTTTGGTTCTATTACTGAATACCAAATTGAATTTGTAAAATTTTATTTTTAAATTTTTCAGGAATTCTTATTTTTGGTTGATTAATTACATGATTTTTTAATGTAAGTGCATGGATTATTTCAACAGATCGGTAATTCATCCATTCCAAAAAACGATTTGTTATTCCAATGAGAGATACATATAAAAAAATCTCACTAGTATTTTATTCAGCTATGTTAACTCCCAATATTACAGAAAAATATTAAATTATACAATAAAGAAGAAATGGCAAAAACTCCTGATGGTCAACATAGTTAGAAAAATGTAGAAAAATGTAATCAATTGGAAGAACCAATATGTGCATAAATTAAAATAAAATATTAAAATAGTTGTTATTGTACATGATATTAATTTATTTGTGGATAAAGAAGATTGTATGGGACAAATTTTAGGATTTAACAACTTAATTATAGAAGCTAATTAAAATATAATTGCTATCAACTTTGCTAAAACTATCCCATTTGAATTAATAATATAAGATTTTATCTAGTTGATGGAATGTTTATAAAACATAGTGATCGTTTCTGTAGAGAAACTAATATTATTTGTTGTCAATTTGAAGAAACATTAGTTTATGAACAAAAATGATTCTCTAAGTATTCAAATTTTTGATACTCTTAAATATTTAATAATTGCTGTCACTGATGAAAACGATAATTTGATTGATTTCAATGGTGCTTGTGTAACATTAATTTTAAAAATGAATTAATCCATTTTTTCCTTTATAAATATAAAAAATTAAGATTTGCTAATTTTATACATTTTCCTTTTAAAGGGAAAACAAAAAATCATTTAAATTTTCCTAACAAGGAAACAGAAACTAATATTAATATTATTGATAGCTTGATTCATCCTAATTGCTTACAGCTTTATTTGACATTTGATGGTATTCTCACAGATGGAATAGGTTTTTCAGCATACAATGGTAAATCAAATATTTAACTAAACGACCATAATGTGTTACAATTGGTTGAAGTTATTATAAGTAAAGAAGAAATATTTTACCTAGAGTGGAACATTCATTTCTTTCCTCATCAGCTTATTTGATTAACTTTATATTTATCATATGAATCAACTATGGAAGGACATATTCTTAACAATGATAAAATGAAAAGCAAAGAAAATGAAGAACTTAATCCTTAAAAATTATTTTTCAGATTTTTATGGATTTAAAACAAATAATCTGTAAAGGGATTTAACAAAAGTTTTGACTTCAAATTCGAGAAAAGATCAAGAAGGTTCTATTCTTTGATGGACTAGTAAGAATGATAATAGTACTCTTCCAAAAGTAGGTAATACTCTTGTAAAAAGTAATGAAATTCGTGCTCCTTTTGTTAAATATGAACCAGAGTATTCTTTTGAACTAGAATAAGAAAGACAGAAAAATCAAAGGATTTCAATCTCTTTCTTTGAGCTACAAGCAGTTGAATTTGCTGGTAAAAATGGATGAAGAAATTCCAAGCTAGGTATTACCAATTATTATAATTCATACGAATTTTTTTTATTTTTTCGAAACTAATTCATTTATGTTAAATTGCAATATATCTATTTAAAAATGGAAGAAACGAAGTTATTCTTCAAGAATTATGGAATCTTGATCCACCAAATTAGTTTTAAAAAGATTCCAATGGATGTAGTAATTTAAAAGGAATAACAAAATTAAATAACAATCTAAGTGTAAATGAATTCTGTTTTATCCAAAATTATCATGTCTATGTAATAGTTATATCTAGAAGAAATAATGTTTTGTCTACTCAAAACCAATGATGAAATTACATAAATTTTTAATGAAATTATACTTGATGATACAGTCACATATATAATTATATATGGTAGAAATAATTTAACTTATGATTCACAATATAGAATTTTAACTGGAAACCTTTAATTAAATTTAACTTCATATTTATATTTGCTTTTGAAATATTTACAAAGTAGATAGGGAAAGTGAGAACTGAAATAATTTAGATTTTTTAAAATTAAAACTTTTTTCAAACGTTTTAACACTTTGAAATGTAAATTTTTAAAATCTTTGAAATTTTAAATTTAAAGTATTTAGTACCCAAATTATTATAATTTTCTATTTCATAATTATAATAACTTAAAACTTTTGATAAAGAAACTGAACATGAATGGTAGCACTGAAAATCTAGTAAGTGAACTTAACAGTTTTAGTAATGGTTGTGCAGAAATTTTGGAGTGTTTCAAAACCTGAAATTTTAATAACTAAGCATGGTGAAAAGGTTTTCTTATTGTTATATGATAAATATGAAATTACTCCTCCAGATCGTTATACTAAAGTCTTTTCAGAAGATGATGACAAGTTAAAGAAAATTTTTGAATTAAATTTTATTTACTGCTGTAAAAAAACAAAAGATGTTTAGATTCTTATTATTGAATTTGAATAAATTTTTGTATTCTTGTATTTTTAAATTCAGTTTTTTGAATATAAAATTTTAATTCAATAAATATTTTTTTAATTAAATGAATTTTCGTTCATAGATATAGATAAATTTTTAAGTAGGGGAAACAACAAAACTAAACCTTGATTTTAAACCTGAGAATTTTTGAGAAAGAATGCTCTTTGCACCAGAACTCTCATAAACATACTACTGTTACCGTTCACTCCAGTTTCTCCAAGGGTCACATACGTCTCATTGTGGATGCTCCTCCAGTTGGCATGTCTTCTCTGATCACAAAACTATGACCCTCATCTCTGTTCATCTATTATGCAGCAAGATGTTAATTTCATCAAGAAAAAGGGTCTTTGTCACATCTATAACCATCTGCAACAGATAATTATGAGACCTTCACACTTGTATTACTAATCTACACAATTTGACTTTAGAAAAGCGACTATATAGACTGTGATTACTTTAGATGGCACAATCTTTTTCAATGTCAAATTCCTTGATTTCATTCTGAAATGAAAAATCAAGTTGCACTCCCTATTGGAGTTACAGTTTTGAAGTACCATACATAATGTAGTACTATGGTGACATTGACCACAATGGCTCAAGGGTCCCCCTGATCATAATGTAGTACTATGGTGACATTGACCACAATGGCTCAAGGGTCCCCCTGATGTAGAACCTCGGGAGACTGTAGCATAAGAAACCCGCTGTAAAATTTTCCTGCACAATCACCTGTATACATGACTGTGATATTAGATTCAATCGTGTTACTGCAGACCAAGGCAGCTAACACCAGCATTCATCAAAAATGGTTTAGAAACCCCTTGGAACAACTGACTGTCATACAATGTGTATTGAAATATGGACATTCACAGTTCAGTTGAAACGTCGCCTTAGAAAATTTATGAATGATTGTGCTGATAAACCCCTTACGTTATTTGATTTTCAAAAAGCTGAGCAAAACTGAACACACTCAGACATTACTCTCTTTACTTATTGTGATCAACACTAAACTGACACACAATATTTTTAGTGTAACGCAATCTGACTTTCAAAAATCCCTACAAAAGAATGGCCCTGACTAACAATAGCTATACCTTTCTTGAATGACTTACCTCACAAAAATCTTTGTTACTCAAACTACTGCAACACAGCATGCGCCACTACTGCCAGCTAAATAAAAGATTCTAACTACTGAAGGCACTAACTACTGATAGGCATAGTCAGCAAATGAAAGATTTTGATAGAGAACAAACAATGTATTCACCTTAATAATGTTCCAAAGTCATCATATATATATATATATATATATATATATATATATATATATATATATATATATATATATATATATATATATATCAGTTCATGATATCCAATATTACAAATTTACTCTTTCTGATGGACACACGTTCAGATCGTCCGCTCTCAAAATTCTGCCATTTCTCTCTTCACATCCACCACTGCTGGCAGCTCACCTCCAACTGCGCAACACTATGCACTGTTCACATCCAACTGCCCAACACTACAATGGCAAATTTTCGAACAACGCTAACCAGCCACAGACTGCACACAGCACAGCCAGTGATTTTCGTACAGAGCGCTAGGTGATGTTATCAACATAAAAACCTAAACAGCCTACTTACACAGTATAATGAACTGTATTCTGTCTTCCAGCAGAATGAGTGTGGTAGGAGGGGTGAATTGTACTGCTTTCCTTTGAGGATGTATGTAGTTCACTTTGATAGTAGTTTAACACATACAAAGTTCTTCTGCTATGTTAACTGTGTGCTATTGACTGTAGGGTCATGGAGTTATATTAAATGAATTGCAAGGAATGCCCTACTGTGAAACATTGTATCAAACTAAAAAAACGTTCTCCATCACGTATCGTATACTTCACAGCCTTAACCAGCAAAAGAATTCCAATGCATATGTATTGTTGAAAGGATTACACCTGCATTCATCGGACAAGATTTAGAAATATGTGATGTATTTGTCCAACAATTAACTCACTGCACAACTTCTGTCATACTTCTGAATGGATATATGGCAGTACCACCTATCTTTGATCATTAAACTGTGACATTTGTAGTCAAGCTTTGATCTTAGAAATACTGAGTGACATAAATTACAAACAGCGCACTTCCATCTCAGTGCTTCCATTGTGATAAGCAAGACAATATCACAGATATATTCTACTGAGGTCTATCCATAAAGTACCTATGTTCATCTCCCTTACGATAACACTGAGTTCGGTTGCTTTACATGATGTTAAATCACAGAAGAATGTACTACAGGAAATCCACACTTATAATTTATGTAAGTGATGACTTAAATTCACCTGAGTACTAGATCAGTTTCTGTTTATATGAGGGATGACTGAAGTTTAATGTACTGCTGTACACCCACGCTCATCAGGAACATATATGGAACAGTCAGCTTCCAAGTTGTATCGATTTGGAGTCTATAGTAGAAATGTAGGCATCTTGATGTGATAATTCAGTGGATGGTACTACCATATGTTAGAGCTACACCTACTAATTTCCACCTTTTCTGTGAGCTCGAAGTTATAGTAGAAATTTAAAATGTACAAAGTTTGAAATATGTGAACACTGTCTATATTATCATTCGCGAGACTTTGAGAAAATGGAAAGGCGTATCATGAGCTAAATATGTAAACAAAATGTACTTGAGAAATGTAGTACACCTGAACATGTGAAACTGTATGAAACATATCAAATTGTTACGATTATTATCATGAAGTTCTCTCACAGTTAGAGATGAGTCGTTCTTTGGCTTCATAGAGAACATGAAAAGCTGATGAGACTTCGAGTTGCTGTAATATTACTAGGAAAACGACACATTCTGTAAAGACACTAGTACGTACGATTCTGGAGTGGACTGCACCATACTTCGAATGAAATCAGAGAAATCTTGCTGGGATCATAACAGTTATGTACATCTCTGAAGGAGTTGTAGTAGTTTGATGTGAAATTGACTTCTTTAGGTACAATATTCATCGACTTCAGCATAAAGGTGGCCAATTTTCATGTACATTCAATTGTCATCTGTGTGTACATCAGCTGGATTCCCTTAGAAATCGTTTGGAGATGTCTGTTGGTATGTGTGTAAGGTGAAACAGATGGTGAGGTGGGGACCTTAGATATGTAGCTCTCTTACATGCTTGCTCTTATGTGTCATTTCCTGAAGTGGTAACTACATTTGATTCTTAGATGTTTATGTCCGACAGTATGGGGTAGATTCGACACAGAAATTCTCTTATTTACGTGGAGAATTGATTATTTTGTAGCATATTCGCTGATTAGAATGCAAGACTCAGTGTTGTCCGTATAATACTCGTTGTATTAAGCATAAGACTACACTTGAAGATGGACTTCACACTTCTTTATGGACGAATTTCATTTATTTAGTTACAACATTCGTCGATTTCAGCATGAAACTGACGTCACACTTCACTAGTTTGGATTATCGCCCACTACCAATCGGTAGAGTCATAAAAATGTTTAAAAAGTTGAACCCAGCTAATTAATGGTCGTGCAGCGGTGGTTATGGATAGCGCTGCAGTGGCCCACTGCTGCTGGCAGAGACACTCACGCTCATTGGCGGCGACAGTTGCTCTTGACTACATATTATGTACAGTAGATGGCGAGGGAATTTGCAGTTCCGTCTTTTCGTATTGAAATTTGGTATAGAAATAGTGTACTGATGTTTACTCTCATAGAAAATATACTTCCCTGCCCTATGTATATGCCGCAGTTTTGATGGCTACAGTTCGACTTGTGTAAATAAGTATAAGTTAGTTTCATTCTGAAACGTTTTACTGCTTAGACCACACAATCATTTTCTTGGTGAATTTTTCAAGCATAGTACCTAACCTTACATTGCACAACTTTTGCTCACAAGACTAGTGGCATCATCGCTGATTTTTAAATTTCCCCTGCAGAACATATGCTATGAATTAAAAAATATGTGTAATGCTTACATTTCATGTTTCTCCTGCCATTTTAACTAGGTAAATATGAGCTGTAGCTGTAACAGTATCACTGACAGTATTCTAGAGAGTGATACTAGGAATACTATTCTGCATATTGTGTTAGGCTATCGAATTGGTTGTATGTGTACAGTGCCTCTATGCACTTCGTTCTCACAGGCCTGTATCAACTTGCCTCAGAGTTCCCTGGCTGGTGTTGTGTTGGACTCATATGCCTACTGTGATGCAATATCAGTAGCAGTACCAAGAAGAAGTTGTGACTGGCCACCTCAGCTAAGCACTACATATCACTCTAGCAAGGCTCAGTGTGGGTGTCAGTAATGTATGCGATCATGGAAGTACAGGGAGGGGGTTGAAGGTCATTATCCTGATGTGTTGGTAAAGATATAAACATCGCACAAATGGTAAGATTCGAACTTAGACGAAGTGGATGTAGGAGAATCAGTATGCAGAAACACTTTAAGTGACCACACTGCTATGAAAATAACCATAAGAGCTTGGGTAAATATGTGAAGTAGGTCAACAGACTAGCATCCTGGACCTGCAGGGGAAACAAACACTTTTGTCTCAGAAGGGAAACCCAGGAAATCTGACATCTATTCAGGCTGCACTTATATTCCAGGTCACCTATCTTACAATGTGGTGTCATAGAGCTGCACCAGTAATCTAGGTCACCCAGGTTGAATTCTATACAAAGAATAAGTGATGTACTTCCATTAGCATGACAATGTGCTGTCTTGGAATTTTGAATTCCCTGTCAGTTTATACTTAGGACAACAGCCCTGCTTTTCCGAACCTCAGCTCTTATTTGGAGGACCAGAATGTAGGAAGCTTGATATTGCTCAAGTTTGAGAACATACTCACATTTTGTGAGTTATTGCTAGCTGCTGTGCTTGATGGAGAGATGGCGTCAAAGTGGATACTGTTTTATATGTTCAAAATGGTGTCACCACCATGGAGTCATGAGATCTCATAACAAATCCACATGAACAATTCGTCTGATGAAAATGTCGGTCGGTAGCTGCGCTGTCAGCAGGGCACACATGAGGAGAGCGGTAAAGGTGGCAGTTGCGGGCAGGTGCTGCAAGGGAAATGCTGTTCTAAACTGAAGGCTACACTGACATTTTTTGTAAATATGTATTAAATGGAGACCCTCTAAGCCCACACTTGCATGATGACCACTCAAAGAAAAAATCTACTTTCCTTCTGCTTTAGTTAATATAAGGAAAGAATTCCGCTGAAAATGCAACAAAAACATTGATTTATTTTCGTCTGGCTCATTAGCCATTTGTAACTTTCAAAGAAACTCATAAAGGCAAATTTTGAGTAAAACGTACATTCCTCTTGTTGTCATGTTAAAATTTGGTCATTTTGTCATAATACAGCGGAGTTTACACAATGTCACTTCACTAACATGTTATGTAAACGCAACTGTCAGAGAATTCTGAAACAGTGCTTTATTAATTTTATTAAATGAGGAACCGAGAAAGAGTAAGGTCAATAGCTTATGAAAAAGCGTATCCTCGGTAAAAAGATATACGTGTACCGTCTTCACTTATGCTGTCCCAAAATTCAAAGCATTTCCCATTTCATCAACTATCGATAGCTCTTAAAAATTACATTATTTTATATAAAAGTCTGAAGTTAGTGGAATAACGTGCTAGATAATACAGTTTTGCATGATAACCATATGGAAAAATACTCTTGTCTTTGCTTGCTATCATTTGTCAAAATCTCATTTCTGCATCTCAGAACGTTTATGTAATACAAGGAGCGTTTGAAAAGTCTGTGCCAAAATAATAACTACTTACGTGTTTGGGGTTAACCTTTTTTATTTTTCGACATAGTCTCCTTTTAGACGTACACATTTTGTCCAACGCTGTTCTAATTTGTTGATCCCTTCCGAATAATAGGAATTGTCCAAGTCTGCAAAATAGCTATTAGTTGCTGCAATCACCTCCTCATTTGAATAAAACTTTGTCCCACCAGCCATTACATGAAATTGGGGAACAAACAATAGTCCGAGGGAGCCAGGTCTGGAGAGTAGGGGAGATGTGAAACGAGTTGGAATCCTATTTCCGCGATCACAACTGCTGAGGTGTGTGCTGGTGCATTGTCGTGATAGAAAAGGACATTTTTGCGGTCCAATCGCCGGCATTTCTCTTACAGATCTGCTTACAGACGATCCAATAACGATGAATAATATGCACCTGTAATAGTTTTACCTTTTTCCAGATAGTCGATGAGGACTATCCCTTGCGAATCCCAAAAGACAGTCGCCATAACTTTTCCGCCCAAAGGAATGGTCTTCGCCTTTTTTGGTGCAGATTCTCCATTGGAAACCCATTGTATAGATTGTTCTTTGGTCTCAGGAGTATAGTAATGTATCCATGTTTCATCCACAGTGACGAAATGACGCTTAAAATATTGCGGATGCTTCCTGAACAGCTGCAGACCATCCTTGCAACACCTCAGACGATTTCGTTTTTGGTCAAGCGTGAACATTGCGGAACCCATCTTGCGGATAGCTTTTCATGTCCAAACGTTTATGCAAAATCTTATGTACCCGTTCATTCGAGATGTCCAGAGCACTAGCAATCTCATGCACCTTAACTCTTCTGTCATCCATCGCCATATCATGGATTTTATCAATGATTTCTGGAGTCGTGACCTCCACAGGGCGTCCAGAACGTTCAGCAACATTTGTGCTTATATGGCCACTACGAAAATTTTGAAACCACTTCTAAACTGTTCTAATCGAAGGTGCAGAGTCACTGTAATGTCTATAAAGCTTCTCTTTAGTCTCCTGAGGCGTTCTGCCTTTGATAAAGTAATGTTTAATCACCACACAAAATTATTCTTCATCCATTTTTGACAATCACTCGACTTCCTTGAACACAAAGAAATAGACCGATATAGCTGAAAATTGGTGTGCGTTCTTTCCAAAGATGCTACTAACTAAACATGACCTCGATACTCGCCGGTGGTACCATCTCTCGGACTTTGCACGGACTTTTCAAACGCCCCTCGTATGAACCATGTTGTGGATGTTTCATTCTGGCCTCATCGGCGGCGCGCGCAATCGCAAATAATTTTGCTACATCATATCATTCTCGAGATTGATGACAGATGGCGACCTGCACCCTAGTCTCAAGAAGAATTCGATACGTCAGCCAAATATCATATGCAGCAACGTGTAATATAATATGTACCAAACATAAAATCATAGCGACCCCCATTTTTCTTTGCAAAGTTTTCGGAATTTCGCGCAATGTTTTTTTTTCAAATATCACAATAACTATGACCATTAACGAAATGACGGGCAAGTCATCATGAAGCTGATATATGAATTTATAACTAACGCGAAAACGAAATTTTTTCCGAATTGTTACTGTAAAATCGTTTGAGAAACACTGTAGAGTATGTGCCTCGATTCTAACATCGCAACATGTAGCCCACACACCGAAAGCGGACAAACAATCTCGGTCTCGCCTTCAGAAGGGCGAATATTGGTCACTGCGCATCAGGTTATCTATCCTCCGCACACTCTACCATTCGGCTATACGG
Source organism: Schistocerca nitens (assembly GCF_023898315.1). NCBI lineage: Eukaryota > Metazoa > Arthropoda > Insecta > Orthoptera > Acrididae > Schistocerca > Schistocerca nitens. Next base: position 797,611,509 of record NC_064615.1, read on the forward strand.
GCCATCCCAGTAAGGTGGCGTAAGGGCGTCTGATTGAACGGAGATTGTGTTGAACAAGAATACGAAATACTGTAGTGTACTGCAACCCCGAATAAAACCAACTGCTTCCAGAAAAAAAGTCTTGTACTGCTTATTGCACATCCCTCGTGTTATACAAGGTGAGTCACCTAACATTACCGCTGGATATATTTCGTAAACCACATCAAATACTGACGAATCGATTCCACAGACCGAACGTGAGGAGAGGGGCTAGTGTAATTGGTTAATACAAACCATTAAAAAAATGCACGGAAGTACGTTTTTTAACACAAACCTACGCTTTTTTAAATGGAACCACGTTAGTTTTGTTAGCACATCTGAACATATAAACAAATACGTAATCAGTGCCGTTTGTTGCATTGTAAAATGTTAATTACATCCGGAGATATTGTAACCTAAAGTTGACGCTTGAGTACCATTCCTCCGCTGTTCGTGTGTATCGGAGAGCACCGATTTACGTAGGGATCCAAAGGGAACGGTGATGGACCTTAAATACAGAAGAGACTGGAACAGCACATTACGTCCACATGCTAACACCTTTTAATTGGTCTTTTTCACTGACGCACATGTACATTACCATGAGGGGTGAGGTACACGTACACACGTGGTTTCCGGTTTCAATTACGGAGTGGAATACAGTGTGTCCCGACATGTCAGGCCAATAAGATGTTCAATGTGGTGGCCATCATTTGCTGCACACAGTTGCAATCTCTGGCGTAATGAATGTCGTACACGCCGCAGTACATCTGGTGTAATGTCGCCGCAGGCTGCCACAATACGTTGTTTCATATCCTCTGGGGTTGTAGGCACAACACGGTACACATTCTCCTTTAACGTACCCCACAGAAAGAAGTCCAGAGGTGTAAGATCAGGAGAACGGGCTGGCCAATTTATGTGTCCTCCACGTCCTATGAAACGCCCGTCGAACATCCTGTCAAGGGTCAGCCTAGTGTTGTGCGGAATGTGCAGGTGCACCATCATGCTGATACCACATACGTCGACGCGTTTCCAGTGGGACATTCCGCAATTACCACTAGGCTGACCCTTGACAGGATGTTCGACGGGCGTTTCATAGGACGTGGAGGACGCATAAATTGGCCAGCCCGTTCTCCTGATCTTACACCTCTGGACTTCTTTCTGTGGGGTACGTTAAAGGAGAATGTGTACCGTGTTGTGCCTACAACCCCAGAGGATATGAAACAACGTATTGTGGCAGCCTGCGGCGACATTACACCAGATGTACTGCGGCGTGTACGACATTCATTACGCCAGAGATTGCAACTGTGTGCAGCAAATGATGGCCACCACATTGAACATGTATTGGCCTGACATGTCGGGACGCACTCTATTCCACTCCGTAATTGAAAACGGAAACCACGTGTGTACGTGTACCTCACCCCTCATGGTAATGTACAAGTGCGTCAGTGAAAAAGACCAATAAAAAGGTGTTAGCATGTGGACGTAATGTGCTGTTCCAGTCTCTTCTGTACCTAAGATCCATCACCGTTCCCTTTGGATCCCTACGTAATTCGGTGCTCTCCGATACACACGATCGAACAGCGGAGGAATGGTACTCAAGCGTCAACTTTAGGTTACAATATCTCCGGATGTAATTAACATTTTACAATGCAACAAACGGCACTGATTACGTATTTGTTTATATGTTCAGATGTGCTAACAAAACTAACGTGGTTCCACTTAAAAAAACGTAGGTTTGTGATAAAAAACATACTTCCGTGCATTTTTTATGGTTTGTATTAAACAATTACACTAGCCCCTCTACTCACGTTCGGTTTGTGGAATCGGTTCGTCAGTATTTGATGTGGTTTACGAAATATATGCAGCGGTAACGTTAGGTGACTCACCCTGTATATTATATTAGAAGCCATTAATTATTTTCAAATACTTTTCTAGTATTTTTAGGATGCAGTACAGTCTTGGACTAGTTAGTATAGAGTAGTAGATGATGTTGTGGGGAATGCAAACCAAAGACTGCGTTTTATTGGCAGAACACTTAAAAGATGCAACAGGTCTACAAGAGAGACTGCCTACATTGGGTGTGTACGTTCTCTGGCAGAGTATTGCTGTGCAGATGGGATCCTTACCAGATTGGATCGACGGAGAACATTAAAATAGTTCGAAGAAGGGCAGCTCGTCTTGTGTTAATAAGAAATATGGAAGAGTGTGTCAAAGATATGATACGCACCTTCAGGTGGCAATCGTTAAAACAAAGGCGTTTTACGTTGCAACGAGATCTTTTCACGAAATTTCGATCTCCAACGTTCTTCTCCGAATGCGAAAATATTTTGTTGGCATCCACCTATAAAAGGAGAAACGATGATCGTAGTAAAATAAGAAAAATCAAAGCTGGACGGAAAGATTTAAGTGTTCGTTTTTCCCGCGCGCTGTTAGAGAGGGGAACGCTAGAGGAATAGCGTGAAAGTGGTTTGATGAACCATATGCCAGGCACTTAAACATGTCTTGGAGACTAGTCATGTATTGTACAGGGTGGCGCAGATGGATCGGGTGGTTTTGAAGTGGACTGTACGTCTGGAGGGGGGGAGCCAGGTGTTCGGCGACTTCGTCCTGTGGTGGGGGGGGAAGGGAAGTTTCAGTTGCAGGCTGGCAGTCAGTCGCGATGGCTACGTGGTCCGTTGAGCATCGTGTTTTCGCAGTGGAAGAGTTCATACGCAATAACGAGTCAATTGTTGCTGTGACGCGTGCCTTTCGCCGGCGTTTCAACATCCCACCTCGCGGTAGTGTTCCTAAGCGAGATACGATATTGAGTTGGGTGCATAATTTCCGCACTACTGGTTCATGTGCTCCAAAATGGACGCCTAGACCGCCAACAATAACAACGCCTGAGAACGTGGAGCATGTGAGACGCGATGTCACTGCGAGCCCACGTCGATCAACGAGACGTCGTGCTCAAGCTCTTGGAATGTCACGTCGGAGCCTTCAAAGGATTCTTAACGAAGAACTTAAATTCCACCCCTATAAAATCCTGTTGGTACAGAAGATTCTCCCAACAGACCATCTTCAAAGGCTTCAGTTTAGCCAACAGATGTTGGAGTTATTGGAAGATGTAAACCTGATTATCATGATGTCTGACGAGGCTCACTTTCACATTAACGGATACGTAAACAAGCAAAATTGCCGTTACTGGGCCGACACTAACCCAAGAGATCTACACCAACGGCCTCTCCATAGTGACAAAGTGACGGTTTGGTGTGGGGTTTCTAAGGTAGGGATAATTGGTCCTTACTTTTTTGAAAATGAAAGGGAGCAGGCGGTTACTGTTAATTCGCAGCGTTATGTGAACATGATTGAAGATTTTCTTCTCCCACAACTTGAAGAGAACAATTACGACATGGGCAATATGTGGTTCCAACAAGACGGGGCAACTGCACATACCGCTAGGATATCAATGCAAGCTGTACGCGCTCTGTTCCCTGGCCGTTTGATTTCCCGTAATGGAGATGTCCATTGGCCCCCTCGCTCGCCGGACCTCACGGTATGTGACTTTTTCTTATGGGGCTATTTAAAAGCAAGGGTCTACATGAACAAACCCCGGACCATTCAGGAGTTGAAGGCAGCAATTCACACCGAAATCACATAAATTCCTGGTGATGTGCTTGAGCGGGCAATGCGGAACGTTAAGGACCGACTCCAAGAATGCGTCGCTCGAGAAGGAGGGCATTTGATGGATGTAATTTTTAAAAACTAACATTACTATTTTTTTGTTAATAAACTTCCATTGTAACTACACGTTTTGCACTTTATTTCAATCCAATACCTTTACAATTGACAGTTTGACAAGTATTTTAAAACCACCCGATCCATCTGCGCCACCCTGTAGATGTGAATGTAGTGGAGCACTTACAGTCTTGTTTCAGCGTGTCAGGAACTGTTTCACAGCAGAATAGCTGAATAGAAATACAGAACTAACTAGACCAGGGCCAAACATTACGTCTATGATGAGATGGAAATGTTTAGATTACATAGGGGCGTCACAATAAAACAGGATTAAGAGGTCATTATCCTCTAATTCGATAGCGATAATGAGACTTTTCGGGGAGATGCAGATGTAAGGGCCTATGCGTGATAGACGTATCATCATATAATTTCTTCCTGGTAAAAACTAAGGAACATTCCACTTGCCTTTGTGTCAAACAAAATTCGCCCCACATCAGGGCCAATATATGATAATACTAACATATGATTAATATGTTCAATTAATGATGAGCTAGGGGAATTTGCAGATCAGGAATAACTAGAATTTACATCTCACAAGACGCCTAGAGGAAACGTGTTGTCGGGATAAGCACACTTTCATGCTATATAAAGGTAGCATTCAGTGTATGAAGTTAGGCTACATAGAATCTTCAACATACTGTTGTGGTGTCTCTAAACTCCCAAGCACTGGGAGAAGTAATCAGAAGCCTAAACTGATTACCGGTTAAGCAGTCAAACAAAGGCGACTAGCGTCTCCCGTACGTTTGTAAGCCTACGCAATTTAAGAAAGGAAGAAATGAAAATTATGGTTTAATACCCCATGGACGATGTGGTCATTAGTGATCAAACACATGGGGAAGGATGAGAGAGATAATCAGAAGTGCTCTTTCAATGGAACCATCCAGGAATTCACCTTAAGAGATGGAGGGAAACAACAGAAAACTCAAATCCACATAAACGAAGAACACCAGTCCTTCCGAATACGAGTGCGTTGTCTTACCACTGCGCGATCTCGCTCCTTCCAATGACAGTTAACTACGCAGTTTATTGTGGCCTCAGATCTTGCTATGGTATTAATCAGAGCTAATATTCTTGTAAAGAATCAGAGTCTATCAAACGAGTCGCGAAACTCGCAGAGATTTTCTGCAACTTCGCTACTGCAGCGCTGCCAAGCTGCTGACCTGTATAAACATAACATACAGCGAAACGATTGTGTATGTGTATATGGAGAGGAGAAGTATATTCAAAATGCTGTCATATTTCGGAGCTTATTGTGGCGCTATAAATTGTAGCACCAATATTATAATCCGGAAACATCTCTTTTTCGATTTCCAATGGATGCCGAGAGTTACAAGTCAATAATGTTACGAACCCCCCCCATGAACCATGGACCTTGCCGTTGGTGGGGAGGCTTGCGTGCCTCAGCGATACAGATAGCCGTACCGTAGGTACAACCACAACGGAGGGGTATCTGTTGAGAGGCCAGACAAACGTGTGGTTCCTGAAGAGGGGCAGCAGCCTTTTCAGTAGTTGCAAGGGCAACAGTCTGGATGATTGACTGATCTGGCCTTGTAACAATAACCAAAACGGCCTTGCTGTGCTGGTACTGCGAACGGCTGAAAGCAAGGGGAAACTACGGCCGTAATTTTTCCCGAGGGCATGCAGCTTTACTGTATGATTAAATGATGATGGCATCCTCTTGGGTAAAATATTCCGGAGGTAAAATAGTCCCCCATTCGGATCTCCGGGCGGGGACTACTCAAGAGGACGTCGTTATCAGGAGAAAGAAAACTGGCATTCTTCGGATCGGAGCGTGGAATGTCAGGTCCCTTAATCGGGCAGGTAGGTTAGAAAATTTGAAAAGGGAAATGGATAGGTTAAAGTTAGATATAGTGGGAATTAGTGAAGTTCGGTGGCAGGAGGAACAAGACTTCTGGTCAGGTGACTACAGGGTTATAAACACAAAGTCAAATAGGGGTAATGCAGGAGTAGGTTTAATAATGAATAGGAAAATAGGAACGCGGGTAAGCTACTACAAACAGCTTAGTGAACGCATTATTGTGGCCAAGATAGATACGAAGCCCACACCTACTACAGTAGTACAAGTTTATATGCCAACTAGCTCTGCAGATGACGAAGAAATTGAAGAAATGTATGATGAAATAAAAGAAATTATTCAGATAGTGAAGGGAGACGAAAATTTAATAGTCATGGGTGACTGGAATTCGAGTGTAGGAAAAGGGAGAGAAGGAAACGTAGTAGGTGAATATGGATTGGGGCTAAGAAATGAAAGAGGAAGCCGCCTGGTAGAATTTTGCACAGAGCACAACTTAATCATAGCTAACACTTGGTTTAAGAATCATGATAGAAGGTTGTATACATGGAAGAACCCTGGAGATACTAAAAGGTATCAGATAGATTATATAATGGTAAGACAGAGATTTAGGAACCAGGTTTTAAATTGTAAGACATTTCCAGGGGCAGATGTGGACTCTGACCACAATCTATTGGTTATGACCTGTAGATTAAAACTGAAGAAACTGCAAAAAGGTGGGAATTTAAGGAGATGGGACCTGGATAAACTGAAAGAACCAGAGGTTGTACAAAGTTTCAGGGAGAGCATAAGGGAACAATTGACAGGAATGGGGGAAAGAAATACAGTAGAAGAAGAATGGGTAGCTTTGAGGGATGAAGTAGTGAAGGCAGCAGAGGATCAAGTAGGTAAAAAGACGAGGACTAGTAGAAATCCTTGGGTAACAGAAGAAATATTGAATTTAATTGATGAAAGGAGAAAATATAAAAATGCATTAAATGAAGCAGGCAAAAAGGAATACAAACGTCTCAAAAATGAGATCGACAGGAAGTGCAAAATGGCTAAGCAGGGATGGCTAGAGGACAAATGTAAGGATGTAGATGCTTATCTCACTAGGGGTAAGATAGATACTGCCTACAGGAAAATTAAAGAGACCTTTGGAGATAAGAGAACCACTTGTATGAACATCATGAGCTCAGATGGAAACCCAGTTCTAAGCAAAGAAGGGAAAGCAGAAAGGTGGAAGGAGTATATAGAGGGTCTATACAAGGGCGATGTACTTGAGGACAATATTATGGAAATGGAAGAGGATGTAGATGAAGATGAAATGGGAGATACGATACTGCGTGAAGAGTTTGACAGAGCACTGAAAGACCTGAGTCGAAATAAGGCCCCCGGAGTAGACAACATTCCATTGGAACTACTGACGGCCTTGGGAGAGCCAGTCCTGACAAAACTCTACCATCTGGTGAGCAAGATGTATGAAACAGGTGAAATACCCACAGACTTCAAGAAGAATATAATAATTCCAATCCCAAAGAAAGCAGGTGTTGACAGATGTGAGAATTACAGAACAATCAGTTTAATAAGCCACAGCTGCAAAATACTAACACGAATTCTTTACAGACGAATGGAAAAACTAGTAGAAGCCGACCTCGGGGAAGATCAGTTTGGATTCCGTAGAAATGTTGGAACACGTGAGGCAATACTGACCTTACGACTTATCTTAGAAGAAAGATTAAGGAAAGGCAAACCTACATTTCTAGCATTTGTAGACTTAGAGAAAGCTTTTGACAATGTTGACTGGAATACTCTTTTTCAAATTCTAAAGGTGGCAGGGGTAAAATACAGGGAGCGAAAGGCTATTTACAATTTGTACAGAAACCAGATGGCAGTTATAAGAGTCGAGGGACATGAAAGGGAAGCAGCGGTTGGGAAGGGAGTAAGACAGGGTTGTAGCCTCTCCCCGATGTTATTCAATCTGTATATTGAGCAAGCAGTAAAGGAAACAAAAGAAGAATTCGGAGTAGGTATTAAAATCCATGGAGAAGAAATAAAAACTTTGAGGTTCGCCGATGACATTGTAATTCTGTCAGAGACAGCAAAGGACTTGGAAGAGCAGTTGAACGGAATGGATGGTGTCTTGAAGGGAGGATATAAGATGAACATCAACAAAAGCAAAACGAGGATAATGGAATGTAGTCGAATTAAGTCGGGTGATGTTGAGGGTATTAGATTAGGAAATGAGACACTTAAAGTAGTAAAGGAGTTTTGCTATTTGGGGAGCAAAATAACTGATGATGGTCGAAGTAGAGAGGATATAAAATGTAGACTGGCAATGGCAAGGAAAGCGTTTCTGAAGAAGAGAAATTTGTTAACATCGAGTATAGATTTAAGTGTCAGGAAGTCTTTTCTGAAAGTATTTGTATGGAGTGTAGCCATGTATGGAAGTGAAACATGGACGATAAATAGTTTGGACAAGAAGAGAATAGAAGCTTTCGAAATCTGGTGCTACAGAAGAATGCTGAAGATTAGATGGGTAGATCACATAACTAGTGAGGAGGTACTGAATAGGATTGGGGAGAAGAGGAGTTTGTGGCACAACTTGACCAGAAGAAGGGATCGGTTGGTAGGACATGTTCTGAGGCATCAAGGGATCACCAATTTAGTATTGGAGGGCAGCGTGGAGGGTAAAAATCGTAGGGGGAGACCAAGAGATGCATACACTAAGCAGATTCAGAAGGATGTAGGTTGCAGTAGGTACTGGGAGATGAAGAAGCTTGCACAGGATAGAGTAGCATGGAGAGTTGCATCAAACCAGTCTCAGGACTGAAGACCACAACAACAACAACAATGTTACGAATAACAAATGTTCGTTTTAGGATGGTTAATTTTGGGCATGCGAGAAAATGTTTATTTCCATTACTCCTAGTGTCGTCATAGCTTCGGCTCTTAATGAGAATCGCAAAATCTTAAACAGCATTTCATAATCTTACTACTGTATAAAAATGTCTGGATGTTTCCCGACTGCAGGCAAGCAGTCGCCAATTTTTTGAATAGGGCCTACTTAGTTTCATATGTCAGGTCCACAAAAAGTATAGGCCTACATACCGGCATATTTTTAAAGTTACCTACTTGACTGAGGAAGAAAACACTTAGTTGCAAGTAATTTCTTTGGTAGTACATAAACGTTCAAGAAATTGTTAAAATTAGCGTTCATAATAAGTTCATGAAAACAAGTAAGTGTTCCGGATTGCATTAGGCTAGATTACGCGGACATAAACGAAGAGATAGTTATAATAATTTACGGATAGTGTGAAAATAAAACTCACAACGAAGCTCACAAACGGCAGCATTGTCTCCACAACTGTGGTTCTGAGTTGAGTGAAAGGACTGAACCAGAGACTTCGAAGATTCTGTGACAATCTAGGCCGGGACTTCCTGGACTTGCGCCATATGATTTAGAACTGTGGGGTCCCTCCTAAATGGGTCAGGTGTGCACCACATATCAGAGACTACTTCTCAGGTATGTGACAGTGTGTGGGGTACACACAAGGATTTTTTAGCTTAGGCGGCACTCCATCCAATCCAGGTAGCGACAGCTGTAAGAAACACAGAAGTATCAGTGTAAGTTCGAAAGGAATGGCTCTCACAGGTGAGCATATTAAAATCCAAATGGTAAACTGCCAAAGCGTTAGCAACAAAGTGCCAGAATTTGAAGCGCTCATGAAAAGCAGTGAAACTCACATAATACTGGGTACAGAAAGCTGGTTGAAACCAGAAATTGATAGCAGTGAGATTTTTGGGGAGAATATAAATGTATATCGAAAGGACAGGCAGTGCGAAATGGAAGTGGTGTATTTGTCGCAGTAGACAAGAAACTCAAAGCCACCGAGATAGATATGGAAGCTGTATGTGAGATTGTTTGGGCAAGACTCAATATCAGGGGTGGGCATAAAATGATAATTGAATTCTTCTACGGGCCACCAGACTCATCTCTTGATGTAACCGAAAACTTTAGAGAAAACCCCAGTTCACTTGTACATAAGGTCCCCAATCATATTGTAATATTAATCATCCAACAGTTAACTGGAGAAATTACAGTTTTGTTAGTGGTGGGCGTGATAAGACATCCTGTGAAACTACAGTCAATGCCTTCTCTGAAAACTACCTAGAACAGATAGTCAGAAACCCTACTCGTGATGGAAACATATTGGATCTAATGCCAAAAAACAGACCTAACCTCTTTGAGGATCTCCATATCGAAACTGGTACTTACGTTGAGTAAACTAGATAAAAAAATCACTTGTGTCATATCTTAATGAGCAACTGGAAACATTCAGCACAGGGCAGGAGCATGTAGAGCAACTATGGCTCAAGTTAAAAAGACTAGTTGATCACGCACTGGATAGGTATGTAGTACCCAGTAGAATAGTAAATAATGGGAGGGACCCCCCCCCCCATAGTATACAATCACTGCAAAGAAACTTCTAAAGAAACAGAGGTTACTGCAAAGCCAAGGGCTATAGATACAGATATGCTGAATGAAACGCGTTTGTCAGTCAAGAGAGCAATGCGTCATGCCTTCTATGACTACCGCAGTAAAATACATTCAAATGATCTCTCACAGAACCCCAAAAAATTTTGGTCGTATGTAAAGGTTGTTAGTGCACCAAAGTTCGTGTTTATTCCCTAGCGAATGAGACAGGAACTGAAAGTGAGTGTAGCAAAGTAAAAGCTGAAATGCTGAACTGCATTTTCAGATGTTCCTTTAAAAAGGAAAACCCAGGACAATTGCCCCAATTTAATCCTCTTACCAGTTAAAAAATGATTGAAATAAGTACTGACGTCAGTGGTGTTGAGAAACAGCTCAAATCGTTAAAACGGGACAAAGTTCCAGAGCCCGATGGAATCCCTGTCAGATTCTATGCTGAATTTGTGGCTCAGTTAGCCCCTCTTCTAATTATAATGTATTTGCTGAAACACAATATTTTTAGCGCAACGCAATCTGACTTTCAAAAATCCCTACAAAAGAATGGCCCTGACTAACATTAACCTATACCTTTCACAAATCACTTACCTCACCAAAAATCTTCGTTACTCGAACTACTGCAAAACAGCGAGCGCCACTACTGCCAGTTAAATAAAAGATTCAAACTACGGAAGGCACTAACTACTGATAGACATAGTTAGGAAATGAAAGATTTTAGTAGAGAACAAACAATGTATTTACCTTAATAGTCATCAAAAGTCATAATATATATAGGAGTTCATAACATCCATTCTTACAAATATCAAAACTCCGCCATTTCTCTCCCCACATCCACCACTTCTGGCGGCTCACCTCCAACTGCGCAACGCTACGCGCTGTTCACATGCAGCTGCCTCTGCCCAACACTACAATGGCAGACAACAATGCAAACTAGCCACAGACTGCACACAGCACAGCCAGTGATTTTCATACAGAGCGCTACGTAACGTTGCCAATAAGAAAACATAAACAGCCTACTTACATAGCCCCCATGCTCCCCAAAAAAAAATTTTACAAATTGTTTTGGGCAGTGGCCAAAAATGATTTGATAAAATTTTTCATAATTACAATAACAAAGATATCAAATGTACACACTTACTGATACAATGTTGGTCAAAAGCTAAAATTTTCTCACAATCCATAAAGACAGTCCTGATCATTCTTCACAGTACAATTGCAGTGTTTTTCTCAAAGTCTGAGCAGTAAAAGAAAATGCGCACGGAAGTAGTGGATTTCCACGCAGTCTTCAATCAGTAGTGTTGTCCTTCCAACGGAAAGACAGTGCTGACTCTTGACATGCAGACAGGTATTGGTCCACAACAGAGCAAACCTACAGCAGAGTCAGTCGAAATTTTGAAGAGTATTGGTAGGTAGGTCATCACAGAGCAGACCCACAGTAGTGCTGGTAGAGATTATGGTATTGGTGGCCCACCAGAGGTGCAGACCCACTGTAGTCCTTGTAGAAATAATGGTATTGGTGGGTCATCAAAGATGCAGACCCACTGTAGTCCTTGTAGAGATGGCCAGCAGCCATCTGTTGTGACTGTGCAGGTGCACAATCACCATTGAAGAGTCTTGCGGAGAATATAGCAAGTCCATAACCACCACTTGTGCACTCACAAAGTTTTTGGAATTGTCCTTAGAACCAGCAATGCTGTTATCCAGTCCCTTGCTGAATTATTAACACACGTGCAAACACTAACAGTCCCTACGTCTCACATATTGTCCATATAGTATGACCAACAGAAACGTGTGCAGTGAAATGGAACTTACAAGTTACTTAATTTGATGAACTGCTGTCAATTACAATTTTATAACATAAGAATACAATAACAAAGGTACAAAATACATCATTAAAAACATAATAATACAGATAACATTTGTAGTAATACAGGCTTTACAAAATAATAGAAATAAACATATACATAAGTGTTACAGGAATGATGAGATAAGTAAATACATAAAAGATCAGAATAACTTTTGAAACATCAACTTTACACATAAGCATTAAAACAAAACAGAATAAATAATGTCTAAGCATATTTACAAGGTAAATAACATATTATTAATGCCAATTATATTTGAGGATAACAGTATTCCTCATCATAGTGAATGTAGCTTAGTATTAGAAGAAGAAAAAATTCTATGAAACTACACAGAGACAGGAAGAAAACAAATACACAAGGGTACACAAACACATAGTGGGATAACACAAAAGGAAAGGACAGGGTTTGTTTTCAGTGTAACATTTGGTACTGCAGTCCAACCCAAAATTTCATTCCATAGATCTTTCGTCTTATTTCCACATTTGTTTCCACCAAAAAAATTCTATTCAAGCATGCTTTCTGTATATATATGTTCACATATTTCTTACCTCATTATTTATTTTCCATTATCTTACTTCATCATTTATTTCCAAGAAAATCCTACCTAAACCTGTTGTCCCTAAACCCTACTTTTTTGGTTCATATCCTCTTTCAAAATACTGTTTTGGCCAAACCATTTTCTTATAGCTTCTCAATGTATTTCTTCCAATTCATCACAACTTGTTCTCTTATATGGCCTACCCCATCTTAAGCTAACTTAAATCTACTGAGCTCAGATGCTAAACTAAGGGACGAGGCAATGCAGCAGCACAAAACAATTAACACAAACAGCAATGACAAAAAATGCAGATTTGCAAAGGAAGCAGCATTATAGAAATTAGCAAAGCAATTGCAATATTACAACTAATATAAGGCACTGTGCAGCAAAAAAGAAAAATAAATCAGTAGTAAAACTGGCTTAACAGAGTAATACAAAGTCAAATTCAGTAACACTATGCCTGGCGAACAGCAGAAGCAAATGCAATAAATTATATCTAAACATGACAAAGCTCAAGCAGAAAAATATTACAGTAAAGACAACAATGCAGACAAGGGAAATGTATATTCACATCTTAATGTCTATGGAATTAAAGTGGTGCACCACAAAACTAATTCTACAAAAAATTACCAATTACTTGAAAAGAAAATTATATATGCAGTTGCTGTTATTAGTCCCTTCTTATTGTTCTTTCCATTCCAAGAGCTCCTTTTTCGAAGAATATTGATCAGAAAATAATTATTTAATAGATCTGTTGACAGAAAGTGTTCACATTAGCAGATGCATTTAAGTTTATTTTTTAAAACCAATGCTGCAACACAGCTGGAAACCAGATATCAAATGAAATAAGCAATTACGCAAACCAAAGCATAAAAATATCATTCAATAGTCATGTGACATTTCATAAGTTAGTAGAAATTCTCTCTATAATTACGCGCTAGCAATAAACAATAGCTACACTAATTACACAAACTACAAGAAAAAATCGGAAGATTCCAGTGAGGTATCCTCGGCTAAGGGTCGACATATGAAACGTCCCCTTTTTAACAATTGATATAGGACTGTGCTTAACCTGAAACACAATATTTTTAGCGCAACGCAATCTGACTTTCAAAAATCCCTACAAAAGAATGGCCCTGACTAACATTAACCTATACCTTTCACAAATCACTTACCTCACCAAAAATCTTCGTTACTCGAACTACTGCAAAACAGCGAGCGCCACTACTGCCAGCTAAATAAAAGATTCAAACTACGGAAGGCACTAACTACTGATAGGCATAGTTAGGAAATGAAAGATTTTAGTAGAGAACAAACAATGTATTTACCTTAATAGTCATCAAAAGTCATAATATATATAGGAGTTCATAACATCCATTCTTACAAATATCAAAACTCCGCCATTTCTCTCCCCACATCCACCACTGCTGGCGGCTCACCTCCAACTGCGCAACGCTACGCGCTGTTCACATGCAGCTGCCGCTGCCCAACACTACAATGGCAGACAACAATGCAAACTAGCCACAGACTGCACACAGCACAGCCAGTGATTTTCATACAGAGCGCTACGTAACGTTGCCAATAAGAAAACATAAACAGCCTACTTACAAGTTCTTGGAAAAACTTAGTCACACCTGTCTTCAAGAAGCGTAGTAGAAGCGATCGACAAAACTACCGTCTAATGTCCTTGACATCGATTTCTTGTAGAATCTTAGAACACATTCAGAGATCAAACATAATGAGGTATCTTGAACAGAATGAACTCCTCAATGCCAACCAGCACAGATTCCGAAAATATCGGTCATGTGAAACTCAACTGCACTTTTCGCACATGACATACTGTAAGCTTTACATCAAGGCAATCAGGTAGATACAGTATTTCTTGATTTCCGAAAATCCTTTGACTCATTACCACATTTACGATTATTGTAAAAGTTCGATCATATGGGTTATCAAGTGAAATTTGTGACTGGGTTGAGGACTTTTTGGTAGGGAGAACACAGAATGTTATCTTGGATGGAGAGTCTTCGTTAGAAGTAGAAGTAACTGTGGGTGTAACCTAGGGAAATGTGTTGGGACCCTTGCTGTTTACGTTGTGTATTAATGACCAGGCAGACAATATTAATAGAAAAATCATCCTTTTTGCAGATGATGCAGTTATCTATAATGAAGTACTACTTGAAAGAAGTTACATAAATATTCAGCCAGATCTTGATAAGATTTCAAAGTGGTGCAAAGTTTGGCAACTTGCTTTAAATGTTCAGAAATGTAAAATTGTGTACTTCGCAAAACGGAAAGACATAGTAACCTATGACTAGAATAGGTATAAGTTTATAGCAGATTGTGTTACAGTCATGTGCTTACACTCACATTTGATGCCATCAGGGTATAAATTGTCCCTAACGTCGCCATTACCATACCTAATCAGTATGCTTAGATTCTGTCATTACTCCGTTCCTAGATCACTATTTCAGGGCCCAATACAGTGGTGATTCACTTTCGTGAAAAAATGTAGATGGCCATATTACGTCCTCCACTATGTGTTCTCTCTTAGATACTGAAATCTGCCTGTTCTGATTAATATAGCTCTTCTGTCTTGGGTTTTGCCACTGTCTATGGTCATTATGATTTACATGTCCAGGGTTATATCTATTGTTGTAATGCTTTTGTACCTCTGTGCCATTATGAATTGGTTGATTATTGTCGTTTGCATTATGCTGGTCTCCTGCCACGCTTTACTGTTTGGTATGACCTGTGCAATGATTTGTGCATATTTGTGATTTCCTTTGTTGCAAATGACAACTTTACGTTTAATATTCACAACACATTTCTATGCAGTACTGGATTACCTCAGTATCTAGTCTTGTTAATATACTTCTTGAAGTATTTTCATAAGTTGCTCTGCCATCCCTGGAATGGCTCTGGATCAAGACTTGTTTCAAAAGTCGCACCCACACCGGCGCATCTCCTTGGATGTGGCTACCGACAAAACCTATGTTTTGTGTGCCAGAGCACGGTACTGGAACGGCTACACGAAATGAATGAATAAATACGACCGGATGTATTGTTCGTTTATCTGACAAAAATACTTAGCAATTCCGGTGTTATATTACTTCTCCTCGAGTAAAATGGACGTAAGCAGTGGCCGAGCCTCCATATTAAACGATGTGTCGTGCAACGATGCATTCAACATTCCCACTTGCATAACATTCCCACTTGCATTCGCTACGGCCTGCTTGATGTATATTCGGAAATATGATTTATTCCAGAACCTTGTGTAATCGACTGTCCATCGTTACATCTTTCACCTTCACAAATTTCTATGTGTTTGCAAAAATCCTTCTGCCATTGCCTCAAATCTTTGCTAATTTTTCTTTTGCGTAACAATCTCTATTTTTATTTGCTTTGCCGAACGATTACGTTTGGACATAGCCTCTGTTGTGACCCTTTCGATGGCTTCTTGGCTTTGTGTCAGTTGTGACTGTTACTTGATTGTCCTTGGGTTCGCTTAATCATGATGAATACATTAGTAAGATTTTGTACTGCTTCAGGCACACCTGCCTGAGCTGGTTTTAATTCTAACATTTCAGTTGCTAAGGCATACTGCTTTGCTGAAATCTCATACGCTAAGTCGTTCTATTTTGTAAAAATCTATGCTCGCAAAGACGACATATTGTCTTGCTTTTGTACCGGTTCGCCTACGCGATTCGGTACTATGGCCATTGTCCTGGGTATCATTACTAACTTTCTTAATAATTCTGTTAAAGGACTGACTGGTTGAGTTTCCTGAGCTGGATTGGTCAACTACAGAGTTCATCCGGGCAATCGTAGAGGGTGGGATTATTGGTAGTTGGGAGCTCCAACGTTAGGCACGTTATAGGGCCCCTTAGGGACTTGGCTGACAAGAAGGGTAAGAAAACCAATGTGCACTCCGTGTGCATACCGTTGAAGTCATTCCAGATGTGGAAAGGGTCCTCCCAGATGCCATGAAGAGCACAGGGTGCAGCCAACTGCAGGTGGCTGCTCACGTCGATACCAATGACGCGTGTCACTTTGGATCAGAGGAGATTCTCTCTGGTTTGGAGCGGCTAACAGAAGTGGTAAAGGCTGCCAGTCTTGCTTGCAAGATGAAAGCAGAGTCAACCATTTGCAGCATGGTTGACAGGACCGATTGCGGACCTTTGATACAGAGCCGAGTGGAGGGTCTGAATCAGAGGCTCAGACGGTTCTGCGACCGCGTAGGCTGCAGATTCCTAGACTTACGCCAAAGGGTGGTTAGGTTTCGGATTCCGATGAATGTGACTAATAAAGTCATCAGAAGATCAAAACAAACTGCAAAACGATTTAGAAAAGATATCTGAATGGTGCGAAAAGTGGCAATTGACCCTAAATAACGAAAAGTGTGAGGTCATCCACATGAGTGCTAAAGGAACTCGTTAAACTTCGGTTACACGATAAATCAGTCTAATCTAAAAGCCGTAAATACCTTGCGAAGATTGAAGAGTGTGCGCGAACAGTTTCTGTAAAATCTTTTGCGAAGATTGAAGAGTGTGCGCGTCGCTTTTGTCCTCGCCGACCGGCCGAAAAGTGGCAAGCACTTGCCAGTCTCTTCTTTTGAACAAACGGATGAACTCGCCCAGCTTGGGCGAAAACTGGTCACTGTGCATCGCCCACATATCCTGCGCGACCTATAATGCGGCACTGTGAACTATGCGACATTATTACTATAATCCGTTGATCAGAAGAATAAACCTGATGTAAACAAACACAAACGCGATGATAAGACAGAACCCACAGCACAAGTACACTGGTTTTGTTACGCTCTTGGAAGTAAGTCCTGCTTATGTATTAGATATCTTATTACTAAATTGCGTTAAATGAAAGTTTAAGATATTCAAATGTATTAACAGCCATCAACGTTTTTCTCAGTCACTCTTTAACTACGTAGTTTTTATTTCAAAAATCGTATACAGTCACAGCCTCTGTGGCGTTGTGCCGGCCGGTGTGATGTCCTTAGGTTAGTTAGGTTTAAGTAGTTCTAAGTTCGAGGGGACTGATGACCTCAGCAATTAAGTTCCATAGTGCTCGGAGCCATTTTTTTGTAGCGTTGTGCCTGATTGTCGCGCTGTTAATGCGCAGTAGGAAAATGACTCAGGCTGCTTTCCGTTCCGTAGTGAAACACGCACATGGAACACGGTTAAAAAGTGCCGAGAAATAGGCTCTTCATACTGTTTTTCATAAATTTACGGAGGTAATCGGCTATGAAGTTTTCCCAAAGTTGTATACAATGTAGTTGACGAAGTAAGTTGAACTACACGTGTAGCGCAGTCGGTAGCGTAATGGTATGTGGAACCAAATGCGGTTATTCGTGCGTAGTTTCAAATCTCCAAAGTTTATCTTTTTTCTCTTTCAATTTGAAATACCTACATCTCGTAATTATAAAACTCATCATCACTTCTTATGAATAATGCACATCTTCTTGTTTCGTATTACATATTGGACGCGAAATTCCTGTTCCCATTTCAAACACAAATTCTTAATTATCGATGTTTTATGAAGGACTGTTCATAAAAGTTGTTTAAATTAAAAAAATAACAATTTAATTTTTTAAGGCAAAAATGAAAAACCAAAACCTTTTTATTTGGGCTATGTCCATCGTTTTAGACCACAGAGGTAAATAAGTATTGCAGAAACGTGAAAAACAATTATTTTCACAGCAGAGAGCACATCATTCAAATGCTACTGTACCATTACAATATGAACCCAACAGCCGGCCGCGGTGGTCTAGCGGTTCTAGGCGCTCAGTCCGGAACCGCGCGACCGCTATGGTCGCAGGTTCGAATCCTGCCTCGGACATGGATGTGTGTGATGTCCTTAGGTTAGTTAGGTTAAGTGGTTCTAAGTTCTAGGGGACTTATGACCACAGATGTTGAGTCCCATAGTGCTCAGAGCCATTTGAACCATTTGAACCATTTGAACCCAACAGAACTGATCTGGAGCCAAGCTGCCAGATGTACGCACGCAGCTTTTTCACACGTCACTGCAGAACGCTGGCAGGGTATAGAACGGCTCGTCATAAAATAAGAAGAGAAAATTCTGCGCCTGGTTGGCTTTGTGGATTCTGTTGTTGATAGGCTCGTTATCAACGTAGCCGATGCTACTTCCAGGACTGAAATGTATTTCTCGGATTCGGATAAGGGAGCAGCTAAGAGATTATCAGACGATTGACTTGTAAGTAATATCTTCAGTGGCTTCAATATTTAACTATTCAGTACTCTCTTATGTTACACAAAGCTTATGCAGAAAAATTACCCTATGGTTAAGTCAGGATTTTCGTCATTCTTGTTTTTCATTACAGTAGTACTATAGCTAAAAACGATAACGTGTTGCGGTTTTCAAAAATGGTTCAAATGGCTCTGAGCACTATGGGACTTCACATTTGAGGTCATCGGTCCCCTAGAACTTAGAACTACTAAAACCTAACTAACCTAAGAACATCACACACATCCATGCCCGAGGCAGGATTCGAACCTACGACCGTAGCGATCGCGCGGTTCCAGACCGAAGCGCCTAGAACCGCTCGGCCACAGCGGCCGGCCTTGCGGTTTTCGTCTAGTCGTCTAAGGAGCGTATTGTGCCAGATTTGCAATTTATTATTTCATTCTGCTTAAAAATTAAATGATATTCGAAGCTGTATTGATCCTCTGTCGCCTCTTTTTACGTGTGAACTGCAGCTGGCCTTGTCACTGCAGGCTAGCTGTACCAGCTGACCGGCCAGTGATATCCAAGTTAGAAGCGCGGGTAAAGCTGTTGTCCCGTATTATCGCTTAATCGATAGGCGCCTAACGCGCAGCACAAAACGTAGCCTTATTATCGTACTTGACAGTACTGGACATAGTTTGGCTGCAGTCCCACGAGAAATGGAAATCCAATGAGGTTCCAGCAAACGCGGAAGAATACATAGTGCAATATTTATATCAGGTTTATCCATATGATGAACGGATTATAGATGCGTCCATACAGGAACAACGTGCTCTTATTCTGTTATTGGCTGCCGAAGGATAAACACCGATAGACATCCATCGGAGAGCGACGAACGTGTATGGGGCAGCATGCCTATCTAAAACCGCCGTTGTTGACTAGGGGTACTGCTGCTTTATGAAAACGCACGCAAATGTAGCGCAAAAGGTACGCCAACTCGTGTGGGAGACACTCGAGCACCAACCCTATAGTCTCGACCTTTCCCCATGCGATTATCACGCCTTCAGCCCTTAAAACAGGCCTTGAAGGGTCGACGATTCCTGTCGGACGAGTATGTGCAGCAAACAGTTACGCACTTCTTCACACAGCAGGAAACGCTGTTTTATAAAATGGATGTGTTCAATCTCGTTTGTCGGTGGGGTGATTGCCTGCATGCTCGCGGCGATTTTGACTGATTGGCTTACCGATTCTGGAATGTACGACCTTCGAATGGAAACTTTTTGATCTCCCTATATACTGTTCACTGCAATGACCTGTAACAATAGTGGTTACTTCTCAAGGGGTTTTAAAAGAAAAAGAATAAAGCAGTGCCTAACTTTACTGTTGGTTCATTGCAGCAATTTTATTCGCGTTAGAATATTAATTATTGAATGCAATTCAGTAAAAGCTATGTATTGTAATTAGGCTACTGCTTAGTATCAAGAAAATCAGTATGAAAATACGTAAAGTTGAACGTGAGTTTTGTGCTCCACCGACGACATCCTACATCTATATCTACGCCAGTACTTCGTAAGCCACCTGACGGTGTGTGACCAACGGTACTTCCGGCACCGATACCTGAACCCCCTTCAATTTTCCACTCACAAATAGAGCATGTGAACCTTTGTATTAGCTCTAATTTTCCAAATTTTTTGTCATGGTCATTTCGTGAGATGTATGTGGGAACAGGTAATATTTATGTCGTCCGACTCTGCCAGGAAAGTGCCCTCTCTTCATTTCAGTAGTAGACTTCTCATCTCTCGTATCTCTTGTATCGTCTGGATTTTGTCGAAAGAATGGAACATTTTTGTATCACCTTCATGGTTGGTAAGCTTGACTATTCCAAGGAACTTATAAAAAATTTCAATAATGTACAGCGTACAGTTCATTGTTGACAGCCGACTGATTTCTGAATTGTGCAGTGTGTCAACTGCGATTGGAAATGGAGAAAACCAAGTTTCATGCCATTATTAAACATTTTCGATTGAAAGGTTAGACTGCCGCAAAATCAAAACGGAATTGAATGACGTTCACGTGGACTCTACACCATCATTGAAGACCATTTTCTTTTAGATTAATGAATTTAAACGTGGTCTGACAAGCACCGAAGACGAAGCGCACTCCTGCCTTTCGATTGAGGTTACCGTAAAGGAAACAGTGACAAAATCCATGATACGGTAACTCAAGACCGCCGAATAAAAATTAGTGAGTGTGTAGACTATAGGCGTCTCAGATGAGCGAGTGGATAATATCCTGCACGGAGAATTGACTATGAAGAAGCTGTGTGCGAGTTGTGTGCAGCTAATCGCTCACAGTGGACCAAAAGCGCATCTAGCACAAACTTTTAACGCAATATCTGGGGATATTTAATCGCAATCCACAAGACTTTTACGCCGATTTGTGACTGTTGATGAAACCTGGATCCATCATTACACACCAGAGTCAAAACGCCAATCAAAACAATGGACAAGGGCTGGTGAAACATGCACCGAAGAAGGCGAAGACAAATTTGTCAGCTGGTATGATGATGGCCACTGTGTTTTGGGATTCCCAAGATTACTTGGAAAAACACCGAACTATATGAATCCTATTATGCTTCATTGCTATACCGTTCAGAACTTGCTTTGGCTGAAAAAAAAAGGCTAAGGTTGTCACGCAAAAAATTGCGCTTTCATGAGGATAATGCACCGTCCCACACATCGGCCATAACAATGGCAAATTGCATGAATTAGGCTTTGAATCGCTACCTCATCCATCCTATCCACCAGACTTAACCCCAAGTTACTTCTTCCTGTTCCTTAACTTGAAACTTTGGCTCGCTGGGATGAAATTTCCATTAAATGCAGTCAACGAGTATTCTGCAGAGTTTCGCAGAATCTGCTTTCTCCGATAGGATGAAAAACGTGGAGGATCCTTGGACCAAGTGTATATTCCCCAAAGGAGTATATGTCGAGAAGTAAGGTGAGTGGCTTACGGAACAAACATTTTTTATTGCTTTTTCCCAGACTTATCACACCACCCTCGTGTGTTGTCCGACTCTTCCCGGAAAGAGCTCTCTCGAAATTTCAATAGTAAACATCTTTGTGAGACACAACGCCTCTCTTGTATCTTCTGACACTGAAGTTTGTTGAACATTCTGCAACGCTGTCACGCGCCGACCAAACAATCCCGTGACGAAACGCGCCGCTGTTCGTTGTAAGTTCTCTATCTCTTCTATCAGTCCTGCCTGCTAAGTGTCCACGAGTGACGAACGATACTCAAGAATCGGTCGAAAAAGCGCCTTGCAAGCCACTTTCCATTTCCTTGCGGTGTGCCGTTATAGGTTCTCCACGCGAATTTATTATTTCTCGTGAGGCTCATGAAACAGAGAATCCAACATAACATCACTAATATTTGAGTTAATGAACAACGTTTACTTATTTGTCTTATCGTGGAAGAACAGTTGATAAAGTGTTGCACTCGAAAACTAGTTTATATTGTGGCACGTATTTGCATGAAGAAAGCACGATGTTACGTCCGCTTGTCCCGTCTGGTGGCTGGGCGTGAATGACGTAATTCTGATTGGAATTTATAAGGTAATTTTCTCTTTGAGAAAGGGAGCGAAGCTGCAGGCTCTATTTATCGCCACAACAAGTAAAAGCATATGGCGTCTCAATTAATATTGACATGAGACAGGAATGTGAGTACATTACACATTATAAATAATAGCATTCATCTTTTCGTATATCCTATTTTCAAGATCAGTTAAAGCTCTGAATAATAACTCTTCCGTCAGAGAATCTCTGATAATCAATAACGAGGGATTAAATGTAGCAAATAATTAAGAGTTTTATTAGTATAGCACAAAATAACTGACTTTTATCTAGGCTGTATCAGTCAAGAAGAAGAACAGAATGGGTCTGCAAAATGGCTGTTCATTGCTTTTATCATTTTAATTAAACTAAAATATGACCGCAGTTTGAAATGCAAGCGTAGTACTGTTTTAGGAATACTCCATAGTCGCTGGCAAAGATCGCAAACATCGAGAATTATACTATAATGTAACGATATGTCACACCAGGAACGGCGAACTCCTTAGGAACAGAATGAAATTTTCACTCTGCAGCGGACTGTGCGCTGATATGAAACTACCTGGCATATTAAAGCTGTGTGCCGGACCGAGACTCGAACTCGGAACCTCTGCATTGTGCGGGAAAGTGCTCTACCAACTCAGCTACCCAAACACGACCCACGACCTGTTCTCACAGCTTCAATTCGTTCCGAGTCGAGTCTCGGTCCGGCACAAGTTTTAGTCTGCCAGGTGGTTTCCTTAGTCTTGACTTGCCTAACTTTTCTTTTTTTTTTTGCCGAGGTGAAGAAGGGTTTTTGCGCTGCGACGATCCCTGCTTTGCTTTAATGTCCCAGCCATAAAAACTTTCGTAACTAGTCACAACTTTTGAAAGGAAGTTAGGATTGTCTTCGAAGCAACTGTTAAGTTCCCTGCGCGCGATATTACTTTCGATTTTCTCGAAGGGATTTTGGTACAAACCTCTCCACTATCCTTCTCATAGTCCGTTATTCTGACGAATAGATTCACCTGTGTCATAACTTATTCCCAAGATGTTGCACATATCTTGGATGGCCTGCATACGATCTAGCAGATTCACAATCCTCGCTTTCTGAGCATTTTATGATGTGACGACAGCTGACGGCCGACCGGCACGGTCATCATCAGTTCTTGTTCGAGCGGTTTTTAAGCGCTTCTACCAGTCTTAAGTCTATGCTGACCCGAAACGTTGTCTCCAAAAGATTGTTTCAACATCTGATGTGTTTCTGCATCGGCTTTCCTACGTTTAAAACACAACGTTGCCCTATCATGTCGGCCATCGTAGATCTGCATACTCACGGAAATACGACAATGGAAGAACGCTCACGAACAATTAACCAAACAACTTAGTTCCTAGCCACTTGCGCAATGATTCAAGTTCGATTTAAGAGGAGATTTCTAGCAACATTTCAGTGTATTCGTAACGATTTGCGTGTAAAATTCAAATTTCGGGAACTCGGTGGATATCACATCTGTTCTGTAGGGTTGTAGAAATTTTCAATTGAGGTACAAATTAGCAGTGGTTTCAGCCAGTCTTCTGCTATTTTGGTGCGACTGACAGTAAAGAAAAATGGCAAGTAGAGTTATAATAATTCTTTGATGAATTTACAAAAATAAATTTCTTGATGATTTTAGCAAAACCGAAGGTGGTTCCATGATGAATTTTCAAGCATATGACATATTTTCTTCATGAATGAAAACCACATCAACAAATGGTTGTGCTATGACAGACAAATTTTAAAGGAAGGATGTTGTAGTTCCTTATGGAGGTTATGGTCTCATTAGGGGACAGTGGAAAAATTCTAACATGCTTGTGATGTTAATGTAGAGGTGGTTGGTGTAGTAGGTCCTTGAAAACAGAGGAACCAATATTAAAGAAGCAGTAGGAAGTAGGAAAATATTCTTTTTTAGGAAGTGTGACAGGGATCAGTTTGAAGATTTTTCTTAGCATGAAACGGAGAATGATATGCAGAAGGACGGAATACTGAATTTCATCTTCCGAAATCGTTTCGCTACAGAAATCTATAATACAGCTTATTCTTCCAATCATCACAGGGACGACGAAATGGCAGATATTGAGATAAGTGATCGCGCAGTAGGGATTCAACTAAAATTGCCCTGGAGAGGAAAGACATAATGACGACTTGGTTAGGAGTCTGTACGATTCCATACTGGTTATGTAAAAGAATTGGCTACCTTTGTTGCAATAGTCTTACTGAAGCAAACAAGGGTTCTACGTGACTGAAAGAAGGGTCAAGTCACTCCGTTTTCAGGAAGCGTCATCGTACAGATAGTCATAATTATCGGTGATTCAGTCTGTTGTGGAATTATCGAACATGTTATATGCTCGCATTTGAACGAAAATTTCGTATGTAGGAATCAACAAGGATTTCGCAAACAGAGATCTGGTGAAAGCCGCTTCATTCGCTCCGTTTATTAGATTCAAAGGGCTGTAGATAACGGTACCAGTGTAGTACTATGTTCCTTCCTCGATACAGTTATGCACGGTCAGCTGCTGAACAGTATAGGAGGTTAATGAACTGCGGACCAGTTACGTGAGTGGATTCAGAACTTTCTAACGTCGTTGTTAACAGACCAAACTTTTAGATGCATGAATAACCCCAGGGCAGTGTTGTATGGCCATAACAGTTCACGATATATATAAATGATCTGATGGATAATGTTGAGAGCTGTGTTGAGCTGTTCGCGGATGAAGTGAGTTCTAAGGAACTTTCATCCACGGAGGAGGCAGCTTTGAAAACCCTTGGTTTTGTGTGTTACTCGTCACTCTGAGACCTTTAAGGTAGGCTTCGCGGATGAGATAGAGCTTTTGAAGACGTGTCATCGAACAAGGGATGGATAATTATCGTTTCTTCAGACTAATTACTTTCGGAATCTATGGGAAGGGAGACGCACCATCCACGCAATCCCCACGTTGCACTTGATAGCGGAGACAAAGGAAAAATCAGGACACCGTCATAGGATTTATGGACCTATAACAAGTGTCAGACGATATAAAATGTCGCAAGATATTCCAATTATCTGAAAAAGTTATAGGCTTTAGAGAAAGACATGCTGTTTACTATGCAAGGAATCAAGAGGAAACAATAAGATTGGAAGATCAAGAGGGAAATGCTCGGCTTAAAATGTGCGCAAGGCAAGGATGTAATCTTTCTTCGCTGCTGTTCAGTATGTACATCAAATAAACATAGACGGGAATAAAAGAAAGTTTTAGTGGTGGGTTTAAAATTCAGTGTGACAGTATATCAACGACAAGATTCGCGGATAGAATTCCTAGCTTCAGAGAAAGAGAGGACAAACTAAATGATCTGTTGAATGCAATGAAAGAGTCGAAACAGACACAGGATATGGATTGGGAGTAAATCGAAGAAAGACGAACGTAATGAGAAACAGCAGAAATGAGATTAACGACAAAGGCAAAACTTTGGAATGATCTTGTAGACGAAATGAAGGATTTCTGCTCCTTTGGAAGCAAAATAATGTATGATAGGTGGAACAAGGGGGAATCAAGAAGTAGATTAGCACAGCCAAAGAGGGCTCTTCACACTAAACGAAGTCAGCTAGTATCAAGCATCAACAGAAAGGTTATAGCATTCTGAACCCTTTCTGCACACCGGCCGTTTCTTGGACTGTGACAGATGCATCTCACGCCTGTCTGACGTCACACTCCAAGATGGTAGCCATGCCCCCTTGTCTATGACGTGACAAGCTATGCTTATTTACATAAAAAACCATGCCCCCTCTCCTGTCACTATTCTCCAGCTAATCTCAGTCTAATATTACAATTAGGCATAAAAATAGAATGAAATTTGAAGATATGGAATAAAAAATTATGATTATAACTGTGTAAATTGTTGTTGGTCATCAGCTAACACACAAACACGCACACACACACACACACACACACACACACACACACACACACACACACACACACACACACACACACACACTCCTCTCTGCTCTGCTCATCTGTTCTCTTCCAAGCATAGCTTAGTATTTATGTCACCATTAAAGAGTTGGCTCAAATGGCTCTGAGCACTATGGAACTCAACTGCTGAGGTCGTAAGTCCCCTAGAACTTAGAACTACTTAAACCTAACTAACCTAAGGACATCACACACATCCATGCCCGAGGCAGGATTCGAACCTGCGACCGTAGCAGTCGCGCGGCTCCGGACTGAGCGCCTAGAGCCGCTAGACCACCGCGGCCGGCCATTAAAGAGTCAATTACAACGTAGCCCCATCCAGGCTGTTCTCAGACGTACCTGGACGAACTAAAATAGTTATCAAAAAATACATTACACACATCTCTCTCTTCTCTACCAGTAAGATCCTAGTATTTTAACCGCCAATAAATAAAAGAGGTAATTACATTGTAGCTCCACATGGACTGTGCCGAAAACAGGCATAATTAAAATGAAAGAGCCAATTACAATGTAGCCCATCTAGGCTGTCTTCAGAAATTATCCAAAGGACCTGAAATAGTTATAAAAATTACGTCGCACACCTCCCTCTCCTATCGTCAAATCAAAGCCTAGTATTTTAGCCACCATTAAAATGAGAGAACCAGTTACAAATAACCCCATCTGTGCTGTGCTCAAAAGTATCCGAACAACCTGAATTGTTTATTAAAAAAAGGGTGACACACTTAAAACGTATCTGTATCCCGAAAATGGCGATAATCTTGTCAACCACGTTATCATTACTGACTTGTAAATAATGTTTATGGCCTGATTCACCACTCACACCAGTAAATTTCACTGAAAACTATTTATCATTCTCTATTGAGTATCACAATGGAAGTGTAACATATTCTCAATAACCCGTTAAAAACCAATATTTGCTTATCGAGTTGATTAACGAATTAGAAAAATCTAGTTTTCGAACATGAAGTTTACTTTGTTCACTGTCCTGCAAAAGTTCGAAAATGCAAAAAGTCAACTGCTGCTTTTATGCTCCTGTTGCTTGATTTTTTCAACAGATGGCTGCACTGGTAACGTGTTCAACGCTCAATAGGTATACCATAGTGTAAGACATAACTGACACTCAAATTAATTATCTTCTACATCTATGATGTTCGTCAAATGATCTTTCCAAGACTGCAAAAATACATGAGAATCGCAAAAGCGGGCGATGTTTACGTCAAATTGCTGTTGAAAACGTGCTTGTGAACTCTGAAGTAAGTACCACAATGCTATATTCATGTCTAAACACTTGTGGCCTGTTAAGCAGACAGGTAAACTTTTTATGGAAAATGAAAACGAATATAAAATATATTCTGTGTTAATAGTCCAAAAACTAATGTTTGCTTATGCAGTGTAATGTAATAACTAGTATAAAACATACCCTCTATAAATATTTCAAAACCAATGTTTGCTTATGAAATGTAATTAACGAAAAAAAATGTTGTCGTTGTATATGAATTTTAGTTTAAACACTGCTCCAGAAAAATTAAAATATGCGAAATAAAGTCAACTGGTGCATTGAGCTTGCTGTTACCAAAAGGTGTCTGTCCATTGTTCAATGTGAGTACTGTGCTTGGTTTAAGGCGCAACAGAGCCTCCAATTATTTTACACATCTTTGCTGCTTGTCAAGTGTCCCAATGTTCTTTCATTATATAAAACGCCTGCAAAAGTATGTTGTCAAAGCAAACGGAGTGCAATGCTTACATCAAACATCCACTGCTATTTTTCACGTATCCACACATTCATCAAATTAATGCTTAAAACATGATTGTCAACTCTAATGTAAGTACTCCTGTGCTGTTTCCATGCATACACAACTTCAAATAACATGATAAACTGCCAGTTGACATTAGATGTTTGGCCTATGCGCTCGGTATCGTAAAACTAAACTGACTAGGCTAATAACTGCAGGAAATACATGTTAGCTAAAATACTGTGCTAAGCAGACAAGCACACAAACAAGTAGATATTCTGAGATACTGGAAGATTGTAATTAATTAGACCTACTCTTCATGCAGGTCATAATACATTGTCAGATTAAATATTTCCACATCTAAATTGTTAGGAGGGAAAAGATAATGCATCTTTTTATACACCACAAAAATATAATTGATGATATTGATTGACAATTATTGCTTTATATACAAAAGATTCACATCAACTTGACGTTATATATGATTACAACTTTCGACGAAGGTTGCAATATTTACGAATCAGAGCTATGGTGCCAAGTCTCTAAACTTTTCCAGACTGTATTTCCTATAATAAATTATTATATAACACCATCATCTAATAAAAATACACGATGTGAAAACACACACACACACACACACACACACACACACACACACACACATACACAAACACACACGCAGTGTGCATGATTATCGTAATATGTAAGTATAATTATTGACCTCTACAACAATTTGAACAAAATGAAACTGCATTATTTCTCATAATATGTAAGATTTCGCATATTTTACAAGCACAATATGGCTTTAAATTACGTATTTGCACACCTAAGTTGTCTGTATAACTATTAAAATACACACAGCTTGCTTATTGACACTATTTAAATGATAACCACCATATCTCTTAGTACATAACCTAAAACCCATGATCTTCGCACATAACCAATACCCTGTAACTTATAACTCATTATCCATAATCTGTAACTCATAAACCATAACCTCTAACCTGTAACTCATAACCTTTTACCCATAACTCCTTTTATGATTAGTAGTAAATGATGATCACTGGAATGGCCAATAATTATCAGTGGTCAATAGTGATGATCGGTGGTCAGAGATGACCAGTGGCTTGGTCAGTGATGTGGATTGGTCAGTGATGGAGAATGCTCAGAGGTGGTCAGTCATCACTGTCTTCTGCAGTCCATTTAGCTTTTTATCTCTTCCTCTTCTAATCGTCTGAAACGTAAAGAAAATTAACTCTATTAAGGAAATGATAGGGCGAGTGCCATTACTCCAAACGCATTGTTTCTTTCCACAACTATGTGATGGAAAGTAGGATTTATGTTGATGATGTGTGATCAGTAGTATGTTAGCGACAGGCTATGGTTCAAACACTCTTATGCACTAGACAGGCAAATGAATTGGTAGAACACTGGAATGGTAGAATGATAGAAAGCTAGAACTCTACAACGCTACAACATAGAATGATATAATGGTAGAACGCTAGAACAGTGAAGGGTAAATGGTGAATGGTTAACAGTTAGACAGTAAGTGGTACTGTTTACCCTTAGATCTCCTTCTAATTGGTTATGGGTTGTAGGTTACATGTTATGGGTTACAGGTTATGGGTTATGGATTATGTGTTTAGCGCTATGGGCTGTGGAGATTATTATTTAAGTAGTGCCAATAAGTAAGCTGCACGCGTTTTAATAAGTAATCAGACAATTTAGGTGTGTAAATATTCAATCTGAATCGTCATTGTGCTTGTAACATGTGTAAAACCTTACATTTTTCGAGAAATGATGCAGTTTTATTTTGCTCGAATGTTCATAGAGATCAGTAATTAGGTAATGAACGTGAAACAGTCATCAATCTCAAGATTGTTTTAACACCACAGTACTTAGCTAGGAATGGTCCTGTTGGAGGTGGTACGCCGGTACCTTGCTCTGCCCTTATAAATTATTTACCCATCCAATTATATACAGGCTTACCGTATTTTATTGGGTCAAACCCATACAAATTACCTTACGATTTTGGGTCCTACATAGGACAATTTTTGAAATTACTTACAAGTTTAACAGTTCACTGAAACATTAAACTTTATTTATGCAGTTGTATTTTTCAATGGGTACGACATTTTTTCAGGAAGGGTTTATCTGTTTGTTTTAATTGCCTCATAAAATTAACAATAAGAAATTTATAAATTAATTTTAACATTTAAAAGATATTTAACAATAGCTACTGAAAGTCTGTTCCTTTCTGCAGACCAAAGGTACCCCGTTATTGAAAGAACTGGAGTGCCAGGCAAAGGCCTCGGAAAATCCAGCGTTTTAGAAATGGTACATTATGAAATATGTCTTTTGAAACACCACGAAATGCTATCTATTTCTTTTCAGTAGTGCATAATACTTATTGAATCATCAGTTTTCTCAGTAGTTTGATGTGATACATCATGAATTCCTCTCCTGTGCCAACCTCTTCATCTCAGATAGCAATTGCAGCCTACATCCTCAATTATTTGTTGAATGTATTCCAATCTCTCTCTACCTCTACAATTTTTAGCCATCTACTTACAATACCATGAAACTATCCCCTGATATCTTAAGACATCTCGTTCATCAGAGCCCATTCCTCTTGTCAGTGATTTACAAGAAATAGTAGGCAGGCAGTCAGTTCCAAAATGAAATAATTATTTAAACCATGGTTTCAGCGTTTATAGAACCATTTCCTTCAGAAGGATATTAATGACAGCTTCAACAGATTAACAGTGGATACATATTAAGCTGTTACCCGCGGTTGAGCTTGCGAATCAGTATTTGATTATTATCAATGATGGCGAGTAGGTTAGCTAGTACTTAACAAATTAGGTATGTAGTGGTGTACAGAAGTATGTATAAAAATTATACAGTGGTGGTATGTAGATACATAATAAGGCGTTTCTGTTATTTTGTTGTATGTCGAATCTGAACGCATGCATTGTACTTCCTAATTATATTTAAAATATGCCTCGATACGTTACATTCGTATAGAAGTAGAGGTTTCAGTCATTCCGCTGACTACAGAGTGCTGGATGTGAGGTTCTGCCACCAGAGCAACAAATACCAATCGTTTCCTCCTTCCATTTCAATACATTAGAGAGCCAACGTTTTGATCCATCCCCCTAAAATCACAAATTTATGATTATCATAGTCAATTAATAGATCATATTCAAACACAACTCACAGAAAGCCTGCCACTTTCCACACGTAAAGGTATGACGTGTCTCTGTTTGCTGTTTGTGAGTCTTCAAGTGTCTCGGAAGCTATAAAAGATGCGTGATGACCAGCGTCCAAAATGTTACGAGCTTTTGATGGTTCTTCTATTTCCGTACCTCTTAGGGCTGCATGACGTTCTGCATCCAAGTTCCGGCGGACTCGAGAGTGCTTCAAGATTTCTTGCGTTCGACTAACTATCGCAGGTCGAGCTCTCTTAGAAAACTCTATGCGCTAAATCAGACTTACATTTTCAAGGTCTATCACAATAGTTTTAAATGTGGTTCTCGGGATTACCGTCGACTTTTATTGCTGTATCTGCACAAAAACTTCCAGCTAAGCCAGGTGGTGTAACAATTCACTGTCATAAACCGTGCGCAGAATAACATTGGATTCGCACTGTCGCGGAATAAACGCTAAGAGTCGCCGACCACAGTGCCAGCCTCGTCTGCATCAAGCTCACGTATACTTAAAAAGGTAACGCACCTTTCTTAAGTAGCCCTATCTCCATACCAAATTTCATAGGAATCGGCTCAGCGGTTGAGTCGTGAAAACGTAAGAGATAGAGCTACTTTCGCATCTACTAATAATGAAATTAGTGTGTAAGTATGGATGAAACACGTTGGGAATTATGTAAGCATTGTATTGACTACGATCAATCGTATTACGTACAATATATCAATCAACAGAAACATTTTGAGAAATGTTCACAAGTGAAAGAGTAAATAGTTTTTTCAAGAATAAT
Source organism: Schistocerca nitens (assembly GCF_023898315.1). Classification (NCBI taxonomy): domain Eukaryota; kingdom Metazoa; phylum Arthropoda; class Insecta; order Orthoptera; family Acrididae; genus Schistocerca; species Schistocerca nitens. The sequence continues at coordinate 797,643,493 of NC_064615.1, forward strand.
TTTTTTCCGTAATTCTCGTAATATTCTTCAAATCAACAAATATCTTGTACTACACACATTGTAAAGTAGCCTATGTTCTTCCTCCGGATTCAAGCTATCTTGTACCAAATTTCATCGAAATCGTGTCAGCGGTTTAGTCATGTTAACGTAACAGACGGAGCTACTTCTGCGTTTGTGATATTAGTATGGAAGAATGGACTAGTACGGATTAAACACGATGACAATTGTGTAAGCCATGTATTCTGATATCCGTCGCTGCGCTCTCCTATCAATAAAAGGAAATGAAATGAGCGTATGGCTTTATTGGCCGGGAATCATTGATTGGGTGTTTGGTACAAGTCTTTTTATTTGACTGCGCTTCGGCGACTTGCGCGTCGACAATGATAAAATAATGATGAAGACAGCACACACATCCAGTCGCAGGCGGAAAACATCCGACCCAGGGCCGCGTGACCAAGAGTCAGTAATGATAACCAAGTGACGACGAACTGTTCACATAAATCAGAAAGCGTTATAGAAATTATAAAAGACTCGTGACTCTCAGCGGCTAAAATGCGATAGGCTTCTGACTGATGTTAGTATGGAAGTATGAATTAAACACATAGAGGATTAATAAGCATTATCTTCATTATGTTGAATCGTATTATGTAGAAGATGTGAAACAATAAAACCATTTTCACAAATATGATAAAGTTCAGAGTTGGTTGGTTGGTTTGCAGATAAAAGGGACTAAACTGCAGGGTTATCAGTCCCTTTTTCCTTAGTCACACAGTTCTCGGATCAGGTTCATAAGTCAAAGAGTAAACAGATTTTCAAAGAGTAATTATTATTTTATTCATGGCTGTAATTTTCAGCTAATGTAGTTTTATTTTTTCAGGATAAATTTCAGTCGTCAGTTGCAAATAAAATTTATTATATTGTACTGGTTTCGATAAATTCGTAGAAGGATAATACCATGGTAGATTCAGAAATTTATATATTGTATATGTGATTATTTTAAACACTGTTTGACAATTTACAATAACTGAATCATATCTATGTATCTGTTATGCTAGTAGCACGGTTCAAATGGTTCAAATGGCTCTGAGCACTATGGGACTTAACATCTGAGGTCATCCGTCCCCTAGAACTTAGAACTACTTAAACCTAACTGACCTAAAGACAACACACACATTCATACCCGAGGCAGGATTCGAACCTGCGACCGTAGCGGTTGCGCTGTTTCAGCCTGTAGCGCCTAGAACCGCTCGGTCACACCTGCCGGCTAGTAGCAAGGAACATATAATAAAGCATATATAAAAAATGAGACCAAGCATGTAAAGAAGTTATATACACTCCTGGAAATTGAAATAAGAACACCGTGAATTCATTGTCCCAGGAAGGGGAAACTTTATTGACACATTCCTGGGGTCAGATACATCACATGATCACACTGACAGAACCACAGGCACATAGACACAGGCAACAGAGCATGCACAATGTCGGCACTAGTACAGTGAATATCCACCTTTCGCAGCAATGCAGGCTGCTATTCTCCCATGGAGACGATCGTAGAGATGCTGGATGTAGTCCTGTGGAACGGCTTGCCATGCCATTTCCACCTGGCGCCTCAGTTGGACCAGCGTTCGTGCTGGACGTGCAGACCGCGTGAGACGACGCTTCATCCAGTCCCAAACATGCTCAATGGGGGACAGATCCGGAGATCTTGCTGGCCAGGGTAGTTGACTTACACCTTCTAGAGCACGTTGGGTGGCACGGGATACATGCGGACGTGCATTGTCCTGTTGGAACAGCAAGTTCCCTTGCCGGTCTAGGAATGGTAGAACGATGGGTTCGATGACGGTTTGGATGTACCGTGCACTATTCAGTGTCCCCTCGACGATCACCAGTGGTGTACGGCCAGTGTAGGAGATCGCTCCCCACACCATGATGCCGGGTGTTGGCCCTGTGTGCCTCGGTCGTATGCAGTCCTGATTGTGGCGCTCACCTGCACGGCGCCAAACACGCATACGACCATCATTGGCACCAAGGCAGAAGCGACTCTCATCGCTGAAGACGACACGTCTCCATTCGTCCCTCCATTCACGCCTGTCGCGACACCACTGGAGGCGGGCTGCACGATGTTGGGGCGTGAGCGGAAGACGGCCTAACGGTGTGCGGGACCGTAGCCCAGCTTCATGGAGACGGTTGCGAATGGTCCTCGCCGATACCCCAGGAGCAGCAGTGTCCCTAATTTGCTGGGAAGTGGCGGTGCGGTCCCCTACGGCACTGCGTAGGATCCTACGGTCTTGGCGTGCATCCGTGCGTCGCTGCGGTCCGGTCCCAGGTCGACGGGCACGTGCACCTTCCGCCGGCCACTGGCGACAACATCGATGTACTGTGGAGACCTCACGCCCCACGTGTTGAGCAATTCGGCGGTACGTCCACCCAGCCTCCCGCATGCCCACTATACGCCCTCGCTCAAAATCCGTCAACTGCACATACGGTTCACGTCCACGCTGTCGCGGCATGCTACCAGTGTTAAAGACTGCGATGGAGCTCCGTATGCCACGGCAAACTGGCTGACACTGACGGCGGCGGTGCACAAATGCTGCGCAGCTAGCGCCATTCGACGGCCAACATCGCGGTTCCTGGTGTGTCCGCTGTGCCGTGCGTGTGATCATTGCTTGTACAGCCCTCTCGCAGTGTCCGGAGCAAGTATGGTGGGTCTGACACACCGGTGTCAATGTGTTCTTTTTTCCATTTCCAGGAGTGTATAATACATTTGAACAAAACATGACACACAATCTAATACATGAAAGGGGTGGGCCAGTTATCCCATTTTATGAGAGATGATATGCAATAAAAATAGTGTCTGTTATTTAATGCAAGTTGATCATTCAACAAATCTTTAGTATTTAGGTGAGAATGTTTATATTTTTCAAATTCTTCTAAATGACTCATTTTGTAGCCCTTGTCAGTTATATGCAAAATTTCCATGTTAAGCAAGGATGTGTGTTCCTCTGTTTTGAGATGGTCTGCAAAAGCTGACTTATATGAATTCTCTCCATCTTTGATGAGCAGCGCTCACGAAAGCACGTCTTAAATACCCTCCCTCTCTGTCCTATATAAAAAGTTATCGAGCCACCACCAGCTTGCACAGTGCCTTGTTGACAACTTGCGTCCGTGGCTTCTTGGGATCTGGGCTACACTCGAAACCTACCATCAGCTCTTACCAACTGAAATCCACTCATCTGACAGGACACAGATTTCCAGTAGTATAGAGTAAACCCGATATGCTCACGAGCCCAGGAGAGGTAACGCAGGCGATGTCACGCTGTTAGCAAAGGCCCTCGGGTCGGACGTCTGCTGCCACAGCCCATTAACGCCACATTTCGCCGCACTGTCCTAACGGATAGGTTCGTACAACGTCCCACATTGATTTCTGTGGTTATTTCACGTAGTGTTCTTTGTCCGTTAGCACTGAAAACCCTATACAAACGCCTCTGCTCTCGGTCATTAAGTGAAGGCCGTCTGCGTTGTCTGTGGTGAGCGATAATGCCTGCAATCTGGTATTCTCGGTACACTCTTGATACTGTGGGCTTCGGAATATTGAATTCCCTAACCATTTCCGAAACTGAATGTCCCATGCGTCTTACTTCAACAACCATTCCGCATTCAAAGTCTGTTAATTCCGGGCGTGCGATCTTAATCACTTCGGACACCTTTTCACATGAATCACCTACATTTAAATCTACACGGATACTCTGAAAATCACATTTCAGTGCCTGGCAGAGGGGTCATCGAACCACCTTCACAATTCTCTATTATTCCAATCTCGTATAGCGCGCGGAAAGAACGAAAACCTATATCTTTCCGTACGAGCTATGATTTCCCTTATTTTATCGTGGTTATCGTTTCTCCCTATGTTGATCGGTGTCAAAAAAATATTTTCGCATTCGGAGGAGAAAGCTGGTGATTTGAATTTCGTGAGAGGATTCCGTCGCAACGAAAAGCGCCTTTCTTTTAATGATGTTCAGCCCAAATCCTGTATCATTTCAGCGACACTCTCTTCCGCATTTTGCAATAATATAAAACGTGCTGCCCTTCAAAATCTAGAAATAAATATTTTCACAAAAAAAGATAATTTGATGGATTTCAATTATGTGGATGTAACAATTATTTTAGAAATGAATTAATAAATGTTAATCTTTATATATGAACAACACTGAGAGCTATCTGTTTTATTGTTTCCGCATCAACTTTTTCGATGTACTCCGTCAGTCCTATCTGGTTCAAATGGCTCTGAGCACTATAGGACTTAACTTCTGAGGTCATCAGTCCCCTAGAACTTAGAATACTTAAACCTAACTAACCTAAGGAGACACACACATCCATGCCCGAGGCAGGATTCGAACCTGCGACCGTAGCGGTCTCGCGGTTCCAGACTGCAGCGCCTAGAACCGCTCGGCCACTCCGGCCTGCTCCTATCTAGTAAGGATCCCACACCGCGCAGTAGTATTATAAAAGGGGACGGACAAGCGTAGTGTAAGCAGTTTACTTAGTAGATCTGTTATATTTTCTAAGTGTAATGCCAACAAAACGCAGTCTCTGGATAGCCTTCCGCACAACATTTTATAGGTGTTCCTTCCAATTTAAGTTGTTCGTAATTGTAATTCCTAGGTATTTAGTTGAATTTACGGCCTTTAGATTTGACTGATTTATCGTGTAACCGAAGTTTAACGAATTCCTGTTAGCACTCATGTGGATGATCTCACACTTTTCGTTATTTAGGGTCAACTGCCAATTTTCGCACCATACAAATATCTTTTGTAAACCGTTCTGCAATTGGTGTTGATCTTCTGATGACTTCAATAGTCGACAAACGACAGCCTCATCTGGAAACAACCTAAGACGGCTGCTCAGATTGACTCCCAAATCGTTTATGCAGATAAGGAACAGCAAAGGGCCTATAACACTACCTTGGGGAACGCCAGAAATGACTTCTGTTTTACTCGATGACTTTCCGCCACGAACTGTGCCTTCTCTGACAGGAAATCACAAATACAGTCACATAACTGAGGATATATTTCATAAGAGCGCAACTTCACTACAAGCCGCTTGTGTGGTTGTTGTTGTTGTTGTCTTCAGTCCTGAGACTGGTTTGATGCAGCTCTCCATGCTACTCTATCCTGTGCAAGCTTCTTCATCTCCCAGTACTTATTGCAACCTACATCCTTCTGAATCTGCTTAGGGTATTCATCTCTTGGTCTCCCTCTACGATTTTGACCCTCCTCGCTGCCCTCCAATGCTAAATTTGTGATCCCTTGATGCCTCAGAACATGTCCTACCAACCGGTCCCTTCTTCTTGTCAAGTTGTGCCACAAACTCCTCTTCTCCCCAATTCTATTCAATACCTCCTCATTAGTTATGTGATCTACCCATCTAATCTTAAGCATTCTTCTGTAGCACCACATTTCGAAAGCTTCTATTCTCTTCTTGTCCAAACTATTTATCGTCCATATTTCCCTTCCATACAAGGCTACACTCCATACAAATACTTTCAGAAACGACTTCCTGACACTTAAATCTATACTCGATGTTAACAAATTTCTCTTTTTCAGAAACGCTTTCCTTGCCGTTGCCAGTCTACATTTTATATCCTCTCTACTTCGACCATCATCAGTTATTTTGCTCCCCAAATAGCAAAACTCCTTTACTACTTTAAGTGTCTCATTTCCTAATCTAATTCCCTCAGCATCACTCGACTTAATTCGACTACATTCCATTATAATCGTTTTGCTTTTGTTGATGTTCATCTTATATCCTCCTTTCAAGACACTATCCATTCCGTTCAACTGCTCTTCCAAGTCCTTTGCTGTCTCTGAAAGAATTCCAATGTCATCGGCGAACCTCAACGTTTTTATTTCTTCTCTATGGACTTTAATACCTACTTCGAATTTTTCTTTTGTTTCCTTTACTGCTTGCTCAATATACAGATTGAATAACATCGGGGACAGGCTACAACCCTGTCTCACTCCCTTCCCAACCGCTGCTTCCCTTTCATGCCCCTCGACTCTTATAACTGCCATCTGGTTTCTGTACAAATTGTAAATAGCTTTTCGCTCCCTGTATTTTAGCCCTGCCACCTTTAGAATTTGAAAGAGAGTATTCCAGTCAACATTGTCAAAAAAGCTTTATCTAAGTCTATAAATACTAGAAATGTAGGTTTGCCTTTCCTTAATCTATTTTCTAAGATAAGTCGTAGGGTCAGTATTGCCCCACGTGTTCCAACATTTCTGCGGAATCCAAACTGATCTTCCCCGAGGTCGGCTTCTAACAGTTTTTCCATTCGTCTGTAAAGAATTCGCGTTAGTATTTTGCAGCTGTGACTTATTAAACTGATAGTTCGGTAATTTTCACATCTGTCAACACCTGCTTTCTTTGGGATTGGAATTATTATATTCTTCTTGAAGTGTGAGGGAATTTCGCCTGTCTCATACATCATGCTCACCAGATGGTAGAGTTTTGTCAGGACTGGCTCTCCCAAGGCCGTCAGTAGTTCTAATGGAATGTTGTCTACTCCCGGGGCCTTGTTTCGACTCAGGTCTTTCAGTGCTTTGTCAAACTCTTCACGCAGTATCGTATCTCCCATTTCATCTTCATCTACATCCTCTTCCATTTACCATAATATTGTCCTCAAGTACATCGCCCTTGTATAGACCCTCTATATACTCCTTCCACCTTTCTGCTTTCCCTTCTTTGCTTAGAACTGGGTTTCCATCTGAGCTCTTGATATTCATACAAGTGGCTCTCTTTTCTCAAAAGGTCTCTTTAATTTTCATGTAGGCAGTATCTATCTTACCCCTAGTGAGATAAGCCTCTACATCCTTACATTTGTCCTCTAGCCATCTCTGCTTAGCCATTTTGCATTTCCTGTCGATCTCATTTTTGAGACGTTTGTATTCCCTTTTGCCTGCTTCATTTACTGCGTTTTTATATTTTCTCCTTTCATCAATTAAATTCAATATTTCTTCTATTACTCAAGGATTTCTACCAGCCCTCGTCTTTTTACCTACTTGATCCTCTGCTGCCTTCACTACTTCATCCCTCAGAGCTACCCATTCTTCTTCTACTGTATTTCTTTCCCCCATTCCAGTCAATTGTTCCCTTACGCTCTCCCTGAAACTCTGTACAACCTCTGGTTTAGCCAGTTTATCCAGGTCCCATCTCCTTAAATTCCCACTTTTTTGCAGTTTCTTCAGCTTTAATCTACAGTTCATAACCAATAGATTGTGGTCAGAGTCCACATCTGCCCCTGGAAATGTCTTACAATTTAAAACCTGGTTCCTAAATCTCTGTCTTACCATTATATAATCTATCTGATACCTTCTAGTATCTCCAGGATTCTTCCATGTATACAACCTTCTTTTATGATTCTTGAACCAAGTGTTAGTTATGATTGAGTTATGCTCTGTGCAAAATTCTACCAGACGGCTTCCTCTTTCATTTCTTACCCCCAATCCATATTCACCCACTATGTTTCCTTCTCTCCCTTTTCCTACTCTCGAATTCCAGTCACCAATGACTATTAAATTATCGTCTCTCTTCACTACCTGAATAATTTCTTTTATCTCATCATACATTTCATCAATTTCTTCATCATCTGCAGAGCTAGTTGGCATATAAACTTGTACTACTGTAGTAGGCATGGGCTTCGTGTCTGTCTTGGCCACAATAATGCGTTCACTATGCTGTTTGTAGTAGCTTACCCGCACTCCTATTTTTTTATTCATTATTAAACCTACTCCTGCATTACCCCGATTTGATTATGTATTTATAACCCTGTATTCACCTGACCAAAAGTCTTGTTCTTCCTGACACCGAACTTCACTAATCACTATATCTAACTTCAACCTATCCATTTCCCTTTTTAAATTTTCTAACCTACCTGCCCGATTAAGGGATCTGACATTCCACGCTCCGATCCGTAGAATGCCAGTTTTCTTTCTCCTGATAACGACGTCCTCTTGAGTAGTCCCCGCCCGGAGATCCGAATGGGGGACTATTTTACCTCCGGAATATTTTACCCAAGAGGACACCATAATCATTTAACCATACAGTAAAGCTGCATGCCCTCGGGAAAAATTACGGCTGTAGTTTCCCCTTGCTTTCAGCCGTTCGCAGTACCAGCACAGCAAGGCCGTTTTGGTTAGTGTTACAAGGCCAGATCAGTCAATCATCCAGACTGTTGCCCCTGCAACTACTGAAAAGGCTGCTGCCCCTCTTCAGGAACCACACGTTTGTCTGGTCTCTCAACAGATACCCCTCCGTTGTGGTTACACCTACGATACGGCCATCTGTATCGCTGAGGCACGCAAGCCTCCCCACCAACGGCAAGGTCCATTTTTCATGGGGGTACAGTGCCAAAAACCGTCCGGAAATCCAGAAATACGGAATCTATCTGAACTCCCTTGTCAGGAGCTGAGTGGTCTGAGCGACAGAATGTCAATCTTAAGGGCCCAGTTCGATTCCCGGCTGGGTCGGAGATTTTCTCTGTTCAGGGACTGGGTGTTGTGTTGTCGAAACCATCATTTCATTCCCATCGACTCGCAGGTCACCGAAGTGGCGTCAACTCGAAAGACTTGCTCCCGGCGAACGGTCTAGCCGACGGGCGGCCCTCGTCACACGCGACCGACCATCCCTTGTCAATAGCACTGATCACTTCGTGTGAATAAAGGGCTAGTTGTGTTTCACAAGAACGATGTCTTCTAAACCCATGTTGACCTTGTGTCAATAGACCGTTTTCTTCGAGGTAATTCGTAATGTTCGAACACAATATATGTTCCAAAATCCTACTTCATATCGAAGTTAACGATGTGGGCCTGTAATTTAGTGGATTACTTCTACTACCTTTCTTGAATATTGGTGTGACCTGTGCAACTTTTCAGTCTTTGGATACGGATCTTTCGTCGAGCGAACGGTTGTATATGATTGTTAAGTATGGAGCTAATGCATCAGCATACTCTGAAAGGAACCTAATTGGTATACAGTCTGGACCAGAATACTTGCTTTTATTAAGTGATTTAAGTTGCTTCACTGCAAATGACAGTTCCTCCAATGCGCTGCCCCCTCGTAGCTTGTGAACGAAATACTACCAATATGTGTTCATATGGCTATCCAATGACTTTTGTACCTCTGTGTATTTCGCCTATGTACAGCTCGTGCACTAGTCTTGCGTACGTAACGCTTGGGCCCATAAAGCTTCCGGCGAGAGTAGTCTATGCGCGATAATTTGTGCATGAACATATTACACTAAACTTGCTTAAAGTTGCTGAAAACCAGATCGTATTTAGCTATGCACACATGTGAAATTAATAAAATGACAGTAAATACGTTACCATTAAGAAAATCTTACTGTAGTAAAGACAAATTACGTGAACTGTCTGATAGTGCTAATACTATACAATACAGTAAGACCACAGAGAGGGGTGGGGGGGGGGGGGGGGGGTGAGGAGGGAGCCAGTAAAGTGCGCTGGAAGAATAGGGTGGCGCGACAGAGAGAAAAGGAGGGGGGAGATGGTAAAACTATGTTTGACTAAAAAATATAACTTATCTGAGAAACTGAGAACATCAAAACATCAAGAAATACATCACCATAAACAAAGAAGAAAGAAAGTATCTCAAGCATTAACAGCCGAGGAAAATGACATGTCCAAGATCATACGTAAGATCGAGCCACTTCTCTGTTACGTTAACAAAAGGGGAGTTTTGAAACTATCTACAAAATTTCTATTTTTGAGTTACACCTCTGCATTTAAGATGGAGCAATCTTTGTGAGCAGGTCTATAACCTATACTTTCTTTATGCAAAAGTTTTAAGCCTTCTAGTCTGCTTGCATGTGTCGGAGAAGAAGCGGATGTTCAGGAAAAATGGATTTGTACAGATTTCCCTCAGGTTACTTAAAAGGTGCTTTTTGTATCTTACTTTGTAAGGTCTCCTTGTCTTTTCTACTTAAGAGTTAGGGCATTCACTGCATTTAATTTTATAAACACCTGAGTTAGTGAAACGATCTTCTTGTGTTTTGATAGCATGGATTAGCCTTTTAGACTATTGTCTACAGAGAAAGCAACCCTGAAGTCATATTTCTTGCTTAAAACGCTGCTTATTCTGTGTGATTTCTTAGAAATGCTATAGAAATGAACTTAGTACTCTCACTTCCTATCTTCAAGTGGCTGTTGCCTAAATTTGAACATTTAGCAGCTGCTTTTTTTCTTTACGATGTGATCAATAAAATTAGGGTCATATCCATTGTTAACTGAAATGGATTTTATTATGGATATTTCTTTTGGAAAAAAGATCTATTCTTAAGTAACAATGAGCGCTGTATTGCTGAGTGGAAAAAAGTGGTTCCATGGATTTGTGGATGACATGGGTATTTCTTTTACAAAATTAATTTTCTATGATTGTTGTTTCATGTAAATGTTCAGGATCTACAGTAAATGTGCCATGCTTTAAACAACTATCATGTGAACACTAATTTTCGGAAGCACAATGGGGAGAGATGGAAATGGAGGTGCAGAATAACTGGAATAACAAATTTAAAGAATTCAAGTTGACTGTGAGTAAGAGCAAGATAGTGTAATTCAAATTGATTGTGAGTAAGAGCAAGACAGTGTTAATGAAGTTGAGTAGTACATACACATCTTGTAACATCATACTGGAAGGACAGAAAGTTGAATGTTTGAAAAGTTGCAGTTATCTCGGTAGTGTCGTATCAAGTAATGGAAACGCCAAACTAGAAGTTTTGAACAGAGTAGCGAAAGGATCCAGTATCTTCCACCAAATACAAAACGTAATGTAGGACAAAGGAGTCACTTTAAGAGCTAAACTAGACCATGTGTAAAACGTATCTCCTGCCAATCCTGTCAATCATGACGTATAGTCTGGAGAGCTATGTCATACATAAGAGAGAAAATAGTCAAATACAGGCAGTAGAAATGAAGTTCCACATGGAGTCAGGAACGAATATGTAAGGAGAGATTTGCAGGTGACCTTGACCATGAGTGCTGCAAGACTGAAATTGTTAGGTCATGTGAAGCGAATGCACATGACTCGAACTCCACGTCACTATTTGGAGATTGGGGCACCAGGAGGAAGACCGATTGGGCGTTACGAGCCGTGGCTCTACCCTTCATTCGATCCCTGCAAAACCCTACATTTCAGCAGGATAATGCACGACCGCATGTTGCAGGTCCTGTACAGGCCTTTCTGGATACAGAAAATTTTCGACTGCTGCCCTGGCCAGCACATTCTCCAGATCTCTCACCAATTGAGAACATCTGGTCAATGGTGGCCGAGCAACTGGCCCGTGACAATACGCCAGTCACTACTCTTGATGAACTGTGGTATCGTGTTGAAGCTGCATTGGCAACTGTACCTGTACACGCCATCCAAGCTCTGTTTGACTCAATGCCCAGGCGTATCAAGGCCGTTATTACGGCCAGAGGGGGTTGTTCTGGGTACTGATTTCCTAGGATGCATGCACCCAAATTGCGTGAAAATGTAATCACATGTCAGTTCTAGTATAATATATTTGTCCAACGAATACCCGTTTATCATCTGCATTTCTTCTTGATGTAGCAATTTTAATGGCCAGTGGTGTAATTTTAAAACGGTAAAACAAGGAGGGCCACAAGTTTTCGTCGAACTGAATTTCCTCCGTCCAGCTCTGTACCAACGGGTCTAACGGACTGCCTTCGTCTGTCCCTCGGACGTCATCGGCGGCGGCGTCGTGTGGCGGGATGGGTGTCGAGTGACGCGATGCGATACCGCGGCCGCCAACCGAGACACCGCTTTGTGGAGCGCCGGGCTAGTGCGGAACACGGGTTCTCTTGCTGCGCGGAGAGGAGGAGCGAGAACGCAGGGAGAGGCGAACAACACGAGGCCTCGTCTGGCTGCACCGCTCCGTTAAGTGGGACGCCCGCGCACACGTATGAGGGCGTCGACTTCATACACCTTCCAATCCCCTCCCGCCACCTCTCTCCCTCCCCTTGCCACACAGTCGCACACAGCTCTCTACACTACATCGATCTCTCCTTTCCCCTACTTCTTCATCCACCCTTCCACACACATATATACACATCAAAAAAAGTTTTGCGTCACCCCGGTTCCCAGAACTCCAGAAGATAGACGCTGACTGTAGGTAGTGTATCACAGACACAGTCACTCTGACTGTTCAGAGATGTCACTAAACCCGCCCAACGATGTAAACAACCATGCATAAGCAGCGCCTAATAGTCGAACGGCGTCCGATAGCCGATCAGTTCCAGTCTTTCCACCAGGAAGGCAGTACATGGCTCGTGTTGTCTGTAGTTCAAACATGCCTAGGCGGTCAATACTGCGGTTCGATCGCGTCCGAATTGTTACTTTGTGTCAGGTGGAGCTCTCAACAAGGAAAGTGTGCAGGCGTCTCGGAGTGAACCAAAGCGATGTTGTTCGAACGTGGAGGACATACAGAGAGACAGGAACTGTCGATGATATGCCTCGCTCGGGCAGCCCAAGGGCTACCACTGGAGTGAATGACCGCTACCTACGGAATATGGCTTGGAGGAAACCTGACAGCAACGACACCATGTTGAATAATGCTTTTCGTGCAGCCACAGGACGTCGTGTTACGACTCAAACTGTGCGCAATAGGCTGCATGATACGCAACTTCACTCCCGACGTCAATGGCGAGGTCCAACTTTGCAACCACGACACCACGCAGTGCGGTACAGATGGGCCCAACAAAATGCCGAATGGACCGCTCAGGATTGGCATCACGTTCTCTTCACCGATGAGTGTCGCATATGCGTTCATCCAGACAATGGTCAGGACGTGTCTGGGGGCAACCCCATCAGGCAGAACGCCCTAGACACTGGCGAGCGATTGCAGCAAGGAGAAGGCTCCCTGCTGTTCTGGAGTGGCATTATATGGGGCCTACGTGCGCTGCTGGTGCTTGGAAGGCGCCATAACGGCTATACGATACGTGAATGTCATCGTCCCACCGATACTGCAACCCTATCGGCAGCATATTGGCGAGGCATTCGTCTTCATGGACGACAATTCGCGCCCCCATCGTGCACATCTTGCAAATGACTTCCTTCAGGATAACAACATCGCTCGACTAGAGTGGCCAGCATGTTCTCCAGACATGAACCCTATCGAACATGCCTGGGATAGATTGAAAAGTGCTGTTTACAGACGACGTGACCCACCAACCACTCTGAGGGATCTACGCCGAATCGCCGTTGAGGAGTGGGACAATCTGGACTACCAGCGCCTTGATTGACTTGTGGATAGTATGCCACGACGGACACGGGTATGCATCAAAGCAAGAGGACGTGCTATTACGGATTAGAGGCACCGGTGTGTTCAACAATCTGGACCACACCTCTGAAGATCTCGCTGTATGGTGGCACTACAGGCAATATGTGGTTTTCATGAGCAATAAAAAGGGTGGAAATGATGTTTATGTTGATCTCTATTCCAACAGGTTCCGGAACTCTAGGAACCGAGGTGATGTAAAACTTTTTGTGATGTATGTACATACGTACAAGTGCACGAAGACGATTTCGAAAAGTTCTCTAGTTATCATCTCAAAAAAGTAATGTTATGTAATTAATATTTTATATTAGGCTGGTGCATAAAGTAGCATTTTTGTTTTACATATTGGTATTCCGGTTTCTATGGGTTTATTTATCGATTGTCAATTTTTATTTGTAGTTCATTGTTGCCATTTGAGTTTACATAATGCCATTTGGGCATTTGGAGATAGTCAGTGGAGCTGTGGATGCTAGAAAATGGAGAACCAAGCGGAGAAATCGGAAGATTTCCGACATATTCTTCTGTTTGAGTTCAGTAGAGAGACGACAGCAGCGGAGGCAGCCAGAAAAATTTATGCCGTTTGCAGGGATAATGTCGCTGGACAGAGAACAGCAGGAGGATTGTTTTGACATTAGTGACTCTCCACGGCCGGCCGCGGTGGCCGTGCGGTTCTAGGCGCTTCAGTCCGGAACCGCGGGACTGCTACGGTCGCAGGTTCGAATCCTGCCTCGGGCATGGATGTGTGTGATGTCCTTAGGTTAGTTAGGTTTAAGTAGTTCTAAGTTCTAGGGGACTGATGACCTAAGATGTTAAGTCCCATAGTGCTCAGAGCCATTTGAACAATTTTTTGACTCTCCACGTTCAGGAAGATCTTCGGGATTTGTTAAAGATCGTTTAAAAGCATTAATTCACAATGATTCACATCTGTGTACTCGAGAACTGGCAGATGTGATGAACGATGATCATTCCACCACCGTGCGACGGTTACATGCTATGGGGAAGGTTAAAGAATCGGGTATATGGGTACCGCATGCTCTAAGCCAAAATCACAAAAATCTGCGGGTGCCCTTTTGTGCATCTCTTCTTGCTCGTCATTAGTTAACTCGTGAACAAGACGACCACTACTATCCTGTATTGGATCACTGGGTCCCGGGTTCGATTCCCGGCCGGGTTGGGATTTTCTCCACCCAGGGACTGGGTGTTTGTGTTGTCCTCATCATTTCATCATTATCATCATCATTCGTGACAGCGGATAGATTGGATTGTGTAAAAATTGGACTGTGAAAAAACTGGGACTTTGTACGGGCGCTGATGACCGCGCAGTTGCGCGCCCCACAAACCGAACATCATCATCCGATTCTGTATCGTTACTGATGACGAGAAATGGTGTCTTTACGCCAGCGTACGGTAAAGAGAGGAATGGTTGAGCCCAAACAAAGCAGCATTTCCTCATACAAAGATCCGCAAAAGATAAAGTTATGCATGTGGTGGAACAGTGCTGAGTGGTGCACTATGAATGCTTCCCCGGGGGGTAACCATCTGTTTCTGACACTTGTTGTCAGTAATACGCAGTCCAGAAGATTACGTGAAGTGATGATGCTCCACGATAATGCTCTTCCCCATTCTGCTGGAGTGATAAAAAACTCTATACAGGAGTTGGACTGGGAAATCATTTCGCACCCACCTTATTCACCTGACCTTTCGCCCTCAGATTTTCTCCTTTTCCGCTCTCTATCTAACAGCCCTCAAGGAACTTCCTTTCCCGATGAAACTGCAATCCGATCATGGCTCGGTAAGTTCTTCGTCTCAAAATCACGTGATTTCTACAGTGGAGGAATCTAAAAGATATCCCAGTGCTGGCAGTCTGTTGTAAATGGCGAAGAAGAATATACTACTCATGACTAAAGTATCTGTTATGTGTATCTGTTGCTTTTATTAAACTTATGGAAAAACGCGAGGAACGTTTACAGCAACCCAATATACACTCCTGGAAATTGAAATAAGAACACCGTGAATTCATTGTCCCAGGAAGGGGAAACTTTATTGACACATTCCTGGGGTCAGATACATCACATGATCACACTGACAGAACCACAGGCACATAGACACAGGCAACAGAGCATGCACAATGTCGGCACTAGTACAGTGTATATCCACCTTTCGCAGCAATGCAGGCTGCTATTCTCCCATGGAGACGATCGTAGAGATGCTGGATGTAGTCCTGTGGAACGGCTTGCCATGCCATTTCCACCTGGCGCCTCAGTTGGACCAGCGTTCGTGCTGGACGTGCAGACCGCGTGAGACGACGCTTCATCCAGTCCCAAACATGCTCAATGGGGGACAGATCCGGAGATCTTGCTGGCCAGGGTAGTTGACTTACACCTTCTAGAGCACGTTGGGTGGCACGGGATACATGCGGACGTGCATTGTCCTGTTGGAACAGCAAGTTCCCTTGCCGGTCTAGGAATGGTAGAACGATGGGTTCGATGACGGTTTGGATGTACCGTGCACTATTCAGTGTCCCCTCGACGATCACCAGTGGTGTACGGCCAGTGTAGGAGATCGCTCCCCACACCATGATGCCGGGTGTTGGCCCTGTGTGCCTCGGTCGTATGCAGTCCTGATTGTGGCGCTCACCTGCACGGCGCCAAACACGCATACGACCATCATTGGCACCAAGGCAGACGCGACCTCATCGCTGAAGACGACACGTCTCCATTCGTCCCTCCATTCACGCCTGTCGCGACACCTCTGGAGGCGGGCTGCACGATGTTGGGACGTGAGCGGAAGACGGCCTAACGGTGTGCGGGACCGTAGCCCAGCTTCATGGAGACGGTTGCGAATGGTCCTCGCCGATACCCCAGGAGCAACAGTGTCCCTAATTTGCTGGGAAGTGGCGGTGCGGTCCCCTACGGCACTGCGTAGGATCCTACGGTCTTGGCGTGCATCCGTGCGTCGCTGCGGTCCGGTCCCAGGTCGACGGGCACGTGCACCTTCCGCCGACCACTGGCGACAACATCGATGTACTGTGGAGACCTCACGCCCCACGTGTTGAGAAATTCGGCGGTACGTCCACCCGGCCTCCCGCATGCCCACTATACGCCCTCGCTCAAAGTCCGTCAACTGCACATACGGTTCACGTCCACGCTGTCGCGGCATGCTACCAGTGTTAAAGACTGCGATGGAGCTCCGTATGCCACGGCAAACTGGCTGACACTGACGGCGGCGGTGCACAAATGCTGCGCAGCTAGCGCCATTCGACGGCCAACACCGCGGTTCCTGGTGTGTCCGCTGTGCCGTGCGTGTGATCATTGCTTGTACAGCCCTCTCGCAGTGTCCGGAGCAAGTATGGTGGGTCTGACACACCGGTGTCAATGTGTTCTTTTTTCCATTTCCAGGAGTGTATTTGCAGCTACACGTTTACAGATCTGGTACGCATTAAAATCCCTGCGCGACAATACAGTAGCACTCCGCAAGAGGAACCAAAAGAAAGTGGTCCGGCTCACTGACAGAGGAAAGAAACACATGGTAATTCTGTTCTTGCATTTTAAGGGCAACAACACTGCAGCAATGCATGCTGAGCTAGTGTAAATGAACAGCTATAGTGTACTATCATACGGCACAGCGATTAAGTCGCATATACGCTTCGAGTGTGGTCAAACAAGTCTGCATGACGGAGAACGAATAAAAGACCTTCTCCATGTGAAGATCCAGGAATGACGAGAGAATAGGAAGTTATGGCTTTCGCAAATCGGCTTGTCACAAGTGAAGAAATGAAAATTTATGGCTCAGTTTTTAACATCTTTCAGGGCATTTGAACATGACAAAGATGACTGTCTGCAATGTTCCGCGACTGCTCACATTCATTTAAAAGTCCACAGAACCAAGGCAACTGCAGAAACGTACAGCTGGGTCACATCATTCCACACGACTTCTGTTTATGCCAGTCACCATTGTCAAGTGCTGGGTGTATCACTACGACCCCAAAAGAAAGCATTGAAACAAGCAATGGAAACAAGCAGATTCATCGACACCACAGAAAGGCGGAGACCCCATCATCATCGGGCAACGTGACACAGAGTGTTTTTGGAGACTGCCATGGGTTAGTGCAAACAGATTATCTTCGTAAGGGACAACCGTCAAGAAGCGCGCCACTGATATCTCCTGAGAGGTTGCGGGCGGCTGTCAGGATGAAGAGTCGCATTAAGCTGGTCGAGGGGCTGTTTTTCTCCATGATAATGCCTTAGCTCATTCTGCACATATGCTGCTCTTCTGTGCTATCAAATTTCGCTTCATACCAATATTTTCCTGACATGTCGCCCAACGACGCCATCTTGTTTCCTCTCATGAAGAGACCATTGAGTGGCAGACATTTCCAGAATGACGACAAGCATTATCGAGGCACTACCAAGATTTCTAACAAGTAATCCATCTTTGCGAAAAATGTGTAACAATAACGGGAGAATATGAAGAGGAACACCATCGCGAAGTTTCATGGCTGCAGCTTGATTTTGTGAAGATGCTAATTAAAACTTTACGGCTAGCTTCATACAAGTGAAATCTGTGTGGACATTATAGTCGTTAGGCATATTGACAGATGGGGGAATGAGAATTTTATGCATTTCCGTTAACCTCGTCCAGAGACATAAAAAGTAAGTGATACCTCCTAGTGCTTCAACTACACATCCTACTCGAATAGTCAGACTGAAAGCGAACCTAGTGCTCGTTTGTATTGAAGAAATCTCAACCAATTAATTTTATGAACTGATTAGCAATTAAATCGCTCATGCTTGCACTGAATCACTGAGATGTCATCTCCCTGACTAGTATTAAATCAGATTCAAAATAAAACTTTCGTATTAACACCAAATACAACACACAAAAACCAATTAATCAGATCAGTGAGCCATATTAAAAGTTGGATTGGTTACACAAGTAACATTACGAACACAAAATTTATTCAGATCATATAAGAACATTAATTACGAACAATAATGATCACTAAAGGAATGCTTGATACTGCTTGTATTGTGCAGTAACTATTTCTCTATGTGGCGGAAAGGCACTGGACACTTCGGTGTTATTTTACCACCTTTTTTCTTTTTTTTTTTTTCACTGGTTTCATATGACCCGCCACGAATTCCTCTCCTGTACCAACCCCTTCATCTCAGAGTAGCGCTTTCAACTAACGTCCTCAGTTATTTGCTGGATGTATTCCAATCTCCATCTTCCCCTATAGTTTTTGCCTTCTACGGCTCCCTCTAGTACTATGGAAGTTATTCCCTGATGCCTTAAAAGATGTCCTATCATCCTGTCCCTTCTCATTGTCAATGTTTTCCACATATTCCTTTCCTCTCCGATTCTGTGCGGAACCTCATCATTCCTTACCTTACCAGTCCACCTAATTTTCAGCATTGTTCTTTCTGTAGCACCACATCTCAAATTCTTCGATTCTCTTCTGTTCAGGGTTTCCCACAGTTCATGTCTCACTACTACGCAATGCTGTGCTGCAAACCTACATTCTCAGAAATTTCTTCCTCAAATTAAGGTCTATCTCTGACACTAGTAGACATCTCTTGGTGAGGAATGCCCTTTTTGGCAGTGCTAGTCTGCTTTTGATGTTCTTGCTCCGTCCGTCATGGGTTATTTTGCTGCCTAGGCAGTAGAATTCCTTACATTAGTCTACTTCCTGAGCATCAATCCTGATGTTCAGTTTCTCGCTTTTCTCATTTCTGCTACTTCTCAATATTTTCGCCTTTCTTCGATTTATTCTCAGTCCATATTCTATACTCATTAGACTGTTCATTCCATTTAGCAGATCATGTAATTCTTCTTCACTTTCACTCAGGATAGCAATGTCATCAGCGAATCGTATCATTGATATCCTTTCGTCTTGAATTTTAATCCCATTCGTGAACCTTTCTTTTTTTATTTGAAACAAACAACAAACACATATGTCCATTTATGCTCACCAAATGATTTAATATTTATTCCTGCTCTTAGAGGGAATAGTAAAAAAATCGTTTATGAGCAGGTCTGTGGTAGACTAATGCAACAGTGAAAATGTAAATTATTTTCCCTTATTATTTACATATTGTGGTTAAACATTTGAAAACATAGAAATAAAATAGGATTGATTTTACGCTATACATACTTTAGATTTTTTCTGTATAATAGAAAAAAACCGATAACGGACTAGCAGTGGGTAGTCAGCTACGTGTAAATGTTCAATAAGCACTAAGTCTACATCACTTTGCATTAGTATGTCTCGCTATCATTGGATGCCAATAACTATCTGCAGCACA
This sequence comes from Schistocerca nitens, assembly GCF_023898315.1. Lineage (NCBI taxonomy): Eukaryota > Metazoa > Arthropoda > Insecta > Orthoptera > Acrididae > Schistocerca > Schistocerca nitens. The sequence continues at coordinate 797,663,146 of NC_064615.1, forward strand.
GGAGTTACCACTAGGTGTACAAGCAATGAGAGATAATGAGGTGATGAATGTAGACAGCTTTAGAATAGCACTGTAAGAGTATCACAACTCAAGAAAATTTTAAAACATATTACACGTGTTAAATTCGATATTTAAATTATACGATGTTGATCAATATTGTTTAAAAGTTAGAAAACTGAAGTTTCAGATAAGTTATGATTAAAATTTAGGAATACCTAATTAACATATTTGTGACGCTATGGAATTGAGCTTCTACTGTTAATCCATATAACGATCAGATAAAAATGACGCTATTGTGGTTCAAATGGCTCTGAGCACTATGGGACTCAACTGCTGAGGTCATTAGTCCCCTAGAACTTAGAACTAGTTAAACCTAACTAACCTAAGGACATTACAAACATCCACGCCCGAGGCAGGATTCGAACCTGCGACCGTAGCGGTCTTGTGGTTCCAGACTGCAGCGCCTTTAACCGCACGGCCACTTCGGTCGGCACGCTATTGTGGCAATGGCAATCAGAGACTTGTTACAATGTCGTTACAGAGGCCCTCATTGCTAAATAAGGGTTTTATGGTGAAGGTAGCATTTGAAAAGTCGAATAATATTTTTTAAAATTCAACCTAAGTTCCTACGAGTGAACAGGTCTAACTGAATTGCAAGAAATGGAAAAATAGAAATTGCATGCCGTTTTTTCGATATTGCTTATTCGCAGATTCAGGAAAGAACCGATTTCTTGAGGTACTGTCTGTTAAAAAGTATAGCTAATTATAACAAAACAAAGTACTTGGCAGTAGAAAAGGTGTTTAGCAAATCATCGCAAATGTGACACAAGCACTATCTTACTGAACAAGCAAATGCTTTTGATCTATAGGGAAGACCATATGTGACGACAACCAGTACATCCCGAAATTAAGGAAAACAGGTAGTCTTTGATATACGTTTGTTTAAGGACGCAAATCTGTGGACGTGAAGTCAGCAGAGGCCTTTGCTAGTCCTTTATCCTGAGGAAAGGAAGGACTTACGGAGATTAGAGTCCTGTCTACGACGAAGTCAAAAGAGAAGATTATGTCTATCTATTCTACGTAAAAAAAACTGGCAGTGGCTACAAACAGTAGAAAGCATTTACCATTATGTGAATGTTTAGGAGAACCGTTGGTGCGAACCTTACCCAGAAAAAAACTAATCAAGCATCTCGAGGAAATAGGAAGGAGGAGGCTAAATCTTGTCGATCACATAATAATATGTAAATTGAAGGAGGAGGGGGCAGCAAGAAAAGAAAAAGGGGCTATTTATATCAGCTGCATCAGCACTATGTGAGGCATCATCGGCGACGAGTGAAAATCTGTGCTGGGCCGAAATTAGAAACCGGAATCTCCTGCTTACTAGGCACTTGCGTTAACCACTGTGCCACCCAGACACAGTATTTATCGCCACTACGCGGACTATCTCGCACGCCTTCCGGCCGATCCTCATTCCCACCTAGTGTCACCTATCCGCAGTCTCTGTCATGTCCTCCATAGTCGCTACTGGAAGATTCCTGCAGGAGGTCGGACGTAACTGTGCGTCCGCACTGAATGTGGTGGATCGATTGTCGATCGAGGCGTCCACATGGTACACTGGTTAACGCAACTGCCTAATAAGCAAGAGATCCCGAGTCCGAATCTCAGTGCAGCACACATTTTCACTCGTCGCCGATGATGCTGCACAATGTCTTTTTTTTTCTTTTCTTTATTGTGATTTCATTCCCCTGCCCCACATGGGCAGGGGAGGGCTGTCAGCGGTACAATCCGCCGCATTTCAGCCGAGTGACATGACAGATAATACAAGAAGAAAATGTTACATATAAAGGCGATAAAAAAAGGGGGACATATAACAGAGTAAGGGGAGATAATGAAGGTAAAAATACACTGATATGGAACGTTCATGGGTGGACAGTTAAAAAAGTAGATATAAAGTTAAAAAACATTGTTGGCGATTCGTAGAGCACAAACAAGACACTGAAGTCACACACACAGATTAAAAGTTGGTCACAGTATAAAAAACACTCCAGAAGAACACACTTTAAACCCACTTGGAGCACACACGATGAAGAATAAAACTGCCATAGGCGTTCTGGAGGTCAAGGGAAACAAAAGATAGCGGAGCGACGGGAGTAAAGAAAATTTGTAAGGTCCAGGAGTTAGTCGGTGGCTGAGAAGGAAGGCTGGAAGCCACACTGGGTAAGGGGAAGGAGGTGGTGCTGCTTAAGGTGGCGGTGAATACGGCGGGAGAGGATGGTCTCGATGACCTTACTGAACACGGAGGTGAGGCAGATGGGGCGATAGGAAGAGGTATTAGAGGGGGGGGGGGGGTTGTTGGGATTAGGGAACAGCAGGACACGGGAAGTCTTCCGCAGGTCAGGGTAAAACCCAGTGGAGAGGAGGACGTTGTACTGGGTAGCAAGGACAGCCAGGAAGGACGGGGCGGATTCCTTGAGGTGGCGGTAGGTGACGCCATCATGACTAGGGGCGGTGTTGCGTTCGGAGCGGAGGGCGAGTGTGATGTTGTGTGCGGTGATGGGAGTGTTGATGTCTGAGGGGGGCAACTGGAAATAGGGGTGAGCGGTGTCACAGAGGTATCAGTACATTCAAGGTCGTTGGGGAAGAGGGAGTATCAGAATGGTGATCGTCAGGAATGGAGAAGACCTCGGAGAGGTGGGAAGCAAAATGGTTAGCCTTACTGAGGTTGTCAGGAAAGGGTCGATCGTCGTGGAGGATAGGGTAATGCAGAGTGGGATGGCTGCCAATAAGGCGGTGGAAGGCTGGCCGCACAAAGTCTTGATACAGCTGATATCAACAATCCATTCACGTCCCTTTCTCTCCCCTCCTCCTTCAATTTACATCATATGTATCACAGCTGCGTATTCTGCACTTTGCCTTTGGGCTATGTTACAAGACCAGAGCAATAAATCATAGAGTTTTCCGCTAAAAGAAACTCAATGACAGCTCTCTGATTGGAACGAACCTCCATTACAGACGGCAATATGAAGGTTGCGTATAGCGCCGCCACCTATCTGAACTTTATGAAACTATACATGCTGAACCAGGAATATTCCACGATGTCCCACAACAATTTCTGCATTTTTTCAACCGAAATTGCCCGAGAGAAAATAGGTTGCATTACTTACTGGACGTCGCTCATATTATTAGTAACTTTTGTTTGCATTCCATGCAGTGTTAACTCATTTTGTGCGAAACAAACATCCCCTCCAGTATATTTGCGCACTGCGTTGCCAGTGGTTCATAAGAAGTACTGCGGAGGTTCGGTATATCTTTGTGAAGTGACCTGTAGTTGCTTCTTGTGACGTACTTGGGTAGGTAAAAGCGGGGAATGCGTCTGCTCCATCTTCAGTTTGCAGACCAAATGCGGAGGTAAGTGCGTGAACACAATCCAGGACTTCCTTTCCTCGCACTTCTATACCACGCACACGCCCTTCACCTTAACACACCCCCGGAGCACAATGTATCCCTTGATACGACTCTGCTGCACTTAAGGAGTGCTGCACACACTTAGTATGTATTTTTAACCCACTTAATGTGGAATATTAACATTAGTTTTATACCTTTAAAACAATATTTTTACTAAACTGCGACTTTTCCATCCCCTGCAACGTTGAAACTATTAGCGCTACAGAAAAAATGGGTAGGGTTTTTTGTTGAAAATATAATGTAGTTTTTCAATAGTAGTTGTGGTTTTAGAATCAATCTACAAAAAGTGATAAAGTGGTCTTGAAATTCCTCCTGCCCCAACACTCACACCCTATCGGTCAGGATTTTTAGGAAGTTGTTCAGGATAAACCATCCTAGCACTGTGCGAACATTCGAGAGTACACGACCTTTTCCCCCTTATCAACATTCTTTGTCTTCGTTGACTGCGCTGTTCCCCAGAAGTGAGCTCGCGTGCTCGTTCTATTTCGTATCATAACGTAAAAGCCAAAATAAAAAGGCATTTCCTTCTGTTTTTATTCAAATAATTAATATCGTTATGAAAGCATCATGTACGCATGAAATAATTAATATATAAAATATTTGTTGACTGTAAAGGGCAGTGATCCTTATAAACATTGTACAAATATCATTGTAATGAAACGAAAGAGGACAAAAATCCTCATGTATCATGCATTACATGAAGATGAGACAACGGCGAAATCGGCCATTCTATTGCACTGCATTGCTATTGCTGTGTTGCCTCGCTATTAGCTTGTCTCTCAAGTGATTTTGCTTATTCATTTGAGTTGTCGCACATTTCGTGTCTGTCAGTGAAATAAAGTGAAATAGTTAACTGTATCGTCATTACTTCCTGGAACATTTCCTACCCATTTTTACCAAACAGAAAAGTTCATAATAATGAAAGAAGAAAAATATTTAAACACGAAATCTTTTCGTTTGGTATAGGAACTACTTTCAATTGCAAAGTTCATAACATTACTTTTCAGTTATTAATTACAATAGAACCTGTAATCACTTTCCTTTGTTCTAAAGTCCGATCATCTTTACGAAATTTTAAGATTCACGAAGCTAAAGTCAATATTACTCGGTCAGGGAACTAAACCAAACTAACTGTTTCCAAGTAAACCGTGGGCCGTTACAACTTTGAAAATAATAGTAACGAATTCCTCTGAGCTTTTCAGGAATTTTATAATTTTATTTAAGGCAGAATTCAAAAACAACGTCAAAGTTATATTTTTGTCTCAGTTAGAACGTTTATCGTAACCACAACGTAAGTGAACTGCACGAAATAACATCTTTCGTCTCCAGAATGAGAGATTCACTCTGCAGCGGAGTGTGCGCTGATATGAAACTTCCTGGAAGATTAAACTGTGGGCCCGACCGAGACTCGAACTTGGGACCTTTGCCTTTTGCGACCATGTGCTCTACCAGCTGAGCTACCCAACCACGACTCACGACTCGCCCTCACAGCTTCAATTCTGCCAGTACCCCGTCTCCTATCTTCCAAACTTCACAGAAGCTCTTCTACGAACCTTGCTGAACTAGCACTCCTGGAAGAAAGGATAATGCGGAGACATGGGTTAGCCCCAGCCTGAGGGATGTTTCGAGAATGAGATTTTCACATGGCTAATCCATGTCTCAGCAATATCCTTTCTTCCAGGAGTGCTAGTTCTGTAAGGTTCACAGAAGAGCTTCTGTAAAGTTTAGGAGGTAGGAGACTGGGTACTGGCAGAATTGAAGCTGTGAGGACGGGTTGCAAGGTGCCGGGGTAGAGAAGAGTTTGTACCTCTTTAATTCTGACGAACTTCGCATGAGAACGAGACATGCACTCGACCCCCTCCTTACCTACCACCTAATTAATTATGCGTACAATGGTAACGAAAGGAAATGATGGCGGACCCTGCTAGTTGGTAAAATAAGCAGTGTACACTCACAATAATTTAATAAAAATCGTAATCTACTCAGAGAAAAAAAAGGGGAACTTTATCATAATAAACAACAGGAAATGGAATTCTGCATATATCTACGAAATGATATGCGGATTAAGTATTACAATGAGATTTATTATACATCAGAACATAAAGGCACATGATTATCGACACAAACAGTAGGCTGTAGAGTAGGTTATACAGACCTGTTATGAGAATAAGAGTTGGCTCGAGAACAAGGGGCTCCCACTCTCTGTGAAGCAATAGACTGACGATAATGACTGGAGGTCCTAATGAACCAAATATTACTCTCCCGACTATATTGCAGTATTGCGATTAGTGGTCACAGCTCAAATGGGATCACATGGAGAAAAAAGCAAGGTAGACTTGTAGCAAAGCGAGTGCGCGCACTGTTGGGGACTTCAGTATAAAATTGATAGGTCCTACTATGACAGAGCCGCAAAATAATTTACCAATCCTGAAATCTGTAGCAGGTCGTCGGTAGGCAGCGTTCTGACGATGTAGGCGCCGACTTCTGCATTGCAGCAACTTTGTTTCAAGGCTGTCCGAGAATTCTAAGTTCTGCCGAAAAAGTGCGACTGAGTCGCAAGACTGTCCGACTCCGACGAAGATCAGATCCCGAAAGCGCTGCACCCGCACAACACAAGAGTGAAGCCAACATTGCTCAACTCCCTACTACTCTCGAAAAAAGCGAATCAGCATTCAGTGCTGATGCCAATATTCCCCCGCTCTGTCTCAGAACATCATTCGCGTCAATAGCGACCATTTCCTCCAATTTTGAGCAGGGCTTTATGACGTCAACTAGCCTCAGTTTAAGTTGACCAATCATGCCTCTGCTATTCAGCTGCCCACTGAACTTGCCATTTGACCGGCTACAAAACAACATGCCTAGACCACCGGTCATCAAGCACCAGACAGTCATGCCCATCAGGGCACGGTCCACAAGTATTCGCAGAATCATGAGGACAATGCAGTCTGTCGTCGCCAGCAGTCTTTGATCCAGACGCACTGGAACAGTAAACACATAAACTACGGTGACAGTCAGACGTCTCGCAGGTCGTTTCGCCCTGCATACAATAGGCGAACCTCGACCGATGTCAGTCGTCCTGCCAGGCGCTTAAGCCCATTGATGTATGACCCTCTCAGTATTCACGGAAATGCAGCCCCCAACCGGAAACACAGCGTGCCGCCTCCTCCGGTGCTCGCCTCACACAGGCCACCCAGCGAGGTAACCCAACATTCATAGGAATAAAGTGAAAAGTATTTTGAGCTCTCAGTACAAATACTCTCATTACAATAACCTTCTTTGGCTTGTTACCGCCGTACAGTGACATAAAACATTAATAAAATTGATGAAAATGATAGGCGACATGTAAAAGAGGGCATGTAACCTCTCATTACCCGCAATTCGCTCTAGATTATTTGGTTGACTCACTTGACAGAGATTGTGTGTCACTCAAAAACAATCTATCTAAACAGTTTCCAAACTGTCACACAAATTGTCAAATTAAGTTGGAAACTGATGATAAAATGAAAGGAGGAATTGTTTATGACTTTGCCAACATCTTACTCACATTGACGAATAAGTCACACCCAACACAGATTCACCCTCAGGGAACCCACTGTCATTCATGCACATACTCACACAGTCATACAAATGTTGGACACATGCCAGAAGGGCAAGTTCGAAGCTGGAATAAAATGTTGACCTATTGGATCTGTAAGCTTCTCGTTAAGGTAGCATTTAAGAATTAGCTATTGGTGCTCAACTCAAACACACCTATATTTCTGCATGAAGCCAAAAAGAGAAACAATATTTCTATGCTTCATGGTTGAAACACTTAACCGCACTCACGACGTTTCCCTGAACAGAAAGGATGATAATTTTTCACAGTGATTGGTTGACTGATGGTCATTCACCACTAACCAGATTTATAACCACAGATATCCTGCTCGCATACACAAACAAAAATACTCTCCTGTAACTGTGGCACATTACTGTGCATAACATTTTGTAACTGTTGGCACATACACAAGAAATTTGTGCACATAGTGACAATTGACAGGCATCAACATAAGTCAGATAGAGAGATATAGCGTATACAAAAAATACAGAAATTTTGTTAGTATACCTGTGTGATCGAAGATTATGTAACATTCTGTGCATCACAAAGAACTTGTTCCAAACTGACATGGTGGTAGGGAACCAAGATATCTTGAACATGAACATTTCTTTAAAAAAAGAAGACTTGAAGCTATAAAACAAAACAATATACATGTAGTTGACATGGTATTATCAGTTTCTAGTCTCTGAAATAAAGTTTGGGAAAAAAAACAATGTGTTTTCACTAAGGGCACGAATTTTTACAGTGTTCACTCAGTTGTCTGAGCGAAACAAAACAGTTGACTATAACATCCTTCACACGCTAACATCTCACAACGAATCACTCAACACACGGACATTGCCGCACTCATCTGTGGTTCCTGGCGTAGAGAAAGGGGCGCCTGCTGGGAGGAGTGCTACTGGTGGTGTGGGCCACCAATCTCATGTTTCTCGGATCCAGGCGCAGAAATGCCACCCGGAAGGATCTACAGTCATCGTTTCCTCTCTGTAGACCAGTGCGCGATTTGCAGGGGGGGATGGGGGGGATTTCCCCCCTCTGCATCAGACCATCACCTCCTCTGGTTTTAGTTTATGCATCCCAACCTGGGATGTTTATTTCCCACGCACTGGAGTAAAACTTTACATATAATTTAAATTTGTGGAGCCGAACACTGAAAGTTTTTAATAGTCTTACTATTAATATCTTTGCTTATTAATTTTGAAAGAGTGTCATGTAGTAGTTAAGCATTTCAAAACATTTAGAACTAAATCATCATTCTCATGTTGTCATTGTTGCTTTCGTCTAAGGTGCGTCATCCGTTTACTTGCGAGCTTGTGAGGGAAGTAGTGTGGCAGTCATACCGCAGCAGTCGTACCGCAGAGTTGGGTGATCTGGGGACTGAAAATTCCCGCCCTGGGCCCTGACGCAGGGTGGTGACCGGCCCGGTATCTGTACGAACATTTACCGTTAGGCCACCTTTGGCAACGGTATGGCGCGGACTAACGCGCCTGGGACGACAAAACAAAGTAGTGCGAAGTGAGCAACGTTTCCTACCAGACGGGATCGGACATCTGACTTCGCTAGCCGCGAACCATGTGGGTGGAGCTTAACACAGACTCCCCAGCATCGCGTACTCCAAATTAATTGGTGCCGTTCGGTTCGTTGCCTCGCGTCTGCCAAACACACGGCGATCTTCACACGTTCCCGCTTCAGTAGCTTCATTAGTGAATTGAGTGCGTCTGGGCCTGTAAGAACTACGGAATTTCAGGATGTCATTCAAACAAAGCATCATTTCTGATTTCCTTAAGAGCAGATTCGAGGTGCTGGAACATCCACCATACAGTCCAGACCTGGCTCCAAACGATTTTCACATGTTTAGACCCTTAACGGAAGCACTAGAGGCAAGAAGATTTGAAAGTGATGAAGACGTCATTGCTGCGGTGCAAAATTGGCTACTGACGCAACCTAAAAACGTATTTTCTGATGAAATAAAAAAAAAAAAAAACTCGTAAAACGTCGGGAAAACTGCGTTGAAGTCCAGGGAGGTTACGTAGAAAAATAACGCATGTTTCAGTTTTCTATCATCAGAGTAAGTACAGCTTTCCACAAATGTGCCTTTACTTTTTGAATTCCCCTCATATACCTGTATGTAGATGATTTTGTAAATAAGCTTTACCTATAATTTACTTTTAAAGATATAACAAGGGATGGCTTTTCTGATAGTGCATACGCGTGAGTAGTGAGTTTCGGCATTAAAATCTATTTATAAATAACTGTTTAACCCTGGGTAACGCCACGGTCCAAGCCAGTAACATATATAATTATACTAACCCCCTAAGACATCCCCCACTGGTAAAAGCTCAAACCGCACACTGCTGTAGAGGCGTTGTCAGTCGAGAGGAAGCTCGTAGCGTGGTAGGACAGCCTATTGTTGATTTGCAGTACTGTGTGGTACGATGGCAAGCACATGTACAGGCTCTGATTGTCGCTGAGGACCGCAAGATTCGAGACAGATCCGTAGGACAGGTAGTTGGCTGTAACACTTGCCTTATCTAGACTGAAAAATTGCAATACAGGAAACTACTCTTAGACTGACTCCAACACTATGTGGAGTCATCTGATGGAGGTTGAAACAAGGACAGCAGATCGATCAATGTGGCCGTTTGCTCAGAACTGCTCTCTGTAGGAGAGGAGATAATCAAGCAAACTGCAGTCCAGCAATACCCAGATCGGAACTGCTTTGGGTATGCAGTCTGGCCTATTATAGTGAGTTATGCGTACATGTGCAGGAACTGTAAACAGCGTCCGTCGTAAGTGTGGCTCAAGATATCTTCTCTCCGACGCTTCATGCCACCAGTATTAGAGCACGCCTTCGTCGTCCGGCACCTCTTCTGCAGTGGAATCCCCATTTCTGTGTCACCGCTGTCTCCTCGGCCAGCCACTAACGGGTTCGCCCGTCCCGGTGGCATTCCGAGGGTTGTGTCCGCCCTCAGCTGACCTCTAGCCATTCCTGCTTAGCCATTTTTCACTTCCTGTCGCTTCCTGTCGATCTCATTTTAATAGAAATGAATGTTTACATGAATGAGAGGACAAATCTAAGTATGTAGAGGCGCATATCACCAGGAGGAAGACAGATACTGCCTACAGGAAAATTAAAGAGACCTTTGGAGAAAAGAGAACCACTTGTATGAATATCAAGAGCTCAGATGGAAACCCAGTTCTAAGCAAAGAAGGGAAAGCAGAAAGGTGGAAAGAGTATATAGAGGGTCTATACAAGGGCGATGTACTTGAGGACAATATTATGGAAATGGAAGAGGATGTAGATGAAGATGAAATAGGAGATATGATACCGCGTGAAGAGTTTTACAGAGCACTGAAAGACCTGAGTCAAAACAAGGCCCCGGGAGAAGATAACATTCCATTAGAACTACTGACAGCCTTGGGAGGGCCAGGCCTAACGAAACTCTACCATCTGCTGAGCAAGATATATGAGACAGGCGAAATACCCTCACACTTCAAGAAGAATATAATAATTCCAATCCCAAAGAAAGCAGGTATTGACAGATGTGAAAATTACCGAACTATCAGTTTAACAAGCCACGGCTACAAAATACTAACACTAATTCTTTACAGACGAATGGAAAAACTGTTAGAAGCCGACCTCGGGGAAGATCAGTTGGGATTACGTAGAAATATTGGAACACGTGAGGCAATACTGACCTTACGACTTATCTTAGAAAATAGATTAACGAAAGGCAAACCTACGTTTCTGTCATTTGTCGACTTAGAGAAAGCTTTTGACAATGTCGACTGGAATACTCGATTTCAAATTTTGAAGGTGGCAGGGGCAAAATACAGGAAGCGAAAGGCTATTTACAATTTGTACAGAAACTAGCTGGCAGTTATAAGAGTCGAGGGGCATGAAAGGGAAGCAGTGGTTGGGAAGAGAGTGAGAGAGGGTTGTAGCCTATCCCCGACGTTATTCAATCTGTATATTGAGCAAGCAGAAAAAGGAAACAAAAGAAAAATTCGGAGTAGGAATTAAAATCCATGTAGAAGAAGTAAAAACTTGTAGGTTTGCCGATGATATTGTAATTCTGTCAGAGACAGCAAAGGACTTGGAAGAGCAGTTGAACGGAATGGATAGTGTCTTGAAGGGAGGATATAAGATGAACATCAACGAAAGCAAAACGATTATAATGGAATGTAGTCGAATTAAGTCGGGTGATGCTGAGGGAATTAGATTAGGAAATGAGACACATAAAGTAGTAAAGGAGTTTTGCTATTTGGGGAGCAAAATAACTGATGATGGTCGAAGTAGAGAGGATATAAATGTAGACTGGCAATGGCAAGGAAAGCATTTCTGTAGAAGAGAAATTTGTTAACATCGAGTATAGATTTAAGTGTCAGGAAGTCGTTTCTGAAAGTATTTGTATGGAGTGTAGCCATGTATGGAAGGGAAACATGGACGATAAATAGTTTGGACAAGAAGAGAATAGAAGCTTTCGAAATGTGGTGCTACAGAAGAATGCTGAAGATTAGATGGGTAGATCAAGTAACTAATGAGGAAGTATCGAATAGGATTGTGGAGAAGTTCGTGGCACAACTTCACTAGAAGAAGGGATCGGTTGGTGGGACATGTTCTGAGGTTTCAAGGGATCACCAATTTAGCATTGGATGACAGCGCGGAAGGTAAAAATCGTAGAGGGAGACCAAGAGATGAATACACTAAGCAGGTTCAGAAGAATGTACGTTGCAGTAGGTACTGGGAGATGAAGAAGACGAAGAAGCTTGCACAGGATAGAGTAGCATGGAGAGCTGCATCAAACCAGTCTCAGGACTGAAGACCACAACAACAACATTTACATGAATAGAACTGTTATACTAATTCGATATATCTTATAATCTGTTGACAATATTTACCATAGTATTACATATAAAGAGTAATGACTTAACCTATGGGCCCATTGTTAATACTAGTGTGTGTATAATTATTAAGAAAAAAGGAAAAGCTGATGTACGCTACCCATAACGCTAAACTACTATATCTAATCCCAACTATGGCATGCCGTTCACTGGAGCATGCTCACAACTACTGGTGACTATTTAACTTCGCTAAGTACGCTATCTACAGGCGCCACTGCACGTCCCTCACTGTCTCTGATCCCAGAGGCCTCGATGGATCCCTGAAACTGCTCAAGACGTGGCGGCCCACGCAAATACACAATGAACATATATTAGACGAGATAACATTAGCTGCAATTGCCTTAGTAATGGAAATTAATAAAAATACTATATGTAAATTACCGACTACACCCGTTTACCATACATACGACCCTATCATGCCCCACTGAGAGAACTCGATGGATGTTGCTGTCTCTGGCTTGGCCGATACGCTGAGTCGGTCGCTGCTCATCTGAGATGGAACTGGATATACTGAAACTTACGGTGAAAAATTCACACAAAAAAAAGGCACTGCAGGCTTCACAAGTTACCTAGACACCAGTTACCGAACTTGTTGAGGAATTCCATACCTTCTGCATTACAACGCTCATACAATAAATCCCTACAACCGCACACGTTCAGAGACGTGACGTACTATAGTACGTGAAACTCGCCACACTCCAGAAAGGTTACACCCAGCAGCAGCGCCATGGGCAGGCACAACGACCGCCTTTGTATATCCGCCTCCAAACCCTAAGAGTATGGTGGAACGCGCTGTGGCGTGCCCAAGGCGAAAAAAAAAAAAAAAATCACTCACTGAATATAGGTGCAACACTACAATAGTGTGGCCATAACACAAGTGACAAATACCGCGAAAACAAACAAATGGTGCAACGCTGTGAGGCGTGCCCAGAACACTGTCGATGTGCATCCAGTACCTCTTCCTCAACAAAGACACAGTAATAGGTATGGTGTAAAGAAAAGTCACATGCAGATCAAATCTGTGTTACCATTGACCCGGATGAGTGGTGGCTCCACTATATGACGGAAAATTCGGAAAGTGACCAAAAACCAAAAAAACTTGGAGAAAGAGTAAAGAAGAGAATTATTAAAATTACCAAAATCAAGAAAGAGCTGTGATTATCGATCGCGTCCTTGAAGGTAAGGAAACCGCTTTTCTAGGGCAACTCCTTGCGTCTGGAAGTTTGGACTGCAAAAGTCGAGGATCGTTGCCTGTTTTCATTTTATCGTTTTGTGAATGGTGTTGAAAAAAACGTGTGAAGATATTTTTAGGAACTTCGTCAGTGTTACGCGCCACAAAATGGTAGGTGTCAAGTACTACTAGGCATAACGTCCGATCGCCACTAGATTGTTTTCTCATCAGAAGTGTTATTTGTACAAAATAATATTTCTTGCGGGGTAGAATTCAATTAAAATCAGTAAAAAATTCACATTTAATCATAAAATCCCAATTAATGGAAATCTGAAAGATCGAAAAAACGAACCCTTATGCGGAAAATAACGATGAACGCTATCAGGAATCGGGCGCTGAAGATCAGCAGATTCCTGCTCACGAAATAGAATACACAAGTTCTGCCATATAAAGGGAAGAAAATTTGGTGGAACCAGTGGAAATGATTGTATTACCTTCACCCTTCTCAGGCGCATTTGCTGATTCGTATAAAGGCTTACCCACGTCGTTAAAGCAAATTTTTTCAACTGCCAAGCGTGCAAACGGTACATACGGATAAAAAGTTTGAACGTATTGTTAATGAGCAACCATTTGGACTTGAATGACGAAGAGAAAACAAAACTGGGCCAGATTAAATCTGCTATTACGAAAAGGGTTCCGAAGTGGAAATAAAGTATCGAGGCGCATGTAAATAAGCTACAGCAAGAGCTATCGGCGGTTCGTGATAACGTAAGGGAGGTTCCGGCTGTAGCAGCAATAAGTTTTATGCTTCGCCACAACCTGACACGTGTCGTCACGATGAATGTAATCGCATTAGCCCAAAAACAAATTATTTGTCTTGTGCAAAAAGAACCTACGAATACTTTAGCGTCAAACTAATGTAACAAAGTCTATTAAAACATCGACAGTTACAGGTTTTTATGACTAATAAGAAAGGAGTACCTCACCCAGGAGTCTTTGTAAAATATTTTTGTGGTGTTTTTCCCAACTCATGGACTAAGACACAAAAGATAAAATTTGCCGTATTACACGTACAGCGTGATGGAGCCCTATGGGCATCGGAAACAAGTGATCGATGTGATTCATGCGAAGCTTTCCTGGCACGTTGTTGGTCTCCAGACCATCAGGAACACTTGCGAAAAGAAGTGTACAGACCAGAATAGTATAATAGCAAACAAGGCACTCTACGTAGATATTTTGAGAAATATAAACAAAACCCGTTTTTTAGATGACCAGATTTCAGCTATTCAACTAGAGATGTAAGAATTCTAAAGGCATAACAGTCAGTGCACTTGAGGTAAAAGTCGTTACACTGACATGGAACAGTTAATGTCAGTAGTAGATTCCACTGATCTACTCCACGAGGATACGAAATCGTACGATCATGGCAAGGGCAATAATTCCAACAAGAAAAAAGAACCGTATAATAACCTACTAACAACCATAGCCGTAACCATAATGGCAAATAATTTTAGACAAAACAGTGTGAACGATGGCATAATAGACCACCGTTCAATAAAAAGAAATAATATGACCATAGGTAAAACCTAGAAAATAATAATCATAAACATAATAACAGAAACAACAGAGTGGATAATTGGCATGGCCAGCAACAGCCTAACTGTCAACAGAATCTCACGTCACAGAATATGATCAACAAAATCCTAACTATGGTCAAAATACTAGTAGTAGTAATCCTTGAAACTAGAGATCCCCGAACCAAACGGTACGGTTAACTGAAGTAATTGAAAGTAGTCCAACAACTGCAACACATTCGACAAACTAATGTCGACCACATCGTGCCATCAGGCTGTGCTCGAGAAAGGTGTAGGAGACAGCGCATTAGAAAATATTAATTTAATAAGGTACGATAATGGAACTGATATATGTGATGAGTTACTAACAAATTCAAACCATTGTCTTGAAAAGAACAATACAAAAGTTCGTAATTATTGATACAGGTGCTTCAGCGAACGTGGTTTTCCTGAATTTTTATAAACAATTGTGTGACAAGGAAAGACGTCTCACACTGCAATTGCTGTATCCAAGGATGTTAGCTGACAGACACAAGTAGAGATTGTAAGAGAAAATCGAGCTTTCAAAAGCACGTTCCTGGTTGTAGATACTTTGTCAACCAGCTGCATTCTGGGGATCGGATTTTTACACGAGGGGACACAAGAATCAGCTTCTCTGTAGAGAAATGTTTTGTGAAGGCGGACGGGAGAGAACGTATTAGATTTGATTAAAAAAGAAACTGTAAATGACAAAAGTTGTCAGAGAATGAAAATTAGTTTTAAAGGGATTGAGATACCACACACAGCGTTCAACCCAGCTGAAGTGACCTAAGTCTCAATGAATAGCACTGACATGCAAGAATTAGAAACTGTATTGCAAAGTAAAGTATTTAAGTCTGAGTGTCTACTTGAGAAACAACGAAACGAATTCCGTACCTTGCTTTGTAAGTGCTTAAGTTCACTGAGAAACCTGGTATAATAAAGGGATACTATATCATATGCAAGTGAAATCATATGAAACATGTTGCCGATCCACCTATCCTATTCCTTGAACCAAGAAAGAGCATATAAATAATGAAAGCCTGAAGATGCTTGATTGAGGAATAATTGTGAAATCTCTATCCCCGTTTAACAGTCCGCTACTGCCCGTTGAGAAAACAGGAGGTAGGGTATGCTTAGTTCTAGACGCTAGTGAAATAAATGAGACTTTCGTACCTGTTAGGACACGACCAGAAAACTTGGAGGTACAAATCCAGAAGTTTTATGGTGTACGGTATTTGTCCTCAATCGACCTAGAACGTCATTTTGGCATGTCGGAAGAATCTTGCCATTATACTGCCTTTATCTTTAACGATGGACGTTATCGTTTTCGTGTCCTACCATTTGGCCTCAGTGTGAGCGCTGGCTTATTCATAACAGCCTTAGACACAGTTCTGGTTGCTGACGTCTTGGATAAAGTAACCGTCTATGTAGATGAGTAGCTGGTAGCAACTTCTACTTGGAAAGAACCTATGGAGCTTCTATAAGGAGTGCTTTGGAAGTTCCATGAAGCGGGGGCTACGAAAAACCTAAAAAGAATCAAAATTTATAGGAAAAAATGATTTTAGTTTTTAGGGCATGTAATTTCACCTGAAGATATTAAGCCCGATTCCAAAAATATAGATGCAGTGAAAACATGTCACCTCCTGGCACGAAGAAACAATTGAAAACTTTCTTAGGATTAGCCTCATTTTTCCGCCGACTCATTTCGAATCAATTGCTTAACAGTGAGACTTTACTCCGGCTGCTAAGGAAACATGTACCTTGGTGCTAGACGATAACTACCAAGCGGATTTTGACAAGATGAAACAGGCTCTGGTGAATGCATAAATTCTATATCATCCTGATACGAAAAAAATATTTTTGCTTAGCTACGGATGCTTTCTTATCAGGCCTTGGATCTTGTCTCTTTCAGTTAGAAGAAGATAATTGTAACATTGGCATCCGAGTCATTGGATTTGCAAGTAGGACGTTCTCGGAATGCGAAAGATCATTCTCTGCAACAGAACTAGAAACATTTGCAGTAGTGTAGTCGCTAAAGAAGTTTAATTATTTTGTTCATAGCAAACGTTTGACGATTTTCTGTGACCACGAGGCCTTAAGTTCCCTTATGAGCTGTAAATTATTTCATCAGCCCTTAGCCCGCTGATCGATGTTTCTCCAAGAACACTACCTAGAAATCGTACATATACAAGGCGAAGATAATATTATACCTGATGCGTTGTCACGACTTCCGCAACGTTTGGACTCATGTGCAGAGTTAGCCGAACGGACTATTGAATTCAGTACTGCTGATAAAGGAGTCCACATATAGGAAATCATATTTAGAGATGTGCCGTAATATGTGACACTAACAGGATATCGATCCTAGATGGTCACCGGATAAAGAAGCATTGAGACATGAACCTGCAATTCCAATTGAGCAACATTACTCCTTGTAACACAACATTGTTTTATCGTTATAATCAATAACCATCGGCCTGAAATGGTTCTGAGCACTAAGGGACTTAACATCTGAGGTCATCAGTTCCCTAGAACTTCGAACTACTTAAACATAACTAACCTAAGGACATCACACACTTCCATGCCCGAGGCAGGCAGGATTCGAACCTGCGACCGTAGCGGTCACGCGGTTCCATACTGAAGAGCCTAGACCCGTACGGCCACACCGGCCGGCTTAACATTTAAATTTGTCATCGAACTATCTAATACATACACTTGAAATTATTCATTTTCAGGTTCGAATCCTGCCTCGGGCATGGATGTGTGTGACGTCCTTAGGTTAGTTAGGTTTAAGTAGTTCTAAGTTCTAGGGGAATGATGACCACAGATGTTAAGTTCCATAGTGCTCAGAGCCATTTGAACCATATTTTTTAAATGTTAAAATTTTTTAGAAACTATAGTTAGATTAAGCGTTTTATATTGATTTTATTTGTGTATTCTGTTCCTAAAATCAGCTACCTGCTGTGAGTGAGCACCCTTCTGGACGCTGAGTGGATGACGTGATTACATGGCCTTCTGTAGAAACGGCATAAATTGAAATAGGATTCAAAACTTTTACTGAATTCCAATTAAAACGTACTTAAGTTTTTAAATGAAATGTGTAATGATGACTGTGCACGTGCCTAAGGGCAGTAAAAAGGGCACGTGTTATATGCTTCTAGTAAACCTTCCGGTAAAAAATTTTCTGCCGTAGCGCTAGCACAATCTGATGTCTCTAGGCATCACTTTCCTGTTTGATAACGTTATCCTTCTCTTACACTAATTTTGCTGTTGTTGAAACAAAGATTTAGTAAACACCAGAACAGCGATTTCCTTGAAATGAAAATCTTACGCTGGTTGCCAAAAACTTAAAATCGCTACACTGTTTTGACAAGCACGGTCACACAGATCAAAGATACAAGGCCTAACACGAATTCGCGAAAAATGTAAAGCATACCTTGACCGCACACTATACATAATGTAAATATGTTGAAATGAGTAGTAAATTGTGATTAAGTAAATTTTATGCATTATGTTAACATCAGTGACTGTGTGCAAATCAATAAGCCACTATCACGGATTGTATAAATCCAATAGTAGTAAAAACTCAAAATGTGACTTAGTAAAAACCTCACATTTTAAATGACACCTAATGGTGAATCACGTCAGTCAGTCTGTATTATTAAATACATCCATTGAAGGCATTATACTAAACCTTTGAGTGAGATTCGAGTTATGACCCTTGTGATCGCACTGGAGTTGAAACGGACGACAAAACTAGTGCCGTTCATACAATGAAAAGAAGCATTGCGCTTACCCGAAGTGAAGTGTTAAATGTCATGAGCGAAAGCAGCATCGTGTGAAAGAACTCCTAAAGGGAAACAAAGACGATTTTTTGTTGGTCTCTGAAGTGAGCATGCTCGTGAACACACGGTATTCCGCCCAATGTCGTTTCTGCTGCAGTTTGTGCTGCTTCGTCATTGAAGAGGCGGCACAACATATGTAATCATGTTGCAATATATTAGAAGAGGCAACATGAGTCAAATGATGAAAACGTTGAGTTGCTTAGCCACTGAAGAGGCGGCACAGCGTGTACATCATGTTGCAAGCTATAAGAAGAGGCAATATGATTCAAACAATGCTTAGCCATTGAAGAGGTGGAACGACAGAAGATGATTACCCTTATTCACCATGTTTAGCGGTTGCCGCCAAAGATGCTCATTAACAGTTACTAGGCGGCCGATTCGCGTTTCAAAATGAATTTATATCTATGATTTGCGTAGCACATGTACACCGAATTAATTCCTTCAAAAGTCACACGGCTCATTTACCACCGCATGATGTTTTGTGCGTTGAAAGTTATTCCCTTTACTATTAATGCGGAGTAAACTATTATTCTTATTATTGTCCAGAGATAATCCAATAAACGGTTCACTTCTCGTGATACTCTGTCGGTTCACTTCTCCTGAGACTCTGTTCGAAATCGCAGGACACTATAGTTTTTCTTTAACTCGCTTTTTTATTAACACATCCAGATAATAAATGTCCGAACAGGGTCTATAACCGAAAGTAAAGTTGTGAAGTTCTTAAACTGGAATTAATCATATCGATCTTTTATCGGTTCAGATGTTTGCTGGATGTTAAAGTTATCTCTGTTCTGTCAGTTTTCATACTTTTGACAATAAAGTAAACGAACAGAAATTAACTTTTAATTTGCGCGGCTTCCAATGAGGTTAACTATTTTACGCAGTGGCGCATAAACTTACGAGACGCGAATATTCAGGGCTTAAACGCTGAAAGCTCGAACACTACAATCTCGAACACAAAGACTCCCTGATACTGAGACTTCCAGATGCTAAAGACTCCCAGACGCTAAAGACGATAGCAACACGTGCATTGGATTTATATAGTAGTTGTGAAACAAAAGGAACGGTCGTTAGAAACTGTTTGGGTAATGCCCCTTGCTACTTGCAAATGATACTCTATTCCATTGGCTCTCATTATTGTTTTATTTAATTTTTTCCATTTCATGGTTTTATATGAAATATGGAAATTGTTCATGGCTAGTTCGAATAAATTTTAGTTTCAAAGAAGACCAGATAGGCCCTATGTAACGAATTTTAGTAACGTTAGTAACTTTAGTAACCGACAGTTCGCTGGGGTAAAATTTATATTGTTGCGGTGAAATACGAGGCATCTGCATGTACAGTACATACAATCTATTCAATGACTGCTTCGCAGAGGACGCTCTTCGAGTGCAAATAGTGGTATATAAACCTAGCAGCCCTGAGTCCTGTCGACTTCCTTCGGCACCTCAGCTGACCTGCCCAAGTTCCAGTATCTCTACGAGAGACCTGGCGTCAACCGATCAGCTGTTCGGCTTCAGCGACCTGTCGCGAGTTCCATCTACCCCGACGGCTCTGCAAGAACCAGTAGTTCATCACAACACAAAAACTTATTATATCAAATCTGAAAGAGTTTCTGAAAATTTGCAATACTTATCAACAACAATTCTTGTTCCAAATATGAACTTGGACATAATCACTTTTCAGTATTTTTGAAATGATGAAATAGTATAGAATTTACCACTCATTCAATAACGGTGATTTGCTTAGTTCAAAATCATTTAAAAATGTATTACGTATTTTTAACACTTTCTATTATCATCTGCACATAAAATATAAATGTAATTGTAAAGTCACTACTGGAGCCTGTACGTCCATCCCTGGGTTTTGAATGCCCGTTTTTCTGGTGGACTGCACCTGAATAGGTGGACGATAAACATTTCGGGGCATAAGTTGTGAAACAGACTCCAGTTAAGCAGCATAATCGAACACTAGTGAAGCCAATGTATATCACGTAAACTATCTACGAACATTTTTGACCAACAAATAATGAAATCCAAAACGAAACTAAATAAACTTTGTGTTGAATGTTGTCTTCTGATGTGGAAAGGCATTCAGAGCACAACTTTCAAAGGGGGCAGTACTAAAGTCAATGCCAAAATCAGAGACATTTTACCCTTCTTTTTTATTTAAATCATTAATATCGTTATGAGAGCGTCATGTACGAAAGAAGTGGAATAATAATTATTATATAAAATATTTGTCGACTGTAGAAGACCAGTGATCCTAATACTTGCTGTACTAACATCATAGTCGTGAAACAAAAGAGAACAAAGATCCTCGTGTAGTATACACTGAAGCACCAAAAAAACTGGTACAGGCATGCATATTCAAACACAGATATATGTAAACACGAAGAATACGGCACTGCGGTCGGAAACGCTTATATGAGACAACAAGTATCTGGCGCAGTTGTTAAATCGGTTACTGCTGCTACAATGGCAGGTTATCAAGATTTAAGTGAGTTTGAACGTAATGTTATAGTCGGCGCACGAGAGATGGAACACAGCATCTCCGCGATGAAGTGGGGATTTGTCTGTAAGACCATTACACGAGTGCGCCGTGAATATCAGGAATCCTGTAAAACATCAAATCTCCGACTTCGCCGGTCGGAGTGGCCGAGCGGTTCTAGGCGCTACAGTTTGGAACCGCGCGACCGCTACGGTCGCAGGTTCGAATCCTGCCTAGGGCATGGATGTGTGTCATGTCCTTAGGTTAGTTAGGTTTAAGTAGTTCTAAGTTCTAGGGGACTTATGACCTCAGCAGTTGAGTCCCATAGTGCTCAGAGCCATTTGAACCATTTTTCTCCAACTTCATTGCTGCCGGTAAAAGATCATGGACCAACGACAACTGAAGAGAATCATTCAACGTGACAGCATTGCAACCCTTCCGCAAATTGCTGCAGATATCAACGCTGGCCGTCAACAAGCGTCAGCGTGCGAAACAGTCAACGAAACATCATCGATATGGGCTCTCGGAGCCAAAGGCGCACTCGTGTACCCTCGATGATGGCGTGACACAAAGGTTTACGCCTCACCTGGGCCCGTCAACACCGACATCGGACTGTCGATGACTAGAAACATGTTTTCTGGTCGGAAGAGTCTCGTTTAAAATTGTATCGAGCGGATGGACGTGTACCAATATGGAGACAGCGTTATGAATCCAGGGACCCTTCATGTCAGCAGGGGACTGTTTAAGCTGGTGAAGGCTCTGTAATGGTGTGGGGCGTGTGTAGTTGGAGTGGTATGGGACCCTGATATGTCTAGATACGACTCTGATAGGTGCCACATATTTAAGAATCCTGTCTGATCAACTGTATCCATTCATGTCCGTTGTGCATTCCGACGGAGTTAGGAAATTCCAGCAGGATATTGCGACACCCCACATGCCCAGAATAGCTACAGAGTGGCACCAGGAGTACTCTTCTGAGTTCAAACGATTCCGCTGGCCACCAAACTCCTCAAACACGAGCATTATTTGGCATATTTGGGATGTCTCGCAACGTGCTGTTCAGAAGAAATCTCCACTCCCTCGTACTCTTACGCATTTACGAACAGACCTGCTGGATTCGTGGTGTCAGTTCCCTCCAGCACTATTTCATACATTAGTCGAGTCCATGCCAAGTTGTGTTGCGGCACTTCTGCATGTTCACGGGTGCCCTACACGATATTAGTCAGGCGTACCAGTTTCTTAGGCTCTTCAGAGTATACAGACGAGACAGTGGTGTTGCTGCACTCTAGTGGAATCAATGAATGGACACAGTAAAACTTCCGCTAAAACACATTTATTTGCACAGCGTCAAATTACAGTGAAGAAGTTATATATCCGCTACAGAGGGCAGCACAATCTACAATCTTAACACAACACCAACAGATGGCGTAAGAGTCTTTATTCCCAGACAAATGGCGAAGTCGGCCATTCCACTACATTGCATTGCTACTGCTATCTTGCCTCGCTATTAGTTATTTTATTCATGTGAGTTATCGCACATCCTCGTGTCTGTCAGTATTTAAAGTAATCGTAATTAAAGTGACATAGTTAACTACATCGTGAATAATATATGCAATAAAAGCAGCCACTAGTTGCGGAAAGTAGTACTAAAAAGTTCTTGACCTAGGTTTCAACCCATTTAAATGGGCCTTCTTCAGAAGTCTTATTACGTTTCACATGCTGATTATGATGTGCCGCTAAAAGGCTTAGTCATAATTAAAATTATTGACCTAGGTCAAGAGCTTTTGGCCTTCCACTACTAGTGGCTGTATTTATTCCATAAATTACATTGCACAATTGCTGCTGCAACGATGCTTAAGATTCTAAAATATTGTGATTACTTCTTTGAATATTTCTCTTCCATTTTTTCAAAGATATAAGTTCACAATAGTGATAAAATGTGAAATATTTAAATATCGACGTTTTGCGTTTCGAATAGGAACTAATTTCAATTGCCAAGTTCGGCAATATTATTTTTCAGTCATTAATTAGAAAAGAACCGGCAATTACTTTCCTTTGTTCTGAAGTCCGATCGTCTTTTCGAACTTTAAAATTCGCAGAGCTAAAGTGGGCCGATTTTGAAAATAATAATAGGGAGTAGCTATGAGATTTTTAGTAATTATACATTCTTATTGAAGGCAGAATTCAAAGGGTCATAAATTGACTAAATTTTAACTACCAAAAATCTTTCAAAATATCACATTAATAATTATCAACAAAACATATAACAGAAAAACTTCAAGTATACTCACAAAGACAAATAAACATTATCGTTTTAAACATTTATCACACACGTAAAATTTGTTTAGAAAATATAATAACAGTGCAATTTGTTTAACTTTAACAGAAGTCTAGAAAAATTATTACAGACGTTTAGCTCATGTTTTCAAGCAGCTAGTTGGCTGTCCCACAGGAGTCCATTACAGCATAATTTTCCAGAATTTTCCTAAATATACAAGATACCCAATATACACTACACATTTCATAAAACCACACGGGAATTTCTTTCTTTTTATACTGCTGTGGTGTTTTACTGATCATCATTGAAATTTACAGAGCACCTACAACTCAACGTCGTTCTTTGATAAATCACTGAACCGTCACACTTATTTGGCGAGAAGCACTATGATTCGCCAGCTGAAATTTTTGCTTGATGATTGCAGCAGTAACTTGTGCATATGCCTACAGCATATCTGGTCGCTGACAGCTCATCAGGCTTGGTTATCAGTGCACTTCAGCTGGGGAAGTGTGTTAAGAATATCTTATGTTCTCATCATCAAGACATCAAATATGGATACATGAAACAAAGACATATATTCTAGAACCAGCATAATAATAATAAATTACATTTCCCAAACACTGGATTGTCTCTTCCAGTTTACATTACTGGCTCTGCCCAAGTGGCGAAATTCAAAACTTTTAATTAACTACTGCCTCCATGAATAAATTAATGAATTCTTTTCAAATAGTTATTGTGTAATAAACAATTCTCAAGTTACGTGACATTCTATTAATTTAATTAATTCTTGAAAAATTACCCTCGTTTAATTAATTTATTCTTTACTTGATTTATTCTTTAATAAGAACTATTAACTCTTGGTATTAATTTATTTAGGTTTAGATTGTTGTTTTATCTATACTTCATAAAGGGTCGTTATGTTTACCAATGACGCAGTCTTGATGTGTGTCTGCTTATGTCACGTGTGCCACGTCACATAATTACCTGGCTTGGCTATTTCAGCCAACAGCTGTGCTCTGAACGTGTTATTACCCTCTCGGTGCCTGTGCGATCCCTTTAATGTCCTTTCTGACGTCGCAATACGCCAGCACACCACGTCTTCTCGAGGTTCATTCAACCCTTGCCTTCTGTTTACAAACACATAAATTGGACATGCGTTATTTCAAAATAAATAGAACTACTTTCTCTCTCAGTCATTTAATAGAACTAATAATTTCATGGTCGTGTCTGTGTCTTTCACAATGAATATACTTTATTATCTTACGAGAGAGATATTCTACATCTACATCTACATTTATACTCCGCAAGCCACCCAACGGTGTGTGGTGGAGAGCACTTTACGTGCCACTGTCAAACCTCCCTTTCCTGTTCCAGTCGCGTATGGTTCGCGGGAAGAACGACTGCCGGAAAGCCTCCGTGCGCCCTCGAATCTCTCTAATTTTACATTCATGATCTCCTCGGGAGGTACAAGTAGATGGAAGCAATGTATTGGATACCTCATCTAGAAAAGCACCCTCTCGAAACATGGACAGCAAGCTACACCGCGATGCAGTGCGCCTCTCTTGCAGAGTCTGCCATTTGAGTTTGCTAAACATCTCCATAACGCTATCACGCTTACCAAATAACCCTGTGACGAAACGAGCCGCTCTTGTTTGGATCTTCTCTATCTCCTCTGTCAACCCGACCTGGTACGGATCCCACACTGATGAGCAATACTCAAGTATAGGTCGAACGAGTGTTTTGTAAGCCACCTCCTTTGTTGACGGACTACATTTTCTAAGGACTCTCCCTATGAATCTCAACCTGGCACCCGCCTTACCAACAACTAATTTTATATGATCATTCCACTTCAAATCGTTCCGTAGCATACTCCCAGATATTTTACAGAAGTAACTGCTACCAGTGTTTGTTACGCTATCATATAGTCATACAATAAAGGATCCTTTTTTCCATGTATTCGCAATACATTACATTTTTCTATATTAAGATGTCAGAGATATAGGCCTATAGTTTTACGCATCTGCTCGACGACCCTTCTAGAAAACTGGAACTACCTGTGCTCTTTTCCAATCATTTGGAACCTTCCGTTCCTCTAGAGACTTGCGGTACACGGCTGTTAGAAGGGGGCCAAGTTCTTTCACGTACTCTGTGTAGAATCGAATTGGTATCCCGTCAGGTCCAGTGGACTTTCCTCTGTTGAGTGATTTCAGTTGCCTTTCTATTCTTTGGACACTTATTTCGATGTCAACAATTTTTTCGTTCGTGCGAGGATTTAGAGAAGGAACTGCAGTGCGGTCTTCCTCGGTGAAACAGCTTTGGAAAAAAGTGTTTAGTATTTCAGCTTTACGCTTGTCATCCTCTGTTTCAATGCCATTATCATCCCAGAGTGGCTGGCTATGCTGTTTCGAGCCACTTACTGATTTAACGTAAGACCAGAACTTCCTAGGATTTTCTGTCAAGTCGATACATAGAATTTTACTTTCGAATTCACTGAACGCTTCACGTATAGCCCTCCTCACGCTAACTTTGATATCGTTTAGCTTTGTCTGCGAGGTTTTGGCTGCGTTTAAATTTGCAGTGACGCTCTCTTTGCTTTCGAAGTAGTTTCCTAACTTTGTTGTTGAACCACGGTGGGTTTTTCCCGTCCTCACAGTTTTACTCGGCACGTACCTGTCTAAAACGCATTTTACGATTGCCTTGAACTTTTTCCATAAACACTCAACATTGTCAGTGTCGGAACAGAAATTTCCGTTTTGATCTGTTAGGTAGTCTGAAATCTGCCTTCTATTACTCTTGCTAAACAGATAAACCTTCCTCCCTTTTTTTTGTATTCCTATTAACTTCCATATTCAGGGATGCTGCAACGGACTTATAATCACTGATTCCCTGTTCTGCACTTACAGAGTCGAAAAGTTCGGGTCTGTTTGTTATCAGTAGGTCCAAGATGTTATCTCCACGAGTCAGTTCTCTGTTTAATTGCTCGAGGTAATTTTCGGATAGTGCACTCAGTATAATGTCACTCGATGCTCTGTCCCTACCACCCGTCCTAAACATCTGAGTGTCCCAGTCTATATCTGGTAAATTGAAATCTCCATCTAAGACTATAACATGCTGAGGAAATTTATGTGAAATGTATTCCAGATTTTCTCTCAGTTGTTCTGCCACTAATGCTGCTGAGTCGGGAGGTCGGTAAAAGGAGCCAATTATTAACCTAGCTCGGTTGTTGAGTGTAACCTCCACCCATAATAATTCACAGGAACTATCCACTTCTATTTCACTACAGGATAAACTACTACTAACAGCGACAAATACGCCACCACCGGTTGCATGCAATCTATCATTTCTAAACACCGTCTCTGCCTTTGTAAAAATTTCGGCAGAATGTATCTCTGACTTCATCCAGCTTTCCGTACCTATAACGATTCCATCTTGTAACTGATATTCAAGCATGTCAGAGTTGGAGGCTTCCCTTTAATCACTTCAGAATCTCTTAACATCGGCTGCATTGTCTATGCCTTACTACATGGGTCTCTGAATGTGCTACTTCCATTACATTAAGGTGTGCCACCCTGCTAACCACATGGTCCTTCAAAAATTTAGTGAAATTTCTTTACTTCAGCATCTATTTTAGGTGATTTCCTGGGAGCCCTTATCAGTACCAGATCACCAAAAATGTATTCCTTAGGTGTTATATTTTGTTATGCCTGAACTTATGAGACTCTCTCTTTGTTGTTACCTTTCACAAATGTAATTTACGTTTTTTCCCCAAACCCAAGTCATTTCTTTTTGGGAATGTTCTAAAAATTTAGGGCTTTAACCCATCAAAATTCATAGGGTGATATTTCTATTTTTGAATGTGGAAGCCCATTAAATATCTCCTCAAAATCTTTAACATACATTCCCCAAGTAGTATGGTGGTCATGGTCGATAGCTTCACATAAACGTCCTAGCTCTTTCATAACCCTCCCCATGGGGTTCGAAGACAGATGGAATATATAATTTTCAAGGTATTCTTTCAGTGTTTTACTATAAACTGGGACCCATTATCACCAAGTATTTGTTTATATCTGCATACTGTAAACACATAATCTTGCCCTAATTTACTATTACTTTTCGAGTGCATTTCCTCATAGGGTACAATCCTAAAAATTTAGAAAACATGTCCATTATTACCAACACATATTTAAAACCTCCTCTGTGGTTGGGAGAGGCCCAAATACGTTGGCTGCACCTATCTCACCTACCTCTTTTGGTATAATGCAACACTTTTGCCCTTTGCTGCTGGTTGTACACATGTTCGTTTCCAGACACTTCTCACATCTTTCTAATATTTTCCTAGCCCTCTTTACCATGTTGTTAAAATGCAAGTTTCTTTCACCTTTTCTGCAGACTTTTTGGGTTCAAAATGACCGTAGCTCATGTGTATATACTATATGAACTCCTTTATGGTATATTTAGGTAAACATAACTTCCAATCTTCCCACACTAAATTAGTTATGCAGTACAATACTTCTTCCTCAGAATAATATTCCCTTATTTCGGGCTCCTGATTTTCTTCCCACTTTTGCTTTGCCATAGCCGAAATTGGATCTTTTTTTTTGTTCCTTTTTGATGTTTCTCAAGATTTTTTCGAACCTCACTTCCGTGCCCTACCACCTTCATGTAAACCAAACGTATTTTTCTGGAATCTGATTCACTCTGTTCCCCTTGTTCCATTCCTAGTGGCAATTGTGACAATGTATCTACCACCACAATGTTCTTGTCAGGTCTATAATATATATCAAACTGAAAGTCCTGAAGAGCAATGGCCCATCTGTAAGTCTACCATGTGTTAGTCTGCAACTCTTAATAAACGACAGTGCCTTGTGATCTGTGTATATGTTTACTTTCCTCCCCATCAAATAGCATTGGAACTTTTTAAAGGCCCTTACAATTGCTAATGCCTCTTTTGCAGCAAGTGTGTATTTATGTTCACACTTCGTTGTCATTCTGCTAACAAAACTATTTGATCTCTGCTTTGCACCATTCTCAGTCTCAATTAATTGGAACAGATGTGCTCCAATTCCAAAATGAGAACTGTCAGCAGATACACAACACTCCTTATTTAACCATGGGTGAAAGAGTACTCCACCTTTGTAGAGAATCTCCTTAATATTATCAAATTCTGTCTGACATTGTTCTGTCCATGACCATGGGACACTCTTCTTCGTTAAATTCAGTATAGCTGCTGCATTTAGCACCTGTTCACTCACGAACTTGCGACACAAATTACAGATAACGAGGGAAGACTTCATTTACTTCTCGTTCCTTGGTCGTGGGAAACCCTTGATAGCTTCTAGTTTAGCAAGATTCGGTCTAATACCTTCTGCTGATATAATATGCCCCAAAAACTGTATTTTCCTTTTTCTGAATTTGGAATTGGCTAAGTTAATTGTGATGTTACCTTTTTGGAAGGTCTTCAACACTTCCTCCAATATTCGACTAAAGTGTCATCCATGTACATAGTAAGTTTAGATAATAGCCACTGTCCAAGTACGGAAACTGAGGCCCTTATAAATGCGCTACTGAAATATTTAGTTCAAATGGCAGTACCTTGAACTGATAGTATCTGTCCTTATATAGTAAAGCTGCAAATTTCCTACAATTTTCAGCCAATTTTATCTGCCGATTGCCAATAGTCAGGTCCAGACTAGGTAATTTACTAGCATCCTCAAATTTCTGCAATAACTGCTTTAAAGTTTTTGGTCTATCGTTCTGAGATTCTGTTACCTTTTTTAGTATCCTAGCATCCAATGTAACTTGTACTGAACAATCTTTTTTGGTAACATAAACTAGTGGGTTACAGTACTGATTTGTTGATCCATCTATAATCTGTAAAGACAACAGCGTCAGTATTTCCCTATGTGTGGTTTCCTTTTCCAATACTAGTATTACATGTGGTCTCAGTTTGAAAGGTTGATGTGGCTTCACTTGAAATTCATAAGGTTCTCTCTTCATTTATCCCAGTCTAACAGAAAATGCTTCTTTGAATTTTAACAACACGTTTTCTAGCTCCTTTTTCCCATTTGCATCAATAACATCAATATTCTTTACTGTATTATTTATTTCATTTACTATCCCCAAACCAACCTCACGCTGATTCTGATTCCCTTTTTTCCGTGAAATACTTTCCTCTTTATCTACTTTGTACTGAAAACACTCATGGACTATTTTTAGATAGTCGTTATCCTGCACTTTCCCTTTGGGACTAACCATGTTAAGAAACTTAATTTCTCCCTGATTGCCATTTACTGTTAGGATCATACTACACTCTCCTTGGTCAAAATTGTTGTGTGGTCCACCAAAAACTCTGTCCCTACTTTGAGCCCACTACAAAGATTTGGGGCCACCACACCATTAACCCCAATAAAATTCCTTGAACATTTACCTCTAATAACACCTGAATCTCTATTGTATGACTTTTTCCTCCTACTGCGCCTATAACTGTGACTCCTTGTAACAACAGTACTTATACCTCACTTCTACCTTTCATTTGGTCATAGAGGCCCTCTGCTACAGCACGTAACTCGCTGCCTATATCAGTAACAGCAGTTGCTTTAATTCATTAATTTCCACACCTACAACTGGTTGGTATTCCACTTTGCTGTCTATTTCATCTTCTTCAAAAAGAACTTCTCTAATATCCCCATGACTTTCGCTTATCAACCTCTTCACAGTCAATGGACTGTCACTTATCTGAGCTTGTGTTTTGATCTCACTCAAACTCCTTTCTAATTTTTCCTTTCCTCGTCTTCTGTTTCTGGTTTCTTCCTGTCCTGTCATCATTACTTCTCTCATTTTGCTCTTAATATCGCCTATTACCGTGATTATTATTACCTTCTCATTTCGAACCTCCTCTACCACATCTTTAGTATTTGTTTCTGCTGGAGATATTTTATTAGATAAAACCGTCTCTGTTTAACCTACGTTCTTATTTACAATGGAGATCGATGTATTACATTTTACAATCTCGTTACTAAGACTGTGATCTAAAATTTTAATATTCTGTTGCAATTCTTTAACAACTTTACTGTGATTTTTGCGGATACATCCCCAGTGGTGATTCTTTTCCAAATTGATTACATTCTCAATTTTTTCATCTACCATTTTGAAATTTTGGTTAGTAGGCTATCCCTAATATACTGGGTGATCAAAAAGTCAGTATAAATTTGAAAACTGAATAAATCACGGAATAATGTAGATAGAGAGGTACAAATTGACACACATGCTTGGAATAATATGGGGTTTTATTAGAACCAAAAAAATACAAAAGTTAAAAAAAAAATGTCCGACAGATAGCGCTTCATCTGATCAGATAGCAATAATTAGTATAACAAAGTAAGACATAGCAAAGATGATATTCTTTACAGGAAATGCTCAATATGTCCACCGTCACTCCTTAACAATAGCTGTAGTCGAGGAATAATGTTGTGAACAGCACTGTAAAGCATGTCCGTAGTTATGGTGAGGCATTGCCGTCGGATGTTGCCTCTCAGCATCCCTAGAGATGTCGGTCGATCACGATACACTTGCGACTTCAGGTAAGCCCAAAGCCAATAATCGCTCAGGTCTGGGGACCTGGGAGGCCAAGCATGACGAAAGTGGCGACTGAGCACACGATCATCACCAAACAACGCGCGCAAGCGATCTTTCACGCGTCTAGCAATATGGGGTGTTTTGTTTTTTAGTTCTAATAAAACCCCATGTCATTCCAATCATGTGTGTCAATTTTTACCTCTCTATCTACATTATTCCATGGTTTATTACGTTTTCAAATTTATACTGACTTTTTGATCGCCCGGTATTTATCCAACCTATCAGCTGTGTTCTTGTTAATTTCTTTGATAATTTTAATCAACGGTTCTTTTGTGTCTTTAGCTCCTCTTACCTCTATTGTCTTAATAGTTACTTCGAGTTTTTGATTACATTCTTCTAGTTTCTTGTTAGTTTCCTTATCAGTTTCTTTTCTTTTGTTGTTAGTCGTTTCCAGTTTTTGGTTTAATTGTTTATGTTCCCTAGCACTTTCCTCTAGTTTACTCATGATAGCTGATAACAGGGCTTGCATATAAAATTCTGAACCATTAATTTTGTTAGGTTCATTTTCTGTCGTCGCACTGTCCTGAAACACTGAGTGTCTGACACAGCAGCATTTCCTATGGCATCTAAAGTATTTAATGATACTTCCTGCCCCTCGTTACCTACAATATCATTCATCGTGACTACAGGTCCTTCTTTTGATGTTGCAAGCGGAAATATGTCATGCGCCTCTGGCAAGTCAGAGGTCTCCTCCGACATATTCACGCTAATATATCGCTCGCTCATTTTACTTTTAGCTGTCCTACCGCTTCTACGTAACATTAACTATATGCAACACTAGTCTATCACTTTAACGCACTTTGAAAACTGTGTATTTTACTGGGTGCAGTAATGCTCGAGGTCTCACCGTGCGTCGATCTCCGGACCTCAGCTAGAGCGCCTCCAACGCAGCCTTTCTCTGCTGATTTGCTGCGCTTAGTTGCTATCCACGCCGTGCAGTAGCGTCGCGCTGTTTCCTCCGGTTACGCGGCTCGCCTTGCCGTGTTCAACGTCGCTATCTTCTTTCTTCTGCTACAATATCTTCTGGACAATCGTTAGCTATTCTTCAATCGCGGAAACTTCGTACTCCAGTGACGCGACTTGTATTTTTCGCTGTGCGAAACTTATCGCTTTATGTGCCACACTTCCTGCATTACTTAACTTACACAGTTTTAATATTGAACACTGAAATCACTTCTGGCGGCTATTGTTCACTTCCCGCTTCTTTTCTCGTCGCGTTTTTCATCGAAATTGCACTTCGTATTCTGCCCATAAATTTTCAATAAACAGCTATTTTCTGTCGCACGTTGTTTCTCTACAGTCGTATTTCACTCACAAGATGTCACGTGGAAGACGCATCCACTGCAAATTACCAAAATTGCGACGATGTGCAAGAAACATCCACTGTAATCTATTCAAAATTGCGAGAAATTTATCTCCCCGCAAGGGATGCCAAATGCAAGAACTCTCCACTCGTACTAAACTTCCAGAAATGTCTCAGTTGAGCCGGTGAGTCCGTAGATGGTGGTATAAGGGACGTACAATATTACTGGTCACGCTTTCCCACCCGAGTTTTGCGATAATTAAGCCAGTCCGACCCTGAACTCATCAGGAATTCTTCCTATCTGTAATGTGGAGATGCTCTCGTAGTTTTCTGTCCCCTCTATACATAAGTGCAGAGACACAAACAACCAGCGGATTCTGAAAGTGCAATACTACGTTCTATGTTTTACGTAAATAAGCGAGAAGAAGTTTTTGTGCAGATAATTTTTACGTGGGATGCCATTATGGTGCGTTTATTTAAGAAGCACGGTACAATGAACTTGTTCACACTGATTATAGGCTAACTATTAACGGTATGAGGGCATTGTCTAGCGCATGAGTAGATCGAAAGGCATCCTATCGACTACTACCGACTAAGGCACCCACTCTGTAACTTGAGTGTACAATCGGTATCGTTCGTATAACGATCGTACATCTTCGGTGACCCCGAAGTTATTCATTTATTTATTAATATTAACGTTATCTGGCATTGTATAATTACTGAGATATAGTATTTATGATGCTTAACTCCTAATATTTGAGTGACAAAAGGCAACTTTGTTAGCAAGTATTTATTAACAGTTACTTGATTCGCGCCAGAATAAATGAACTTTCCCTATGTGTCTCTTTGTGGCTTTGAAAGCGCCAGATAGCCAATCGCCTCTGTCAGGCAGCGCAGGAACCTACCACTTGCTCCTTACTCTATACATAAGTGAAATAGCAAAACAGGCAATAAAGTAAAATGCGCTATTATCTGCAAATAATTTTATAACACATTCATTCTGTAGGCTGGCAATATTACCCTGGTCCATGCACCTGACGTACATACTTATAATTCCACCCACAAACATGTAAATGATTTCAGATTTTACTATCAAGAATAAACACACATGACACAAACAAACGCTACTCAGTAAAATTAAAAATAAAATCCATCTCTTCCGTCAAATTATTCTGTTGTTTTCTTTGATCATTATTATCTATTTATTTTCTCATTTGATTCTACTATAAGCACACCACCAAAATCTTTTATTAAACTGTTAAACACAAAACCTTTTGAAATTCGCATTTTACTTCATATCTTCACCAACCGATAATACACAAAAACATCTTGACCACAACTTCCGATATTTGGATTGTAGAAATGACCATTGTCTAGAAAAGCAATAAATTTAATCTAAAATTTAATCTACGCAACAAAATATTCTTAGTATTCCTAATTTGAAGCGTAAAAGTTTCATCAAAATTCTGCTACAAATGTCCCTTCATATGAATAATTAATAATCCCTCAAAGCATTAACCTATTAAGTTACTAAAATCTTTCAAAAACTTTATTTTTTATTTTGTACACATGTACGTGTTTTAAAGATA
Source organism: Schistocerca nitens (assembly GCF_023898315.1). NCBI lineage: Eukaryota > Metazoa > Arthropoda > Insecta > Orthoptera > Acrididae > Schistocerca > Schistocerca nitens. The sequence continues at coordinate 797,697,017 of NC_064615.1, forward strand.
CAACATACAATTGCATAGTGTCATTCAAATAAAAATAACACAGAGAAAAATGTCGTTGCAAAGAAAAGATTACTGCAACATAATAATCGAATTGCCTCTCTGGGAGATTTATCGATAAAAATTTTTCATTTGCCCAAACACTAATCTCTGCTTTTACTTTCATTACACGCAGCTGCACTGGATATACACTCCCGCTTTACATGTGACGTGATGAGTATTTTGTTGCTAAGTCCAAGATCACTGTGTACATCGTCTAACTCGTGGACTGGTTCGCAGTAGCTGCAATAAGACAAAGTTTATTTGGGTTGGTTGTGGCGTCTTAGGTTGTTCCGGCTGCTCGTCTTCTTAGGTAATTGGCATTGCGGTTGCAGCATGACGTAAGGCTATGTTGAAGGTTTTGTGTTATGATAGAGAACAGATTGAAAATTGATTAGTATCACTGCGATTACACCTTACGGTAGTCAAAGATATACTCGGTCTCGCAAGAAGACGAGTAGGTATAGTCCGCTATACAGCACCGTAGCATATAATCAACATGTGAAAAGGGTGCGATTTGCGAGGAAAAAAAATGTTTACTTGCAGCTCATGCATTGCTGTCACACTTGGAAAATGGCATTTCGTCATCGTTCTCGCCAGGAGAAAAATTTTCATCTTGTCTAAGGATGGGCGACTGGTTTGTTGACACCCCCAGTGGATACTGGCGTATAGATAAAAGGTATGGTGCCGGCCGCGGTGGCCGAGCGGTTCTAAGCGCTTCAGTCCGGAACCACTCGACTGCTACGGTCGCAGGTTCGAATCATGCCTCGGGCATGGATGTGTGTGATGTCCTTAGGTTTAAGTAGTTCTAAGTTCTAGTGGACTGATGATCTCACTTGTTAAGTCCCATAGTGCTCAGAGCCATTTGAACCATTTGATTTTTTTTAAAAGGTATGGTGTCATTTTATAGACTTGCCATCGGTGCCACATGGTTACAATACATGGTCCATCCCTTGTACACCGCCTTTAGACTGCCTTTTCTTCTTAACTCTGCCTGTTGTGAATCTGCAGCTGACTCATCACCTCACACCGATTTATTGTGTGGAGTCTCGAAAGTGGTTCCGCCGCTACCAGTACTTAAGGCCGAGGGATAGCCATCTTCCACCGCTTTGACCTCTACACCAGATACCGCGCTGCCACATGTTGGCCCGCAAGGAAGTCGAGGGTACATCTCGGCTGGACTCCACTGTACTTTTGCCTTCTCTGAGGCCACCATCTGACGTCCCGCTTGTTATCGCACTCTACCCTTTGGGATTACAGCTCTCGTGTTCACTCCTCCACCTGGTTCGCCCATAAACTTTAACAGCTAACACTCTGTTTATTTTACATTATATATTACGCTATAACAGTGATTTTCTTGATCCTTTGAATTTACAATTAACATTATCCTAGTACTTCTACATTCACTCAATTACTCTCTCTTATAGACTAGGGATTCAAAATTAGTATTCAACAACAACCGTTAGTATCCCATCTCTTTCATAGCCTCATGCACTCGTATTTTCTCATGCTTCCTTCTTAACACAATTGCTACAGTTAGATCACCTCATGCTCAAACTCTCTTTTATACGGGGTGAACATTAATAAAAGCGACGAACTGCAGGGACGGATGGAAACGGAGGAAAAAAGGTTCTATGAACATGTGTCCGGAAATGCATCATTGCCACGCTAGATGGCACTGACGAATAACAGCTCCTCTGACCACGTGCCATGTGTCCCTTGTGTGCTGCAGGCTGTGTGATCGACGCAGCGTACTGCAAGCAACGGAATAGTCCGGTATTATTTTCAGGAAGAAGCCAAGATGGTGTACAGCCACGGAGGTGGAAACGGTCGATAGGCAACACGGCTACACCAAAATAAATGTCCTCGCAGACCCCAACCACATCATATAAATTTCAAGCCCTTTTTGGGCTTTTGTGTGACCGTGGACCCTTTCAGATAGACGAACGTGCAGGGAGAAGCTCCAGGCAAGTAGCCTTCCAGTATGGTGTAAGACGAAGTACGGTTATGTGTATCCTGCATGAGAACCGGCACTGTCCCTGTCACCTGAACACAAAGAACACACAGTAGGTGCTCAGAGGAAATGTCATTCGTCAGGGTCATCTACCAAGGCAACGATGCATTTCCAGACACATGTTCGTAGGACCCTTTTCCCACCATTTCCAGTCAGGAATCCCTCCCTGCAGTCTGTCGGTTTTATAAATATTCGCCCTGTATAAGCTCATCGTAAATTTAATCTCATCTTCCCCAGCTCTCTTATCTTTATTACTCGTATAATTTATTTACATGCATCCTAAATCTAACTTCATGTCCCCTAGTATTAGTATCGCCCCCCCCCCTCATTGTCACATTGAGCATCGCTAAGCGCTCACAATTATTCGCTATCATATGACCAAGGGAAATAGATCGATACTTCTGATACTCCCGTTCCACATCATCCGTCATCTCCAGATCTTCCTTCATTTATACACCGTCGACTTTCATCCTTTTCGTCTCATGTCTCATTATTTCCTCCTCCATGGCTCTCTTTTTCACTTCATCCACCGCCATATTATCCATCACATTATACATCAACACCTTGCTGCCCCCCGTTGAGAGGTGGCATGAGCCCCCTCTCATATTTCTATCTTACGATTTTCCTCTCTAATTGCATGCGGTGAAAAGTCGCTATTCCTTAACACGCGGACTTCCCATGCAGCGTCTCTCGTCACCCGGGTGGTCCGGTGACAGGCGGGCTATGCTGATCTTGAAAGGGTTAAGCCGACGGGTGTGAGGGAGTCGAGTGAATGCTTTCCAGACGCCGACATTGTCAAAAGACACACCCGCAGGGGCCTGAAGTAGCGGCTGGACTAGAGGTTCCGTTACTTCGCAGAAACTTAGCGAAAACACTTTCTGGCGGGCTACCAGCGAGGCGTGGGAATGACTTGTGTTCCCAAGCAGCCTTGGCGCGCAAATTCCCGCCCTTTCTGCAAAATAGTAACTCTGATTGGCTTGCTCAGGGCATAGCTCCGTGACGTAGCAAAATCAGCGCAGAATTTGGCGCCAAGAATCTCCATTGGTGGAATGGTAGTGCTCCGGCAATAGAGTGGAATTTTCCGCCGGTTTTCGAGTTGCTGATTGGAACGTTTAACCACGGCCACTGTCGTGGGGTCGGGAATGTTCTGTGTTCGGCCTGTACGGGTGCTCTTGAGGTGTCGGCTCTCGCCTTTCGGTCGGAGTAGGTTACAAGACTGAGCTCTCGCTGCTCTGGACAGCCTGCGTTCCGTTGGCTGTCTAATATACTTTTATTTAATTGTAACTATTTGACGAAGTTGCTGAAGTTTCGACTTTAACGTAACTTTCCGAGTACAGTTGGCAATTGAGCGTTCTGTGTACAAGCGGCCTATGTTGTCTGTCTTGAGCAGTTTTGGCAAAAGTTGACTGTATCGGAGTTACAGTGTGACTTCGCTTGTTAAAATCAATCACTGTACCGCCAGTGATTGTGTGGCGAGCCTTCTTCGTCTCCCTCAGAGGCGCATCTGTATTGCTAGGAAGTCTTTAGTCTGGAACAACCAAACCAGGATAATTTCTTTCGGGCTATACTCGCGACATTATCATCACCACGACGGGACGTCGAAGCAACCAGCCATCGCCTCCGGTACGCCAGATCGTGTTCTGGCAGTTAAGAAGACAGTTTGGTAATGTATGTCCGCAGCACCGGCAGATAGGGATTTTCCTAGGTGATAATCAGAGCTCAGCAGAGCGCGCCTGTTCGTCTTTTTCTAACTATGTTCTGTCTTGGGTAGCAGCAATTAATGTTGGGTTGGCTGTTTGTTATCTCTTAAGATTTGAGTTGCAAGGAATTGGCTCCACATACCACTTCGTTATAAATGTCACAATCTAGTTTAGGGACAACTTCACCTTCACAGCATTTATTTGAGTATCCAATTTGAGCCAATTTGATGTATTGTAAATGTTTCATGTGTTTGGTTTATTATTTTGAGTTTAGTCATAATAAATCATATTGTTATTTTGGATAGAACTTTCATTCTGTGAATCGGTAGAGCAACCCTTTCATTTCTCACTACATTACTGAAACTTTCCTTTATTTAATTAATGTCTATCAAACTAAATTATTGCAGGTACCAAACTCTTTTCTACTCCACTTGCAGGGTCGATCACTGTCAGTTCGCGTTTCTTTTTAATCCATGTGCAACAGCAAAAGTTGGAGTTAGATAAGGGGGGCTTAGAGCATCATTTATATATGAAGATTCTCGAAGAATTTAGTGTTAAATACACTGCTAGCCCCGGCACCTCGCACCGTAACATGGTATTTCTTGCACGTCTTGCGCCTTCATCTCTGACTCCTTTCGATATCTCCTCGGTTTCATGTTTCATTAATATTCACCATACTTCTTACATATTTTTCCTTCACGTCTTATTCACAATAGCAAAAGAAAATATTAATCGTAAGTAAACTTTTATAATCACCTTGGGATTACCCCCATGTTGTCCTGTTTTCATTATACTACCTTTCGTCTACATCGTATCCACTTATCCGCTTGTTTCCCGTATTTCAAATTTCTCGGAATTTTCATGTGCTTTCTCATCATTTATGATTTACAAATTTTCATCGTTTTGCATAAAATTTATTCCTTGGCTATGCTATTCTAGAAGGATTGCACTTTCTCTGTGTTGACTCGACATACCAAAATATTGTAAATAGTCTTCACGGGTGTGCCGCCGGATGACGTTGTGCAAATCGTCAGTCGTACCTACCACCAGCGAGGTTTAACCACCTGATGATGTCGGACAGTTGCTCCGAGGAAATATTGTGGGATTTGCACAACGTCATCCGGTGGCACACCCGTGAAGACTATTTACAACATATCCGCCGGGGAAGCTTGAAGAGTCATACCAAAATATTTCTTGATAGATTACATTTACAGACTACGCAGCTAACATCTTCCAATACTGACTTCTCCCGAGACGGTCTAACGTCTTACGTCCAGATTCGACTTCTTCGATCCGTGAGCTCGCCCTCTTTACTCGTGTGACAAGATTTGAAAACTGCCTACTCGCCAGAATACCCGGAAGCACATTATTAATCAATCGCATCGAGAAAATCTGAGGTATCATATAAGTTTACTCTATAGGGCGGAGATGTTCCACAATATACACAAGCTGGATAAACTTCGTCAAAAGAAAGGTCGACTTGCCAGTATGTTGACCTTCCTAACAAATTGGCGAGATGAACAAATTGTAGCTATATTTCTTAAAATCAAGCATCACTATACTAGAAGTACCATGTGGGTCACTTTCGACCCACTAGGGTTTTTAGAGCACCCTACTTCTCTTCTTAATTATGGCAGAACCAAACGCTCCCGTGACTTTTCATCATTTACAGGATTGTACAACTCACCAAAATTTCATCCTCCTAGCCCACCAAGAAATATGAGAAATTTACCTGTTATACCAGTAGTACCATTGATTTAAATAATTTACTGATTTTAATAACTTTATGGTATATTTTTAAATGTCGTACACTCGCCTGCGCACCGTTCCCCCCCCCCCTCCCCCCTCTCGTTCTGTGTGTGTGTGTGTGTGTGTTTTAGCCCAGGGCACTGGTGGAAAGCATGCTGACGAGGATCCGTACGCTACAACCTCTTTTTCCGTATCCGGACGATCAAAATGGTTCAAATGGCTCTGAGCACTATGGGACTCAACATCTGAGGCCATCAGTCCCCTAGAACTTAGAACTACTTAAACCTAACTAACCTAAGGACATCACACACATCCATGCCCGAGGCAGGATTCGAACCTGCGACCGTAGCAGTCACGCGGTTCCGGACTGAAGTGCCTAGAACCGCACGGCCACCGCGGCCGGCCCGGACGATCCTACAGTGAAAATTCTTCATAATTCGAACTACACGCTTCTGTGCCACAGGTATGCGTTGGCG